>NW_023416368.1:53991451-55318951 GCF_014108235.1 Myotis myotis
GTGCCCATGGTCTCTAAGAATATGCCTTTAATCATGGAAGATTGGTTTTTCAGTGGCTAGATAATTTCCTGGTGCAGATCACTCTCCGGACACCTTTCTGTGGGTTATACCAGGGGCATCTGTGATACTGGAAAGAACATACTCTTTTTTTTTTTAATTCTCACCCTAGGATATTTTTCATTGCATTTTAGAGAAAGAGTGGAAGGGAGGGGGAGAGGCACAGAGAGAAAAACATCAATATAAGAGAGACACATCAACTGTTTGCCTCCCATACATGCCCCAACTGAGGCCAGGGATCAATCCTGCAACTGAGGTACATGATCTTTACCAGAATCGAACCCGTGACCCTTCGGTCCTTGGGCCAGTGCTGTATTCACTGAGCCAAACCAGCTAAGGCAAGAACATACCCTTGAAAGCTCTTCTCTTTCCTTCTAACATATTTTATACACATTGCAATCTGGATGAAATAAACTTGCAAGGTCACTGCTTCAATTAGTTGGTAATAGGAAAGAAGGCAGCATTTGCCTGGGGGATCTGTGGGCAGTCAGTGGGAGTGCCTGCTGATATACATCAGTACATGTGGTATGATATACCCAACTCTGTCTTCTCCACATCATGTCTCCTCAAAAGCTGGACACAGGGGAAGCAGTGATTGCATTATGACCTGGGAGAGCACTCCACCCGGGGAGGGTACTGGCTGTGTGCTTTGACCCACATCTCCTTGAGCCAGGTTCTTCTAACTCCAAACTTGGAAAGATGAGAGTCCCAAATTTCTTTAGAGGATTTTCATTTCAATTTGAGCGAATTGTAAAATTCTGCCCTTCAAGCCCCCACCCACACACCCATTCTCCATTTCCCCACCCCAGCCTCACTGGGAACTTCCGCTTCTTAGGCAGACTGCCAGGTTGGCTGGACTATGTAGCAGGGCGCTTTGTTTTATAATTATCCATATGTCAGCTTATTCCTCATGGCCAGAGCACACCAGATTGCAAAACCCTGAAGTTAGGGACTGCCTCACTTTAGTATTCCCTGCAGCATTTTGCACAGTGCCTTGCCCACTCCAGCTACTCAATCAATGATTTACTGACTGAATTTCCTTAGGTGAGTGGAGTAGTTCTAGAACTTCTTTGGGGCTAAAATTCTTCCAAGTTATGATGTGTAGGGGTGATGGAAAGGTGCACTCTCCCTGGAAACAATCAGGGAGGAGGAGGTCTGGACTCCTGGGTGCAGTGTTCTGGAGGAAAGAAGCAAGCCTGGTGCAGGAGCAGATGGAACAGGCCTGCACTCCCTCTGCACGGGCTGTGTGTCAGCCCACGGTGCCCCAGCCACATGGCCTTTTTCAATTTCTTGTACTAGTTCTCCAACAATGCTTCCTCTGGGTATGTTTCTGCCCTTTCTACATAACATCCACTTTACCCACTAACTCCTCATCCCGCAGATCTCAGCTTAATTGTCAGTTCCTCACGGACATCTCAGGATAGGCCCAATTCTGATGTTATAGCGCCATGCATACATAGCCCTTTCCTAGAATTTATGAGTATTCTTTTTCTTTCCTTTTGTGGAACCGGCAACAAGTTTTTTATTTGTTCATTTCTTGCATTGACGTACTCTTCAATGACATCCTTGGCCTGAGACTCTTTGCCATAGTCCTTAACTACCACACAACTGCAGCCAACCCCTTTATGAGTTTTCTCTCGCTGTCAGTTTTACAGAGGCCTACCCATGCCTCTAGTTTCTTGCTGTCATCAACGTTAAGGAAGCTGTTTGTTGTTCAGCACAAAGGGCCTCCACCAACCTGACAGGCTCATCACAGTTGGATGGAAGCACACAGGCAACGGCTTGGCACTTTAAGGCTTGGGCAGTTTCTCCAACTCTATGTGCTAGGCCCTCCTGTGTTAACATCCATTCACATCCAGCTGTAACGCCTTCCTTGGCCATGGCTGTCTGTGGGCTACACGGGGAGCCAGATCTTGAGTGCACTGACTGCAGCAGGGAAAGAGTCAGAGTTTTCTTTTAGTATTTGAATTTGTAATTATTTGATATGTGTGTTGTTGTTTTTCTGTCTGACTGGAGACTGTTACTCCATGAGGGCATGAGTGTGTGCGCATGTGTGTGCGTGTGTGTGCATGTGTGTGTATGTGAGTGAGGAGAGAGAGAAGGAGAGATTGGTATTGATATTTACTATAGGAATTGTCTCATGGAAGTATGGAGGCCAAGAAGTCCCATAATCTGCCCTTTTCAAGCTGGAGGACCAGGAAAGCTGGTGGTGTAAGGCTGGAGAAGCAGAAGCACCAGTATCTGAGGCCAGAAGAAGATTGATGTTCTAGCTCAAGAAGAGAGAGAATTTGCCCTTCCTCTGCCTTTGTTGCACTGTCCAGGCCCTCAGTGATTGGATGATGGACACTTGCAATGGTGAGGGTGATCTTTATTCAGTCTACTGATTCATATACTAATGTTCCCCAGAAACACCTCAGCAGACACAGCCAGAAAGAATGTTTGCCAGCTCTTTGGGCATCCTTAGCTCAATTTTAAGTGTAATTTTAAGTTGACACTTAAAATTAGCCATTATACAGAGATTCTGGCTTGACTCACAGTAGAGCTTATCCAGTGTAGTGCATAGTATTTTCCAAAGTGCATTACCCAGACCGCTAGTTCAGGAAGCCTCATTAGGTATTCTTTGGAGAAAGAAATTATTAAAAAATATATATGTAACAAAATGTCAAACTTACTTGGACAATTATTATTCTGTGATAATTTATCTTTAAGAAAAGTTGCACTTCAAACTGGTAATAGTGGTTAAGGGGAGGGGTCTTCTGTTCTTCCTTCATTATATTTTTGTTTCTTTTTTATTATGATAAAATACACATGACATAAAACTTAACCATTTCAGCTATTTTTAAGTTTGACTAAGTTCAATGAGATTAAGTATATTCATATTGTTGTGCAACTATCACCATTATATTTTACAGATTACTCATTCACCAATTTATTAAACAGCAGTGGTTCTCAACCTTCCTAATGCTGCGACCCTTTAATACGGTTCCTCATGTTGTGGTGACCCCCAACCATAAAATTATTTTCATTGTTACTTCATAACTGTAATTTTGCTACTGTTATGAATCGTAATGTAAATATCTGATATGCAGGACATATTTTCATTGTTACAAATTGAACATAATTAAAGCATAGTGATTAATCACAAAAACAATATGTAATTATATATGTGCTTTCCGATGGTCTTAGGCGACCCCTATGAAAGGGTCGTTCGACCCCCAAAGGGGTCGCGACCCACAGGTTGAGAACTGCTGTTATACAGCTTCCTCATATCTTGGTGGATTAACCCACCCTCGCTCAAAGAGTGACTCAAAGAGGGTCTGATGCTCAGATTGAAGTAGTTGTGGTAAGGGAGCATCTTTTTAGCTCAGGAAGGGATATTGTTTTTCTTTTTATTTATTTATTTATTTAAATATATTTTATTGATTTTTTACAGAGAGGAAGGGAGAGAGATAGAGAATTAGAAACATCGATGAGAGAGAAACATCGATCAGCCGCCTCCTGCACATCTCCTACTAGGGATGTGCCCGCAACCCAGGTACATGCCCTTGACTGGAATCGAACCTGGGACCTTTCAGTCCGCAGGCCGACGCTCTATCCACTGAGCCAAACTGGTTTTGGCTATTTTTTTATTTTTTAACTGGATCCTGTCCATCTTTTTTGAATTTTTAACATATTTTATTCATTTCAGAGAGGAAGGGAAAAGGAGAGAGAAATAGACACATCAATGATGAAAGAGAATCATTGATTGGCTGCCTCCTGCACACCCCACATTGGGAACCAAGCCCGAAACCCAGGCATATGCTCTGACTGGGAATCGAACCGTGACCTCCTGGCTTAGAGGTCAATGCTCAATCACTGAGCCACACAGGCTGGGTGGGATATTGTTTATAGGTAAGTCTGGAAGCACTGAAGCCATTTGGTTTTCATAAAGGAAGCTTTCTGGAGGCTGAAGCCAATAGCAACAAGGGGGACAGAGTTGAGAGAACCACAGAGAACCGAAGTTGGAGTGGTAAAAGCCCTCAGAAGCCTGCCTTACCTCTCAGGTAAGTGTCCAGTGATATGGTCCAATAATTTTTTAAAAAACCGTTTGGTATCCTCCCTCCCCCACTAATATCTGTGAGAGAAAGTAGCCTAACGTACTTTGGAAGACACCCCACCTAAAGATTTTTCTTATATTTATTCTCTTTATATCATTTACATTTTGCCACAGCTATAATTTATCCTCCTCCCTCACTCTGCCTGCAGCAGAGACTGCTAGGTTCCTGTTCAAAATCTGTTGTCCTTTTCCTCTTTGTTATAAAGTTCAGGTTTTCTTTAGGGTGGCAGTATACCTGGACAAAGAACCCCATTTTCCATTTTTCCTGGCAGTGAAGTGTGACCATAAGACTAGGTTCTGGCCAATGAGATAAAGACCAAAATTGTCTAAGACCTGCAGGAAAGGCTGAAGAAAGTGCTGACTCAGCTGAGAGGGGCCCCTTTTATCATTTTCCTTCCTCCTTCACAGAAGGAGCTCTGCAGCCATTGAGGTGACATCGAGGATGGAAGCTAGGGCTTCCCTGGGGCCTGTGAAATCATCCTATCTAATAATAGACAGACATGGTAATTAACCATACCTCTGACACGCTTCCCATTGGCTAATCAGGGCGATATGCAAATTAACTGCCAACCAAGATGGCAGCTGGCACCCAGGCAGCTGAAGTGCACAGGAGGCTTGCTTGCTCCAGTGAAGGAGGAAGCCAAGGTTTCCTGCCTGCCGCTGCCAGCCTCTGAGCTGCACTCTAAGAAACAATGTTGCAATTATAGAAGCTAAACAATGCCCATGCTTTCAGCCAGCAAGCGGCCGAGCTGGAGTTGCAACAGTGTTTCAATTATAGAAGCCAAACAAACAAACCCAGATACTTGCTTTCAGCAGCTGAGGTCTCAGAGCTGGAGCCGAGCCTCAGAGCTAAAGCTGGCTCTCAGTTCCAGTGACAGCCATAGAAGGTAAATAAATCTCAGAATAAAAAAAAAAGAAAAAAAGGAGAGGTTGGGAGCTTCAGTCACCTGCCAGCCTGAAAACGGCCCTCAGCCCCTCACCCAGACTGGCCAGGCACCCCAGTGGGGACCCCCACCCTGAAGGGGGTGTGACCAGCTGCAAACAGCCATCATTCCCTCATCCAGGCTGGCCAGGCACCCAAGCAGGACCCGCACCCTGATCCAGGACACCCTTCAGGGCAAACCAGCCGGCCCCCACCCATGCACCAGGCCTCTATCCTATATAGTAAAAGGGTAATATGCCTCCCAGCACTGGGATCAGCGGAGCAGCAAGGCCTCCCAGCACCGGGATCAGCCGAGCCGTGAGGCCTCACTGCCCCGGTGTCAAGCAGAGCCGCGAGGCCTCCCAGCACTTGGATCAGCGGAGCCGCTAGACCTCTTGGTCCCTGGAGCAGCATGGCAGGGGGCAGCGCCCAAACTCCCTGATCACCCTGCGGCTCTGTGTGTGACAGGGGGCGGGGCCACAACCTCCCTATCTGCCCTGCTCTGTTTGTGACTGGGGAAGGCGCCCCAACCCCCTGATCGGCTCTGCTCTGTGCCTAATAGGGGGAGCTCCCCAACCCCCTGATTGGCCCTGCTCTGTGTTGTGATGGTGTGGAGCCGCAACCTCCCCATCAGCCCTGCCCTGAGTGTGACAGGGGGGAGTGCCCCAACCCCTGATCGGCTCTGCTCTGTGGGTGACAGGGGGTGGTGCCCCAACCCCCTGATCCGCCCTGCTCTGTGTGTGATAGGGGGGAGCTCCCCAACCCCCCTGATGGGCCCTGCTCTGTGTGTGACAGGGGGCAGCGCCCCAACCCCCTGATCGGCCCTGCTCTGTGCATGACAGGGGGTGGCGCCGCAACCTCCCTATCCACCCTGCTCTGTGCATGACAGGGGGCAGTGCCCCAACTCCCCAATTGGCCCTGCTCTGAGCCCGACCAGGGGCTGCACCTAGGGATTGGGCCTGCCCTCTGCCACCCGGGAGCGGGCCTAAGCCAGCAGGTCGTTATCTCCCAAGGGGTTCCAGACTATGAGAGGGCACAAGTCGGGCTGAGGGACACCCCCCGCCACCAGTGCACAAACTTTTGTGCACTGGGCCTCTAGTATTAGATGATTTACTTCTGGATCTGGTTTGCATGAAAGAAGGAACCTTATGGGGTAAAGCACTGTTATTTTAGATTTTCTGTTATCATGTATCTGAATCTAATTCTAATTGACTCACAGCTGTGAAGCATACCCAGAGATTCAGAAGAACCCATATTTTTTACTTCATAGATAGTAACTATGTGACTCATCAGGGAAAGACAACATTACATGTAGTGGAACCTACAGAAATGGAAGGTTTCATCTGAGTTAACCTCTATTTTATCTGGACTGGAAGCTGACCAACTTTCATTGATTTGAATCCTTAACATATTGAGCCACTGAGCAAAGCATAAACATGCCAACCTGACATACATAGTTGAATGTCATCCAGGCACCCCAGACTTAATGGGTGAAACTGAAACTCCTCTTGTCCATCTCTGTCACCCAAATTCTTATCCCATGTTTTCCTTTCAGTAAATATTCACTTAAGTTCATATCCATCTACCTACCTTATCATGCCAGAAGCCTTGGTCCATGTTTTCTTTCTTAAAATATATTTTTATTGATTGCAGAGAGGAAGGGGAAAGGAGAGAGAGAGACAGAAACATCAATGATGAGAGATAATCATTGATTGGCTGCCTCCTGCACACTCCCTACTAGGGATCAAGCCTGTAACCTGGGCATGTGCCCTGACCAGGAATTAAAACATGACCTCCTGGTTCATAGGTCAATGCTCAACCACTGACTCACACTGGTCAGGCTTGGACCCATCTTTGATACCTTCTTCATTTCTATATCGAGGCCACTGTCAAGTCCCAGGATCTCTCTCTAAAATATATTGTGATCTGCTTATTTTTCTATCTCCACTGTCACGTGGAAGGTAAAGCTATACCACTTGTTGCCCAGACAACTCCAAAGACTTCCTTCTGGATTCCCATTCTCCACACAGCAGTTAGAAAATACAAACGGGAAAACCAAGATGGCGGCATAGGTAAACACCGGAGTTACCTGCCTTGAACAACCACTTCACAAATACAACTAAAAGATGGAGCGGACATCGCCCAGAACCACAGGAAAGCTGGCTGAGGGGAAATTCTTCAACTAGAAGGAAAGAGAACAGAGTACGAGACTCAGAGGAGGCGCAGTGCGGAAAATACAAAGGTGCAGACGTGCGCGCGGAGCAGGCTGGTAGCTGAGGGCGTGGTTGTCGTTTTCAATCGGGAGGGAGTCTCAGATTCTGAGCTCCAGTTCTGGGCGAGTCTCTAGGGACCCAGACTCAAACGGGAGAAGCGGGACTGTCTGGCATCGGTTGGAACGCAAGGGCAGCTTTCTCTCCGAGGTTTGTAGTGGTTGCTGGAACTCTGAGAGGCAGAGTCTCTGGGGATGGGACTGAGAGCAACCATAACTGCTCACTCCACCCGCTCTGTTGATCGCGTGTGACCTGCCCCGCCCAAGCCCTGCGCAGAGCCATTTGCTAGATAGCCTCAGGCAAAGGCTAGATTAGCACCTCCCTAGAGGACAGAAGTTTTCCCACTGCAGACACAGCTGATTCTCACAGCCAGTTGGCCTGGAGGTCAAATCCCCCTAGTATTAACTACAACAATCAAGGCTTAACTACAACAAAACTGCGCACAAAGACCACTAGGGGGTGCACCAAGAAAGCATAAAAAATGCGGAGACAAAGAAACAGGACAAAACTGTCAATGGAGGATATTGAGTTCAGAACCACACTTTTAAGGTCTCTCAAGAACTGTCTAGAAGCCGCCGATAAAGTTATTGAGATCCTCAAGAAATCTAATGAGACCCTCGATGTTGTGATAAAGAACCAACTAGAAATTAAGCATACACGGACTGAAATAACGAATATTATACAGACTCCCAACAGCAGACTAGAGGAGCGCAAGAATCAAAGCAAAGATTTGAAATGCGAAGAAGCAAAAAACACCCAACCAGAAAAGCAAAATGAAAAAAGAATCCGAAAATACGAAGATAGTGTAAGGAGCCTCTGGGACAGCTTCAAGCGTACCAACATCAGAATTATAGGGGTGCCAGAAGATGAGAGAGACCAAGATATTGAAAACCTATTTGAAGAAATAATGACAGAAAACTTCCCCCACCTGGTGAAAGAAATAGACTTACAGGTCCAGGAAGCGCAGAGAACCCCAAACAAAAGGAATCCAAAGAGGACCACACCAAGACACATCATAATTAAAATGCCAAGAGCAAAAGACAAAGAGAGAATCTTAAAAGCAGCAAGAGAAAGAAACTCAGTTACCTACAAGGGAATACCCATACGACTGTCAGCTGATTTCTCAACAGAAACTTTGCAGGCCAGAAGGGAGTGGCAAGAAATATTCAAAGTGATGAATGCCAACAACCTACAACCAAGATTACTTTATCCAGCAAAGCTATCATTCAGAATTGAAGGTCAGATAAAGAGCTTCACAGATAAGGAAAAGCTAAAGGAGTTCATCACCACCAAACCAGTATTATATGAAATGCTGAAAGGTATCCTTTAAGAAGAGGAAGAAGAAGAAAAAGGTAAAGATACAAATTATGAACAACAAATATGCATCTATCAACAAGTGAATCTAAGAATCAAGTGAATAAATAATCTGATGAACAGAATGAACTGGTGATTATAATAGAATCAGGGACATAGAAAGGGAATGGACTCACTATTCTTGGTGGGGAAAGGGGTGTGGGAGATGCGGGAAGAGACTGGACAAAAATTGTGCACCTAGGGATGAGTACAGTGGGGGTGGTAAGGGCAGAGGGTAGGGTGGGAACTGGGTGGAGGGGAGCTATGGGGGGGGGGGAAGAGGAACAAATGTAATAATCTGAACAATAAAGATTTACTAAAAAAAAAAGAAAAGAAAATACAAACTAGAGCCTACTACCACCAAGCTAGAAACTCCTTAAAGTCTTCTGATATCTTCAATATACCAGATCCTTTCCCATCCCAGGGGCTTCACAGGCTGTTTCCCTGCCTGGATTACTGTGCTCACACTCCCTATTTAATGGTCAACTCCTATTGATTCTTCTGGTCACTGATGAAATGACTTCTTCATTAAGTCTTCCTTGACCCCACTCTCAATTTATATCTCCCAATTATAATCTCTTAAACACCCCTTACGTGAACTGCATGGCATCTCTCTATATAAAAGGCTAATATGCTAAGTGTCTATCCGGGTAATGACATCATGTAGCAATGCCTGGCTTCCCCTCCGTAGTGACTAGCCTCCTTGGAGTTTCTTCAGCCCAGGAATACAGCTTGCTTTATACCCAGGTGGAAACATTTTACACTGCAACCAAATGTCTGTGAAGCATTTTCCCATGCCTCATCTCATTTGATCTTCACAGAAGTCCTGGATTAGGTAGATAGGAGACTCGGTGGAATCCTATTTTGTTTTCATAAGCAGGAAAATGGAGATTTAGAAAGCTTAGAAACTTGACCCGACTGAAAAGAAGTAAAAATGGTGGACCTTGAAAATGACTTCAGGTTTTCTCACTGTGCAGAATTTGGTCAAACACTGCTGCAGTTAAATATTTTACCCTTTGTTCTCCCTGTGTGATCTACAATAATAATCTGCTTCGTGTTGGTATTTACTGCTGTGTTGCTGACAATTACCTGAAAGAGAAGTTGGGGTGCTTCACTGGGCTGGAAAAAGTTTAGCTAAATCAGAAAGCAGGTCTAATTAAGCAAGTTTATTCTATATCTATAAAAGGCTAAGTTGACTCGTGCATGCATGCACAATACATATAAAGCTCTTGCTGGTGCCAATTGCACACGTGTGTTTCCATCTGTCATTGTCGATCATAAATTTGGTTGACATTTCTATTATAGAGAAAGGGCAAATAGTGATATTAAAATATTCTAATTAATTTCCTTTCAATGTTCACGAATTCATGCACCTGGCCGCTAGTTTTTTTGTGTTTTTAAAAAAAAAAAAAAAAAAAAAAAAAAATATATATATATATATATATATATATATATATATATATATATATTAGAGGCCCAATGCATGAAATTTGTGCACTGGGGGGGGGGGGAGGGGGGCGGGGCAGGATGCTCCCACCACCACTGCTGCACTTGCCAGTCATGAGCTCGGCTTCTGGCTGTGCGGCGCTCCCCCTGTGACCACCAGGGGGCAGCTCCTACATTGAATGTCTGCCCCCTGGTGGTCAGTGTGTGTCACAGCGACTGGTTGTTCTGCTGTTGGGCTGAAACCGGCTCTCTGACATCCCCTGAGGGGTCCCTGATTGCGAGCAGTTGCAGGCCAGGTTGAGGGACCCCACTAGTGCATGATCGGGGCGAGGGAGGGATACGGGAAGTTGGCCAGCCTAGGAGGGTCTGTGGGAGGGCTCCAGAGCATGTCTGGCCCATCTCATTCAGTTCTGATCAGCCGACCCCAGGAGCAAGCTAACCTACTGGTTGCAGCGTGTGCTCCCTGGTGGTCAGTGCACATCATAAAGAGCAGTTGAGCAGCCTTAGCATATCATTAGCATATTATGTTTTGATTGTTTGAACAGCTGACCGGACGACTTAGCATATTAGGCTTTTATTATATAGGATATATATGTATATAATATACATATATGTATAATATATATAATATATATATGATATATTTGTGTGGTTTTGGGGGATAGAATGTCAATCTCCCTCCAGAGACCAAAAGCACAGTGAGGACAGACACTCTTCTGTATACTGCTGTATCACCAGCACCCAGTGTGGTGCTTAACATATATAGAAACGCACAGACATTTGTGGGAAGAATGAATGAATTAATGAACCGAAGATGAGACCTGGGCACTCAGTAGCATCTGCTTTTGTAACCACCCTCCTTGAATTCTGTCTTATATTGTTTAATGCTGTGATTTCAGGGGGAGGCTCCCCTGCCCCCAATCTTTTCCATACTGATAGTATGTAATCTCCATCTCTCTCTCCTTTCCCTCCCCCACAACTTTCTTGTTCTCATCTTCATCATCATAATTTACAACAGGTGCTTTATAAACAGTTTCATTAAATCTTCTCAAATAGCCTGCAGCTGCAATCTCCATTGCATGGATGGCAAGCCTGAGATCGAGAGAAAATGGACTTTAGCCAAAGTCGTACAACTATTAAATAGTGAAACTGACTTGGAGCTCTTAAATTTCTATCGTTCCACTGTACCATAAGCTTTCTCTTCACTTGGTCATACTTCTCATTCATTCCACAGTTACTGATAATCCCTACCAGGCACAGTACAAGGTGTAATTGAATAAAACAAAACTAATTAGGCCCTCCCACTTTTGTCAATTACAGTAGACTTATTTAGTATTTAATTAAGGTTCATATCGACCTGCTGTTTGGGGTGCGTGTGTGTGTGTGTGTGTGTGTGTGTGTGTGTAAAGGCACAATAACAATGTTTTTTGCAATGCTGTGAAATTATTTTAAACAACTAGTTTGGTCTCAATATTAAAGAATCAACCACATTGAATGAACCAGAGTTTTTGTGGCTGGGAGCTGGAAAGTGGTAAGGAAGGAGAGACAGTTCTGAAGCAGACCCTCTTTTTAAATTGAGATATATTTCACATACCAAAAAGATTGACCCAATTTAAAGTATAAAATTAATGGGTATATTTAGTATATTTACAAAGTTGTGCAACTATTACCAAAATCTAAGTTTAAATTATTTTCATCATCCCCAAAAGATACCTCTTACTCTATGCCACCCTCCAGCCCCTGGCAACCACTAATCTACTTTCTGTCTTTATAGATTTTCCTGTTCTGGACATTTTATATTGAATAATATATGTGGTCTTTTGTGATTGGTTTCTTTCACTTAGCAACATGTTTTTAAGGTTCATAGTGTTGTAACATGCAGCTGTACTTCATCCCTTTTTATAGTGGATACATGCATTTTGTTCTTCTACTCGTAAGCTAATGGACATTTGGGTTGGTTCCACTTTTTGGCTATCATGAAGAATGCTACTATGAACAAGGATTTGTATGGATGTATGTTTTCATGTCTCTTGGGTATCTCTACCTGGGGAGTGGAGTTGCTGGCTCATTTGTTAACCCCTAAGGTTAACACTTTGAGGAAGTGTCAACAGCTTTTCCTTATGAGGAAAAGTTTAGGTTTTTGCCCAGAAGATTGAGTGCCTGTGTTTGGCTGTTTTGCAAGGCCCTCCTTGTTTGTTTACATCCCTTCTATTCTTGAGTGTCCCTTTCCCCCTTTATTTACCTCCTTTATTTTTTTCTCCTTAGCCTCCAGCCACCCTGCTGATCTTAGTAGGGGACTGAAGTTTTCAACACCTAAAAGTTATTTGTAAAACATTTTGAGCTCTCTGGAGGATGGACATTAAAGTTATAATGTTTATCTGTTTATCTTTGGCTTAAGCACCATGATGTTTTGTAACAAAAGAGCTTATTGAGTAGGAGGCTTATTTAGCTTGGCCCTGAGGGTCACACTCCTACAACATGTTGTCCCAACAGATTCTTACTTTCCCAGCTCCTAGACTGAACGTTTGGAACAATCACTTTGAAGTTTCTTGTGGATATTAACATCATTAGTAAAACTGTGTATGTAAACATGTATTGTGAACTTGTAAAATCATGTTCCTAGTATGTGCCTGGCACATAATAATTGGGTAATAAATTGTCATTTTTAAAAGTTACTATACTGAACAATTGATTTGTTTTAGGTAAGGCTGTCAATGTAAAGCGGAGCTTTGACATGCATTTTACGTTAAGTGGAGGAGAACGTGAATAAGAAAAGAGAGCCCGGCGTTCATTTACAGGTGAGGCCCAGTCCAGGATAAATGAAATGAGTCAATCATTTCCCCTAGCATGCCAGACCTCTGAATTATGTCGTCCGGCTGCGGAGGATTAGAGACTGTATTAAGATTCCCCTTCCTTGACCCGGTCCAGTTTCCTGCTCCGGGGAGCCTACAGTGAGTCACCCTGAAAAGGGGAGCAGAAGAAAAGGGGAGAGGCACGCGCCCCGGGGGTGGAGGAGAGCCGCGGGATAAACTGAGCCAGGGAGCCTCGGAAGGAAGAGGAGGGGCAACTGCGCGTGGGGAAGAGAAGGAAGAGGCGTCCGGGGAAAGGAAGGGAAGGGAGTGGAGGAGAGGAAGAAAGAAGGCGGGGGAAAAACAAGGGGGCGAGCGGGGCGGGCCGGGGAGGCGCCCGGGGCGGGGCAGCCTCTCGCCTCGGGGAGGGTGTTCGGCGCGGGGGCCGCGCGGGGCGGGGCCGCGGGCACTTGAGCTTCGGCGGGGCCGCGGGGAGTGGGGCGCCCAGTCGTCCTTGCGTCCAGGCTTGGCTCCGAGGGACATGTCCGCGCCGTGCTCGCAACGCGCCCCAGGCTGCTAGCTTCTCCGGGACTTCCTGCCCGCGCGGCCCCGCACCTGGCCGCGGCCCCAGGCCGGGCTCGGGCTGTAGCGCGCCGCGGGCGGGCGGGTGGCTCGTTGGCCGGCGGTTCGCGCGGACCGCTGCAGTCATGGGGCTGCAGCCCCTGGAATTCAGCGACTGCTACCTCGACAGTCCGTGGTTCCGGGAGAGGATCCGCGCCCACGAAGTGGAGCTCGAGAGGACCAACAAGTTCATCAAAGAGCTCATCAAGGACGGGAAGAACCTCATCGCGGCGACCAAAAGTAAGCGGGGACCCGGGCGCCCGTGGGCTGCGGCGCGGCGGGGCCGGGAGGAGCCTCTCCCCGGGGGAGACGGCCAGTCCCCTGCCCGAGGCCAGTGACCGGAGGAACTGGAGGTTCAGTCGGACCGGGAGGGCCTGGGGTCTTTTCTCCCTGGCTCCCAGGCAGCTGGTCGCAAGTTCCCTTTCCCGCTCCTACCCCTCTTCGGTAGCCAGGGCCAGGAGCCATGCGTGAGAGACTCGTCCGGGAGCCCGCCTGCTGCAGACGGGCGTCCCTCGGTGTCTGCGTTCCCCGCAGGACTGCCCAAGAGAAATTTTCAATGCACCCTAAAGCTGCTCACCGTCTCCTACAAAACAGAAACCATCAGTTTTACTAGTTTTGTCTTGTGATCTTTCAGAAGAACTTCCCTAAGGGTTCTTTGAAAAACCTGGTGGGTGTTGAATTGCACCCTTCTTTTGTCAATTTCTGATCTTCCGGGACAGACTCGGGTCCTTCCCTGGGCTAAACCAGAAAGTCCACCTGGCGTTGTGCTGCTTTCCGCGCATTCCTTCCCTCCTGCGCTGAGGAGAGGGGCACTGATGGGCTTGTAAGGGTGAGCAGCCAGCCAGCCTGCCCTCTGATCCCAGGGAGCGCTGCTTGCAAATAGGGAATTCCACCTCGGTCAAGCTGGATGCTTTCCTCCCTGGTTCCTCTCTATCTTTTAAATATATTATATGTATATAGCTCGATTTCAGAGAGAGGAAGGGAGAGGGAGAGATAAAAACATCAACGATGAGAGAGAATCATTGATGGGCTGCCTCCTGCACGCCTCCTACTGGGAATCAGACCCACAACCACTGCATGTGCGCTGTCTGGGAATCCAACCATGACCTCCTGGTTCATGGGTCCTCGCTCAACCACAGAACCACACTAGCGGGGCTTTTTTCTATCTTGGAAGACTTGAAGTGAAGTGGCCACAGAAGAAATTGTGTGTATGTGTATTTATATCTGTCTGAGTATCTGAGAAGAGGCTTTCTAGGAGGAAGGTGGGCCGAAATTCATGCTGGAACACTGAGTTGGTGATGCTGCTGTTAATGGGGAGGTATTAGCAGTGCTTCTCAACCTGTGGGTCGCGACCCCTTTGGCGGTCAAACGACCCTTTCACAGGGGTCGCCTAAGACCATCCTGCATATCAGATATTTACATGCCGACTCATAACAGTAGCAACATTACAGTTATGAAGTAGCAACGAAAATAATTTTATGGTTGGGTTACATGAGGAACTGTATTTAAAGGGCCAGAAGGTTGAGAACCACTGAACTACAGTGAGAAGCTGGGCAGACTGACTACACCTGTAACTCATAGCCTGTTCTGAGGATGTCTCTAGCGCTCCCTGTTCTGTCTTAAAAACACCTGCTCATACAGCAGACAGGTGGGGGCAGTTATCCAGTCTTGCAAATCTGTGCTAGGGTCTTTATCTCTTCCCTGGCTTCTCAATTCAGTGATTTTCAGCCTTGGCAGTTTGACCCTTGTGTGTTTATAGCCGTCACCTCTATGAAAAATACCCCTGTCACTGTCTCCTCTCCTTCTCATTAAGGAAGATTAAACCCAGCACAGTGCCTGAACAGTAAATATCCATTTAATGAATAAGTTGGAATAAGGTTTAATGAGAAGAATTTAGTAAGCCATCCTTGTAATTTTGGAAGCTGCTTTGGATAATGTCCAAGTTCCCTTTTGGTTCTGTGACCTCTTAGATGTTGCAAAATGAGGATTGGGAATCACTTTGTTTGGGAGATGTGACTAAGTGGGCTTATTTGGTTGGTGGCTCTCCAGTATCCATGGCATTGGGTATGGGTGGGAAGTAGGGAGGGACTGAAAATATGTAGGAGTGAGTGTAGAAAGGCAGAGGCCAGGAGAAGGGCACACAGTGATCGTGAAGCCTGGTGTTAACCAGTGTCCCTGGCTGGGGGTGTGTACCTTCCCTTACTGACTGTAGCAGCTCCCTCAGGAGCTGGGGAGCTGAGGAGAGAGGCTTTGGTGTGCAGAGAGACAGATGGCAAAGCCAGTTTGGCCACTGGTAGAAAGCTATTTATGTGATTGCATATTAGCTCTTCTGCCAAGCAGGACACATGCCTGGTGTGTTCCAGCAGCAGCTAGTGCATCTGGGAAGTGGGGGGAGGGCAGCTGTCAGCCTTCCTCCCCAGAATATAGACTTTGGTGAATTTGTGAATTGGTATTGTATTCGTTTTGATTCTCGTCCTTTACCATAGGAAACATAGTTTATAATCATGCTTAAGAGAGCAACCAGAAAGTATCCTTTTTCTTACCATGTTTAATTAACTTAAATTCTTTCCCAGAAGATAAGAGCACAGCTTTCGCTTACAAGCTTTTGTCAAGTTAGGAAGACACTGCCTTTACCCAGCTTGCTCCTTAAACTTCTAGTTCCTATAGAACAGTGGTTCTCAACCATGGCTGCACATTAGAATCACCTGGGAATCTTTTTAAAATCCTGATTCCTGGGCCTCATCCTCCGGAAATTCTGTTTCTTTGTTACTAATGTTGTGGCCCCACCCCATAACAAAGAAACAGAATTTCCGGAGGATGAGGCCCAGGAATCAGGATTTTAAAAAGATTCCCAGGTGATTCTAAATGTGCAGCCAAGGTTGAGAACCACTGCTCTAGAAGATTAAGAGCACTGGACTTAAGTCAGGACATCTGAGTTAATTCGCCTTCACTGTTAGGGCCTGGCTACATGACAGTTGGGCAGGTCACTTTAATTCTTTTGTGTCCAGTTTCTCTTGTCCTACTTCTAAGAGACATTAGTAAGGTTCTGCAGTGTTTGGAAATTGCTTGATTAATTCATTTGAAATTGCAGCCTAGGTCAATCATTTGCCTAACTAGTTGTGCCTTTCCATAACATCTGAGAGTCAAGAAGTCCAGGAAGGACATGAGGCAGAGGGAAGAGCTACAGCAAGAATTAACAATCAACTAGGGCAGACTGCTTATATTTTAAGGTGTTTACATTATTTTTGCAAACAGGGATTATTTTGTGCATTTTTAGAATTGTGTGTTTAGTGATTTCTGTTTTTAATTGCCCTGTAAGATGCCTCCTGCAGGCACTAAATAATCGTTAGGTTTATGTAATTGTGATGTCTTGATGCTTTGAATATTCCACAAATGTGTAAAGATATTGGAGGGGGTTCTGTGGGACCTGAAGGCTTACTGCTGAGTTCAGTTATGTAGCAATCAGAAAATACTTAGCACCTACAAATATTGGAGTTGAGATAAAAGAGAGGTAATTGAGTTCATTGTCCTTGAGTTGAATAAAGTTCAATCTAGGGGACATGTCCTCTCTGTATTGTGCTAAGTTCTTGAAGAAACAAAAGATACGCAGACACACATGGTAAAAGTTAACAATTCAGTGACAAGTCAGTATTCTGACTTTGCCAGGAACAAGAGTTGGTTGTAGGTTAGAGTAGAGAAGGTTTGCTGGGACTTTGGGAACTCATTGGTGTTTTAAGGAAGGAATAGCACTTTGTCAGATTGAAAACAGCCGAGAAGAAACCAGAATACCAACAGTGTCTGAGGACGATGAGGAGACCGGTTTGGCTGGAATAGAGATTTCATTTTGGGTAGTAGAATGGGATGAATGGAAAGGTCAGTTTCAGATTATGGAGGTCCATGAAAGCGAGGTTGGGAATGGGGACTTTATATCCTGTGGAGAATGGCTGAAAATTTTTCAGCAGAAGCTGGACATAGTGGGAAAGAGATGGCTGAGAGATGGTATGTGACATCTGTGTGGGATGGAGATAGCAGTGAGGGTAGGAAGGAGCTCCAGAGACAAGAGTCTAGGATCCTTGACTTATGTTGTAGAGTGGAGATCATTCACTCAATTCAGTGGAGTCTTTGTTTAAACGGTTTTTAGTACTTTATTTTTTCACCCTACTCCTTTCCTTTTTTCCCCCCCTTTCCTTTTGTTCCCTTTCCTTTTTTCCCCTTTCCTTTCCTGTCCTGTCCCATCCTGTGTCCTCTTTCAATACAGTTTAAACTGTGTAGTTTAGAGACTTGTGATCTGTAGAAATGTGTGGCATATTTTCCAGAAACAACCATAAGCCATATATGCTTTTTTCATAAATTTTATGTTAGGCATTCTTGAGAGGATATATTTTGTGCTGGAGGCAAATACATATTTATTGATGTGTGTGTGAGAGAGAGAGGAAGAGAGAGAGAGAGAGAGAGAGAGAGAGAGAGAGAGAGAGAGAGAGAGAGAGAAGGAAAGAGAAAAAGAAAATCTATGGGAGATAGAAACATCAATGGATTGATTGCCTCTCATACTCGCCCTGACCAGGATTGGAACCCGCATCCTGAGTATGTGCCCTAACTGGAACTCTAACTGCAACCTCTTCAGTGCATGGGATGACTTTCCAAACAACTGAGCCTACTGGCCAGGGCCCAAAATACATATTTTTAAAACAAATAATTCTTACAGTTATTAAGCACTTACATGGGTATATAAAATGCTCTTTAGTAAACTTAGATTGTCTGGCTGTGTGTGTGTGTGTGTGTGAGAGAGAGAGAGAGAGAGAGAGAGAGAGAGAGAGAGAGAGGGAGAGAGAGAAAGAAAGAACACGGAGGGGCGGGAGAAAAGCTGGAGGGGCCCTCATATGTGAGTCTGCTCTTATCACAGATATGGGAAGAATGTTAGTGGCAGCCAGGACTAGAATTTAAGTCTTCCAAGTCTTGGTTTTAGTACTTCTTTTAGGCTTTGCTATTTTAATGATTTTGACCCTGTTTTCCTCAGGACAACATAAAAATTCCCTTTTGCTGTTTTTCTGTTTATTGTTTCCGAGAAATGGTTCATGTGCTGATTCCTTTTGGAGAAGTTTCTTAAGGTGCTGTTGCATCGAAACATAGGGAAATTTGGAAGACTTAAAAGAATTTCACTTCGTAAACTCAGTTTCCTCGTTTGTAAAATGGGACTGCTGCAGAAAGCCTTAAGGATTGACTAAAATGGTGTGGAAGTGCATTGAAAACACAGATGTTAAGTGGTTGTGTAGATTCTGTTGTTTGCCCAGCCAACATTTTTTCTCTCTCTGACAATCCAAATTTTGTGCAGGGGTCTATACCGTTCCCCAAATGACTCAGGGGAAAGTGATTAGGGCTAATTCTGATTAGTCTAACTCAGTGGTTCTCAATCATGGCTGACCTTTAGAATCACGTGGGAAACTGTAAAAAAGATGTGCAGTCGAGGTTGAGAATCACTGAACTCTAACTCAGTTGTGGTAAACCTACTTTCTAGGCCAGTAACTGGTTTGAAGGTGAGGAAGTAGCTCAGTTGTGGCCAGTGAGACATGGTGGAAAGTCTGCTGGAGACTTCAGGAAAGATTTCCTTTTGTGTGAGGGGTCTCATAAAAAGGGCTCTTCACTTTTCTGTGGTGTCTGGTTGTGTTGTCTAAAGCCTCTGCCACCATCCTGGAACTGTGAGTGAAGCCAAAGCAAGGACTGTGGAGCAGAGAGGTAACTGAGTCTGATTTTTGATGCCACTGTGGGAGCCATGAATTGTCTGTGCTGGAAGCCCACCTATGGATATCTTGTTGAATGGCGTAAGCCAGTTTCAGTAGGGTTTTCTGCTACTTAGCACCCTAATTTCTTTATTATTTAAATTCTTTATTGTTTAAAGTGTTACATATGTCTCCTTTTTTCCCCATTGACCTCTCCCCGGCCACTCCACCCCCCAGCACATGCCCTCACCCCCCTACTGTCTGTGTCCATGGGTTATGCTTATATGCATGCATACAAGTCCTCTGGTTGATCTCTTACCCCCCCACCCTCCCCTGCCTTCCCTCTGAGGTTTGACAGTCTGTTTGAAGCTTCCATGACTCTGGATCTATTTTTGTTCATCAGTTAATGTTGTTCATTATATTCCACAAATGAGTGAGATCATGTGATATTTATATTTCCCCAACTGGCTTATTTTGCTTAGCATAATGTTCTTCAGGTCCATTCATGCTGTTGCAAATGATTAGAATTCCTTCTTTTTACAGCAGTGTACTATTCCGTTGTGTAGAGGTACCACAGGTTTTTAGTCCATTTATCTGCTGATGGGCACTTAGGCTGTTTCCAAATCTTAGCTATTGTAAATTGTTTAGCACCCTAATTTTGATGGAGTGGTATAATTGGAAATTTTGCACTGCTGCTCCTATTAAGTAGAATTTAGAGAGGTATAGAAATAAAATGCTATTTAAATATATAAGTTTTCTCTAAATGGGAAAGGATATTCATATATATTCTTTGCCCCAAGAAATCACACGGACAACCCCCCTCCCCCGCTACCACCTTCCCTCCACACTTCAGGGCATCCATCACCTGGGATAAGTCTGAGACTCTCCCTTGGGGCTTTACTACAGGGGACCGGTCTTGTACATGAATGTAGACTTGCTGTAAAAATAATTGCTATCAAACTGAGGCTGGGCGGTGGACCCAGGCAGGCTTTACTTGATACACGCAGGTGGTCCCTGATTCCATTTAGAGTAGTTCTCATTTAGAGCCCTCCAGTAGCTGGGGCCGTGCTTATTTAGATTTTTTACTGGTCAGTTTACTGGTCAGTTAGCTGATGTCCTCTGGATCTCTCTGATACATTGCCTTTTCCCTTTCCTCTCAACTGCTCGAGTTTCTTCCACCACCTTCTTTTTTTTAAAAATATATTTTATTGATTTATTACAGAGAGGAAGGGAGAGAGATAGAGAGTTAGAAACATCGACGAGAGAGAAACATCGATCAGCCGCCTCCTGCACACCTCCCACTGGGGATGTGCCCGCAACCAAGGTACATGCCTTTGACCGGAATCGAACCTGGGACCCTTGAGTCCGCAGGCCGACACTCTATCCACTGAGCCAAACCGGTTAGGGCCCACCACCTTCTTTTTGCTTAGTTTTCTTTTGCGGGGTGTGTGAGGGAGACTAGAGAGCATCGTTGACTTTCAGAAGAGGAGGATATTTTTGTGCTTAATCTTTTTTTCCCTTTTAAAAAAATAAGTATTTTTATTGATTTATAGAGAGAGAGGAAGGGAGAGAGAGAGAGAGCGAGACACATTGATGTGAGAGTGAAACATTGATTAGCTGCCTCCTGCATGCCGCTACTGGGGATCGAACCTGAAATCCCAGCATGAGCTCTGGCTGGGAATTGAACCAGCAACCTTTCCATGCACAGGACAGTGACCAACCAATGGAGCCATTTAAAAAAATATATATTCTTGTTTATTTCAGAGAGGAAGGGAGAGGGAGAAAGAGATAGAAACATCAATGATGAGAGAGAATCATTGACCAGCTGCCTCCTGTACGCCCCCTACTGGGGATGGAGCCTGTAATCCAGGCATGTGCCCTTGATTGGAATCAAACCCAGGACCCTTCAGTTTGCAGGCTGACACTCTGTCCACTAAGCCAAATCAGGTAAGGCCAATGGAGCCATTTTTTAAAGAGAGAGTGGGAAGGGGGCGGGGGGCGGGGGGAGAGAGAGGAGAGAAAAAAAACATTGATGTGAAAGAGACACATGGATTGGTTGCCTCCCACATGCTCCCTGACCAGGGCCAGGATGTAACCTGCAATCCAGGTACCCGCCCTTGACTGGCAATGGAACCCGAGACCCTTTTGTCCAAGGGCCGACACTCCAACCACTTAACCATATACCGGCCAGGGCATGTTTAATTTTTAAAAAAGCTGATGAGACAGAATGATATAGAAGATTAAGATCATAGACTGAGGTATTAGTGTGTCTGGGTCCATAGCATAGCTCAACCACTCACTAACAATGGGACTGTGGTCAGGGTGTTTAGCTTTTCAGTATCGATGTTGTCATCTGTAAAACAGAGATTATAATTCTTTCTACCATAAAGGGTTAAATGAGTTAATATGTGTAAAGTATTTAGAATAAGTACTCAAATGTTAACCATTGTGATGCATTATCTCTAAATTGTTGTATGTGTTTTAATATCGAGGCTCCTTTCTTGCTTGAGGAATCACTGCTGTGGCCCAGAGACTAGTATTTAACCTTTTAGTGCTTATTTACCCTAAGAGTACATTTGTCCAAATCATCCTTACCGGTGACCAAGAAGATAGACAAACTTGTCAAACTATGGAAAAGCTTCCAAGGTTTGAATGTAGTTCAGGATGCTGGAAAATCTTGAAGGTTAAGTTGACAGACCAGAGCTAAGTGGCATTTTGGAAAAAATAGTTCCCAGAAATAATTTCTGATTCACAAAGATTTGAAGATGAAATAGAAGGTGTCACTAAGGCTGTTGTCAATCTAATGGGCTGCCTGCAGCAGAGACTCACCCAATTAGCAGCAGCAGCTTGGTCATCTCCTCTCTTCCAGGGGATGATGAGGAAGAGTGGAGATGATCAAGAGAGCTCTGCTCAAGATCTTCAGATGACACCATCAATGACGGGAGCCTTCAGAGGCTTAACCATTACAGTGATACTTTTGGAGGGTATTAACTTTAGTGTTTAACATGCAGGAAACCCGAACAAATTAATGGACAGTGCTTGTGCTTGCTATGGGAAATTCACAATGAGAAAAAGAAGGCACCCAGAGACATCGGTAACAGGGGTGGTTATTCTGAAGAGCTATTAGGTAATCCTGTTCTCTACAAAAGAATCATTAAAGTCCCCGGGACAAATTTCCTAAAGGTTTGACCCTCTGTGACTCTAATAGCCTCATATCACCGTATGATTTTTTTTTTTTTTTTTATTTTGGCATCAAAAGAGAGGCAAAAATAACAAAAAATAAAAAATATTGTGTAGCCTGCAAGTTGCTATAAATCATGCTTTAAGAGATTGCTGACTGCATGTGGCAGGATTAAGTAAACTGTTTACATTTGACCACAGTTAATAATATATGGTGTCTTTCGTTGCTGTTTCAGTTTGATGTTAGAAACATAACTTTCAAAAATTTGTTTGAGATTCTGTATTGTCTAGAATTGCCTTTGATTTTATACGTCTTGTTTAAAGAAAAGTTGGCTTTATCTCAGGATTTGTAGAAGAGTGTTTAGACATTTCTAGATTATAAATCTGATTAAGGGTGTCTTGGTTGTTTTACTAGTTTCCTGTCAGTGAAATTCCATTCCAGAGACAAATAGGTGATTCCAAACTGCATCTGAAGAGGGTTTTATATTATTTAAGGTGTATTTAATTTAAATAATTGTAATAACAGTAGCTAACTTTTATTAAGCATTTACTATTTGCTTTACTTTGTGTTAAATTCAGGGAAGGCATTATATTATTTAGCATGAAGACTTAGTGAAGTATGTTATTATTTACCCCATTTTGGAGATTAAGATATAGAAATTAGAAATGTTAATAGCTTGTTCAGATCACTGAATTTGTCAGTGGTGGAGCTGGAATGTGAACCCACATTTGTCTGACTCCAAAACCCTTAACCACAATTATAAGTTGTCTCCATAAAGGGGTGTAACTGTGGTCTTCTGTTAGGGGAAGTTAAGATGATAAATCCTGGTTATCAGGAATGTGTGTACATTTCATGATCTAGTTAGGAGACTGTTCTTATAATATGCTCAGCACAATGACCATGATTTAAAATATGAATTTTAAGGCACCCTGAGATGATTATTGTAAATAAAACTGTTGGCTAACTTGTATAGTATAGACATCAGGGACTGGGTCGGTTTCGAACTGCTCACTTAAAAAAACAACAACAACAACAAAGAACTTCCTTCCCCTCAGTCTCTCTCTTACATCCACCTCTGCCCTTCTTTAGACCCTCCTTTCCTCCTCAGTATGCATCTTACACCTTAGTAAATTTTAATTTTGTTCTCATACTTTAGTATTAGGCTTTTTTCCTTTAAAAGTTTGTGAGATATTTTAGTAATATGAAAAGATATTAAGAAACTCATTATAAACATCTCTGTATTTGCCTCTCAATTTAAGAAATAAAAACTTCTCCAGTAACAACTACCTCAAATTTGGTGTTTACTGTTCTCAGGCATTTTAATTCATCTGAACACATTCCTAAAGAATAGTATGTGTTATGTTTTAAGACTTTATATAGTGGTTTCATGCTATGTGTTCTGCAACTTCTTTTTCCCCTCAACATCATAATTGTGTGATTTATCCATGCGGCTGCATGTGGCTCTGTTTAATTTAGGTAAAACTCTTTTTTCCTACAAGTGGCATTTAAAAAGATTTTGTTGATTGATGTTCTGTAAATAACGTGAGTTCAATGATGTACCTTATATTTCATGCATTTTTTTGATTGTGAAACAATATATTTGGAGAATTTACTCAGTATGAAAGCCTTATTGTAATTAATTTTATAAAATTTCAAACACTAGCTTTGACAACAATCTGAATTTTGAAGACATTTAGGAAAATTTCTTTATATTTTGAGTTATAAGCTTAGCATTGATCATCAGGGCAAGTGAGGGTAAATTTCAGGACTGTAAGAAATAATTGGTCTGACTCAAGAACAAAAAAACCTTTAAAAAGCCTTTTTGCTTTATTGAAACTAGTCTTCCAATAATAGTAGGTAGAGAAAAAAAGATGTTTGTATTCATAAACAAATTGCGCATTAAGCACTGTCAGTCTAGTTAGGTCAGATGAACGTGATTTTTAGGCAGGGATTGGTTGGCATTTAGCGATAGGCCTCAAAGCAAACAGGAACCACAGCCTGCTTTACTTGATTATCCTAATATAGGAGCATAATTTATAGACTAGCCAAGGGGATGCTTTTGTAATGAGAGGGCCTTGACATCCTCCTCTTTAAACAAACAGACAAACAAACACACTGAAAAAACTCCTGATGCTTTACATTCTTAGGGCAGACATCTTTCTAAGCTTCAAGGTCCACGGGAATGACATCTGCATTGCTACCACTGCTACGCCTGCTTCCCAGGTTGAACTTGAATTTCCTCCCCATGTTTCCTGAGGAAGATGTTAATTCTGTGCCACTTAATATTTCAGTGCTGAGTGTGATTTCTCCTTCCTTGTTGACTTGTTCACCCACGGGCACTGTCTGCCTTCCAGCACCATCCAGCCGTGAATTATGGTGAGGCGTGTGGCTGAGGAAGTCAGTTTGGCCAGAGTACTGTCACCTCAGGTCTGAATACAGGATGCTTCATACTCTAAAAACACAAACAAAAACGGATGTCTTTATCTCTGACTATAAAGTTGGCTCTGCTACTTAATAGCAGTAGTAGACCTTGAGCAAGTTGCTTAAACCCTCAGTGCCTTTATTAGTAAAATGGAGATAGTAAGATACCGCATGGGGTGTGTTATTTATTCTTCATGCTATATATTCAAAGATCTTAGAACTATGCTTGGCCCATGGGAGGAACGGGAGGCAGAGGGGGAGGAGCTGCTTCTTTCTTCTTCGTTTGAATGCTTTTCTGACTTCCTTTGTTGAACTGGAACACAGTTATAGCTTTACTACTAGTGACAGTAGAAATAGTCTGTGAACACATTCTTTTTCCCTTTTGAGCTAACAATTATTTTGAAGCACAGGGCTGAATATAGGCCTTTCATTTATTAAATAGGATAAAACATCTGTAATAGTGTGTTGTAGTCCAGCATATTACTGAAGATCTTTGCTTGATGGGGACAAAGCCAAAAAAAGTACAAGGGGGTGGAGTGTTACTGACATGCCATTACTTTTATTTGAGAATCTGGCAGATAGTACTTCTGCCATTCTGACACACAGTATTGTTTTTCTTTTGTGAAGTGCAGTCAAAGGGAACACAGCAAAGATGTTAAAGACCATGGCCTTTGAAGTCAAATGTACATACTATGAGACCTTGGGTAACTTACTTAATTTCTCTGTGCCCTGATTTCCTCTTCTGTAAAATGTGGGTACTAATTTTATCTCCCTAAATGTTGGCTAGCATTAAATTGTTAATTATTTGGAGAGCACTTGGAAAATAGTGTGAACCCTATATGTGTTTGCGAAGTGTAGAAACCAAGTTAAAAATCTGTTCTGTCATCAGTATTGTAATGCCATTTATAACAACGGGGAGACGTGTCATTCCCAGGTCATTGAATTCCACCTATTGTGGACTAGTTGCTAGAGGTTTAACAGTGCGATGAGATCCTGTGTCTTGGCAGAAGTTAGAATTTGAATTGTAGAGACAGAAGGTCAGTTAAACAAGTAAATGATGTTCACATTGTGGAGTTAAGAGTGGGATGTTGGCCATAGTTAACAGGACTAACTACATTAGGGGTTCAAAGAAGACTTCAAGGAAGTAGTAACTTCTAAGCTGAAACCAAAAGGAAGTCTTAGGAGCGTTTCATGCTGAGGGTACAGAAGAATTCTCCAAGCACAGTGACATGGGGCCAGGAGGCCAGAGGGAGCATGAGCTGTGGCTGGAAGA
The DNA here is from genome assembly GCF_014108235.1 of Myotis myotis. Taxonomy (NCBI): domain Eukaryota; kingdom Metazoa; phylum Chordata; class Mammalia; order Chiroptera; family Vespertilionidae; genus Myotis; species Myotis myotis. The sequence goes on from NW_023416368.1 coordinate 54,017,598, forward strand.
ACAGCTCAGGTGGGCTGGGGAGTGGGGCAGGGAGCCAGTGCAGAGCAGGAAGGACCCTGCTACAGAGAGGGTGGGGGCAGCGCTGGGAAGGGCTTGGGGAAGCAAGTTAAAGACTTTAGACTTCATTCTGAGGACAGCAGGAAGTGATTGAAACATTTTGAGCAGGAGATTGGCATCATTTGAATGATATTTTAGAAAAGTTTCCTCAAGCTGCAGTTGTGAGAATGGATTTGAGGAAAGCAGGACTGGAGGTCAGTCACCTAGGCCAGACTTTGGTGGCAGGAGAGGCGGGTACTTGAGGAGTCAGGATTGAGGGGCTGCAGGCTCTGGCAGGTGGTTGGGTATGGGGGCCTAGATGATTCTTCAATCCCTGCCTCAGGCTGCTGAGTGTCGACTGAGGCAGTCCAGCCAGAAGAATAGGTTTTCTGGGAGAGAGGATACATTTTGGGTTTTGAATATGTTGAGAATGAGGTGCTTTTGAGATATCCAGTGGACATATTCAGTAGCGTGTTTGTTTTATGAGTGTGTCAGGAACAGGGAACAGAGCTGGAGAAATTAGAAGATTCCTGGGACACAGCATATAAGTAGGAACTGACACCATGTAACTGGATGGCAAACCTGCCCAGAGAGAGAATGTAAGAGAAGGCAGAGTGGCTCAGGGCGAGTCCTGAGGAACACCAGCTTTTAAGGAGGGTGTAGAAGAACTTGAGAAGGATGTTTAAGAGCAGTAGCCATTGACAGAGAGGTGGAATCCGGGGAGGGGGTTGCACAAGCCAAGGAGAAAGAATGTTTGGAAGTAGGAGGAAGCAGACAAGGAAGCTACAGAGGTCAAGTATGATGAGTCCAGGTGACATTGCATTAGACAGGGGTGGGCAAACTTTTTGACTCGAGGGCCACAATGGGTTCTTAAACTGGACCGGAGGGCCGGAACAAAAGCATGGATGGAGTGTTTGTGTGAACTAATATAAATTCAAAGTAAACATCATTACATAAAAGGGTACGGTCTTTTTTTTTTTTTTTTTTTTAGTTTTATTCATTTCAAAGGGCCGGATCGCCCGCGGCCTTAGTTTGCCCACGGCTGCATTAGCAAGACAGTGTCCTTGGTAATAGCTGGGAGAGTAGTTTATGGCACAGCAGGGAGTGGAACCCAGTGTCAGAGGGTTGAGAAGACAGTGCAAGGAAAAGACATGAGCCTCTGGTACAGCTAGATCTCCCAAGTCATTGGTTAATGGGTGAGATTTGAACAAGCAGAAGCAAGTATCCAATAGAGAGGAGAGTGACAATTCAGGGAATATTCCAGAGTAGAAAGTGGTTCTGAATAGAGAAGAAGATGCGATTCAGATTCCAGGGGATGGGGGAAAACCCCCTTCATCTATTTAAATAACAGAAGGGGTGGAAATGATGGGTGTATACCCAGGAAGATTTGCAGATTTGTTTCAGGACATTGAGCCAATGATTAACTGATGCTTTTTAGTGGCAAGATAGTTTTCAGTAATTAATTGTTTTAATTTCTCCCCCAACACATTCTTTATCTGGTTAGTGAATATGTGACTTGGAAGAGTTGTATCATAGTCAGTTTGAACTGCATGGGATGGAATATAGATGTTTAACTATTAAGAAGAAGTAATGAGAGAAGGGGAAAAAATGGAGTAAAATGTCTGGATAAACAAACCCTCAAAGCACCAAGAAAAACTTTTATTTCAGACTTTATTCTGCTGGCACTTAAAGTTGAGTACTTCATTAAAATATTCCTTATTCTTTGTTTTAAAAAATGTGTTAAACAAAAACATGTTTTGTTTTGTTTTCTTTTTCACCGAAAGACACTGCTGATTTTCGTGTCTTATCTTCGTGGAATCGTGCTGGTTCTCTTTGTATTCCATAGAGAAGAAAATGCTTCTGGCAACATCTGGGAAGAGTCTAGGACTTCAAAATTTCTGCCTTTTTGTCTGAGAGAAAAGGAGGGAATGGAACCTAGAAGAGTTAAAAATGCAATAATATTCTGTGATCTAGAAAGAGCTTTTCTTCCCCCTTTTAGCTAACTGAATAGGTTCTAACTAGTTTAAGAAGTGATTGCTAGAGGAAAGAAATTCTTAAGAAAGATGTAACTCTAGCCCTAACTGGTTTGGCTTAGAGCGTCGGCCTGTGGACTCAAGGGTCGCGGGTTCAATTCTGATCAAGGGCATGTACCTTGGTTTCCCAGTAGGGAGTGTGCAGGAGGTGGCTGATCAGTGTTTCTCTCTCATCGATGTTTCTAGCTCTCTAGCCCTCTCCCTTCCTCTCTGTAAAAAGTCAATAAAATATATTAAAAAAGAAAGAAAGATGTAACTTTACAAGTGCAGTGGTATGTAGATGCCCCTTCTCTTCCCTTTCCATCTGGATGCACTGACTGCAGGCATGCAGTGTGCCTTCCTGGAGATGCAATGTGGAGGTTTTCAGGTTCTTCAAAGGGAGGGATTCTGGGACTGCAGTAGAGGAGTTCATTGCTTTTGACCCTGGAGCTAGAGTTGATGGCCCATTTTTGTGAAAAGCATAGGACAGGGTTTAAAATTAACTTGAACACTTTTTTTTTTTCTTGGTCAAATTTTTGGCATAAAACAAACTATATATACTCATTCATTTCCTTCAGTTACAAGTGAGAGAAACCCAATGAAAACTAATTGAAGCAAAAAAGGGAATTTTTCGCTCCAATGAGTGAAATACAAGAGAGGGCCTTGCTTTACATGCACCGGAACCCAAGGGTTCAGACAGTGTTAGTAGGTCTTTTTCGGCATTTCCCTCCATTGGTTTGACCCTCAGAATAGCACTCTTCCCATGATGGCGATAGCTTAAGGTTTATCTCTTTTTTGTTCTGAGAATTCTAGAGAAGAGCGCCTCCTTTTTCTCAGAGCTGTTGTTCTCAAATAGATGATTTTGACACCTTTGAAGACATTTTGGCTTGTCATAATTGGGAGGTGCTACTGGCATCTCGTGGGTAGAGGCCAACGGTGTGCTAAACACCCTGCAGTGCTCAGGACAGCCTCTCTACAACAAAGAATGATTCAGCTCAATGTATTAATTGTGTTCAAGTTGAGAAACCCTGCTTTAGAGGTAGGGAGATCATGTAGTCTAAATCAGGATACTTTTCAGAGTAAAATTATGCCAAGACAACAGGCATAAGCTGGGATTGTCCCAAGTAAACCTGGACATTTGGTTGCCCTCACTAAATGCTCGATCAGTTGCCAGCCTGGACCACTGAGACATGGCAGATGGTGTACTTCAGCCAGCCTGGTGATGCACCAACCACTGGGATGAAGAAGCAGGCAGCAGGTGGTGATCTGCTTCAACAGAATATAAAGGCTCATAACGAAGAGAGGTGGAGAACATTAAAAAAAAGATGATGTCCATATGTAAGAGAAGATAGCAAGTGAAAATAAGTGTGCCTTCTATTTTTTCCCATTGCTTAGTTGATTAATTTTAACCAGAATAGAGAAGTGTGGGAGAGATGGGAGGGTGGAAATGAAGACTGTGGTCTGTGTGACTTGCCTGGATACAAGGTCAAGGTTGTTGATAGGTGTTGGCTAGTGTGTGCGCCTTATAGTATTTAACCTCTGAAGTATGGAGTGACCGTGACACTTTATTGATCATTGTGGAAAAAGCTTAGATTAAAATAGTAAATATTTATAACATTTTAACTTGTTGTAGGCCAGGAAAATACCTAAGTAAATAGTGATTTGCTGGCTTCATTTAAATTCCTGACACTAACAGTGCTCCTGTTTAGGTTTGGAGAAATAAAGTATTGCTTAAAAAAACTGATCTTTGGAGAAATAAAGTATTCCTGAAAAAAACTTAATTCATCCAACAGAGTAGATTAATTTTACATTCTTTTTCCTTTAAAAAAATGTTTTTATTGATTTTAGAGAGGAAGGGAGAGGGAGAGAGAGATAGAAACATGGATGAGAGAGAAATATCAATTGACTGCCTTCTGCAAGCCCACTACTGAGGATCGTGCTTGAAACCTGGGCATGTGCCCTGACCGGGAATCAAACCAAATGCCTCTTGGGGCATGGGTTGATGCTGAACCACTGAACCATTCTTTTTCCTTTAAAACAAAGAAATGTGTGTGTGTGTGTGTGTGTGTGTGTGCGTTTCTTCTGATGATCATTGTTTATAATTTTTTTCTTTTTGCGATAACAGTGCTTTCTTTTTGTAAGAATGAGTTTGAAGACTTACTTGAAAGCTTTACTCTATGTAAGATATGGAAATCAATATATTGGCTTTCCCAATACTTATTCTATACGTATTCTATACTTATTCTATACTTATTCTCTGTTAGAAAACTTTATAGGCTTGACTTTCTCGATGCACAGTTAACTATATAACTTGAATTGGAAAATATAGTAGAGTATTTGAAATTTTGTTATTTATTTTAAAATTGCATAGTGATAAACCTCAAGGAAATGGCAGAATATTTACATGTGAGAAAAATAGAGATAATTAATCTATGGAAAAATTTATAGCTTTGCTAAAACAAAAGTAATTTTGAAAGTACTATTTTATACAAATGTGTTTATTGAGGTGGTTAAAGAAAATTGAACTTAGAGCAGTTTTATTCTTTCTAATTTTATATATTCCTGGTTTAATTTTAAAATCAATTGAGAAATCCTGTAAACATCCTGAAAAGGTGTCCAAAGAAGTTATATTCTTCTAAAATTGTGTGCTAGTCTCTGGAAATATTTTCCTACTACATTTTATTGGGCATGCTGGCTACTATCTTAAGTAAGGTTTTGAAAGTAGGTAAGTGACCTATTTGGAGTATTTTCATTGATTGTCTAGGGAATTGAGATGGTTAAATAATATTCACTGTGAATTCTGAAATCTTTTTGACTGCTGTGTCTTCATTGATATCCTCTGAAGGCTTGCATGCCATGCAAAGCAACCTGTTGATGAACAGTCAGACACCCAGAAACAGGATATATCATGTAACCACAGTTAACAGTTTTTTTGTTTGCTGTGAGATGGTTCAGTGCCTTTTGGCAGTGACTACTAGAGTGTCTGCAGGTCTGATTTATCTTGACAATCACAGCACAAAAAGGCTTTAAAAAGTGCTTCTTTGTCCAGAGAACAAAGAAGCAAGTTTGTAAAGACCTTCAAATTTTTGACTTTGAAGTTTTCAGTTTCCTAGAGCTTTATTTAAAGGTGAAAGTATAGTTTTCAGTGAATGGGCTTCCTCAGTTTAATATATGACAGTGAGAACAGAATGGAGAGGCGTGGAGAGGGAGTTGGTTTCATGGTGGAAGCTAGTGCATCAATGTGCATTTGACCATTGGAAGGTGTCGAAGGGCCACCTTTAGAATGAAGGGTGTGAGATTTTGGCATCTGTTTAATGAATGGATGCCCAAAAGAGTTTATATTAGAAAGAAAAGTTAGAATAGAATGGAATGGAATTAATAACACTGAGCTCTCTGGCTTTCATTAAGTGTGTGTGTGACTAATCTAATGAAAGTTTAGATATAAGTAAATTTTGTTTATTATGCAAGAGGGCTCAGTGTTGAATCCTTTAAAGTGAATTGTCATCTCACAACTATTTTGTGTGTGCATGTTAATATCCATTTTTATATGATAAATTTGTTTAAATGAAGGTGCATATAAAATATCTTCAATTTAAAAGAGCAATGAGTAGATTACTCTTAAATTAGAAATCTTAGATTTTATTTTAATTGACCTGATAATCTACAAATAAGTTTAGGTATTGGTAAACATTTTCTGAGATGTATGAAAACGAATTCGTAAGTTTACTAGAAGTAATAACAATAATGGTGTTGGTTGTAGTAGCAGTAGCAGGTAAAAGGTATTTTTTAAAAAAATTTTTATACAACAGCCTATTTGATAGTTACTCTTATAATTACTCTTATTATTTTATAGTAAATACTATTTTGCAACTTAGGAACCTGGAGTAAGATAGGTTGTTACTTGCCCAAGGCCACTCACCTGGAAAGCTGTGTAGCCTCTGCCAGTGACATATTCTCTCTTAAGTCTGTAGTGTTCTAGATGCTCCTTCATTATTAAAGTATTTCACAAACTTGATTTGCCACATTTTCTTGTGTAAAGGTGCAAAGGGAGGCTTATGTCTGTAAAGCTTACTTTAGGGAATTTTTAAATTTTCCAAGAAGTGATAGAAACTTCCTAAAAGCTATGAAAAGTCACAGGATCCCTGGCTGGTTTTGCTCAGTGGATAGAGCGTCGGCCTGAGGACTGAAGGGTCCCGGGTTCTATTCCAGTTAAGGCACATGCCTGGGTTGCAGGCTTGGTCCCCAGCGGGGGGCGTGCAGGAGGTAGCCAGTCAATGATTCTCTCTCATCATTGATGTTTCTATCTCTCTCCCTTTCCCTTCCTCTCTGAAATCAATAAAAAAAATAATTATATATATATATAAAAGTCACAGGAAAGGAAGTCATTTTCAGATGATCTGGGTTATATTATTCTACAAAAAGTAAAAAAGTATTGCTGTTTGCCAAAATCAAAGCAGAATTTAAAAAGTAATGGAATTGTTAATGATCCCGAGGGTGCATAGATTTTATCTGTACTGACAACCAATATTAATGCTATTTTCAGCGTACCTGACTTATCACTGATAGGCAAAAATTTCTCTCCTTAAAGGAAATCCTTTGTTTTGTGGAATGGATGCTTTACTGTTTTTTAAAATAATTTATTCCTGAATAGCTATAGCAATCCTGAGAAAGAAGAACAAAGTTGGAGGGATCACAATACCAGATGTCAAGCTATATTACAAAGTCACTGTTCTCAAAACTGCCTGGTATTGGCACAAGAACAGACACATAGACCAATGGAACAGAACAGAGAACCCAGAAATTGACCCAAGCTAGTATGCTCAATTAATATTTGACAGAGGAGTCAAGAGCATACAATGGAGTCAAGACAATCTGTTCAGTAAATGGTGTTGGGAAAATTGGACAGATGCATGCAAAAGAATGAGATTGGACTATCAACTTACACCATACACAAAAATAAACTCAAAATGGATAAAAGACTTAAACATAAGATGGGAAACCATAAAAATCTTAGAAGAATCCATAGGCAGCAAAATATCAGACATATCTTGTAGCAAAATCTTTACCAACATATCTCTAAGACTATGGAAACTAAGGAGAAAATAAACAAATGGGATTACATCAAAATAAAAAGCTTTTACACAGCAAAAGAAACCATCAACAAAATAACAAGAAAGCCCACTGCATGGGAGTACATATTTGCCAATGTTACATCTAATAAGGGTTTAATCTCCAAAATTTATAGGGAACTCATACAATTTAACAAAAGGAAGATAAACAACCCAATCAAAAAATGGGCAAAGGATTAAATAGACACTTCTTGCTGGAGAGGATGTGGAGAAAAAGGAACACTTGTGCACTGCTGGTGGGAATGCAGACTGGTGCAGCCACTATGGAAGACAGTATGGAGTTTCCTCAAAAAACTGAAAATGGAACTCCCATTTGACCCTGTGATCCCACTTCTAGGAATATATCCCAAGAAACCAGAAACACCAATCAGAAGGATATATGCACCCCTATGTTCATAGCAGCACAATTCACCATAGCTAAGATCTGGAAACAGCCTAAGTGCCCATCAGTAGATGAATGGATTAGAAAACTGTGGTACATCTACACGATGGAATACTATGCTCCTCTAAAAAGGAAGGAACTCTTACCATTTGCAACGACATGGATGGAACTGGAGAGCATTATGCTAAGTGAAATAAGCCAGTCAATGAAGGAAAAATACCACATGATCTCACTCATTCATGGATAATAGAGACCATTATAAACTTTTGAACAATAATAGATACAGAGGCAGAGCTGCCTCAAACAGATTGTCAAACTGCAGCGGGAAGGCCGGGGAGGGTTGGGGGGCAGGAGGTAGGGGGGTAAGAGATCAACCAAAGGACTTGTATGCATGCATATAAGCATAACCAATGGACATAAGACACTGGGGGATAGGGGAGGCTAGGGGACTGTCTAGGGCGGGGGGAAAAATGGACACATATGTAATACCCTTTGTAATACTTTAAGGAATAAAAAAAAAGAAAAAAAAATAGACACTTCTGATAAATGGGCATACAGAAGGCCAAGAGACATATGAAAACATGCTCAAAATCACTAATCATCCCAGAGGTGCAAATCAAAACGACAATGAGGTACCATCTCACGCCTGTCAGAACGCTATTATCAACAAATCAATAAATAACAAGCGATGGCGAGGATGTGGAGAAAAAAGAACCCTATACACTGCTGGTGGGAATGCAGACTGGTGCAGCCACTGTGGAAGACAGTATGGAGTTTCCTCAAAAAATTAAAAATAGAACTCCCATTTGACCCAGTGATCCCACTTTTAGGAATATATCCCAAGAAATAAGAAACACCAATCAGAAAGGATATATGCACCCCTATGTTCATAGCAGCACAATTTACAATAGAGATTTGGAAACAGCCTAAGTGTCCATCAGCAGATGAGTGGATTAAAAAACGGTGGTACATCTACACCAGGGGTCCTCAAACTACGGGCCACATGCAAATACAAATATTGTATTTGTTCCCATTTTGTTTTTTACTTCAAAATAAGATATGTGCAGTGTGCATAGGAATTTGTTCATAGTTTTTTTTATTAAACTATAGTCCGGCCCTCCAACGGTCTGAGGGACAGTGAACTGGCCCCTTGTTTAAAAAGTTTGAGGACCACTGATCTACACAATGGAATGCTATGCTGCTGTAAAAAAAAGAAAGAGCTCTTACCATTTGCAACAGCATGGATGGAGCTGGAGAGCATTATGTTAAGTGAAATAAGCCAGTCGGAGAAAGATAAATATCATATGATCTCACTCATTTGTGGAATATAATGAACAACATAAACTGATGAACGAAAATAGATCCAGAGACAGAGAAGCATCGAACAGACTGACAAACCTCAGAGGGAAGGCACGGGGAAGATGGGAGTGGGCGTAAGAGATCAACCAAAGGACTGGTATGCATGCATATAAGCATAACCAATGGACACAGACAGTAGGAGGGTGAGGGCATGGGCTGTGGGGTGGGAGTAGGCAGGAAGAGGTCAATGGGGGAAAAAGGAGACATATGCAACACTTTCAACAGTAAAAAATTTAAATAAAAAAACCTGAAAAATAATTTATTCATTGATTGATTTTTAAAGAGAGAGGAAGTGGGGAGAGAGAGAGAAAGAGAGAAACATTGGTCTGTTGCTTCACTTATCTGTGTATTCATTGGTTGCCATCTTGTATGTGCCCTGACCAGGAATCAAACCTGCATCCTTGGTGTATTGGGACAATGTCTAACCAACCCAGCTGCCAGTTTGCACTTTGGCTGAATTTGCTGCTTATCTCATGCCCCCAAACTGTATTGCCATCTTATTTTGTTCACAAATAATAGCTATTCCTTTTCTTTCTTGATGTATTTTCATTCTTTTTGGTGATGTTATTCTGAATGTATTTACCCTGAAACAATTTTTCTTTTGGTTCACCTCTTAGGAATTTGTAATTCACATTTAAGCATTTTGTTCAAAGCCAAATGGCAAAGTCATAGACATTCTCAGTGAAGATATCATCAACGTCTGTGATGACATTGTAGTTTATTTAAAAATATTTCAGAGTTTATATGATAATTACTAAATTTAGTAAACTGCAGTTTCCGTGTAGAAAGCCAGAGTAGAGAGTCCTGGTCTCCTGCCTCCTGCCATTGGAGCTGAAAGGATTGCCCAACCCTCTTACTCTAGATGAGAAAACACGCCTCTGCCTCCACGTAGGTATCTGCTTGTTTTGCTTCTTGGTTCCATGAAGCTCATTTGTAGTGTTGCGCTTATATGGAAGTCGTTTTTGAAAAACATGTTTTCATTGATTTCAGAGAGAGGAAGGGAGAGGAAAAGGAGATAGAAACATCAATGATGAGAGAGAATCATTCCATCGGTTGCCTCCTGCATGCCCCCTACTGGGGATGGAGTCTGCAACCCAGACATGTGCCCTGACTGAAATCCAACTGTGACCTTCTTGTTCATGGGTTGACTCTCAACCACTGAAACAGGCTGGGCAGGAAGTCATTTTTCTTTCTGACATTTTTCTTATTTGTAATATTAATGAACAAGTAAAGGAGGAAATAGTATTTAAATGGTGATCATATTTTTCCTTTTGAGCTTATTTTCATGATGTTCACATCATATTCATGTATGTTGAAAATTTACATCAGGATGACAGAAAATATTAAGACTCAACCCTTTATTTAATCATTCACATGAGTGAGTCTTTCCTCTTGATGCTTCATTTGAAGTTGAAGAAAAATTAATGGCTTGAGCAAAGTTGATATGACATTATTTTGGAGGTCGGGGCTTCTATTCATCCACTGCTAGGTTTTAATAAAGAACGAACATATATAAAAAGTTTGATACCCCTCACCTTGCTCACGTTCCAGCTTCCAGTAGACTCTCAGCCCCTCAAGAGCAGAGTTTGTTGTTAGTCCCCCACTAGTGTCTACAACAGTGCCTGGCCCTCTTGGATTGATGCTTGCTGAGCAATGCCTGTCTGGCTGTTGGAATGTTGGAATGTTGGAAGTCCTTCAAATCTCGAGAGGTTGGGTGACACCAGTAAAGAAGCAATAAGGATGTGAGAGTCCAATGCCTTTGTTTCCTGTTCTGTTCCTGAGACCCTGATGTTAGGCAGGCAGAAAAGGCCTTTTGTAACTTTGTACCACCTGCTGCTATCCCAGCTCCTCTTGTACATCCCTGCTGAGTACTTTGCATCTGATGAAAATAGTCAAGTCATAACACTCAGGAGGTGAAAGTGGCTAAAGTCTGGTTAGAACGTTGTTTTGGCTCAGTTGAGTTGACAAATCTTGGGAGCATGAAGACAGGCCTAGGAGGAGTTAGGGCACCATTGGCATTGTGTTCAGATCCTTCTGAGGACCCCAAACTGCTTCTGGATGGAACAAAAAACTCAGAGTGGTGCTTGTTAGACAGTAGTTTATTTCCTTTGGTTGGCTTTCTGTTGCCATTCCTTAATGATTTAATATGCTGAAAGTTGTATACAAAGTTAGCCTGTCTTCATATAGTGATAAATAGTATTAGTGAATTTTCACAGTTGTACATGTGTAAAGATAGGGTACTTGTGTTTACTTTGTTTCACGTAAAGAAAAGTAACAGGATAGAGACAAATAAAAATAGTGATCTTGCTACACTATTAAGTATTAGATTTATAATAGGGCATGGTTCCTGAAGGATTACTAAAATCTTTTCAAAACGATAGCTTAAAAAAAATTCCTAGGCAGTAATGACAAAATACAAGCAAACCTATTATTTAAGCACAAACAAAGCTGTGATGTTAGAAGTACTTGTTATTTTAAGAAGAACACAGTGTCATATTTTTCCTTATTAAATTTTTCTTGCATAACCAGTTCTTGGGATAAACTCAATCTGGACGTTCTGTGTTCATGGCATCACTTCCCATTTCATTTCTCTTAGAAAATAACTGCAGGGCATTCCATTCCATTTGACTGTAAACAGGAAGGGACACCAGCTATAGGAATATCAGTACCATGTCATCCAGAAAAGAGGAGGGCTCTTTTTGAAAACACTACTATCATTGGCCTTTTCTTTGACAAGCTGCTGATTAAGTATATTTTAGGGAGTAGCTTTACCTTTGCTCTTATAAACACAGTAAGTGTATAACTACCCTCTTGTCCTTATATTGTGTAGGTGACACTTTTCTATTTGTCCCTTTCAGAAGCTGGGCCATCACTAAAGAAGGCAGGTGTGTGTGTGGGTGTGGGTGCGTAGGTAGTAAGTATATGGTGAGTCAGCCTCTGTGGCTGTGTTCTGTGTATGTTGTCCTTGAGTATATTGAGGTATTTATCCCACTTCTGTGTTGAGGAGCAATGCAAGAAGCAACTGGCTGCATATAAAAGCCAATTGACAGACCTTGACCAAGTTGGTGATTTTATTCTCACATAACAAGTCACATGGGAGGTGGTTGCTGGCTGGTTGTCAAGGCTGAGGTTCTACCAATTTCTTGTCCTTTTCCTCATGGTTGCAAGATGGCCTAGCCATTACACCCCCTTGCTAGGGGAAAAGAAAGAGGAAGAAGAAGGAAGGAGGAAGAGTCTGTATCATAGGCATTGCCCCTTGTTTAGGGGAGAGTCTGTCTGGCCCAGCTCATGGGAGATCACTGGCCAGCCCCCCTGTTGGGTGCTCTTGGTTCTGGTGCCTGTCCCAGTCCAGGATCTGTAACCTGTGGCATAGAACAGGCTGAGTGAGGGGCAGGCACAATACAAGTAGGAACCTCATACATGTGCCATAGCTTCCTTTGTGTTCTATAATCATGTAATTTACCCACCAAACAACTCAAAGAGTATAATTCAATGAGTTTTAAGTATGTTTGCAGATATGTGCAGCCATCACCACTATCACTTAGAATTTTTTCCAAACCCTCCTCCCCCTAAAAGAAATCTGTATCCTTTGGCCTCATACTTTCTGATGCTGAAAATGATGCTTCAGTGCTTTGCACAGTGAGGTCTTCTGATCACCATGTTTCAATTTGCATCCCTTTCCATTTTTTTCTCCCCCTTGCCTGCCTATGCACAACAGAGCACTTCTCACTTAATGTCCTCAGTATTTTTATGTATCTATTTGCATTATAGTCTGTTTTTCTCAGAATGTAAGCTTCATGGAGACAGAGTTTTTGTCTTACCATGACTATTAATGACAGAGTTTTTGTCTTACCATGACTATTAATCAATTTGTGAAGCTTCCAGTTACTAATTTAGTATGGTATTGTGTTAAGAACTCTGTACGTTAACTCATCTAAGAGCTGTTATCTCCATTTTACTCACATAGAAACTGAAGTCAGAGGTGGAATAACTTGCCCTAAGAAGATAACACGATTCAAAATGTATATATCCAGTGGGATCAGACCTAAATGAGCAGTCAGACATCCCTCTCACAATCCAGGACTGCTGGCTCCCAACTGCTCGCCTGCCTGCCTGCCTGCCTGCCTGATTGCCCCTAACCACTCCCCTGCCAGCCTGATCGATGCCTAACTGCTCCCCTGCCGGCCCGAATGCCCCCAAATGCTCTCCCCTGCAGGCCATCTTGTGGTCACATGGGGGCGGCCATCTTGTGTGTTGGAGTGACAGTCAATTTGCATATTACTAGTTTATTAGATGGGATATATATATATGATTTGAAAACTTGTAATAACCTCATTAAGAAAGGAAGGAGAACCAGGTGAAATTATTTTTAATATCCTAATAGAAGTAATATGCAAATTGACCATCACTCGAACACACAAGATGGCCTGCAGGGGAGGGCAGTTGGGGGGGACCAGGCCTGCAGGGGAGGGCAGTTGTGAGCAACCAGGTCTGCAGGGGAGGGTGGTTTAGAGGGACCAGGCCTGAAAGGGAGGGCAGTTGGGGGTGACCAGGTCTGCAGGGGAGGGCAGTTAGGGACGATCAGGCTGGCAGGGGAGTGGTTAGGGCAGCCTTGGGCAAACTACGGCCCGTGGGCCGGATCCGGCCCGTTTGAAATGAATAAAACTATTGAAAAAAAAAGACCGTACCCTTTTATGTAATGATGTTTACTTTGAATTTATATTAGTTCACACAAACACTCCATCCATGCTTTTGTTCCGGCCCTCTGGTCCAGTTTAAGAACCCATTGTGGCCCTCGAGTCAAAAAGTTTGCCCACCCCTGGGTTAGGGGGTGATCAGGCTGTCAGGGGAGTGGTTAGGGGGTGATCAGGGTGGCAGGCAGAAGCGGTTAGGGGCAATCAGGCAGGCAGGCAGGCAGGTGAGTGGTTGGGAGCCAGCAGTCCTGGATTGTGAGAGGGAAGTCGGACATCCCTCAAGGGGTCTCAGATTGGAGAGGTTACAGGCTGGGCTGAGGGACACCCCCCCCCCCCACTGTGTATGAATTTCGTGCACTGGGCCCCTTGTATTTTACATAATTAAGTATATAAAAATAGTATTTCAGCTTAAGAATTTTCTGTATAAAATTATTTGTGAGATATTTTGCAGTTTTTTTCAAATGTGATCTTTGGTATCCAGTGTGCATTTTATGCTCACAATACCTATCCATGTGGACAAACCACATTTCAAGTGCTCTGTGGCCCCATGTGGCTGCTTTGTTGTCAGCCTGGGTCTAACTGACTAGCAGTCCTGTGGCCTTGCATCTTGCTGCCCAGTATTCAGTCTGCACCCCTTCCCTCAACCCCCGCCCCTCCAGCTTGGGAGGATAGTAGTAATATTTCCATTTGTAGAGGCTGACCATTTACAAAGATCTTAGTTTACATGCCCAGCTCCTTAGATTATTACAAGAGTTCCAGGAGGTAAGTATGTCTGGTCCCAATGCCTATCCAGTTAGCGTAGAAATTCCCTAGATCAGCAGTTGCCAAATGGTGGTTCGTGGACCACTGGTGGTCCATGAGGTCCGAAAGGTTGGTGACCGCTGTTCTAGATGACAATATGTAGAGCTTAAATAGTTCGTCCAGATTCACCAGGCTTCCACTTGGCAGGGCTGGGAGTTGAATCCAGCTCCCAGGAGGCATGGGCTAGCCCTTCAACATGAAGGTTTGTGTGTTTGTCCCCCAAGTCCGTGCTTGGCCTTCTCACAGACTAACTCTGTCAGAGATGCCCAGAGATTCTTTGTCACCGATTTCAGCCTTTCATCATTTTGACCCCTCACATGTTCCCTCTTGTTTAGGACACTGTCCCTCCTTCCCTACCCAAATTCATTCTTCTTTCAGATTGGGTTCCTTTTAAGACTTTCTTATTTCCCCAGATTCTCCCCTGGGAAGTTCCCTGTCCTGTCCCTTTCATGATAAATAACTTCCTCCTCCCCGAATTTTTTTAATTTGTTGACTTGGTTGATTTGATTATTTCAGGACCAGTTCACTGGTTGCCAGTACAGAACTAGGTGAAGAAAAGATGTTCTCACCTGTGGCTGGTTTCTCGCTGTCCCAATGGAAGAGGGCTATGTTAGTCTCTTCTGGGGGGGTGATAGAAAACCCTGCTGGGTTGGAACCAAAGTCTGGTGTGAAGTTGAACCTGGAATGACGACTGGGAAAGAATTTAGGTACAGTTTCTGACAGGCAGTTTGTTAAGATTATCCTCCTTATAGTTTCCTGGCATTAAATTTGTTTGAAGTGGTTTAAGTCATCTCTAGGGTTCTCCCCCCTCCCACCCCCCACCTTTAATTGTAATTTCTTCACTGACAGCAGGTGTGTTCTGTGTGTTTTGTGTTTGGATGCGAGTTCTTTGAGTGGGTGTGGCAACAGCGCTCAATTCAAACTGCACGAGTCTGCAAAATTGCGAGTGTTCCTCTTTGATTGAACACTTGGTATTTGCATTTGTTCCCCTGCTCTCCATGGGAGAGGCAGCAGCCTTTCATGAATGGAGGGGGTGCTTTTGTTGGGGAGCTAGCCTTTACATCTGGCTTTTAAGTGTATCCATTATGAAATGTAATTGCATTGCCCTGGCCCAGGGGCTCAGTTTGCTGGAGCATCTCCCAGACACCAAAAGGTTGTGGGTTCGATTCCTGGTAAGGGCAGATACCCAGGTTACAGGTTTGATCCTTGTTTGGGGCACATGTGGGAGGCAACATATGGATGTTTCTTTGTCACATTGGTGTTTCCCTCCCTCCTCCCCTCCCTCCCTCTTCAAAACAATGAAAAAAATCCTCCAACGAGGATTAATTTTAAAAAAGTAACTGCATGGAATTCTGGAAACAAATAAGGGCAAACCATATGAATTGGGAAATCTGTCCATTCAGAATACGTGGGCTAGTTTACCTTGTCTAGTACTGAGCTCTTAAGATTTTGTGCTGCTTGGTGCTAAGCAACTTTTAAGGTGATTTTAAGAAGGCATAACTAGAACAAAGGAAGGAAAAAAGCTGAATTGGATTAAATGAGTAGCCACTTGCTTCAGCCATTCTCTGTAGCAGCATCTTGTGTTCATTCTCTTGATTTGGTTTTCATGCTCACACCTAGGTCAGAAACCACCACATTCTCCACCATTAGAAATTCGTTCCTTTTGAAATATAAATATGATACCAATTAATATGTTATCTTCTAATGGATTATACTCTTTAGCATTGGATTTTTTCTTTCAGCTTTATTGAGGTATGATTGACAAATAGAGTTGTAAGATATCTAAAGTGTGCAAATGACGATTCAATACATAAACATACATTATGAAAGGATGCATTGACATATTTTATAAGCACTAGTTGAAACAGATATGGGATGGTAACCTGGTAGGGGTGTAGGAAAAGGAAAAATGAGTATTGAAGTTGTTGCGACAGCCAAAAAGAGAAATGATTTCTATTTCTATTTTCTTCACTGTATGGACTGTGGAAGGGAGTAGGGTGGACTGTTACTAATAAAAGAACATATAGCTGCTACTCACCTATTCTCTATCCCATTTGCTAAGGATTATGAAAGAGAACAACATATTTTAACAATTGAGACAAGATAGACTGAGATAGGACGTAAACCTAAGGAAAGTAAAATCAGAATTAGTTAGCTAACTAATGGTAGAATACAGAGACAGGAGACCCATAATAAGGATGTATAAGACTTATTGCAAGGTGGATATTATAGAACAGTGATTCTCAATTCCCACTATTCATTATAATCAAACTAGAGGCCCAGTGCATGAAATTCATGCACAGGTAGGGTCCCTAGCTGCTGCTGGCTGCCAGCTGCCAGCCAGGGCCTCCCTTCCCTGGCTGCCAGCCAGGGCCTTTCTTCATTCTGTGCCGCCCCCAACCCCCCCACTCCCCCGTGGTCAGCGCACATCATAGTGAGCAATCGAACTCCCGGTCGGGGGAACTCCTGAGCGGACACTTTGCATATTAGGCATATATATATATATATATATGAAACTTTTAAAAAAATGCTGATGCCTTTACAAAATGACTGAGTGATTTTTATTCTACTTGTGTTGGGATAAAGGCTGGGCATCGGTATATTTGAGAGCTCCAAGGGATATTAATGTGCAGCCAGAGTTGAGAATGGCTGGTATAGACCATAAATTAAGCCTTACATAGGCAGTAATTCTTGAACTTTAATGGAAATCAGATTAACCTAGGGGCAGTGGTCGGCAAACTCATTAGTCAACAGAGCCAAATATCAACAGTACTTCTTCAAAATAGACTCTCTCAGGCCGAAAACCGACTTCTGCACATGGACCATGAAGTTTCAATCGCACTGTAGGCGCGCCCGCACGTGATATTTTGTGGAAGAGCCACACTCAGGGGCCAAAGAGCTGCATGTGGCTAGCGAGCCGCAGTGTGCCAATCACAGACCTAGGGTGTCCATTGAACATACAGTTTCCCGGTCTCCACTCAAATTTTGGGGTCTGATGCAGTATCTTGGGCTATCCTTTCAGAAACACTATGGAAGGTGTAGGATGTTGGGTAATAAGATCAGTGGGCACTGAATGGGATTGGACAGGTTTCATGGAAATTGGGACATGAGCAAGTGTCTAAAGTATAGGATTCAGAAGAAAATGGGGTGAGAAAGTAGAAGGTATATTTGGGGCATTGATATAGTTGGTTTTAGTGGGGGAGGTAGAGGGCCTTCATTGCCACTTTATGGAGCATAGGATTTGAATTGTTAGGCTTGGAGAGACTTGAGGGTCTGAGCAAGCCAGGTAAGTAAACACGTCTAGAGAATAAAAGCCCTTGACACTTTAGGAAGTGATTGCTATATGGGCGGTGACTTGGGTACTATTGCTTATCTCATTCCACGTCGGCTTCCATGCAGTAATGAAATAGTGATACTTGAGCCCGAATTCTCTAAATTTGGAGTAAACTTAGCAAACATTTATTAAATACATTTTATGTGATAGATATGCTGGGGATATAGGTTTTTTTTTTTTTTATGCTAGAATGCTTTGTTGGCAACACATTTATATAAAACTTACAGACTCACCAGTACCATCAGACCAGCGTGAGAAAAAGCAATCATGACTTTCATATGTGCACAAATTTTAATATCATGGTCAGGGTTCATTGGAATTTTTCTTTTTTAATCCTCACCTGAGGATATTTTTCCATTGATTTTTAGAGAGAGTGGAAGAGAGAGGGAAAGACAGAGAATATCGATGTGAGAGAAACACATCCATTGGTTTCCCCCATGCATGCGCCCTGACCAGGGCCCAAGCCGGGGAGGAGCCTGCAACTGAGGTATGTGTACTTGATTGGAATTGATCCTGGGACCCTTTGGTCCGCAGGCCAACACTGTCCACTGACCCTACCCTGCTAGGGCTGGAAATGTTTTAATCGGGACAATTTGCAATGGTTTGGATGATCTTGGGGATTTGACAAATACAGTTGTTTAGTGTTGCACATATCAGGGTAATGCTGGAAGACTGGTTCATTGAGAGGATTTAAAAAGTATAGTTTGGGCCATGGAACCCTTTGAGTATCTAATGAAAGCAAGATCTTCCTTTCCACAAAAATGTACAGATACATGTAATCTTATAATTTTAGGCCTTTGGAAGTCAATTCATAATCCATGTAGGTGTTTATGGACTCCAAGATAATCCTTAGAATAGACTGTGGAATAACTGTGATGCATGGCATTACGTTTTGGGGAGGAGAATATACAGATCTTTTCTGCTCTTTTAATTGTTAGCCACAATTCATCATGACATAGGAGTAATTCAGCATCTGTTTAGCAAGTAGTTTTTGGATGAAGTTTGTGTAACCCATAACCAAATGTTTCCATTTCATCCTATATAATAGAAGTATAGTGTGCAAATTGTCCCCTCGACCGGGAGTTCGTCCAGGAGTTCACCCAGGGGTGGGGGGGGGGGGTGGAGGGGGGGTGATTCCAGCCAGGGGCAGGGAGGGAGGCCCCTGCTGGCAGCCAGCAGCTCCTAGGGACCCTACCAGTGCACAAATTTTGTGCCCTGGGCCTCTAGTAGTACTATAATTAAAGTACACATCAGAACAGGGATCGATGAGTGTGTGTGTGTGTGTGTGTGTGTGTGTGTTAATGTGCCACATCCATTTTCACTCTTGACAGACTGCAGAGAAATGGGCGTGTCCATTGTTACAAGATAGGATTTAATCCAGCAATTTCCAGTGGGTTCTCTGGGAAATGCTAGTGCTGACAGAAAGAAGCTCCATGAAAGCAGTATCTGAAGTCAAATCTTCCTGTAACTCGGGACATGTTCTGTCCTGCTGGGAAGACACACTGCACTAAAGAAACCTGTTTAGCTTTGTTTAAATTCACTTCCTAACTCTGTTTAACCAGGAGCTCTATTCTCAAAGTACTCTTTAACTTCTCAAAGGTAAATATTAGGAAACATTAATTTAGCTCACTGTAATAAAAGTTGGCTGAATGTGAAATATAAACGAAGCCAGGTTGTGTGTGAGCTGAAGAATCCACATCCTCCCCCCCCCCCCCCCCTTATTTAAAAAACCCATTTGGAAAGAATAATGTAGGCACTCTGCAAATCTATTGTCAGAATTTTGAAAACCATTGTGAGATGTGTGAAATCTGCCTGTACAGCACCTTTAAAAACAAGCTATATTTGTTCCTATAAAAGAAGACTGAGAATGTATCAAGAGGTTATTGAGAATCATGTTGAAAATAAAAGAAACAAACTTTCCAGTTTTCTTCTCCTACCCTGTGACTTTGCTCAGCTGGGGTCCTTTCCTCAGTGTAACTTGCAGATTTGAAAACAGTCATGGTGTGGGTGGAGAGCCAGGGAATATCATATTTGAATGATCAAGGGGATGGGTCTTAATAAATAGGACAGATAAATTAGAGCCAAAAGAAGTGTTATAAAGTCATGAAGGCCATTATATATGAATATACTGAAGAATACCCTTTCCTCTCCAAAATGGTATGTCTTAAGATATGACAATTGTAGTGTAACTAATGGATTATTCCTTCTTAATAACTCGACTGATTCAGGATTATTTGAAAATATGTATGTGATTTAGACCACATATCAAACACTGAATAAATATGTCATTGACTGCCCAGTTCCCTAATTGCTGAATATTCAGGAAAAGATATAGGATATGACTGCTGCCCTTAAAAAGCTCCTAAGTTTGGAGGATTTGCTTTCCTGATGCAATTTTCCTCTGGGTTGCATTTTTCCCCCTGTCGGGACCTCTCTCCTCCTTACCTCTCCTGTCCCCAACCCCAGCACTATTGCTGTAGCCTAATTTCAGGTAGAGTGGAGTACGGAGCTGAGCACAGCAATACTCATGTTGCCTTATTACATTGTAAAGCACTTCTTGATAAGAACATGCATGCGATTCTGGGGTTTGGAAACACTGTCAACCTATTGCCAAATAACCCCAAAGAATGCACTAGTAGCAAACAATTTGAAGACTTGTTAGTGACTTACTTGGCAACTCCTTATTGCTATGATAGCAGTCTCCCTAGGGAAGAAAAAGCCATGCAAGCTTTGAATTTAATGAATTTTACTTAACTAAAGTTTTCTCAGGCACAAGAGACTCCAGCATATTCTCAAAACTGTCCATTCTGAAAACCTCTGACAAGTTTCCCATTTTTTGTTGCTTGTTTAAAGTAGAAATGGATTTAAGTAAGCTGTAGAAACTGAATGTACTTAATGTCAAGCCTTTTGTTATTGAAAGTTTTTGTTTTTTAAATATATTTTATTGATTTTTTACAGAGAGGAAGGGAGAGAGATAGAGAGTTAGAAACATCAATGAGAGAGAAACATCGATCAGCTGCCTCCTGCACACCTCCTACTGGGGATGTGCCCGCAACCAAGGTACATGCCCTTGACTGGAATCGACCCAGGACCTCTCAGTCCGCAGGCCGACGTTCTATCCACTGAGCCAAACTGCTTTCGGCTTGTTATTGAAAGTTTTAATTTAAATACGTAAGTCCTTAGAAATGGGGAAATAAATTATGCAGTGACCATCATTAGTGCTCTCAAGAACTGGATAAGAGGTAAGGTCCTACTGATCTGTTTCAATGATGATGTATTTTCTCACCATGTAGAGTAGTTCTGGACTTTAGGGAAATAACTTCAGCAAATGTTCTTGAGGAAAAAATGAAAGTTATCTATCATGGTCATGATTTCAAATTTAAGGTAAACCCCTAATTAGAAAATAAGTATGTTTAAATTTTATAGGCATCTAGGTTATTCTGTGTCCCTGTTAGTCATAGTACAAGCATTGAAAGTAAACCATGCATAAAGACTATATCAAGTATGTGCCATAGTGCTTCTTTGTACATAGTAAGCTCCCTATTAGTTGACCTTCTGTTACCCATTATGTTAACAGGTTCTTTCTCCTGCAATGATTAATATTTAACAACGATTACTCGCCGGCTCCTCTGACATCATCAACGATTAAATTATAGTCAATATACCTTTTTTGTCACATATTTATTGTCTTTTAATAGTTTGAAATTGAGAATCTGAGATATTTTTATATTTGATTAAATGTCCCATTTCCTGATCATTTCAGATAAGAAACCTTATCACAGAACCTGTTTTTCTTTGTTATTCTTGTTTAAAAACCACTGGCTGGAATTAAGAAATGTGTTGGGGGAGGAAAAAGAGAGGAGCCTGAAGTAACCATCACCTTTGCCTTAAATGTGGGGTGTTGACAAGTCATACTGCCTTGGCCCATGTAGCTCAGTTGGTTGGAGCGTCATCCCCTATATCAAAAGGTTGGGGGCCGATTCCTGGTCAAAACACATACCTAGATTGTGGGTTTGATCCCCTGTTGGAGCAGGGACAGGAGGCAACCCATTGAGATTTCTCTCTCACATCGATGTTTCTCTCTCTTTCTCAAAAAACCCCAAAATACTAAAAAAAAAAAAATAAAAAAATAAAAATCAATAAACATATCCTCAGGTGAGGATTACAGAAAAGTCATCCTGCTTTTGTGCTGCAAGTAACAACATAAAAGACCGAGGAAAGCAGGAAGAAAACTATTGTAAAGTTGTCATCTTTGATCACCTAGAGATGGAATATGTGTTTGTACATCAGCCCTTCCTCTGTCTTTGCTCCAGCTTCCCTAGGTCAAGTCATTATCAGGTCTCACCTGCACCATCTCATTAACTATGTGAGCGGGGCATCTCCCTCGATTTTGAACTTAACCCCAGTCCATAGAATTGTTACTGGAGAAAAACGTGCCTCGTTTCCCCTGGTTGCTGTTGAGGGGTAGAGTCCTTGCGATATCCTGAGAAAAGGAACTTTAGGAGACTCTTAAGGGGGAATGAGTGTTTTTATTTGCGTGGAATTACACCCTGGGTTTCCAAAGTCCCGTTTCCCTTAGTCTAGTCACAGAAGTGTAGCTAGGGTTTTTTTTTTTTTTTTTTAAATATATTTTATTGATTTTTTACAGAGAGGAAGGGAGAGAGATAGAGAGTTAGAAACATCGATCAGCTGCCTCCTGCACATCTCCCACCGGGGATGTGCCCGAAACCCAGGTACATGCCCTTGACCGGAATCGAACCTGGGACCCTTCAGTCCACAAGCCGACACTCTATCCACTGAGCCAAGCCGGTTTTGGCGCTAGGGTTTTAATATAGAACTAAAATCAGAGCTGTTGCCTAGACTTTCCTTTCCGTGTTGGAGGCAGGGTCTAGTTCAATATCAGGCTAACTGCAGTCTATCAATCAGTCCATTGCGTGTGGGGTCTGCATGGCTGTGGGCCATTTGGGTGAATGGAAGGAAGCAGGAGTTAATGTGCCAAGATCGAGAATTTACTTGTTTAGGGGATTATGTATTCCCAAATGTTCATACCCTTACAGTAGCCACTCCCATTTGGCCAATGACCTAACATCTCTGAGCCTCAGTATCTTTATTCTTTATAGCAGCTGTACTACTTGGCTAGGGCTGCCATATAGCAAAGTACCACAGACTGGGTGGCTGAAACAACCAAATTTATTTTCTCACAGTTCTGGAGACTAGAAGTTCAAGATCAAGTTCTTGGCAGAGTTTCCTCTGAGATCTCTCTTTTTGGCTTATAGATGGCTGCCCTATCCCTGTGTCCCCATAGGATCATCCTCTGTGTATGTATCTCTGTCCTAGTTTCTCCTTTTATAAGGACACCAGTCATGTTGGATTAGGGCCCACCCTAATGACCTAATTTTAACTTAATTATCTCTGTAAAGATCCTATCTCCCAATATGGTCACATTCTGAAGTCCTGGGAGTTAAGACTTCAAGATGAAATTTTCAGGACACAGTTCAGCAGCTCATAACAGCTATGAAAACAATATATAATCAAATATTACTGTATTTTTGAGAGGATTAAGTTAAATAAGATATGCAAGGGCCTGGCACAAGTTTAGTGCCTACTCATTGTTAAACTTCTCCTTACCGGAGGTGGGATAGAATCTAGTTTTCTTTAGATTTCCCTCAAGTATAAACAGTGAACATTGGTAGAATTATATTTTGAATATCTGGGTGTGATTTTTGTTGTTGTTGTTAATCCTCACTCAAGGATATTTTTTCTATTGATTTTTAGAGAGTGTGGAAGGGAGAGAGTGAGGGGGTGGGGAGAGAGAGAGGGAAGAGAGAAGAGGAGAGAAGAGAGAGGAGAGAGAGAGAGAGGAAGGAATATCAATGTGAGAGAGACACATTGATTTGTTGCCTCCCGTGAGGATGGGGATTGCAACCCAGGTATGTACCCTTGACTGGGAATTGAACCTAGACCCTTTGGTTTGGTCTGGTGCTCCATCCACTGAACAACACTGGCCAGGGCAATCTGGGTGTTTGGGTTTTTTTTTTCCCCCACATGATTCTCATTATCTTTTACCCTCATTCATGCAACTGAATGAGTGGTTTGCTTCAAGGCTACTTGTAGTCTCTCCTAGGAAGTTCCCTCTGCTTCTGCTCCCTACCCACCAGGTATCATCATCTCCACTTTTAAACTAAGCTAGGCTTGTCTTTCCTTCCAGCTGCTAGGAATGTCAGAAATCTCTCCAGAGAAAAGCCCTGGACCTTGAAGCCCTCTCTCCCAGGGTTCTCTCAGTGTTTCTTCCTGGAAGTAGTGTGTATCTGTTAGATGACTCTCTTCAAATGCCAGGGTTTGTGTTTTTTTAGGCCTAGTCAACACCCCAGCCCCCCACCACCCCCCTGCCTGCCGCCCTCAGCTATATATTCTTTTCCTACCACATTTCCGCACACAGACTGGAGATTTAGGGCAGGGCAGGATAAGTAAATGAGGAATTAACACGAAAGAAAAATGAGCACAGGCTTGGAATGACTTTTCGTTTTTGTTCGGACCCGTACCACGTGGCCTGAGCTGTAATTCCTCTGAGAATGTTCTCTGGAAGGTTAATGTTGGGCAGGCATTAGCAAGCATTTGCCATCCAGGGAATTCCAAATGAGCACACACACAGCTTAAAATCTTAGAGTGTAAATGGTCACAAAATCATTTCACTTGTTTACTTCTAGGAGAAAATATGTATTTTATGTATGTCATTTCAAGAGCTTTCCCAGGCGTTTTCTTTCTTCATTCTGAGCAGTTTCCTGCAGTGTTTTCTGGAGTTGAGAAGGGTGACTAAATGTAGTTTTCCAAGTGGACCTCGGTTTCCTGAAAGCTATTCTTGGTGTGGGGGATGAGTGCAGCTGTTCCTATCTCCCAGTAGTTCAGTTTGAGTCACTGGGTGGGCGGAACTGATTAGAATTCCAAAAGCAATACATACAGGCAGTTAGGTAGAAGGTCTGGAATTTACTAGGGGAGAATTTTTGACAGAATCCTACATTCTGGACTTAAGTGGTAAAAAGAACACTTTATGGACAAAGCATCTGAATATTTGTCTTCTACATTTTGCTTTAGTTTCCTTTTTTGGGTGGGTTGCAGGAATACTTTTTTTTTTTTATATTAAGAAACTGTTAAAATATGTTGTCAAGACAGCCCTCTTTGAAAATAGTTAAAATAACATTTTCCTTCCCAAACTGCTTATTTATTGTGGGTATGACCTTATTTTCATGAAGGTCCATTTGTATGTACAATACAATTATCATTTTTTTCTTTTAAATACTTTCCGAAATTTATAGTAATTCCACCCAAGTTTGACTTTTGCCGTGTCCCATATATCTGTGGGAAGAGGAGTTATATTTATTGAGTGGAAAGCGGCTTTTGGGCTGGCTAACATCAACTTCCCTTGGAATGTTACCCAGCATAATAAAAGGGGCAGTGCCAGGCTTCATATTTTAAAATTCCAGCTGCCCAGTGACAGCTTGGGAAGCAGTGTTATGTTTTAGAGTTTGTATTAGATGTCAGCTCAGATCCATATGTGGGCTTGAGGGTTTCATTCGGAGTAAAAACATGCACTGACATTGTAATGTTTTCTAGTGTAGTTTCCTGGGTTGCTGTGAAGTCACAAGGAAGCCTTTAAAAATTCCTGCGTGGTATATAGGGCAAGGGGATTCTAGGTCCTCCACCTCAGGTCTTAAGAATGAGTCACCACGACGATAAGCACCTGGACAGCTCTGACACGGGCATACTTTAGAGTGCCTGGAAGCCCCTTTATAGGTGGTTTCCTTTTCTCAGCCGCTCAGGGGCTGGTGAATTGTAGAGCATAGCCTGCAGCAGGTCTTGAAGCCAGTTGTGAAGCTGGAGAACCTGAGCGCCTAGATGGTTCACACCTGGTTCTGCCATTCCAGCTATGCGATCGTGGGCAGTTACCTACCTCTCTGTGCCCCAGTTTCTCAGCTGTAAAGTGGGCATAATAGTATTCATAGGGTTATTGGGAGAATGAAATGTGTTAATATATGGAAGGCATTTAGGATAGTCCCTGGCACATCGCCATGTATAAGTGTTGAATGTCATTATCATCTTAGTACATATTAAATTCCCATATTTGACCCTGGTCTGACCAGATTGATGTCCAGTTCCATTTGTTCTCCATTCCTGAGTCATTTTGTTACCAGAAAGGGGACGGGGCCCAGGCCACTTGGTATGCAGGAAAGACTTCACAATAGGAGTCCAGGTGATTTTGAGAGTATGTTTCTTAAAGCTAGGGACAGTGAAACAAGGAAGCGCTTAGGATAGAAGAAGCAACAGGAGAGAGCCTAGGCAGGCTGAGAAGTCAGAGGCAAGGGGGCCTTGGACACAGGTTCAGGGGGTTAGCCAGCGTTGAGCTGCCATTGCCCATTGCTCTCTTGGTTGCAAGTCCCGTGGGGCTCCTTAGAGTTTAGGAGATGCACTCCTGTGGGGGAAGAAGAGGAGGAAAGGAAAGGCTTGGGCATGCTCCTGGGGGAGAGAATGCCTGCTGGCTCCTTATTCTCCAGGGCTTCCAAGGCTGGGAGTTTAGGGCAGGTCTTAGGAGAAAATCTTAATAGAATAGTTACCAGCTTTTCCAGATGTACTTTTTCAGGGTTGTGGTCTCCACTGATGGTCAGTGCCAAGGCAGGGGTCTAAATCCCATGACCAGAGATATGCCAGGGGAGGAAAAGCTACCCTGGGGTGATCTGGCAACCATTTTGCCCGTTGCTAGGCGTCCGGGGTTTTCCACCCTGGTGACCTTCTGTATCTGGCTGTAAATTGCTGGGCCAATTTGTTCAGCTACCTGTCTCAGTTTCCCCATTCCACTTGCCAAGGAATTTTCCTAGCTTCTTACTAACCTGCCTCAGTTTTTCCTGGGTTGTCCAGCTGAAATCTGAGACCCCGACTAGGTAAACATTAACCCTCATTCTCAGTGGAATCTTGGTGGCCGAATTTGTTTCTGTAGGCACCCGATGTTGTGTGACAAGTCTGGTTTGTATACTAGAGTGTGCATCTGGAGAACTGACCTGGGTTTGAGTCTGTAGGGTTTAGGGTGAGGCTTATGAGGGTGACTTTGAGAGGATGACTTTAAAAACATCTCTTTCTCCAGATTTTCTCCATTCTATAATAGGATTTTTTTTTTTTTTTAAATTACCTTTTAAGGCTCAGTCTCTTGTTGTGACTTTATTGTATGTGTTTGGGACCCCAGAGAATCTGAGAGCTTGCTTTTGTGTTGTGGAAGGCTGTGTAACATGCACTAACCTCTTACCTAGCCACTGTGGGTGTTTTATTTGTTTTCCCTTGGGCTTACCTGAAGAGGCAGATATAAAAGAAACCTTTTGGCATTTATCAGGTCCCAGCAGGACTCTGAGCTGAAGTCAACAGCATTTGCTCTATCTTCTCCATGCTAATACTTCACCATAGTCCATTGCCCCTTGATGGTGAGGGGGACCAAGTCTTGCTACCCCCAAACAGGCCTTTAGGGATATTTTAATCTGGTTATTAAGAAACAAAGACTCAGAAAGAACCTTTGACCTCCCTCCCCCCCCTTACCTGCCTAAAGGAATTCATTTGGAAATCACCTTAGCATTAAAATATAAAATAAATGTGGCAGGCTATGAGAAATCTAACAAAGCTTGTTTATTAGCCTTTCCTCTTTTTTTAAAAAAAATATGTTTTTATTGATTTTAGAGAGCGAGGAAGGGAGAGAAAGAGAAACATCTGTGTTTCTCTGTGTCCCATTGTTTCTGGGTGGCCCAGCAAGAATTTACCATGTGTTTGTTCTTTCTCCCAACTACCCGTAAATTGCCTACTTTTCTTTTGAAATCCCAGGCCCTTGCCCCTCTTCTCTTTACCCAAAATGGCATAAAATCCTCAACTGCCCTATGCTCCAGGGTTTCATATTTTTTGGCACCCCCAGATGTGCATCCATAATACACTATGGACATTTTCTCCCGTTAATCTGTCTCATGTTAATTTGACCATTAGCCCAGCCAGAAGAACTTAGAAAGGTAGAAGGGAAATTCCTTTTTTTGTGCCCCTACACATGGTCCTTAACTGCTCTCCACATCCCCACAAA
Source organism: Myotis myotis (assembly GCF_014108235.1). Classification (NCBI taxonomy): domain Eukaryota; kingdom Metazoa; phylum Chordata; class Mammalia; order Chiroptera; family Vespertilionidae; genus Myotis; species Myotis myotis. The sequence continues at coordinate 54,045,447 of NW_023416368.1, forward strand.
TGGAGTCCAGGTGAAAAGCTTATGTCCCTCCTCCAGGCCTGTTCCCTGCCATTTACTGCTTCACCTCTGTCTCAGGCGGATGGGGATGCCTCTGCAAGGGCCACACTGTGCAGCTGGGAGGTGGGTGGAGGACAGCAGCCTGTTTGGGGGTGGCTTCAGGGACAGTGAAGGCTGAGACCTTTTCTCAGAGCCTCATCCAGGTTGTAGTGGGAACCTGTTCTCCTGGGTGCTGAAGTGGCCTATTGTGATGTGGCCTGGTGGGAGAGGGCGGTTATTCGAAGTACCTTTGGGTTTTGTCTCCTTTTGGTTCACCCAGAAGGCAGTGTAGGAAGATGGAAGGATCCCAGGCTCTGCGGTCAGGCTGACCTGGGTTTGAGTACTGGCTCTGTTGCTCACTATATTACAATAAAGTGAATAACTCACACTGAGCCTTGGTTTCCTGCTCTGGGGCCTGGGGATTCTAATTCCTCCTGCTTAGGGTCATTATGGCGTAAAACGTGTAAACGCAGCACACCTGGATAGTGGCAGATGAGGACGATATCCTTAACCTTGGTCAGGCTCACAGTGTACCAGGTTTTGTCCTACGATGTAGGGTGATCCTCACCACAGCATCTTCATTTTATATACTAGGAAACTGAGGCACGGAAGTGAAGCATGTTGAACACATGGGCACTGAAGCACAGATCTGGGTCTACTCTAGACACTCAAAAGTTTGCTTCTGCAGTTGTCCAGATATATAATTTTTAAAAATAATTTCAAGACTTCTGATAATATAAAATATAGCTACTGTTAAATTCTTAGTCTCTGCATAAGAGTTCACTGGCTGGTCCATTTACCTTCTGCAGACCTACCTGAGGGGAACGGAACAGCTTCAGCATACAAATGAGAATACTGTCCTTTTGCAGATGTTCCGGATGAAGTTTAATGTTTGCTGTGGTTCAGTGGGAAGCATATTTCTCCCCTCAGTGACCTCTGGTGCCTACACAGATAGCAAGCAGGCTAAGAATCATGGTTTTATAGCTTTTGATAAATGTGTGGAAAGGAATGGCTCCAAACCCTTTTGGTTTCTTTTCTTTTTTTTCTTTTTTTTTTTTTTTGGCTTAATCCAAGTTGACTCGGAGCTCTGCTGCTGCTGTTGAGGGAAGGTTGGGTACGGAGCAGTCATGGGTGGCTTTGGGAGCTCAGCACTGGGGCTTCCAGCAGAGCAGAGATAGCTTTCTTATCTATTGTGAGGCTCAGGTGACATAATGTGGCTCAATCTTACCCTGCTAAGAGTTTGGGGACTTTTGCCAGGGCTTGGTGGAAGCTTCCGGGGAGGTTCTCTGCTCTGGGAGGGCATGCCTTCCCTCCCCAGCAGCCTGCAGTCACATGGAGGCTTGGGGGTAGGTGTCTGGCTGTATTCATCACCAATGAGTCCAGGAAAGCTCTGGCTGCGCTCGACTTGGCAGCAGAAAGTACTGTGTGTGACATGCTGTTGTCATGATCCGTTTTCTTCTTTTGGACCTAAGTACGTATTAATGTTACACTGTTTTAAGATGGATGTGCCAGATTTGAGTTTCATCTCCATGTCTGTGGCTGTTCACCATTAGGAAATTGGGTTTTCTTGCTTTGCCAATGGAATGAAGGTCTGTGTGGCTGGATAGAATTGTCTGGCTGGGATGTGCTTGTCCAACTTGACCTCATGTTGAACCTGAGCCTTGGAGGTGTAACCTTCCTGTCAGGCAGACCTATGAATCACACTGAGTGGATGGACTTCAAGGGTGATTCATGTGCCTGTCGTTTCCAACTGTGTTTTCACTCTGCCTCTGGTAGGGACATTTTGCTTCTTGAAATAGTGATATGAATGTGGATTGGCGTGCACTCTGCGTAACACACATGAAGTTATATGGTGGGGCAAAAGTAGGTTTACAGTTTTTTCTATGGAAAATAAGGCAGTCATTAATAAACTAGAGGCTCAGTGCATGAATTCTTGCACAGGTGGGGTCCGGCCGGCCTGGCCCCAATCGGTGGATCAGAGCCAGGAGGAGATGGTGGGAGGTTGGCCGGTGGGCCTGCCCCGAGCCCGATCAGGGCCAAGCCGGCTGGGGGTAGGGGCTGTGGGAGGTTGGCTGGCTGGCCCACCCCCTGATCCGCCGGTTTGCTGGCTGCAGTGGGGTCATAGCGACCAGTCATTATGGCGTTCTGGTTCTTGGCTTTTTATGCATATAGATAATAATACAAGAATAAACTCTGTGTTTTGTGTACTCACAGCTGTAAACCTACTTTGCCCCAACTTGCACCTTGGGACCCTTATTGTACCACCAATGCTGTGCTTTTAATGATCTAAGTTTCTGAACTAGATTCTGTTTCCTATAGGGGGGAGGCATCTTGAGAAATTGAAACTCTAAAACTAGAAAAGGAGTTTGCAGGTCCAGCCATTGTGGGTTACCTTTCATCATAATCTATGCACGTCACTGAACTAGATAACTTGAGGTCAAAATAAGTCCTGCTTCCTGTCTTCAAGTTGCTTACAGCTCTGGGTGGAGATAAGCGAGGTGGAAACTATGTAGTTGTGTAACGCACAAGATCCTGTTAGAAATGTCTGTTAATGTTACAGTTGGCACGTGGAGGAACAGAATGATTTGAAATAGATGGATCCATATCCTCTGAGCCTGGCTTAGGTATATCTTTTAGTGTGATTTTTTTTTTTTTTTTTTAACTTAGAGAAGTGGGTGTTGTCTGACATATGACAGGAAATGGTGTCTTTTTGTCCCTCACACCACCTGGTATCATGCAACTGGAATTGCGGAAAAAATTAGGTATGCGTTGTTTACAATGGGTCATAACATACTGAGATCTGCCATGATCTGGGCTGCTTTCTCAGACATGCTGGATGGTGCAGCTGTCTGTCAGGTGCACAGAGCAGCAAAATGGTCATCAAAAACCAGCTTAGTGTAGTCTGTTTTGTCTCTGGACCTTCCTCAGCCCTTTCCACCTATCTCAGTTGGGTTAAAACCCTGGAGCAGATACGAGACATTTGTAGTAAGTATGCCTTTGCTCTCCCCCACTCTCCCCAAGGAACCACTCGTAGGAACATTCCTAATTGCAATGTCGTTTTCCTACCTCAGTGTAGCCTCAGAATCTTAAAACATGGTTCCTGGCTGTCACTACTCTGCTTAAAATTGCATATTTAATGAAATCCCTGCCGTGGATCTTTTTGTTCTGTTGTGGTATCAATGAGCATTGAGGGAGTGGTACAGAGAATAAGTTCTGTTGGAGTTCAAATGACGACAAGAACATGTTAGTTACAGTGATAAGTAAAGATTTTATGATGAAGGAAGGACTGGGTCTGTGCTTTGAAGATGGGTAGGATGTAGACAGGTGGGGGCAGGAAGCTGGCCTGCGAATAAAGGAGCAGGAAAGGAAAGTACCAGCCGCAATCTGGGGATGGGGACTCTGGTTTGATAGATTTGGAGGTTTCTGTGGGGCAGTGGTTTTCAATTTCAGTCTATCGGTCAGCTGCTGGGCCCCATTCCTAGAGTTTGTTCTAGAAGGTCTGCCATGGGGCCTTAGCATTTGCGCTTCTAACATGTTCCCAGTGGCGTTGATGCTACTGGTCCAAGGGCTGCCCTTGGACATTGCTGGAGGGGAATGCATCAGCTGCTGCTTGGGTTGCATTAGGGTGAGGTGGTGCCAGGGGCAGCCGTGCTCCCAGCTCCAGGGGTCCCTGTTCCCGCGTGTGGCGTGTGCTCGTTCAAGCAGCAGCCCCACTGTGGCCTGGAGGCCCAGCCTAAGGAGCTGGCACTTGATTCTGGTAGTGAGAAGCCAGGGAAGGATTTTACCAGGATAATATTATTGGCATCTCTGTTCAGTTAATTTGGTAGCTGAAGGTGGGTCAGGTGTGGGGAGATAAGTCCCGTGTCTGGGTTATTTCAGGAGTGAATTTTGGAGAAAGACCTGGAAGGTATGAAAGAGGACAAATACAGAGATGACCCAGCATTCCCTTCAGCTTGGGAGCCTGAAAATAGTGCTCACACTGACAGAAAGGGGAAATCGACAGGGGCTGCTTTTGGGGAAACGTCTCAGTAATTTTTTTAAGCTGAATTTAAAGTGCTTATCTTCTCTTCCAAGGGGACTACTCTAGCCTGTTTTCTAAGTGAAGGGTCTACATAATTTTCCATGCCTTCCAAATCGTTTATGTCATTAACGTCTAAGCTTTTCAGGAGTCTAAACATGCAGTCACTTGTCTCCCAGAATAATTTCCTCTTATCCTGAACTTTAAGTGGAAGAATATTGTTTAAAAATACCTCTTAGCCCTTTCACTGTAATTACCTCTAGACTTTTACACTCGTATAGTCTTGCCTAAGTATAACTGAAATAGTGTTGCTAAAAACACAAGTGACTTACAACAATATAACTCTAACTATAGTGGGTTTCAGTATCTCTAATTTTTCTGTAAGTTACCAATTTCTAATCATTTTATCATTATGAACACCCACAAATTGGCTTTTAGTTCAATTTTTCCTCGTTTTTCAAAGTAATACATGCTCATTGCAGAAAATTTGGAGGATCTATGGATAATAAAAGTAAGAATCAGCTGGGAACTACCATAAATTGTGACATTTTCATCCAGTTCACTCCCTTTCATGGCTGGGCTGAGGTTCCTTATGCCAGGGTGTGGACTTAGGTGACAGGTTTTCTCCCTCCTACCGCTCCTCTACCCAGGATTTGGCTATAGTCCATATTTTGCATGGGGCCAGATTCCTGGGAATGACAGTAGCCACTCTCTGCTCCATGAGAATGAAACGAAATGTCAGCATTGATAAGAAAGGAGTCTGGTAGACAGGGCCGGAAGTGAAGAGGGCAGCGTTTATAGTTGTGATGAGAGGCTGGGAGACAGACTAGCTCTGCTGTGGGGTTCTCCTTGCCTGACCCAGGGAAAGGGAGTGAGAAGGGGAAGTTTCTTGCCTATCATGCAGAGAGAAGGAAACATTTGAGGTTAGTGACAGGTCAGCCCACCTTATCCTGTGGACCGCCCCAGCAGGGCAGCAGCCATGGGTGGGGCAGCCCAGAAGACAGTGAAGGCAGGTAGTGGCAGAGCTGAAGGCGTAGCTGGTGAGCAGAGGCCCAGAGGAGTGTTGCTAGAGTGACATCCCATGAGTGGGAGTTTGGTGAGGATGGGAGGGCTAAGGAAAAAAGCAGCACCTGGAGCCTAGAGAGTCAGAGGCACAAAGAGCTGCCTGGCTGTTGTGTGCGGTAAAGACCTTCCCCCTCCATCGCTCACCTCGGAACTCCAGAGAAAGAGAGAAAAAAAGGAGGAAGGGCTCATACCTTGCATTTGGCAGTAGGAGCCATTGACCCTACAGATTTAGGGAATAACTGTGAGTGACTGTACTTAGGACCCCAAAACTATTGGGGAAATAGGAATGGTGACCATTTATTTATTCTGTTGACCAAAATGGGGAACTTAATATTTACATTAGGACTCACCTGGCAAGCCAGGAGGTAGCATCACCCAGATATTGGGGCTATTCAGGTTACTTATACACATGGAAAAACACCTAAAGAACTGCCTTTATGTCTTAGGTACTGTACTGCCATCCCAAAGCCTTAAACTGTTTTCAGACTTTAACTTTCTTGTTCTGCCTTAAGAAAAAGGATAATAGTCCCTATTGCATTAGGACTATGTTGCCATACTAAATGTTTTGCCAAGAATATTGTCAATGGCTAATTGTGTTCCATCTCATAAATGCACCAGACTTTTATTAATTGCATAATGTTACCAATCGAAATTCCTTTTCAGTTATTTGCTACTATGAATGGTAACAAAATAAACAGATCTTTGTGTATAACTCAGTATTTCCAGAGAAGTCAAATTCTTAGAAATAGAATAACTGGGTCAGATTTTATACTTTTTGATCCACATTGCCAAATTCTAGGCATTTATTTTAAATGTGGACTCCTAAATTGAACAAATGACACAGTTGAGCCGTTTTGATTTGGAAATGTGGCAAAAAATGATATTTTATAAAGGCACTAAATAGTTTTTATCACAGTATTTCTCTTGTGACTTTGGACTACAAAGGAAGTATTATGAGGAAGGAACAACATGCAGGAAGAAACCATTTTTACTGCTAATGCAATACTTTTCACATTGCCATAGAGTGGCTGTCTTATAGAGACTGGATCACACTCAGTTCAGTTGTGATGGGCGTGGGGGGTGTGGGCATAGAAGTATTTGACTATGACAATCCTTATGTTTATATTGCTAGTTTGCACAATAGGATGGAAAGATCAACTATTGGGGTGTGTTTAGTGTGTGTAGTTTTCATGAGGAATGTGATTTCTTACATCTGTGATGGCAGTTGAATAACAGAATGGAGTGCCCGTGGCATTTTTCACGTGGCATCTGCATTTGATCATCAGCATGAAACTAGCACATTTTCAGGAGTGGGTTCTTCCAGTGTGAGTCAGCTACAACTTTGTGGAAATGGTTGTCAGCAGGAAAAAAAAAAGGGGGGGGGGCTGAGGAATTGGCTTTGAGAGAACCATATGTGTAGATCACTGGGTCAAGTGAAGTGAAGGAAGGTGCTTTGCAAAAGCCTGTGTGGTAATTGGCTCAGTCGTCACTCACTAGAGTCTGAAGACTGCGTGCCAGCCGCGCATCTGAGGTGCTGATTACTGACTGTGTTACAACTTGCTCTGAGGGGTCAGACCAGTTTGCAAACAGGAAAGAAGAAACTTCTGTGAAAAGACTTCCTGGTTAGTTTGAAAGCATTCCTGAGTTGTTTCCAGCTCTACTGGTCTGTGAAGATCCAAAAGACCCAGAGAGGATTTCCTCCTATTTTACATATGATAGATTACAGTGATTCCAAAAGCATGAAATGCACAGATGATTAATTTCTAACAGGAAAAAAGTGTTCTTGTATGACTGCAGATAATAACACTTAAGCTAAAGGGAAGGGATAACTTTGACTATTGACTTGTTTGGCTCCCCGAGGCTTTCTGATCAAGACTGAAAATGAGGGTTTATGCCTTTGGAAGCATCATTCAATCTAAAAATAAAACTCGCAGGGCTGGAGTTCTGCTTTTTTAAGTTTCCCAGTTTTCTAATGATGGCCTGTGGTGTTTCATTTTTTCTGCTGTGTCTGTAATTCAGTGCTCCCGTTTGCTTCTTTCTCTTCTCTGGCACCAGTTTAGCATTTATCAATTCAGAGTCCCAGTTGTGTTTGAAAGGTGACTTAACAATGTTAGGCATAAGTAGCAACTGTATTAAGCCCTTCAGATGAAATGGCATGTAGCTTTTAGAACTGAGCATTGCGGATATGTTTTTTGATATCTTAAGCACCTCCTCAAATTTCTTGGACAGCCCTGAAATGGATGTACGTGCCTGGTGCCTAGGACATAAATGACATGAAGTTTATGCCTTAAAAAAAAAAAAAGTCATCCAGACAACCTCCCCTCCCCCTGCAGTGTCATCATAACTTGAGCTCTTCACTCTTACAATGGAATATGAAGTCTGCTGAAGATATGGAAGAGGAGGACATAATTTTGATTTTCCCTCTGCCATAGTTTAGCCATGACTTTGGCCAATTAGTGTGGATTTTCAGCAATCATCCTATATAATAAAGATTTAATATGCCAATTAGACCAGACAGTGGAACGACTTTCCAGAAAGACCAGTGGGTGGGGCGGTAGGGCTGCGAGGCAGCCAGAGCTGCAAGGGCTGAGCCCCTTGCACAAATTTCGTGCATTGGGCCTCTAGTTTCATACCAGGAAGGTTGTACTCTAAGATTTAAATATTACACTAGGTTTGAAAAATAACTGTAAAGGCTTGGTTCCTAGATGACTGTTCAATGGCACTCATTTTTTAATCCTTTAGGGATGCAAACCACTCCTGTTTTCATAATCTGTCACTGAATACTTTTTTTTCCTTTTACCTCCCAAAATAGTAGTGAAACAACTGAACTTATGAATTCTTTATACAGGATAAATTTGTTTCTGGTTTTAGGAAGATTAAGGTTGGTGTGTTCATGATATGGACAAGAGTTTTTCTGAGATGAGTCATTTAAAAGCTGTTGCTTTCCTAAATTTTCATGTGCAAAGCTGCTTTGTTTGGTTAAAGATAAGGCAGAGGCTGACCCTAGTAGGGTAAGGAGCTGTGAAAGTTCTAGAGCGGGGGTGGGGAATGTCCAGCCCGCTGGCTATATAAGGCCCTCAAAATCATTTGGCCTGGCCCTGTGAGTTAGATGTTTGACCAAATATAGCAGGCTAATTTTTAAGTTGATGAGTTTATATGATCTGCAAATGATGTTATGAATATCCAAATGGCCCTTGACAGAAAAAGGTTCCCCACCTCTGTTCTAGATGGATCCCAAAGTCAGTGGATGATTAAGTGGAACTAATTATTATGAGAAGGCAGCTGGAGAGCCGATAAGCCTTTCTTAAGCAGCTGCATCATATCAGGTAATTGATTTGCATTCATGTCACTATGGAAAGCAGACCAAGCAGTGCCTTTAAATGTATTTGTTTTGTGAATCTGGCAATACCAATATTCAAGTTGTGTGACTCCTGAATGATTGCCCTATGTGAGAATGGGAAGTGTGGGAACCTACTGAGGGATCCATAAAAAGAACATCCATTTCTATCAATGGCAGGGAAAAGTAGTGCCTCAAAATTATAGAAAGGGTTTTCTCCCTCTTTCCCATTATTTCATTCACTTAACCTAGTTACTGTACCATCTGAAGGAGCAAAAGGAGGAAAGATTCCATGAAACGTTTTTAAAATTTTTTTTTTTTAAATTTTAAATTGATTTTTAGAGAAAGAGGAAGGGAGAGGGAGAGGGAGAGGGAGACGTTGATATGAGAGAGAAACATCATGAGCTGCCTTCTGTAAGGACCCCAACCGGGAATGGAGCCCGCATCTTGAGCATGTGCCCTATCCAGGATCAAACTGGCAACCTTTTAGTACAACCAACTGAGCCACACCGGCCAGGGCTCCATGAAACATTTTGGTTTGCAGTGTAGTAGGGGAAAAGTTGTAACATTACAAGGGATATCTGAGGATAAAATGGTAACTTAAAATAAATCATTGCTAAATAAAAATTGGTAGATATGATGCAGGTCTTGTATACTGGATGGTACAAATTAGCTTTTGTGTTTGAATTTTTACTTTATTCATCAGTGATTTCTGTCTTGAATGCATAAGACCTGTTAAAGTTATTTGGAGTGTATAGATGGAGGAGAAGTGGGTTTAAGAATGAACATTCAGTCTCTATTACTTTTTCTTGGCTGAACCCACTATAGTCTTTTTGCTCTCTAGTGACAAGGTATTCCGCAGGCTCACACCTCTGATTGCCTTGGACTCAGTGTAGGTGGGTGCTTTTTACTTTTATCTTCACTCCTTGGCAGCATTTGATGTAAGTCACTCCTTTGTTCTTAAAGCACTTCCTTCCCTATTCTGTAGGGGCCGGGAGTGCTCAGTCCTTATGCTGAAGAAAGTTAGGCTCTTGTTCATTAGTCTTATCTCCCCAACAAATTACCGAAGCTGGAAGATCGGGGTTGTAGCACATCTACGGTGCTGTGGGCCTTTAGATGACAGGAGGGAAGCTGGAAGGTCAGGTGTGATTTCTGGGCAGAAGTAGTAGAATTGCTTTCTTTGGCTAAGTGACATTTGAGATGCACTTAGCACAGTAGGGCCTCAATATTTGAATGAATCTCAAGGCAGGTTTTAAACAGACAGATTGGATGAGGAAAGAGTATGTTCCCTTTAGGAAACAGCATGAGCAAAACGTCAGCAGAGGGGAAGATGGAGGTGGTAAAGGTAAAAATGAAAATCATTCTCTTGGTGGTAGTGGAGTGATGGAAGGGGGTGAGGCAGGAGGAGAGCAAGTGTGTGTTCTTGCCAGACTGTGGAGGGCTGGGAATACCAGCCAGAGAATTTTGGGTTGTGTTTGTCAGGCAGTGGGTGGACTGGAAGGAGTCTGAGCTGGAGAGGTGGTTGGATTTGGGAAGACTAATTCCATGGCAGTGGGTTGAATGGTGGAAACAGTATGAGAAAATTCTCATTTTGATCTCTGCTCTGGACTCCTCTGAGGCATTTTGCTCCCCAGGGGGCCCAAATCCTAGCACTCACTGCCTTCATGCTGCATTGTCTCAGTCCTCATGGATGACTCCCTGGTGTCCTTTGGTCACTTCACCTGAGTTGTGGTCCCGTAACCAGTGACCATCGAATTCCTATCACCTTGTGTGCACAACATATCGAGTCACAGCAGCCTTAACTCAGGTCTCCTGATAGCACAAGTGCTAATCCAGGAACCTTAGGAGAAGTCATCCTACTCAGGGGGACGCACAGCAGCATTGTGGTTGGAGTTAGTGGGAAGCACCAGGTCCGTGAGGGTGAAAGAATCTGTGATTTAGAAAGTGAGTGAGGAGGCTGTGAGGTGGGCACCTTGGATAGGATTAGGAATAAGGGTTTTAGGGCAAAATCAGGGCTAATTGTTTGTCAGACACCAAATAGTTCCCATATATAAAAAAATTCCTGAGAATTTAGAGTTTATCAGCTCTTGCTCTCCAGGCCTCCTTTCCCCATATCCACAAATCAAACACGCCCAGTACCCCATATTGACTCCATTTTTTAAAAATAAGTGTAAGTACTTCAGAGGTCAAATGAAAGCATGAAGGAAGCATTCTGACAGTACTTCTGTTTGTGCAAACCTTGGTGAGCTGGGGCAAGGACCAAGGGTGTGTGATGAGCACCTCAGGCTGGGAAGGGCAGTTCCTCCACGTTGTCTGGACCGGCTAATGGCTAACTCTAGTCCTTGACACGCATTTGGGACTGTTCTGTGCCAATGACTTGAGCATGGGTAATAAACAATCACTGTATCAGCATATGGCATCTGTGCCAGATCTTTCTTGTTGGTAAAAGTGAAAAAAAAAAAAGGATCATTATGAGATATTCTTAGATAACTATGATTTATAAGTGTTTTGGTAGATTCCTGTGACATCAGGAAAGCAATATATTTTCATAGGCTTGAGGAAATATTGATGCTTCATTGTTATTTATAAGCTATGAAACAACATCTGGAAAGTGACTCAAACTGGGTCTATGTTAGAATGTCCATTAATATCTGTTAAATAATCATACACATGAAGTTGATGCCATAAATCCATTCAGCACTTGGAGCAGCAGCTTTCCTCAGCTATGACATTCTCACTGACCTGGTGACATCAGTGTGAACTGCCAAAGTGGTGACTGCTTTTTTTGAGAGTGGTCTCCCCTCTTAGCAGCTTGAGCGTCCTCTCTGGGAATGAGCTCTGGGAAAAGGGGCTCCTTTTATAAGCATCATCTTGTTTTCCTTCAACTTTGTTTCCACAGTTTACCTATCCTGTTAAAACCAGCCTAGTGGAATTGTCATGTAAGTCATATTTTGTCAAGGAATACTTCTGTGCAAGTGGGTTATGGTCTCCTCATATTTTAAGCGAGAGGTTTAGAAGTTCCTTATTAGTGTAATACCTAACTCTGAAATTGAAGAGACTTGGGTCACCTGGGCCAATCTTATGTTTTCAGTAAGGTTGTCAGGTAAACAGAGATGAACTGTGTCATATAGTTAGGCAGTATCAGAACTCGGACATTTGGTATTTTCCCTTCCTATGTAGGGCTTTCCTCAATAAAGTTTTTCTCTATAAAACAGTGATGAAGCCATTTATAATGACAGCACTCCTGTTTGTCTGGGAGAAAGGGTTCAAATGATATAGTGGGAATCTCATCAGCTCTCCCTGATGGGGGTTTAGAAGAGCTCCCATCAGGTGCTTTTCTGTTAACAGTTACTAGTAAGTTGTATTCTTTTTTTAAATTTAGCATGCTGACTTTTTTTTTTTCTTTTTAAAATATATTTTATTGATTTTTTTACAGAGAGGAAGGGAGAGGGATAGAGAATTAGAAACATCAATGAGAGAGAAACATTGATCAGCTGCCTCCTGCACACCCCTACTGGGGATGTGTCCACAACCAAGGTACATGCCCTTGATGGGAATCCAATCTGGGACCCTTCAGTCCGCAGGCCAACACTGTATCCACTGAGCCAAACTGATTAGGGCAAGTTGTGTTCTTAAAGAACAGAAAGTTTTCTTTTTTTTTTTAAATCTTAGTGTCAGTCATAGCTTGGGTTGCTATAACAAATATCGTAGACTGAGTGGCTTAAACAACAGACATTTCTCACAGTTCTGGATGCTGGGAAGATCAAGGTCAACATGCCAGCAGATTTTTCCTGCTCTCTTTCTCTTATAAGGACACTAATCCCATGATGGGACCCCACCCTCATGACCTCATCTAAACATAAGTACCTCCCAAAGGCCCTATCTCCAAATACTATCATATTTGGGTTAAGGCTTCAACATAGGAATTTTTGGGGACACAAACATTCAGTCCATCACACCTAGTGATACTATGTTTTTAAGTGAGCTGTCTAGCAGAAAGTATGTTTTCAATTTAAGAGATGATCCAACGTGTCAGTGATTATTATTCATACTCACAAACATTCAAAGATGTGGTTAGATGTATTTGAAAATATTCAGAGATGGCTAGGTTAATAATTTGTGTTATTTTTTTACATGTTTGTCCAGTGTGTTCAGCAAATATTTGAGCACATTTTATGAGTCAGGCCCTGTGCTGGGTCATAGGCCAAAGTAATAATGAGATAGAGCCATTTGTCTTACTTGAGCTGTACAGTAGCCAGTATTAAAGTTCTATACCATTGTTTTCCTCCAGTCTTCTTTCAAATACATTTTATCAAGTTGTAATCTTGTCCTTTTTAAAATAACCATTACAAACCTAATATATAGATAATATAATGAATACCTATGTACTCACACTTGGCTTTATCAGATTTTAGTAACAGTATTTGATTTGAAGAAAACATGTTAAAATATATGTTTTTTCTTTTCAAATTATTTTTTTAAGTATGACAAATAAACATCACTGGGGATTGAAGACCCCTGTATGCCCCTCTCTTTCCCTTTCTATAAGTAGCCACTATCCTTGATTTATGGAATATCACCATGCCTGTTTTTTATACTGTGATTATGTATGTGTGAGTTTATGAACAATATAAAATATATCATTTTAAAAACTTTATAAAAAAGCAAACTGTATATATTCTTCTATACCTTGAGAGAAAAGTAAACAGCCGTATCATTTATTCCTCTTGATACTTAGGTCTAGCTCTTTCTTAAAAAAAAACTAATGTATATAGTATCTCATTGTATGATTATTCTACATTATATTCGTCTGTTCTTCTGTTGTCAGATATTTTTGGAATGCTCCCAGATTTTCATTATTGTAAGTAGCACTGCTGTGGACATTCTTGTCCCCTGATGTGTGTTTGTGACTTTCCGTGGGGAAGGATGTAAGTGCTGAATTGCAGATGATAGGATGTGAGTATCTTCAACTCCAAGCTTATCTACCACTTTTCCTAGATTGTGCCAGGGTACTCTACACAGTCACCAGTTTACCTTCCCCCCACACTGTATCAGTGATTTTGTTGATCTGCATCTTCTCCAATACTTGGTATTATCAAACTGGAATTTTTGACCATTGGTTAGGTATAAAGTGATAACTTGTTATTTCTAGCTTAATGCTGCATTTCCCTCATTGCACATGTCTGTTGGCCTTTTAGGTAGTTGGCATCTGTGAATTGCCTATTCATAACATACCCCCACTTCTTTTTTTTTTTTTAAATTATATTTTATTGATTTTTTATAGAGAGGAAGGGAGAGGGATAGAGAGTTAGAAACATCGATGAGAGAGAAACATCGATCAGCTGCCTCCTGCACACTCCCCACTGGGGATGTGCTCGCAACCAAGGTACATGCCCTTGACCGGAATCGAACCCGGGACCCTTGAGTCCGCAGGCCAATGCTCTATCCACTGAGCCAAACCGGTTAGGGCATACCCCCACTTCTTTACTGGTGGTGGTGGGACTCAGGTGCAGAGAAGCAGATTGATCATAGTCTTGATTCATAACATATTGCCATCAGTGGGTTTTGCATGGCCCTCTTATTCATATTTTTAATATAATGAATACCTGTGAGCTCATCAACATCTGAAACATTACCAGCTTACATCTGCCTGTGCTTTTCCCTATTTCGTCCCTGTGCCTTCCCCCATAATACTATCCTGAACTTTATCATCTAGTTCCGTATGTTGTCTACCTTCTGGGCCTTGCTTTTCTCATTCTCCATTATTATTATGATTTATCCAAGTTGTTGCATTGGCTTTGGTCCACTCATTTTCACTATCATAGAACATTCTCTGGTGGTGGTATTATTTTTCTATCATTTCACTTTTGAATAGGTATTTGGCTTATTTCCAGTTGTCTGTTATTATGAACTGTTCTTTTATGAGCATTCACACATGTGAACCTTGTGGACCACCATCATGATGGTCTCTTGAATACTACCTGGGACTAGAAATGTTGGGTTAGGTGTTCTGATGTTTAACTTTGTTAGCTCATGCCACTTTTTTTCTCTCAAAGTCGTATACCATCTGTATTCTATAAACAGTGGATCAGGTTGCTCCAGAGTTTCTGCTCAATCTGTAGTTCTTTTCATGTGTGCATTTCTCATTAGTAAACATTTGTTGGTTTGGTGGAATTGGGTAGCAAGGTTTGGTTTTCTTGTAATATGGTAGCTGATATGGAGAGGATGGTGGAGCAATACACAAGCCTATCCTGCTCACGTTGGAGGCTATTAGTATTAGTGTTTATGAAAAGAACTTGACATTTTCTGGATGGCCAAGGGGACTTAGGTTAGTGTGCAAAACTTATTTTCATGTGTATTTGATTATTGTTTTTATGTCTGTAATCATTTTAAATTTGCTTGTTTTATAGTATTTCTCAAAGGTTTATCATCTAAAATTTATAGTGGATCCAATCTCTGCTCTTTTACAATATTTTCTCTGTTTGGTTCATAGTGGATTTTCCCCTTGTGTGTGTTTTAGTTTTGGTTTGTGCACTGTTACTCACTTGAGCTTTTTAGGTGGGAATTCAGGAGACTTGGGTTAAAGGTGTATTAAAAATATAGAGTAGGGGTTTTAGTTTACAGAATACTTAGCCATGTTGGGTAAAATACAACACATATCCTTTTAAATGCACAGCTGTGATTATTTAAAAAAAAGTATGGAAAATGTCCAGAATTTGACAAAGATCAAAAGACATCATTCCAGAACAGTAGGTTAGAGTTGAACTTTCAGGAGGATCAGAAACAAGGTGCTTGGAGTCTTAACACCAACCTGGGGGGAGAGAATAGAGCCTTGGGCAAGGAGTTGGACCTAGGATCTCCCTCCATATCTAGTTAGCCACGACTCTCCAGTGGCTGCACCCTTGAGGAAGGAGTGGACCAGAAAAAGCCTGCCCTACCAGCATAGAAATACAAAGAAGTTTGTGTATCTTAGCCTGGGCTCTGGGTAGGAGATGAAAGTGCTCTGACTTGGTCCTACAATTCGAAAGCGTAGGTGTTTCCTCACTTCTTATGGTTCAAATGTATGCCCAGGAATTAGCCTAAAAACCAATTCAGAGTCAGTGACGCCCCTCTGTTGAGGTGCCTCACGGAAACAAATCTGTAGTAGTTTCCATGTCTTCCCCTTTTAGTGGTGAACTTCTTGGAATGTGGGGACCTGATCCTATGCACCTTTGTACACATTTTCCCAACGAATATATGAGTCAAACATGTGCCTTTTAAACAGAATATCAAGTTCACTCACAAACATGTTGAAGTGTAAAGCTTAGAAAGGATATTATTTTGCAGTTAAAGTTTTCTGTACATCATTCTTCCATTCTTAGAATGTTCTGCAACCCACAGAATCATCAGACATTTATTGAGAATCTCTGCTGTTCAGTGTGTTGTGAATGATACAAAGACAGACTCTTGTTCTGTCCTGAGGAAGTTCTAAGTGGAGGGGAGCAACAAACTTGGACATAAATCTTTATAATGCAAAGTGTGACATAAGTGACATAGTAAAATTTTAAAGTAGTTTTGGGATGCAGAGGTTGTGGTGAGTGATTCATTTCATCTGAAAAATTTGTTCCTTCAGTGAATATTTAATAGTGCTTCTTATGTGGTCAGCACAAGCGAGGGTTATAAGAGTACCTAATATTTACTGTGGGCGTACCCATGTATTAGGCAGCCAAAATTTTATATATAGTTAATCTCTGCAACATAATTTTAATTCTCACAACATTCCTATGAAGATGATCCTATAATTATCCTCATTTGAGAAACTGTTAATTGAAATTTACCATACACACACACACACACACACACACATATATATATGAATACATTTTCATGCATGTACAATTGGATGGACTTTCATGAATTGTGCACACCTGTGGAACCAGCACCCAAAGCAAGAACAAACCGAAGGCTCCAGACACACTAGAAGTTCCCCTAATGCCCCCTTTACTTCCAGCAGCAAGTTTTTCCCCATTTTTGTATTTTCTGGAAATAGAATCACACTGTGCATATTCTCTTGTTGTGATCTATTGTATGTAGTTGTGGATTATTCATTTCTAGTATTCCATTATCCCCATTTTACAGATGAGGAAAATGAGGCTGAGAGGTCATTGTAGCCCAAGATCACGTAACTAGTAATTGACATATTGTGGTACCCTTAAGTGTTTTTCCGAAACATGATTTTTAATGATCGTATGGTGTTCTGTTATGTAAGTACAGCACAATGAATTTAACCAATCCCCTTCTGATGGATATCTGGGTTGTCTCTATCATGACTCATTTATACTTTATCCTAAAAGAAAAAGTCAGTTTCAATATTTAAAGTACGCTTTTAAATTTCCAGCTAATTTGCCATTGACTATAATCAGTTCCATATAAATACAGCCGATAATAAAATATTAATTTCCCCGTGGCTTTCATTGTAAGTAAGGTAGCAGCTGCTAGTCAAGGATGGCATCTGCGGTTTTTGTCATCAACTTGCCTTTTGAAAGTGCCTTATAAAAGGATGCACTCACTGGCCTTTTTTCCTTTTATCCTAATTGTGTTTTTGTCTTCCTACTCCTATCTTTCCTTGCAAACTTTTTATTAGGTCATCTCAGTTCTGCTGTAGTCCAAGATTATATCCTTTGCCCAAGAGGTGGCTCTCCTTTTGGCCCCTGATGAGTCTGAGGCGGTGGGTTCTCCATAAGTTGGTCATTCAGAGGTGATAGGCTTTTCTTCATGAAACATCCTCCCATGCAGCGTCTCACAAAGGCAACTCTGGAGTGTGCGCTCCTGGAAGGCAGGAGCTGTACAGTGTTCACTGTGATGCCTGGCATGCTGTAGGTCCTCAGTAAATGCACAGGTTACAAATGAGGAGCTACTGCAACCTCAGATTTGTCTTTTTTGATTGACCTTCATAATATTATGATTTATGCTTTTGGGGAACATGATTAATTTTCTTAGACTCTTCAAACTTAAATAGAATACATGGATTTTTTTTTTAATCCTCCTCATCTGAGGATACTTTTTCCATTGATTTTTTTTTTTTTTTTTTTTTTTTTTAGAGTGGAAGGGAGGAGGAGAGACAGAGGGAAACATCGACATATCAACATATCGAAAGACATTGATTGGTTGCCTCCCACATGCTCATACAACTCAACACCAAAAATAATCCAATAAAAAATGGGCAAAGGACCTGAATAGACACTTCTTCATGGAGGACACACATGGCCAATAGGCATATGAAAAAGTGTTCAATGTCACTAATCATCAGAGAGATGCAAATTAAAACCACAGTGCGATCATCTCACCTGTCAGAATGGCTGTCATCAATAAAACAACAAACAATAGGTGTTGGCTAGGACGCCCTGTTGGTGGGAATGCTGATTGGTGCAGCCTCTGTGGGAAACAATATAGAGGGTCCTCAGAAAAATAAAAATGGAACTGCCTGATGACCCAGTGATTCCACTTCTGGGTATATATCTGAAGAAACCAAACACTTATTCAAAAAAAGAATATATGTACTCCCGTGTTCATTGCAGTGTTATGTACAGTAGCCAAGACATGGAAGCAAACCAAGAGCACATCAGTAGATAAAAGAGTGGTGGTGCATATATACAATGGAATATTATTTGACCATAAAAAAGAGTGAAATCTTATACCATTTACTACAGTGTGGATGGACCTAGAGAGTATTATGCTAAGTGAAATAAATCAGCCAGAAAAAGACAAATACTATGTGATTTCACTTATATGTGGAATCTAAATAACAAATAATTGAACAAAACAGAAACAGAAAAAGTTGAAGTTGGGGTACAGGATAGGGAATACAGTCAATAATATTGTAATAACTTTGTATGGTGCCGGGTGGGTACTGTAAATATTGGGGGCAACATTTTGTAAAGTATATGATTAACAACTATACTATACATTTGGAACTAATACAAATTAATATTGAATGTAAACTAATTGAGAAAAAAACCCTGCTGGTATGACTTAATGTATTGATTTTATCACCCATTAAGTCACAGTCCTAGAGCAGCATTTTTCAGCATGTGTCCGGTGTCTGCAGACTGTTGGTTATGAGGAGTAAGAAATTTCCTTTCTTACTACCCCCACCACTTATAAGATGGAGGTATAATATCTTGGTGTGAAAAAAGGTCAGCCAAGCTGAACAATGTGCTTGGGACTTGGTTAGTTTATATTTTGTTCAAATTCCTTGTCTTGCAGAGACCTTGTGACAAACAGTCTGGCAATTTGAGTAGCACTGGCCACGTGAACCACAAAATGTCCCTGGCCCCTCAGTTCTTAGCAGTGAGGCTATCAGGTTTCCAAGCCTCCAGTAGATTTAAAATCAGGTGAAGAGATGCTATATGAATTTGCTGTGTCAAACAAGCTATTTGGGGATGAAAAGATCATGAATTGGGAATCAGACCTGGGTTTAATTCTGGTTTTAATCTATGACCTATTAAGTACCCACCGTCCATTTATAAGAGGGGGATAGAATGAATATCTACCTTATAAGATAATTCAAAGGTTTTGGACAATATTTATATAAAATGTTCACCATAACACTAGATGCTTATTGCTCCTTCCTCCTTCCCTCTTTCCCTCCCTCTTTCCCTCCCTCTCTCCCTCTCTCCCTCCTTCCCTCCCTTCTTCTCTTCTCTCTCTAAAGATCAAGGGAAAAAATATTCTCAGGTGAGTATTAACCAAAACAAACAAAAGAAGCCCAGTTGAAGTTAGGATGCAGTGCAGCTACATGTATCCTGCTGTGTAGTATATGTCTAATACCTGGAGCCCTCTTTCTAAAAGCCATCAGATGACCCCTCTGTAGCTTGAGCGGAATTTCTAATACAGGTTGTACTTGTTTCCGAGGAGGTGGGAGAAGAGCATTCCAGGCAGAAGGCAGGGCATATACAAAGACCTCAAGGAAGGAAAGCACTTTGGCCTTGTTCTTTTCTTCCAGGAATACAAGGAAGACTGATAACAACTGGAATTCAGTGACCTTAGGGTGTGAATGAATGAGGCTGGAGAGCCATGCAGCCACCAGATCATGTAGGGTCTTTCAGAGATTTGGTGAGGAATTTGAATTTTAGCCTAAAGACAACAGAATGATGTTGAAGGATTTCAGCTGGGCAGTAAGGAGATCCAATTTATATTTTCAATTAATTTTTAAAAACAAATTGAGAGAGAGGAAGAGAGAGGGAGGGAGAAAAAGAATCAGTGACCCATTGCTCCACTCATTCACACTCCCATTGTTTGACTCCTGTCTTTGGCTGACGTGGGATTGAACCCGCAACCTTGGCATGTCAGGACAACACTGTAACCAACTGAGCTACCTGGCCAGGGCTATTTTCAGTTAACTTTTGCTCCTGCATAGAATTTGGACTGATAGAGGATTAGTGGAAGCAGAGTGGCCAGTCAGGAGATGATGGTGGTGGGGCTAACAGTGGAGACAGAAAAGTGAGCAGCTCCCTGGGATATTTTGGGTGGGGAGTGGATGTAGGGGCTTAAGTGAAAGAGAGGAATCAGGATGACTTGTCACAGGACTGCTTCTTGCCAAAATCTGACCGCTTCAGAAAGCATTTGGCACTTTTGAGCATTCTCAGTGTCTTCTCTGAAGCTGCACTCTTCCTACCCCCCATTTGGCTTCCTTTTCTGGGTCTTTTCTCCCTCTGGCCTTCCCTGCCCCTTTCTCCATTTGTGAGTCACCTTTGTAGTTCACTTTTTTCATCTATAGCATTTCTATACTTTTTCCTTCTAAAAAAACACTCATTATTTCTCTTTACTCACTTCTCTGCAGATAGACAACCAAGCCTGTGGTCTTGACCACTATCTGAAGCGGCTTTTCAGAATTTCTATTTAGCTAATATGACACTTTCTGAAATACCTAAAATGCAGTTGTTTCCTCACCTTAAATTGGCTTCCTCTCTTGACTTCCCTTTTTCTTTTTCATGGTTCTGCCATTTTCTGTCACCCAGACAGGATAACTTAGTAATCTTTGATTCATTATTTTCCTATACTGCAATTTGCTATATAAAATCCAGTATTATTTCCCAAATTGTCAGGGAAGAAATCAGAGCTCAGACAGGTTGTCACCTGCTCAGGGAGGGTCACCCAGCTGGTTGCTGGTGACACTACTCTGTGAGCCTAAGTCTGACACCAGAATCCATACTCTCCGTCACTGTGCTGTACTACAGGGGGAAATACTGTGAGAAGTATCTAATGTCTGTGAAGTACACAAAGATTATTTGATAAAAAGCCACATGAAATGCTAAGTTATGGTATTAATTTGTTTGGGTGGTGCCACCAATCTTAATTATATTCTTCACTCTCTTTGAAACAATACGAATGGTAATGATATTCAGTGATAGAACTTTCTTTTACAAGATGAAACATTTTATAAGGTCATTCAAAAACTTCAGAATGAAAACAGGAGCACCAATGGTGTAAGCCCTCATTCAAGGGCAGGAGAAGACTGATCTCTGAGCTCAAACAGGCAGCAAGAGAGGAAGTTAAAATTTCTTATCTTTTTGTTCTTTTTGGATCTTCAGCGGGTTGGATGATACCCACCCATATTGGGGAAGGCCATCTGCTTTGGTCAGTCTAGCAATTGAGATGCTAATCTCTACTGGAAACGCCTCACAGACACACCTACAAATCAAATTTAACCAGCTCAGTTTGCCACATAAAACACACCTTTATAGCCACATTATCTTACACCTCGGCCTGTACTTATAATTGGGTGTCATTAATTTTTTTGTTTGTTTTGGCTTTAATATTTTGATCATAATTTATGCGGAATGAATACTATTTAGAAAATACAGAAAAAGTTAAAGGACAAAGAACCATTGGATAAGACTTTGGGGAACTTGCATTCTAAACAGTTTTATGTGCACTAAAATGTTTTTCTCATGCTTTCCATGATTTTACAGATTGATGATGTGTCTTACTTGCATAACACTCCCTCCCTCCTCGAACATGGGTAGTTTTCAGGAGGTCCAGAGTTTGCCAGTCTGCCCAAGAGGCATGGGTTGTGTTGATTGTGCTGTCTGGGGTATTTATTTATTTATTTATTTTTAAAATATATTTTATTGATTTTTTACAGAGTGGAAGAGAGAGGGAAACATTGATGAGAGAGAAACATCGATCAGCTGCCTCCTGCACACCCCCTACTGGGGATGTGCCCGCAACCAAGGTACATGCCCTTGACCGGAATCGAACCTGGAGCCCTTCAGTCCGCAGGCCGACGCTCCATCCACTGAGCCAAACCAGTCAGGGCGCACATTGTCTGGGGTCTTGATAAAAATTGCCCTTGCCCTTGAAAAGCGTGAAACCAAGAGGCAGACCTCAACACCCAGCCCGCACACTATTTTTCTAACAGCCACTTTTCCAAGTTTGCTCCGTTTCCTTCTTCCTGTTGGCTGTGTGTTCCTCAGTGTAGCACTCTGTTATCCTGCATTCTTCTTGGGAAACTTTCCTTCCCCAGGGACTATCTACAACGCTTTATTTTAAAAAAAATTTTATTCCTGACCTTTTCTCTAACATTTCAACATGAGCAAGGCATTTTGATTATTTACATCCATTTTACTAGGGCATTGCAAGCAGAGAGTCTTTGTGGCCCAACTGTGGCCTGTGTAGTTTTTGTTCCGTATGGTGAGGCCTCATAGTCCAATGGGTTAGATTGCTCCAGGATAAGATCACATAGTGTGACCTATCTGTATCTTCTTGTGTCTGTTTATAAAATGCAGTAAAAGATGCTTTTTTAATTGGGTTCGATGAGGCTTAAATGATCTTATTTATGCTAAGTATTCCTAGGAGCAGTGACTAGCACATAAGAAGTGCTAAATGAATATCAGATGGTTGTTGCACATACCTAAACCATTTGGAAGCACTGGATTTGAAAGAATTTTTGTAGTCATTGATGAGTGTTTAAATTTTTTTATGAACTTTATACATAGTTCATTATGTGAAAATGGACTCAGGCCCTACTTGCTGCAGCTGTTTAGAAGGACTGGTTTCTGCCTTTAGGGTTATGGAATTTTGTGTGTTAGCATAGTAAAGTCTTCAGAAATAATTTTGGCCTTGAAAGGATGTTTTTTGTACTCGCTGGCCTTGAAACGGGGTTGTCACTCATGGCATCTGCTGACCTCATACTTCACAGCTCCAATCAGGGAAAGCGGCTCTGCACCCAGCCCCTGCTGAGGAAAAAGCACTCGGGAACCTCTGTCCTCTTCCTGGACTGGCTGATTTGATTGGGGTGGGACAGCTACTTTTTTCATGGCCTTCTGTGGGAAAAATGAGCTGAGCCAGTTTGATTCTCTAGATAATTTTATTTTGGGAAATAAGGGGAAAGCAGTGGGAGTTGACGTTGAAAGAACGTCATAAACTAATGTAAGGATGATGAAAGGGCTCTACCAGGCAATGGCATAGCAGCAAACCCTCCACGTAAGCAGCAGTACCAACAGCAAGAGTTGATATGAAATGGAAGAAAAAAAAAGCAATTGCAAGAGAGAAAAGTAAACTCAAAGAGAACCAAGTTGTGCTAATGGCAGCGGTCAGGAGAGAAGATCCTGGTGTTGGCTGTAAAGCCAGTTCACGTTGTTTTCTAGGCTCTTTGTATTGTACTCTTTTTGAGTCTTTATTCCTTGCATTCCATAGGCCCTCATGCATATAGGTCATATAGTGCAGTTGACCCTTGAACACTGGGTTTGAACTGGGTGATCAATAAAATGTACAGTACTGTAAATCTGTATTCTCTTCCTTAGGATTTTCTTAATAACATTTTCTTTTCTCTAGTTTACTTTACTGTAAGAATACATGTAACATACAAGATATGTGTTAATCGACTCTGTTATTGGTAAGGCTTCTGGTCAACAGTAGGCTGTTAGTTAAGTTTTTGGGGAGTCAGTAGTTATACGTGGGTTTTCGATTGCATGAAGGGAGGGGTTGGCATCCCTAACCCCCATGTTGTTCAAGGATCAACTGTCCTTCTCATTCCCATCTAAAGGATTCCCTCATTTTGTTCCTAGTACATTGACTAACTCCTCTATAGTTTACGGTGACTTAAAACAAACAGACCTTTTAGGATCCTGTTCAAGCCCCCCCATTCCATGCCATGCTTTCCTGATGATTTTAGTGTGTGTGTGTGTGTGTGTGTGTGTGTGTGTGTGTGTGTTTTGTCTCCTATGAACTCCTATGTAGTTTGTAATCTGGACCCCTCAGTTCCTATGCAGTATGTGATAGTTGTCTCTCATGGGTGGAGGTCATGAATTCCTAGGGCAGCGGTCCCGACCTGTTAGAATTTTATAGTGCACACTGGGCTCTGATGCCTGAGTGGTAGATGCAAGTCATTGGTCATTTCTGGTGGCATTTCTCTTAACTCTGTGATCCTGCTTTAACTTGGGCACAGAAGGGGAGGCTTTAGCCCCTCCTTTGAGTTAGTATTATATTACTTTAAAGAGAATAAATATTTTTGTTTTAAAGAGAATAAATATTAAAGCATTTGAGAGAAATGGTGTAGTTATACAGTGACTCTTGGTTTTATTGGTCAACTAGGTTTCTCATTATGCCATAACAATGGAAAAGCTCATATGTAGTAAGCCAGAATAACACCTGACATCTAAAATCCCTACTAATATTTATTTTGGGCCTGAGGCATGTACTGTGGTTAATAAGGTAGCTTGTTTGGGCATTATCTCTGTATGTGGTTTTCTTTTTCTTTTTCTCTCCCTTTCTTGAAGACATTTTGGAAACCGCTTTGTTTGTCAAGTTACTATATTCAGTAGCAAAATGTGTGAATAATATTATGTTTTGTCATTGAGCTTAAATCCCGGATCTGTAAAAACAATTGTTTAATATTTTGTGGCCTTTAAGTCATCTCTTTCTCTCTTTCTCTCTCTACATTGTGTTTGTGTCTCTGGCTGGCCTGTGGGGGCTGTTCTTGGGTCAGCTGCCTATTCTTATTCATTAGGCCCTAATGAACTTTGAGTAGGGTTGTGTGCTAACCCCCACCAGCTCAGGAAATGGGGACTCTGGATCAAGCAGTTTGCTTGAGAAGGGAAAGTGAGAGGTCACGTGTTAGACATGATATTCTTATTTTCAGTTTGTAGGTGAGAATTTCAGTGCAAACTGTGTGTGTCTTGCCCAAAGCTACTACCTTAGATATGGCAGAGCCAGTATCAGAACCTAGGCCTGCAGGATTATAGAGCCTTTTTCCTTGTGACAAACCACACTGCCTCTAGTTTATTGTCCCTTTGATTTCTTATCTGTAAAATGGGATCTATGACTAAATTGTCTCTATGATTACATTCCTTGCTACAGTTCTTTGAGGCCAAGACTTGATATCCAAATGATTCCAGGGGTCAGGAAGATATTTTAAGTGAGGCCAATGACAATAGGGAATAATGGTAACCAGAGGGTTTGAGAGATTGAAATTAAAATTTTAATGAAAGGGATGGCTAAATAAGTAAGTCTGTAGGACCACCAGTTTTTGACATTCAGATTTAGGCACTTCCCTGGACATCAAACCAGCCTAATTTTTAGCATGCAGTCTTGTCAACTAGAATGTTTGTCAGCCTATCAGCCATTCGTGTTTTCAATAAAGTGTAATTAGAGAAAGTACAGGTTGGGAGTGTGTTGGCCTGGGTATACTTTTCCATACATAAGCACTTCCCCTTACCTTCCCCGCTCCCCCCTGCCCCCCGCCCCAACACACACACACACACACACACACACACACACACACACACACGCGCGCATACACACGTCCCCTTGTGTCCTGTGCAGCCATTCTCTGGGACATGCTGTCCAACTGCTGGACCATGTGTTCCTCACTTACATGTGCACCTGTTACTGTCCTCCTGTGCCTCCCAAGATTATACTAAAACTAGGATTCTAGGCTAAAACCTGGATTCTAGTTAGAGTGCTCCTTGAACTGGGTGTGTGACATTGAGCTAGTTGTCCAAAGTTGTGCTTTCATATCCCAGCTGTAAAGTGAAGGTGAGAGCCTCTGTCATGGGTTTTCAGGTTGGGATCTGCAGGGTGCAGTCTCATTGCGGACCACTCTGTGGGAGGCAGGGACCAATTTGGTGGAGTTCTTCATCCTACCTCTACCTGAGCAGCTTTGATGATTTCTTGGTTGTAATACTTACTAGTTGTATGATCTTGGACAAATTGCTTAACCTCTTTGTGTGTCTCCATGTTCTCCTCTGTAAAGTGGGCATAATAATAAATTAGAGTTGTTGTGGTACTTAAATGAATCAATAAATGCAAATACACCTGGCAGGTAGAATAATGGTCCTCCAGAGAGGTCCCTTTCTAATTCTCTGAACCTGTGAATATGTTATTTTGCATGGCAAAAGGGACTTTGCTGATGGGATTATGAGATGCTGAGGTTCTCCAGGGTCATCACACTGGGCCCATTGTAATACCAATGGCCCTTAAAGGAGTCAGGGAAAGAGATATGATGTTAGAAGCAGAAGTCAGAGTGATTCGATTGGTGGCTGGGGCTATGGGCCAAGGGATTTGGGCATCCTTTAGAACAGAGGTGGGGAACATTCGGCCCATTTGGTCTGGCCCTGCCAAGGCATTAGGGGTGAGTTAATTAAATGTTTGACCAAATATAGCAGGCTAACTTTTAAGTTGATAATTTTGTATGGCCTGTGAGTGATGTTATAAATATCCAAATGGCCCTCAGTAGGTATAAGGTTCCCCACCCCTGCAGAAGCTAGAAAAGGCCAGGACATGGATTCTCCCCTAGAGCCTCCAGAAGGAACACAGCCCTGTGAGACCCAATGTTGACTTCTGACCTCCCGAACTGCAAGATAATAAATTTGTGTTGTTTTAAGCCACTAAGCTTATAGAAATTCGTTATAGCGATAATCGGAAATTAATATGTAAATGTTAGCTGTATTTTCTGTTCTCACTGTAAATAAGATTCTCTTTGAACAGAGGGATCTGTGGCCAAAGACAGTTTGAAAGCCTGTGGGCCAGGTGATCGCCAGCATGCCCTTCTCATCTGCCAGCCTGTTGTGGAAGGTTCTCTCTGTTCTCTCTACACAGCATCTAGCCCGAGCAGATTCCTCCCTTGCTGAATGTGTACAGTGCACCTGACGTCTGCATTAGGTGGACTGAAGGTTGGTTGGTGTTCTCCAGAGTGGACCTGCCCATGGGATTCCTTGCAGGGCACGCATTTCTGAAGGGGTCTTCTTAATTAATTGACTGCTTTGGTAAACAGGATCTGGGTGTTGGTTATGTGCCATATTGGGTCTAGAGCCCAAAATCCATCCAGGCTTATGCATTTGCTTGGGGTTTGAGGGTCTTTGTGAATTTGTTACAGAGAACCGGAATAAATCAAGAAGTGCTCAGAGAGTTTGGAGTCAGTTTATTTACTGCGGTGGGCTTAGAGAAAATGAGTTCAAATTCTAAGCAGAGCTACAAGCAGAACTTCCCTTTTCATTAAAGATCCAGCCCCATCTATGTGTGCTTAGTGGTTATCTCGCTGGTGGCCTTGAAAACTACACAGTTCTATCCAATTAAAAAATACACCTGGCATGGCATCGAGAGTATGGGCATATCTAGTCTCTAGCCTATGAGGTCAGACAGCTAAGTTTATCTTCCTCATTATTCAGGCAGGCTAAAGCAGGCTAGAAAGCAAAGTTATTTATTTATTTATTTTTAGAATAAGAGGCCGTCTAAATAATAGCAGAGAATTCCAAACAGTAGTTTTACAAAATGGGGTTAGCCTTCTCAGATTCAGCTTATATTCCTTTTACCCCATAAATTCATCCATTCAGATAGACAGTGCTTATTCTTATGATTAAGAAGAACTCACTTTACAGGCACCTTGGTTGGGCTGTATTTGAAGAAGTAGGGCCAGGAAAGCCTTAACCCAAGCTCAAAGGCTAACACAGGTCAAGTAAATGAGGCATATGGCTCATGGGCCGCGAGTTTGACATGCTTGCTTTAACCTAACAGTTCCAGAGACCTTGAGGGCCATGAGCTGCTCCTAGAACAAACAGCCTGTGATTTTCCCTTCAGGCCTCAACTAGCCCAGCAGTGAGTGCATCTCAGGCTTGTGAGATGTTAGCACAGCTTTTAAAAATCTACAATGTAAGTTATTTACTTTCTTTCTTTCTTTTTTTTTTTTTTGTGTGCAGAGAGGCCACAATGCTGTTCTTGTGTAAAGCACAGCTGCTGGGTTTGTAAATCTGGAAAACATGAGGCCAAATATGAACCAGTCTGCAGTCCCAGAGGAATTTTGTTTCCCTTCCAAGTTACTTGGATTAACATCAGTATTATTTCCTTGGCACGAATCTGGCGTGAAGGATATTAAGTTCTTAGAGTCCGTACCCTACTTTTCTCTAAATAAAGCATGGAAGAATTCTGGTACATGTTTTGATGTGCAGAACGGGTGGCAGAGGTACCTTGGCAGAGCTTTTGCATAGTTGATAATCTAGTTATTTGGGTCTCTACATGCAAAGGAATGTGCGCTTCTAGGTGTACTTTGCCTGTTTGAGAAAAAGGTTTCAGAATCCAGTGTGGTTTGTGAAGAATCCCGTATTTTAAATTTAATGAGTGAGAAAGGCTTATTTATTTTCTGGTTTCATTTTTTCCTGTTCATGCCCCGAATGAAAGAACATGCCGCATCTTCTTGGGTCCCCATTAGTGCTTGGTTGATGGGGTAGGACGTTGCAGGAGATGACAGGCCAGGCTTGTCCCCTCAGGGGCCAACCCACCCAGGAGGCTGCCTAGAAGTTCAACGTGAGTGGAGCAACCTGAGTGGAGAGGTATTCCATTTACCCCCACGTGCCTCTACGTGTGTGATAGTTCCTGGTCTTAACTGAAAACTCTTAATAGGTGGCTTTGCTACCACAAATGATTTTCATGTGTGAAAATCATCAAGGGTGATCCGAGGCAGCTCTGCCGGTGTCCGGAGGCTCTCCAAATCTGGCTTAAAGCTGTGCTTGAATCTTTCCATGTGGTGTCCTCCATCTCAAACTCAGCAGGTCTCCCATATAAACCCTCACCTCTCAGACTGCTTGCTCCTGTCCCTGGGAAGGCCTTGCTTGTGTTTTTTCTCCTATTTGTTGACAGATCGAGGGCCTAAAAATTCCAGTGTGGGAGACTCTGAAGTGGCCAGGTCATTTGAATAGCACAAATCACATTAAATCTGTTACGTTAGCTGAGCTTCTTGTGCTCAACTCAGGCTTGGCCTTGTCCACCAGCTGGCGTCATATCAGCCTTGAAGGTGTTTCAAAGAGCAGTGCTGCTTCGGAGAACTCAGGAATTAGAGGATGGGGGCATGGAGGCCCACGCATATGAGTTTTCCATTTGGTTAGAATTCTGCATTTGAGCCATTCAGATAACTAGTTGAGATCTGGGCAAAGTATTTGGGGAAAATGTTAAATCTCTTGAAAGCTGGAATGATGTCGTAGAAAGGACATTTGTGGAAGCTTGAGAGAACCTCTAGGGCTTACTACCAGCAGTCTAAAGAAGTGTGTGACCTTGATGAAGTCACTAATCTACCTCTGAACCTACTTACGATAAGGTGGCACCAGCACTTACCCTGCAGGCTGATTATAAAGAGTAAATGATATTTAAGTCAATTAGCATAGAGTAAGCACTCAATAAAGATAATTCTGTCTAGTGGGCCCCCTCACTATCTTTTCCAGTCTTTGTAACTAGTGAACTAAGACTGGTTGAGTTTCATGTGCAATTATATTGGAAAGAAAAAACATTATCCTTTGTACAAGCATCATTGTGCTTATTTCATAGAACTGTACTAAATCTAGTAAGCTGTCTTATGATTTTATATTAGTTTAGAAAGGCAGAAGATATAAGCAAAAGTGTAAACTGCATGGGAGGAGAAGTAAATTTAAAATGTACCAGGTAATGGGAAGGTGATAAGTTTGTGATTCTTAAAAGGAATGGAGTTTGTTTGGTATGGTCAAATTTTTAAACAATAAAAATTTTGCACAATAAGCTCTAATAACACCAGAAGGAAGTCAACAAAGAGGAAAAATGAGTGAGGAAAATGGTATATTCTAAAATAAATTGATGTAATTATAATACTGCAGAGGTTAGATAAGAACATGCTAAAAGAAATATAATAATTGTGCAGATGAACTCAAATTTAATCTGCTATCATAAACATTTCAACTTACAAAATTAGGAACGATGAAGTACATGTTGGAAAATTGATGTATTTAAGTTTTAACTTCCTGGAGGGCATCCTGTCCTGATCATATGAAACATGGTCTTTAAAGTATCCTGACTTGGAATTTTGGATAAAATAGTCAAAGGAAACAGCTCCAGAGGGAAAATATAATTTATACCAGCATTGATGATCATATATATATATATATAATATATATCTACCTACTAATATATATATAACTACTAATATATACATGCATACAATGTATATAAGTAAATATAAACATATAAGTACACACAGATATATAAACATAAATGGAACCAGCTTCATACCCTATTGAGTACTGGCAGAGCACCCATTAGCAAGCTAGAATAATACAAAGTTATTTAGATAATAATAAGCCCACTCTATTAATATTTGGAAATAGGTGCCGGATATAAATTAAAACAGAAAAATCCTATTGTGGTCCCTGTTTCAGGGATATCTTCTGGGTTGTAAGATATCACAATCAGTTGCTGCTTCAGGGACACGATATTCTAGAGTGGAAAATAGATCACCATGAGTATCAATACTGGCGAAATAAGGTAATTTTAGGTAATAAGTGCTATGAAGAAAATAAAAGAACAAAGGACTAGAGAGGGACTTAGGGCAGAGGGGGTTCATTATTTTAGAGAGGATGGTGAGAGGAGGGGGATTCTTCGCTGAGTCATCCTTGTTGAGAAGGACCTGCCAGGTGACAGTGGGGGTGGGGAAGGAGCACTTGAGGGAGCCCAAGTTTGAGGACTCTCAGACTGGAATGAGTTCAGCAGGTGTGAGCCAAGAGCAGGCCAGAGTGGTTAGAGCTTAGAGAATAAGTGTATGTTTGTCTAGATTACAATAGAAACTGAGTTAATTTTGAATGGCCTAAAATAGCTAGACTTTACTTCCTTACGGTTTAAAAAATTTTATATTGTGATTGTGAAAATTATGGCAAAAATTCAGAAGTATACGAAACAAACGTATGTTTTAAAGAAGAATGACAAAGCAAACATCCACAGACCCACCACCAGTTATGACCTAAAATGCTATAATCCCCTTGTAGCTTTTGGACTGCATTGCTCTCCCTGGCTCCTGGTGGTAAGATAAACATTGTGTGACTTTTGAGATAAGGATTCCTTTGCTGGTCTGGATTTAGTGACCTATATTTGCAACCCAAACATGTAGTCTAGTGTGGCTTGTTTTGAATTTTATATAAAACATCCATGGTATGTGTATTCTTCTGTGTCTTGCTTCTTTCTCTCCAAATTGAGGTTCCTTTGTGTTGATCTGTGAGTTTTTAGTTAGTTTTTACTCTATAGTATATGAATACACTGTAACATAGTTATTTGTTCTGTCGATCAGTATTTGTTCTTTTTTTCCAGTGCTTGGCTGTTATTGTAATAAGGTCTGATGTAATTTACCTAGGAACACAACTTCTGGGTTGTAAGATATCACCAAATTTACTAGACAATGCCAAACTCCTTCCAAAGTAAATACACCAGTCTTTACTCTCACTAGCAGTGTGCGAGGCTTTCTGTTGCTGCATGTACAGGATTACACCAACCCTGGACGTTGCCAGACTTAGTAATTTTTGCCCGTCTGATGGGTGTGTCCAGGTATCTTGAAGTTTTAATTTTCACTTTTATTCTCACTAATGAGTTTGAGCACCTTTTCATGTGGTTATAGGCCATATGGATTTCTTTCACTTATGTTTCTGAAAGGCTGATTCAGGTGTTTTTCCCAATTTTTTCTTGGTTCTGCCTTACCGTATAGCAGTCATTTATACCTTCTCTCTGTGTGCTTATCCTCCCTTTTTTATGCTTTTTAAATATTTAAAACTTAAACAGAGACGAATTTTAATAATCTTTTTATATTAGTTATCCATTGCTTTGTGACAGATCACCCCAAAACCTAATGGCTGAAACAACTTTATTTCAGTTGGGACTCGGCTCACTAGGCAATGACTGCCTGCCTCCTGCCTGTGCAGGGAAGCTCTGCTTCTGCTGGTTGGCTGTCTGATTGCTGGGGTGATAACGGGGTGACTGAGCCACAAGTCTTTCATCAGCCGCAGGTTAGCTTGGACTTGTTCACATGGAATCGGGCAAAGGTGTACCAAGCTTCTTGAAGTGGAGGCTCCAAAATAGCAGATGTCACATTCACTGCGTTCCGTTGTTGTCCACAAACCCTGCTGGTATTCAAGGGGTGGGGACATGACATAGACCCTGCCACTTGTTGGCGAGGCTGTGAGTGTCCTTGAAAAGAGAAGTGCGTGCAGGCAGGGGCAAGAGTTGTGACCATGCTTGCAATCCACCACTTTTTACATTATAGTTGTGCTTTTCTCCCCTACTCCAAGGGTAAGAATACAATCCTATAGTGTCTTCTAAAAGTTACAAGGGTTTTCCCTTTCACATCAAAGTCTTTTTCAATGTTGGTTTTTAAAAAAAATTTATTTTGAAGAGGAAAAAGAATTTGAGAACAGCAAGAGAAACATGAATTAGAGGAAGAATGAAGTTTCAAACATCATGACAGTGGGGGATGTTGATAATGAAGGAGGCTGTGCATCTGCAGGGGACGCGGGTCAAAGAAAAATCTATACTCTCTGCCCAGTTTTTCTGTGAACCTAAAACTGCTCTAAGCCATAGTCTATTAGGAAAAATTAAAAAACAAAGCAAAACTATGACAACAGCTGAAAGAGCTGGTGAGCATTCACTGTTTGTTTGTTAGCTATAATACAGTGAAGAACATTAAAAAGAACACTTGCTTTTACTATCCTACCATCTTATTAAAAACTGCCCTTGGTGTTTTGCATTATTTGCTTCACTTTCTTGTCTATATTTATTTGTTGCAAGATAGCATTCCGATCAGCAGTAATGGATTGCATTTTATTTTTTCAACTTTTTAATTTTCTTAACATGAAGTTTTATTTGAACACGGTCTGTCAGTACTCATTGTACTGAGACCAGAGGCATAAGGAGTGCAGGCGTCAGTGAGCAGCTTCTTAGAAAGTGCTTTAGACCAGAGGTAGGATTGTATCCTGGCCAGGGCCTGGGTTTTGGACACATGGCCCTAGAGTAGAATCAAGCCTTTGCTGTCGTAGTAGCTGTGCAACTTTGTGCAAATAACTTCTCTGAGCTTTAAGTCAGCATTTTAAAATGGAGATCATTTTTAATTATCTTTCAAGAGTATTGAATGAGATAGAAAAAAAAATATTACCTAGCATGACATGTGGCCCATAAAATAAACATTAGCCTAGATTAGAAATAGGTTTTCCACTATTTTCCGTTAATCTCCAGTAAGAAAAGATGAGGACCTCTATAAGTCTTTTGCAGAATGAATTATTTCTGACATTTAAGCTTGGCCTTAGTTACCTCCCTGTGGCTGTTTTCTGTGAAAACTCTTTCATCATCTTCTGGGTTCTCTGCCTGGAGTTTGACAATCAGTTAAGTGCATCTGGTTGGCTGACATCAAGCTTTTGAGACCCGTGTGTGTGTGTGTGTGTGTGTGTGTGTGTGTGTGTGTGTGTGTTTCTAAATTTTTCAATTGCAATTTATATTCAATATTATTTTGTATTAGTTTCAGGTGTGCAGCATAGTGGTTATACAACCATATACTTTACCAAGTGTTCACCCCAATATTTCCAGTACTCAGCTGGCACTATACATAGTTATTATAATACTAGAGGCCCGGTGCACGAATTCGTGCATGGGTAGGGTCTGGCAGGCCCTACCCAATGGGGGCCGATTGGGGCTGGACTGGTGGGGGGGAGGGGCTGTGGGAGGTTGGCCACTGGCTCTGCCCCCGATCAGGCAGTGGGGGGGCTGCTTGGGGGCGAGGCCAGCTGGTGGGAGGGGCTGCACATCAGAGTGGGGGGTGCTGCGGGAGGTTGTGGGGGGCTGATCGGGGCCCCGATTGGGTTGGTTGGCCGCTGCAGTGCGCGTCATAGCGACCAGTCATTCTGGTTGTTCCGGGTGTTCTGCTGTTCCAGTCGCTTGGCTTTTATATATATAGATTATTAGATTATTGGCTGTATTTCCTATTCTGTACTTTACATCCCCAACTATTTTGTAACTACCAATCTTTACTTCAGACACTTATATTTGAAACCTTGGTAGCCAGCCGGATCTCATGGAGCCCTGGGAGATACTATCAGGGGTGTGTGTTCACGGTCCTCACTTTTGATTTGGGCAAGCTCTGACCTGAGTAAGCAGAGAAAGGAAAAGTGTTTTAGGGAACTAGGTGAGGCAGTCCGATCTCTGAGGAAGAAGAGACTGGGGGGTGGAATAAACATTTCTCCAGCACCTGCTCTCTGCCAGAATGTAGAGTGGAAGACAGAAGCTGCTGGAGAGAGCACCAGGGATGCTGGGCCCCTTGGCAAAGCAGTTGGGTTGTGCCTCTTCCCAGATTGATTGGAGGAGAGCTCTCTAGCTCTCTTGACCTGACGAGGAATAAATATCTTCTAGGCCTTGACATAAAACGAGGACCCAGCCCTGATTGGTTTGGCTCAGTGGATAGAGCGTTGGCCTGAGGACTGAAGGGTCCCATGTTCGATTCCAGTCAAGGGCATGTACCATGGTTGCGGGCACATCCCCAGTAGGGAGTGTGCAGGAGGCAGCTGATCGATGTTTCTCTCTCATCGATGCTTCTAACACTCTATCCCTCTCCCTTCCTCTCTGTAAAAAATCAATAAAATATAAAAAACAAACACACAAAAACCCAAAAAACGACCCATGTCATGATTAAATCTTTCTTCCTAGGTCTTTCAGCAGCCCAGCGGAAGTTTGCTCACTCGCTCAGAGACTTTAAGTTTGAGTTTATTGGTGATGCGGAGACCGATGATGAACGCTGCATAGGTATGTGGAGGGGAGGGTTTGGTCTGCTCTCCTTTGCTTTGTCCACCAAATAACGATTCCTTTCTCTTGACAGATGCTTCCTTGCGTGAATTTTCTAACTTTTTGAAGAACCTGGAAGAGCAGAGGGAAATCATGGTGAGTTGTGGGATGTAAATGAATAAATCTAACTTGAGCAGGGGAAATCAGGTTTCTATTTCCTCAGTGGTGCTGACCTTGGCAAGATTTTAGATAAGTTGCTGGACTTCTGGACCTGTTTCTTTATCAGTAAAATAGTCAGACTATATCAGTTCCATCTAGATTTTCGTCAGCACTTGCATTTTACATTCAGGGGTGGGGAATGCCCGGCCCTCGGGCTGTGTAAGGTCTGGGAAATCATTTGGTCTGGCTCTGCCAAGTTATTAGAGGTGAGTTAATTAAATCTTTGACCAAATATAGCAGGCTAATTTTTAAGTTGATAAATTTGTATGGCCTGTGAATGATCCAAATGGCCCTTGGCAGAAAAAAGGTGTCCTACCCCTGATTTAAATTGAGTCTCATGCATGTATCAAAAAGATAAAAGCAGAAAAGCTTATGTAGAAGCACAAGGACAGCAGGGCAATGTTAGAGCTATATCTGTCGATTTCTAGGCTGTGTGGAGAGGGAGGGAACTCAGGCCTGGAAGTCTTTTTTTTTTTTTTTTAAATATATATTTTATTGATTTTCTACAGAGAGGAAGGGAGAGGGATAGAGAGCTAGAAACATCGATGAGAGAGAAACATCGATCAGCTGCCTCCCGCACACTCCCTACTGTGTATGTGCCTGCAACCAAGGTACATGCCCTTGACCAGAATTGAACCTGGGACCCTTGAGTCCGCAGGCCGACGCTCTATGCACTGAGCCAAACCAGCCAGGGCAGGCCTGGAAGTCTTTAAGACCCCACTTTGCCTTGAGAATCGTGATGCCAGCAGTAATGATAATAGCTACACTTCATTGGGTGCTCTCCATGTCTATCATGCTATGCTGAGTGCATTGAGTGGATCATCTTATTTATGCCCAGCAATGCAGTTTGAGTGTATTGAATAATACTTAATCTTTCTTTTTTTTTTTTAAATATATTTTATTGATTTTTTATACAGAGAGGAAGGGAGAGAGATAGAGAGTTAGAAACATCGATGAGAGAGAAACATCGATCAGCTGCCTCCTGCACATTTCCCACTGGGAATGTGCCCGCAACCCAGGTACATGCCCTTGACCGGAATCGAACCCGGGACCCTTCAGTCCACAGGCCAACGCTCTATCCACTGAGCCAAACCGGTTTCGGCTAATCTTTCTTAAAAGTTGCATTTCCCACCAAGTGACTGATAATCATTGCACAAAAATTTACAGTAGAATTGGCACTGGAATAGGACATACTATTCTCACCATATTTTAAGGCTTTCAGAGGGCTTGTGAAGGCACTGTGGTCCTCTTAGGTTTTTCTGGCACAAACTGACATATTCAACCATTATTTATGTGATGCTGTAGTCACTGATTTTCCAGCTGTTTAGGCAAGTTTAAATGTGGTAGTGGATGAAAGTAGTACTGTGACATCACTTTTCTGCTACATGAAGTGGGTGTGAGTGTGTGGCTGATGGTGAAACTGCATGTTCTTAGTCTTTGTTAATAGCCGTGGACTTTTGTCTCAACTCTCTTTGATATTTAGTTGTACTTTCCTGGGATCCTGAGCCTTCAGCAAATATGTATCAGATCACCTTTTGCCTTTTGTGTTCCAGTGACTGATTAAAATCTGAACACAGAGGCAAAGCCATGTCCCTGCCCTCAGGGAGGTTACATTCTAGAAAGGGGAGGTGATAATAATAATTAAAAAATAACATATAATACATTGTCAGGTAGTGATAAGTGCTACAGAACTTAATAAGGAAGAGTACGTAGCCAGAGAGTAGGGCCCGGTACTGTTACACCTAGAGTGGGGAGAGAAGGCCTTTGCACAGAGAACTCCAGGTATCTGGGGGAAGAGAGTACTGGTCAGATTGGTGCTAAATTTTAGCTCTGCAGAAATACTGTGTAACCACAGTCAGTCTTTTTTTAAATCCTCACCTAAGGATATGTTTTTATTGATTTTGGAGAGAGAGGAAGGGAGAGAAAGGAGGGAAATATCGATGTGAGAGAGAAACATTGATCAGTTGCCTCCTGTACATGCCCTGATGAGGGATTGAACCCTGGGATCGAACCCACAATGTAGGTACGTGCCCTGACTGGGAATCGAATCTGCGACCTTTTGGTGTATAGCAGGGATGGGGAACCTTTTTTCTTCTAAGGGCCTTTGGATATTTATAGCATCCATTCATGGGCCATATAGAATTATCAGCTTAAAAATTAGCCTGCTGTATTTGGTCAAACATTTAATTAACTCACCCCTAATGCCTTGGCAGGGCCAGGCCAAATGATTTGGAGGGTCTTATATGGCCCGAGGGCTGGACGTTCCCCACCCCTGATTGTACAGGATGACACTCCACCAGCTCAGCCACTCAGTCAGGGCACTGCTCCCTGTCTTGATATTCTGTTTCCGATTTATGTTCCCGAGGTGAAATGACTAGGTCAAAAAACCAGAACGTGGTCTTCGCTCCAGGCTGTCTGACAGAGATAGCATGGTTCTCAAGCTGAGTTAGGGGATTTATTGATTTAATCTTCAGTTGTGATGGGAGTTGATAGGGTATCTGTCTTAGATAGGAGGAGGATGGCTGGGCTAGGCTTTCACTGCAGGGTAAAAGTAAGAATAGGATGTTGTCCGTATAAGGCCATGAACCTCAGAGAGGTTATAACCCTCTGTGGGAACAGTAATACCTGCTGGATAGCAGGAAAATATTCAAAGCCAGCAAGCAGTGGGGGCAGCTGTGACCAACCACAGAATTAACAGGACATCTGGGCATCGAATGATCTTTTTTCCCCTCTAACGTTTTAGTGGAAAGTTTTGAGTGTGTACGAAAGGTAGAGAGAAAAATATAATTAAATTGCACGTACTCATCACCCAGCTTCAATAACCATTGCCACACAACCGATCTTGTTTCTTCTGTACCTCTTACTGCCACCCCCATTATTTTGGTTGAAAGCCCTGTATCATCCATAAATACCTTAGTGTGTAGCTCTTAAAGATAACTCTTTGAACCACAGTATCCTTGTCTTACCTAAAAACAGATAACAATTAATATTACAAAGAATTAGGCTGTATTCAAATTTTTCTGATATTCATTCACATTTTGTTGCCCCTTCCCCAGCCCCCCTAATAGTGGTTTTGTTTGAATCTGGATCCAAACACAATATATTTGATTGATAAGTTTCTAAGTCTCTTTTAATCTATAGGTCCTTCCTCCTTTTTTCCCCCTTGACAGGAATTCCTGGTGCTTTATTAGCTTTAAAAGACCTTTATGGTAGTATTTTCTGAATTAACAGTGATAATCTTCTATAATAAAAGCGTAATATGCTAATTAGACTGGACATCCTCCCGGAAGACCTTCCGGATGAAGCCAGGTCCCGGGTGCCAGAGGGAAGCAGGTGCCGGCTGCCGGAGGGGGGGGGGGGGGGGGGGGGCGGGGAGGAAGGCTTATTGTTGCACGAATTTTGTGCATCAGGCCTCTAGTGAAGTTATTTGGGTGTTTCTGTCTAATCTTAATAGTTACTGATCACTTTTTTTTTAAGCATGTAAATTGTAAGGAATTATTATGGCTAGCTTTGTTCCTTTAAGTTGCTTTGAATACTTAGGGAACAAAATTTGTTATGCTTTGCTAGACACCAGCCTTAAACTTTTGCAGAAGAAAAGATACCTCTCTCAAGAAGTGTCCAGTGTTGTTGTGGAGACTAACTGGTACAAAGCTAATTAAAATACATGACAGTAAGTGCAGGAGCAGGGGTATAGAGTGTGGCTGCAAGGAGTGGGGAGCAGCTAAGCCCCTGCTGCTCAGGAAAGACAGTCTGGAAGAGGTGGTATTTGAGCTGGAGTGCAGGGGACAGAGATGCCAAGGAGGGCCTTTGTATCATTTCACCAGCTCTCACCTCCCCAACACAGTGACAAGGCGGTAAGGATGGTCTTTAAACAGGTGGATGCCAGTTCATTCTGCGAACTTTTAAAAACTCTTATTTTACTTCAAATATTGCAAACCAGCAGCATGTTAAAATAGCCACATATTTAAAAAGGAATGGGAAATGACAGCTGTAAATTGAGATAGAAATATTCTAAAATTGGAGACACCATTCCTGAGCTGCATTTACAGGTGAATCAGAGTTAGTCAGGTAAGGAAAGAGGGAAGTGAGGCAGTAGTTTCCTCCTTGGGGAAAACAAATCGATTTTGGAAAAGGGAGGAGTGTGTTTGCCTGTCCCCCCACTGGTGTCCAGCTCTGTAGCTATTAACTGAAGTGTTGGAAAGGGAAGTGGAAAGAAGGCCCGTCTAGCCAGCCAGAGTTTTTCCTCCGTGCACAGAAGCCCAGTTTCTATGAATTGGGTGTGCCTCGCCCCATAAAAGGCCAATGTTGTCTTTTTTCAGGACAGTGTTTTCAAGTAAGTAGTTTGCGCTGAAAATATTGCCACCCTTGACTGTGAAAGTGAGGAGCCGGGTGCCGTGAGTGGCCAGCATTGCCCTGCAGTCTTCTGTGCCTGTTGTCGAAGGGAGCCGCTGCGTGGTGTCTCCGCCAGCATTCCGGAGATGCTCTCTCTGGTGAGGCAGGACAGGGTGTCCTCATCCCAGGCAGGCTGCTGGCCAGGAATTTAAGGACTTTTAAAATAGTGCTGTAGTGTTTAAAAGGGCTTCATCCTGTATTTACTTCTCTGCATGTATCCTTTTATCATAGGGGTTAGTTTTGTCCTCCGAAACATGACCGCTCAGTTTCAGGGGGTTATGCGAGGCCCAGAGGCCCAGGAAAACTTTGGGAAAGGGGGATAACAGGAGAGAGGAGGTCTAGCTTGCCTGATGATGCACAAAAGTGCCCTCTTCCCCATGCCACTGGGCTGGCAAGCAGGCGAGAGGGGTGTCTCTTCCACCAGCTGCATCCCTTTCCCACCTGAGCAAGATGACCCTTTGCCTGCACAGACTCTGGAGGCGGTGGAGTCCCTCTTCTGTTTATTCCATGTTGTTTTTCCCACCGCAGATTCTACTCTTGTGAAAACACTGGGCTGGGGAAAGCTTGCTGGGTGATTTGCCGTGAGCTTATGCCTGGATAAGGAAGGCCCTACGCTTCTGAGAACCAAACACTTTTTGTTAATAGTTTAGATGGTTCCAGGCAAGACACTAGCATTGCCTCAATCCTTGTCTGATTTCCTTCACTCCTTTCTCATCATTTCTCTCATTGTCTCGGATATCTTATAGTCATGTCGTTAAGTGGTTTCTATATCTTTTGGGGGGTTTTTTACACTGGTTTTTGTCCCAAATATTCTTTTTGTGTTTTTTTACTTTCAAAAGTTTCATCATATTATTAGAAAAATGCATGTTGGTTAAAATGAACTAAATCACGTTGATCCTTTGGTAGACATTTTCATGATAATCTTTCCATAGTGCACCCTGGGGCGGTGGTCCTCAACGCTTGGCCCCTCACCCATCAGCATCAGTATCACCTGGGAACATGCTAGAAATGCAAACTCTTGGGCCCCAACCCAGACCAACTGTGTCAGAAACTCGGGGGGGGGGGGGGGGCGCGGTTCATCAGCCTCCAGGTTATTGTCACACATGAGACCTGTGTTGTTTTTTGAGAATGTACCTTTTGAGAGTTGGGTTTTGACTGGCCCAGAATCCTATGGACATCATGGTCTTGACTAACTCAAATCAAAATTCTAAAGTGAGTGAGGATGTCTTCCGCAGGAGGCCCGGGCTCCTCCTTGGACCCCATTTGTGTGGGGCCGTGCCTCTGACTCAGTGCTCTCGCTCGGTGACTCACTATCATCTGTGGCCTCACACAGCCTTGTCATCCCAGATCCTACTTCCCTACTGAAACTTCTGTTTCCTATTTTAATATCCTGGGGCGTGTTCCCTGCTTCTGAGGAATCAGCTAGCTCTTCTGATTAAACAGACTGCTGGCATGAAAGAGCAAAGAGTAGACATGAACTCTTCCTCCTCTGCCCACAGAACAAGGGACACCCGACTGTAACCAGCCTGCTTGCTTCATTGTCTGATCCAGAGACGTGGTTCCCTTAGTGGGAATCAGTTCAGCTGAATGTACAGTTTTATGAGAGAACTGTGGGCTTAGCCTGCGCATCTCAAATCATTCTTAAGATCCTGTCACGATGTACTCAGAGGTGTGGCCTTGGCTCTTAAAACAAAGGGCTGAGAGAGAATTTAGGATAATTCACACTTAACCACTTGACTTAGGCAAACAAACAAGCAAGCTAGTACTGGAACAAGTGAGGTGGAATGATTTGATCTCCATCACAAAATAAGTTGGTGATAGAGACTAAAAATCAAATCTTCTGCTGTGGGATCCCAAAGACATTATTCCTTGCCTTTAGCTCCTTGTAGGAGTCAATGCCCTTTCCTCCACCTTTAAGCATGGGTGAATGGAGATGTGTCTTTATAGCTGCTATCCACCAGGCAGCGGTCATGAAGAAACATGAATTTTGTTCTATTTTCTCCTGGCCTGTTTGGACAACTGTAGTCTCTCAATATTTTAGTCACCAAACCATGTAAGGACCAGTTAAAGA
Source organism: Myotis myotis (assembly GCF_014108235.1). NCBI lineage: Eukaryota > Metazoa > Chordata > Mammalia > Chiroptera > Vespertilionidae > Myotis > Myotis myotis. Next base: position 54,086,610 of record NW_023416368.1, read on the forward strand.
GGAAATATGAATCCTGGTGGGTGTCTAAAGATCTGCCAGTGAGACCTGGTTCGGTCAAGGAAGTGCTAATGTCAGCCTCAAGCGAGTGGGTGCCATGGTCTTGGAGGAAAATCCTGGAGACCACAGTGGAGCACTCCTTAAGGAAATACTGCATCACTAATATTTTTGACGACACAGAGGAAAAAAATAGGTGGGGAAAGCCAGGTATTACTGGCTGAAAGGAAAAGGGATTCAGAGGAGTTGGACTCTGAAGTTGTTTTAGAAATACTGCTTGTTTTCTTCTTTGCTCATGCACAAGAGGGTTACATGGTAAAAATATGTAACCCTCCAAGAGCTTTTTAAGTACATATAAAAGCTCCAAATGTTAAGATACTAAATCAAGCCCTAACCAGTTTGGCTCAGTGGATAGAGCGTTGGCCTGCGGACTGAAGGGTCCCAGGTTCGGTTCCGGTCGGGGGCATGTGCCTTGGTTGTGGGCACATCCCCAGTTTGGGGTGTGCAGGAGGCAGCTGATGGATGTTTCTCTCTCATCGATGTTTCTGGCTCTCTGTCCCTCTCCCTTTCTCTCTGTGAAAAATCAATTAAAAAAAAAAGATACTAAATCAAGATTTCGTTAGCATTTCTTCTTCACAGTCTATAAAATGATGGAGTGTTTTACTATTATGTAATGGCGTGTTAGATTTAAGGAAACGCAGTACCAAAAGGGTGCTGGGGTCCGGAGGAATACCAGTGGCCGTGATGATGCAATGGGAAGAATTGGACTTTGGCAGCCATGAGGCTGCTCTCAGATCTCCAACTACAGAGAGCGTAGTTGACCATCAGGCCCAGCTGCCCTGTGGCTCCATCACTGCATTAGTGCGAAGGCCAAGGCCATGGCCATGCTGTTTATGCCTGTCTGCAGCCAGTGAGCACAGCAGGGGTGGTAAACCTGGCTCACTCCTGGGGACTCTGGAATCCTCTGACAGGCAGCCTGGGCTCAGGGAGTCCCTGAGAGCCTTGCCAAACTTTCCCTGGAACTGCATTCAGTCTAACATGGTCCATCCAGCCTTCCTCTCCTGTCTCCTTCCCCTGGGCTCAGCCCTGCATCACTGTCTGACAGCTCTTCCAGCCTTCCCTGGCTCCCTCCCTCTTTTCTCTATTACATTTGTTGTACTTTAAATCCTGTCTTGGTGTCTGCTTTTTAGAGAGACCTGGATTAGTATAGACACTGACTGTTTTGAGTCAGAGATAATGGATACAGGAGACTCAGTGTAGGTATTTATGGTTACTGTTATCTCCATCAGCAGGAAATGCTGCCTGGTTACTGTTACCACTGTCAGCAGGAAATGCTGCATTTGTATGGAAACTCTGTTCTTTATGTTATTGAAATTTAAAGGAGATTCCCACTTCATTACTAAAAATATTTTTGAAGGCCTAGTATAAGGATATAGTGAGGAGTTAGGCTTTTGTCCAGTTTGAGTGGGAGAGAATGAGTAGGCAAGAGCCTTTCTATCCCATGTCCTTCCTTTTCTCTCTCAAATAGCCCAGGCAACACAGAAGGGCTGGAGATCTCTTTGTCCTTGGTCAAAGGCCTAGATGTTCTTTTCTGAACAGTCTCTCTCTCTCTCTCTCTCTCTCTCTCTCTCTCTCTCTCTCTCTCATATTTTCTTGATTCAACAGTTTATTGCCTTATATTATTCAGTAGGTTCCATTTTTTACTATGCCACTGAATTATACCATTCACTTAAATGTTCTCTTACTTAAGCCTAAAAAACAAAATAGCAAATTCTCTCATGATACTTTCACAGCTGTCTTGATAGGCTTATCTTTTATTTACTTCTGTGGGCTTTTATTCCTTCTCATAATGTTCTGCCCAAGTATTTATTTTGTTTTAAAAATAGAAGTTAGTTCTGTATTGTCTCTCATACACGGATGGAAAGAAGATCAAGGATGAATCTCTGCACATCCTTATTAGGTTAGGTTAACTCATTCTTAATATAGCCAATAGTTTGTTTTGAAGGTTTTCATTTTTTCCTAAGCATAATAAAAAGAGTCTATTTGATGTAAATAATCTAAATATAATGACTACTTTATTTTTTTGATTAATGTTCTTCAAAATTGATGCAAACTCTTTTTTTTCCCTTCAAACAAACCCAAAGATATTTTTATTAAGGGAATCTTAAACTTCTGTGATACACTTATTTTTTTCTCCCCAGAGAAAAGTCATAGTCAGATGTTGCGGGAATAAAGTCAGATAGCAGAAGTGGTCAGAACTTTAGATCAAATCCTCTAGTTTTGTTAGCTTTTAAGCTATTCAGAATTTAGGATTGAAAGTTGATGTAAACTGTTATTGGGGACATCTTATTCTTGGACTGTCTGAAGAAAAGCAGAAGTGTAGTAACTGAATTAGTGAATTTGGAATATATATTTTACAAGTTATGGTTCCTAGGCATTAAGTGAGATGCCATGGTTTTGAAAGAATCAGACATTCAAGAAACCATTTCATATTAATTGGCTTCTAATTTTTAGGTTTAAACTTAGGTTAATTAATTTGTAGCATCTCTGTACCCGTGTCCCAATTAGCACTTTGGGGATGGGTTCATTAAGATTCTCATTAGTTCTTAGCTGGTGTGTTTGAGCTATTACCAAAAACTTAATTTCATTTTTACATTATTTTTTTCTATCAGGAGGATTAGGTTAGCTTGCTTAAAAATAAAATATCCTCTAGGGATTTCTTTATTTGGAAATTAGAATTGCTTCTACTGTGACACCCCCTTCCTCTTTTTACTTAATTGTGTTAAGTAGGTAGTGTGCGAGTATTATTAGTCCATTCTCACACTCTTGTCATATCAGAATCTTTGACTCTATTCTTTCTCATCTTATTTCAATCACTAAAAAAAAAGGTGGGAGGACTTCATTGTCCATTTAAATTTTCCTATTAAAACTGGAGTCCTGATTGATGGGGAAAGGCACAGGACAGGGAAAGACCTGCTTGATGGACAAAGAGGTAGCAAAGGATGAGTGTGGATAGAGAGTAATCTAATTAAGTAAAAATAAGTTAGTTTAATCAGGAAAAAAAATCTTATGTAGGAATATTAAGAAGGATAGTACTGGAACCATTTTGATAAGATTAAGATTCTGAAAAGGTTGAAATATCCTATAGTAGTCTAGATATTCATGTGCAAGGACTGGCTGTTTTATTCAGGAAGTTAATTTATTAAAGAATGTTGGTTAGATTGCAGTGTCTTCATAAGGTTCTTGGGAACCAAGAATGATGTCTCAGATCACGCCACAGACCTAGGCTTGGAGGAGACAATCTCCACTTTGCCACTGGGTGTAAACACTACAGCCTGCGCCAGCAACACCCCCGCAGCCCCTGGTGGCTGTTGGTATAGCTGCTGCCTCTAGGAACTGGCATAATGGCTAGCGCCCACTAGACTCTCTGGTCACTGGTTTTTTGACACACCAGCTTCCAAATCAAAATCTTGGGTGGGAGCATGTAATTAATGGAAGTCTGCTCAGATGTCAACACTCACTGCAGGACTTCCGGGAAAGCAAGTGTGTGGCTTTTTCACCTCTTGTAGTGGCTTCTGCCTCATTAGGAAGGAGAATCCCTCAAACATAGGGAGGGATTTCAAGTGCCTCGTAGCCCAGAAGGACAGATGTCCCCTACCTGTGTTGTTCATGCCTGATTACACGGCAATGCCATTTTCCCATGACAAGATTAAAAAAAGATTTTTGGAGAGCTTCAATGTTCCTACTTTAGTTATGCATATGTATGTCTGCTAGATAATCACATGCCTACTTTCATTATTTAGTTGCTTACATATGTGTCCGCATTTTAAAATGAAATCACCAGTGTATAATTTAGGAGTAGTTTTCCCACTTATTTCATGAAAAAGTTATTCCAACTCCTGACACCTTAGACATGTTTATCACAGACTACGTTCTGAACTTTTCAGCACCGCTTTGCACAGTGCCTCCTGGCATATCTGTCTGGGTTCGTTGGGATCCAGCAGCACCGTTTGAAACCTCTTTCTGATGATAAAATTTGGAAATTTTATCTCAAGCCACAAATACTCATTTGCAGGAAATTTGGACAGTCTTTAAAAAAAAAAGTATCACTGAGCTGTGTTTTCATGATTTGCTTAATGTGACCACTCACCTTTTAAAGCGATCTTCACGAAAACACGGAGCCCTGATCATTTTGATGGCATCTTCAGAATGACAGCTGAATCTTACGTTTCTTAGATTGCCCTTGCTTTTCTGACCCAGAACTGTTCCTGATCTCTAAGCATCTGAAACCAGTTGCTTAGAGTTCTTTGTTGATCAAAATAATGGGAAGTGCACTCCTTAAGGAAACTCTAAGAATTCTTATATGAGCAGGTCCCTTTTCCCTGAGGGACAGTTTGGGGGAAGATATTCCCTGTGTTTGGAGATGTGCTGTCATGATAGTCCTTTGGCACCCTTTTTCAGGGTTCTGTTTCAAGGAAAATAAGGAATATGTCTCTGCCAAATGGTTACTTTGTTGCTTTTTTGACATTGGGATTGGAAAGTAGAGTTTTCCCTTTAATGAAATGGGAAGTGTCTGGAAGGTCATGAGAGAAAATAGTGGAATTCTCGTTTGCTCTCAGATAATGCATTCCTCTGGGGTCAAGAAGACTTGGAATCCAGGATTAAAATACTGAGGGCCGTGGAGAACAGACATAAATCTTTCTGTCTTATTAGACTCAGTCTGGTCTCATTAGTACTGAGTGATTAGAAAGGCATGATTAGCCCTAGCCAATTGGTTCAATGGTTAGAGTGTCGGCCCCAGGAACGAAGGGTCGAGAGTTTGATTCTGGTCAAGGGCACATACCTACTTTGCAGGCTCCATCCTGGCCCCAGTCAGGGCATGTGCAGGAGGCAACCAGTGGATGTGTCTCTTCACATCCATGTTTCTCTTCCTCTCTCTCTCCTTCCAATCTCTCTCTCAAAAAGAAAATCAATGGAAAAATATCCTCGGGTGAGGATTAACCAAAAAGAAAAAAAAGAAAGAAAGAAGAAAGGCATGATTAGTATTTATACAGATTTACTCATGTCTTTATTGTATTAAAGATATCATTGGATGTAATTTTGCCTTTGTTGCCTTTTTACTGACTATGGGTTTTGTCCCTAAGCCCCATTCTCTTTAGAATTTAGATCAGGGACTTGGCCTTTGGTCTCGGATGAGGGGGGAGTCTAAAGTAGTGGCAGTGGTTCCATCCCACAGTGGGGTCTGATTCTCTGCTGATCAGCCACATTGTCAGCATATTTCTCAGCTGCAGCTCAAACTATTGAGGTAGGAAAAGCGACCGCCCTACCATTCCTTTTCTTTTTTCTTAAATTTGTTTTTATTGTTAAAAGTATTACAGCCCTAGCCAGTTTGGCTCAGTGGATGGAGCATCAGCCCACGGACTGAAGGGTCCTGGGTTCTATTCCGGCCAATGGCAGTACCTCGTTGCAGGCTCGATCCTAGGCCCTGGTCGGGGCTCATGTGGGAGGCAACCAATCGATGTGTCTCTCTCTCACATTGATATTTCTTTCTCTCACATTGGTATTTCTCTCTCCCTTCCACTCTCTAAAAATCAATGGAAAAACATACTCGGGTGATGATTAACAACAACAACAGAAGTATTACAGATGCTCCCTTTGACCCTCTCCACCCTGCTCCCGCTCCTGCTCCCTCCACAGCCTTTTCTCTTCAGACATGCAATTTCTTATATCCAAATGTCTACTGAAAAGGGACTTCAGACTTGACTAGTGGAGAAAAATTTAGTCCTCCAGGCTGTTATATGATAATCCCGTTCTTTTATGTTGAGGTGTGAAATTCTAGTGGATTCTGTGGTTTGCCATCATACATGATAAGGCAACATTGATATGTAGTTCGTACTTCCACTTCTTCCAGAGTCCTGCAATCAGAGGGAGGGATAGGACCTCAGAGGTCTCAGGCCAGCTTTCTCTCAGTACAACAATCTGTTGCAGAGTGTCCCTGGACATTGGTCATCTAGCTTCCACTTGTTTATGCAGAAGCAGCTATAGGTCACCACACTGCGTGACCCCTGGTTGGTCTTAGTGAGTTCCTCTTGAGAGTAAACCCAAGTCTGACCTGGTGTGTCCTCTTCAAGCAAATCAAAATGATTTTTCACTTCTCCCAGCAGTACTCATTTAAATATATCGAAAGACAGCTTTCACAGTCCCTTTAAATGTTCTTTTATCCCCAATCCCATTAAACACCTCTGGTTTTCTTACCTGTTCCTCCTACACCTTTTTAGCATTCTAGGCACATTCCTGCTTTGCCCCATTTAGAAAATGTCCCTCTTGAAATGTGGTAGCCATACTATTGAGACAAGCTCTGATCTAATGGAACACAATTGAATGATCACCTTGTTTGGATTCAAATAGTATATACGTAACCGATGTATGGATGTGTTCATTAATCTTCTAGGCCAGTTTATGACGACTTTGGCACATGCTAAACCTCAGTTAACACAAATTTTTAGGGATTAAAGCCCCTATTAAGGCCCACTATTACATTCACATAAACTGTTGTTAAGATACCTTTTACACTTGAGCCTTTCCGCATTGAAACGATAGATTGCTTGTCCCAGTCAAATTCTATGGCACTACTTTGGAATCTCTCTTTTCAGCTTGAGAGTTAGTAGAACTGAGATTCTTTCCCATTTAATATTTCAACCTTTGCTCCCAACTTTTGGTCCTCTGCAAATTTGGTAAATATATATTAAAATATGCACTCAGATAAGAGTGAGTAGAACATCTTATGCCTCTGTCCTCAAGATGATTCTCTCAGGCAGGGCTCAGTCAACTGTGGCCCATGGGCCAAACCCATTACCCCTCCTGTTTTTGTAAATGAAATTTTGTTGCGACACAGCTATGCTTATTCACTTCCATACTGTGCATGACTGCTTTTGTGCTGTAACAGCAGGATTGGGTAGTTGTAGCTGAGGCCGTGTGGTGGCCAAGTCTACATTAATTACCAGCTGGCCTTTTAGAAAAAGTTGGCTGACCCCTCCTCCAAGGTGAGAGCAGCTGATTAATTCACATGCTTTCTGTTTGTGTGGACACAGTCTGTTTGTAAGCTGGACTATCCAGAACCCTCTCGAGAGCTCATTAGCAAAGGCTTTCCATAGCTTCCTTTTGTGTGTGTGTGTGTGTGTGTGTGTGTGTGTCTGGTTCAAATATTTTATGAGAAAAAATATGGTTATGTAACCTTATATGTATATGTTTAAATCATTCTATATTTGCTTCCTCTCGCTTTAAATTATCTGATTGATTTCTATTATGCTGGTTTAGAAAGCTTTCCCCAACATCATTACTTTAGCTAATTCTTAAATTGGGAAACTGCCATCAGCAGAAATTTGCCTTCAGAGTTTTAGGGGGAGCTGTGTTTGGCATTCATTTGTTTCTGGGGGCGAAGAATCCTGTCTTGGCATTAGAAAACTTCAGTGACACGTATTACTAACAAATATTATACAGTACTTCTATGAGATTATAAAAGGAAGTGAGAGACTCCAGAAAACAATCCTTATTGCTCAACCCACATTGCCTTACTGAAGCTTTTAGTAGCTACATTATTTTGTTCTTGAATAGAATGCTTAAAGTTCAGTTCACAAGTTACACAATTAGATTTTCTTCAAGAAAAATGGTAATGAATTCTATGTTAAAATGGTTTTTTATGTTATTGTTGTTGAAGAATTGGATATAGTGTTATCTGACACAGCTACAACTTTCCTATTTTGAAGATTTACTTACTGACCCACAAACAATAAGACAGAAACCCCTTATATTCTTTTCCTACACTAGTGTTAGCCCTGGGAAGTTAGAGATTGCATCACATTAATTCTCCAAGTGGAAAGAAAATATAATGACCTAAAAATTGCTCTTGTGTAATCTCTGTGGTGTGGTCCCTTTTGAAGGACAGAGTATGGGTTTTTACTATTCACATTTGAAAAATCCTCACCTGAGGAGATGTTTTTATTGATTTTTTTTTTTTTTGAGAGAAGAAGGGGTGGGGGTGGGGGGGAGAGAGAAATTGATGTGAGATAGAAACATTGATTGGCCCCCTCGCATACATACCCCAACCAGGGATCCAACCCGCAGCCTAGGTATGTGCCCTGACAGGGAATCAAACCTGCCACCATTTGGTGTACAGGGCGATGCTCCAACCAACTGAGCCTCCCAGCCAGGGCAAGGTTCACATTTTTAAAAGCCCTTCATATACCATGTTATTGGTGCCTACATTAGCATTTTCTGAGCGTTTCCCAGGTGCCCACCTGATCCTGACTCGACTTCTTCAGCTGCTTTAGTGACACTGAGCTGCTTGTGGTCTCATGCCCTGAAATTGTTGTTTCCCCCTCTCTTTGTACCATCACCCTTTGTGTGGAGAACTCCTGTACCCTGTTTGGGCCCAGCCCTGCATTTTCCCCTTCAGGAAGTCTTCTCTTACTCAGGTGCCTGCTCCATGCAGCTTGCCAGCACTGTGCATACAGTGTCATATTATGCTGGTGTGTTTACTCTGTTGGCAATACTCTCACCCAGGATGAACGGGACCACCCACCTTCTCCTTGCATGGCTAAAGAAGGATCTCACAACGAGGCAGATGAACGTCTTCAGAAACTCCTGCTTCCCTGTCTCCAAGGGCCAGCCGTCCTGCTCAGGAATGTTCATGGCTCTGTGGGAAGTGCGCTGGCCACTGTTTGTAATGATCCTCCCTTCATTCTCCTCTCTTTTCAAACTTTGTCCCATGCTCAAACTCTCCAAGAGATACCCAAAAAATTAGGGAAACAGAGACAGGTCCCCAGCCTGAAAAAGAAGTGTAGATCAGAGATACAAAGCGGGAAGACATCTGCAGTGGATGCATTTGAAGTTATGGAAGGCCGTAGGTAGGATGGGTAGAGGACAGAAGGAAAAGGTCCCAGCACTTGGGTCAGGAAAGGGAAGCTTAGGAGGGGAACACAGCAATGAAGATTGAAACAAGCCATCACAGCATTGGGTGAAAGAAGAAAGGCTGTGTAACTGTGAGCTGAGGATAAAGAAGGAATGAGACCATAGCGATATCTAAGAAAGAACTAACAAGCAGGTAGTTAATGACCAAAAAGTGAGACCTCTGTGGCAATAACCCTTCAGAATGCTGTTCATGAAGACAGAGCAGAGAGATGTCTGCTGGAAGGGAACACAAGGTCAAGTGAGGGGATGTTTCTTCTTTTTTAAAGATGGATTTAAGATGGATCAGCTTTTAAGAGATGAGAGCACATCTAAAGGGTCATGTGAACCAAAAGTCATGGTTCACCATCTCTAACGTGGGAGGAGATGGGGTGCTGACTGTTAGGTTAGGTGGCTCAGGAGGCGGCGCAAGAAATAGAGAGTCCAGTGAATCAGAAAAGAAAGGAAAGGAAAAGGTTTATTTCTGCGCCCCCGTCCCCGGGAGACCCACGTACCCCAAGGACAGGGCACGTGGATTCACACCAACAGGGAGGGTGGCGCTTTTTTTGTACTGCAGTTGGGTGAGGGGCGGGGACATGAGCTGAGGTATTCAGTTGAGGAAGTTTCAGCTGCAGAGGGGTCAGCCAGGTATTCAGGAATGAGTCAGTATCTGTGTGGGGGTCGTTGTGGATTCAGAGAGAAGCCTGTATCTGTGTCTGGCACGCTGATCTGCCAGAAATGCCAGGGGGAGTCCATTATCTCGTCACATGTCTGCATGTATCTGATCCTGGGCTCTCTCCGACCTAACACTGACCATGCACCAGTGTTAAACTGTCACAGGAGCACAGACCCTTCACTCCCTGCAGTAGGACATCAAGAGCAAACAAGCGTTGGTACAATGGGCCTGCAGATTTCAGGAAGGGAAGCGAAGGGAGGTGCTCCCAGATGGTTATTTTGTCCATGACAAGGCAGGGGAAGAGAGTTCAAACTCCGGGCATCATGAGGATTCCCTACCACACAGGGTGAATGGCCTCTTTGGGAGAAACCTTTACACAATGAAACACTGCAAATGAACCTTTGCTTAAAGTTTCACTTGGTTGGAGCATCGTTCCGTGTGCCAAAAGGTCATGGGTTCAATTCCCTGTCAGGGCACATACTCAGGTTGCAGGTTTGATCCCTGGTTAGGGTGTGTGTATAGGAGGCAACTGATGGATGTTTCTCTCTGTCACTTCCTCTCTCTCTAAAATCAGTGAGGATTTAAAAAAATATCCTTTCCTATTCTAAGCCATGTATTTGTTTCCTGTGATTTTTAGTTTTAATTTTTAGGGGCTTTTGTTTGGGATAAAAATAGGGGTGGCACATTATAGAAAAGGGAACCTTAAAACACTTTACAATTCTGGGTGTTTCTGGTCTCCTGGAAAGAGAGGCTAAGAAAGTCGTTAACTTGATGTTAAATGCACTCTCCTTAGGTAAATGTTCCCTCTTATTTGCATTTCAGCATTGCTTGTTATAGATTCTGTCTTCAAATGAAAAGCCCTCCCCAGCCAGTGTAAGAGTGAGTGCAGTTGTGGTTAGAGCGCGTGTGTGGCTGCTGTCTTGTCAGTCTTCTGTGCCGTGTGCCAACACGCCCAATATTTACTAACCCATGAGCTCTGGGGTTGCTGCTTCGCTGGCACCTTAAATCCTCTCCAGGAATTTTCAGCTGTGAAGGGCAGACTGAGTGTTTTTAAACTTGCAGCCACAAACCTAGCCCTGAACATAATGTAGTCTGATAACTAATAAAGGAATGTAATTGACTTTTCAATTTCTGAGGAGAGGGAGGGGAAAGAACACCCTTAAACAGAAGTGTTCTGTTAATGGATGTGACAGACCCCGTTGTTATGTAAAGACAACCCTCCTGCTATTTCCCCGAGCTGTGTGGGGCTGGGTGGTGCATTTCCCTGGCGTGGCGCCCCACCTCCTCTTCCCTGAAAATATTTGTGGAGAACCTAGTGTGTCCATAAATTTAGAAGTGATTCAATGGCTGCATTGGCGGGGCTAGATAAAGCAGTTAAAAGTGTTGTTCATTTTATTTCTGGGTGGGATGCAAGAGGGAAATGCAGTACTAACTTTTTCCTTTTGGGAAAACTAATCCGATGTTCTTTTGTTATCACCCTTGTTCTCTAGGCATTAAGTGTAACTGAAACCCTGATTAAACCCTTGGAAAAATTCAGGAAAGAGCAGCTGGGAGCTGTAAAGGTTGGTGTCTAATTTGAGTACACTTGTAAACAGAAAACGTCGGTGCCTCTGTGCCTCCGTGTGCACTTTACGCACGCTTGGCAGCTTCGCAGGAGCTGTTGGAATAAACCATCTGCTGTTTTATGTTTTAAATGTGCATTTTCCCCTGGGGAGGGGGGGATATGAAATGAAAAACAAAACAAAAAACCTGGACAGGGCCATGAAGCGTCTAGTAATCTTCTTGGGCTGCACTATTCCATATAGAGTTTTAAGACTGTCTTGAACCAAGCAACACGTTTACCCAGATAGGAAGTGCCTAACTCTGTATGGAGGAGTGGAGCATTGCCATGAGGTTAGAGAGCTATTTAGAAACTTACCATGAAGCCACTGAAACTAGGAAGAGGCTGTTAGGCTATTGGGATGTGATTTCCTTCCATTTATTGAGCTGCCAGTGTTGTTATAGGAGCTGGGTCATCCAGGATGAGTGAAGTACACTGCGCTCAGGGTTGGAGGAGTGAGCCAGGATTTCTGGGAATAATGTATGATGCTGCCACAGGGGGCCTGGGATATATTTAGCAACTACTAAAGTTTTCCTTAGAATTGAGCTTTGAGATTATCCCAGAGAAATAAATTCCACTAACCTTTCCTCTGAATTTTGTGCCATGTACTCCAGGGAGAAAAAGTAACATTCTGGGCGTGGTTAACCATTTTTGGCTTGGCCCAAGGAGAAGAGAATAACATCAGTTTTAAGCAGGGAAGAGAGTTTTTATATTTGTACCACCCGCCCCCCCCCCCCCATGTGAAGTGTTGGGTATGTGAAGTGTTTTTCTTTATCATCCTAAATATACTATTAAATTGAAAATAAACAAAAAACAAATTAACATTGAGGCCTCAGTGGCTGTAGCTATGCAGATGGGCCCAAAGAGCACCAAGTTTTTAGTTGCTATTTATGGAATCAATTTTCTTTTAAGCCATTTGTTAAACTGTTAGACATTTCTTTTTGGTATAGTATTTTACAGTTCTTAGGATATATATATATATATATATATATATATATATATATATATGCACATATACATATATATTTATATTTATATTTATTTATTTATTTTAATTCTTACCCAAGGATATGGTTATTGATTTGAGAGAGGAAGAGAGGAAGGAGGGAGGGAAAGAGGCAAACATTGATCAGTTGCCTCCCATACATACCCCCACTGGGGATTGAGCCTGCAACCTAGGTATGTGCCCTGACCAGGAATCGAACCTGCAACCTTTTTGGTGTATAGGTGATGCTCTAACTAACTGAGCCACCTGGCCAGGGCTACGCTATGTTTTGAGGCGAGGTCAGGGAGGGTAGGTCAGGGAGGGTGTCTCCAGTTTCCTTCCTGGGATCCTTAGCTGAGCTTCATGAAGCTGAATTGTGTTCTCTGGCTTTGAAGCAGGACACTGGTGGTCTGGTTTCCCACCTGAGACGTGGACAAGTACTGGGCTTTAGTTTCTGATGTGTAACATGAAGGACTTGGGGGCTCTGACTGCTCTGTTTTGTTGTTTTATTATCTGTTTTATGATCTTGTCTTCTTAGGGTATTTTAAAACTTGAACATCTTAGTTCTTTTCTCTTTTAACATTTCATTGGTAGGTATTGAATGCAAACAAATGTCCATTTATTATTTTTCTTATTTTACTGCAATGATGGTAGTTGTATGGCAAGGATTATGTTCTGGAAAAGAAACATGATTGTGATTTAAATATATTTTCTTTTTATTTACTATCCACCCTGCTTGGTTCTCCTAAATTCCTTCCTCACCTTGGATTTTCCATTGACTCCTCTCTGTCAAATGTCCCCAGCTTCTTGTTCAGAGTATAGCCTATAAAGCAACTTGCAAAAGAAACTGCCATATGAAAATGAGAAATTATTTTAATAGTTTTGGTTTATGCCTGGAGCTGGTTAGTGGCCAAATTCTACCCCAAAGTCCCCCTTTTTTATTTCCTCATTGTTCTTCTGGCTTCAAGTTTATGAAGGATCCATCCTACCTTCTTGTGCTGTACAGTATGTGTGTTGCCTGTTATACCTATTGATGTTACCTTTGAGCAGGCCAGTCACTGTAGGTCATAGGCAGAAGCCTTTATTTTTGTTTTACCAGCAGTCTTGTATATTATAATAAAGAATAGAGAATGGTGATCTTCTTGTAATAGATAAACATCTGCTTCTTTTATTAGATTGCTAAACCTTTAAGAGAAAAGACTATGCTTGATTCTTTGTTTCCTAGTAGCCTCTACTCCGTCTTACTCTATAAGGTATCTAATAAGTAACCAATTCTGAGAATTCTAGAAGGCTTTGTAATCGGGGCATTTGATTATTTTCTACATCTCTGCTTCCTAAACATTTAATCATATTTTGACAAGCACATTGGTCTTGTTCCACTGGTTTATCTACTTACCTGGGATACTTAAGAAAACACACACACACACACACACACACACACACACACACACACACAACTGATTCTCTTAGGTTAAGGATCTTCTTTGAAATAGCATAAGGCAGTTTCATGTGGGGATTAAAAAAAAGTGTTTAAAAGTTGACCACAGCAGAATTTTTTTGGATGTGAATGACAAAATGTTTGTCTTTTCTCCTTTTTCCCATCTGGTGCTGCCCTTCCCTTCGCCTTCATCTCGAAGCTCTTTCAGTTCTGTTTACTCTTTTCTCCAATTTCTACAATCCCAATTACATGTTTAACTTGTGGTTTTACTGTCATCTAAACTGCTAGGTGGTTTTGTAAATTGGATTTTTTAAAAGCCCCAAGGTATCTTTTCTACTGTTTGCTTTTTCTCTGTGGCTGTATGTTCCTTCAGTCATCTCTCTTTACTCTGGGCGTGTCCCTTCATTCTGTAGATTCTGCTGCATTTTCTTATTTACCACATTCTCATCTCTGTTGAAAAAGCCCCATTTTCCATCGCAGGACACAGGTGGGTCTCTGCTGTGTCACACCAGGTTGCTGGTCAGTGTCCCTCATAGCCTAGCTCAACTCTTATCTCCTCTGAAGCGTTGTTGCCTCCCTCAGGGTTTGTCGCTTATTCCCAAGTGTCCACACTGCACTGTCAATAGTTGACTTAGGTGCAGGAAACGAATACAGGTCCCAACCCACATAGAAGCCAAGTTGAGGTGTAAGAACACGGAGAAATGCCCGATCTCTGTAAGAGTTACAGTGGGAGAATTTAGAATCGCTCCTCCAGATTTTCAAGCAATCAGGTAATGAAAATGTGGCTTCCAGTAAAGAGGGGTGTGCCGAAACCACATGGGTACAGCAAAGCTTACTATTATTTTTAATACATTTTTATTGATTTTAGAGAGGTAAGGAGAGGAAGAGAGAGAGAAATGTTGATGTGAGAGAGAAACATCGATTGGTTGCCTCCTGTATGTACCCCAGGAATTGAAACTACAACCTGGGCATGTGCCCTGACCAGGAGCCCAACCGACGAACTTTTGGTGCACAGCCAGAGCTAAACTTCTAGTGATAATAGAACTTATTTAAATGCTATTCTGCAAAGGCTTCTTCTGTTGCTTTTTGACTTGAAGGCCCTTCTGTCTTCTGATGTCTGTGAAAATACTTTTTTTTTTATGACTTCATTTTTTACTGTTACTAGTTCAATCCACCTGGAATTAATTTTTTTATTACTATTTTTTAAATTGATTTTGGAGAGGAAAGGAGAGGAAGAGAGATAAAAACATCAATGATGAGAGAGAATAACATATATATATATTTCTCCTCAGTGATTTGTAATGACACCTTTTTATGTATGTGAATATATTTGTATATATGTGTCTCTGTGTGTATATATATGTATGTATGTATACACACACACACACATCATTTCTAATGTACTCAGAAGATCTGATTGTTTAAATTGTGGTTCTTAGCTTTATGAATTTCCTTTACCAGTTACACAGTGTGCATCTTATTTGACCAATTTTGCTGTTTTAAGTAATAGCTCTTCACTATTTTTTTTTTGGCATGTGAGATTTTATTAGTAATGACAAGCTGACTTCCCATTAATTATTAATTACATTTAACCTATGAACATAATTTTGTTTGGCTTACTCATGTCAAAACATTTTTAAATTTGTTACCACTATTTAAAAATCACTGGGTTTTTCAGCTCTTCCAGAAAAAATCAGAGGACGGCCTCTAGGCTGGGCCTACATTTCCATGAGGCAGAAATGTGCTGGAGCTGTGGTGGCTGCCTTCCCCTCCAGAGTAGATAGGCTTTCTGGTTTTCCACTGCTCCACCCGCCTTAATGAGTTCCTCTTCTAGCTTGCTTTAGTCATTATATTGCTACCCAATCTTTATTATTATATTAGTACTTGAGTTTGTAATGCAGTTTTATAAAAAAGCTTTCATTTGTATTTAATTTGAACCTTGATAGAGCCTTTTGTCTTATGTTGCTCAATTATACACACACACACACACACACACACACACACTCTCTCTCTCTCTCTCTTTCTCTAGAGTAGTGGTTCTCAACCTGTGGGTCGTGACTCCTTTGGGGGTCGAATGACCCTTTCACAGGGGTCGCCTAAGACCATCGGAAAACACATATATAATTACATATTGTTTTTGTGATTAACACATTGTTTGTGGGTAGTTTTTATCGCGCGCTAACAGGTGGCGTGGGCCATTTTTTGCGCAAATGGCAACGTTCAGTAAAAATACGATAACTTTAGTTTACGTATTTATACGTTACCCGCATTCTACCGCTAGTCTATAAAAAACGTATTAATACGTGTCCCGCGCTCTACTACACTGGTAGAACGTATAAATACGTTTCCTGCATACAATGTGTTAATCACTATGCTTTAATTATGTTCAATTTGTAACAATTAAATTGGGGGTCACCACAATATGAGGAATTGTATTAAGGGGTCGCGGCATTAGGAAGGTTGAGAACCACTGCTCTTGAGGCCCGGTGCACAAAATTCATGCACTTGGGGTGGGCGTTGGGGGGTCCCTCAGCCCAGCTTGCACCTTCTCGCAGTTCAGGAGCCCTTGGGGGATGTCTGACTGACGGCTTAGGCCTGCTCTCTGCTGTGGGAGTGCGCTGACCACCAGGGGGCAGCTCCTGTGTTGAGCATCTGCCTCCTGGTGGTCCATGTGTGTCATAATGACCAGTCGTTCTGCTGTCGTGCCAAATGTGAAGGGGCGCAGGCCAGGCTGAGGGACCTACCAGCGCACGATCGGAGCCGGGGAGGGAAATGGGAAGTTGGCCAGCTGGGGAGGGACCATGGGAGGGCTCCAGGGTGTGTCTGGCCTGTCTTTCTCAGTCCCGATCAGCTGGACCCCAGCAGCCAGCTAACCTACTGGTTGAAGTATCTGCCCCCTGGTGGTCAGTGTACATCATAGCGACTGATCGACTGTCTGCCCCCTGGTGGTCAGTGCATGTTATAAAGAGTGGTTGAGCAGCCTTAGCATATCATTAGCATATTACACTTTGATTGGTTGAATGGCTGACCAGTCGACCGGATACTTAGCATAGTAGGCTTTTATTATATAGGACTAGAGGCCCGTTGCACAAAAATTTGTGCACTCAGGGGGGAGGGGGGGGTCCCTCAGCCCGGCCTGTGCCCTCTCGCAGTATGGGACCCCTCGGGAGATAACGATGTGCTGGCTTAGGCCTGCTACCGGGTGGCAGAGGGCAGGCCCAATCCCTAGGTGCAGCCCCTGGTCGGGCTCAGAGCAGTGCCGATTGGGGAGTTGGGGCACTGCCCCCTGTCATGCACAGAGCAGGGCGGATCGGGAGGTTGCAATGCCACCCTCCGTCACGCTCAGGGTAGGGCTGATTGGGGGGTTGGGGCACCGCCCCCGTCACACTCAAGGCAGGGTCGATGGGGAGGTTGCGGCGCCACCCCCTGTCACGCACAGAGCAGGGCGGATCAGAGGGTTGGGGCACTGCCCCTTGTCACTCACAGAGCAGGGCCCATCAGGGGGTTGGGGCTCTGTACCTTGTCACGCACAGAGCAGGGCCAGTCGGGGTTGGGGCTCTGTACCCTGTCACGTACAGAGCAGGGCCCATCAGGGGGTTGGGGCGCCGCCCTCTATCACCCACAGAGCAGGGCCGATCAGGGGGTTGGGGCGCCGCCACTCTCACACTCAGGGCAGGGCCGATGGGGAGGTTATGGCTCTACCCCGTCACACACAGAGCAGGGCCCGGGGGGGGGGGGGTGTTGGGGCGCTGCACCCTGTCACACACAGAGCAGGGCCAATCAGGGGGTTGGGTTGCCGCACCCTGTCACACACAGAGCCGCAGGGCGATCAGGGGGTTGGGGAGCTCCTCCCTATCAGAAACAGAGCAGGGCTGATCAGGGGGTTGGGGCGCCTTCCCCTGTCACGAACAGAGCAGGGCGGATAGGGAGGTTGTGGCCCCGCCCCCTGTCACACACAGAGCTGCAGGGCGATCAGGGGGTTTGGGCGCTGCCCCCTGTCACACTGATCCTGGTGCCGGGAGGCCTCTCAGCTCCGCTGACACCGGTGCTGGGAGGCCTATTACCCTTTTACTATATAGGGTAGAGGCCTGGTGCACAGGTGGGTGCCGGCTGGTTTGCCCTGAAGGGTGTTCTGGGTCAGGGTGGGGGTCCCCACTGGGGTTCCTGGCCAGCCTGGATGAGGGGATGATGGCTGTTTGCAGCTGGTCACACACCCTTCAGGGTGGGGGTCCCCACTGGGGTGCCTGGCCAGTCTGGGTGAGGGGCTGAGGGCTGAAGCTCCCAACTGCTCCCTTTTTTCTTTTCCTTTTTTTTATTCTGGGCCAGCTTTAGCTTTGAGGGCTGCTGAAAGCAGGTTTCTGGCCTTTTTTTACAATGTTGCGATCTTGCTGGCTGAAGTCTGGCGGACTAAAGCAGTTTTCTGGGGTTTTGTTTAGCTTCTGTATTTGTTACATAGTTGCTTAGAGTTGCAGCTCAGAGGCCTGCAGCGGCAGGCGGGGAATGTTGGAGTCCTCCGTCACTGAAGCAAGCAAGCCTCATGTTAGTTTCAAGCTGCCTGGCTGCCGGCCGCCATCTTGACTGACAGTTAATTTGCATATCTCGCTGATTAGCCAATGGGAAGGGTAGCGGTCGTACGCCAATTACCATGTTTCTCTTTTATTAGATAGGATAATTCATATATCTATATATATACACACACACATACACATATATATATATATCCTATATTGCAGTGTTAAAGAAATAATTCATATTATTTCAGTACAAAAAGTTATATGAGCACAAAGAAACAATAATACTCTAAAGGGCATTGAGAACAGATGCAGGAAGAAATAATTATGTAAGTCTTATGACTCAAAAACAAAAACACAGCAGCATTTGTATAATACCATACTCAGTGTCAGTGAATGTATTTCCATTCTCAGTGGAGGGTGTAATGTTGTTTCTTGGCTAAATTCTTTCTTCACAGAGCCTTGATATCACCCTTTTCTTTCATTCCAAACTTGACCCACATGTTAATTTCCATCCCCACTGTTGCTGAGTATGCTGGGTGTTTTGATGCTGATTTTAGCATCATTCCTTCTTTTGTCCCATGTTGTGATTCAGAAGAAATCATGAGTAGAAATGTTTTCCACATTCCTGGTCAGAAGAAATCTGCAAAGATAGTGAACCTTTTTTACTTGGTGACCTTGCATTGCAGTAATCTTGTTGTAAATGCAGCTGCATGGCTTCCATTCCTGTTCTCTTTAAACTATGCAGACATGCTCGGAGAATGCTGGGACTCCGGGCAGTTAGAGTCCTAAGTGGCCATGACTAGAACTTGAGTCTCCTGACACCTAATCCAGTGTGTCCTGTACAATATCAGCTTTTCTGGTTTTTATTTTTATTTATTTACTTTAAAAATTGATTGATTTGAGAGAGGAAGGATGAGGGAGGGATAGGGGGGGAAAGAGTGAGCGAGAGAGAGAGAGAGAGAGAGAGAGAGAGAGAGAGAGAGAGAGAGAGATATTTGTTGTTCCAATTATTTATGCATTCATTGGTTGCTTCTTGTATGTGTCCTGACTGGGAATCGCACCTGTAACCTTGACGTACTGGGACAACGCTCTGACCAACTGAGCTACCTGGCCAGGGCTATATCAGCTTTTTTAAATAGCGTAGATTTTTGTAGTAATGGCCACATGTTTGTTTTACTTTATTTTTCTGTTACTACAATAGTTGAGGAAGAGTATAATTATGAAAAGCAGAAGACAGAGTAACCATATATTCATGCCTTAAACTTAAGAAAAAAATGGTTGTACATTAACCTAGGGCATAAAGAAAAAGTGCTCCTATTTCAACAAAAGTTTATTCGTACACATGGGTATAGGATAGGATACGGAACATTAGGATTGGATCTATGAGTGAGCTAGCGCAAAAAATACTTCCTGATGTTCTTGATAAGAAAACCAAGGTGTTAAACTTTGTGTGTGAAGTTGTGCAGCTAGTTTGTAATAAACTTCAGTTCCTGCGCCTGTCTCTTATCCAGCAGTGTATGTTCTTCAGGTGAGCTGGCAGCTCCTGACCTAGGGTCCCACAGGAGCAGTTTGTAGTTCCCACGTAGTGAAAAAAATAATGACCAATGCAAAGGGATAGACTGTATGTGCTTTATTCAGGCTCCTGCCTAATCCGAGCAAGATCATACCAGAAAGGGCTGGACTGGTTCATTATTTTTGCTTTAGAAAGGGGAAGTTGGAAAACAGGGAAGAGAATGTTCCTTTCCAGGAGGCACTGGAGAGTCGGGGAGCTTGCAGTTAATGGAAACATTTTGACAGCATGAGGACATAGCGTGCTCTCATTGGTGCTCAAAAATATTTATTAAAAAATCTGCTTAAGTTGGCAAGTGAGGGGAGATAGTTTTTTTCAGCGATTAAAATGTTGGTCACTTGCTTTCTCAAAGAGCTTCTATAGCAAAAGACAGCAAATGCTAATTGTAGGTAGTATCTGAGAGATGTTTATAACATTAACCACAGTCTCAGTATTATTTTAGGCCCTTCAGATGGCATTTCCGGTCAGAGGATCTTATTGTTATATCCATACTGGAGACAATTAGGCAGAACTTTCCCTAAGATTTTTCCCCCCAATGTGATTATTATTATTGTTATTAATATAGAGAAAAAACTCAGTTTTAAGTGAATTCCATTTCTGTGCCAAATCGATAACAAGTTTGATTTTTTAAAAATGTTTTTATTGATTTCAGAGAGGAAGGGAGAGCGAGGGAGAGAGAGATAGAAACATCAATGATAATAGAGAATCATTGATTGGCTGCTTTCTGCACGCCCCCTACTGGGGATCGAGCCTGCAACCCTGGCATGTGCCCTGACCAGGAATGGAACTGTGACCACCTGGTTCATGGGTTGACACTCAACCACTGAGCCACATTGGCCGGGTGCAAATTAGCTTTTTTTAACCTTTATATTCTTATTATATATCCTTCTTTTGCATTTTAAAAAAATACGGGATAAGTGACATGGCATTAATTCTAAACACTGATAAGTATGAAGAGTTGGAAAATAACAGGGTTGGAATAAAGCCCATTCAAGGGGAAAAAAAGATAAATGGCTCTTCAATTCTAATGCTGTCTTGTTGATGAATAATCTGTGGCCTGAGTACAGATAGATTTTTCAGATGACTTCACTCTCAGTGGCACTTCTTTTACTTTCAGATTATTCTTCATATTTTGAACTTCCCAGTGAATTTACTATGTGTATGCATTTCCTTTCCTGTTTAATCATACTTGTCTGTGTTTTTCTGATTTGTAGGAAGAAAAAAAGAAGTTTGACAAAGAGACAGAGAAGAACTATACCCTAATTGATAAACATTTGAATTTATCAGCAAAAAAGAAAGACTCACATTTACAAGAGGTATTATTTTTAATTTTTCTATTCATTCATTTCTAAAATTGAATAAGCAGTGTATGTCTTTTTAAAAGTTTTATTAGGTTTATTGGGGGTGACAATGATTAATGAGGTTATATAGGTTTCAAGTGTACAAATCTATAATACATCACCTGTATATTACATTGTGTGTTCAGTACCCAGCCAAGCATCCTTCCGTCACCATATATGATTTGTATAGCTTTTTTTAAAAGGTGTTTTTATTTTAAAAACCTTAAAAAATATATTTTTATATTTTGTATTGATTTTAGAGAAAGAAGGAGGGAGCAGGAGGGAGAGGGGGAGAGAGAAACAGAGAGAGAGAGAGAGAGAGAGAGAGAGAGACATCCATGTGAGGGAAAGGTAGATCGGCTGCCTCCTGTACGCCCCCTACTGGGGAATCTATCAATCTTTTGGTGCATGTAACTTAAAAACTTTCCATGTAGGATATTAGAGATGGAAAAAAATGAATATGTACTTCCCTGAATGAAGGAAAAAGAGTTTTTGTGGAACAAGACACAGAATAACTAATACATCTTACAGTGATCAATTCAGTGTGGATTCATAGTATGACAATCTTTGGTTCTCAGTATATATTCACAGGAACAGTTTTAAAGAGCATTACTGAAGAACAGTTGTTATTTTTAGGAATTGAGTTATTGAATGGCTTTCAAGATTTATTTTTTTTAAAAATATATTTTATTGATTTTTCACAGAGAGGAAGGGACAGGGATAGAGAGTTTGAAACATCGATGAGAGAGAAACATCAATCAGCTGCCTCCTGCACACTCTCCACTGGGGATGTGCCCGAAACCAAGGTACATGCCCTTGACCGGAATCGAGCCTGGGACCCTTGAGTCCGCAGGCTGTTGTTCTATCCACTGAGCCAAACCAGTCAGGGCTCAAGATTTCTTGAAGAAATGAATTAAATCTAACAAGCTCACAGGCCATTTTGCTCTTATGTGAAGGCAGCGTTAATCTTATTTAATGCTGAAGATTCAGGAGGTTCCATTTCATTAGAGAACATCTGTTTTCCTTTTGTTAATAGACTCATTGTTTTTTGTTTTTTGAGGGAGTTGTACGTAAGGAGAAAGGAATTTATATCTTCTCTCTCATTTTCTCTTTCTCTTTTCTAAATTTCCGGCCACTTTTTTCTCTCTCACACACACTTGAATGCAAACTCAGTGGTTTTCATTTTGGAACATATGCTTTCCTTGAAAATAATGCTGTGTGCAGCTGTTAGGCTCTTGACTCATCCTATAAAAGTGTGATTTTTTTTTCATTTGTTCATTTTTAAACACATAAGGAATCCTGACATAATTTACCACTACAAAATACACTTTACTGAAGTAGCATAAAAAAGACACTAGCAACATTAACTCTAGTACAAACCTGGGTTATTTTTAAACAGCAGAATGTAGTTGCAAATTGTGTGTGTTCATTTTGACCTTACCCACATGTCACACTTCCTTTTTTCTCTTTAATACCTTTGACTGACATTTGGATGGCATTTGACAGTATGGAAAAGTGCTTTTATATCACTTAATCCGAACTACAAGACTGTATTAGGCAGGTAGGGCTCCCCTCATTCTCTACTTTGTTCCATATTATATAGAAAACCACACCCCCCTACCCTCTGTCAATTTGGAAGTGACAGCTGTTGTTTTCATAGGTTCTCTTTATGCTGCCTCTCTTCTCCCCTTATCTCTGTTTTCTGGTATCCTGAAGGGATTTTCATGCCCCGAGTTAATTTCCATTTCCACTTCACTATCGAATTGCGTATCTCATTCTAAACATTGCTTAGATAAAGTCTTTAGAGTCGTCCTTGGCCTTCTCCCTTACATCCACACCCAGCCTGCCAGCCTCTGTCTTCTTTAGTTGCAGAATATACTCAGAATCACCCTGGCCCAGCTGCTGGCATCCCTCAGCAGATTTCTGCAGCATCCTCTCAATTGGTCCTCCTGATTCCACCAATGTATTCCTACAGTTTATTTTCTATAGGACAAGCTGAGTGAACCTTCATATGGTTCCTCTTCTCCAAACCCTTCCCACAGCCCCCTCCCACCCCACCTGTGCTCACACCCACATGACTGCCAGGCTCTGGCTGGACTGGGACAGGTGGATTCTATGCACAGGGCCTTTGCATTTGGTCTCCTTCCTGCCTGGTATGTTTCTAACCCAGATCCACAGGCCTCACTCCTTCAAATACTTTTTCAAATACTCTCCATTCATTAGGAGTTTTCCTGCAGTTAATTTGCTGGAGTGGCTCACAGAACTCAGGGAATCATTTACTCCAGTTTGCCAGTTTATCATAAAGAATAATGGAAAGGATGCAGATGAATAGCCAGATCAAGACATACGTAGGCGAGATCTGGAAGGGGGTCCCGAGTGCAGAAGTTTCCCCATGAAACTGGGGTGTGCCACTCTCCGGCACCTGGATGCTTTCACCAGCATGGAAGCTCATCAGTTCCTATGTAAGAGTTTTATGGAGCCTAATCTGTAATGTCCCCTTCCCCATCCCCTTTCCTGTCCCAGAGGTGGTGGGCGGGTCTGAAAGTGTCACCCCTCTGATCACCAGGTCTTTCCATCACTGTCTAGGGCCCCCTCTCATGCCCTCATTAGCATAATCTCTGGTGTGCTCTCAAGGGGCTGCTAGGTATGGTCAAAGACACTCCTGTCACTCAGGAAATTTCATGGGTTTTAGGAGCGTTGTGCTAGGAATCTGAGACACAGACCAAATATAGTTATTATTGCACCACATGTAGTGATTGCCTTTTAGACTTGAGTCAGGCCAAGGAGAGTGCTGCAAGGTATACATGGGTGTCCATGGCGTTGTTGTAAATGATGGGCTACTGACATTATCAGGGATACTGGTGATTTAATCCTGGGTTAATGTTCTGATTATTCATTAATTTGATTCATTAATTTGATTAATGAATAATCAGACCATTAGAGGGGCATGGGTAGCATTTGACTGGCAATACTAGGATGATTCCAGTATCATGAACAGCCAGGAGAGAGAATCAGCAAAAACGTAAAAAAACAAACTTGGTAAATCTGACCCTGGTGTAATTTTTTGAAGTACATTTTCCAGTAACAGAAACATGAAGAATTTATTCATAGCTTCTCATATCTTTATTTGGTTAAATACTCAACAAAATTACGTTGTTTTTGCTGGGAGTTGTGCCTGTTAACTGCTGGTGATGGATCTAGCAAACTCTAGTTTAATTAGAGGTATAAAAATATCATGATTCTGATGAGTGTGAGGTAGAAATTCTCATTTGGGGTTAGTTATACTTTTTGTATCTTAACATTATTTTGCTTAAAAATCATTTGACAGGAAAAACTTATATGTTAATTTTTTTTCTCCTCAAAATTAAGAAAACATTGTTAGGGTAAAATAGACAAAAATTAAAATTTATGATTTTAACTATTTTCAAGTGTACAATTCAGTGGCATGAAGTTTATTCACATAGGCAACCATCACCATCCATGTTCAGAACTTTTTGATCTTCCCAAATTAACATTCTGTACTCTTTCCGTACTAACTCCCCATTCTCTCCACCCCCAAACCCTGGCAAGCTCCATTCTATTTTCTCTATCTTGTTTTAAAAAAATATGTTTTTATTGATTTTTAGAGAGAGAGGAAGGGAGAGGGATAGATAGAAACATCGATGAGAAAGAAACGTCATAGATCGGCTGCCTCCTCCTGCACGCCCCCACTGGGGATCAAGCCTGCAACCCCGGCATGTGCCCTGACCGAATGGGGACCTGTTGGTTCCCTGGGTGCTCAACCACGGAGCCACACTGGCTGGGCTCTGTCTCTCTTAATTTGACTGTCTTATGTACTCATGAGTATATGCTTTGTATATCTTTTTGGAAAAATGTCTGGATGAATAATTTTAAAATTATAATTAGCCAAATTCGGGACTATATTACACGTTGGCTTGTAAGAATGGTTCCGGAATTCTTTCTCTGCTGTTCCTCCGTGGAACTGCGCTCCTCTTCCAATTCCTTTCTGCTTAGACTGAGTACCCTGGGACCTTCCTTTTTAAGAGCAGTGCCTGACCATCGGGTGCCTGGTCCTTCCCTGGGGACGAGGCACTGTGAGGATTCAGGAGCAGGACTGACCAGGCATGGGCTTCCCAGCCTGATCCATCTGAGAGCCGGCTCTTGATATGGTGGCATGAGTGCGACTTCCTCACCTGCTGCCTTCCCTCGTGGGTGCTGAGGTGACTGGCGTTTCCCTAACCTCTTTCCCTGGCCGGCCTCAGACTTCTGTGTGTGTGGTTCAGCCTTGGGTTTCAGTTGTTTGGGTTTTTCATGAAGACTCTTACTGTTTCATCTTCAGTCCTTTGGGGCCAACGTCAATACATAGACCAGGGTCAGAAACTGTTTCTATAAAGAGTCAGCTAGTAAATATTTTAGGCTTTTGTAGACCATGCGGTCCCTGTTGTAACCTACTCAGTTCGGCTGTTGTAGCAGGGAAGTAGCCGTCAGTGGTATATAAAGGAACAGCCATAACTCTGTTTCAATATAGCTTCATTTAGAAAAAGCAGGCAGCGGGCCATACGTGGCCTGTGGCTATCGTTTTGCTGACTTGTGATCAAGAGTTTCACTCCTTGCTGCCTCTAATTTGACCAGCCTCAATTATTTTAACGTAGGCAGACGTCCAAGTGGAGCAAAACCGGCAGCACTTTTACGAACTGTCTCTCGAATATGTATGTAAGCTGCAGGAAATCCAAGAAAGAAAGAAGTTTGAATTCGTGGAACCTGTGAGTATTGTAGCTGGTTGTTCTGCTGGATTTTTGTGGTGTGACACAAATGTTTTTTGTTTTAGCTTTCATTAATGGTTTCTAGAGGCTGTAGTGCACACCTATGAAGCGGGGCACCATAAACTGTAAAGGGTGGACACAGCTGTGAGGTCAAGGAATGAATCACTGACACATCAGTCAGTGGTTTTTAGCCTCATCTGCACAGCAACATGTGATGGGTATCATTTCTTTTGCTGCGTGGTCTCCAGGACTCTGCCATGAGGTGGAGGTTACCTTTAATGAACATCCCTGTGAAAGAAATGCTACTGGAATGTGAGTGAGAGGGATAATACTCACTCTACTCAAGTTTGTTTCCAAAGCAAGTACACCTGTCCAAACTTGGGTACTTTCAACAATTATTGATAACAGATTATTTCTAATACAATTCCCAATACTAATGTCAACCTAAGTTAAGAACCAGTGTGTGGAACATTTGAAACTATTTTGTGCTATTCTGAGATTGCTTTATACTTATTTGAGAAACACATGATTTTTGTTTGTGCTTATATAGATACTAGAGGCCTGGTGCACAAAATTCGTGCAAGAGTAGGCCTTCCTTCCCCTGGCTGCCGGCACCGGCTTCCCTCTGGCACCTCGGACCCAGGCTTCCCTCTGGCCACTGGCAGGCAACTGGGACTTGGGCTTCCCTTGCAGCCCTGGCTTCATCAGGAAGGTCATCCAGAAGGATGCCTGGTCTAATTAGCATATTATGCTTTTATTATTATAGATATTCTAATAGCTTCAGTTCTGTATGTATTAAAGGTTATGCACATGAATATATTTATTTTCTGAATAAAATGTAAACTTTATTTCATACTGTGGGGTTTAGCAAAAAAATCAAGAAACTAGAATTTGTCAGTATTAATTTTAATGTAGATGTTTTTGTATCTGATTTTTTTTTAAACAGCTTCATTGGTATAACTTCACATGCCTTACAATTTATCCATTGTGTATATAATTTTGAGAAACAAAAAAAAAAATCAAGTAATGATTAACGAAAAATTGGCATTCATGGGAGGTATGGTCCAGTTGGAATAATAGAATTAACCTAAATTAGAGGAAAATTTTTCTTTCTTAGAACTTTCTTTTCATCTGAGATAACAATGGACATTTATTTAGCATTTGCAATGCTCAGTCATTATTCAACTCAGTGTTCTAAGTCCTTTCCTGTGTTCATGCAATTTTATTCCACAGAATGACTCGATGAGGAGATATGTTTATAATCTCACTTAGCAAATAAGCAGATTGAAGTAGAGTCAGTTTCAGTACTTTGGCCAAGGCCTCCTAACTGTGCTGAAGTTGGGAACTGACCCCTCCTGGCCAATGGAGGTCAGAGTCCCAAGTTCCTAACTATTCACTGCGTGACATTCTGAAGAAGATGGATTTCAAGATTTCCTCAACTCTCACCCCAAATCACTTTTGCTCACTTAAGATTTACTCACATGTGGGGCAGAAGCAACTGCCTTCTAATCGAGAGGGGCAGGTGGAGAGTTGGTAGGAAACCCGGGGCTTAATTACTGCTCCTCTCTGCCCAGTGACTGAAAGTCCTTTTCGACAAAACAGGTGGCACTACCCTGGCTGCCATTTAGCTCTTTGATTTTGTGACTTCACTTTCTATATAGATTCTATTGACCTACAATGATAACGTTTCAATGATAAATACAGCAATTTTCTCTACTAAAAAGAACAAATGGATGTAGAATTCTTTTTCTCTTACACATTTTACTATAAACACTGTCTCATGGCTTTGATATTTAAAGGGAAAAAATCACAAATTCTTTTTTAAAGGGCAAATTAAGTAAGATGCTTTTGGATTTAATTGAATTCGAGTGATTTCCTTTTAATTATTTTACTTCATTAGAATCACAGTGAGATAAGGGGAAATAACTCGGCTGTTTTTATTCTTTTTTTTTTCCTCCTGAGTTTTTTGGTGCTAAAGTGACTCTTTCTTTTTTGTCTTAGATGCTGTCATTTTTTCAGGGAATGTTTACTTTCTATCATCAGGGCCATGAACTTGCCAAAGACTTCAATCACTACAAAATGGAACTACAGATCAACATTCAGAATGTAAGGAAATGAAAGCTTTCTGGTATTAGAAGATGTTAGAGATGTGTGCTTTTGATCTGTATTTGTTACATGCAAAATCTTAAACCCAAGACCAGCCTGATCTGTTGGTATTGAGAAACTGAGGCTACATTGCCACCTTCTGGTCAATGAGCATAACAAACTGCTCTCTTAACTGGGTGAGGCTCAGGGAATTCTGCCACCTGGTGGCTCTTTTTAAAACTTCATGCAATTTATTTTTCTTCCCTTGTTTTCTGAAAAGTCACCCAGTATGTTTTAATTTTTATTTTTTCTAGGTTTATTGAGATGTAATTTCCAGACAACACTGTGTAAGTTTAAGGTGTAGAAGATACTTGGCTTACATATATGGCAAAATAATTACCACAATAAGTTTAGTTAATATGTCACCTCATATAGTTACCAAAGTATTTTTTTTCCTTGTGATGAGAACTTTTAGGATCTCCTCTCCTACCACCGTTTACATATATCTGAGAGCAGTGTTAACTGTAGTCACCCACACTCTGTGGGGTAGTTCTGAGGATAACCTTTGTTATGCAGCCCTGAGCCCTCTGTGTACAATGCAAAGAGCACTGCACTGTAGAGTTAAGGCATTGCAGTTGTAAGGATCTAAGTTGCTCCTCTCTGACCTGTATATGTTAGTTGGATTTTATTCCAAGGCAGACTTCTGGCGCATGAGGAACTTCTTTCCTGGCTTGTAAGCCTCGTCACTAATATGTTGGGTTCACAGTGGCTGTTTGCTTTGTTATTTTCCTGGAAAGCACATGCTTTCAGTAGGTCTTGGGTAAAGAGATTTAGGAGAACTTTATCTGTTAAATAGTACAATGTGTGTGATTTCGATCAGGTGGTTAGATGTTGAGTCTCTCAATACTTAAGTCGATTTTGAAAGTGTCCTCATGGACAAACCATTCAGGTTCTATTTAGTGTAATTTGAGGCCTTGTTAGCAACATGGTGAGTGAGCTTTGGGACACACTGCTAGCACATAATCAGAGGCATACATGTTGGAGGGTAGGAGTCTCTGTGATGTTTGCTGCCTGGCTTTCCATTTCTTGAAGTTTTAGAAATTGAGGATGAGTGTTTTTTGTATAGATTTGGTTTCTATTTTTTTCATGTATAGTTCCCTACACTTAGGAATGTAGATAATGAAATCTCTTGTGTTTTGTCATTTGTGTCAATGTGTGTGTGAAGATTGTTTAAACATTCAGCTGAATTAAATGCCTAAAAGAGTAAGTTCCCTTTCCCCTAGCATTCTTTTATGTAATAGAGTTTTTAAAAATATGAAATGTATCTGTATAGGTTAGTCCTAACTTAAACAATGATCTCTGTAGGCGGTAGAATGTTTAGACTAATGATACTGTGATTTTTCAGAATACTTCTCCAGACAGCAGAACACAGTGTTGTAAAAAGAACATTATATAGTTAGCTTAGAAGAATAGATTATAATCCTGATTTGTTTTTTCTCCTCTACTAAGTGGCTGTATAACTTGTAGAAATTCACTTTTTCTGTCTGGACCTCATCTGTCAGTGGCAGGGCTGGCCTGGATGAGAACCCTCAAGTAGAACTGGATCCATAATCGTGGGGCTAGGGTAAAATGGGAAGGCAGGGCCCCTTATCAAAATGGGGCGTTTCAGGACAGTAGGACATTTAGCTGAGGGCATGACCTTCCCAGGACAGGGCCCTGTGTGACAGGATACTACTGGTGAAGTGTGGGGTGAGGTGTGGGGACAAATCTGTGTCTTTTGGGGCCTTCAGTGAAACTCTTCTTGCAACGCCTGCTTAGGCGTGGAAGTACTTTTATAGCACACCTATGGGGACAGGGGATATAGTCGCCTTACATATGCCGAAATAGCTTCTGAGAGATTAAGGATTTCAATGTGAATGTGCAGTCGTAAAATATTATAAGACAAGCTGTCATTTCAAATGGTTTGCAAAATGACCCAGTCGATATCCTTAATATATTGAGAACTTTTAGCACACATTTGGTAACAGTATTCATTTCCTGTAGAGAAGTGGCCAAAGAACAATTTACTGAAAAACAAACAAACAAAAAAACCCCTTCCTTTTTCTGTATGGTTTGGAACTTAAGGATTGTCATCGGTAAACGAATGACCCTGCTTCTTTAATCTCTCCCTCCCCCTTTCGCTCCCCCTCCCCCTCTCCATTTTGTCCCAGCTGTTTCTGAGGCCACTCCTGCAGCTGCTCCTGGGAGAGGCTGTGCTTTTCATTTCACCTTCATTTTTTTTTTTGTTTTTTTTTAAAATATATTTTTTATTGATTTTTTACAGAGAGGAAGGGAGAGAGATAGAGAGTCAGAAACATCGATGAGAGAGAAACATCGACCAGCCGCCTCCTGCACATCCCCCACCGGGGATGTGCCCGAAACCCAGGTACATGCCCTTGACCGGAATCGAACCTGGGACCCTTCAGTCCGCAGGCCGACGCTCTATCCACTGAGCCAAACCGGTTTCGGCTCACCTTCAGTTTTGAGAACACCTGATCCAGGTGTCTTCTTGACTCTTCATTTTTGCTATTAGCTAATTCTTTTTCTTCATAATGTTTTTATTGATTTTTAGATAGAGAGGACGGGAGAGGGATAGAGAGATAGAAACATCACACCAGCACCTTGAAACACGTCACCCATTTTATCTCATCTGCTATACTTCAGCACTGCTGTGGCCTACTCATCTCTAGGCCATTCATTTCATTTCTTCATGTCAGCTTTTAGCATATTGAAGGGAAAACTACATATTGCTGAGAAAAAAATCCAAGCTGTGTGCTATTTCCTTTGCTGTGCATATTTATGTATTTAAGGAAATACACGCACATGTTAAAACCGAATCTTAGAGTTAGCTACCTGTGTGATACGACATCATAGATAACTTTGGCCAACTTTTTAGTATTTTACTGCAATAAAAATAGCAATGCTATTTTATAATCAGGAAAAAGGTAAAAGTTACTTAAAAGGCAAAACAACCTATTTCCCCTAATTCGGTTTCACTTTCTATAAAATGCTTAGATTTTTTTTTTTGAGAGAGAGATTGAATATCTATTTTTCCATGAGTAATAAATGGAAAGCAAAAAAGAGCAAGATGGCTTTTAGAAAATAGATTATGTATCCCTGGCTGGTGGCTCAGTGGTTAGAGTGTTGGCTTTCACACTGAAGGTTCTCGGGTTTGATTCCTGGTCAAGGGCACATACCTGGGTTGCAGGTTCACCCCCCCCCCCCCCCCTCAGGTCGGGGCATGTTCAAGAGGCAACCAATTGATGTGTCTCTCTCACATCGAAGTCTCTCTTTCTCTTTCTCTCTTTCTCTCTCTCTCTCTCTCTCTCTCTCTCAGTCCCCCCCACCCCCCCACTCTTTCTAAAAACCAGTGGAAAAAAATATCCTTGGGTGAGGATTAATAACAATAAAAAAGAAATAGATTATGCACAAGAAGGTAAAATTCATCAAAATTTAAAGCATATTTTAAAAAATCAACTTTACATTTCTGTGATCTCTTTCCCCTGGGAAATACGGGATAGGAGTGTAGAATAGAATTCTTGGAGGAAGGCACAACTTGAGAAATTTTAGGATTCTCCTTCCCCCTAGGAGATAGGAAGAATGGTTAAAAAAATGTAAGAATATGCAGAAATGTCTTTGTCACAGTGCTGTGAGAATAGTAGACCATCAAAACAATAAACTGTGTTTTTTACAAAAAAAGATTGGAGTGGTCACGTAAAAATACGAACGTGGTTATTTCTGAGGGGCGGGCTTACCGTCTTTTTACTTTGTTGTTCCTTTTCCTTTTGTCCCTCTCTTGGTTTTATGATGTTGTGGACTCTGCCCAGATCTTGGTTTCTAAATACGACCCTCCACTAAGGGGAGCAAGGGCCCTGTTGGGGAAATGGCTGATTTTAGGCCTGAGTCAGCACGAGGTGAACCCGGGCTCCTTGGATCAGAAAGGATGGGATTGCTCAGAGGGTTAGGGGGCACAGGTCAAATCCAGGACAATTTGAACATAAATAATGAGAGTATTGGGTAAATAGGAGGTAAATAGTGTGTATATGTTCACGTCTGTACATACCTATATGTGGTATGCACATATATATGTGTGTGGGTATATATATGTGTGTGTATATATGTATGTATATGTATAAAACGTAGAGATGGAAAGAAGTGAGGGTTGCAAGAAATTTCAGCAAAGTGACAAAGAAGGCGAATAAAGCCAGGGTGTGGTCAGTGTTAAGAAACCCTGGATTCAGGAGAATGGGAAGTGGCCATTAACACACGAGCCCCACCCGCTTTGCAGCCTTGTAAGGTCTTTTAACACATACACAGATCTTTTATTTTATTTGTTTTTCTTTTATTTATCTTTATTGTTGAGAGTATTACAGATGTCCCCCCTCCCCTCATCGGTTCTTGCCTCGCCCCAGGGCTTCACCTCCCTATTGCATTTCTCTGCAGACATGTTTTCCCCTTTACAACCACTTCTGTTGGACTCCCCATCCCCCTAAAAAATGTCTACCTTTCTTCCATTTTTCTGCTCTTTGGACCCTTGGTCACCCCTTTCATTACAGGGAGGAGAGAGGAGAAATTTCAATAGTAATTCTTCATCTCCGCGCCTCCGCAGCGCCACATCAGCAGTTTTTCGTGTTAATACAGTTACTTTTGAGTGTGGACGAGAGTGAGGTCCAGGCACTCGCTGGTGCTGACTCCTCACAGTCGCCTCGGAAGTGCTGTCACCTCCCCTTCCTGTGCTTTGTTAGTGTAGCCGCTTGGCAGAGATACTGGGTTTCAGAAATGAGATTTGTCTCCTCAGCTCTAGGAGACAATATTTGTAGGTGAGGTTCCCCCCCCCCCGCCCCCCATTTCTTAGAAGAAATGTCATTTTCAAGTGCAGTTACCTTGACTTGGAAAAACGATGCTCATATTTAACTTTAAAAGAAAGAAGCTTTTCAGATTCTGACCCTTTGACATGTTGCTGGTATCGTCGTGACAAGGACTCAGGTTGACTGTTGTGAGGGAAAGACTTCCAGGACGGATGCTTTATGACCTGCGCTGTAACAAATTCTAAGATTCAGCAGAATTGTGAGAAGTGGACGCAGGCGTTCTTATGTTGAGTAGTAGAATTATTCTTGGTGTTGGTAAGCTGCTCAAGTAAGTCATCTCTGGTTACTCTGACGCCTCTATTTGTTATTTTACCACCACCCCGTCCCCTTTTCTTAACAAAGAGGCACACTGGAAAGGCTGGGTATATGAGAAACTTATAGAAAAATGCTATGAATTACTTATAGTTGTCCAGAGACGTAGAAATATACATGAAAAAAAAAATAACAAAAAACTCGTGGGAGAACTTAAAACATGTCTGTGCTTTTTATCCATTTCAGACTCGGAATCGTTTTGAAGGAACGAGGTCGGAAGTGGAAGAGCTTATGAACAAAATCCGACAGAATCCCAAGGACCACAAGCGAGCCAGCCAGTTCACGGCCGAAGGCTACCTGTATGTGCAGGAGAAAAGTAAGAGGCCGCTAACAGGGAGGGATGACTCCTTAGGAATTATTTTAAAACTTCTTATTGTAATGACTCTGTATCTTTGGAATAATCGTTCCTACCACTTTGCCTCCTCCCATCTAGAAGGTGTATTTGCATTTTTTTGGGGGAAACACATTCCTGCTTCAGGGAGGGTCTGTGAGCACTGGGCTTTCCGGGAACACCCTGAATTCTGCACCAGGCTCTGCTAAACTAGCTCCCAAGGGAGCCAGAACTCGGCATAAGGCTGAAAACGAGATGGGGTCTTCTCCTTTCACCTAACCCCTATTCCCTCTCTCTCTCTCCCCCTCCCTCTCTTCCTCCTCCCTCTCTCCCCCCCTCCCTCCCTCCCTCCCTCCCTCCCTCCTTCCCTCCCTCCCTCCCTTTTCCCTCTTCCTCCCTCTCTTTCTCTCTCCCTCCCTCTCTCTCCCCACCTCTCTTTCTCTCTCCCTATCTCTCCCCCCCCTCCCCCCCCCCGCCATATAGTTGTCCTTCAATATCTTCAGGGGAGTTGATGCCAGGACCCCACAGATACCAAAATCCTCGGATGCTCAAGTCCATATATAAAATGGGGTAAAACAAAGCCTAGTACATATGCACACCCTCCCATCTCCTCCGTCCCACAACCTTACTTCTTGTTGAAGTCATTTAAAAAAAAAAGTTTTCATTCATTTCAGAGACAGGAAGGGAGAGGGAGAGACAGATACAATGAAAAGTAACTAGAGCTAGCTATTGATAACAACACACATTGGTTCTTTAATTCTAATCTCTCTCTGTCTCTTTCTCCCTTCCTCCTCCCCCTTCCACTCTCTCTAAAAATCAATGGAAAAATATGCTCAGGTGAAGATTAACAAAAATATTAATAGCCGCATATATTAAATAGAATGTTTGAAACTGGCATGAACTCTTAATACCTAGACCCAAATAAATACAGCTTACAACTACAAGACTTTCAGGTCTGAGGTAACAGCCCAGCAAACTGCTTGAGAAGCGTGTCTTTAACTCCTTCCATGTTGCTCAGATGAGCTCTCTGCGTCTCAATTCCTTGGTTTCCCCCTTTTATTAGGATGAGTGGTTTTTGCTGATTTGTTTTCTTGAGCTGTCTTACCTGCGGCTTACTGGGTTTTCCCTCTTTAGTAATGTGGAACTCAGCACATTTGCTTATTTCTGAGGAAACATAGAAAGTCCTGTTTTCCTATTTCTTGTGTCAGGGCCTGCCCCATTCGGGTCCAGCTGGGTCAAACACTACTGCATGTATCGGAAGGCGGCCAAGAAGTTCAACATGATCCCATTTGAGCACAGATCTGGTGGGAAACTTGTAAGTATTTGATTTCACACTGTGTTCTGTGGGAGTCTTTGAGGGTGTTGCTTCAATGACGTTCATATTCGCCGATGATAAATACATTTTATTTAATTTTTTAGGATTAAAATTATTATTATTATTTTTGTGTGTGTGGTCTTTTACTTGACTGCATGGGTATCTATGGTCAGATGTATTGTGTCTTTAAGAGAGAGTAGAATCCTCTCACGTCACTGTGGTTGGAGGATAAACCTAGAACCTACCACAAGTTGTCATCACAGTGTTTACACGCAGATCTGACCTGCGCACGTGTATCTGCACCCCGAAACATGATAGAGGGGAAGATCTGTAATGAATTTCACTATGTTTCACTTAGACTTTCCAAGTTCTGACGTAGGGAGGCCCCACTTAGTTTCCTCTTCCCGTAGGAAGGAACGGCAGAACCTCATACTGGCAAGAAAAGAGCAGGAAGCCCCCGGCACTGGCTGTGTGGGAAAGGTGATCTTCATTTGTGTTTTCAGTAGAAGCTGCAGCTCAGAGCAGTAGTCAGGGGTCTGGGGACAAAGGTCTTCCCACCAGCGCTGAACATCATTGGTAACACATTTTAAGAAAGAAGGGTTCGCTGGGTGGACAGGCATGCTTTTGCTTATGTGACTGCAGAGCCAACCCATGAAAGAGAATAGTTCAGGTGGCTTATAATACAAACACATTTCTGTGGTAATGAAATAGACATGGAAAATCAGGTTGATGGACAAGAGGAGGAAGTGATATGCCACTCTCCGAGGCTGACGGGGTTAGGATGGAGCCGGAGGTGAGTCTGAGTTTCCTTCCAGAGCTAACTCAAGTCCCAGGTCCTGTCTGCTGAGTGGTGTCTGTTTTAGCCACCAAATAAAAAATACATTGTATCCATAGTGACTGTGACATTTTGAATATTTGTATATTTGACTGTTGAATATTATCTGAAGATCCTTAGTCTAGAAAATGTTAAAATGTTCTAGGAGTAGCCCGACTTCTCACAGTTCTTCACCGAGGACCTGCGTTCCTGCATTGCCTCTTTTTAATGCTTTTAGAGAGGATGGTTTAGGGAGGTAAACAAGTACCATAAAAAAATTAAGAAAAGATAAATTCAGGATGTTCACTTAGGAAACAGAAAAACTGTGTAGATTGAGTGGTTCTAGTTTTAGATGACCAGGATTGCTAATCTAGGGCCCTTCGTGGACTTTTAGGTAAGTTCCAGACTGTTCTGAATTCTTTTGCGCTTTTTCTCATGTAATCTTACCACACCTCTGTCAGGTAGATATTATCCTTCCCCCTTTATGATGGGGGAACTGGGACATAGAGAATTTAAGTGACCTCCAAGTTCCCGTAGCTAGAATCAAATTTTTATAGGTCAAAATGGTCACATACTGGCTATTTTATATGGTATACTATACTGGGCATTAAAAACACGCTATTCTTCTTTATAAAAGAATGCAATAAGATAGTAATACATATTCTAGCATGCGGAAAATGTTTTGTTCAAGTAGCTCTTAAAATGAGCTCTCCTGAGGTCTTACTTAATGTTGTTGTCACCAAAGAGGGCCTAGAAACCCCCAAGGAAAGGAGAAGGACAAAAATGGTTAAGATTCTAAATGGAAACTAGTTTGGAAGATAATATGTAGGATAAAGAGACTTAAAATCTTTCTCTCTCTCCCTGCTCCCAGACAGGGTGCCTCCGTGTGCATATGTTTATACTGTGGTTTTTGAGAGTGTTTAAAACGATTTTTTGCAGGGGGATGGAGAGGTGTTCTTTTTGAGAGAATGTACCAAGAGGCACACAGACTCCATAGACAGAAGATTCTGTTTTGATGTAGAAGTTGCTGACAGGTAAGTGACTGGAATTATTAGACTTCTTAAAAGAACCATTTGAAAAAATGATTTAAAAAAATAAAGATAAATTGCAACTGCTATTTCCAGGATGGGAAGAGAATGCCACTCTCCGAGGCATTGTTACATGTCCCGCCTGTGTGCTATTCATTGTGAGCTGTTAGTCTGGGCCCCTGCGTTTAGCTGCAGAGGGATAGGTCATTCGTGGCTGACATTTGGAGTCATTCTAAGCAGTGTTGTCACTTAAAAATAACCTTGGCCCCTGGCTGGTTTGGCTCAGTGGATAGAGTGATGGCCTGTGGACTGAAGGGTCCCGGGTTCGATTCTGGTCAAGGGCACATGCATGGGTTGCAGGCTCGATCCCCAGTTGGGGGCGTGCTGGAGGCAACCGGTCAATGATTCTCATCATTGATGTTTCTCTTTCTCTCTCCCTTGCCCTTCTTCTCTGAAATCAATAAAAAAAAATATATATAAAAAAATAACCTTGGCCTTTCATTGTTGATCCGTGCTGAAGATGTGGCACTAAAGGAATAATGGGGGAAAGTAAGGAATATATGGGTGGCGAAGCTAAAAAGAGGTGCTGGTGACTTCACACAGAACAGTGTTCGTCGTTGTGTGTGGGAATTTTCACTGTCTTTGCTCTTTATGTGAGGGAGGGGCTTAGGATATTCTGTTAAAAGATTACTGTATTTTTCTTATGGTAGGACTTTCTGTTGTTTACTTATAAAAGAATCTTTGCCAGAGAGAAGGAAGGAAGAGAAAGGAAAAAGTTCACCCGTTCATATTACTTCGTGTCTGGCATTTATTTCTGTGTCCTCCGGGGGCACCGAGGGACTTCGTGGTCCTGGGTTTTACTTTGTTTTGTTTCCAAGGCGGACAGTATGGTGGCTCGCTGCAAGCCCTGGTTTTGGAAACAGTGGTGTTCAGATAGGGCCGTTGCATATTTGTATCATGAAAGTTTTACATATGAGTTTTTTTTTTTTGTTTGTTTTTTTTAAGTAAAAGTTCATTTCAGGTCAGGACCTAAGAATACAAAAATAACTCATGCTTCCTCTTCCTTTAGATGATACAACTAAATCTGTGGGGTTGGTGCAGAGAGGGGACATCTGTGCTTCACTTTCTAATAAATGAACTGAGACCAGATAGATAAAGATGTGCCCTTAAGCGCCAGGATACAGTTGGCACTACCATGAAAAGGGTAGACAGTAAGTATTTTGCCAGGATTGATTAAAAAAAGTGAAGGAGAATGAGCAAAAGAAGTTACATTTCAAGCCAGTAAGGACTGGTTCAAAACTTCAAGAAGAGATTCCAGCTGCGTAGTCCAACTCCTGTGTGCAAACACCCACAGTGACGGTTGCTGCGCCCTTCTAAGCTCCAGACAGTGTTCCTTCCGAGTTCTTCTGCGCCTTTTCTCATTGAATCGGGTAGATATTATCCTTCCCCTTGATGGTGGGGACCTTGGACGTAGAGAACTTAGTTGACCTCCCAAGGTCACGGAGCTAGGAAGGAAGAGTGGAGACACTCGGCATTCTGCCTCCAAGCCAAGCCCTTAACCACTGTAATCCTGACGTGTCCTACATAATTGAGGAAGTTGAGTCAGCAGTGCCACCAACTAGAAAATGTGTTGCAGGAGGTTAATCTGATTTGTTTTAAAAGCAGACTCCTTCTAGTTCTTCATATATATTGCTCTAATACAATTTATATTACTTTTGCTTAGCTCTATATCTTCTCTAAAACCTTGATCACACCAAGTGCTCTTCATCAGCCACGATCCTGATGATGACTGTGACCTCTTCACCCCCTCACAAAGATTGAGTTGGGCTCGTATGGAGTTATTTTTATCTGGAGAAGATAATACCTTGTAAGGGGACTCTTGGAAGACCTTAGAATTGATTTATCCTAGTGGTTCAAACTGGTTAATAAGGAGTCCTCTTTTCAAATAAAATTTTGTGTGTATATAAAACAGGAAAAATCTGGCGAAGGCAGGGCCTGTGCTTGGAGGTCTCTACTCTAATTCTGGGGCTTTGAAGGCATATTTAATGAAAAGTTTGAACGAAGTAGGCTCTTTTCTTGACTCTTACCTTGATTCCTGGCCAGTGGACTACTGGGAAGTATAGGTAATTTGTCCCTTGTCTATTAGATCATGAATTCCATGTGGGTGGATACCCCATCTCAGTATCATTTGGTACTGGAGAACCAAATGCAATGCTTTTGGTATGGCGGGCATTCACCAAATTTGTTCTGGATTAAATGACATTGAATTGTTGCTTAGAAGATAGAATTGGGATTAGATTCAGTCAGGCAACTGTCAGTCAACCATCCTTTTCTTCTGGACCACACGCAGAACCGAGCTCCACAGTGTTCATTCTGCTTAAAGGAAGTGAGCGTAACCCATTTCCGAGCATGTGAGGCTTGTGAATGGGTTTCTGATGGGATTTGTACAGAGTTCTTACTGGGCACCTTCATATAGCAATTTCACAGTTGATTGCACATGTTTACTCTAAATATATTGTGTCTTCTCTTCTGGTATTAATTTTTGCTGCTTTTTATCCCTTGTGTTGGAAAAGAAGTCAGTAACATAGGCTTGGGTAGGGAATCTTTTTTTCTGCCAAGGGCCATTTGGATATTTATAACACCATTCGAGGGCCATACAAAATGATCAGCTTAAAACTTAGCCTGCCATATTTGGTCAGACGTTTACTTAACTCACCCCTAATGCCTTGGCAGGGCCAGACCAAATGATTTCGCGGCCATATACGGCTCGAGGGCTAGACGTTTTCCACCCCTGCAATAAGCGATACTTCATAAACCTCAGCATGGAGCCTGGGCTTGCTTTGGTGTGTGTGCATGTAAATACAGAGCTTTCCCTCAGTTGTTGCACGAGTTCAGATCCGATTTGATTCCATGTAACAGAAAAACTCAAGTAAGGTGGCTTAAATCGGGTGAAAGTTGATTGTTTTCTCGTGTTCAGGAAGCCTAGAGAGGTGGTCAGGCAGTGGCTGATAAGCTGCCCCCTGTTGTGCATGGTTTGCCTTCCTACTCACTTCAGGCCCAAGGTGCCTGCTCCCGTTGATCACATGGCATTGTCTTTTGTTGTAGGAACACCTTCTGGAGGTTACACGCCACTTTTGCTCACATTCCATTGGGCTACATGGGGTTGTATCGTTACACCTAGTTGCAAGGGCGGTTCAGAAATTGTGATCTTTTGTTTCCAGGCATCCATATGCTGTTCTAATAGTTGGAGAATCCACTACTGAGAATGAAAGAAGAGTGGCTGGTGTGTGCGTGCGTCTGTCTGTGTGCCCAATTAACCGTTGCTGCTTTCATTATCAATGGTTAGATGGATGTGTGCTTCATTTTCCTCCCCTAAATTCACTAAAAGATTACTTTGACTATTTCAGCTAAAATACTGTTTTTAACCACACATGTGCTTTAAAAAAATGAAAAGATAAACCCACAGATTAGGAGAAAACACTTACAAATTATATATCTCATAAGGCATTTGTATCCAGAATATATAAAGAACTCTTGTAACTCAATAATAAAAAGACAAATAGCCCAATTAAAAATCGGAAGAAGATATGAGTTAGACATTTTTTTAAAGAAAGTATATGTGGCCAATAAGTACATGAAATGATGCTTAACATCATTAGCCATCAGGAAAGTGCAAATCAACCACAATAAGATACCACTTCCCACCCACTCAGAGGGCTATTGTGAAAAAGTCAGATGATAAGTACTGGTGAGTGAGGCTGTGGAGAAATTAGAACTCTCATACACTGATGGTGGGAATTTGAAGTGATGTAACTGTTTTTGGAAAACAGTTTGGCAGTTCTTCAAAAAGTTCAGCATAAAGTCACCCTATGACCTAGAAATTCTTTTGGCTGTATATGCAAAAAAAAAAAAAAAGAAAACCTATTTCTACATAAAAACTTGCACATGAATGTTCCTAGCAGCATTATTCATACTAGCCAAAAAAGTAGAAATGACTCAGGTGTCTACCAACTGATGAATGGATAGATAAGATCCGTACAATCAAGTAAGACCTATAATAAAAAGGAATGAAGAACTGACATGTGCTGCAACGTGGATGATCCTTGAAAACAGTACGCCAAGTGAAATAAACGCATCACAGAGACCACATATGTATGATTTCATTTGTATGAAACATCCAGAACAGGCAAATCTATGTAGTCAGAAAGTAGATTAGTGGCTGCCTAGGGCCAGGGGGCTTGGAGGGAAGTGGAGAGTGACAGCTAATGAATGTGGGTTTGTTTTAGGGGGGAGGAATGATGAAAACATTTGAACATTGATTTTGATGTTGGTTATACAACTGAGTGAATATTTTTAACAAGCCATTGAATTGTATACTCGAAGTAGTTAAAATGCATGGTGTGAATGATATCTCCATAAAAATTAAATGAAAGGGAACACAGCTACAAACGAATACTTACCATAACTAAAACAAGATTCTTAAAAATGACTATAAACATTGACTCCAGGCCAGCCACACTTCAAATACCTGGGGCTGTGAACGGCCATGCCACTCACTGCAGGCTGTAGAGGAGTGTTGTGTGGAGCTGTTTTCCCCATGGCAAGCTGTAGTCTTTCAGAGAGGCTGCTGTCTTCTCTGAAGGGTGAAACCTTGGCCCCCCCACCCCAACGCTACTCCCACCTCTAACAATTGTGTTATATAATGTGCTTTTAACTTGATTGGCAAGCTTGCCACATGTCCCATTGTGCTGTGACCCCCACACATTTGCCTGATAAATAATTATCATTCTTTTGAAATTCTCCCACACATCATATTCAGGCACTGCTGAAAGAAAATGTGCTTCTTCCCATTTCACTCTCATTAATCTGACATTTCAAATATTATATTTTTGTTTGATTTTGCCCTGTTCCTAGTATCTCGCTCTTGGAAGGATGGCAAGATACTTTTTACTTTTGTAATTCACCCCTTTATATCTTAACGAAAATGGTGGGAGGATGAAGTCTACTGTGTATTTGAAGCATTGTGCGTTTTAGAATGCTTTTATACCAGTGACTTTATCATCTGTGTGCATGAAAGTGTACTGTTTGTCACTTTGAAAGGGTGAGTTAAGAATGTGTTGCTTCCAGAAACCCATGCAAGTGGACTGAATAATAAGAATGATACTGTAGCCCTGGCTGGCTTGGCTGCATGGATAGAGCATCGGCCTGTGGACTTGGGGGTCCTAAGTTGGATTCCGGTCAAGGGCACATGCCTGGGTTGCAGACGTAATCCCAAGCGGAGGGCATGCTGGAGGCAGGCAATCAATGATCCTCTCTCATCATTGATGTTTCTATCTCTTTCTCCCTCTCCCTTTCTGTCTGAAATCAATAAAAGTATATTTAAAAAATATTACTGTTGCATATTAGCTGTAGTAGTATCTGTAAGTGTTTTATAGTGCATGGCATTTAGGCACCTGAACAGTTGTTCACTGTGATTGGCACTGCGGATGCAAGACTAAACCAGACACTAAAAGGTCTGATCTTGGAGAACTTACAGACCAGGAGGGTTTACAAACAAATAGTAGTTCAGAAATCTGCTTAAGGTCCTTTGGGAGCTCAGAAGCAATTGGGAATGGGGTTGGCTGGGAAAGCTTTACTAGAAAAATGGATCGTTAAATTGAATTTTGAAGATTTAGTATGTGTTTGGAAGCTCAGTGGAACTGAGGCCCAAGGCAAAAGGAATTATAGAAGTCTTGAGAAAATATGTTGAGAAAATTCTTTAAGTCAGAGGTTCTCAACTGTGAGCGATTTCTGTCTGGGAACCTTTCTTTTCCTTTTTATTGCATTTATTGGGGTGACACTGGTTAACAAAATTTTACAGATTGCCACAGCTGGGGTGGGGAGGGACTGGGCAGGCCATGGATGCTGACATCTCGTGGATGGAGGCCGCAGTGCTGCTAAGTATTTAACACAGGAGCACCCCCTACAACACAGGGTCATGTGGTCCCAGATGTTAGTAGTGTTGCTGTTGGGAAGCCCTGCTTTTAATGCATTTAGGACCAACATCTCCAACAAATGGGGGTGGAAGCAAATGGAACTGTACAGTTTTCTTTTACATGAATATATTTATGAGGAGCATATTTTAATTAAAAAAAAAGTGTAACAGTAGCTTAGTTAGTTATAGTTCAGGGGATGATTTAAAGCCAGAATGGGAAGGGTGGTTTGTGGCTTTGTCCTGTCAGGAATGCTGCATCCTCCAAGAACTCTGAGATGTTAGGTGGAGAGAATACGAAAGGAAGTTATTTTTTTTTTAAGAATTTAGATGGGATTGGTAGAACATGGAACAAATAGAATTAGAAACAGCATCTCATGTCTATAGGCTTCTGTGTTTTTCAGAAGGGTAAGAATTTGCCCTATAAATGATGATGTTGGTAGTGGATACTGAAAGCCACATTTTATATTGCTTCCAATATTTAAGTAGAATATAAATTGACATTAGTATGAATTTGTTGTTAAAATGCATGCTGGAGGACATTGGAGTCTGGGTCATGGAAAAGTTTTTAGCTTTTGAATAAAGCTCTAATAAATAATTGTGGACATGTGTTTTCATTTCTCTTGGATAAATACTGTGGAGTGGGATTTCTGGGTCTATGGTGTGTATGTGTGTGTACATACAAGTATGTATATATTTGTGTATTAGTATAGGTATGTATGTGTGTATATTTATATCTATATGTTTGACTTTTTAGGAATTTGACAGTTTTCTAAAGTAGTTTTATTTTCTCACCAGCAATGTATGAGAGTTCCAGTTTTCCAACCTCATACCAACTTTTCATTATGTATTCTTTCCCATTTTAGCAATTCATGGCTAGTTTGTTGACCACACCTTTTCATGTGCTTTCTGGACATTTCTATTTCTTCCATTGTGAGGTGTCTATTCAAATATTTTGCTCATTAAAAAAATTATGTTGTTGGTCTTTTTATTTTATTTTAAGTAACCTGGATACAAATGTTTTATCAAATATATCAATTGTGAACATTTTCTCAGATCTGTGGTTTGCCTGTTCATTTTCTTCATAGTGTCTTTTGATGAGCAGAATAGTCTAATTTGGCTGAAATGGAATTGATCAGTTTTTTAAAACTTTATTGGTAGAACTGTTTGCTCTAAGAAATCTTTTCTTCCCAAGGTTGCAAAGATATTTCTCCATATTTTCATAGAAAAGCTTTTTCATTAGTCTATGACTCATGAAAATTTTGAGGAGGATGTGTGGTATGATCTGTGGAGGTCGAGTGTTACTTATTTTTTCTTACACAGATATTCAATATCTCTAACACCATTTGTTGAAAAGGGCTTTTTTGTCATTGAATTATTTTGGCACTTTTGTCCCAAATTATCTGTGTATGTGTAGGTCTGTTTCTGTTAATAGATTCTCTATTCTATTCAGAGATCTATTGCTCTGTCCTTTTGTCAGTTCCACACTGTCACTATTACTGTGGCTTTAGAGTAAGTCTTGAAGCCGAGTTGTGTGACTCCTCTGGTCTTTTTCAAAATAATTTTGGCAATTCTATATTCTTTGTGTTCCCATTTAAATTTCATAATCAGTTTATTTCCACAAAATAGCTACAGGCCAATACTATCAATGGTGGAGCATTGATAATTCATGAGTATGCCTTTTCGTTTATATAGTCTTTAATTTCTCTCAGTAATTGTTTTCAATACATGGTTCATGGATATCTTTTGTTAAATTTCCCTCAGTATTTTATGTTTCCAAATGTTATTTTGAAAGATAGGTGTTTTAGATTTCATTTTTCAAAATACTCTGGATACATGGAAATGCAGTTGGTTTTTGTGTCCTACAATATTGCTAAGTTCATTTACTTGTTTTTTTTCTATGTAGTTTCTTCAGGATTATTTTATGTACACAGTGGTATCATATGTGAATAAAGGCAGCTTTCTCTTCGTTCTGTATGTCTTTTTATTTCTTTTTTTTGGTCTAATTGCATTGTTTTGTAATGTCTTTGTGTGGATTTGATATCAGGCTTATGGTGGCTTCAGAAGACATGGGAAGTTTTCAGTTTTGCTCTGTTATTTGAACGTGTCTGTGTAATATTGAAATTATTTCTTTCTTAAATTTTTGTGAGAATTTACCAGTGAAGCCATGATGGACTGAATT
Organism: Myotis myotis; assembly: GCF_014108235.1. Taxonomy (NCBI): domain Eukaryota; kingdom Metazoa; phylum Chordata; class Mammalia; order Chiroptera; family Vespertilionidae; genus Myotis; species Myotis myotis. The sequence continues at coordinate 54,131,381 of NW_023416368.1, forward strand.
TGTGTGTGTGCACGCTTGTGTGTGTGTGTGTGTGTGTGTGTGTGTGTGTGAAGTTTAAAAATTACAAGTTCAGTTTATTTAGTGGGTAAAGGATCATTCAGATTTTCTATTTTTCTTTTGTTAGTTCTGATAAACTGGTTTTTGAAAGGATTTGTTTATTTCTGCTAAGCTGTTGACCTACTGGCATACATTTCTTCATAATGGCCACGTATTTTCATATCTATAAGATCTATAATGGTAACTTTTTTTTCAAGCTTGATACTGGAGATTAAAAAAATTCTTGGTAAGTCTTGCCTAGGTTTTCAATGTTGATTTTTATTTCAGATACATCATATTGTCCATTTTATATTTCATTGGTTTCTGCTTTTATCTTTATTTAGTTTTACTAGCTTTGGATTTTGTTTTTCATTTAACCACTTCTTAAGATGGAAGGATGATTTTCCATGTTACTGTTGAATGTAGACTTTTTAAACATATACATTTCTAAGGACTGCTTAACTTGCATCCCACAGATTTGATGTTTGGTGTTTTCTTTGTACTTTAAAATTTTTTTTTCCTGTGATTTAGGGCATAGGTATTGAATTACAACTCAGGTGTTACTTAAAATATGTTTTAAATTTTTCAAATGGTTGGGGATTTTCTACATGTAATATTGTCATTGCTTTTCTACAACATCCTCTGTGTTTTATCAGTACGTTGAAGTTTACTAGACTTGTTTCATACCCCAAATGCGGTCTATTTAGTAAATGATCCTAGTGTACGTGAGAACAATGAGTTTTCTGCTGTTGTTGGATGTAGTGTTCTCTAAATGTCAGCTTTATCAAGTAGGTTGATAGTGTTGCTTAAATATCCTGTATTGTTTTGATTTCTGATATTACTCTATCAATTGCTAAACTAGGGATGCAAGAATCTCTAACTATGGTTAGGACTTGTCTTTTTCCCTTTAGTTTTGTCAATTTTTATTTACTGTATTGAATATTTGAGATAATGTTTTGTGCATGTCCATTTAGGATTGTTATATCTTCTTGATGATGTGACCCTTTTATCATTAGGAAATGTTTCTGCTAATAAACTTTATCTTGAAATATATCTGTTCAATATTAATAGAGCCACATGAGCTTTCCTTTGCTTAGTGTTTACATGGCAAATCTTTTTTTTTAAAATATATTTTATTGATTTTTTACAGAGAGGAAGGGAGAGAGATAAAGAGTTAGAAACATCGATGAGAGAGAAGCATTGATCAGCTGCCTCCTGCACACCCCTACTGGAGATGTGCCCGCAACCAAGGTACATGCCCTTGACCGGAATCGAACCTGGGACCTTTCAGTCCACAGGCCAACGCTCTCCACGGGTCCTCAAACTACGGTCCACGGGCCGCATCGCTGAAAACATTTATTCAGCCCGAAAACATTTATCCAGCCCGCCGGGTGTTTTTGCCGCCGCCGCCTGTTGCTTAGCAGCCGACTAGTTTTTTTTTAAACTATAGTCCCGCCCTCCAACGGTCTGAGGGACCCTGAACTGGCCCCCTGTTTAAGAAGTTTGAGGACCCCTGCCACTGAGCCAAACTGGTTACAGCATACATGGCAAATCTTCTTTCACCACTTTCTTTTTGCCTGTCTTTATGTTTAAACTTTGTTGCTTATAAATAGCACATAATTGAGTCCTGCTTTTAAAAAAAAATCCAGTCTTTTGATTTTTTATCAGAGTTTTAGTTCATTTATGTATAATGTAATTAATAATTTGTATGTGTTTAAGCCTACCACTGGTTTTGTTTTCTATTGGTCCTGTTTATTCTTTATTCTTCCTTTACTTTTCAGTGGCTTCAATCTTTGTAGTATTTCGTATACTCTCCTGTTTGATTTTTCATTATGCCTCTCTGTGTGTGCATTTTTACTAGTTATCCTAGAGGATGTAACATCAACTTTAAAATTATCATTGTATCTACCTTTTCATAAATAATGTAAGAACCTTATAACAGTAGACTTCTAATGATCTCTTTTGCTTCTGTGCCCTTGTTATATTTTAATTCTGCCTACACTATGATCCCAATAATACTCTATAACTTCTAATTTATGAAATCAATAATCAGTAATCTTTTTAAAAAATATAACATTTACTTACATATATGTATATCTACACATATATATGAGGGGGGTGTGTGTGTATGTGTGTGTGATTTTTTTTTTTGACTTTTCTTTTTTATACCAACATGTTTATTATCCACTCTGATTTTTTTAATACTTTTCAGCAGAAGTGAATTTTTATCTTGTGCCATTTCCCCGAAGTTCCTTAGGCTAAATTAATTTGAGCATTTCTTGTAATGCAGGACTGCTGGAGAAAAATTCTTAATGTTCTGTCTGTCAGAAACTGTCTTTATTTTGCCTTCATTTTGGATGCATATATAATTCTACAATGATAGTTTCTTTCCTCACAGCACTTCAAAGAAGTTGTACCATTTTTTCTCAGGCCTCCATTTTTTCCCCCCATGGCTAGTCATCCATCTTTCTTATTGTTCCCCTATATGCTGTCTTTTGCTTTTGCTGCTTTCAAGATTTTCTTTTTATGATGTGCCTAAATGTGGTTTTCTTTGTTTTTTCCTGCTTGGGGCTCATTGAAATTCTTGGTATGTGAATTGATATTTCCTATCAGTTTTGGAAAACCTTAGCCATTATCTCTTCAAATCGTTCTTCTCCATTTTTTCTTTCTGCACATTCTAGGATTCTGATTGCATCATTTTAGGCTATTTGATATTGTTTCAGAGAGTCCTGCAGGATTTTAATTGATGGAAGTGACTGAGTGACAAGATGGTGAGGCTGATGCCACTGGAAGAGAATTTTTATTACTTAGTTTCTGAGAGAATAAGCCAGGTCACGCCATAAAGATCCATGTGTGGAAACATCAGGTTTGGGTCAGGAATCAAGATTGGCTAGTTTGAATAATATTGGTGAGCACTGGGCTATAGGGGTGGTTTTTGGTTGTCTGGTACCTGGCCCTGGGGTGATGTAGGGCAGGGGAAATATTGGGCTGGTGGGAATTCAGTAAAAGGATTGGTTGGTTTGCATACGAAAGGTGTCTTCCTGAAGTCTTCATCATTATTTTATTTTCCATTCTTGCATATCTATTTGTCTCTTTTTAATAGTTTCCAATTCTTTGCTGAAATTCTCTTCAGTTTATGCATGCTGGCCACCTTTTTTAGGTTTCTGTCCAATCTCTCCAGTCCCATATCTGGGTTATTTCTAGGTATGGTTCTCTTGACTTAACTACTTCCTCTTTTGGCATTGGGTTACATTTTCTTCCTTCCTTGCCTCGTATTTTTTTTTTTTTTGGGGGGGGGGCTGTTGAATGCCAGATATTGTGTGTAAGAGCTGTAGAGATTAAAGTAATATTTATACCCGATAAAGAACTTGTCCATTTTTCCATCAGGCTACTAATGTGCAAGGCTGTCAATTCAGTTGGCATGAGCTGACAAATAGCTTTTCTGCCTAGTATTCTTTTGCAATATTAAGAATTTTCTGGTAGAATCTCCTTATGTCTGCATAAAACTGAACAGAGAGAGATCGACCTTTGGTCCTGAGAACCAAAATGTGAAGGAAACAGACCAAATAGTTAACTGTGCGGTCCTGGAAGTGGAGTTAGGATGGGGGTGAAAGTGACTTTCTGGTTTTGTAACAATAAACATGTATTTCTTTCATAAATAAAAATTTAATCATTGCTACCATTTCACGCCCATTAGGATGCTTTTTCCACACCACACAGTTCTCCAATTCTCGGCAGAGACCAACTGAACGTCCTACAACTGAACTCATTCTGACAATAACCAGTCAGCACAGATCCCACCAATTAGGGGCCCAGTCCCATAAGCCTGCCCTCTCCCAATCTGGGTGCCATTTACAAGTCCAGGTCGACACTTGTGCTTTTGGCTGACTGGTTATAAATTGAGGGTTACCGTGATCCTCTCAGGTTCAATAGTAAGTTGGGAGCTGGCCAGTGTTCTCAGTGATTAGAGCATTGGCCAGTCTACTGAAGGGTCTCGGGTTCCATTCCTGGTCAAGGGCATGTGCCTGGGTTAAAGGTTTGATCCCCGGCCCTGGTCGGGGCTTGTGTGGGAGGCAGCCGATCGATGTGTCTCTCTCACATTAATATTTCTCTCTCAAAATCAATGGAAAAAATATCCTCAGTGAGGATTAACAAAAAATACCAAAAAAAAAAAAATATTTTGGGATCTCACAGAACTCAGGAAGATAGTTCATTTGCTATTGCCAATTTATTACAGAAGAGGATATTTAAAAATCTGTACGTTAACAGCCAGATAGAGAGATATATTGGACAAGGCATTGGAGGTGAGGCTTGGAGCTTCCATACTCTGTGAGCATACCACCCGCCCAGCACCTCCATGTGTTCATCAATTTAGAAGCTATCCAAATCCTAGGTGTGTTTTTTGTTTTTTGTTTTTTTTTTCTAGAGGCTTCCTTGTGTAGCAGATGATTGATCAAATCATTGGCCATTAGTGATGGAGCTCATTTTCCAGCCCCTCTCCTTGCCCAAGAAGGGTAGGGGAGGATAGGGCTTAAAGTTCAAATTTTCCAATCCTATGGTTGGTTCCCCTGGCAATCAGCCCCCATCATGGGGCTATCTAGGAGCCCCCACCCTCATCATCTCAGTAGTGTGCAAAAAGATACAGAGATTCCAAAGGTTTTTTGGAGCTGTGTGTTAGGAAATGGGATCAGAGACCATATTTATTTATTATTATGTCACACCCAGCCCTTCTGCTGCTGGGTGTATGCCCAAAAGAATTGAGCACAGGGTCTTGAGGAGATCTTTGTATGCCTGTGTTAATAGCAGCCTTGTTTACAATAACACAAAGGTGGAAGCATCCCAGGTGTCCATTGAGGGGTGAATGGATGAGCGTAGGCATACAACAGAATATACAACAGAATATTTGTCAGCTTTACAAAAGAGGGAAATTCTGAAATGTGCTACTCTATCGATGATGAAAATGGAGGATATTATTCCAAGTGAAATCAGCAAGTCACAAAAAGACAAAACCCTGTATGATTCCACTTATAAGTGTTACCAGAAGTAGTCAGATTCCTAGACTCAGAAAGTAGAAGGATAGTTGTCTGGCGCTGGGAGGGAAAGGGAATGGGGAGTTCTTTAATGGGTACAGAGTTTTAGTTTTAGAAAAGGAAGAGTTCTGAAGCTTAGCTGCTCAATAATGTACTCAACCCTGCTGAACTATACAGGTAACATGGTTAAGATGGTAAATTTTATGATGTGTATTTTCTCCAAATTAAAAAATTTTAAAAAAACAACAACAACGTAATCACCACCATGAAACATTAGAGAGTAGAAAAGGAGGTTTGTTTTCAGCAGCTGAGGGGTAACCTGATTGTTCTGTGTCTTTCAGGCCCGGCGTTGCCCTGACCATGCAGGCGTTTTCAGAAGAGGAGAGGAAGCAGTGGCTGGAAGCTCTGGGTGGAAAAGAAGCTGTAAGAATAATCAGTGGTTGAGTTTTATTTCAAATCCCATAGAGTTGACTTGTGTTCGTTTTCCTGTTATTTTTATTTTATAATATTTGAAAAAAGTCCCCTGCTGAAACTGGCGCTTGGATTAATCTCAGACATGTTCAGAATTCGAGTAATTTGGCTTAAGGTGGCAGCAGCACACATGAGACTGCTGTATCATTAGTTTTTATTTTCGATGTTTTATGACTTGCCACTCTCATTTGCTGTGCTTGGGGAAGTCATCTGAATTCTCCGTGTCTTCTCTCCTACCTGACAGTACTTTGGATGATGAACACAATAAAGGCTTGCAATTTATTTTGATCTCAGTGGAGGTGGGATAGTAAATATGAGGCAGGGCGGGCAGTCCTATAAGCCACTGCTGTAATTATGTTGCTTGCTTTAACAATTTGTGATTTAGCCTAATGGAATACTGTACACAGTGTTATGAAGCCCTAGTGAATGGGCCTGTGTATTTGGATTGGTTTGAGGAATAAAGTCAGGAATATAGATCCAGAGGCACAGAAATCCAGTCTGTTTGCCACGACTTTCATTTCAGTGGCCTTTGGGAATTGAGATTGGGCAGATCACGCGTTGAATTGGGGACTTGGGATCATTATAGAAACAAATCTATATAGAAATAAATCTGTTGCCAAAGGCAGTCTCATCTTGAAGACATGTATAACCCTTCTTTAGAGTAAAGAGTCAAGTCATCCATTTGAGATACACAGATAAAGGCAAATGTGCAGAAAGAAAATACAGTCATGCACTACAGATATGCACCACATATGCTATGGTGGTCCCACAGGATTATAATGGAGCTGAAGAATTCCCAGTGTCTACCGTAGCCTTTGTGAGGTATGACTCATGTGTTTGTGCAGAGATGCCTTAGTAAACAAACCTACTGTGCTGCCAGTAGCATTAAAGTATAGTCCCATTTACAATTACTATAGTAGGCTACAGCATCTAGGTGTTTGCTCGCACCATGATACCATCACCTAACAATGCATTTCTCAGAACATAGCCCCTTTTGGTAAGCGGCACATAACTGTGTTCAGCTGTGTATTTATATGGCGACAGTTCAGGTACTGTGTAGTTTTTGCAGGTGCTATGTATGTCTTGCACATAATGGGGAGGCGCTAGAATTCTTAGAGGCAGCCTGGAATGATCACCTGTCTATTTCAGATGTGGTTATTTACATGATGGGCCCGAGTCATCGCTTTCTGAATTAGGTAGAAACCAGGTTTTAGAAATAGTGGCGCAAAAATGAGCTTCACCTTACGGATCAAAATGCAGCAATGACTTTGTCCTTCTAGAGTTGTCAGGCTGAGCATTTCATATTTGCATGGACTTTTAAAGGAGTTCCCTAGGAATCGTGGTCCCTTCACCTTGTTTTTGCTCCCTCAGTGAGAGACGGAGTGGGCTAGCTGTCTACATTAGAGCAGATGATGGGAATTCTCCAATACCAGTGTACTTTTTGCAAAGCCCTAGGTGTGCCTACTGAATCATTTTTATTGATTTGTTAAAAATACTGTTTCCCCTTTTTTCTCTCTTACCAGCTGCTCCATACTTTTAATAGAGCCATCGTCCCAAGACCAGAAGGAAGTAAGTGCTAATTTATAAAACAGACTGTTTGCCTCCCTCTTCCATGAATGTCTCTGTTTTCATTACTGATGTCAGACTGCTGCTGGGTGCTCACTCTCTGCACCCTCTCTATGCTAGCCCTCCAGGTACTATGTGTTCTGCCTTATTCACTGGGGACCTGTTCAGATTTTCCTGGGCTTTTGTAACCCTCATTGATCCCATCTCTGAGCATTAAAAAAAAAATTCTTTCTCTACAGTTACTTTCTCTAAAAACCCAAAATATATTCTCTGTCAAAATTCATTTTGATATTTATTCCTATAGCCATACATGAACACATAGGAGTTTCAGGTATGCGTCTTTCAGCTTCCTCCGTTGTAAGTTCCTGTTGGTAGGAGCTGTTTATCAGGTCTCTTATTGGCCACCGCTCCCTCACCCTTGATGTCCTTTATCCTTAGAGTCTCTGCATCTGGCTCCACAAATAACATATCATGACACCTTAGAACATACTCACATATTCTAGGACAGTGATTTCACATGCATTGTGTGTATGCACTAAAGGAAAATGAAGTACTGCTTGGCTCTGTAGTCTGGATTTTACTGAGGTAAACCAAACATATGATCAGATTTGCTAGATTCTTTATGAATTTACTTTTGATATCTTTGGAGAAATTAAGACTGCATTTCTCACATGTCCACAGTTTGGAGACATTATGTCACATAATGTACAATTTCAGAATTACCATGATGTGCATATCACTTGAGCCAAACATGAATAAAAGACATCTTTTCTAGCCTGGCACTGGAAAGTGACAGTGTGCACGCAAGGTTGTAAATGTACTGCAGCATCTTCTTAACTTCTTTCTGCCCTCTCTCCTCCTCCTTCTCCTCCTCCTTTCCCTCCTGTCTTCCTCCCTTCCTTCCTCCTTTCCTTCTCTTTTCTTTCTCTCCTCTCTTTACCTACTTTCCCCTATCTCTCTCTTTTTTTCCTTCTCTCTTTTCTTTCTTCTTTTTTTAAATAGAGAAATGGAAACATGCCTTTAAAAAAGTTTTGCCAAGCAGAAAGAATCACTTGCATTTTCTCAGCAAACCACTGCCCGATTTTCCTCATTAAAATTATTTTGAAGCTTAGCATAAAACCTGCAAAATTTATATTCATGGGTTGTTCATGCTATCCCCGCTGAGAGGCAAGAGTTAGCATTACTGTTCCCTAGTTCTAAATGCAGAACTAAAGTATTTACTTTCCCTGTTTTCATTTTGACACAAGAATTGTCTTTTATTAGGTGCTCAAAATATGCCAGCCTAATCCATAGGCAAGAGTCTGTATTAGAAAAAAACTAATATATTTTCAAAATTATCTACTACACGAATCATCTGTTCTAAATTCATTGTGAAAACAATAAAATATTAAATGCTTAGAGCAAGGAATAAAATATGAAATTCTTTTTGAAGATCATGACCCAAATAATGTTTTTAAAAAGTGTTTCTTAAATATTTTCCCCTAGGTTTTAAAAAAATAGTGTGTGTTATTTCTCCAACTGTCAAGTAATTTAAAAACCTTTCCTCACATATAACTTTTTAAAACCTCCACTCGTATATAATTTTTAAAAAAAGCTGTTGTTGGAACTTTGGCAAAATGTATCTTAACTATTTCCAGATAGCTTCCCCTAAAGGTTTTGTATCGCTTTCTTTTCCGTTTTGTGATGTAAGTTGTATTTATTAGTATAAATGTTGTTTTAAACAGTAAATTTATTGATATTGATAGTAGGTGGCCTAATAGGCCATTGAGCGGTCCTCTAAATATTTGAAATTGTCATTTACATTATTTAAACAGGGAGTACATGGCTTTTGGTTTTCTTTTTCTTAATAGGAAAATAAAAATTAAATTGAGTTTAAATAAATTTTCTTGTTTTTGTAAGGAAGAGAAATGTAAGTAATTAATTGTGCCCTTCATGTTTTATCACTATTTCTTTTAGGTGCACAGTTGGATAAGATGGGATTCACAATTCTCAGAAAGTGCATCAGTGCAGTTGAAACACGAGGTAATGTGATTATCTGAGTCATTTTATTCCTGAAAGTTGACAGGTATGTGAAATCTGAGAGACGTTTAAAATGCTCATTGCATGGTTGAGTGTCGTAAAGGGAAATACAGAAAAGAATGGGCACATTCTCCATGTCAGAGATTCCGTTGTTCATTTATTGTGTCAGGATGGGGTTTTCTTTTTCATTTACATACTCCTCCCAGCACTGAAAAGGAAGAATCATGGAAGAATCAGCAGTGTTGGGCTGCCAATCTTAATCACCTTTTGTTCATGCACTGTTGAGATATTCCCATATCCATGGTCATGTTGGCCTCCATCGAAAAAATAAGTTTCTTTGGTGTCTCATTTACATATAATAAAGTTCACTGACTTTAACAGTACAGCTTGATGAGTTTTGATAAGTGTATACAGTTGTAGAACTACTGCAATCATAGATTGCTCTCTCTCCTCAAAATCCCTTTGGGCCTCTTTGCAATCAATCTCTATTCCTTCCTTGGCCCTTGGCAATCATTGAGCTGCTTTTTTGCACTCTAGTTCTTTTTAAAAATAGCATTTTATATAAGTGGATTAATGCAGTATATCATCTTTTGAGCCTAGCTTCTTTATTTGGCTTAATGCTTTTGAAATCCACCTTGTTGGGTGTATCCTTAGCTCATTTTCTTTTTATTGCTAGGTAGACTTCCATGACATGGATGAACTGAATTTATTTATCCTTTCACATGTTGATAAATATTTGGGTTGCTTCCATCCTAAATTGAAGGGAAGCTAATCCTTTCCCCAACCAAAAGTTCACGGGCATTTCTTTACAGTCCCTGAGGAAAAACAGGGCTGTGGCACTTTGCAGCCCTTCCAGCCGACTTCAGAGAAATAATCTGGTGAGGTACTGGAATATTGAGAACTTAATTCACTTTCATGCATGTACATTCCAGGCCTACTTTGGATGACTTAGTGAGATGAAGCATTGCATTCATGTTTTCTGTCAAAACAAGGCCTTTGTTATATACAAGCCAGAACTGCTGCCTGTGAAATTAGCCTGTGGGATATGAGCTGTTCTGTGATTTGGGGATTTGCCCATCAATTACAAAGACCTCAGCCACAGAGAGCCTTTTCTCCCACACTCTGTTACAGTGGCCATGGAGGCTCTGACAGTTTTCCTTCATGTCCACCTGCGCTGAAGTTGAGCTGACAGCTGTCTTCATTTTCCTCGTGCTTCCAGAATTTTCAGACTTCAGGAAAATACTGTGATTCTCATATCTCTCACTTCTTATTCATGTTTCTGTTTTCCCTGAGCCTCTTAAGAACCTTAATTGTATTACTTGTATGTATATTATTTTGATCATTGAATTCTTTCCCCAAAAAGTTATATTTTACACATTTTCTGAATAGATAAAAATCTGTGTAGAACTCTTTCTTATTGATATGTGTAGCTTTTGGGAATCTTCTGTACATTGACTAGAACATGCAGGGTGGGGCAAGAGTAGGTTTACCATTGTTTGTGTAGAAAATAATGCACTAATTAATGATAATACAAGAATAATAAACTCTGTGTTTTGTGTATTCACAACTATAAACCTACTCTTGCCCCACCCTGTATTTATTAGAACCTATATATATGGAATGTATTTTTATTATAAATATATTAAGTTGTTGGATTTTTTTTCTTTTTTAATCCTCATCCGAGGATATTTTTCCATTGCTTGTTTTAGAGAGAGTAAAGTGAGGGAGGGAAGGAGCGAGGGAGGAGAAAGAGAGGGAAACATCGATGTGAGAGAGATACATCGATTGGTTGCCTCCCAAACAAGCTCTGATAGGAGCTGGGGATTGAACCTGCAACCCAGGTACTTGCCCTTGGCCAGGAATCAAGCCCGAGACCCTTCAGTTTGCAGGCCAGTGCTCTAACCACTGAGGAAGCCGGCCAGGGCTGGATGTTTTTAACAGAAGAACGAATCTACACTTTTAACACATTGTTTGCGGGTAGTTTTTATCGCGCGCTAACAGGTGGCGTGGGCCATTTTTGCTAATTTTTTGCACAAATGGCAACCTTCAGTAAAATTATGATAACTTTAGTTTACGGATTTATACGTTACCCGCATTCTACCGCTAGTCTATAAAAAACGTATTAATACGTGTCCCATGCTCTACTACACTGGTAGAACGTATAAATACGTAAAACGTATAAATACGTTTCCCGCATACAATGTGTTAAATTAGGTTTTCCCATTTAAATATTAAAAAAACACATTTTTTTTCAAATTTTTTATTCTCCAAGGGCTTCCATTATTAAAGCCTTTTGTTTTTAATGGATTAATAGACTAAAAATAGTTAAAGAATCAACTGTCAGATGATATTATTAAAAACTATAGGCCTGGTGCACAAAAATTTGTGCACTCACTCGGGGGTGTCCCTCAGCCTGGCCTATGCCCTCTTGCAGTCTGGGACCTCTCGGAGGATGTTCACCTGCTGGCTTAGTCCTACTCCCTGGGGGATTGGGCCCAAGCTGGCAGTCAGACATCCCTCTGGCAGCCCAGCAGCCCTCAGGGGATGTCCACTTACCAGCAGGGAGCAGACCCTAGCTGCAGTCGGACATCCTTAGTGCTGCTGAGGAGGCGGGAGAAGCTCCCACCACCACCACTGTGCTGGCAGCCATCAGCCTGGCTTGTGGCTGAGCAGAGCTTCTCCTGTGGGAGTGCATTGACTACCAGGGGACAGCTCCTGTATTGAGCATCTGCCTCCTGGTGGTCAGTGTGTGTCATAGTGACCAGTCATTCCCAGTCGTTCTGCTGTTAGGGTTAATTTGCATATTACCCTTTTATTATATAGGATAGAGGCCTGGTGTGTGGGTGGGGGCTGGCTGGTTTGCCCTGAAGGGTGTCCCTGATCAGGGTGGGGGTCCCGCTGGGGTGCCTGGCCACCCTGGGTGAGGGGCTGATGGATGTTTTCAGGCTGGTCACACTCCCTTCAGGGTGGGGGTCCCCACTGGGGTGCCTGGCCAGCCTGAGTGAGGGGCTGATGGCTGTTTGCAAGCTGGTCAAGCCACCCCCCCAGTGGGGACCTTCACCCCATGGAGGTTTGGCCAGCCTGGGTGAGGGGATGATGGCTGTTTTCAGGCAGGCCACACCCCCTTTAGGGTGGGGGGTCCCCACTGGGATGCCTGGCCAGTCTGGGTGAGGGGCTGAGGGCCGTTTTCAGGCTGGCCAAGCCCTCTGGCGATAGAAGCTCCCAGCCTCTCCTTTTTTTCTTTGTTTATTCTGGGATTTATTTACCTTCTATAATTGAAACTTTGTAGCCTTGAATGGAGCTCAGAGCCAGCCAGAGCAGGCGGGAAGCTTGGCTTCCTCCATCGCCAGGGGCAACCCAAGCCTCCTGCTCGCTCCAGCTCCGTGGCCCTGGCCGGCTGAAAGCAGGTATCTGGGGTTTATTTATTTTCTATAATTGAAACTTTGTTGCCTTGAGTGGAGCTCAGAGCCGGCCGCGGCAGGCGGGAAGCTTGGCTTCCTCCACTGGGGCAGCCAAGCCTCCTGCTTGCTCCAGCTCCGTTGCTGCCGGCCGCCATCTTGGTTGGATTAATTTGCATATAGTTGCTCTGATTGGCTTGGTGGGCATGGCTTAAGGCATAGCGAAGGTATGGTCAATTTGCATGTTTGTCTTTTATTAGTGTAGATAATGAGGAACATTAGAGAATCTCTGAGGCTTTTTATGCTAAATTTGGAAGCTCTTTCAAGGAATTTGGTCTTAATGATTTCCCCCAGTCAGCTGTAATTGCTGTTGGTATTTTTTTGTGCTACAGGTGTTGTTGTCTCACTTTATTTCATCAGTCAGAATAAAGCTAGTTTACGGTATGCTCCTCTAACAAGAGACCCACAAGTGTCTATGGTTTAAAACAGCAGGACTTACTTTTCTCTCAGGTATGGGTAGGAGGGCTTTGCTTATCACTGATACCTGGCCTTAAAGGTGCCTGGTCCCTTTTGCAATCCAAAGAAGTTAAGGTTCCTGGTTGCTGTGCCTGCGGGAAACAGTGCTGGAAAGTGGGGATGGAGGGGCAGAGAATGCAATGCCCCTGGGACCTAACTCAGATACAGAGAACCAACTGATGGTTGCTGGAGGGGAATGGGGTGCGGAGATGGGAGGAAAAGGGGAAGGAGATTAAAGAATACAAACTTCCAGTTATAAAATAAGTCATGGGTATGTAGTGGACAGCATAGGGAATACAGTCAATAATATTGTCATAATTATATATGGTTACTAGACTTATCAGGGTGATTCCTTTGCATGGTATATAAATGTTGAACCACTATGTTGTACACTTGAAACTCATACAATGTTGTACGTCAAGTATAACTTAAAAAACTTTAAAAAAATAATGGTCGAGACTAGAGGAAGGACAGGAGAGGATCGTGGGAGGAAGGGTGACACCGTTACTCTGAAGGAGGTTTACTTATTCATGAATTGATAAGCAGTTGTCAGGTTTAAGCTCCAAAGTGGTGAGATAAGATAGGCATCTTGGAAAGATTCTTAACCTCTGGGACTCTTGATTTCTAAAAGAATGTAACTCGGAATTTCATTCATGCTGTCTAGCTCCATGCATGTTTGTGAGGATAAAAGAGCTAATTTTTGTACATAGTAGATATTCATTAACTATATTTGTCCTCTTTCCATCCTTCCCCTGAATTCTTTTTAATTGTGAAATGTCCATGTTCTTCCTTTAACTACGATATTGCAGGGTGTGTTCATTACATTTCATGTATTTATCTTGTTTCTGAAACTTGACTCTTTCCTTTAAGTAGAGAAAACGTCTTAGTGTTTGCCTGCCTTTCTTCATTTCTAAGTTTGGTCAGTGTCTTACACATATAGTAAGCAACTGCTTTCTGTTTGAGAATTCAGAGATTTGATTAAAATGGCACCTTAGCACCATTGTGTGTCCCAACAGTTTGTAAAATTATTGGAAGAATTTATTCTTCTATATGTGGTTGGAATTAGTACTTTCAAATAACATGAAGGATTGGTTTTTACTGCTGTATCAGTTTGTCAGCATCTTTCTGCATTCTGGGTAATATTTTAGATATCGATAGAAAGTTGTATCATAATACATGTGGAAGAGTCTTAATGGTTTCAGATCTTGGGGATTCACTACCTAATTTCCTTAAGTAAATAACTCCCCTTCCTAAAAAGGAACCATCTCCCATACCCAGTACATTGTATTAGTCTGCAACTGCAAGACACCTAGTTTTTCAGGTACTTGTATTGTAAAATATGCAAAAACCAAGGAAGACTCTTTTTGCTTAAAAACTTCTTTTAGTTGCTATTTTTTAAATAGTTATCATGATTTAAAATTAAATTTGTATGCAACTTTTGTTTATGAAGTTTCCCTTAAAAAATCTTCCATATGTGAATAATTTGAATATTCACTTTAATTTCTAGAGTATGGCATTAAAATGTCGGTCTAGGCAAGCTGTCAGTTATCAGATTCAGCCTTGTAACAAGCTGTGAATTCACGGGCTAGAAGTAGGAAGCCATCCCTAAGATGTCACAGTCTTAGATTTGTCACATGTAAAAGTGTATTTCTCTTTCTTTGAAAAGTAGTTTTAGGTTTTTGGAAAATTTTTCTGAGGTTGGGTTGAGGATTTTTCTGTTTCCAGAGCATTTCCGGAATTATATAGAGTCTCACGATGGGCTGGAAGAAGATAATAATGTAGAGTTTTAGAATTAATCTTTGTGGGAGGGAAGACGCCCAAAGTGAACTCGCAATATATTTTGGCATGATTGCACATTAATCTTAAATTGCCAAGGGCAACTTACGTGCAAAATGAAGAAAATAAAGAACAGCTGTTCCTGGGAAATTTTACAGCCAGTAAATGAAAGTTTTTTTGCTCACTGTCTCTTTTTTAATCATAATATAATGGGTGTGAGATGAGTGTGGGTGGATACAGAGGACAGTCTGATGTGGGAGGAGGGAGCTCAGGAGTCTTGTGGTGTCTGCAAAAATGCATATGCAAAACCGAAATAATAAATCCAGGCTAGTCGGGACTGATTATTCATTTTCTCAATTAGTCATCTTACTTGCTTTAAGAACAAATAAGTTTCCAAAGCTATTAGCTGCCAGATGAATGGTTGAATAAGATTAATAGAGACAAATTATTCAACTGTCTTGCTACAGAGTAGGCATGCTAGATTTTGTGTTTGGTTCAAATTCTGTGATGAGGTCCCTGTAAGGCTCTGAGGCACTCTTAGCATCATGGTGAAGAGCGTGAGCTCAGAACTCAGCCTTATTTGTAAGACTTATTAACTCTACAACCAAGTTAGTTACTTAACCTCCTCATCTCTTGGTTTTATCATGTGTAATAGGGGCTAAAGGTAGTATCTCCTTCCCAGGGTTGCTTTAAGAATGCTTGAGGCATTGGCACATATTAAATGATTAGTAAATGTGAGTTGCTTATTTAGAGATAAATCTATTAAGTGAGCCCAGTCATAGTTAAGTAGTCCTATTATTGTTTCAAGAGTCTGGGAGCACTGAGAAACCTTGCTTAGTTTTTAAAAACAAGTAAGTTACATAGGGAAATAAATCACCTCAGTTTACTTATCTAGTAACTTTGTGTGGCTCTTGTAACCAGCAGCAAAATTACCTGGTTTGGCACTCAACCTTCTGTTCCTCAGTGTCCTGCAGACACGGGAGCAGTCACATGGCCAAGGGACAGTGAAGAAAAGGGAAGAGGCTCAGCAAGGATGATCTCAAGCTGTCCAAAGAAAGAGATCCTCCAACGTTGCCTAAAATTTAGTCCCGATGCCGCAGCTGCTCTGAGTGGAGGCAGGTGGCAGCAAGGAGACATGATCCAGCCTTTTCTAACGTCCTGGCCTCTGTAGAGAGGGGATGACAGGAACCTTGCAAAATGCAACGGCCAACTTTTGCCTTGACTTTGAGTCTCTTCATTGATTTATATAAGTAAAATTTTGTAATGATTTAAGCTACATGAATGATGAATTTGAAAATAAGACATACCTTGATTTAACTGTCCCCTCCATCCCATCTTACTTTAATTACTTACCTATTCCGGGACATGGACATGTTAAATGGGCTTTAGTCAACACTTTCTGGATGTTTCCTACAGGAAAGAGATTGGAGGAAAAAATGCTGGAGATATGGTTCCTTTTCTTAAAGGGTAGCTTCAATGTAGTTTCACGACAGTAAAGGCTTTGAGATTTTATGCTGCTTTTATAGATTTTCTGCATCATTTCATGAATATAGTCGAAGACATAAGACTCCTGGGCCATAGAGGAAGGTCAGCTTATTACTCTCACATAGTAGGTTGCATTATAGGAGAAGAACTCTGAATTTAGGAAGCAGACTCTTCTATAAAGGTGGGCAAGCATGTCGGCTCTTTGCTCTAGTTGGAGACACCAATCTCTATTTTCCAAAATTACACATAAACCTGCTTTTTGCTCCAGAGGGAGATGCTGGAGTAGAGGGTGTCTGCCCGCTCTGGGTGCTGCTGGCAGAGGGGAGTGGGTGGGTGGTATGATATGAGCAGATGCTCTGTGAGCAGTGGAGGCCACTGTGGCAGATCCCAGGTGCTGTGCTGTGTGTCTGCCTCGGTCCTGTGGGAAGTAGTAAGACACTGACAGGTTAGAGAAGCAGTGTGTTCAGATCTCTGACAGGAAGTGGAATGGATGGGAGTGGTGTGGCTGCGGGAGATGGAAGGTGGGATCACTGGTTGGGTTTTAGAAATGATGCAGATCATTGGTGAGAAGAAGGGGGACATCTGTCATACTCTCAACAATAAAGATTTAAAAAAAGAAATAATGCCAATGAGAGATGGTGGAGGTTTAAACTAAGGCCTTGGCAATGGAAAGAAGAGATGGATAGGAACAGAGACTTGGAAGAAAAAACAGAATCCGCGACCTGTGGGTTGTAGCGGGTAAGTAAAAAGTGAATGTAAAAATAGACTCAGAGCTTTCCAGCTAAGGTAATTGCCAACATCGTGAGCCAAGACAGAATGCACGAGGAGAGATAGGTTTGGGAGGAATGTACACTGGTTTTGTAAATCCCGAATTCTAGGTACCTGTGACTTTTCTTTTGGAAGTAGAACGAAGGCAGCAGGAGAGATGGTGGGTATCATTTTCAGAGAGGTGAGTGAGGTTTTGAATGTCAGTCATTCAGGTGGATGGTGAGGTAAGAAGGTAAGGGAGCAAAAGGAAGAATCTGAGGATCTTTGTATTCAGGGACAGAGGGGAAGAAGAAGAATGGACACATAGGACATATATGGGTTTAGTGGTTGTGAAGGCAAGAACCTGGAGAATAGCCAGGTTGTACAGGTTGTACTTATGTGTTGTTCCCACAAGAACCCTCTGAGACAGTGGCATTTATGTGAGCAACTGAAGTGCAGAGACATGGTTTGACTTTTACAAGACTCAGAGCTAGAAAGCAGTAGACCGAAAAGCAAATCTAAGACTGAGTTATTCATACCAGTGCTTTCAGCCACAAGGAAAGGGAGGAGATGGAGATGCAGCAGGCTGATCTTCTGAGGATGTTGACGATGGACAAAATAAAGAGGACACACATTTTCAAAGAACAGAGGTGATTTGAAACTGTAGACAATAGGAAAGGAAAGTGGGGAGGGAAGATTTAAGTATCTCTGAAGTGCTCCTCTAGCTTTGGGATGAAGCCATTCTAAAGTCACACCTACCTGTCTGCTTTCCATTCCAACTTAATCAAGGACCTCTGCAGGTGCACCATCTGCCCAGGAAAGAATTGCTTGCTTTGCTGGGAATCTCTGCAACACTGTGGGAAGTCTCTTAGTTGTAGACATAATGACGTGTGGAATCTGCATCTGACAGTATTTTAAATCCTAACATGCAGCATTTCCTGAGTGTTTCCTGTACTCTAGCTGCCAAATCTTATACTACTCAGTAGGTAGTTGAGCAGATATATCTTATTTATTAGGCCTTAAGTGCGTATGAGAAGTCTACGATTCAGAGCAAGTTAAGGGAAACTGAACAGAGGCTGTGAGATCCTCCTTTCCCTAAGGTTCACACTGAGAGGAAGGCTGAAGGCCACATCGAACGAGTTGTGGCTACAGCCTCTCTTAAATCCTGGGACAGCAAGACATCTGACAACTGGGGGAAGTTTGGGACCCCAAGTGTTCCAGAGAAAGAAGAAACTCCTTGTTATTCTGTCACTTGCCTCCAGCCCCAGTCTAGGCAGCCTGCCCACAGGCTTGGGTGGTTATACAAGGAATAGCAACAAGTCTAAGGTTGTCTGATCTGAAGCAAAAATACCTTCACTTGTGTTGGTTAGAAACTGGAAACGAAGCCAGCCACACAGAGCATTGGGAATATATAGTCCATTCTGACCCTGACACAAAGGTAGAAGCTAATAAACCGAACACTGCTTGTATTTGGACTTGAATTTGAGATGAGACTTAGAGTTAAGTATAGATTGTGTTTACGGAGTCCTGACATCACCAGTACTTTCAGAAATACTAGGCCGGACATGGATATTAGCCTTTTGCTTTTTCCATATTTCTCACGTAGCCTGGGATGGGCAGCAGTAACAGAAGTAGATGTGGCGCAGCCGCCCTCATGTGCCACGGGGTTGGATTTATGAGCTCAGTCTCTGGTTGGTCTGGATGTGGGAAGACAGGTTGAAGGAAATCATAAGCCCTTTCCTGACAGCGGGGAAACGACTCATCATCATGCAGATGTGGATTTATATGAAAAGAGTCTGAAGGCCAACCTGAAAGTGAAAGCAACACTTCGCAGGAAGGGAAAATGCAGATTGGTTCCTGGCAGATAGAAGCTCTCTGTAATGTTTTTCTCTCCGCTGCCCAAATAATTATGATCCAGAGGAGAAATTCCAAATGTTATTGGTGAGCAGTAATTTTATATTTTCCATGAGTCATTCATATTAAATGAACGTTGACTCTCTTCCCAACATGTGCTTTATTTTTATGAAAGTGGGCTGTCGACTGCATGCCTTGGTTAGGATAGGATGACTTTTATGTTTATTGTGCCTAGCTGTTTTGATATTAATTTTGAATTTTATGCTCAGTTAAAGCTTTGAATGTGTGGTATGTGGGGCTGATGCAAACGCTTTACAAACATTACCTTCTTTAATTTTCACAACAACCCCATTCCTTCATTAACCTCATTTATCAGGCAAAGAGGCGGAGACACAGGGAGACCGAGTAACTTACCAGGTCATACAGTTGGGAGGTGGTCAAGTTGGAAGTTTCCAGGCTATCAGTAACCTTAACCTGTAATAATTTATATCTTACAAACTCAACAAATTTGTGTCTCTAGGATATATATAATCTATCTACACGGTTTAAAATGTTATCTCATTTTGGGCTTTTCATCTTTGTACAGCTATAATCTTCTAACATTCCCAGTGTTTAGATATCATCTACCTTGCTTCGTACAGTACTGAGTGCATTGTATGTGTTGAAAACAGTGCATTCTTCTTCCAAAGTTTAGAATCCTGATTCTATAATACAACACCTTAAAGGTATCATGCTGAATGGTATGTCCCTTTGATGGAATAGGGCAGTGATGGCGAACCTATGACACGTGTGTCAGAGGTGACATGCGAACTCATTTTTTTGGTTGATTTTCCTTTGTTAAATGGCATTTAAACATATAAAATAAATATCAAAAATATAAATCTTTGTTTTACTATGGTTGCAAATATCAAAAAATTTCTATATGTGAAATGGCACCAGAGTTAAGTTAGGGTTTTTCAAAATGCTGACACGCTGAGCTCAAAAGGTTCGCCATCACTGGATTAAGGGACTCATTTTGGCGTCTGCATGCTTATATTTAAAAATAATTCAATATGAACACACATTTTTGCAGACCTTTAAAATGGTATGAATTGCCCAGTATCTTGGAAGGATTTCTGCCTATGAACCTGTTTATTTTTATGTCACTCAGCACAGTGGGTAGCCTGGGAAGTGCTTATTGGACTCAAGTAGACATTTAAACATAGTGCCTGTTGAGGATTGGTTATACACCATGTGAGGAACACATTGGGAAATGTTTTGTAATTCACCTGTGACCCGAAACAATATTCATGAGTCTCATCATTGCTTCCTTTTAATATAGCTTATCATTCTTCACCTTTGTGTTTGGTATTTTCTCACAAATTTTTCCTGATCATTTTACCTATAGTGCATTTTTTCTTTTGTTTTCAAGAATCTTTCAAGATTGGTTAATATTTATAACTATATAAATATATAATTCTAAAACACATTACAGTAATACAGTTTTATGCATATATAAATATTAATCATGTTTGTTCATTCCATAGCCCATAGGAGAATTTGCCTTTGCAGTGCTGGTGGGATATGTAACCTGTATTTGTATTTATACATACACATGTATAAATATGCACATGTGCCCCATTAGTAATAACATATGGCAGACTTCTTTAAAAAATTGTTTATTGTTGAAAGTATTACATATGTCCCCCTTTTTCTCCCATTGATCCCCTCCAGCCCGCCCTGCCCCCCCACCCCCCAGGCCTTCAACACCCTATTGTCTGTGTCCATGGGTTATGCAGATATGCATACAAGGTCTTTGGTTGATTACCTCCCATTTACCCACTTCCCCTTCCTTCCCTCTGAGATTTTCTCACTCTGTTCCATGCTTTCATGTCTCTGGATCCACTCTGTTCATTAGTTTATTTTGTTACTTAGATTCCGCATATGAGTGCAGTCATGTGATACTTGTCTTTCTCTCGACTGACTTATTTCACTTGGCATGCTACTCTCCTGGTCCCTCCATGCTGTCTCAAAGGGTAAGAGAGACTTCTTTTTTACTTATGCATAGTATTCCATGGTGTAAATGTACCACAGCTTTTTTACCCACTCATCTACTGATGGGCACTTGGGCTGTTTCCAGATCTTAGCTATTGTAAATTATGCTGCTATGAACATAGGGGTGCATACATTCTTTCTGATTGGTGCTCGGGTTTCTTAGGATATATTCCCAGAAGTGAGATCATGGGGTCAATGGCAGATCCATATTTATTTTTTTGAGGGAACTCCCATGTGGCAGACTTTTGATGTAAATCCTGTGAATACAAGAAGGAACATTAATGACCTTTCACCCCTGTTGTCAACATGCACAAGTGCAAACACGATTTATCCCCTCCCCAAATATTGATCAATTACCTCATTCTATGACAAACACTCTTCTTATCCTATCTAATAAAAGAGAAACATGGTAATTAGCCGTACATCCGCTACCCTTCCCATTGGCTAATCAGGGCGATATGCAAATTAACTGCCAGCCAAGATGGCAGCCGGCAGCCAGGCAGCTTGAAGCGAACATGAGGCTTGCTTGCTTCAGTGACGGAGGACTCCAACGTTCCCCGCCTGCCGCTGCCAGCCTCTGAGCTTGCAGTTTGAAACATTGTTACAAACATAGAAGCTAAACAAAACCCCAGAAACCTGCTTTCAGCGAGCCGGGATCTCAGAGCCGGAGTTGAAACAGTGTTTCGATTATAGAACCCAAACAAACCAGATACCTGATTTCAGCAGCTGAGGCCTAAGAGCTGGAGCCAAGCCTCAGAGTTAAAGCTGGCCCAGAATAAAAAAGAAAAAAAGAAAAAAAGAAAAAAAGGAGCAGTTGGGAGCTTCAGTCACCCGCCAGCCTGAAAACAGACCTAAGCCCTTCACCCAGACTGGCCAGGCACCCCAGTGGGGACCCCCACCCTGAAGGGTGTGTGACCAGCTGCAAACAGCTATCATCCCCTCATCTAGGCTGGCCAGGCACCCCAGTGGGGACCCCCACCCTGATCCAGGACACCCTTCAGGGCAAACCAGCTGGCCCCCACACGTGCACCAGGCCTCAATCATATATAGTAAAAGGGTAATATGCCTCCCAGCACCGGGATCAGCAGAACTGCGAGGCCTTCCGAACTGGGATCAGCGTGACAGGGGGCAGCGGTCAAACCCCTTGATCGCCCTGCGGCTCCTTGTGTGACGGGGGTGGGGCCACAACCTCCCTATCCGCCCTGTTCTGTTCGTAACAGGGGAAGGCACCCCCACCCCCTGATCAGCCCTGCTCTGTGCCTGATAGGGGGGAGCTCCCCAACCCCCTGATCGCCCTGTGGCTCTGTGTGTGACAGGGTGCAGTGCCCCAACCCCCTTATTGGCCCTGCTGTGTGTGACGGTGCGGCGCCCCAACCCCCCCACAGGCCCTGCTCTGTGTGTGACGGGGTAGAGCCATAACCTCCCCATCGGCCCTGCCCTGAGTGTGACAGGGTGCGATGCCCCAACCCCCTGATCCGCCCTACTCTGTGAGTGACAGGCGAGAGCTCCCCAACCCCCTGATGGGCCCTGCTCTGTGCGTGACAGGGGGGAGCTCCCCAACCCCCTGATTGGCCCTGCTCTGTGCGTGACAGAGGGTGGCGCCGCAACCTCCCCATCGACCCTGCCTTGAGTGTGACAGGGGGTGGCGCCCCAACTCCCCAATCAGCCCTGTTCTGAGCCCGACCAGGGGCTGCACCTAGGGATTGGGCCTGCCCTCTGCCACCCAGGAGCAGGCCTAAGCCAGCAGGTCATTATCTCCCGAGGGGTCCCAGACTGCGAGAGGGCACAGGCCGGGCTGAGTGACACCCCCACCCCCCGCCCCGAGTGCACAAATTTTTGTGTACCAGGCTTCTAGTTACTAAATAAGAGCTGAATCTGTTAGTTTACAGACCCATAGAAATTGATCATTTATTTCTGTAAAATCACACACCTGCAAAACTTTAAAAAATGATTGTGTGCCTGTTACCATAGCAAGTGTTTATGTTCCACTTTGAGCCTTACCCCTTCATATTGTTATATCTGTATTTTATAGTTACAAATAACCTTTTCTGTCTCTCTTAATTTTCTTTCCTTATTTCTTTGCTAATCAGTCATTACCTTATTATTCATTTATTCAGTTCATTCACTAATTTATTCAGTCCATTTGTTAAGTCTACACTATGTGCTGAGGACTGTGCAAGGCATTAAGAATACTGAGCTGTCAGGTACAGAATCTATTTCTGAAGCTTACAGGAAAGGAAAGACTTCGTGGCTCAGTTGGTTCCAAGTTGCTTTCTCTTTTCACTTTATATTTCTTTTTAATTTTACCCCATTTTTCACTTTATTCGACCTCAGTGCCTGAAATACAGTCAGCACTCAATAATTCCTAAGAAGTTAACAGGAAATTGTTATATAATTTTTAGCCTGTTATCTTCTCATTTATTTCCGGTTTTCATTTTATGTTCTCCATTTGTCTTTGTGTGTGTGTGTGTGTGTGTGTGTTAATGACCTGTCTTCTCGCTTCTGCTTCTTGGAATTGCCACTTTGTTTCCTTCTTACCACATCTACTTGCCAGACTTTGCCTCCACCTCTGTTATTGAACCGAATTTGTCAACCCTGTTAATTTTTCTTTTTGCCTCTAATTCGTTTATTGTTTCAGATCATCTTATTGTTTCAGATTATCTTACTTGCTTTTGTGCTTCTCCAGCCCACCTACAAGGGCCTCTGGGGACCCCTGGCAGGTCTGTAGCTCCACACAGGTGTTTTCTGGTGCTGAATAGACTCGTGCTGCTCCAGTCATTTGGGTTCTGAGAGGGAGGCAGTTGGGCAGAGATGGAGATGGAACCTGACTCATTCCCGTTTCTAACCCTCTCCTCCAGGAAGATCTGGGCGGTGTCCTGTGATAGCGCTGTGTGAGATTGGAGGAGGCAGGTGGTGGGAAGTCAGACACAGTTGATTTCACCTTACTCACTTTGCCCAGGGACAGCTGTCATCACCCGCCCATCACTGTAATGGAGAGTGCTTCCCTTTTCTTTCCTGCTGATCAGAACTGATCTTAGTTATCAGAAGAAAAAATATTTGGGCCTGTAAACATGTTGAGCAGATGACAACTTTTGTTAAAAGTTAGAAAGTGTTGTAGTAATGATAGCAAATCAGTGGGCCTTGATATTCTGAAAAAGTTTTAATAATTTGGATATCTTAACTTTAACTTTTCATTTCCTAACTATAATGTCTGTTTTGACCCAAGTCCAATCTATATCAGTAGTTCTACATTAATTTCAAGTCAAATCAGCCTAGCTATAGTCTATTCTGCACTCAACTATTTTATGCAGGGCCCCATGAAAGCTACTAAAAACAACAGTAACAAAAAACAAGGTTGACTGCGCATCTTTTCAGGTAAAATATCTGTGCATTCAGGGAGAGAACGTAGCAGGACACAGGACTTCAGTTTGTAATCTGAAAATTCTGAAGTTGGATGTATTTCAGAATTTAGATTTTCTTTTAAATTTAAAAAGGTAATAAGGGACATATACTGTACAGTCTATCATCTCCAGATAGGTTTGGTGTGGAATAACTTTAAAATAAATGTTTTTATTGATTTCAAAGAGAGGAAGGGAGAGGGGGAGAGAGATAGAAACCTCAATGATAAGAGAGAACCACCAGTTGACTGCCTCCTGCACACCCTCTACTGGGGATCCAGCCCACAACTCAGGCATGGGCCTAAGTGGTAACCAAACTGTGATCTCATGGTTCATAGGTTGAGGCTTACCACTGATCCATACCGGCCGGGCGGAAATTACTTTTAACATGGTGAAATACAAATATTCACACTGAGTGGGGAAAATAAAAACTCAACCTGATGTCAGGTCAGGCATTCAAATTTTTTGATTTTATGAATTGTGCATAAGAGATTGTTGGTTAATTTTAAAACATAATTAAGTGTTAAAAGGATTAATTAGGAGCCACTCTCAGAATAAGGGAATATCACTATGGTGTCAGAAAGATGGTATTTTATCTGGTTTTGAAGGTCTGGATAGAACTTTATTTTTGCTCACTGTTGAATCCTTGGCAGCTAGACTCGCACCTGCCACATATTTTATAAATAATATTTGACAGATGAGTAATTTATGAGGAGAAGGGAGGAGACTGCCACTTGAACGTGGATGTGGAGAAGGGAATGCATTTGGTTATTGTGGGCCAGTCAGTGGTCTGCTCTGATTAAAGCGAATACTCCACACAGTACATGTTGGGTAGGTGACGTGGGGGCCATAATCGGTGTTTATGCCTTACATACTTGTTCATCTGAGGAGTTTAGACTGTATTGATGGCTTACTCTTAAATAGGGATGGAAGAGAACTTAGATAATCAGAGGTTTGGAAAATAAAAAGTTAAAAAAACAGAGATGATGTTCCGAATGGATTATGGGTATATGTGTTTCCTCTAAGGGTGCCTTAAAAAAATGTGTGTGTACCACATTTAAAACTGTCAAGAAACAGAGATTACTCTGAGTTTGAAGAAAATGCAGACGCTGACCTGTTGAATTTGGAAAGTGACAGGGAGGAAATAAAAAAAAAAATTCAAAATCCTAATACTTGGTGATTACAAATAGTGATCCCTTTGGCTGAAAGAGGGAAATTTGAGAGAAGCTGAGAAAATAGGCTAAACCCACTGACATGACTTGGCATATTGAGTGGTTTGTATTCCTTAAAGTCTTTATTAATATTTTTTGTGTGATGTGTTTGTAGATATAAAGCATGCTCCAGTTTCCATAGTCCATAGCATCTAAGAACAATGCAACAGAAAATCTTACACAACTTGAGTGTATGTGTTTTACATGCTACTTCCTAGCTGCTTTTGTACAAAGTTTATTTAAATTTCATTAAAAAAAAATAAAAGCTGTGCTGAGTAGCATTAATTACCCCTTGCACCTTTTTATTACGCATTAGCAATTAACTCTACTTCTCGCAGGCTGATGAATTTGAACTTGATCAATTATCTGATAGTAATTGCCAGTACAAAGTGATTGTTATTGCTGAAGTAACATTTTTATTTAATTTTTCCATGTATTTCAGGCACGTTTATTTGACTGTAGAATATGGCTTGCTCTTTTGGCTTCTGGCAATGAGGTCAGACTGTTTTAGGTCTCTCAAATAGAGTAGTATTGGGTGGAGGGGAGGTGGGAATCCTCTGGTATTTTAAACTGCCATGGCCTTCTGGACTACAGGAGGAGGAAGGAATGAAGCTCAGCAGGCTCACACTCTGAGTTGACAAATTTCTTTCCTTCTTTTTTTCAATTCCTTGCAGAACTGACTTGCATTTTCCTCCTCCCTGTAGTTGGTGAGCATTCCCCATGAGGAAGGTGCGTCTCTGCTACTTAGGTTCTTTAGCGTTCTGAATAGACTTGTCTAGACAGAAGGGGTGGCCTTTGCTCTCAGGTTCTTGGCTCTGTTGAGTAATTGAGAGAACACGTGTGGGCATCACCTCTTTTCCCTCGCATCACAACACAGGGTGTAGGCTACTGTCTGTGATCTCAGAGGCAGCATCCAGGCTGGGAGCTTTCGCATCTTGCCCAAGTTCTCAGCTTAGGAGTGACTGAGCTGTGATTTGAATCCAGTTCTTTAGACTCTGTCTAGTATTTATTTTTCATCACCCCAGGCAGGGAGACAAAAAGCAAGTATGGCCCTAGCTGGTTTGGCTCAGTGGATAGAGTGTCGGCCTGCGGACTGAAGGGTCCTGGGTTCGATTCCAGTCAAGGGCACATGCCCGGGTTGCAGGCTCGATCCCCAGTAGGGACGTGCAGGAGGCAGCCAATCAATGATGTTCTCTCATAATTGATGTTTATATCTCTCTCTTCCTCTCTGAAATCAATAAAATATATTTAGGAACTCATACAACTTAACAGAAGGAAAATAAACAATCCCATCAAAAAATGAGCAACGGACCTAGATAGATACTTTTTGAAAAAACAGAAGGCCAAGAGACATATGAAAACATGTTCAAAGTCACTAATCATCTGAGAAATGCAAATCAAAATGACAATAATGTACCATCTCACACCTGTCAGAATGGCTATCATCAAGAAATCAATAAATGATAAGTGCTGGCAAGGTTGCAGAGAAAAAGGAACCCTCGTGCACTGCTGGTTGGAATG
This sequence comes from Myotis myotis, assembly GCF_014108235.1. NCBI lineage: Eukaryota > Metazoa > Chordata > Mammalia > Chiroptera > Vespertilionidae > Myotis > Myotis myotis. Next base: position 54,158,443 of record NW_023416368.1, read on the forward strand.
CAGACTGGTGCAGCCACTGTGGAGAACTGTATGGGGTTTCCTCAAAAAACTAAAAATGGAACTTCCATTTGACCCAGTGATCCCACTCCTAGGAATATATCCCGAGAAATCAGAAACACCAATCAGAAAGGATATATGCACCCCTATGTTCATAGCAGCACGATTTACAATAGCTAAGATTTGGAAACAGCCTAAGTGCCCATCAGTAGATGAGTGGATTAAAAAACTGGTGCATCTACACAGTGGAATACTACACTGCTGTACTAGTAAGAAGGAAGGAACTCCTACCATTCACAACAGCATGGATGGACCTGGAGAGCATTATGCTAAGTGAAGTAATTCAGTTAGAGAAAGATAAATATCACATAATCTCACTCATTTGTGGAATGAACAACATAAACTGATGAACAAAAACAGATCCAGAGACAGAGAAGCATCGATCAGACTGTCAAACCTCAGAGGGAAGGTGGGGGAGGGTGGGGGAAGGGGGACAGATCAACCAAAGGACTTGTATGCATGCATATAAGCCTAACCAATGGACACAGAAAATGGGGGGGGGGGTGAGGGCATGAGCGGGGGTGGTGGTGGGCAATGGGGGGATAAGGACACATATGTAATACCTTAATAAAGAAAAAAAAAAGTATACTCCCATGGGCAAATTTCATGGCCTGTTTGGTGTTTTTTTCTGTTTTGAAAACTTTGGAGATTAGAGGCATCATCTCCTCGTCAGCCCGTCAGCCCGTTGTGTTCAACATGCATAGTGCAGAAAGTAAACACATAGGCAGAAATCTACAACTCTTTGTAGAAATAAATAAGTCACATGTTCTGGAAGTCATTATTTTCTGATGAAAGTTTTTAAGCATAAAAAGAGTAGAGAAAGTGGTGCAATGAACTCCCATTTTTGTTGTCACTCAGACTCGGTGATTACCAGGATTTTGCTGCAATTGCTTTATCTATCCCTTTCCCCTTCTTAAAGTGAATCTAACACAGGTCACTCCTTTCAGTATCTAACTTAAAAAATATAAACTATTTTTGACATAACCTTAATGCCACTCACAGTTTCCTGATTGCCTCCAAAAGTCCTTTTAAAATTGGTTTATTCAACTCAGTATCAGAACAAGGTCATGTGTTCAACATACTTAATGTTTGACAGTAACTTTTCTTGCTTTTCTTTCATGCCTGCTGTACTCAGGGATACTTTGCTTGTACCTCTCTACAGAGAGAAAATGCAGCGATTTGGTTTGTTTTGATGTAGAGTTTGAGTGATGCTTATTTAAAATTTCAGAGTTTCTCATCAGACGGTGCATTTAACAGCTCTGAACAACAAAAACAGCTCTGCCGCAGTTTTGAATGCGTATCTATGGTCTTCAAGAATCATCCAACCAGTGATTTTTTGCTGAGTATTAATCGACACTTTATTATTTTTATTTTTTTACTAGTGGCCCAGTGCACGAAATTTGTGCAGGGGCGAGGGTGTCCCTCAACCCGGCTTGCACCCTCTCCAATCTGAGAACCCTCAGGGGATGTCTGACTGCCAGTTTAGGCCCGATCCCACAGGCAGTCAGACATCCCTCTTGCAATCCAGGACCGCTGGCTCCTAACCGCTCACCTGCCTGCCTGATCACCCCTAACCACTCTCCACTCTACCTGCCAGCCTGCTCACCCCCAACTGCCCCTCCACCAACATTCTCACCCCCAACTGCCTCCCCTGCCAGCCTGCTTGCCCCCTACTGCCCCACCCCTGACCTGCTCAGCCCCAACTCCCCCCCCCCCCCCACCAGCCTGCTCGCCCCCAGCTGCGGCCCCCCCCCACCCCCCGCCCCGGCATGCTTGCCCAAAACTACTCCTCCTGCTGGCCTGATCATGCCCAACTGCCCCCCACTGCCGGCCTGCTTGCCCCCACTGCCCCCCCTGCTGGCCTGATTGCCCTCAACTGCCCCCCCTCCATCACTGGCCTGCTTGCCCCCACCTGTCCCCCCCTGTCAGCCTGCTCACCCCCAACTTCTCCCACTGTTGGCCTGATCACCCCCAACTGCCCTCCCCTCCTGGCCTGATCGTCCTTAACTGCCTCTGCCTCAGCCCTGCCACTATGGCTTTGTCTGGGCGGCGGCCACGAGCCGGCTGGGACGACCAAGGAAGCCAAGCCTCCGCCTCCCATCCGCTCTCCATGGCTGCAGCTGGTGCCACCTTCTTTGTCGTGTCAATTTGCATATCCCCTCCTTATTGGCTGAAGGTTCTGCCATCTTTATTGCCAAGTGATGGTTAATTTGCATATTACTCTTTTTATTAGATAGGATATATTTAAAAGTTTTTAGGTTTTTTAATTGATTTTAGAGAGAGAGGAAGGAAGAGGGAACGATAGAAACATCAATGAGAGAGAAATATCAATTGGCTGCCTCCTGCTCGCTCCCTACTGGGGTTCGAGCCTGAAACTCTGGGTCTGGGCCCGACCTGGATGGAGCCAGCCATCTTGTGCACAGGACGACTCTCAACCAAATGAGCCACAGTGGCCGAGGCAGCACCATATTACTTATAAAAGGCTGAAGTTTTAAAGAAGAAAATGTCAAGAATAAGTACACATAATAAACATTAAAGTTGTGTATTTTATACTATATTGGTATACATGAATACTGCTTAACTAATTTCATTGACATGAATTCATTACATTTTGTCCACATGGAACATTGTTTATGACATGATTTTCCAACCATAACTCATGAATACCAAGCTGCTAAACAAGTTAGTAAACACTTGCTTTTGTCAAACGTTATTTTTATACTCAACAGGAATGCTGTTAGTGTGAGTTAGCAAAGATTTCTGAAAGCAACTGTTTGTTGACAGATTTTAAAACATGACAGTCTCGTATTTTGTTAATGTTTTGTCTCTTCCAATAGGTATAAATGACCAAGGATTGTACAGAGTTGTGGGGGTGAGTTCAAAGGTCCAGAGACTTCTCAGTATGTTAATGGGTATGCCTCTTTTCTAATCATTTTCCATGCATGATTTGTTTATGTTCATTGACGTCATGAATTAATGTTTCATAGTCACGTCCAGCATACTTGCGAATCCATTCTCTTCTGCTGCCTAGCTTAGTTTTCTCCCAGTTGTCTCTGAGAGGTAGATTAGTGTTTGCATCAGCACAGATTACCCTCTTCCCCTTGACTTACTAAAAAATGCAAGAAAAGAAAAGCATTACGTTTCCACATCACACAGGAAAGTAGCAGCCAGGCCTCTGTGTGGCTTCCAAATTGGCTGTCGAGAGTCCTGACAGTCCATGTGATTGGACAAGACCACGGGGAGGTGCTGATTTTTATGGAGCTTCCCAAACTGTCACTTGACAGCAAGAGTCTGGTTCTCAGGGGTCCGTTGGTATTCACAGGGACTTGTTTGTAGTTTGCACCAGGCTCTCCTCCAGAACCATGCACGCCCCATCTGTGCTGATAACACAGTGTTCTTTGGCATCACAGACCAAAGGAAGCCAGAAAGTGAATGCATTTCATCACCCCAGACGTTATTGGGATGACAAAGCGCTTTTCCATTGCACACGGCTGCCAGTGCAGTGCCACCTGTAAGATGCCCGCTTCTCCTCCCACCCCAGAGCAGACTGCCTCTGGAGGAGTGATACTAGCTCATCTAGCTTGAGGGCCTGCGTGTCATTAGGACCTTGCTAAATATTAATTAATGTGATATCTCACCTTAATTAATCAACATTCACAGTGCCCTCAGGCGTACCATCGATGCATTTAAAACCTGTCTGCATCTTAAAGCACTGTAGCAAAGACTCATTTTTAGGAAGCAGAAACCAGGATAAATAAAACCATCAATTGAGATGTCACAGATAGGATTGCTTGTTTGGCTGTATTGGAATTAAGGATTTAATAAGCAACAACCTTTTATTTTTTTTAAGCTATTAACCACAGGTAGAAGTTTCCCATCATCAGTTGGAGACCTCATTAGAATACATCCACTCCCATGAGCTGCTTTATTTTCTGCCTCTCTGGTTTAACTTGGGTTGCCATTTTGGCAGTCAGATTTTCCCTTTTGCTATTAGCGGTCTCCAAATTAAATAGGCTCAGGTTGCCAGTGGTTCAGTAGCAGCTGGAAGAGTTTAATGGGACTATAGCATCTGCTTTTAGTTCATTTTAAAATTAGAAACACTTTTCTCATTTCCAAGATGGTGTTATGATGATTAGAACTGGAAGGCTGTTGCTCTCAGAAGGGGGGGGGGGGTTTGGCTGACAGGCACACACTGTGGCAGTCAGTTGGTCTTAAGGATCCTGCCACTATTTTTATTATCTCCTGTTCATATTCAGGGTCAGTTCCAACAGGGTGTCTCTGTGGCCACCCCGAAGTGTTAAATTGCCCCCAAATTTGTACATTTGTTTTTAGTCTCACAAAATCCCACGTGATTTGTATCCTTGAACTCCAAGGGTAGTTTCTTTCCTCTGCTCCTGGGAAATGTCTCATTGACAGTCCTTAACTTGCAAGGTGTTTTAAAAATAATCGAAGCCCTCAAAATCTCATGACCTGGAAAACTGTTTTTGCTTTCCGTGAGACTCAGAACAGAGAAGTCCAGGACCCAAGTGTGACAGCCTCATTTATGTTGCTGGCAAAGGAAAGACTGTGTTTTCAGTGGTATTCTGCAAACAGAGGAAGTTAGAACATTGATGTGAGGGAAAGGTGCTGGCTTGTTCGTTTTGTATTAAGTATTAATTCATTTAAAGGGGCTGTAAAATAAATTATTTTATTTAATCTATAAATAATTCCTGGTATAAGTTTAAGATTGTCAGTCACAAATTTTGGATTTTTATTAGCATTAATATTATTTTATTATTACTTTCTCACCAACTCAAACTTTAGCTCTTAACAAAATAGATTTACCCATTTTCCTAATAAATTTACAGTTTCTTTAAGATATGTCTTTACTTTCATTCTGATTCAGCAAGTGTTCAAATTCAAATAATTTATACTTCTTCCAAAAAAAAAGGATTTTAGAGTTTCCGAATAGCCGTGTATAGAACTATTTCATAGACATTCTTTCTCTCCAACTTCCCCATCTCTATACATTATTTTAAGATTATATATCTTAGTGAAAAAAAATTGGCTGAGTCTGCCAGATGTTTAACTTTGCACTTTTAAACCAATCAATGTTTCCTCCCTCTCTAGATAATTAATTCTGATAAGTTTGCTCATTTGTAGTACTGTGCACTTAGTTTTTAATATTACTATTCCTCCAGGTAATATTTATTTCAAATTTGAATTTTTCAAAGCACCTTTTGTTTGTAATGCATTTTTCTTTGTACAGATGAAAAATGATATAATTTTTAAGTATCTGAGAAAAAGTTCCAAGTCATCTTATACTTTTTAAGAAGAACTTTGATTTACTTAATTTTCTAGTTCTTGGAAAGGAATTCTTACTTTGGTATTATTTTTCTATTATTGCCATTTTTACATACATTTTTTTGTACTGTTTAATATATTTTGAGTATTCCTTAATACTCACATGTAAAAGTTTGGATGATTTCGAAAGAAAGGATGCCTGCTCAAATCTTGCAAGTTTTCTTCACTTGTTCCCATTTTCCGTATGTTTCCACCCTTCATATTTAAGATTAAAAGAGAAAAAAATCTTTCTATTATTCTTTCTTCTCCTCCTCCTCTCCTCCTGCCCTCCCCCCTCCCCTTCCCCCTTCTCTCCACCCCTTCTCTCCTGTCTGACTGCCAATGTGAAATACTAATGGCATTTGACAATGGAAAGTCAGTAGTACCCTTCCAGGCCTGGGCACAGAGGGTAGTGGTCTGCTGGATTCCCAGCGGCCCCCTAGTTTTCCCTGGACAAAAATTCTTAAGTTCCCAAGAGAAAATGTTCAGGTGACTTCCTTCCCTTCACAGATGATTTTCCTTTCCTTCCCTTTGGCTCCAACAGAGGGCGCACTTGGTCTCAAAAAAAGTTTTGGGTTTTTTGTTGGTTTGATTTTTAGAGAGAGCAGTTGGGAAAGTCAGGGAGAAGTATCAGATGAGGTGTCTTTGGGTGAGTCATTTTTTTAGTAAGTGGGGTGAGAATATAACAGATTAATTACAATAGTTATGGGTAGTTTAGAACTGAGAAGAGTTAGAATTTCACATGTTCTGCCTTTTTCCCCACTTGGAATGAAAATACCAGAGCAGGGGGAAACTTGTGAGAAAAGGTGATAGTAGCTTGTGTGTGCTGGTGAATGTGGTGGTTATTTCTACAAAAATAGAATTTGCAAAAAAAAGATTGAATGCTTTTAAATTTAGACAGAGAACCATAGAAAACAAGTAAAACTAATTTAGAAGTGTTTTACTTAAAAAATTAGCTTCTTTACATTGTAGAACAACTTTTCCACATAGATTGGTGAAAAAGTAAACTAATAGCTGAAAAAAAATTCATTTTCAGAATTCACTCAACCACTATGCTTCATAAGTACTTTCAAATGAGACCCCAGTGAGTGCCAACACTTACATTTAGGTTGGGCTGGAAATTTCCTGTTTCAAAAAAATGACCACTGGTTAGTTATAAAATTATGAAACATAATCCAAATAAAAAGCCAACTGTTTGGATCTGTGCTTGTTAATTTAAATTTTTAAGTAATCCACCAGGTGGTTCCCTTGGTCAGAAAGGAAGCAAAATGTTTACCTTATTTACAATAGGACATATATTCTCATGTAACAGTGCAATGCATTTTAAGTTTGAATCCCAAATAAGTTATTAACACATTTATCTAGTCCCAGTGCATCCACTGATTGTAAAAAAACTGCTATGATGATTGAGTTATTTGAAAACAGTAACATTTAAGAGAGGATCAGTACCATAGACACAATGTAGTTATTAGCTCCTGAGGTGGCGGCTACGTTTTAGTCCATGAATTCAAAGGATGGCTTTTTTTTTTCTCGTTGAAAAAAATAAGATTCTCAAAATATAGAATGATAATTTGGTAGAAAGCTGAAAATAAAAGATTTCATTTAGAAGCCTTTCCTTCAGAAGGATTTAAAAATGGTGATTTTCTGGGAGCAAGTTGATTGAATATGTTATCTGACTTGTATGTTAAAATGAGATTTAAATAATTGATGTAATGAGAGAGAGAATATTCAGTTACTGAAGTAATTGGTTGGCAAGCCTTTAGAACAGAATTATTTAGCCCCAGTTATAAAGGATTGCACCTTTAATCAGGGTGCCTAATTTGATTTCTCGAATGTACCTGTGGCTTGTCTGACAAGCTCAGTAACAAATGAGTCCTGAATGGTAGGAACTGATCAAAATGTAATCTGTGTCAGTTGCCATTGTTGTAGTTTATTGCATGCCGCTGTCAGTTGCTGTAATCAAGAACTGCTGAAGCGCTTTAAAAAGTCTCCAGACTTTTGAGTAATTGACTTCATATGTAGGCTGTTATGGCTGTGAAATAACCATCACTTCCTGTTTTACTTGATTTTCAAAAAGTTCGAGAATAACATTGAGTTGTCATCCATCCTTCTTCACACCCAAGCCTAAAACTTTTTAAGAGGCATGGGTGACATCATGTGGTGGTCTCATTTTGACAGCTTTGTCTTTTTAGTGCTTTTAAAGAGGAAATACTGACATGATGTTACCCCCCCCCCCCCCCACCCCCCGTATGGACAAGTGCAATGTAAGGGAGGAAAAGAAAGGACGAGTTTTTTATTTGTTTTTGTCTTGGTTGAAACTCCTCATTCTGGAGCGAGGGAGAAAGAAAGTCCCCTCCACGAATCTCCTCTTTTCTCCTTTCCGTGAGGGGAGTGCAGAAAGGCAGACGTGCTTATAGTGATTGTTTGAGATCATTCATTATAACCCATCTGCTCCTCCCTCCCGCGGAGGCCGGCACCGCCGCTGACTGCTGATACTTGCAGGGATTCGGTGACGGTAATTACCTAGTCATTTAATTTAATAACTTGTGGAAATCCATACACATCCCTGATTTGCTCTGATGCTCTCTGAGAGCTTTTGCCTGACCCCTTTCTGCAGGTGAGGGCCTCAAGTTCAGATGGGTTTGGAACTGATGTGTGTGCAGTGGGGTTTCCACAGAGATTGCGCCCGGGTTTGTGATCCCAGTGCTGCACTCTGCCCTGTGGCCATGCCACACGAGCCATGGTAGCCCAGCCTTTACCAGGATCAGAGATGCCACCCAGCTCAGGGGGCTGGCCTTCCCCACCATCCAGGACTGACTTTCTCCTTTTCAGAATCCACTGCCTCCCTTCCCTCTCCCTCCCTCCCTCCCTCCCTCCCTCCTCCCTCCCTCCCTCCCTCCCTCCTTTTCTCTTTTTCTCCCTCTTTCCCTCTTCTTTCTTTTTCTTTTTTTTTTTAAAGCCTCATGTCTTCTTTGAGTTAATTAGCTATTTGAAAGGCCATTTGGTAGAACACATCATTAACACATTTTTAGGACAAAGAAAACTAGTTTAATTTTAGAATGAATGTCAGAAATGTCACACAGGGGGTCCCAATAAATATTTCCTGGATGAGTGTATCAGTTCTAATATTAATGTGAAAGAGTACCCACAAATGACGGTTTAAGTCTATGTGTCATCATATTTCTATTTTGACTGATCATGTATTAATTTTCAGAAATATGATACGATGAGTACAAATCTTAGACATGTAGGACCAAACTCATCCTTTCATTCCACTGACTTCGCTATTCTAATAGTCATCTTGCCATTAACAACACTGCCTGTTTCCTGTCCTAATGCAGTGTGACAGCTATAGTGCCACCTGAGCAACCAAAAGTGTACAGACACTGCAAATGCCCCATTCTCTAAGCCATGGCTACCGAGTCCCAGCTTGAATAATGATAATAATATTGATCATAATAATAACAACAGCTATCCATGCTTTGCAGTGGTCACTGTTGAAATGCTATACTATGTCCAGTTCTTTCCTACTCTCGGTCCAATCCCGATCCTCTTATTTTGATCTCCACGACAGATTTTCTGAAGTGTTAGAAATGTCTAATGCTAGGTCATGGCTTACAGTATTATAAGAAATGGTATATAATGTTTTTATAGGAAACCACAGAATTAATTATTTGTGGTTTGGCCACTTATAAATGAAAGCTTTGTGAGCCAGTCAAGAGGGCCTTTGAATGTTCAAAGTTTTAATTATTTTTTCTTTTTTGCTTGCTCACTAGATGTAAAAACCTGCAATGATTTGGACCTGGAGAATTCCAGTGATTGGGAAGTGAAGACAATAACGAGTGCCCTGAAGCAGTATTTGAGGTAAGCTCCTCTGAGTACCAGGAGGGAAGCAGGGGGGATGTGGACATCCAACCCAGCAGATGCCAACTCTGCATCTTAATAGTCAAGTTAAACCTTATTAAAAGGAGAACATGTATGAGGTAGCCAATAATGTCCTAGAAAGTGAGTTAAGTAGGGGAACATCAGGTAGGTAAATTGCAACAGAAGAGAATTGGAGGGAGCAGACTGAGGTATAGAAATAGATGTCTATTGTAAATGTGAGTTTTAGGATGTAAATGCTATGAAACAATAGAGGAAGAACACTATTGCATTCACTGAATTTTTTTTTTCTGGCTAAAATGATTTTTTTAAAGCTTAAATTTAAACCATTTGATCTTAAAGGCTGAAATGATAAAACAAATGCAGAGCTATTTGAAAAGAAATTTACTTATTGAGGTTTTAAGATAAACTTCAATTTTCCATTTATTATAGAAAATATTTAGGATTAGAATTAGAAAAAGGTTCATCATCTCCGTGAGTCATTAAACTTTCCCTAAGAAGTAGAGGAATTTGATGATTAAAAAGCTTAAGGTTAGATAAAAAAAGTAAATACCTAAGAAGTACAAAAAGAAGTGAATAAGCCACTGGGAAAAAAGTCCTGGCAGCTGCCCCGCTGGTGTGGCTCAGTGGTTGAGCTTCGATGCATGAACCAGGAGATTGAGGTTCGAGTCCAGGTCATGCCTGGGTTGTGGGCTCGATCCCCAGTAGGAGGTTTGCAGCAGGCAGTAGATTGATGATCTTTTCTCATCATTGATATTTCTCTCTCCTTCTCCCTTCCTCTCTGAAATCAATAAAAATATACTTTAAAAAAGACCATATAGAAAAGATAAGAGGGATATAATTATTATATCTAACAAAATTAATATCATCAAGTACTTAGTCTTTGTTCCATTTTTACTAATTTTTTTCAAAAAGCCTTTTTATATTTGTTTTAATAACTACAGGATTTAAACAGTGCCAACACATTTTACTTGGTTGATATGTGAGGGTTTTTTTTATTGATTTTTTTAGAGAGAAAGGAAAGGGGGGGGGGAGAGAGAGAGAGAGAGAGAGAGAGAGAGAGAGAAAACATTGAAACATCAGTTTGTTGTTTCATTCATTTATGCATTCATTGGTTGATTCTTGTATGTGTCCGACCATATCCATAGCCTTGGTGTGAGAGAGAGAGAGAGAGAGAGAGAGAGAGAAAACATTGAAACATCAGTTTGTTGTTTCATTCATTTATGCATTCATTGGTTGATTCTTGTATGTGTCCGACCATATCCATAGCCTTGGTGTGTGCGGATGACACGCTAACCAACTGAGCTGCTTGACCAGAACCTGGTTGATGTGTTTTACTAGGTGTACTGGTTAATAATGGCAGATTTTTGTAATCAAAGAAATTACGATAATTTCAAAAGAAACATCAAAAGTGCTTTATTCAAAGTAGTGTCCATCGCTAGCTACACATTTCCCCCATCTTTCAGGTAATTTGTGGATACTGTCCCAATAGAACTTTCCTTGTTTTGAGGCAAACCATTCAGAGACCCAATTTTCCACTTCGTATGTTTTGAAGTGCTTCTCAGAAAGTGCATGTGCCATCAATCGTAACAAGTGGTAATCTGAAGGAGCAAGGTCTGGTGAATACAGTGGGTAGGTTAATACTTCCCAGGCAAGATCTTTTAACGTGTCTTCAACTGGTTTTGAAGTGTGTGATTGTGCGTCATCATGAAGCAAAATTACTTTGCCGTGTCTTCTGCCACATTCTGGTTGTTTCATGATCAAAGTGTGGTTCAAATTGATTATTTGTTGTCAGTAGTGATCAGTATTAACAGTTTCACCTGGTTTTAGAAGCTCATAATACACCACGCCTTCCTGATTCCACCAAACGCAGAGCATTGTCCTCTTTCCAAAGCGATTTGGCCTTGCAGTCAATGTTGATGGTTGACCTTGATCAACCCATGATTTTGTGCATTTGGGATTCTCAAAATAAATCCATTTTTCATCGCCAGTCACAATTCGATGCAAAAAAGACTTTCTTTCGTGCTCTTGAAGCAACATTTTACTGATGACTTTTGGGTTTTCCATTTGTCTTTCGTTCAGTTGATGTGGCACCCATTTTCCTTCCTTTAAAATCTTTCCCATTGCTTGTAAACGATAGGAAATTATTTGCTGAGCAATGTTTAATCTTTTCTGTAAGTTGTTTTTGAGTTTGACACGAATCTTCATCCAATAATGCTTGTAATTATTGACCTGGACGTTCTTTGTCTTTCACATCGAAATCATCACTTTTAAAGCGTTTAAACCAGTGTTCACAAGTATCTTGAGATGGACCATGTTCACCATAAGCTTCCCGAAGTATTCAGCAGCACTTATCTTCAAAATAAAGTAATGAATTAAAACTTCCCACAAATGCTCCTTTTTTGGCATGAAATTTGACATTTTTAAGCGTAAAAATATCTATGATGTTAACACCTTCAGAAAATTTGACATATGAAGTTCTGAAGCTTGTTGTCAATACAATAAAATAGCATACATATCAAATCGCATATATATCAAAATATGTGTAACTCCATCTATTGAAAAAAATCCACATTATTTACTGCTACACCTAGTAAGTTGCTTTTAATCTGCACATTCTCTTCCCTCAGCACCCTCACCCTCCCCCCCAGCTTTTTTTTTGGTGAACCTGGGTCATTTTTTAAAAGAGTTTTCTGTTTTTTAGTTATGGCTGTATTTCGTGTCCTTATGGTATCATTTAACATGTTTCCCTAGCTGTCATATTTCCTGTAAACTATTAGTTAAATCTATAGACTTCATTAGATTCAGGTTAAGGTTATTTATTGCAAGAACAGTTACATATTGCAAGAATGCATCATAGTGGCACTATATTCTTTATGTTTTTTTTTTTGTTTGTTTTTTTTTTTGCATCAGGTGGCCTGTGTTGTCTGGCTGTTCTTCTTTTTAATGAAATTAAAATATATCAATAGGTTCCGGTGTGTATTACATATTTTCAAGTATTTTATTTAAGCCAGATGTTTTTAGTCACTTTAAACTTTTTTTCTTCAACAATGAAGTACATTATTATTATCCCTAGTCTATAGAAGGACACAAGTTAAATCTACCTGCCTATGTCTAATTTGTCATTAATGTTGCTTGACAGGTATAGATGAGGACTACAGTAAAAATGAATCTCGTTAGCCACCCTGGGATTAGAATGTAGCTTCCTGAAGACAGACGTCTTATGTTTCATGCTCATTGCAGAATTCCCAGTATCTAGAGCTGTACCTGTCATTCAAATATGAGAGCAGTGGGTCTCAGCTGGGGATGATTTTGCCTACCCCTACCCCAAAAGGGGATATTTGGCAATATCTGGAGACATTCTTGGTTGTCACCATTGCAGGAGAAAGGGGGGGTGCTACTGGCATCTGATGAGTGGAGGCCAGAGATGGGCTGCTAAACATCCTACAGTGCAGGAGACAGCCCATTCTTTCCCCCAGATGGCCAACATGCCAATAGTGCTGAGGTTGAGAGAGCCTGTGTTAGGTGCATGACTGAAAGAAGGGGAGAGGGATATGAGCATAGAAGGAATTGCATGTTACTGACTAGCAAAGGGAGCTGCCACTCCAGGGGGAAGCTTTAAACTCATTTGACTATTTGGTAAACTCATGCCTGGTATAGGTAAGGGGTTGACCGAGGTGATTCAATTATTGGTGGGATAACTAAAGACAAAAATCCAGTTATTTTGTAGTGAATGGCATGTTTTCCTGCTGCTCCACATAGTTCTTTTTTTAACCCCTTGTGTGAGGAATTAGTTTAATGGTTCTTGACACACACTGTAGCTTGTTCCTTATGGCCTTGGTCTTGTGTTGCGTTCTCTGCCTTTTTCCCTCATCACGTTGCTGCATCCTGTCAAATACCACTTTGAAGCAAACATCACTTACAGAAGAACATTATGAGACGCTGTATGTGTCCTACAACTTCCCTCCTAACAATACCCACCTTCTGCGTGAACGTGATGAAGTGATGAACATGAACTGGCAGGTGCCTCAGAAGCTTTGAAAGGTTGCTGATCTTTTCCCCCGTGTTATGTTTAGCAACTGAAAGTGTAGTCATTCAGATTTGACACTTTTTCTGGTGACGTGCCAAATGTATCTCATTTTGACTACCCAGTTGTGGCCTAAGCAAATGCTTTTCTTTCAGCACAAGGAGTAATAAATACATTGTGATGGTCGAGAGCGTGGGCGCTAGAGCCAGCCTGCCTGGACTGGAATAGCAGCTGGCACAAGCGCATGGCACAGAGCTGCAGACAGCTTTTCTCACGATTGCCCTTGAATTCTGCTGCAAGTAACCCTGCCACCTTAGGGGATGGGAGGTTGGAGGCTGTGGAAGGGAAGTAACAGAACCCCCAAATGCCAAACTAACATAAGAAGCAAAACCCCTCCCAGGGACTGGACAAAAAAAAAAAAAGATGTACAGTGGACACGCATTTGGTGTCTCCCTCTTTCTTCTACTGACTTGAGGGAACTTTCCTTTAACTTTAGTACTTAGAGGGCTGAATACCAGCCCTCTGATTGATTTTTGACTTTCAGCAGTGTGTTCATTACAACAGTTTCCCATGTGAGGGGACCAATGAGCTGTTTTGTGATGTTTTTAGTAAAATGATTTCACCTAGAGGAAACTTTTAAAGCCTGCAAATTGGAATGGGACTTGAGGGGAAGAATTTGCCAGCATTGGTCAATATTACGACGTATAGTCCCAGACAGTTTGCAATGGGTGGCAAAGAGATGTAGCTCAGAAACACATTGGGTTGGAAAATTGAGGGGTGCTGTGGCTCAGGATAATACATTTTGTATGGGGAACTTGTCATTTGTATTAACAGTATTTAATGTTTGCTTTTAAAAATCCTCACCTGAGGCTTTTTGGAGAGAGAAAGAGGGAGTGAGGGACAGAGAGAGAGGGGGAGAGAGAGAGAGAGATGGAAGTTGAGAGAGTAACATTGATCTCTAATGCTTACTTTTTATGCTTCATTGCCTAGCAGACATATGGCTATGATGTAAGAAGCGTGTAGAAGCTGTTCAGATACAAATTCATTTTTATTGAAAATGAAATTCCCTTGATGGTTTTTCTAAGTGTTCTCATTTTCCCCACTTTTCTTTTCAGCACCCTTTAACTTTCACTCTTTGCCCAGTAACAGTTTTCCTTCTTTGCTTCATCTTGCTTGTCCTCATTTTGAAACAAAAACCCCAATAAATTTACTTCTGTCCCTTTATCTAGGCTGTGGTATAATTGATTTTATTTTTCTTCTTTAAATGATAGTGTAGGGCAGCGGTCGCTAACCAGTTGGTCCACAGACCACTGGTAGTCCGTGAGGTCCGAAAGGTTGGCGACTGCTGGTGTAGGGGGTGAAGGGAAGGAAATAAGAGAACAGTTTCCTTCAGTAGTTCAGTTTCAAAGTCTACAGTTGTCAGTGCGTCTGTGCCTCTGTGTGTGTGTGTGTGTCTGCTGCACCATCATAAATTGTATGTAGGGAACATAACCTATAAATGCATGTTTGCATCTATTTTGTTTGTAAACAGTTTTATTGAAGTATAATTGGCATACAATAAACCACATATTTATAGCGTACATTTGGATAAGTTTGACGTGTGTGTATCTGTGGAGTCATCACCATAATAAAAATAGGGACCCTCTCATCACCCCCCAGTTTCCTCATGCCCCTTTGAAACCCCTTGCTCTCATACCGCTCTCTTCATTCCTTCATTCCAGGAAGCAACCTTGGTCTACTTTCTGTCACTATATAAAAAATGTTGTATTTGCTATAATTTCACATATATAGAATATCGTCATACAGTCCTATTTGTTTCCTTCAACTCTTCTTTCACTCAGCAGAGATTCACTTATGTGAATTATGTTGTAGCATAGTTCATTCCCTTTTGTTGGTAATTTGTGTTCTATTATATGGGTATCTCACAGTTTTTTTAATCTGTTCACCTGTTGATGGATATTAGGGTTGCAGCTTTTGGCTATTAAAAATGAAGCTACTAAAAACAATAGAAATGTTTAAGGGAGCATAGGCTTTCATTTCTCATAGGCAAATCAGATTGTCTGTAACATTT
The DNA here is from genome assembly GCF_014108235.1 of Myotis myotis. Taxonomy (NCBI): domain Eukaryota; kingdom Metazoa; phylum Chordata; class Mammalia; order Chiroptera; family Vespertilionidae; genus Myotis; species Myotis myotis. The sequence goes on from NW_023416368.1 coordinate 54,173,802, forward strand.
AAGTTGTATGGTGGGTGTGCCTTTAACTTCTTGGTAACCTGACAAACTTTTTCCCAAAGTGGTTGTGCTTGTTTACATTTCCACCAACATCATGGAAGAGTCTCATTTTCTCTACATCCTTGCCAGCTCTTGATATGGTCAGTCTTCTGGATTTTAGCCATTCTACCAGGGATGTGGTGGCATCGCATCGTGCTTTTCAATTGATGCTTCCATAATGACTAATGGTATTAGACATTTGTATGTGCTTTTTTGCTTTTTATATGTATTCTTGGGTGTCTGTGTCTTTCACACAAATAAAAAAACTGGGCTATTTTTCCTCCTATTGTGTTTTGGTCATTGTTTATATATTTTGGATATAAATCCTTTCTCACATAACGTGCTTTTTAAATGTCTTCTTCAGCCTATGGCTTGTCTTTATTCTTCTAAGAGCATCTTTTAAATGGTTTTTAATTTTAATGAAGTCCAATTTATCAATTTTTCTTTTTATGGGATGTATCAAGGAAATCTGCCTAATTCAAAGTGACAAAGGTTTTCTATTTTCTTCTAGAAGTTTTATAGTTTTAGGTTTTATACTTAGATCTGTGGTCTACTTTGAGTTAATTTTTGTGATGATATGGGGTGTGGATCCAAGTTCACTTTTGAATATGGATGTCCAGTTGTTCCAGTACCTTTTGTAGGAACAATTATCTTTTTCTTCCCTGAATTGCCTATTGAGATGATCATAGAGTTTTTCTTTTATAGTTTTCTAGAATGGTTAGTTGCATTGATTTTGTTTTAATACTAAGGCAGTTAAATTTTTGTTATAAGGTCATGCTGTATTATCCTTTTATATCTTTGTGAATTTGAGTTGCTAATATTTTATTTAGAACTAGCGGCCCAGTGCATGGATTCATGCACCGGTGGGGTCCCTCAGCCTGGCCTGCGCCCTCTCGCAATTCGGGATCCCTTGGGGGATGTCAGACTGCTGGTTTAGGCCTGATCCTCAGCTAAACCCGGCCCGCTGTGCCTGCCACCGCCACTCAGTAGTGTTGCCGCGGAGTCAGGAGAGGCTCGCGCCACTGTAGCTGCACTTACCATCTGTGAGCCTGGCAGCTGGTGCCCATTGGTAAGCTGAGCTGCACTCCCACTGTGGGAGCGCACTGACCACCACGGGGCAGATCCTGCATTGCACATCTGCCCCCTGGTGGTCAGTGTGCATCATAGTGACTGGTCGACTGGTCGTTTGGTCACTTAGACTTTTATAGATATACTAGAGACCTGGTGCACAAAAATTTGTGCACTCGGTGGGGAGGGGGGTCCCTCAGCCCAGCCTGTGCCCTCTCACAGTCTGGGACCCTTCGGGAGATAACGACCTGCTGGCAGAGGGCAGGCCCAATCCTTAGGTGCAGCCCCTGGTCAGGCTCAGAGCAGGGCCGATTGGGGAGTTGGGGCGCCGCCCCCTGTCATGCACAGAGCAGGGTGGATCGGGAGGTTGCGATGCCACCCTCAGTCACGCTCAGGGTAGGGCCGATTGGGGGGTTGGGGCACCGCCCCCTGTCACACTCAAGGCAGGGTCGATGGGGAGGTCGCAGCGCCACCCCCTGTCACGCACAGAGCAGGGCCAATCGGGGTTGGGGCTCTGCCCCCTGTAACACACAGAGCAGGGCCCATCAGGGGGGTTGGGGCTCCATACCCTGTCATGCACAGAGCAGGGTCGATCAGGGGGTTGGGGAGCTCCTCCCTGTCACGCACAGAGCAGGGCGGATCAGGGAGTTGGGGTGCCACCCTCTATACCCACAGAGCAGAGCCGATCAGGGGGTTGGGGCGCTGCCACTGTCACACTCAGGGCAGGGCCAATGGGGAGGTTATGGCTCTACCCCATCACACACAGAGCAGGGCCCGTGGGGAGGGGGGGTTTGGGCGCCGCCACTCTCACACTCAGGGCAGGGCTGATGGGGAGGTTATGGCTCTACCCTGTCACACTCAGAGCAAGGGCCTGGAGAGGGGGGGGGGGTTTGAGGCGCCGCACCCTGTCACACACAGAGCCTCAGGGCGATCAGGGGGTTTGGGTGCTGCCCCCTGTCACACTGATCCCGGTGCCGGGAGGCCTCTCAGCTCCTCTGATCCCAGTGCTGGGAGGCATATTACCCTTTTACTATATAGGATAGAGGCCTGGTGCACGGGTGGGGGCTGGCTGGTTTTCCCTGAAGGGTGTCTTGGATCAGGATGGGGGTCCCCATTGGGGTGCCTGGCCAGCCTGGGTGAGGGGATGATGGCTGTTTGCAGCTGGTCATACACCCTTCGGGGGGGGGGGTTCCCACTGGGGTGCCTGGCCAGTCTGGGTGAGGGGCTGAGGGCTGTTTTCAGGCTGGCGGGTGACTGAAGCTCCCAACTGCTCCTTTTTTTTATTTTTATTTATTTATTTATTCTGGGCCAGCTTTAGCTCTGGCTCCAGCTCTGAGGCCTCTGCTGCTGAAAGTGGGTATCTGGTTTGTTTGGGTTCTATAGTCGAAACACTGTATCAACTCCAGCTCTGAGATCCCGGTTGGCTGAAAGCAGGTTTCTGGGGTTTTGTTTAGCTTCTATATTTGTAACTATAGGCCGGCAAGGCAGGCAGGGAACGTTGGTTTCCTCCGTCACTGAAGCAAGCAAGCCTCATGTTAGCTTCAAGCGGCCTGGCTGCCGGCCGCCATCTTGGCTGGCAGTTAATTTGCATATCTCGCTGATTAGCCAATGGGAAGGGTAGCGGAAGTACGCTAATTACCATGTTTCTTTTATTAGATAGGATATAGTTTCATCTATATTCATTATATTGATCTGTAGTTTTATTTGTATGTCTTTAATTTGGAACTAAGGTAATTCTTATTTCAAAGGATGGGTTAGAAAGTATTCCCTCTCACATTTTCTGGAAGAATTTGTATATAATTGGTGTTCTTTCTTTTTTGTTTCCTAGAATTCCCCAGTGAGGTTATCTGGGCTTAGAGTTTTCTTACTGGCAAATTTTAAAGTACAAATTGAGTTTCTCAAATAGATGTGGGAATACTTGGGAACTTTGGGAATTTGTGTCTTTCAAGACATTTGTCTATTTCATCTAAGTTGTTGAATTTGTGTAAATTAAAACTGTTCATAATATTATCTTATTTTTTAATACCTTTAAAGGCTATATCAATTCTGCAACTACCTCTCTTATTCCTAACATTGATAATTTGTGATTTCATTATGTTATCTCCTAGTCATTCTGGCTAGATTTATCAATTTCATTGATTATCTCAAAGAACTGACTGAGTTCATTCATTTTCTGTCTTGTTTTTATTTTCTATTTTACTTATTTCTGCTGTAATTTTTATTTATTTATTTTTCTGTTCTATTTATTTGGGGCTTACTTTACTCTTTTTTTTCTGGCTGAGATGAAAAATGAAGTAATTGATATAAAACCTTTCTTCTTTTCTAATATAGATATTTAGCAGTAAACATTGATTCTCAAATACTGCTTTACTAACATTCCTCAAATTCTGATATGTGGTGTAGTGCACTTAGTTCAAAATATTTCCTAATTTTATCTTCGTTGGGGTTTTTCAGATATATTTCTGTTACTGATTTCTAATTCCATTTTTATTGTAATCAGAGCAATACCCTCTATAAATGGAGCCCTTTTAAATTTATTGAGATTTGTTTCATGCCCCAGAATATGGTTGATAATGTTCCATGTGCCCTGGGAAAGAATGCATTTGGGTGGAGTGTCATTTAGGTAAAGGATGAACCAAAGACGAAGTTGGTTGATCGCTTTGTTCAAATCTTCTGTATTTTAACTGATTTTCTGCCTCCTTGTCCTATCAGTTATTGAGACAGAGAGGTATTTAAATCTTGGCTATAGTTGTAGATTTGTCTGTTTCTCCTTATAGTCTCATCAGTTTGCTTCATGTACTTTGAAGCTCCTTTTATTAGACCCATTAACATTTAGAATTCTTATGTCTTATTGATTAATTGACCTCTTTATCAATATGAAATGATCTTTGTTCCTGGTATTTTTCTTGGCTTTTGAATATGTTTTCATTTTGTGTGTGTGTGTGTATCTTTGATGTTTTTTTTTAAGCATTTGAAGAGGAATTTCTGGATTATGTGATTTAAATATTTTAAAGGTTCTTAACATTTTGCCAGATTGCCCTCCAGAAACTGTACAGATTTATACTTGTTCTCAAAGTGTTTATAGAGTTCAGAGATCTGGTCTTTTAAAATTTTAGATTTGTATAATGGTAGAACTGTAGCATTGTGTTGACCATAGGATAAAATATATGGCCATTTCTGTAATCTCTTTTTGTAGAAAATTAAAATGGTGTGGGTGTTTTTTACTATTTATAATTTATTTTTTTATATTTTATTGATTTTTTACAGAGAGGAAGGGAGAGGGATAGAGAGTTAGAAACATCGATGAGAGAGAAACATCGATCAGCTGCCTCCTGCACACCCCCTACTGGGGATGTGCCCGCAACCAAGGTACATGCCTTTGACTGGAATCGAACCTGGGACCCTTCAGTCCGCAGTCTGCTGTTCTGTCCACTGAACCAAACCAGTTAGGGCCATAATTTATTTTTAAAATATATGTTTTTATTGATTTTAGAGAAAGAGGAAGGGAGAAGAGGGACAGGGAGATAGAAACATTGATGACAGAGAAACATTGATCAGCTGCCTCGTGCACACCCCCTACTGGGGATTGAGTCCACAACCCGGGCATGTGCCCTAACCAATCCAGTGACCTCTTGGTTCAGCCACTGAGCCACACCGGCCGGGCTGGCGTGGATATTTTCAAGTTGTCCTCAATTTCACTTCTTACCTATGTTTTATTGTTTTCATAGGCATAAACCAAAAATGGATATCATATACTTATAATAGGGATATGTAAGAGGAAAGGATTGATTTCTTATCTTTTCTATATTTTTGTGGCATTTTCAATTAATATATTAGAGATGATTTGCAAAATTATGTGCCTATTTGATTGAATAGAAGGTTTGACTTTAAGTTAATGAGTGGAAGGAAGTTTTATATATAAAATCTTGTAAAGGTACTAACCAAGATTAAATATAAAATACCATGTGCTTAGGTCTGATAGGAATTTGTGGGTGCTTAACTTTGATAGTGCCCGGTGCAGATAGCCCTTAATAAAATAATCTGTTTGATATATGTATTTTTTGATATGTAAAAGTATTCCCTAGGGAAGTCCTACGCATTACTAAGAAATACACAACATATTTAATATCCTTTATTAAAGAATGGACACAAAGAGCAGTGACCAATGTGGATTTGTTTGGTAATCCTATGCTGTCCTTTTCACACAGGAGTCTTCCGGAGCCTCTTATGACCTATGAGTTACATGGGGATTTCATTGTTCCAGCCAGTAAGTATTGCGTAGAGGTGCAAAATACAGTGTTGTGGTTGGTAGTGTGTATAAACTGTAATTTCCACATGAACATTGAACTTCATTACTGTAATTTGAATTTAAAAATAGAAATCACTTTTGAAGATCTTGGGTTTCTTTTCTCTTTTAAAAGGTGAAAAAAAGGGACAATAAATAAATTCATTCATTCACATGTACTCATTGTCTACTGTGCCCTAGTCCTTTGCAGATACTGGGTAAGTAGAGCCATGAAAGAATTTCTGCCCCAGGAATCAATTTTCTAGCAAATATTGGTGCATACACACCTCCCACTATAGGTAAAATATATAATAATGGCATGAGCACAATGCTATGGGAACATGGATGTATTTAACTTGTAGAAGGTTAGGGAGATGAGCAGATATGGAGAGATTAGTAGTTTGGAAATGGCTTCATTTAGATATTTAGATGGAAATTAAAGGCAGAAAAAATACTTTGAGATAATGCCAGAAGCCCACACAATATTTGACAGAGAATGAATTATATGTGATAAAATGTTAAATGAAAAAGGCCCATAGTTGGTAGAATTTTAATTTGTGATGAAATTTTGGGTGAGTTATACTTATTTGAAGTGTTCTTGTTTTCTGTTTTATTATCGTACACCTGTTTTTATATTCGACACATAGTGTTCAATCATTACAGTCTTCTGAAATACACTGGTGTTAGGTATTTAATAGTTAAGGAAATGAAGGTGGAGAGATGTTAAGTAATTTGCCAGATTATAGGGATCTTTAAATTCAAAGCCCTGGCTCCACTAGCTAAAACCTGCAGTTTGGTTTTCACAGGTGCACCGACAGTAGCTATAATTGTATTTTCATTTACTTTTTTTTTCCCCCCTTGGATGTATTTCATAATTCAATCTGCTGTTGGAAAACGTCGAGCAGTCCCTTTGGGGCCTGTGTCACTGCTGCCCGAACATTGCTTTAAATGTTGCCTTTTTGTGAGTTCTTTGCTCAGACCCACGTGAAGGTTCCTAGTATGTTGCAGGAAGAAGCCATGTATAAGCCTGGTTAGAATATCCATGGAAAATAGGCTTTCAGTAATGGGGGAAAGTATGGTTCTATTCACTTTTGTTTTCATGTGGGAAGAGGATTTTTTTTAAAGAGAATTTGTGTGATCAAGGAAGTGGGGGAAAGTTTTCTTGGCAGAAACTCAAGCAAATGCTTAGTTGTTTTGATTTCTTCCCTGTGGCATTTTTGGCACACAGGGGAAAGAGAAATTAAACTCCACTTGGAGGACCATTGTTTCATGTTGTGCGCCTTGGGGACTGGAAAAAGCAGAGCGTGCCAATTTTAATCTGGGATCCTTTGAGAATTGGAGAAAGATAAAGTGATTATGGAATAAGTTTTAAGTCACCACAAGGGAGTATCATTATTCTTACTATCAGGCCTGGTAACTGAAGCCAGTGTGTTTGAAACTCTAATGTCAGTGTATTTTACCAGATGAAGGCCTCCTAAGAGGAGGAATTTACAAGTGGTCCTGGAGTCATTGGTGGTGGGGATGAGTTGGAAGAGTTTGTTGAGGGTATCCTTGAGCAATGTGATAGAGGAGATTGTATAAATACAAAAGGTATCACCACCCTCTAGGCCAGAACCTTGTGTTTTGCTTCCCGATTTTGTGGGATGCTGTTACAGAGCCTTAACAATTTGAATAACAGGCCTGTTCCAAAGAAAAACTGTAGCTCCTGTAATTATTGGCACGTATTTGCACCTAAGTGGAGTTGCGGTTGGAATGGACCTGTAGTTACCATATTTAATGAGGAAAAAGTACATCTATGAACCAGGTGTATTTTAGAGGCCAACATTTCTAATTTTTTATTTGAGTTTTGTGAGTTCCGTTCTCTGTACTTACTTTTCCTCTCAGAAGCAGGTCCTCTAATCTCTTGCATGTGTACTTTCAAGTATTGAATAAAACAGCTACAGAAATCAGGTGGCCAAAATTAGTCTCCCTTTTTGAATATTGTTGGAAAATTAGGATTGCAGTTAGGGCTCTCATTGTCCATTACCAATGTCAGAGATGGCCCTGTTGTGCTGAAGTGTCTGTTAGCTGAGCTCACTGCTAAAATTACCAAGCATCACCAGACTTTGTTACCGCCTCTCACCCCAGCATGGAAACAGAGTTCTGATTCTTTTCATGTGTGGTAGTTTCCATCTGTTCATGGTGTTGAGATAGTCTCTTCTCCTACCCTCCCTGCTGAGAGCTCTGAAGGTTGCTCTTGGTCCTTTCGTTTCCTGTTGTACGTTTCTTTCCCGTAGAGTTCCGTTGAGAACCTGTGAGTTAATTTCTGACGTGCATGATACAAATATGAGTTTTGTTGGTTGTCACCACAGGAAGCAAACATTTTTTTTATTTTTCCATTCTTAAGAAATACTGACTTATGCATTGGGGAATTAAATAGTTTTCTTTCTTAGAGATAATTAAGAGCATTAACTAAACCCTCTCAGCTAAGAGAGTTAACTAAATTTGCTGAAAGGAACTAGAAACCATCTGTATAGAAAAACCACTCCTGTGTTTCTCCTTCCATCACACACACAATACTTCACTTCTGACACTCCCGGTCACTAAATGTGTGGGCTCCCCCCCACCAAGCAGTGTTGGAACAACAGCAGAGTGTCCTGCAGTTCAGTTCCATTCTGATTCTTTCTACCTAGAATTAGCATCAGATCCCACAAGTTAAGGACTTAGTCCCACAAGACTGCCCCTGCTTCAGACACTAGTTGGAAGCCTCAGGTTACCCCCAGTAATTCCGGGTTCTCATAACCTCCCTTTGATCTGTAAGTTGCTGGCAAGATTTATAGAACTCAGGGGAACACATCGTAGGTTAACAGCTTATAACATAATGAGACAATAAAGGATACGGGTGAACAGCCAGGTGAATAGGGCGAGGTTTGGAGGTACCCTGGTACAGGAGCTGTCCTTGTGCAGTGGGGTGTTCCACCACCCCAGCATGTGGGAATGTCCATGCACTCAGACGCTCTTCAAATCCTGTACGTTTGGGATTTTTATGGAGGCTTTATCATGAATGCAATATGGATTATTAACTCTACTTCCAGCTCCACTTGCCTCTCTGGAGAATGGGGGATGGGACTGAAAAATCTGAGCTTCTCATCATGGTTAGATCTTTCTGGTGATCAGTCCCCATTCAAGGGCCCACCCAAAGTCACCTCATTAAAACGAAAGATGTTCTTATCACCCAGGAAATTCCAAGGGACTTAGGAGCTTGGTGTCAGACATCCTAACACTCGATAAATTATGGATGGAGGTCGTAAGATTCTGGTCATAAGTGTCAGAATCTGGGGTCAAAGACAGTTAATATTAGAACAAAAGATGATCTGAGCACCCCTATTTATAAGGAACCTGAGGACAGATTATATATACATACATACACACACACACACACACATACACACACACACACATAAATCCTATCTAATAAAAGAGAAACATGGTAATTAGCCTACATCCGCTACCCTTCCCATTGGCTAATCAGGGCGATATGCAAATTAACTGCCAGCCAAGATGGCGGCCGGCAGCCAGGCCGCTTGAAGCTAACATGAGGCTTCCTTGCTTCAGTGATGGAGGACTCCAATGTTCCCCACCTTGCCGGCCTCTGAGCTTGCAGTTTGAAACATTGTTACAAATATAGAAGCTAAACAAAACCCCAGAAACCTGCTTTCAGCCAACCGGGATCTCAGAGCTGGAGTTGATACAGTGTTTCGATTATAGAACCCAAACAAACCAGATACCTGCTTTCAGCAGCCGAGGCCTCAGAGCTGGAGCCAGAGTTAAAGCTGGCCCAGAATAAAAAAAAAAAAGAAAAAAAGGAGCAGTTAGGAGCTTCAGTCACCCACCAGCCTGAAAACAGCCCTCAGCTCCTTACCCAGACTGGCCAGGCACTCCAGTAGGGACCCCCACCCTGAAGGGTGTGTGACCAGCTGCAAACAGCCATCATCCCTTCACCCAGGCTAGCCAGGCACCCCAGTGGGGACCCCCACCCTGAAGGGTGTGTGACCAGCTGCAAACAGCCATCATCCCCTCACCCAGGCTGTCCAGGCACCCCAGTGGGGACCCTCACCCTGATCCAGGACACCCTTCAGGGCAAACCAGCCGGCCCCCACCCGTGCACCAGGCCTCTTTCATATATAGTAAAAGGGTAATATGCCTCCCAGCACCGGGATCAGTGGAGCCGTGAGGCCTCCCAGCACCGGGATCAGTGTGACAGTGGGCAGCGCCCAAACCCCCTGATCGCCCTGCGGCTCTGTGTGTGACGGGGGCGGGGCCACAACCTCCCTATCCGCCATGCTCTGTTCATGACAGGGGAAGGCGCCCCAACCCCCTGATCATCCCTGCTCTGTGCCTGATATGGGGGAGCTCCCCAACCCCCTGATAGCCCTGCGGCTCTGTGTGTGACAGGGTGCGGCGCCCCAACCCCCTGATCGGCCCTGCTCCATGTGTGACTGGGTGCAGCGCCCCGACGCCCCCCCCACCCCCCCTCCACGGGCCCTGCTCTGTGTGTGATGGGGTAGAGCCATAACCTCCCCATCGGCCCTGCCCTGAGTATGAGAGTGGCGGCGCCCCAACCCCCTGATCGGCCCTGCTCTGTGGGTGATAGAGGGAGGTGCCCCAAACCCCCCTCCACGGGCCCTGCTCTGTGTGTGATGGGGTAGTGCCATAACCTCCCCATCGGCCCTGCCCTGAGTGTGATAGTGGCAGCATCCCAATCCCCTGATGGGCCCTGCTCTGTGGGTGACAGGGGGGAGCTCCCCAACCCCCTGATGGGCCCTGCTTTGTGTGTGACGGGGTACGGAGCCCCAACCCCCCTGATGGGTCCTGCTCTGTGCATGACAGGGGGTAGTGCCCCAACCCCCTGATGGGCCCTGCTCTGTGCGTGACAGGGGGTGGTGCCACAACCTGCCCATCGACCCTGCCTTGAGTGTGACAGGGGGCGGTGCCCCAACCCCCCAATCGGCCCTACCCTGAGCGTGACTGAGGGTTGTTGCATCACAAGCTCCCAATCCGCCCTGCTCTGTGCATGATGGGGCAGCGCCCCAACTCCCCAATCAGCCAGGCTCTGAGCCCGACCAGGGGCTGCACCTAGGGATTGGGCCTGCCCTCTGCCACCCGGGAGCAGGCCTAAGCCAGCAGGTCGTTATCTCCCGAGGGGTCCCAGACTGCGAGAGGGCACAGGCCAGGCTGAGGGACCCCCCCACCCCCCTGAGTGCACAAATTTTTGTGCACCGGGCCTCTAGTATATATATATTTAACATCATTCTTTTGAGAGAATATAATGGACTTTTAGTATAGAAATTTATAAGATGTAAAAACAGTTTACTTGGTCTACACAGGAATACAAAAGATGGTACCAACCTGGGGAAGGCTCTTACTGCATGGTGGTTGCTACCTTTGAGAATGTTGTAGTCCATGGCCTGTGTCTCAGCCTCTTAGACTTGGATTTCTTGATATGTCACATTGGTAAGAATTGGACCCATGCTTCAGGGTTGGACTCATGTTAGACTTAGTTTGAAGATGATAGCTGAAGCCTGGATGCCTGCTAAGGTATCACACAGGAAATCTCAGTCCCCCAAACCAGAATACTTGTGTTGTTAGGTTCACTAGTCAAGTTACATAGGAAGCAAAATCATATTCATGTGATGAAAAATATAACAATTATAGGCTCCAGGGCACTGGTGTTGGCCTACCCAGAATGTTTTGTTTTTGTTGGTAAACAGACAAAGTCATATGGTCTTGGTGGGGAAGGAGTCGGAAATCTGGAAATTAAAGGAATCGAATGCTATTGACATCAAGTTACTTGAGCCTGGCGTATTCATTTCTGAGTCGATAGGAGCTTCCGCAGAAGAACTGGGATACTTGGTGTCTGTTGAGGGAAGATACTCCTTGTTCCTTGGGAAGTGCTCATGCTTTCCTAAAATTATAGTACTATTGATTTATGGCATTTAAATATTAACATAACTGAACATTTATCTGCCCGTGTATCTCTGATATGCTCCAGTAAGCTAAGATCGTATCTTTTCCAGTCTCCGTTAGTTGGCACAGTTCATATAATAAGCAGATAGATGTGAAGTGTTGAGGATGCTGATTTATAGTTACACAATTAAACATATTTTTGCTATTACAGTAAACTCCCAATTCCTTGGCATATGTTAGGAATTTGGTGTTATGGTTAATTCAGTATCCTAGATTTTTAAAAAGTTGTACCTTTCATTCTTTGTTCATTTATATCAGTGAAAACGGAAGATAATTTAGTTTAGAAAACTTTTGAGTACCTTAAGTCAGTATGTTGTAGCTACATGGAAATGCCCATTAATAGATTAACATCAAAATAAAAAGAAATGGAGAAAAAGGTAGAGTTACTTTAAAAGCATTATCTCAAAAATTCTTCTATTTGGAAGAAGGAGGAAAAAGCAGACTTGGAAAAAATGTGTGTGTGATTTCAACTGATATGGGATTGGAGAGGAAGAGGGACTCAAAAAAGAAAATGGGAGGTTTTGATTATCTTTCAAAACCTACCCTATTTTTAGAAATGAAGACCCTTATCCTTCGAGGGTGGAAAACTATTTCTATGTCTTGGGTTTCTGAATAAGTAATAAATCCAAAAATATTACATTAGGTTTCCCTTGGGGAAAGATGACAAAATAGACACATGAGTTAGAAGTAGCTGTTCAGTGCAAAGTTTTTAATTTTTTTTAAATTTTCAAATGTACAGAATTCTTATCATAGGCAGTTATCTTTTTACCCTTCAGAATCTTAGACTATTTTTCAGAGTCCCTGCTTTAATTTTAAAATCAAAGCTGTGAATTGAAAATGTTTCTATATTTTTATTGCTTTCATTTTTTCCCCAGCTTTGATTTAGTAAGATCTTGGTTTTAACTCCAGATTAATAATTTGACTATAATATATCACCTAACTTTAGATAGTTGTACTTTTGTTTTCGGTGTCTAGTGTAATCCATATCTAAGTCTTTTATTATGTAGTTTGATTGTTTGTGTTCCACTTTATCTTGTGCCTTTTCATTTCTTAGCCTTTTTTTGCTTTTTTTCTCTTTAGCCACAACTGTGTCCTGTGCTGTAAAATCTCATTCCCCACTTTTAAACACTACTACCCGAAGAGTAAACTGGAGCCCCTTAATTTTGGAGGCAACTTAGCTAATCGTAAAGTTGATGGTGTGGAGCGCCTTTGAATGACAGGGAGAGATGTCCATGATATATGAAATGCAATAGGCTGTGTGCACATTCATTATTTAAAACGGGTGGAACACACGAAAGGCATTAAACTAAAATTTACTAGCTTATCTTCGGGTGATATTGATTATGGATAACTTTAATTTCAGTGAACTTTTTGTTGGTACACAGCTGAAATATGCACAGATCACAAGTGTACAGACTAATGGACGTTTGCCAAGTGAAGGTCGCCATGTAATCAGCCCCTAGATCAAGAAATACAACATTATCAGAACCCAGAAACTCTTCCTCATACCCACCATGGTTACCATCCACCCCATGCCACATGAACACTTGCCTGGCTTCTGACGTCACAAGTTAGGGTTGCTGCATTTGAACCATATACAAATGGAATCTAACAAAATATAGTCGTTTGCGTCTGGCTTCTTTGGCTCGTCTTGCGAGACTCATCCTTGGTGGGTGACTCAGTAGCTCATTCACTCTTGTAGTGCAGTATTCCATTGTATAAACATACCTCAATCTATTTACTGTTCTACTGTTGATGGCTACTTGAGGTGGTTCAGTTTTGGACTATTACCCAGAGTGCTACTGCCATGAACATTCTAGTGTGTCTCCAGCATGATCTTATCTTAATGAATGACATCTGCAAGGGCCATATTCCCCACTGAGATCACTGTGTTAAGCCCGTCTTTTTTTATTGTGATGTTTTAACATCTGGGGCTTAACTGATCCCGAGAGACTAACCTCTTGGGGCTAACCAATTCCTAAAGATAGTAAACCTGAATGTGCTTTTTCTATGCCAGCTAACCAATCCAGAGCTCATTTTCCTCCTCCCCACCCCCTCTTTTGGACTCTTAACACTCCAGCCATATTCTTCCCTAATCACCTGGGGCCAGGTACCAGACAACTGAGGACAGCCCCTATGCCCCAGAGTCCCTGAAAGAATCCAAACCAATCCTCAGCCTGCTTATCTTGCCTCTCCCGTTCCTGTGCAAAACCACAATGAAGCTTATGGCATGACATGCCTCTTTTTTCTCAGAATCTGTGAGGATAAACTTCCTTGATGACAGTCATTTCAATGCCTGCACGTCTCACCATACCTGATTAAAACAAATCCCGGCTGTGTTTTAAAACAGTCACATCTGAGACATGGGGGCGGGTGGGGGGGGGCGGGGGGCGGTGGTAAATGTCAACATAAGTTGTGGGGGATGAAATTCAACCCATAAGAGGGAAGAGTTTATTTGCTGATATTTTATTTGCATCCCATTGTGGGCAGGACAGGGTGACTAGACCCCTTCAAGTGAGCGATGAGCACACTGTGAGTGCAGCGTGCCAGGGGACAAGCTGGGCTGGCTGTTCTAGTGTCAGCCGGGAGGAAGGCAGGAAAGCCCCCACCCCACCAGGGAGGCGGAGAAGTTCAGAATAGGGAAGAGAGAGAGATTTTCTTTTCCTTTGAAAGGTGGCAAAACATGTTTAATTTCTCTGAAGATGTTGAACTGGTGAGATATTGCATGTATTGACTTTTAGGAATATATTTGATTCCGAATACACTACTAACTATTCTTTTTCCTTTTTAAAGAAAGTGGGAGTCCAGAATCTCGTGTGAATGCTATCCATTTCTTGGTGCATAAACTTCCAGAGAAGAATAAAGAGATGTTGGACATTTTGGTGAAACACTTAACAAAGTAAGCCTCTTTTCCTTCCTAACGTTTTGCTTGGGTGTTGTGGGGTGTTCTTGCCTTTGTAATGGTCAGAATTGGGGCTGTATACACAATACCAGGGGCCACACCTTGAAGGGCAGGCTGGACATCTGACTCCTTGTGTGTGTTTTGGACAAGACTGTTGAAACACGATGCTTTCATGAAGTCGTGTAATTATTTGCTTAACATCACTGCCAACAACTTGGGGTTTGATTTGAAGTAGAAGAAGAGAATATTATACACTTCCCTGCACACTGATTCTGGAAATGTGATTATTAGTCTGTTAGCAAATTTAGCCTGGTTTCACACCTACCTAACTCTGACTTTGAACATGCCCTTTAAGATTGTTTAATCCAGGAGTAGGTAGGTATTTCATAGGATCCATTCTATTCTTTTTATTCCCTCTTTAAAAAAGCAAGCAAAATCTAATAATCCAGTAGAGAAGTTAGCTCTTTTTTTAAATATATAACTCCTTGATCACTATATTTATGGAGTTTTTGAGGGGGGAAGAAACTAAGGAGCACTATGTTTTAGAACCCTTGTTTCACAGAAAAAGGAACTGAAGGCCAGAGGATATTATGACCTGTGTAGAGTCCTAGTATTAGTATAGCCATTTATTCATTTGGCCAACAAATAGTTGTTAGTAAATGCCCTTTTTATTTTTTTTATTAATCCTCACCTGAGGATATTTTTCCATTGATTTTTAGAGAAACTGAAAGGAAGAGGGGTTGGGAGGAGAAACACAGAGAGAGGGAAACATCAATGTGAGAGAGACACATTGATTGGTTGCCTCCTGCAGCCGCCCCTAGCATGCAACCTAGGTATGTGCCCTTGACTGGAATTGAACCGGGGGCCCTTCAGTCCTCAGGCTGACACTCTATTGACCCAAACCATCTAGGGTTGACCTTTCTTAGGTGCTAGTAGACACATAGTTGAACAGGATACTTTCAGGAAGTTCTGTTTTTCTAAGGGGAAAAGACAGCAAACAGAATACAAATAAAAATATAAAATAAATTGAGGTGATGAGTGGTCAAAAGGAAAAAAGGAGAGGGAGGAGAGAATATATGTTGGGTGTGGGACTACAAAGAGGGTTATTATGGAAAGTCTCTTTGAGGATGAGACCTTGGAGTTGCTGAGAACAGTTGTCTAGTTTGTTCCCAGGACTTGGGTGCTCTGTCCAAGTCCTATGTGCTTGTGAAGGTAATTCTGCCAAGTCACATTGTCCCTGGGAACAAGAGTTCAGTAATCTGGGGACAGAGAAGGTGCTCTAAGTAGAGGGGAACAGTAAATGAAGGCCTCTGAGGGACACAAGCTTGGCGTGTGGATGGAGTTATTAAGCCAGCCTCTGTGTCTAGAGCGGAGAGTATCAGAGAGAAGCAGAGAGGTAGGCAGGGGCCTCATGATGTGTGGTCTTGTTGGAGGATCCTGTTATTTCAGAGGCAGACGTTGAGGATAGTTGAGTCCTGGTGTTTAGGGAAATATCTTGCAGAATACTGTACATTCCACAGTTTTTGCTCACCTTCTAACCAGAGACCTTTCTTTCTGCCCTCATCAACGTTAGTGTTTCAAACCACTCCAAGCAGAACCTGATGACCGTGGCAAATTTGGGAGTGGTGTTTGGACCAACTCTGATGAGGCCACAGGAAGAAACTGTTGCTGCCATCATGGACTTGAAGTTCCAGAACATTGTTGTGGAAATCTTAATTGAAAACCATGAAAAGGTAAAACCATATTAATATTTTTTCCTTAAAGGAATTGCTGTATTTGGCTTGTCAATTTGTGATGTAAAAGTATTTCCTTCTTTCTCTTTTTAAATTTGTCATGATGATGAGCTTGGTTCTGAGAAATTTGCATTGAGCTTCTCTCTTCTGATGGAGCTTCATAAATCGGGAGCCTGCTGGGTCTTCTGTTATCTAACTGGCTTAAGGAGGAAATATTTAACACCGTTGCAAATGGATATTGGCCCTGCAGTTGTGACTGTTCAGGGTTCTTTTTTTCTATTTTTATTTTTTCCTTTCCTGCCTTCATTCCTATCTCAAATTCTAGTTCCATGACACAAGGATAATATTTTTGTTGATCTGTGTCACACTCTCCCCAGAGATGCGCACATAACTCCCCTCTACCCCAAGCATGTTCACAATTTCAGGGGGTTCACATGTATCTCCGAATCTGGGGAACCCCAGGTTAAGAATCTCTAATTTAAAAGGAATAATCTCTTAGGTGACTCAGCTTGTTACTTGTTCTATATAATCAAGGGGAATACATGCTTTTTCAAAATACAATAGACTCTTTCAAGGACCTTTAGACTTCTTTTTCTCATTCTGTCACTTACAGATCAGGACCTTGCTGATCATTTTTCCTCCAAGACAACTGTTAAAATTCTTGCTTATTCATTTGTTCATTAAAAGTTTTTAGAAAATTTGACATTGCATTATATGCCAAGCATGTATTCGGTGCGGGGATGCGAAGAGGAACATCACAGCCCTTGATGGAAAGCAGGTCACAGTCTGGGGTTGGGAAGCCTGTTTAAGGGCTTGTATCCTATGGCATCATCCCTGTCTAACATACTATATAATTCACTTACCTATTTCCTTAGTTGTTATCTATTTCTCCCTGCTCGATCCTGAGGGCAGAGATCTTTTTTGTACACTTAGAATAAAACTGGTACATATCTGAAGCTCAGTTCATATTTATTGGATTAATTCATGAGCTCAATAAATTTCGAGGGGGTTAGAAAAGTGGGAAAGGGGCGATCAGACAGAGGTGTGGCCCCTCGGAGCAGAGCATTGAAGGAGCATTTCTTGGGTCCTTGTTGCATTTGCTCTTTGCTAAAACAAGTCTAGCTTGTGCTAGTGTTGGTTCCCACTGAAAAGCTTGAAAGCTGGTCACAGGTAAAGCTGGTTACCAGCATAGTAAAAGCAACGTGTTTATGGGAAGTTAGTGCGGTGAGTGTGTGTGTGTGTGGTTAGTAGCTAATGGTGAATTTATGTCTCCTTTTATGTTCCTGTCAAACTGTCCTTGAACCTCATTAGTGTGCACTCAGCTATCCAGACAGCTTCATGGAATGGTGGCTACTGTTCAGTTTTTGAAAAAGAAATAATTGGACTACAGGCTTTACAACAGTGTTTAGTAATGCGACTATCATTAGATCGACTCCCAATTAGGAAACTTTCATCCCATTTGTTTGAGAAAACACTGGCCCTGGACTTGCTCTCAGATAGAAGAATCTCCGTGGAGTGCTATGGCTTCCTATTTTCTTGTCTCATTTGAAGCTGGGAAGATAAGTGCATGATTCTTCTGCTGGGAAGTAGACAGTGCAGGTTCCACCTTGTTAACAAATCTACGAGGAATTTCCAAGTGGTTGCTGAGCCAATGATAATAGCTACAACAGATGAAACCAGACCCATTCTCAGAGATGGAGCTTTGCACAGCTAAGTAGAGAGAGGGTTTTCAGTTTCCCCCTCTCCCGTTCTGTGGCCAGGCTAGATAATGCTATGGATACACAACCTGTACAATTGAAGCACTGAGGTTTCCTACCAAGAAGGTAGGCAGGGGGATACTGAGTTTCAGATTATTTGCTGAGTGCATGGGGTTAGGGTGGAAACACAGAGTTGCTTGGTGTGCAGGGAGGCAAGAGCAGTTCGCTGGATTAGTTACTATTTCTGAGAAAGTAGTTCCCCATAATATCATCTTTCTTCTCCAGTTTCATCCTTGTCTCGTTTCATTCTTACTCCCAGCTCTTTATCCTGCTTGGCTGGGCTTCACTTGAGAGTTGAGGCTCTGCGAGGAGGAGGAATATTTTTGCTGACGAGGGTGGTCGTGCAGGAGAACTTCATATGGATGTCTGTACCCATGTGAGCCACAGGTTGCCTTGACAACAGATGCCACCCAAAGCCTTGAACATGGTGTGGGAGAGCTAGAGATTCTTGTAGTATATGATTGAGAATGAAAAGAAAGAGAGGAGGTAAGGATAGGGGAGGTAAAAAAGAATTGTCTAGCGAGGAAGGAAAAAGTTCTAATACAGAAAGGAAGGGAAACTAGAAAGGAAATGGAGAGACCCAGGTAGTGTCTATGAAGGAAAAATAATGGAAAGATGTATTCTTTTCCTGTCATGTTTACTCCGTTGGAATGTGAAAAATGTTGACTGACTAGGAAAGTCACTAAAGTAGAAGAAGAAACTTTCAACATGTAATGAAAGCAAGACAGATTTGGCTTCATTTTGGAGTTAGAAAAGGACCCCTAGTGAATCTGCTTTGGAGATCACATTTAATTCCAGCCTCTTTGCCGTTTTCATAAAATTCATATGGACTTTATAGGAAACTTAACCCATATGTTTTGGCTTCATTTCCACATAATACATGAAGATGTTGTTTTAAAAGGTGTGTTTGTGGGCCAAAAATATTATCAAGGTCTTCTCTTCCCTTGTAAACCAGAAAATTGTATTTCCCAGGTGGAAAGGGGTACTGGGAAATTCACAAGGAATTTCAAGCGAGGGTTGTGCCTTAGAATTTGTGAACTGTGCATGCATTTTGTCCTCAAAGTGTACGTGTTATGGATTCGTTCAGTACAGTGCCAGCTTTGAGTCAGCCATGAGCTTTGGGGGAAGGAGGACCATGAGTCCAGTAGGGGAAAGAAGAAATGTCCAACAGTAACTCCAAGAGATGGCAGAGAATAAGAGTAGAGAGACAGAGAGAAGCTGAATAGACTTTCGATGGATTCCATCCCGGTGTGGGGGATTGGAAAGTGTCTTGAATAATGGTGTGTTGTTTTGGAATGAAGTTAGAATAGGTGGAGGTATTTTAAGAGGACATTTCAGGTACGGGGGGATCATGTAATCAGAAAAGCACAGAAAGTGGGTGTTTGTTCTGCAAAAGTGGCTCCTGTTGGAACCTGGGTGAGTGGTGCGGGGTGAGACTGGAGAGTCAGGCCAGGTGCAGGGAGGTTGAGAATGCCACCCAAGGATGTTTGGGCTTAGTTTTATAGGGACCAGGGCCTCTCGTGGTTTTCAGGTCACCTGCTTCAGGAAGCTTAGTTTGGCAGCAAGGTTTGCGGTAGGAAGTAGAGGAATAAAAGACCAGGAGGCATCACATGGTGCAGATTAAGGCCCAGTGTGAGAGCGGGAGTTACAGCTGGAGAGCATCATTCTGTGAGGGGGACCAGTCAGCATCCAGGGCCTGGATTTGTGGGGCTTCTCAGAGGACGGACTTTTAAGTGATGCTGAGGACTCGATCCGGGGGAGTATTAGTGCCATTAATAATAATAGGAAAGAAAAAATGGGTACGAGTGAGTTCACTTTATAAGAAGCTGAATTTTAGTTGTGGTCTGATGTCCAGCAGACAGTTGGAGGCATGGGGCTCAGCCTTGTGAGAATTTAGTGGTAGAAAGTGTAACATAAAAATAAAGAGACATGAGATTGACATGTGAGAGTATTAATGGATGTTCATTGCATTATATACTTTTAATCTAATACATAGTGTTTATCTCACATGCATATAAATACACACTTAAAAAATATATTTAAAAATATATATTAAAATATATACAATTCCCATGGCACATATGTTTCACAGTATTTTTATGTACGTACAACGTTCTTATTACATGTGTTATCCTTTTATGCATATGAGACGACTGAAGGGTGAGAGATTAACTTGTTCACAGGCACATAGCTAGTAAGTGGAAATGCCTGTGTTGGAACTAAGAGTTGTTGCACCCCAAAGTCTTTGCTTTCCATCACTAGAAGGTAAGAATAATATACTTTAGAAACATCGAGATTTTACTATTAAAAGTGGAGCCAGAAGCAACGCAGGCAAGTTCACTGTCAGGTTGTTGAGGGACATTGTCAGTGATGCCAGATGTTGTCACGGGATGGGAGGATCTGAGGACTGGGAGATGGCACATGTTCTTTCCAAGAGTGAAATGTCTGCAGAGAGCCAAGGGCTGAAGTCAACTTTGAAGGGCTTCAGTGAGTGTTAAGGACTGGGCAGTAATGAGTCTAGATCAGCGGTTCTCAACCTGTGGGTCGCGACCCCTTTGGCGGTCAAACGACCCTTTCACAGGGGTCGCCTAAGACCATCCTGCATATCAGATATTTACATTACGATTCATAACAGTAGCAACATTACAGTTATGAAGTAGCAACGAAAATAATTTTGTGGTTGGTCACAACATGAGGAACTGTATTTAAAGGGCCAGAAGGTTGAGAACCACTGGTCTAGATGCTTTTCCCCCATATGACAGAAAAATATTCAGGAAAAAGAGTCAGAATCGACGCGATAGGGAAGGAAGAACAGAGTAGGACATGAGTTGCATATAGCTTGCTAATCTCATATTCGAATGACCTGTTAGCTGATAGCTATAAAGTGTCACTTCCCCAGTCCATGAAGGCCCTTGAAAATTCCATGAACATTTGCGAAATATCAAGGAATCATTAATATCAGGGTCATTTTCTTTTAATATCTGCCTTATGTCAATACTTAAATTGGCAGTTTATATAAAGTAAGGCATACAATGTTCCCAACCAAATCGCTTTATGTAATACACATAATAATATAATTACAATCCAGATTATATTTATTTTCAGTGCACTATGCCATATGTGGAATTCTGGGATGATCTTAGCTTTGAATGGTCTTCGGTACGTTCTGATATCATTGATTGTCTGAGGGCCTGTGGGTCATATGTTTTCTAGCCTTTATTACAGTGTCTGTGGGCCACAAGGTGCCGAGGGACAATCACATTTTGTCTACATAAACCTTTTCCTCAATGAGGAGTCTAATAACTTTGTCAAAAGGAGCATTTTAGGCTTTGAGCTGGGCTCCCTGGTCCGTCTCATTTTTCCTGGTGTGAAAGTGGAGGCCAGTTCCTGATGACCATGCTTTGTGGAAGAGGCCGATGCCATACTTCTGCGCCAGGGCTTCTTTTCGCTTTCAGAAAGAGTGGAATGGAGGTGGGAAGGGGAGAGAGAGAGAAACATCAGTGTGAGAGAGACACATCGATTGGTTGCCTCCCACATGCACCTGGGGATAGAACCTACAACCCAGGTTCGTGCCCTTGACTGGGAATTAAACCTGAGACCCTTTGGTGCCTGGGCTGACACACTAACCATTGAGCAGTGCTAGCCAGGGCCTCCACAGCTTCCTGTCACATGTG
Organism: Myotis myotis; assembly: GCF_014108235.1. NCBI lineage: Eukaryota > Metazoa > Chordata > Mammalia > Chiroptera > Vespertilionidae > Myotis > Myotis myotis. The sequence continues at coordinate 54,195,263 of NW_023416368.1, forward strand.
GCCAAGTCCTTGTCCTTGAAGAGCCAGTGCCCTCTGGTCATAGAAGAGCCTAGAAAGAGTAAAGGTGAGACGGGCATGTGTGTTTCCCCACAGATGTCCAGTGCCATCGCCATACTATTAAATTACAGGCACTGGAAGAAGAGTATCAATGGTGCTGTGCATTACTCTTGTTAACCTTGGGACCACCTTTCTGATCTGTGACCACTTGTCTTTGCCAAGAGCTAGAAGGGTGCATCCCTGCCCCCAGGTTCAATGGTGGAATGGATTCCCTGTTCAGTCCCAGCTTGTAGTCCAGCAGTGGCCACATGTGGACCCTGATTGACACTGGGCAGCCCACTTCTCCATTTTCATTGCTGCAAAAACAACACACATCCTCACCCTCTTCTGTCACTTGGTCGTCCTGTAATGAAAAGCTGGCCCAAGTGAGTAGTATGCAAAATTTTCCTTCTTCCAGTACCAGGAACCTCCCAGTCTTAGAAGGTGCTTATCATTTAATGGGAAATAGAAATCTCTTTAAAAAAAACAAACCAGCCTAAATGCTTCCTGATTTAGCTTTGCTGGCCCTGGGTTGCTAGGCAGCATCAGTTTTCAGAGAGAAAAATAAATGTCTTAAACACAAGCAACACAATAAAACTCCAAAGTTTACTCAAAGCTTTATGTTTGCCTGAGTAGTGACTGTTCATTGTAGAAGTCAAGACCAGAATATTTGACAGATTTTCAGAGGGTGTTTTTTGTTTTCTTCTTCTTCCAGTTTTTATGAATGTTGGCCTCCTTGACATAGCCACGAAAATTTACTTTCTATTCGATTTTTTTTTTTTTTTCTCAGCAGGGCCTTGCCTTTTCTAGAGTGTTTAAGAAGAAGCTTTAAAAGCACAGAAAACTTGGTGTCATCCTCTCTGCATCTTTTCAGGAGAGTCAGAAAGTAACAAAGACATTGTCTTCCGAATTCTGCTCTTTTCATGAGCGACAACATAGGAAGTCTCGGCTTTGTGCTTTTGTGTATCTCTGTAGAGGGTAGATAGTATTTTCCCCGGGAACAGGAGTGGTTTGATAAGAGAAAATTTGGGAGACAAAGATCTTTCCCCCTGCAGTGCTTTTGTGTCCAGTATGGAGAAAGCATCGGGACTGTCTCAAGAAAAATGAGGAGCTGCAGTATAGAAGATTGGAATAGATTTATTCTTTGTTATCTAAGGGCGCATACTCGGTACAAGTTAGCATAACTTGCCAGGAAATGTGTTTCTGATTCAGTAGAAGGAAGGACTTCATAATATTTTTTTTAATAATGAGAATGTGTTCATGCTAGAGTTGGGACTGAGGTGTTAGAGGAAAGCTAGCAGACCTCTGAGGTCTGATCCATGCTGAAGTTCTCCGCCAAAGTCTCTGGGAATGCAAAGCTGCAAAGACAGAGCGAAGCTCAGTGCTTGGAGCTTGGCACTCAGTGTTCACAGAATTAAAAATGAGGAGGGATCTGGTCCTTTTGTGCATACGCCTCATTTCTGAGATGCATCTCTTCTAGGTTCACCCAGCCGGTAAATGGCAGTGCTGGGATGCAAACCCAGGGCTGTCTGGCTCTGGAGGTGGAGCTGATAAGCCTTAGACTATAAATGGCTGTAAGTGGAAGGCTTCTGTCTTCACAGCCACTGTCTAATAGCCCGGACCACTATATTGTCATCCTCAGAGATAGCAGATCTGGAATATATGTAGATTGCACTGAGTCACCCAAAATAAAATATTTTTTTCAGAAATTGAAAATTACACCAACTAGTATAAGTGGGACAATAGAAACAGGATGTAGCATCACTTCAGTATTATGTAGAATGATTTTTTTCTGACTGTAAGCCAGAGTATTAAAGATAAACTACATGCTTTTAGCAAAAACCTTGGAATTAAAAATGATGTAAGTTTATATTAATATAATACGTATACCATTGAAGCCTACACATTGATAATTTGCATCAGATTAGGATTCTTGCAGAGAAAACATTTTTTTCTTTTCCTGGGAAGATGTCCTGCTACTTTGCAGACAGACAGGGCTGGGAGAAGGGTATTTTCTAGACTCTGAACTCACGGCCTCTTCCCCTTTTCCCTCTCCTCCCCCCCTGCCCCCCCATCGGTAGCATCCCATGTCATTTAGTACAAACATGTCCTAGCAGACAGCCCAGCCCCCCTGAGAACTGCTCACTGGGGAAATGGACCCTCCAGCATGTCCACTCCCCTTAGATCTGCTGATCAGAGGCAGCTAAAATATAAGAATAGTCTCTTCTAGAGATTTGAATCGGGATGTGGAGAAACCCAGCCACTTACTCTGAGATTGTCCCCAGACTAGGGGCTGAAGAACCCCCTGCAGTGGGTCAGGTGGGACAGAGCAGAGGGGCGGGGAGCCAGTGCCCAGGGAGGATTCGAAAATGCAGAAGTGAGAAATGGAGAGTTGCTGGTTGATTGTCGATGGCCTCGACTTACTAATTTGGAGCAGTCTTGACTCTTTTCACTTCCTGCTCATTTCCTTTTAATAACTCCATTTTTACTTATGTCAACTTGGTAATGTTTTGATTGCAACCAAATCATTTTTGGACAGTGTGAGAAAAGACAGAGTATAAAGTACCTGCAATTTGATAAATTGACAGATACAGTTTCTGCACTGTCTGAGTTAACTCCGTTAAGTTTCTATTTCAGTGTATCCTGCATGTCCGTATAAGGCTGGCTGCTTCCTAGGCCCAGTTCTTAGGCAAATAGATTGAGTATGTATGAGCAACATAATTTTAGATGAAACTGGGCTTTTAAGGTCACCCAAACCGGAACCTGTGGCTGTATTCCATAGTTTTATGACTAGAATTACTTTAACTTTCTTCTTCAGTTTTCTCTTCACAGGCCAGAAATGGCTTTTTCTCTCAACTTTCACATAATTTCTTTTTTCTAGATAATTGTTTCCTATCTCTTCGTTTCCAGTTGGATATATCCATTTCACCCCCCACTGCATTCTCCCACGTCTCCTGGCTGGGTGATCCACTGGGTTGCCCTTCAGTTAGCAGTTAGCATTTTAAGAGTCCACTCCTGCATCTGACATCCTTTTCCCCTATCCAGAGCCATAACTTTGAAGCTTTATTTCATTAGGACTCACTTTGAAAATTTAATGATCAGGCCGGTTGGCCGGCTGCAGTGCACGTCATAGCGACTGGTTGTTCCCATCATTCCAGTCGCTTGGCTTTTATATATATATACTAGAGGCCCAGTGCATGAAATTCATGCATGGGTAGGGTCCCTAAGTGGCTGCCAGCTGCTGGCCGGGGCCTCCCTTTATTCTATGTTGCCCCTGGTGGTCAGCGCACGTCATAGCAAGCTGTTGAGCTCCCAGTAGGTCGAACTTCTTCCTGAGGGGACAATTTGCATATTAGGCTTTTATATATAGACTAGAGGCCCGGTGCACAAAAATTTGTGCACTGGTGGTGGGGGGGGGTGAGGGTGGGGAGTGGTGTCCCTCAGTGCCACTTGTGCCCTCTCACAGTCTGGGACCCCTCGGGAGATAACCACCTGCTGGCTTAGGCACGCTCCCCGGGTGGCAGATGGCAGGCCCGATCCCTAGGTGCCTGCCCCACCTACCCGGGTCGCGCACAGGGCAGGGCCAATCAGGGGGTTGGGGCGCTGCCCCCAGTTGCACACAGGGCAGGGTCGATCGGGGGGTTGGGGCCCCGCCCCGGTCACGCACAGGGCAGGGTCGATCAGGGGGTTGGGGCCCCACCCCGGTCACGCACAGGGCAGGACGGATCTGGGGATTGGGGCCCCGCCCCGGGTCGCACACGAGACACCTAGGTGGGCCGGCGGATCACTGCTGCCCTGCCCGGCCGCCCCAGGTCTGGTCACACATGTGACCCCCCCGCCCAGGATCGCAGCTAGCAGGCCTGGATGGTGGCAGGGCAGGCGAGATGGCGCTGTCCCGCCCTGCCTGCAGTATGCAAATTAGCCGCCATCTTTGTTGGTTAATTTGCATATATGCTGATTAGCCAATGGGAGGCATAGTGAAGGTGCAGTCAATTACCATGTTTGTCTATTATTAGATAGGATACTAGAGGCCCGGTGCACCAAAATTTGTGCACTCGGGGGGGAAGGGGGGTTCCTCAGCCCAGCCTGTGCCCTCTTGCAGTCTGGGACCCCTCGGGAGATAACGACCTGCTAGCTTAGGCCTACTCCCGGGTGGCAGAGGGCAGGCCCAATCCCTAGGTGCAGCCCCTGGTCGGGCTCAGAGCAGGGCCGATTGGGGAGTTGGGGTGCTGCACCCTTTCACACACAGAGCCGCAGGGCGATCAGGGCGTTGGGGAGCTCCCCCCTATCAGGCACAGAGCAGGGCCAATCAGGTGGTTGGGGCGCCTTCCCCTGTCAGGAACAAAGCAGGGCCAATAGGGAGGTTGTGGCCCCGCCCCCTGTCACACACAGAGCTGCAGGGCGATCAGGGGGTTTGGGCGCTGCCCCGTCACACTGATCCCGGTGCCGGGAGGCCTCGCGGCTCCGCTGATCCCGGTGCTGGGAGGCATATTACCCTTTTACTATATAGAATAGAGGCCTGGTGCATGGGTGGGGGCTGGCTAGTTTGCCCTGAAGGGTGTCCTGGATCAGGGTGGGGGTCCCCACTGGGGTGCCTGGCCAGCCTGGATGAGGGGATGATGGCTGTTTGCAGCTGGTCACACACCCTTCAGGGTGGGGGTCCCCACTGGGGTGCCTGGCCAGTCTAGGTGAGGGGCTGAGGGCTGTTTTCAGGCTGGAACTGAAGCTCCCAACTGCTCCTTTTTTTCTTTTTTATTCTGGGCCAGCTTTAGCCTGGCTCCAGCTCTGAGGCCTCAGCTCCTGAAAGCAGGTATCTGGTTTGTTTAGATTCTATAATCGAAACTCTGTTTCAACTCCAGCTCTGAGATCCCAGCTCGCTGAAAGCTGGTTTCTGGGGTTTTGTTTAGCTTCTATATTTGTTACAATGTTTCAGACTGCAGGCTCAGAGGCCGGCAAGGCAGGAGGGGAACGTTGGAGACCTCTGTCACTGAAGCAAGCAAGCCTCATGTTCAGTTTAAGCTGCCTGGCTGCCGGCCGCCATCTTGGCTGGCAGTTAATTTGCATATCGCCCTGATTAGTCAATGGGAAGGGTAGCGGTCGTACGCTAATTACCATGTTTCTCTTTTATTAGATAGGATATTTTCTATTTTAGTTTAGTATCTTAGGTGGTCATACTAAAAGTATCCCCTAATACACTAATATGTAGCAATTTAGGGGAAGTGTTTCATTTTTTAAAAATATATATATTTTTATTGATTTCAGAGAGGAAGGGAGAGATAGAAACATCAATGATGAGAGAATCTTTGATTGGCTGCCTCATGCACACCCCCTATTGCCTGCAACCTGGGCATGTGCCCAGACTGGGAATGGAACTGTGACCTCCTGGTTCATACATCAACACTCAACCAATGAGCAACACCAGTCAGGCTGATTTTTTATTTTTGTTCCTGTCCCGGATCTTCTCTTGATTTGTCAATCTTTATGCAGTATTGTGTGTTCTTGTTACCATAGAGATACAATAAGGCCTCACTTAACTAGAAGTGCAATGACATAAGGAAACCAGTTTTAACATGGGCTAACTGATATAAGCAGAGTTAAGTCCTTATAGCATTTCCTCAAAGTTATAATAAACATTATTTGAAGACCTGCTGTACAAATGCCTAGAATTTTAGAGCAGAGTAAAACCGAATGACCCAAAGCTTCCTAAGGCACTGCGCTTGTCTGGAATCTGCTTCCATATAATCTGGGAATGGAGATGAACTCAGATTGATGTGTGTGTAGGAGTTCATTATATTAGTTTTACCTCTCTGTTTCTTTCTCTCTCTCTAAATATGTATCTGAAGTTATTCTTGATAAAAGTTAAGTGATCTTTGTCATTGGCACCCTCTTTTAATGCAATTCTTAATTCAGTCAATAGACATTTGTTAAGTTGTTCCTCCATGGAACAGGCACAAAAGATTAATAAAATAAAAGCAGTCTTGCTCTTGAGAAAGTCAGTGTTTAGTGAGAAAGACAACAGTGCAAGTGTTGACAGTGGAAATCTCATCACAGGGCCTGAAGATTGTGTATTAGAGTTTGACCCCTGAGAAGCCGTTGGCTTTCTTTGTCCAAAGCCATGTGCACTTTAAAGACTTAAATGTACTTACTGGGCATCCCTTTGTGAACCAACTTCATTGTTTTTTCAGAACATACTTATCTGTTCCATTCGCAGCAGTGAGGAAGGCCTGCAGGGGGTAGAATGGATATAATTATAAAATGGAAGATCCCTTGTCCTAAGCATTGAGTATTCCAGTCTGCTTTGGGAGGAATTTCGGCAGGAGGGCTTCCTGAGCGCCTCATCTTCCAGACACTGGCCAGCTCTCGTTCACCAGAGCCAAGAATCAACCATCCAGTGCCGCGAGGGTGGGGAGCATTGGTTTGTCTGCAGTTTATAGATGAGTGCAGCAGGCCACATCTTTGGAGGGTTGAAATGAACTCTCCCAAGGTCACACAGCTTTCTTTATTCATTTACAGCCTGACTTGTTCCAAAAAGGATTTCGAGCAGTTAAGCCACACAGTGAGAAAGTTTCTTGTGGTCTTTCTACTGTCCCAAGAAAAACAAGCCCATACTTTCTTTTTTTTTAAGCTTAAACGATGCATAGTGTTTCAGTCAATATTACTACATGAATAGTTCCAAGTTTAAATTGCACAAAAGTGCTTATGTATGGCTCTGTTGGAATGTGTGGGAGTAAGAAAGGAAATCTCTATTTGATTTCATCAAGTCGGGAGCTCCACAGAGTCGAGGGAGTCGCACACGCCAGGGCCTGGTTGTGTGCACAAGGAAGTTCTTATTCATCATTGCACAGCTGGTGTGGTGTTTGTCATCAGTATTACTTATTCTTAATTACCAAAGTGCACATGGGCCACAAGCTGTCGATTGTGCCAAACCAGATCTCTAATGTGGCTGGATTCATAGATTCTGAGGAAGATTTATAATCCTCTGCAAACGGCAGTCACTCTAGACGTGTTCACATAAAGAAACAGTGCACATCAGGAACGCACACAGAATCCGGATTGTACTCTCTAGTGTATTGTTCTCAATATCTACCTTCTGTTCTCTTTAATTTGTTGCCGAACCAACTTTGCTTTTCGTATATTTTGAAAATGGAATTTATTTATAGGCTCTGTTTTTCTTCTTTTACTCAGCAGTAAGTAAAAGTGGAGACAGTGTATCTCCAGGGAAGGCTTCAAGCACTTGATTTCTCTAGAAGGTCTTTTCTGTTTAGATGTAAATGGGGGAATGACCACTGAGAGGCTTAGTCGTCATTTTCAGAATTTAATGAAGGAATTAGGTCATTTGTGCTTAATGCGCTAAAGAGCCCGGAGGAAGCTGTCCTCATTGATGGATTGATGTGGAAAGGTTCTTGTAGTTATCATTGTTTCTCCTGTTTAATCATTTGGTTCCCGTGATCCAGCAGGACTGCGTTCCTCCCATGCCCAGGGCCACAAGCACACCCACAGTGGAACTTTTTTGGAAGTCAGCTGTGGCTTTATCTAAATTCCATGTAACTTAAAAACTTTTTTTTTTTTTCTTACTTGATTTTATTATTCAGGGGAATCCAAACTGCTGTAAATTGTTTCTGATTCTTTCTTGTTTCCTGTTCTTGGCAGCTTTCCTGTTCTTTACTCTAGATCAGTGATTCTGAACCAGTGTTTATGTTTCATACCCCTTTGAGAATTTGAAAGATAATATTTTCACTTTCTGAAAAAACATAAAGGCATATGCACCATTTACAACTGACTTTTAGGCATATGCTAATTCTGAAGAGCTCAGTGAGGAACCTCTGCTTTGGTGAAATAAACTTAGGTGATATTGAAATAACTTGTAAGAATATGTGGCTCATTTACACATGTGGCGAGTGAGAGAAGGAGTGAAATTTATCAAATTACAGGTTTCTATATGTGATAGTATAGTACTTTTCAGTATGTATTTATCAGTATTATTTATTGCCATTTTCTTATCTAAAACAAATATCTCAAACATACGCTTTAAGATGGCAAAGACAGAGCTTAAAGTCTTACAGTACAAACCCAAACTGGGTTAAAATAAAAAATAAAAAAAGAAAGGTTGGTATCAGTCAATGGAGGGAAAGGCTAGAGAACAGCAAGGGATGTTTCTGAAAATGGGTACAGGCCATTTCTGGTTTACTCCTGACTGCACTTTCCACAGAGGCGGTATGGGACAGGCACATGTGCCTTCCTCAGGGATCTCCCCCCCCCCCCCCCCCGAGGGAGGTGGAGGGGTGGTGGGGCGGCCTTGGGTCAAGATGAAACTTCCACCAAGATAGAAGCTCCTCCTGACCACCCTGCTCTCCTGCCAGAGAAAGGAGACTAGCAGGAGTGTGACTCCCTCTCAGACACCCCAGGGTCAGTGATCTCCAGCAAGAAAAGTGTCTGAAAGGCCATCAAACCGAAACTGAGTTAAGGGAAGAGCTTCTGTAGGAGAGGAGGATGGGAAAAAGGAGCCCCTTAAAGGGGGGGAGTGTCATTTCCCACCTTTATAACTTCCAACTTGAGCATCTAGAAGCCATCCTCTTTCCTGGTCTGTCTTCTGCCTGGAGAATGGAAGGAAGTGGTTGCTAACTTGGCCGCCTAGGACAGAGACTCCTGGCAGGGGCTGGAACTGTGGACAGCCCAAGCAGGAGGTATGAACACAGATACGTCTTTTGGCAAAAGTACAGAGATGAGGTCAGAGACCAGGCTGAAGACAATCCTGGTGGCATCCTTGGTCCCGCCCAAACCCTTTGGTTATGGATTGAATTGTATTCCCTCAAAATCCAGAAGCTGAAGCCCTAGTCCCCAGTGTGATTCTCTTTGGAGATGGTCTTTAAAAGGGTAATTAAGGTTACATGAGGTCATAAGGTTGGGGGCCCTAGTCTGGGGGGACTGCTGTTCTTATAAAAAAAGAAAAAAGACACCAGGGATGTACATGCACAGAGGAAAGGCCATGTGCAGGCACAGAGAGAAATGTGCCATCTGCAGTCCAAGCAGAGAAGCTCAGGAGAAACCAACCCTGCCGCCACCTTAATCTAGGACTTTCATCCCCCAGAACTGTGAGAAAATAGGTATCTGTTGTTTAAGCACCTAGTTTACAGTGTTCCGTTGTGGCAGCCCTACCAGACGAAGACGTTTTCTCAGAACACTGGGCAGGCACACTGTAGTGCATCGCAGAAAACACATCCAAAACCTGGGAAGAGATTCAGGATGTCACCCTTACTGTAGTGGTGTGTACAGAAAGTGTTGACACAGCTGCCCATTGGAGACATTAGTATCATTGAAATCAGCCACTTCCAAATAATCCAGTGTGTGGTCTATGTGAATGTATTGCAACAGGAGGGGAAAAATGTAAACTGTAGTAGATGAATTTTTGGGGGGAGAAAAACTGATCTAAGGAAGAGAATAAATGAACTTATTAAAAACCATCTCCATAGAAGAACTAAATATTTATTCAGTAAAATGGGAGTTTAAAAATGAAGTGATTAAAGAGGATTTTTAAAAAAGGTGCTTGCTGAGCTAAGAGAGCAGACTGGCACCTAAAACAACATCCAAACAAATGAACAGATTAAAAACAGAAATGAATAGAGTCAAAAGTTGGAAAACAAATCACCATGATTGATGAAGCAGTCGCATTCAGTGGATGAAAAAGAGAGATGACAGAAGTCAGAGAAAACTGTGGACGTGGAGGGCAGACATGACCCATCACAAGACATTGTTGTCATGGGAACACCAAACCAAGTGCATTGAACCAATCATTTGTAACGATCACACAGAGACCTTTTTATCTAAATTACAGTGAGACCTTCATTTGATCAGTGTAATCACTAAATTTTAGGAAATATCAATTCTGAATTTTAAGTCACTCAGAATTATCCATGTAGAGACATACTGTGGCTCGGTTACTGTGTAGGAGTTTTGAGGGAAAAATAAAAAAAAACTGTACCAGGAAGATGCATCTGGTAGCCTCATGTTTCCTTACAGCAGCTCTGAAGACCACAAAGCAATGTTTGTAAGTCTTGAGTATCTATTTTGGGCTCAGATAAAAATTCCAAATTTCAAACTGCAGAAATAATACAGACCACTTATTCTGGTCCATAATATTCTAGCTTTAGAAATTAACAACAGTAATAATAACAGAAGCCCCCCACCCCTCCTCAAAAGAAAAAAAGTTCTTGGCTATTTGGAAATTTTGAAGCTCTCATGATTCATAGATCAAAATAAAAATTGTAGACTTCCTATAAAAATATGAAAACATGCATATCAAAACTGAAAGAACAGAGTAAAAATTATGTCTCTAGGAAATTTATAACCTTATACAACTGAATAAGCCAGAAAGAATGAAATTAGTTAAGCTTTTACCCATTTACTCCAAATTTGAAGAAAATAAAAAATATATAAGATGAAATTAATTAATGAGAAAAGAAACAAAAGGTGTTTTTTGTTTTTTTGTTTTAAATACCTCTGACATTTTTGGTGGATTGGGAGCATAAAATAAAACAGATTTCCTTGGCCAGGCTAGTCAAGGAAAAAAGGGATGGTGAGAAGGCTCATCTATATAAAGAGGAACAAATGTGGAAATAACCCATAAATACTCAGTGCACAGAATTTTGAAAATCTGAATGAAATTAGTGAACTAATGATAATGAAAGAAACGGACACAATTTTATTATTTTTTATTTATTTATTTATTTATTTAATTAAATCTTTATTGTTCATATTATTACATTTGTTCCTCTTTTTTTCCCCCCCCATAACTCCCCTCCTCCCAGTTCCCGCCCCACCCTCCGCCCTCACTCCCCACCCACTGTCCTCATCCATAGGTGCACGATTTTTGTCCAGTCTCTTCCCGCATCTCCCACTCCCCCTTCCCCCCCAGGAATAGTCAGTCCATTCCCTTTCTATGTCCCTGATTCTATTATAATCAACAGTTCATTCTGTTCATCAGATTATTTATTCACTTGATTCTTAGATTCACTTGTTGATAGATGCATATTTGTTGTTCATAATTTGTATCTTTACCTTTTTCTTCCTCTTCCTCTTCTTAAAGGATACCTTTCAGCATTTCATATCATCCTGGTTTGGTGGTGATGAACTCCTTTAGCTTTTCCTTATCTGTGAAGCTCTTTATCTGACCTTCAATTCTGAATGATAGCTTTGCTGGATAAAGTAATCTTGGTTGTAGGTTCTTGGTATTCATCACTTTGAATATTTCTTGCCACTCCCTTCTGGCCTGCAAAGTTTCTGTTGAGAAATCAGCTGACAGTCGTATGGGTATTCCCTTGTAGGTAACTGAGTTTTTTTCTCTTGCTGTTTTTAAGATTCTCTCTTTATCTTTTGCTCTTGGCATTTTAATTATGATGTGTCTTGGTGTGGTCCTCTTTGGATTCCTTTTGTTTGGGGTTCTCCGTGCTTCTTGGACCTGTAAGTCCATTTCTTTCACCAGGTGGGGGAAGTTTTCTGTCATTATTTCTTCAAATAGGTTTTCAATATCTTGCTCTCTCTCATCTTCTGGCACCCCTATAATTCTGATGTTGGTACGCTTGAAGCTGTCCCAGAGGCTCCTTACACTATCCTCGCATTTTTGGATTCTTTTTTCATTTTGCTTTTCCGGTTGGGTGTTTTTTGCTTCCTCGCATTTCAAATCATTGACTTGATTCTTGCGCTCCTTTGGTCTGCTGTCGGGAGTCTGTATAATATTCGTTATTTCAGTCCGTGTATGCTTAATTTCTAGTTGGTTCCCCAATATAAGATCGAGGGTCTCATTAGTTTTCTTGTAGATCTCATTAAGTTTATCGGCGGCTTCTAAACAGTTCTTGAGAGAACTTAAAAGTGTGGTTCTGAACTCTATATCTTCCATTGACAATTTTGTCCTGTTTCTTTGTCTCCGTATTTTGTTATGCTTCCTTGGTGCACCCCCTAGTGGTCTTTGTTCGCAGTCTTATAGTTAAATCTTGATTGTTGTAGCTAATTCCAGGGAGGGTTTGACCTCCAGGCCAAGTGGCTATGAGAATCAGCTGTGTCAGCAGTGAGAGAACTTCTGTCCTCTAGGGAGGTGCTAATCTAGCCTTTGCCTGAGGCTATCCGGCAAATGCCTCTGTGCAGGGCTTGGGCGGGGCGGGTAGAACAGGATCAACAGGGTGGGCCGGAGAGAGCAGTTATGGTGGCTCTCAGTCCTGTCCCCAGGGGCTCTGCCTCTCTGAGTCCCAGCACCCGCTGCAAAGCTCAGAGAGAAAGCTGCACTCGCTCTGACCGAAGCCAGACAGTCCTGCTTCTCCCGTTTGAGTCTGGGTCCCTAAAGACTCGCCCGGATCTGGAGCTCAGAGTCTGCGACTCCCTCCCGATTGAAAACGCCAACCGCGTCCTCCGCCGCCAGCCCGCTCGCGCACTCCGCACCTCAGAATTTGACTTCAGCACTGCGCCTCCTCTGAGTGTCCCTATGCGTTTCTCTTTCCTCCTAGTTGTAGGACTTCCACTCAGCCAGCGTTCCTGTGGTTCTGGGTGATGTCCCTTCCGTTTTTTGGTTTTACTTTTGAAGTAGTTGTTCAAAGCAGCAAACTCCGGCGTTAACCTATTTCGCCATCTTGGTTCTCCTCAGAAACGGACACAATTTTAATACAGCTGCCATCCATTTCCCAAAAAAGCACCAGTCTCAGATATTTTCACAGGTGAATTAAACTGGGAAGAAATAGATCTGTTGGCGTTTAAACTGGTCCATAGCAGAATAAAGAAAAACTTCAAATTATTTTTATGACTCCAGTAGGGCACTAATGCCAAAGCCTGGCAGAGACAAAGCTGTAGATCAATTTTATTTAAGAATTTTATGCAGAGATCTTAAATAATACATCAGCAAATAACAACACTACTTTAACAGCATAATATTTCCATCTAAGTTGAGTTCATCCCTGACATATAAGGGTGACTCAATATTAGGAAATACATTAATGTAGTGTACCATATTATTAAGTCAAAAGAGAAAATCTTTCAGGAGATGCCTAAAAGCAATTGGCAAAATTTACATAATTCCCAATATAATATTTTAATAAAACAGCAATTGTGGATAGTTCCTTAAAATGATTTAACAATATTTTCACCCTCAAGTTAGTATCCTGTTTAATTGTTGAAATGCTTAAAATGCTGAAATTGTGATTTAGTTCACTATTACTAATTATTGTCCTAGAATTACTAGCAAAGAAAGGAAGAAAAATAAATAAATGATATGAAAACTGGAAGGGGAAAATTGCGCATTATTTAGAGAAGTGATTGTATAATATAGATAACCAAGAGAACAGAGTGATGAGCTAGTAGATACACTAGCAGGATTTATTGGGATGTAGGATTAAAAGTAATCACCAGAATCAATAACTTGCTCATGTACAACCAGAAGCAGATAATACAGGGTGAGAAATAGGCCTTATTATCAATGTCATCTGAAATATAAATCTCCTGAGTATAAGCCTAAATCAAGAGAGGAAGAACACATATTTGAAGAAAGCCATATTGTTCCACCGCAATGAGATGTGAGAAGTCACTTTGAGAGGAGGAAATAAGTGGTCTTATTTGGTGGGGTGTGATCAGAGCAGCCTTTTTGAGACAGTTAGGCAGTGTCAGCAAAACTTAAATGCATGTTTGCTTTGAAGGTAATCTCTCTGCTACTAAATACTCCATAGGTATTCACTCAAAATTTTGCAAAAAAGGGAGTGGGTTCACCTCCACATGTGTCTCTCATTGGAAATAGCCTGCCATTGAGGGTTAAATAAATTATGTGATGACCATAGAAGGATGAGGCAGGGTGGTAAATACTGGTTCGAATTGTGGTGGGCACACCCTATGGTGACCCAGTGACCCAGGCCCTGGAGTGCCAGTGGGGCCTGTGACTTGATTCTAACCAGGATAATAAAAGGCGTGGCATGTCTCTCATGATTGTTTTGTTGTATCAGATTCCGTTGGAGCAGATGGCAGAGAGGGACACTCCTACTGGCCAGAAAGAAGCAAATAGTCATGTTGTGAACTGCCTACGGAGAGGGCCACGTGGCAGGGAACTGTGGGTTGCCTCCAGCTCATAGTCAGCAAAACCCAGAACCCTCCTCAGTCCTGCAACTGCAAGGAAATGAATGTTGCCAACCACCCAAATGAGCTTGGAAGCAGATCCATCCCCAGTTGAATCCTCCAAAATGACACGATTAGAGTCTTGTGAGCTGAGGATGGGAGCAGAGAGTCCAGTTAAGATGTGCCTGGACTCCTGACACATAGAAACTTTGAGATAATTGACAGCTTTCTTACATATAACAGTAGATGTGCTGTTCTCAGCCTCTGAATTTGTGTTAGTTTGATACACAGCTACTTAGCACTTATTTCCAATGTCCAGAACATTGCTTGTCTCATAGTAGGCATTCAGTTAATATTTGAATGGATAATTAAAGATACAGATATGAAACCGTATCTTTATTATCCTTCATGTGTTAATTACTAGTGTGTGTGTGTAAATTGTACATATATGTAGGCAAATACATAGGCAACTCTTAAAATTTCCTTAGAAGGAATCAAAGAAACTATTGACAATGATTATTTTGCTGGGGAAGAGACTCTATTTTTCCGATATTCTTTGTGTCAGTATCATCAACATTGTTTTCAGGATGAGGAGGTTATGGCGCATATGTAGTTTTCTTATTTGACTTAAAAAAACTAAACCAACTACCACGTACTTAAATTTACATTACAAAATAATCAAATACGCTAGTTCTGTATCTCAGAGGGTAGAAATATCTGTCAATTTGATCTATTGGGAAGAACTGGAAATCGCTGGAGAGATCCCTGAAAAGTTTCAGTTTGAAGAAACTTTTAACAGTGAGTCTGATTGTTTTTGACTTTGAGCTCCCTGCCTTCTTCCATGCCCTTCCTTTCTGATGCATGAAGTTCTTGTGTGGCCATTTGTCCTTCAATGACAAAAACCTGAAGCAGTGGTGGGAGAAGTATTTGTATGATCTATTGAGCACATTCTATTTCTTGTGAAGCGCTGATATCTTGAAGTTACTTTGAATCATGTTTTTTGCACCTATCCAAACTATCATCTGGTTATACCAGTACACATGGTATCAGATGAAGAACTGAAATAAACGTGTCTGTTGGTGGCAGATTGAAGATTGTTAGGGATTATTTCACATCCCTCCCTTAGTGTCTCCTTTCTTTAAATCTTGGTGGACCCTGAGATTGCTTTGATCATCAGACTATGGCATGAGTGACTCTTCACAGTGGCTTGAAGAGACTGACAGCTTTCACTTCCTTCCTCTTGGGCCACTCCTTCCAGGGGACTTCAGCTGCCTTGCAGAAGTCCACTCACCCTGAGCGTGAGGAAGCCACACTTGCCAGGTAGAGAGGCTGGGCAGGGGAGAGGAGGAGCTGAGCCCAGCCAGTCCTGGCTGTCCCAGCCTTCCCATCCCAGGCATCGGACGCATGGAAAAACAGCTTGGTCTTCCCAGACTCCAGCAGACAAAACTGAGGAACCCAACTGACAACCAAAACTGAGCTCAGGCCCATGGCTCCCTTCCCAGCCACCTCCAGCCATTTGGCAGGCCCCGGCTGAGACTGCTCATTCCTGCTATGCCCTGCCCACACTCCTGAGCCAGGAAATTACGAGCATAATAAAATGGTGGTGGTTTGATACCGCTAAGCTTTGGAGAGGTTGTTACGCAGCAGTGAACAGAAGGAATGTCCCACTATTTCACTGAAAATGAATTTTTGTTCAGTGAATTCTGTTTCCCTGTTGACCTCCAGAGGAGTACTTTTTTAGGTGGGAAAGGGACTTTTTTTTAAAGGTTATGTATTTAAAGAGCAACAACATGCTATCTGAATTTTTTTTTCCACACAATAAAAAGTCTAAAAATGAAAATACAGCCTGGCCAGTGTAGCTAAGCAGTTAGCATCGACCCAAGACCCGAGAGGTTGCCAGTTGGAATCCAGGACAGAGCACATGCCCAGGTTGTGGGTTCAATCCCCAGGAGGGGGCATGCAGGAGGCAGCTGATAGATGAAGTTCTCTCTCATTGATGTTTCTATCTCTCTATCCCTCTCCCTTCCCCTCTTTCTCTAAAAATCAATAAAAAAATATTTAAAAACAAAGAAAATACAGTGCAGGGTGTGTAGGTGACTAATTATTCTCCCCACTTTGATAGCAATTGTAGAGCTTCAGCCACCTGGCTCAGAGTTCTACCTGCCCTGTCCTCTCTCTTTTCCCCCAACACACACAGTTGACTTATCCATGGGAATCTCTGGCCTTTTTGGGAACTGGCTCAGTACTGCTATAGTACCTGCATAGTTTTTGTTTGTTTGTTTATATACATTTGCATAATAGGATATAGGAAAATGAGGTTAAAATGCCTGTAGGTGCTGTGGCTCTTAGTAAACTTCAGGGAGCTAACTACCACATTCTTCTACAAAAAACTTCTGTGGAAGAATAAGATTATAGTATTTTGGGAGCCAAAAAAGGATGGCTTTATTTTTTTTACGATTGTATTTATGAAATGGTAACAGTTTACAAAGCCTTTTCATGCACATGCTAATATCTGACACATTGTGTTTTTTCTGGAAAGAGAAAACCAGAATAAAAGGAATGTTAAGATTCTGGAGATTACTCCCTAAATAGGGCATCCCTGTGGCGTATCAACCATGCATTGCAAATGTAATGGGAACCCACAGAACCCAGAGTATGGCTGACTTGAAGTCGGGAAAGGAGAAAGCTCAGGTCTCAGCATGGTGCAGTGATCAGGAGGTGGGGAAAGGTTCTCTTGTCCTGCAGAAAAGGGGGCAGATCAGCTTGACGGGCTTGCTTCTGAGAAGAGGGAGTCGCTAGTTTGGTGAATGAGGCCATCTTTTGGGATTTCATACATAGTTTCTCTCATAGATTCGCAGTTCCTGGCTCGCAGCTCCCAAAACCCTTATAATTTCCTCAGCGATAAGAGCAAAGGGAGCATCTTTGCTATATTTTGTCTCTTGTCTTCAGTGCCTGAAAACACTTCAGATCCATAAAGGTGAATGAAATGGGCGTCTTAATATTCATGACAAGCTCCTTTCCACCACAACTGGGTTTAGATTAATAAGATAACTTTGGAAGGCACCAAAAGATGGGGCTTGTTGCCAGGGAAATCAACCCTGAGTAGGAGATTGTAAATTTCAGCCCCACCCCTTAATTTGAGGGAGGAGGGATGGGTTGGAGGTAGAATCAATCTCCAATGGGCAATAATGATTTAATCATTCCTGAGTAATGAAGCTCCATAAAAACCCAAGGACAGGGTTTGGAGAGCTTCTATGTTGAGGAACCAGAGTCTTCTAAGTGCTGCTGTGCCAGTCCCCAAACTCCACCAGGACAGAAGCTCACCCTGTATGTCTCCTCGTTGGGCTGTCCATTCATATTCTCTGATATCCTTTGTTAAACCAGTATCTCGTGAGGAACTGGCTTTCATGAGGCCCATGAGCTGCTCTCGCAGGTTAATTGAACCCAAGGAGGAGGTTGTTAGAACCTCTGATTCACAGCCAGTTGATCAGAAGCACAGGTAACAACTTGGGCTTGTGACTGGCATCTGAGCGGGGGCAGTCTTGTGGGGACTGAGCACTTAACCTGTGGGATCTGATGCTATCTCTAGGTAGAGTGTTAGAGTTGTGTTGAACCTTGGGACACCCAGTTGTGTTGGAGAATTGCTTGTTGGTGTGAGGAATCACCCTACTTGTTGGCGCTGGAGATTAGAATTTTCACATTCCACTGCAGACACTTCTGTTTCTCTGTGACTTTGCCGCACAATAGAACGCAATGCCTTGTGTGGCTCAGTCAGTGAGGAGCGCAGTCGGGAGTAGCATCACCTTCCTTGCAGGTGTACTCAGTTCGTCCTGTCTAAGATGTCATCAGTTTACCAGTCGTGATAGGTGGTGGTGGTGGCCTTACCGTCCACGTTGACTTTTTTCATGGCTCTTGCCAAGCACACATTTTGCAAGCCATCCTGCAGCTGCTCTCTAGACGTGTAGGTCTGCACCATTCATCACATATGGAAATATGGGTCAGAGCTGGTCCCAGGCGAGGTGGGATCAGGTGGAGGAAGTCCTAATGTTGGCAGCTCAGATACAGCTACTCTACCTGCAAATCAGTGAGTTCCATGCTGCCGTGTAAGTCCAAGAATGTAAACATTAACCTTCTTAGATTTTATCTTCTTCAAAGGGCTTTGTTTGGTGTTTACCAAAATTTCTACAAGGAATATAAGTGTATTAGTTATCACTTTTGTAACGTGAATAAATTATAATTTTGGGGAAAAATTGTCAATAAAAAATGTAAACCAACCAAATTTTAGGAGCAGTGATTAAACATGAAGGCTGATAACTACCCTGTGGGGTCATCGCTTATTTTCCAAAAGAAAAATGTCATCTTCCTTGGAAATTGCAAAAGATAATGAGTCCATTCTAAATGCGTTTACTTATATTCAGTTTAAAGTTTCATAGTTAACATTGAGACTGGATCCTGCTTTTCCTCATGGCTCGAGCTACCCCTGG
The DNA here is from genome assembly GCF_014108235.1 of Myotis myotis. Lineage (NCBI taxonomy): Eukaryota > Metazoa > Chordata > Mammalia > Chiroptera > Vespertilionidae > Myotis > Myotis myotis. The sequence goes on from NW_023416368.1 coordinate 54,213,865, forward strand.
GTCGGGGCGGCCTCTCCCTGTGGGTCCCCAGGCCTTTGGGGACTGTAAATGGTAGGCTTCCTGTGTTATGGTTCTCTGTGCTGGTATAGGACTGAGTGACTTTTAAGGGAGGCCTGAGTCCTGGAAAGAAGAAATGGAAAAGGGGGAGAAGAAAACGAACCTTGGGAGAAGTTGTTCACCCAAGTTGAAGGATGAGGAGGAAAAGAAAAAACAAAGGAATATCGTGCATGGAGTATGTCTTCTAGTTGACATAGAATAGCTATATTTCTTTAATGGTTTTCTAGGCTTTGCCGAATTGCAAGCTTTGTTTGCTTGTTAGCAGAGGACATAGCAATGGAACACAATTCTAGCTCAGCATCAGCTCTTTATTCAGGGAAGGATACTTGTAGACATTTGGTTTATGAAAGTCAAAGCCACAGCTATGTTTGGGCAAGTGCTTTCTTCTGACTTTGGAAAGTGTATGCTGCATTTTCCAAACGTTTGCAGGTGCAAATTGATAAAATTGCACTCAGCGTGTTTAAAGGTTTGCACACCAGAAAACAACATTTTATAATTGGGGTTATATGTTCACTCCAAATGTAAGAGTGATGTAGCCTTGGGTTAATCAGGAGAGGTTCACCTTATGTCTGTTGGGGAGGATGTTATTTAGTGAGGAGTAGAAAACTTACTTAGTGCCATTGGGTTCCCATTATACTATTACAGTTATGTATTCTTATTCCTTGGTGGTTGTTGTTTTTTAACATTAGAAAAACCAGGGCACTGAGAAACCAGTTACACCACAGTTAATGCCATTGAAAATGCTCATGGTTTGGGGTAGGTAGTTTTGGGGTCATTTTAATTTTATAAAGTCTGGTTGATAAGTTGTCATTTATTGAAATGTTGAAGCCAGACACCAAAGTCTGGTATGTGTTACTCCATTGAATAGAGTGCCATAGAAATCAATGTGGTCTAACCCACTGGCACTTAGGAAAGGGTCTGAAATGTCTCCTGAAATCAAAGCTCAAAGCTTTGAAAGAAAAAGAAAACCAGAAAGCCTACCAGTTTTGTAAATTCCAATAAGTACTCCTTTTGCTTTTCTTTCTTCTTCTTCTCATTTTATTTTATTTTATTTTATTTTATTTTATTTTATTTTATTTTATTGTAAGCCAAAATTGAAGTTGTTTTTTAAAAAACTCATTGTAAGTCGGGGCATAATCAAACCTGAACCTCTGGATGAATGACTGTTACAATGGGAATGTCTCCTGCCCCCTTCCATTCTCCTGGGACGCAGTGGAACAAGATCCTATAACATGCTTCAGTGTCAGCTTCACAGGTCTCTGTGTCCAGGCTTGCATCAGATAATGCGTCTGAAAGCGCTTTGAAGAATTTCAACTATTGAGCAAAACTTCCCCTGATGAGAAAGTACATGCATAAAGTAGTCTGCTAGAAAGGGCCAGAGCCAGCAAGAGGGGAAATAGCATTGGCGTTGAGACCTTGGTCTGGGGAGAAAGCCACTAACTAGTGGTGTTAATATGAACAAATCTGTAATCATAGGGGCCTCAGTTTAGTCAACTGTGAAATAGAGGGGTTGGCTTAAGTGATAACTAGGCTAAGTTTCAGCTCTGAGGTCCTGAATTTTAATGAACCAGAACCAACATGAAAACTTAGTACATTTCCAGCACCAAGCCTGAACCCAACTGGTATTTTACTGTCAGTCCCCATTACCAAATCTAGTTAACTTTTCCATAAAAGACCCATATTTAGTCATGGGGTAGTGCCGATTCAGGAACAGATGGCTGGAGAGTTTTCAGAGCTCTCTGTGTGCTGTTCACATGGGGGCTTAACTCTGAGGTTACGTTGTGGATGGAGGTTGAGGCTGCCTTGGAGCTGAAAGTAATATGTGGCCATTTTGTAGTGACATGTTTTAGAAAGGAGATCGGAAATACTCTTTGTGTCCCTCCTTTCTATGTTAAAGGTTTACTAAGGCAAGTGTGTATTGATTTCCAGCTGCCTTCTGGTTACACCTCTGTCTGTTGCGTTAGATACAGCATCACCAAAGAGGATCTAAAGTGAATGGGGCATAATATGACTGGGTAACATCAGAGGCAGGGGAGTGTGGTGTCTAAGACATGCACACTGGAATCAGAAAATCTGGATTCAAATCTTTGTAGGTAAAACACGGCGTAATGTCAGGCATATTGCAAGTATCCAGTGGGTGCAACTGTCATTATTCAAGATGATAGGAATATACAAGCGTAGTTACGGTCTTCTCACTATAATGAAGACAGTGAACTCTTCGGGAAAACATATTTTTTAAAAAAAAGAATGACCTCATCCTCCTTAGTTTCTTTTAACCACAGTATTTATTCATTCAGCTGACTCAAACGTTGCAGGTTTGAATTGAGTACAAAGCCACATTTCCAGAGACCATCCTTACTTCCTATTGTTTGCAAAGTATTTCTGGCAGAAGTGGCCCCAGTCATCTCCACACGTGGCCCCCGGGAGCGAGCGTGAGGGATCTGGGGAGATATTTCTGTGTATGGCTGAGTCCCATGGGCATGGGCATCCAGTTTGTTGAATCTGAGGAATCTGTGACTCCGAACAGTGGTGCCAGACTTGTGTTTGCGCTCACACCCTGAGGAGACCTGAGTCAGCGCCTACTTCCCTGACACACCTACGCGTGGGGTTTGTTTTTTGTCATTGGATTGTCTGGTTTGAGTTTTTCTTGTGTTATGAATACGTAGGAGCAGCGAGGGGACTTGCTACCCTGAAAAAGAATAAGTTTTGAGTAGACTTGATCTCTTGATTCTTAGTGTTGGTTGAGATGAGTTCATCTGGCCTAGAACAAAGGTAACACGACACTGGGTCCTAGGGAAGTTAGGGGAGTCAAAAGATTTTGGCAAGAGACCTGAGTGGCAGAGGCATTTGCATCCACACAGTGGTTCTAGAATTGGGAAATCAATGTTATATTTACGGATGGCACACTCTCTCTGTAAAGCGATGAAAAAAATATCCTAGGGTGAGGATTAACAACAACAACAACAAAAAATCTCTCAGCATTGAAGTGCAGAAATAAATACACAAAACAATTGTATGATTCTAGGTGACTTGGGAAATTTGAAAGATGCTCTTCTATTGCTTCTCTTGGCTCAGTGCTTGATGAATTTTTTTTCCACAAATACTTTAGAACAGGGGTGGGCAAACTTTTTGACTCGAGGGCCACAATGGGTTCTTAAACTGGACTGGAGGGCCGGAACAAAAGCATGGATGGAGTGTTTGTGTGAACTAATATAAATTCAAAGTAAACATCATTACATAAAAGGGTACGGTCTTTTTTTTTTTTTTTTTTTTAGTTTTATTCATTTCAAACGGGCTGTAGTTTGCCCACGGCTGCTTTAGAATAACAACCTTTAGAATAACCAAACACTGAATTTGAGGAATATTTAAAATCTCAACAGATTAGTGCCTTCTCAAAACAGTGGCTAAATTGAGTAATGAAGGTCTGTGTCCATTTATATTATCACTAGAGGCCTGGTGCATGAAATTCGTGCAAGAGTAGGCCTTCCTTCCCCTGGCTGCCGGCACCGGCTTCCCTCTGGCACCCAGGACCCGGGCTTCCCTTTGGCCGCTGGCAGGCACCTGGGAACTGGGCTTCCCTCCGGCCACTGGCAGGCACCCGAGACCCAGGCTTTCCTCACAGCCCCGGTTTTGTTCAGAAGGTTGCCCAGAAGGACATCCGGAAGGATGTCTGGTGTAATTAGTGTGTTATGCTTTTATTATTATAGATGATGTGAGCATTTTACAAATACCAGTAACTACCATTTATTTCTGGTTACCATGTGCCAAGTGCTGTACTAAACACTTTATAAACATTATCTCATTTAATCCCTAAAATAATTTAAGATGTAGGCTTTATGGTCCTCATTACACAGATGAGAAAATGAGGTACTTAGTGTTTTAATATGTCTAAGCTTCCATAGCTAGGAAGACTTAAAAGCCAGGATAGTTCCTTCTCAAATTATCATCTTTGCTTTGCTACCACATAATCTGACTGATAGGTTAGTTCTTTGAAATGCAACATGACATAGAATTTCTTGAAGGAGTAGTTGGTCTTTAGAATCTTTGAAACATTTTAAGCCTAATCAAGATTTGGGAAGGTCCAAGGAACTGATTGCATATGTCCAGTGCCAATTTTTCTGAAATAATTTTTCTGGTGTTTTGATTTGGACTTTGATCCATCCAAAACAAGCATCGAATGCAGTGGAATGACATCTAAATGGGCAGTTTTCACCAGTGGCTACACAAAGAATCACCTGGGGAGTTTTAAAATGCAAACCCAAGAAAACAAAACAAAAAACTGGAAAGCCCAGTGCCCGTTCCCAGATATTCTTGTGTGTGTTTTTTCACCCCAGTTTTATTGCAATGTAATTGACAACATTGTACTAGTTCAGGTGCACAACATAATTATTTGATATATGTATATATTGAGAAATGATCACTACATTGAGATTAGTTAACCGTCAACATCACCTCACATAGTTACACATTTTTTAAAATTCTTACCCCAGGATATTTTTCCATTGACTCTTTTTTTTTAGAGACAGAGAAATATCAATGTGAGAGACACGCCAATTGGTTGCCTCCTGCACACGCCCTGACCAGGGCTCGGCGTTGAGCCTACAACTGAGGTATGTGCCCTTGACTGGGATCATAACTCAGGACCTCTCAATATGTGGGCCCATGCTCTATCCACCGAGTCAAACAGGTTAGGGCCACCTTTTTTTCTTGTGATAAGAACTTTAAGATCTACTTTCTTAGCAACTTTCAAATGTACAATATGCTAGTATTGTTAACTATAGTCACCATGCTGTAACTTATAACTGGAAGAATTTGTACCTTTGACCACCTTCACCCATTTTCCCCTTTTCCCCTCTCCCCACAATGCCTGCCTCTGACAACCACCAGTCTGTTCCCTATTTTTATGAGATTTTTTTTTTTTTTTTTTTTTAGATTCCGCATGTAAGTGGATCATAAAGTCTTTGTCTTTCTTTGTATGACTTATTTCACTTAACATAGTGCCCTCGAGGTGCCTCCAGGTTGTTGTATTGGTAGGAGTCACAACCCTGGGTCCTGTTGTGCTTGTAGTCCGACTCTGCAAATTGGGACCACCACCATGCCTCACTCCTCACTCTCTCATCCCACTCACCCCAGCCCTTTGAAGTGGTGGTGGTGGCAGAAGAGGAGGAAGGCGGGGAAGGAGAAGGACCAAGAGGAGGGGGAGGTGAAGAAGAATTGGAATTAGAGGAGGAGGAGTTGGAATTGGAATTGAAGGAGGAATTGGAATTGGAGGAGGAGAAATTGGAATTTGAAGGAGGAATTGGAATTGGAGGAGGAGAAATTGCAGGAGGAAAAATTGTCACCATTTGCACCATTCCAGACTGGTGATCTTCAAGGAAGTTCTGCTTGGAAGGTTATCAGCTCTGCAGTGCCAGTTCTTGGGATACAACTTTTCTACGATTTATTTAGGTTTTGGTTCTTTGTTTTGTTTGGTTTCCTAGTCCAGGAACATCCGAGAGGCTTTTGTTATATTTGTTAAGATCAAACATAAGTAAGTCAAGGGGCTATTTCAAATGTTGGTCACACACACGTGCTGTTTTATTTCAGTGGAATTAAGTTTTCCCATCTTTTCTTCTCGCCTTCAACCTACTCTGTTCAACTTAACTTGTCACCTGTTCCCACCACTCTGCAGACTTTTTTCATGTGAACAGGGACAGAGGGCAATAAATCCAACCAACTGTGGCCAATAGTCTAGAATGCAGAGGATTTTTTAAGACAGATAAGTGGTGTGCTGTTTTCCAGAGTACCCAATTGGAGCACAGATTCTGTGGAAATAGGTGTTAGCAGGTTACCAGTTGGAGCACTAAATTAAATTTTCACTAGCAAATATTTGTTGACAGTAGTTTAAATCATTTTTTTTTATTCTGTTCACACATGAGAGGGCAGTATGGTACTATAAAGCAAATGTTCTGGTGAAGTGCTTGTTTATATTGGCATATAATAGTTTTTAGGTGAGGACTTTTAGACCCTATGATTGTAACTTAGATACGGTTGTCTGTTATTAAATATGATACCAATATGTGATACCCTCATTCATACACACAGGTCATATGGCTGTTTGTGTTCAAATGCACAAATATAATTTCCTTGCAACAGTGGCACTTTTCACACCGTGCCTTTTAGTATTTTACTAGAGGCCCGATGCATGAAAATTCGTGCAAGAGTAGGCCTTCCTTCCCCTGTCTGCCGGCACCAGCTTCCCTCCGGTACCCGGGACCCGGGCTGGCTTCCCTCCAGCTACCCGCAGGCACCCGGGACCGGGCTGGCTTCCCCTGGGCTGCCCACAGGCACCCGGGACCCAGGCTGGCTTTCCCCACCCCGGCCCCAGCTTCATCAGGAAGGACATCCGGAATGACATCTGGTCTAAGTAGCATATTACCCTTTAATTATTATAGATATTTATGTTTTGTTGAATGCTAGCTGGCTTTCTTCCCTTTTCTTGCTTCCACTTGAGGAACATCAGCCCTCTAAGGATGCCGTGTCTGTTAGCTTGTTGTCTTTAAATATTTTATTTTATGACTTTACTGAAGGCCGAAGGATCTTCAGTGTTTGGGGGGACAGGAAGCCTCTGAACTCAGTTCTCAGCAGCCATGAAAGCTCTGTTAGAAGTCACCTGTATGATATACTTCCCTTTATGGCACAGATTGCTTTGTCTTGCTGATATATGAATGTCACTGTGGATAATTAAGGTGCTAATATTCTAGGTTTCATAAGTGGAGGGGGAATTATTAAGAGGAGTTGGAGAGAATTTAAGTGAATTGATAAGATCTATAAAACAGTTTATGAAAAATGTATGTGGGAATCTGAAAGGTAATTTCATAAGCACCAGCTATTTTTAAACATGTAAAAAATATTTGCAGTCATATGTTTTTGTTTGTGTAGTTTGAAATTTTGAGACAAGCTTTTTGGCATAAATATAACCCTGTGTGAAATTTAAGGGGATATTTGTTCTTAATAATTTTTTCTGGCTACTTTTTTTATGGGTGAAGAGCTGTGGTATTGTCTACATCTCGTAAAGATAATTATAGTTGTTTAGTTTGGGGATTAATTTATTTTGAAATGTAATGATTTGATATTGCTTTCTAAATTTTATTTAGAAAGACTTACGACTTATACCCAAAATTTGAAAGAATGGATTTTTGGCTGCATCCTGTTTTGGATGAGCTCCAGATCAAATGTTGTTTGGTGCTGGTTTACTGTTGGAGTACACAGGTTTCTGTTCAAGGGAAACAATTAATGTCCTTTGCACTTTGATGGCAGATTTTTCGGACGCTGCCTGATGCCACACCCCCTGAGTCAGTCTCCCAGTCACCCCCAAATGCTCCACCAAGACAATCGAAGAGACAAGGCCAGAGGACCAAGAGACCTGTGGCTGTGTATAATCTCTGTCTTCAGCTGGAAGATGGTAAGATGTTCATTATATTTTTCTGCTTGACAGCATGTTGAGAATATGGCATATCATATGTCCTCTGGCAAGGCCATGGTTTTCCATTCTGTGTATGGTTGTGTTATTTTTTTTAAATGATTTTTTAGAGAGAGATGGAGGGTGGGGAGACAGAGAGAAAGAGAAACACTAATATGTTGGTCCACTTATTTATGCATTCATTGGTTGATTCTTGAATGTGCCCTGACTGGGGATTGAACCCGCAATATTGGTGTCTGGGGGTGACGCTCTGACCAACTGAGCTACCCAGCCAGGGCCATTCTTTGTGTTTCAATTTCTTTTTCCCTGAAGATTTTTCTGAGATTAACAGGGAGGGTAATGCTTTCCTGTCTGGGAGAGAAGTAAGTTTCAGTTTTGTGTTTGTCTTTGTTATGCATGGTTCTTTTTATATTTTTAAAAGACAGCTTAAATTTCTTTTTTGGGAGACTTGTGTGACCTCCTGTGAGGTTATATAATCCTGAGACAAATGGAAGGGGAACTAAAATTAAAGCAGATCTTTTATGAGAGGAGTCTGATGTTAAATGCATTTATATTGAAGGCACAGTTCACCGTAGCCCAGGGGTTATGGCTTATGCACCTTACTTGCTCCATGTTTCTGCCTTTCTCATAAGGCAGGTATCTAATCATATGGCAGGGGTGGCAGGTTGACCTGTTTTTAGGGGCTAGGCTGAGTGAACTGAGCTGCAGTCGGATTCTGGCAAATGTAAGTTCTCAAGTCCCACTTGGGCTACGATGTTCGGGCTGATTTTTTTTTTTTTAATTAATCCTTTTTTCCATTGTTTTTTTTTTTTTTTGAGAGAATGGAAAGAAGGGGAAGAGACAGAAAGAGAGAGGCACATTGATTGGTTGCCTCTCGCACACATCCCAGTAGGGGCGGGAGACGGAGCCTGCAATTAAGTTACACGTCCTTGATGGGGAATCGAACCCATGATCCTTCAGTTTGCAGGTTGTTGACACTCTAACCACTGAGCAAACCGGATAGGGCCAGGCTAATTCTTGTCATGTAATCATGTTGTCTCAATGTTGCCAGATTGTCTAGTTGTTTTTTTTTTTTTTTTTTTTTTTTGAGAGAGAGAGAGAGAGAGAGAGAGAGAGAGAGAGAGAGAGAGAGAGAGAGAGAAACAGAAACAGAAACATCTGAGAGAGAGACACATTGATTATCGATTAGTTGCCTCCTGAGCACACCCTGACCTGCAACCCAGGTACGTGCCTTTGACCAAAAATCAAACCCCCGACCCTTAGGTGTGCAGGCCGACACTCTAACCGCCTTGCAACACTGGCCAGATTGCCTAGTTTTTATAGAGAGTCTGGAAATTTGAATTTTAAACATGAATTCCTGCAAAACAAGATGGTGAGCCAGGTAGAGAACACCAACTGCTGATTTTGTAGCCATATGGTTATGGATGTGGAGAAGGCAATGATCATGGTCTCAAAAGCCTGTGTTTTCAGTGTGCCTGTCTGCAACTGTGACTTTTGTTGTGGGACTTCACCCCTGCTGAGGACATTTTCTGATTTTGAAATTAGTCTTCATTTGTCTTCCTCTTCTCATCCTCTTTGTTTTTGGCATCTTTCATTTATTATTCTTTAAAGCTACAGAAGTTATATTGGTTTGGCAGTGTGGGATTGTTGTCAAAGGGAGGAAGGGAATGAAGATAGAAACCAATACAGTATCTTTATCATAAGCAGCTATGTAATCAAATGTCTAGGTCAGTGATCAGTAAACTCATTTAGTTAACAGAGCCAAATATCAACAGTACTTCTTCAAAATAGACTCGCCCAGGCTGAAAACTGACTTCTGCGCATGGGCCATGAAGTTTCAATCGCACTGCACGTGCACCCGCATGTGGTATTTTGTGGAAGAGCCACACTCAAGGGACCAAAGAGCTGCATGTGGCTTGCGAGCCGCAGTTTGCCGACCACGGGTCTAGGTTGTTAATATCCAAAGATCTGTGCAAGCAAGTGACAGTGTCTTCAACTCAGCTGACTTGGGGGTGTCTACAAAAGGTCTCAGAATGCTTCATATAATAACATTGGGGGCTATGAGGTTTTAATTTTTTAAAGATTTTTAAAATTTTAAAGATTTCTAATTTTTATGGGTGATTTTATTCTTAAAATTTTTTTAAATTAAATTTATTGAGGTGACATTGGTTAATAACATTATAGGTTTCAAGCGTATAGTTCTATACTACATCATCTGCATGTTGCATTATGTGCCCACCATCTCAAGTTAAATCCCCTTGTCATCATATATTTGATCCCCTTTACTACTCTCCCACCCCCATTACTCTCTGGTAACCACCATACTGTTGTCTGTCTTATTTGTTCATTTGTTGCTTTCAGTTTTATATCTCACACATGAATGAAGTCCTATGGCTATTGCCTATTTCTGTATGACTTATTTCGCTTAGCATGATATTCTCCATATCCATCCATGTTGTCACAAATTGCAGTATTTCATCTTTTCTTATGATTGAGTATTACATCTTCTTTATCCAATTATCTATTGAAGGACACTTCAGTTGCTTCAATGACTTGGCACCATGAACAATGCAGCTATGAACATAGAGGTGCAGCTATGAACATCTCTATGAATATTTGTTTTCAAATTTTTGGGATAGATACCCAGAAGAGGGGTTGCTGGGTCATATGGTAACTCTATTCTTAATTTTTTTGAGGAACCTCCTGTTTTCCATGGTGGCTGCACTAACTTCCATGTCTACCAACACTGAATGAGAGTTCCTTTTTCTTCACAACCTCTCCAACACTCATTACTTGTCTTTTTGATAATAGCCATTCTCACAGGTGTGAATTGGTGTCACTTTGTAGTTTTGACTTGCATTTCCCGAATAGCTAGTGAAGTTGAGCATTTTTTTATAGTTTGTTGGCCATTTGTATGCCTTCTTGGGAAAAGTGTCTGTTCTGGTCCTCTGCCTATTTTTTAATTAGATTATTTATTTTTGTTGTTGAATTGTATGAGTTCTTTATATATTTTGGATATTAGCCCCTCATCACAGGTGTTGTTTGCAATACCTTCTCCCATTCGGTTAGTTGTCTTTTTGTTGTTGAAAGGTTCTTTTTCTATGCAGAAGGTTTTAGTTTGATATAGTCCCATTCATTAATTTTTGCTTTACTCCCTTGCCAAATTCATAAAATCCTCTCTTAAGACCAAGGTCTGTAAATTTAGTACCTGTATTTTCTCCTATGTGATTTATTGTTGCAGGTCTTATATTTAGGTCTTTGATCCATTTTGAGTTAATTTTTGTATATGGTAACAAAGAGCAGACTAGTTTCATTCTTTTGCATGTGGCTTTCCAATTTTCCCAGCACCATTTATTGAAGAGGCTTTTCTTTTTTTCATTGTGTTTTTGGCTCCTTTGTAGAAATTTTTTCTTGCCCATTAATGTTTAATCTTTATTGGGGGCTTGTTTAAGACATATTTCATATGATACAAATATTAGTTTTACAGTCAGATCCTTGTTTTCCAGAAGAGGGGCATGAATCTATAATTCCAGAGCTTTCTTTTAGACATTAGTTTCAACTTCTGAACCCGCCTAACCTTTTTGTTCTCTCTCTTTTTCTCACTTTCATTCTCTCTCAGTAGAGTTGCTAATAAGGAGTAAAACTGGTTGAAATTGCACCTTTTCTTATACCTCACTTGTTCTCAGGTGGAAGTGTTGATAAAGAGTGAAAGAGGCAAATGTTGAGAAGTAAAGGGGGGAAAATCAAGAAGCCATTGATAATATGTGCATTGACTCAAACTGAATAGACAATATTTCATTAAGGAAATGACCAAAGAGGGACCTTTTGTCTTAGAATTACATCTACTTTTTTTGACATTTTTAGGACTTTAATCATAATACTAAATCACAACTTCATAGCATATTAATCTTTTCATCTTTGGGTTGCTAAGTGATTATTAAAGGGTAAGAAATTGTTGAAGTGGTATTCAGAACATCTTTTATGGGAATATTGAAGATGGTTTGCTATAATATTTAGGTTATATAATGATTAAACATTATTTGATTGTAAGGGAAAAGAGATCGTCAGATATTCAGTTCTCTAGTCTGTTTTTATGTTCATCATTTATATGATGTTTCAGTCTACATTTTGTACTTTATAACTTTACATTAATTCTTAGATTTTTTTTTTAAGTTGTCAGAATAAGGAAAGCTCATGATTTTGGTCATGGGGTGATTTTATTTTACCTTAGAGGTCATAAGATCAAGCAATTAAAACTATTATTTACCCCCCTCCCCCCCAATTATTTGTTAGTTACACTTAAGTTGTGTGAAAAAAATTATTTCAGAGAGATCAAAATAGGGGTATGTTTGGCATTTTCTAAAAAAAGGGAAATAAATGAAGAGAAGTGGTGTATATGCTTTTGAAAGGAAGCATACAGGGAAAGGATGCTAAAAGACTGTTATTGAATATGACTCAGCATACTGAAAACTCTACCCCTTCAAGAAAAACCATCTATTCTTATCACTAGAACTTAAATGATGTTGTTTTTGTAGCCTGAGTTAGCTAATGTCAACTCTACTTGAAGGTTTCAAAACGTTTAATCTTTTATTGTATTTTTTAAAATTGATAGTAGTAGAATTACTTTCCATATATAGTTTGGTTGATTATTTTTCCAAATGTTTTAGTTTAATCAGTCTGGTAGAAAATTTAAATGCAAATATGTCCTTCCCCCTGACGGCCCCCCCGCCCCCCCTCCCCCCACGCTCACACACACACATTTATTCACTGTAGTATAAGGTAAATTCAATTTAATAAAATCCAGGACAAATAATTTTTATTTAAAACTTTGGTAGATTATCTGCCAAGATTCAGGAACCTAGAGTGGATAACTGGGAATTTTCTCAGCACTATGATTTGGTCACAGATTTGGTTTTGAGAGAAGTGGTTTGTGGTGTGTTATTTCATCTTCTGCTTTGGTAGGGTGTGGAACTGTGATGTACCAAATAGCCAACCCTGGACAACACTCAGTTGGTTTTAGCTTAACATCAGAAGGATCAAAAGGTCATTATTTGCAAAGATTCAGCAAGCCTATTAGCATGAGTCTGGAATCAGAGAATCCAAACTGGTGTGAAGTAGGAAACTCTGCTTTAGACATGACTTTTATTATGTCACATTTAACCCCACTGCACTCCCCATTGAGAGGTGATCAGTTTAATTGACCATACTTAGTATCTTTACTTTGATAAAGACTTTAATTGGCTTTAACACATTTAGCCATACCACATATACCACATTATTCTTCTTTGTAATATATGATTAAGACTTTAAAATTCTAGGTACTTACCTATGGATCTTTGTTGATTATTATGGTCTTAAAAGGATATAGTATCTAGCTAGATTTCTTTACATAGAGCAGCTGTTAAATATTTACTGAAATTCTTGTCTTTCATTATTTTGTAGAAGCTGTATTCATTTTTACGTAGCATTGAATAATCTCATAAACTTCAAAGCTGAGTTGATTTGTCTACGTCAGTTGTGAAATATCATAATATGATGTAGACCTCTGTCTGCTAAAAAAGAAGATGAAGAGTCAAAGGTTGCTTTCATTTCATTCTGAAGTTACCTTGTTGTGTTTTTATTTCTCTTGAGCTGGTAGTGAAGCAACTCTGAAAATGTTCAGTGTATGTTGTATCTTTGTTCACTCCAAATTTGTCCTTACTGCTTCTATGCAAAGAGAGGCTTGTGTTCATTGCAATGCCCCCAATACGAGGAAAGCTCGTGAGGCTCGATGAAATTTATTCTTTGTTATTTTTCATTCAAGGCAGAAACTTTTTTTTTAAAGAAGTTTTTGGAAGTGAAAGAGAATATTACCATCTGAATTTTGACTAAACTCTCCCTTCTTTTATACTAGCTTTAATTTTAAACAGAGCTAGACAGTCACAGGACTTGTTCTTATTTGTATCTGCTTGGGTAATTATGTACTCTGTGCCCATCTTTTTTAAATACATGATGGAGCTGTTTATTTATTTAGGCATTGTCAAAATATGATTTATAGTGAATCAAAACCAAACTCCTCTTGCAACTCAACTGGCAGGATTTCAGCTATTTTAGAGTGGGCCTGACTTGGGTACCCTTGGATTGGCACTTTCCCACCCTAATCTCGGATGTGCTAACTGCGGCACATTTTGTTGAACATGTGTTATTGTAGCGCTGCAGCGGCGGATGCAGAGCCTTATAAGCAAAAACGTGAAAATGCACCTGTCGATGTGCAGTGAAGCATGATCATCCTCCGTCTGTCCCGAGGAGGAACATGTCCTGATAGGGATCAGTCTCTAAAACCAGAGCAGGATAAATGTTGTCTGTAGGAGTCAGGAAGGCCATGGTAACAGGCTGGGTACTCACTAATCTCAGTTCCCAAGATCTTTAGAAATTGCCTTCCTGAAAACATGCTTTTGTAACTGAACTGCAACTATCCTGTCCTCCCCAAAATGTTACCAGGACACTTATGTATGAGAAGAACCACTTTAAAACCATTGTCGACATGGATTTTTAGTGACACATGCTGTAGCGATGGATGTTTCCTTTTAGACATATCTCATCCTATTGACACAGAATTATAATCAACCCAAGTACCCAGACAGAAGCATATCTTTGTTTTAAGCTTGGTAATCTTCTTCTGATTCTTATCCTTTTTTTTTTTTTATGCATGACACTTCAAAGGTGGGCTCTGGGTAATAACTTTCTGAGTGCTAAGACCTCTTGCAATGTTATGATTCCTTGACATGGAATTACTGTGTTGTGAAATGAAGTCTAAGACCGGGTTTGAATCAGTGACAGTATATGTAGACAGATTATTTCTTAACTCGATTTTACAATGTTGAGATCAATGGGTTGGAAAAGGCACTCAGAAATTTCAGGGCTGGAATTGAGTTGTGGTGTGCCCCCATACATCATGGGAGCCACCTCCCCTGCACCGCCCTCCCCCAGGAACCTTCCAGAACACCAGCCCCTCAACGTTAGTGACAAAGCACAAGGCAACTTGTTATATGACTTCCTGTATAATCTTCACTCTGCTTCTGCGTGGGATGAACATTTCCCCCTGTCTCTGGAGGGGGAAAGAGAAAGTGTATTTAACGCCTTTATAAAGTACATAGCTGCTTCTGTGGTGAAAATAAGTTCATGGCAGGTAACTGGGATTTATAGGAGAGAAAGAAATTCTTTAAAGCTTGTCTCCCTGCAGTGTGGGTTTTTTTCTTCACTTCTAATAGCTTGTATTTTAATTTCTAGTTCTGAATGCAGGCAGCTGTCACTCTCTTTATAGCCCTCTTTGAAACTCTTACGGCGTAGGAGGTAGCCAGGCTGTCTAAGAAACATCTTTTCAAACCAACCGAAGTATTGTTTATCCTGAACGAAATAGAATTTTTAAAGGCTGTCAAGAGTGACTGATTTGAAACATTCTCTTTGGTAGCCAGGAAGATGAGCAGAAATCTTGGAGAAGATGTTATCTCAGCGTGGCCAATTCCAAGTGGAACGCATTAAAGCAGAGCCCTCGTAAGAGGGGCATGGAGTCCCTCTTGCATGAGTTGACATGAAAAGACTCTATTGGCGCCACGTTGAGAAAGGGTAGCGCTTGCTGCTTAGCGATTTCCTGTTTGAGCAGTATGTCTTTTGCCTTCTACCTGGGCTGCTCTCTCAGAATCACGTTGTCCTAGCATTTTGGGGAACCTCTATCACTGGAAGTACTTAGGCAGCGAAGAATTTTATTGAATGGTAGAATTATTTGTGGTTAAGTTTGGATTCAGACTAACCTGAATTTAAATCTCTGTCACTTCTTGCTGTCTTTTATGATCTCGACAAATTCTCCTCTACGCCTCATGAGTTTGGGGCAATAAAATTTTATGTGTTTTTTTGCCAAGAACAAATGTGTTAATGGCTATACACCATCCAGGTAGTAAATCCTCCAGAATTTTAGCTTCTATTTTCCTGAGGGCCTGATGTCTGAAGCAGAGGGCTTAAACATACACTTTCATAGAAGATGAAACTGAGTCTTTTGGTTACTGTCCAGTGTAATAAATAGGTTCATTGGTCACTAGTGTCTTAATCTGAGAATTGATAGTATTTAGCATTCTTTTCTTAAAATGTATTTTTCTTGCTTTCAGAGAGGAAGGGAGAGGGAGAGATAGAAACATCAATGATGAGAGAGAATCACTGATAGACTGCCTCTTGCACATCCCACACTGGGGATTGAGCCTGCAACCCAGGCATGTGCCCTGACCAGGAATCATCCATGATCTCCTGGTTCATAGGTCAGTGTTCAGCCACTGAGCCACACTGGCCGGGCAGTAATTAACATTCTTATGTGAGAAGAATAGTGGGAGGAGGATAGGTAAATGGCTAGGAGTCCAGTAGCCTTCATCGTCTCCCTGGGCTGGAGTCTGTTCCTAGCACTTGTCCTAAATCTCCTGGGCTGTCACAGTGTCAGCTTCCCTCAGAAGTTTATGGAAGATGGTATCTGATTAACTTTTTGTTTCCTAAGCATAATAGTACATGGTTGTTATATCTTTTGTTTCTTTATGTGGGCAGAAGTCTCAGTCTGTAAATAATGCCTCTGGTCTGGGATTACGATATAAAAATGCTCTCTGCTTTATAGAGGAGAGCAATTTGCTTTGACTTCTGTTGACATTGCAACCGAACCTGTCTTATTCATCTTGTAATTGAATTGCTACAGACTTCAGTCAACCTTCCCAAGAAGTAGAGGTGGTTCTTGGAGTTGTAAACTACGCCTGTTAGCTGCTGCTCTGAGGTTCTGACAGAATCTGTTTTTATGCCATGTGATTATAATGCAGCTAATTCCCTCCTCAGCTCTTTCTAGAGTACACTTTTGGCACATCTTAGCTAGCTAATAGCTCAGTGGTTCTCAACCTTCCTAATGCCGCGACCCTTTAATACAGTTCCTCATGTTGTGGTGAACCCCAATTTTATTGTTACAAATTGAACATAATTAAAGCATAGTGATTAATCACAAAACAATATGTAATTATATATGTGTTTTCCGATGGTCTTAGGTGACCCCTGTGAAAGGGTCATTTGACCCACAAAGGGGTCGCAACCCACAGGTTGAGAACCACTGCAATAGCTTTTGGGGTCTAGCATTATGCTTAATTTTTTAAACCTTTGGACAATAGAAAAAAAATCTGCAGTATCATTTTATGGCAATATCATTACATCTTTTCATGTCTTAATGAGACATGTTAATTTCTAGTCCAGGAGTTGCCTTTTCTCTTATTCAGTTTTATTTTGGGGGGAGGGGGATACGTATCTATATGTAGTTTTGTTTTTGTGCTTTTGTGATTGAGGTGAGAGGTTCCACGGAGAGTCAAATTTCCCTTTTGCAGTTGTGATTTCAGCTGGAGAAATTGTATTATCTGATTCAATTAGTCTCATCTAGCCACTGCCTGTCATGGATCTGCCTGTTACTTAGTTTCCTTATGATTGTCTTGTTTGAGGAGGGCAAAATGGAATGAGAGGAACTGGGACATCTTGCCCCCCACCCAGCACGATATAGCTTTCACTTGCAGTGGAACTGAGAATGGGGCTAAGTGGGACTTTAGGAACCTTTCCTTCCACTCGGCAATTATAACCTGTCTCTCATGCACCTCCCACTGCTGAGAAACACAATTAGCTTTCTTTCCTTAATGGGCAGTTGGCAGGATAATTTCTCGTACCCCCTGCCCCTTTCCCTAATGTAAAACTTAGGGATGATTTTCTGATCAAAGAATCTAGACTGTGTTTTGTTTTTTTAACAGTCATCATTTACCACCTACTGTTCTTATGGAAGTAAAGAATTCCCTTTGAGTGGTAGTGCTGGGTTTGCCCTTTAAAGAGAGGTACCCAATTACATTAGCAATTCAAAAGCTCACTTTTCAAGTCAAACTTTGAGTTCCCTAACCTATCTTTATTATTCTAATTAGTTTAAGGAAGGAACTAACTTCTCTCCCCCCCCCCCCCCTTCCCCCTTCCCCTTCCATGTATACTTCTTCATTTAAGGGAAACTAATGTACAATATACTATGATGTAAATCTTCTGGGCTATGTTTTGAGAAGGATAAGAATAGATTTTTGGCCTAAAAATATATTAACTTTAATTTTTGTCTTACTTAGGACTTTTTTTCTTCTTCTATAGATCTTACCTGTTTAATACCACCATCTGTTTAATGCCACCATGGATAGTGCTGCCTCCTCCTCCTCCTCCTCCCCCTCCCCCTCCTCTTTTTTTGTTAATCCTCACCTGAGGATATTTTTTCCATTGCTTTTTCAGAGAGAGTGGAATGGAGGGAGGAAGGGCCGGGGAGGGAGAGATCGAGGCATGGAGAGATCGAGACATCGATGTGAGAGAGCCATATCAACTGGTTGTGTCCCACAGGTGCCCCGACCAGGGTTGAGGAGCAAACCTGAAACCCAAGTGCCCTTGACAGGGAATAAAATCTGGACCTTTCGGTATGTGGGCCGATGCCCTAACCATTGAGCATACCTGCCAGGGTGATAGTGCCTCTTAAAGCAAGTATTGCCATTACCTGGCCATTTGAGTTCAAGTCGACTGCATGTAGAGAGATGTGGAGGGAGGGCTAGATTTTCTTTGGCTGGTTGGGTGTCTCTTGGGCTTTGGATCTGGTCATGCCTTTTGTCAGGCCTGCTGCTCAAAGGCTGCTGTGCTGTGCACCAGCCATTCTGCATGCACATCACAGCTTCAGTCAGAGAAGGTCATGAACTCCACGAGGTTCTGGCCCAGCCAAGCAAAGCACGAGAGTAGGCTGTGAAGAAACAAGTCTGTTCACCTTTCTTCCGTATCCAAGGAGTGGCCTACTTGGATGCAGCCCTCCGAGATAATCCAGCTAGGCAAGGCAGGCTGTCTTCTGTGGGGTTTGGGTGTGGCCATTCCCCCTTTTCCTCAACCTTGCAGGAAAGTTGGCATCTGGCCACCCCCCTGTCTGTAAGTCAATAATTATGGGATGCCTGTGCCAAGGATAAGATGCAAAACAACATACCAGATGCAACTGTGATCCTCCCTTTGGAGCAGTAGTGAGTGGCAAGCTGCTCTGGAAGCCAAGCTCCTTTATCAGAGGTGGAACGCTTGGATGTTTCACTGTCCACAACAGTTTCACCCGTAATGGGAAAGCAGGCAGACTTGGGTTGGAAGGGTGAGGCCATGTACAACTAGAGTGTCCTTGGGTGTCCTTGGTAAAATTGGAATTCCTTGTTAAAAGATGAGTTGTTGTTCTGATCTGGTCTGATAGTTCTATGATGTCTTAGTTCTCATGACTCAGGCAATCCAATTTGACCTTTATTAACCATATTCCAGGGAACAGCCTTACTTCGTGCATGCTACTCTTCCCATGCACTGATCATTGAAGAATGAATAGCTATAGCCTTTGATCTCCATCAGCCTTCAGATTCCATTTTTGGTTTCATCCTATCTATCATGTTGACTTTATGAAAATCAGCAGAGTCCTAGCTGGTTTGCTCAGTGGATAGAGCACAGGCCTGCAGACTAAAGGGTCCTGGGTTTGATTCTGGTCGGGGGTGTAGGAGGCAATTGTTCAATGTGTCTCCCTCACATCAATGTGTCTCTCTCTCTGTCTATCCTCCTCCCTTCCACTCTTTCTAAAAAAACAAAAACAAAACAATGGAAAAATATCCTCGGGTAAGGATTAACAAAAAAACAAGAAAAAAAGGAAATGGGTGGAGACATGTTTTCTTGCTACTGTTTCATATATCTGGAGCTTCTCACTAGCTTCTAGATAGAGTTAGCTTTATTTTTACAGATCACTTCCACATTGGCTGTTCAGCATTCCGTTTTATTTACAATGTCAAGTTCAACAGCATTTTGAGGTGAGGGGAGGAGAAATGAGTGTTGGCTCATTCTAATTTGCACTTGTCAGTGTAGCATCAGGAACCAGTTTTGACATGGTAAAATACAGCCACTCAGACTTTATTATAGCAAAGTAAGTCAGAGTATCTATGACATGAATTTTGGAGTGTTGTTCTTGATCCCAGACATCCCTCTCCTTTTTAGTACACCCTATGTCCTAGGCAACATTTGGAGGAAAGACCACTATGGTTTGAAGGAGATTTTATTGATGTCATAACATCTGCCACATGGTGCTGGAAACTAGGGCAGCATGAATGTTTCCTGCTTAGTTCAGAGGTTATGTTTTGAATAGGCTTATATAAGCTAGCAAAACAAAAAAATAAAACTCTGCTCCTACTGCAGCATTTCATAATTTTCTCCCAGTTTTAAACCTCTTCCTTTCCGCTTCGTTCCCAGATCTGTTAGTCTCTATGCTACTTGGACTTTTACCCAGAGAATGCTTGTCTTTAAGGATATACTTCCCTTCGGTAGAGAGAGCATCATCAGAGCAGGCACACCATTTGGGCAAAGGAGAAGTTGAACTACTCTAAGCAAGACATCCTTGGTGATTATTGGTCAGCCCCATTTAAAAGATGGAAAACACAGAATGACAGGAGCATGAGTCCAGGCACAAGGGGAGAGGGGCATGGGGCGAAGTTAGAGCAGCATTGAACACCCCCTGCTGCCAAGAGCTCATCTGATTTTTAAATTTTATTTATTTATCTATCAACTTATTTATTTGTTTATTTAATATATTTGTATTGATTTCAGAGAGAAATGGAGAGGGAGAGAGAGATAGAAACATCAGTGATGAGAATCGGCTGTCTCCTGCACGTCCCACACTGGGGATTAAACCCACAACCCAAGCATGTGCCCTTATTGGGAATCAAACCATGACCTCCTGGTTCATAGGTCAATGCTCAACCAGTAAGCCACGCCAGCTGGGCAAAGCCCACCTGATTTTAGTTGAAGCTACTCTCAAAAGTAAAGTAGATTATGTTTAGTTTTGTGATTTATTACTCTGTACTTAGGGTGAGTTTTTATACATTAAACCACATTTTCTCATCAATGTCCACTGTGATTTGGGAGAAAGTCTTACATATCAGCAGATAATCCTATATAATAAAGAGCTTATATGCTAATTAGACCGAACAGCAGAACAACCGTCTGGATGACCTTCCGGACGACCTTCGGACGAAGCTGGGGCTGCGAGGGCCGAACTCCTTGCAGAAGTTTGTGCATCGGGCCTCTAGTACAGTGGTCGGCAAACTGAGGCTCATGAGCCACATGCAGCTCTTTGGCCCCTGCAGTGTGGCTCTTCCACAAAATACCGACTTCTGCGCATGGGCTACGAAGTTTCAATCACACTGTACGTGCGCGCCCACATGTGGTATTTTGTGGAAGAGCCACACTGAAGGCCAAAGAGCCGCATGTGGCTCGTGAGCCCGGTTTGCCGACCACAGCTCTAGTAAAAATAATAGTTATGCATATTAGCTTTTTACTTTATGGAATAGCCTGTGTATAATTATTTATAGTATTCAAGTAATCCCTGTTGAATAAATAAACTAAAATAAAAAAGATATCAAATACATTTTAGTAAATTTTATGGAGAATTCACCCTGACTGAATTAAATTTCAGTACCTAAACAGTCATGGTGACTCTTATTTGATTATTATTATGTAGGAACTTTGCTTATTTAAATGCGGCATAAAAATATTCTGAACCTTTTCTGTTTTCTTTTCAAGCTATAAAATTCTCTGGTATTATTTTGCTGTGCTTCACAATTTTGATAGAAATGTTTTTATTGTCCTGAGTTATAAATTTTTTCTTAATTTTTATTGTGATTCTCTAATTAACCACACTTAGTTTATCAGCATATGGAAAATGTAACATCTAAGTATTTAGGTTTTAAATACTTGCAATTTTGGCATGAGAATGTTTTGTCTGGTATGCATGATATTTATTCTTTGGAATTCTTTAAGACTTTAGTCTTCCTTCATAAATATTCGATGTGTTAGGTATATGGTATGTGTGAAAAGTGGATCAGCTTTGTATTTTTGATTACAGAGACCTTGTGTTTTTTTCCTAGCTGATAGCAGTATCTGAGAGGAGTGTGTTAAAATTTCCAATTACAATTGTTGAATTTTCTGTTTCTCCTCATAGTTCTATTTGTTCCTTGAGGCTGTATCATTTAGGTGTTTTCTTTCTTGTTTGATCATCTTGTCTTTTTATCAATATAAAATGACTGTCTCTCATGCAGATTATTTAAGATTATTGTCTTTCTTTGGTTCACATTTGCCTGGTATTTCTATCTTTTATTTTTTGTTCTATCTTTGTTTTGTTTTAAGCATGTTTCTTGTAGTAACATATTGTTGGATTTAAAATATACATTTGGAGAGTCACTGCTTTTTTAATTGGTGAGTTAAATCCATTTATATATATTGTAATTACTATTATGTTTGGATTTCTGTCATTTTATGTTTATTTAATGAATTTTGATACATGATTTTTTCTTTCCTGCTTTCTCTTCAAAAAAGCAAATGTTATTCTGCTATTTCCAATGACATATGTTCTGTTTTGTTTCTAAGTTTTCCCTTATTTGGGGATTTATAATCTCATTTATCTGTTGATTTCTTAAATTAAATAATTTATATTTCTCTCTCCACTGTCATCTCTCTCTGGGCTGTCCACCCCATCATGTTGACATTTTCCAGAATTTGGGTTTTGGATAATTTTGGTTGTGTTTTTACCTTTTCTTTTGCCCTAGAGTTTTAAAAAAAGACAACAATAGACATTATCAAGTTTGTTGAACATCTCATATTACTTTTCTTTGTGTGTTATCAATATAGTTATTTGTGTGCAAACCTGGGTATTTTATGTGTAATAATTTTTTTATGGCCTCACATCTGAATGTGAGATTGAATATATAATTCTATGTTCAAAATTTTTTGATACGTTAAATATATTATTTCAACATTGTGCATTCATTGATGCTATTAAGAACTCTGATGTCAGACTGGTGTTTTTTTTTTTGTGTGTGTGTGTGTTTTTTTTTTTGTTTTGTTTTATGTGATCTGCTCTTTCAGGTTTTCTTTTTTAAATTTGATACTAGAGGCCTGGTACACAAAAATTTGTGCACTTGGGGGGGGGGGGCCTCAGCCCAGCCTGCACCCTCTCACGGTCCGGGACCCCTCGGGGGATATCCAACTAATGGCTTAGGCCCGCTCCATGTGTGGCTTGAACGGGGAGAGGATGATAATTGGCAGCTGGGTGCAGATTTTGTAACATTACTTTGAGGTTTGTAGATAATTTTCACTTCTTAATTTCTACGGGCATTGGCTTTCTGTGTTCATGATATTTTGCGTGAACGTGAGTCCGCTGTTGCTATTTTCTGAAGACTCGTGATTTGTTTGGTTCTGCCAAGTGTGTTCTTCAAGGATTACCAAGATTGAGACATGGTTTCCATCCTCAAAAAATGCATAATAGAAATGGGGATTTAAAACCAGGTCAGGGAACTATTAGATGACAGTGAGATGCGAACTTGATTTCTACTTACAGTTGTAAGAAAGGAGAGAAGAGGCAGGAAAGGTAAAAAGTAGTGATTTGGTTTTGGGGAACTAAAGTTTCAGACATGCGCATGGGTATTTATTGTTGATGTGCTTGGTGTTGGTGTTCCCTTGAGTTCCACGATTCTCAGGTAAATAAGCTTATTCCTGAATAGTGAAGGCGAAAGGAATTTTGTGCCCTTTATTGCCCACAGAAAGTAGGGTGAGGTATCAGTTTGTGTAAACATATTCCCTTCTACCAGTATTGTTTTCACTTGAGGGTTCAGATCGCCACTGTATGGCAGGAAGGAAGACAGAAATTCTAATAGGATGGGATGCAATATGTTGAATGACAATTTATGCTGTGTCAGTTGGCTTGGGGAGAGGGTTGGAGGCAATGTGGATGAGCTGGGGTATCTGGTTGTAAACACAGTTCAGGTGTCTTTTGAAAGTAATATTAGACCCTGGCTCTCCAGTTCCCCACAGTTGCTTCTCATTGACAGGTTTCTCCCTGTGGGAGTGAATCAGGGTGTAAGCTGGTCCCAGGCCCTTGTTTGCTGCTTTTGCTCTGTCATGCCCTGCAGTCAGGGAATGGGGCCCAGAGAGCTGAGGGCTGGCATCCAGCCTCCGGAGCCAGCAAGCTGTGTGCGTCTGACTCATGTTAAGGTTATCCTGTCTGCTTCAGAGCTGAACCTATTTTGCTACTTCTAGCCAGGCCCTGAAGTGGGAGCTGTTGTGCAGGTAAATGTTCAGGAGTTTACTTCAGGCCCCATGCTGGGCTTCTGTTTGAAATGTTCTTAATTTTGAAGGCAGCCCTTATTCATGATGACTGAGGAACACTGGGGAGCGGCCTGACAGTCAAGGCCCTTATTCGTGGGCTCATTTGCAGAGAAGAGCAAGGTGGACTTGAGCTATTCAGGCACGAGGGAAGAAGTAGCCTGTGTTTGGGGGGGTCGGGGGGGGGGTGGTCCCAGGACAAAAATAAGTCAAAAGGAAGTCATAGTGTCTACACTGGGTTTCAGTTCTTTTGTCTTGAACTTGGCCCCTCTATGTGGGGCTGAATGACTCTGATTAGTTAAACACTTTTGTAGTGAAGGGCCGTAGAAAGGTGACTTCACTGAATGAGGAATCATGCCATAGACTATGTTGCACATTTGTGAATGGGGACAGAGTGAGGCTTTATGGGGCGACACAGACCAGGGAGAAGACCGGATCACAGACATCAGGTCATCTCACGCCCCACCACATCTTGCACCTTCCCCGACAGCACACTCATGAAAGAAAAGGTTCAGAAAACTCTTCTTTCCCAGAGCCTTCTTCACAGGATCATCCAGGTATCTTCCCATAACTGTCCCCATAAAGAATCCCTCCTTCCATCTTTTACCATCAGCTCTAAAGCCCCCCACTACAAATGCATTTAGCTAATTAGAGTCATTCAGCCCCAGAAGGGCCAAGTTTAAACCCAATGATAGGCCACTATGACTTCCTTTTGATTTATTTTTGTTCCGGGATACAGCCCACTAGGAAACGCAGGCTACTTCTTCCCTGGTGCCTGGATAGCTCAAGCCCATCCAGCTCTTTTCTGCAAATGAGCTCGATGTCCCTTTATCATCTACTTCCCTGAAATCAGCTTTTCTAGGTTTCCATTTCTAAGGTTCTCTCCCTTAGCCTTAGTTGCAAGCTGGGTCAGAGTTAAATAAGAATGATTTCATACAGTCAATTTTCAAGATTAGCATCTTGGGATCTAGCTTAATCAGAGCCCAGCATTTCTCATGTGCTTTCCTGTTCGTAGATGTGAAAGCTGTCTGAGATGGCTTTCTGAGAGCAAGTTCCTTGCTGCTCCTGGCATTCCTGCATGCTCCGTTTCGAGGATTTCGGGCTGAGGAGAAATGTAAGGTTTGATTGGCTAGAAGCTCTTTGTGCCTGATGGTGTGGGCTTCCACCTTATGTCTTACCTGCTTCCATGGTGCACTTTGTTGGCCAGCTATTGAGACCCATCACCTATAAAACAAATGCCAAACCTGGGCCATCTTAATAGAACATTGCTGCCTCTACGAGGCAGTGGAATGGTTAATATTTAGGGGAGTGTCAGTCTGGCTGAGGGGTTTTCAAGCCCTGATGGGTGCTGTTCAGGTGTGTCTGTAGTAGCTGGGATACTATGACAGCAAGAAGACCAGTTGAGGGAAACCACTGCTCTTAGGGGCCTCTCTTTTCCATCTTCTGTGTTTTCTACCATAATGTGTACAAATGATGCTAACCGTATTCCATAAAATGGTCCTCTGTGAATGAATGAATCATGCAACCCATTTTTGAAATGCTCTTTAGTTTTGGTTTGATGTCATCTTCTGGAGTCACTGCCTGGGCTCGATTCTTGTGTCACATCCTCCCTAATGTTCACAGGGAAATGGAATTTCTCTGTGTCTGGAATTTTAATAAGTTGGGCTATTAAATTGTAATCCAGCTCAGAAGACAAGGTCCCTTTAGAATTTTTTAATTTTTTAATTTATTAAGTGCTACGTGGTGACTGGCAATGACTTAAAGAACCATCAGGTGCCCTGGCCAGTGTGGCTCAGTTGAGAGATGACCTGTGCACCAAAAGGTTGCCGGTTCAATTCCCGGTCAGGGTATGTGCCCAAGTTGCCGGTTTGGTTCCTGGTTGGGGTGTAAACTGGAGGCAACTAATTGCTGTTTCTCTCTCACATCTATGCTTCTTTCTCCCTTCCTAACTCTAAAAAAAATCAATAAAAACATATATTTAAGAAGAACTATCAGGTGACTAGGAAGTGAGAGGTTGGACCTTGTGGGGCCAGTGTGCTGCCCTGACTTGTTGAGGTTACCCTTGTAATTTATAACAGTGCTCCTCAGAGATAAGGAAGTCATTGTGACCGCTATTGAGGCTTTCATCTTCCATTTGATCTGATTTTGATCATTGTGTTTTCTCCTGGGGAAAACACTCCGCACTGTGTATTATCTATGACGCATTTTAAGCATCTTTGATTGAAAAAGCAGACAACAAAATCTTTAAAGTCAGGACACCCAGTACTCTCAAGCTGCTTTGTAAATGTAATTTTGGATATAATTTGATTGACTAATCAGGTGCTGTGGTATAATTATTTGTGGAGTTGTTTTTTTACCCCCCTGAGTATTCATTTGAAAGTTGATGCCTTATTTTTCTCCTGCACAGGTGACAGCCCCAACCCTTCGAAGGAGGACACCCCCACCAGCAGTCTGGACTCACTTTCCTCCCCATCTCCCACGACTGCCACTGTCCAGGGGCTTCCTGGACCAGACAAAAACCACCTTGTCACTGACGGAGACTGGGCATCCGCGGCGTAAGTTTCACTGTGCTTCTTTGCTGTGACTTTTTTTTAAAATAATCTTTATTGTTGAAAGTATTACACATGCCCCCTTTTTTCCCTCTTTGACCTTTTGGTGCGACTTGTTTAGAAGCTTTCATGGCCAGTGGGTACTGAAGCTGTTAGATCTGAGAACCTTTGTTCTCTAGTCAGCGGGGCTGCCAAAGGGAGAAAGGTCCCCACAAAAGGCCTTTCCTGAGCAGTGTCTGTGTTTCGGGTATGGAAGGGGTGGGTATGGAAGGGGTGGGTATGGAAGGGGTGGGTATGGAAGGGGTGGGTATGGAAGGGGTGGGTATGGAAGGGGTGGATGGGTGCTGTTTCCCGTCTGTTTCAAGTTCAGCTCATGTCAGTTTTGGGTTGCACTAAGGAGCTTTGTTATTGTCCTCCTCGGGATGAGTTCCCACTGGTTATGCAAACTTCTGCAGATATGAGAATGCGTGCATTGTGATCGATAGACTGTTGAAGCTATTGGTAGAAGGATATTTTAGTTGTGTGGATTTTTGAGGGCTTTATAGCTAGCATTCTGCTCTATTTACTTCATGGTACCCTGCATAATTGACAGTTGATGGATGGAATATTTGATTTTATCTTCTCAGTTTGGTTTCATGCCAAACATGTACAGGTCAGCTTAGGGATATTAGGACAACCAACACCAATACAAACACAATTCCATGGACCTGGTTTGACTACATAAATGTCTGTCTTTTTGTGCTTACCAGGCTGTGGAGTGAATGAGGATTGCTGGTGTGGAGGGTCATCAAAAGAGCATCAAATTTCAAACAAATGCTCAGAAAGATAAAAAAGAACTCCGCTAATAATTCCATTCCTTACTTGAATATTCAATCAAATTGCACCCAAAATTCATTTTATAATTCAGACTGAGAGTATTAGGGTATCCTGTGTTTAAAGCTAAAAAAAACTTTTAGCCATGGCTGGTGGCTCAGCTAATTGGAGCATCATCCCATTTACCGGAAAGTTTCTGGTTGGATTCTTGGTCAGGGCGCATACCTAGGTTTCAGGTTCAGTCCCCAGTTGGGAGGCAGCCATTCGATGTTTCTCTCTCACATCATTGTTTCTTTCTCACCCCCATCCTCCACCCCCGTCTCTCTCTTGAATCAGTGAACATGTCCTCGAGTAAGGATAAAAAAATAAATTAATAAATAATAAAGGTTGCTTAAGATAACTCATAGATAACGATGTCATTAACCCTAGGCGGGCATTCTTGGGACTTTAAATGGAATTGGAAAGTGTGCGTCACATTACATGGCTTTTAATAGTTACTACTGGATTCATGTGAAATCATTAGGAACTTATTATGTATTAAAAGGGACTGGAGAAACTTGTTATGCTCAAGTTTGGGGTCATCTGAATACTTTGAAAAATCTAACTGAAAAGCAAAGTGAAACTCAAAGTAGGAATCACAGTCTCCAGATGAAATCCCCTCCAAAATCGTCATCTATGCATGCTGAAGACTGTGTGTTGTGGATTTAAATTAGATGTTACTCAAACCTGCTTGTCATTTTTACTGTCATTTTTCCTGAATGAATATATTTTTTTCTCTTTAGTAATCCTAGCAACAGTGACAGTGGGTACATAGGAACCTGGAATCTGTAATCCTGGGCACTCCCAGGTGGAATTCGTTGCACGTGTGTGGGTTTAAAGCAAAAACCAGATCTCTTAATTATTCCTTTCAGTGAGCATTTGCCACAGTCAGTGGAGTACAGTTTAGTCAGGCATCCTTCTTCCATTGTGATTCTGTAGAAAAGGGACAGGAGCCACAGTATAGCCGGTGCTCAATTCATAGCACGTCCATGCCTGAAACATGAAGAGCTTGATATTTTTGGTCATAAATCAAATGAGGAGTGAATTCCCCAGCTTCCCATTCACACCAATTTTAAAATGTCATGGAAAGCACTCCAACACAGAGGCCAAAAAGGAAGAGCGGAAAATAGAAGTTGAAGGAAGTCTGGAATCAAGAACTTGAATTTTTCTGTGCATTAGATAAAATAGACGCATATTTCTCTTAAATTTATAGAGTGTTTCTTGTCTATCTCTATTTAAATTACAGTTGAAAGTCAGTATTATTTTATAATAGTTCCAGGTGTACAGCATAGTGCTAAACAATCATATATTTTACGTAGTGATCCCCCTGATATTTCAGTACCCACCAGGCACCAAACAGAGTTATTACAATGTTATTGACTGTATTCCCTATGCTGTACTTTCCATCCCTGGGACTATTGTGTAACTACCAATCTGTACTTCTCAATCCCTTCAGCTTTCTCACCCAGTCCCCCCACCCCCAGGCAACCACCAGTCTGTTTGTATATTTCCTAAAGCATTTACTTGAAAGCATATTGCGGTCCAGATTTATAATGAAGTCATGGGTGTGACTTGAACTTGAGCTCATGTCAGGACCCCATTGAGGCCTTGTTAAGCCCACACTGCTGGGCCCCACCCCCGGGTGATGCTTAGGTTTGAGGGGGAGCCTGAAACTGCATTTCTAACCTAATCCTCCAGTGGCCCTTGTGTGCGTCACACATACTTTGATTCTCTCTGCCTGAAATGTCTCCCTTCCTTCTTTGCTCAAGACAAATCTGACCGATCTTCAGGGTCTAATTTTGTTTTCACCTTCAGGAAGCTTTCTCTAGCCCTCTTGTCTACAGGAAGATTCTAAATACTACTTTTATCTGTCTACACCCGTTACTTGACAATAGGAAAATATTCCTTCTAGTGTGAGTTAATATTTACCTTTTAGTGTTATTTGATAGTTACGTGTGTGTGTGTGTGTGTGTGTGTGTGTGTACCTGTATATCTATATCAAATCTCATTCTGCCTGCCTATCTATCTATTTTAGTCAATTCTGGCTGCTATAGCAAAAATACTTTGATTGAGTGGCTTGTAAACAACAGAAATTTATTTCCCGCAGCTGTGGAGGGTGGGTTGCCAGGTTCTGGTGAGAGCCCTCTTCCACAGACTGCTGGCTGCACGACTCTTAAAGGACACTAATCCCACTCGTGAGAGTTCCACTCTCATGACCTCATCTAATCCTGATCACCTCCCCAAAGGCCCTGTCTCCTCACCATCTCACGGTAGGGGGTAAGGTTTCAATCTAGAAGTCTTGTTTGTTTGTGTTTTTTTGGGGGGGGGGGGCACACAAACATTCAGTCCATAGCACTCTCTAATCTTTCCCTCATGCCAAGAAAGATTGTAAAGTTCTTAGTGATAGAAACTGGGGCTTATACTCTGAACATTTTAGTGATATTGATGTAGTTATCAAAACACATTTTATATCCCATCTTAATTATGATGTATTATTAAACAAAACTTTTCTTTTTGGAAATCTCATTTCTTTCTGCATATCACTAAATGTCTCTTAGGCAACTATGTTTGGTTTCTGATCCATATTCCTTTTTTCTAAACATCAAAACTCCTCTAGAAATTACCCAGTATTAATCTCACCATTTTCTCTTTATAACATTTTTCTTTGTTTTCCTTAGCTTTTGTAAATTTAGTTTTCATTGAGTGTGTAGTGGTCTTTTTTTAATCCATTATCTCTGCATACCACCGTACAATATGAAATATAGTTGGATCTGAGCAAATGCCGATTAAGATCCCTTTTAATAAACCCAATGTTGCTGTGGGGGCATTAAAACCCTGCTCAGGGCTTAAAAAGGAGGCAGTGCCTGGGCTGCCTGGTGTGACGCTCTGTTCCAAAATGTACACTTGCCTTATCTCAGGTCATGAAAAGTGGAGTCCAAAATGTTTGTGATCACACCTGGGACCCGGTAGCTCTGTTGCACAGAAACACCGTGACCCCAGCCACCAGAGAGCCAATTGGCAGAGGAAACCTATAGCAGCCGAGAAGCTGAAGTATAGGCTGTGCATAAACATAGCTGTGGCCTCTGACAGGTAGAAGACAGTGCAGCAGAATTGGATTTCTTGGGTTCTGCTGATGGTTATGACTTGCGGGTGTTATTCATTGCAGTCAATCAATCTGGAGCTATTACTTACCTGTACACTCAGCGAGGTGATAGGTGACTTCATGGCCAGTGAAGAATCGCTGGCTCAGTCTCCTTGGAGGACATTATTACATCATAGGTCAAGGTATTTCAGATGTTCCCAGGTCATTTTTCCCCCAATGAAGTAGTTCCCTCTGAACAGGTTTTCTTCCATTATAAGTGAAGGGGCAGGTCCTTGACAAGTAATCCTGTTAAGTTCCCTGCCACAGAAGCAAATCTCGTTTAAGTAACTTCGGGCATTGCTTTCAGCTGCCTCCACAGAGTTCCCAAGAGAAGCAAGACCGCCTTTTCTGCAGGCAGCTCCCATGCTTGGATGGCAGCATCTTGAGAAGCTCTTAGTTGCTGGAGATGTGGGTGCTCTGGGAAGCCAGGAGGGTGGCGGATTCCTCTCTCCCTGGATGAGAGGCTTGGCCTGGTTTATCCGGAATGTCCAGGTATTCCTGACGCATCTCTCCCGGGGGTGCCCTGATCTGCTTCTAGGCAGAGATGTCTGTCCACCCAGACTTGATGTTAGTTGCTTAAAATCCCATCCTCCTTGACAGCCGGTACCTGTCACCCCTGGACTGTGTGTGCAGGAAATAACCTGCTTCCTTAAGGCTGGGCAAACACAGAGCTTTCCCATAGACAGTGACTTGGCATTTCCCATCACTTGATGTTGCTTCCACGATTGCTTTTTAGGAAGTGGATGGATTTTCCCGGGAAATATCAAAGTGCCCCTTACACTTGATTTGTGGCTTAGTATTCTACAAGCCATGAATGATTTGTTTAAAGTTCAGAAAAAAATCATCTTAAATATTTTTTTAACATATCTGTGAAATCTGCCTCACAGCTAGAAATTTTAAGGTGGCAGCAGTGATAGGCA
Organism: Myotis myotis; assembly: GCF_014108235.1. Classification (NCBI taxonomy): domain Eukaryota; kingdom Metazoa; phylum Chordata; class Mammalia; order Chiroptera; family Vespertilionidae; genus Myotis; species Myotis myotis. Next base: position 54,245,059 of record NW_023416368.1, read on the forward strand.
AACGTTGTGCTCACCTTGTTTTTGTTTCTTTCCCTTTTCCCTCCCCTCCCCCACTTCAGGGAGGGTGTCTCAGCCCATCCCTCCTCTACTTTGCTGCTCCAACCCTTTTGCCAGGGGCAGTCAGTTCACCCTGTAAGTTGGTGGCCTATATTTTTACCTCTTTTATTATGATTATTGTTTGAAGAACAAATAGGGAGTTTATATTTTAAAACTTTTAATTTTTTTTTTTTTTTGCACATCTGCTTTATTACTAATTTGACTAAAATGAACCTATGTTGCATTTGTAACAAGGGGATGAAAGCTATGCAGATTTAAAAAGAGATCAGGCAAGGGTGATCATTAACCTAAAGGAATGAACTGCCCTGTCCTAGCATTTTTTTGGCCAATAGGGAGGACCCATCCTAGTAAGGTTAGCACCTTTGCTCTACTCACCTGCAGACTGGTTACAGAAGGTGGGGTACATTGAGATCTCTGGTAGAGCTCCTGCCTGCATTGGAAAGGGTGTGTTCTCGGGTGCTGGGTGCTGTGAAGAATGATGTGGAAGCCAGTTCCTTCTCCCATACCTAAGTGAGCAGTAAGGTCCCTGGGTGGGTTCAGAAAGTTTAAAGTCTAAGATAGCCCAATGTAAGAAGGAATCGGGCCAAAGAGCAGGAGAAGTGTAGCACCTTGCTGTGAGCCTACAGTAGCTTTGTAAATGCTACTCAGAAGTTAGCTCTTTTTGGACTTTCTGTGGCGGGGCTGGGGCCTACAGGGGGAGAAATTTTGCTTCAGCAGTGCTGGTGGTCAGTGGCTGCAGAGATGGCTTGATTCGATAGGTTGTGTTTCTCAGAAACCATGGAACTTTAATTATTGGTGGTCAACAGACTCTGTTTTACCTGCTCTATAAATGACATTTCATTTTAATCCCCATAGACATACCTTCATTTTTGGAGAGGGAAACAGAGGCACAGAGAAGGGTAGGAAAGTTGCCCTGAGCCTCAGGACTTGTAAGGGACAGAGTTGGATGTCTCTCACAGTGACTTGTTTTACTGTTGGGATTGAAATTAGTTGCTTAATGGGAAGATTGTTCAAATTATAGGTGTCCCCCAATTTTGAGACTCAGTGAGGTAACTGGCTGTCAGCTGGTCGCTGCCCTTAGTTAGAATAGGGCGCAGTGACCCTACGTTGTCATGTGGCTGTGGTTTATAATTACGTCTGGGGAATAAACACTTGAATCTGGTTGTTGCACATTCATCATCCAACACCTTTGGCTGAGATTTGGGGACGAGGGCATCTTCCCCTGAAACAGGGCTGGGAGACCTGGACATTTGATATTTGGCAGCAAGGCAGCATCCATAATCTTCTGTGATTAACGTGATAGCCAGTTGTCTCCCTTCAGCTTCAGTAAGCTCTTGAAACTAATCTCAGGGCCCACATACTTGGCCATGGACCACAAATGTCTGTTTACATTCATTTCTTTGGGGCACAGTTTTTGTCCTGTGTATTTCTTTGAGTCTTCTCTCCAACTTCGTATAGAAATTATGCCTTGTATGCTCACATTTTTTTTTTTTAAATCCTCATGTGGGACATTCTTAGAGGAAGGCAGAGGGGTGTGTGTTGGGGGGGAGCCACGTGAGAGAGAAACATTGATCAGTTGCTTTCTGTAAAGGCCCTGACTGGGCACTGAACCCAGGTATGTGCCCTGACGGCAACCTTTTGGTGCCCAGGACAACGCTCAACCATCTGAGCCACTCTGGCCAGACACCCTCACATCTTAACGCCCCCTGTGTCTTGCTAGGGTGTTTTTGATATTTTTATTGTGTACTTTGCACTGATGTGTGGCCTAATTCCTGTCTTCCTTTGCTGTGCTGTAAATAAATGTAGAGATTTTATTTTCAAGCTAGCGTGTTTATTAAAGCCCCATAATGAAAAGTGGATTTTCCAAAAGAAAGAGACACGTCTGAATTTTATAGTAGCTGTTTTTCTGCCTCAGACTCAAAAATTGTCTTCCCATTAGTCTCGTTTTGTTTTCCTTTTTCGTTTCATTGGCTGGGTCCGTCTCAGTGTTGAAATGCAGGCAGGGCCCTGGAGCTCCCTGCACATTGGAAGACAGTCCAGACTTAGAAAAGCACTGATTTTAGAATCAGTGAAGCCTCATTCTGCTTCTCAAAACCTTGGGGGCCTTCTATCAATTTTGTAAGCAAACCAAGGCTTAGCAAGATTATCTGTAAAAGGGGAATAACAACACCCGCCCCTCCGGGCTGTTGTGAGGTTTCAAGGAACCACATGTAATAAAACCCAATTCCTGCTCCCCCGGGAGCTCTGGGCAGCCACCTGCTTGGCATTCCCTTCCCTTGGAGAACCTAACCTGATATTCTTATTTTCACTTACCCTGACTTCCTGGTTCGTCCGTTATAGAATCTCCTCACTAACAGCTCAGGGAGACCTGCAGAACCTCTCAAGACCTGCAGAAGCCTTAGGTGTTGACCCGAAGTTGTGTTGTTTCCAGAAGTTGCTGTAGGTTTTCCAGGAGGACTCAGCCTGGGTCCTCGCCAAGCTCTCTGTGTCAGAATCTACTTTGTAGAAGCCCCTGTGAATAGGACCTTTGGATATTGCGTGACCAAGGCCTGGGGTTCCCCCTGGGGCCCCACCAGCTCCATATTCTGAACAGTGTGAGTGGCTCATCTTCTATCACCACAGGCAACCCATCAAACAGTTTGGTGTGAAACAGGAGGGTTTTCTTAGCTGAGTGATGCTGTTGCCCTTCCCAGCTGCAACCCCTGTTCAGCCCTCAGGTCGGGTGGCAGCTTGTTTTCACAGGGGGGCTGAGCTGGTAGGAACATGTGTGAGTTATGCAGAGACCTCTAAAGCCCTGACACTGGCTGGAATGAAGCCATGGTTCCTTCTCGGTTCAGGCCCCGTACCCGATTCCGCAATGATCGTCTGGAAGGAGACGGGTGGAATTCAGGGGATGCTCTGAGGGAAAGGCTGGGCAGGTGGGATGCTAAGGCAGTTCTTTTATAGCGAAACCCCAGGAAGCGATCGCCCTAGGAGTGGCTTTTGTAAGTTTCAAGCTGACTGGCTGGTGGGGCCCACTCATGTTAAGGAGGAAAGTCACCGAGAAGCCTGAACATCTCACAGGGCGAGGCTGAGCGTTCAGTGTGGCCGTGTCCTTCTTCGACAGGCTCTGTCTTATCTGTGTGGGACTCATTTCCTGTGGTGCCCTTTTCTCCCTGGCCACCTGCCTCCTGTAAAAGACATTTTTTCTTTAGGGTGAACAAGTTATTGCTTTTACGTGCCGGCCTGACGTATCGGCTGCCTCCCTCCTGCACGGGAGGCGCGCAGTGGTGCAGAGAGCTTCTCCACAGGGAAGCCCGGTGTGTGCAGGTGGCCCCGGGCACACGGGACCCCCTGCCACAAAGCCCGTGGAGATGGAGAGGGGGGCGCAGGGGCATTTGCTGTCATCCCTACCTCTAACCCAGGGGTCAGCAAACGATGGCTCACTGCCGCCTGCTTTCATAACTGAAGTGTTATTGGAACACAGCCACCCAGTTATTTGCATTTTGTCTGTGGCTGCTTTTTAGATGCAATGCTGGCGGAGCTGAGACCTGCCATGTGTGGCCTTCAGACCCTAAAGCAGCGGTTCTCGACCTGTGGGTCGCGTGCGACCCCTTTGGCGGTCGAACGACCCTTTCACTGGGGTCACCTAAGACCATCCTGCATACCAGATATTTACATGACGATTCGTAACAGTAGCAACATTACAGTTATGAAGTAGCAACGAAAATAATTTTATGGTTGGGTCACAACATGAGGAACTGTATTTAAAGGGCCAGGAGGTTGAGAACCACTGCCCTAAAGTATTCACTGCCTTGCCCTTTACCTCAGCCTACCCTGTAAACAGAACAAGCCTAGTTGGAAGAGTCCCGTTTCTTAGAAGTCAGTTTCCTGGTGAATTGCCATTTTTCAGATGGGCAGCGCAGGTGACTTTTTAAAGAAACCCTCAGGAATTCTTTCTTGTCATTGAACCAACCAAACATTTTTCTTATGCTTGTGATTGTCATTTCAAGAGGCCTTTAGTGTTTCAGTCATTAAAATGCTTATTTGGGGTCATTCTTTTTACAACCTATTGATTAAAATTAAAAGTGTATTTTCAAATAGTTTTAGATTTACAGAAAAGTCACAAAAGTAGTATAAAAGTGCTCCCACAGCCCAGCCGATGTAGCTGAATTGGTTGGGCATTGCCCCAGGCACCAAGAAGTCCCAGGTTCGAGTCCCAGCCAGGGCACATGCCCGGTTGCAGGCTCGATTCCCAGTAGGAGGTGTGTAGGAGGCAGCCAGTCCATGTTTCTCTCTCATGGATGTTTCTATCCCTCTCTCCCTCTCCCTTCTTCTCTCTCAAAAAAATAAATGAAAACAGATTTGAAACACCAAATAAATAAAAGTGTTTCCATAAACCCTTCCCCAGCTTTCCCCGCTATTAACATCTTACATGGCACCACGGGACTTTTGTTTAAAGTAAGTGATTTATCTCGGTCCAACATTATTAACTTACAAACTTTATTTAGATTTCACTGGCTTTTTACTCGTGCCCTTCTTTTATTCCAGCATCCAATCTAGAATCCCACTACATTGCATTTAGCAACTTTAAAACATTTTTTTTTATTTTTTTTATTTAAAGTGGTGACGGAAGAAGACTTGACTTGGGGTGGTGAACACACAATTTTTAAAAAAATGGTGACATCCACTTAATATCAGTAATTTTCCCCTTGGGTGTAGATTATTTGTTTTTTTGTGGGTTTTTTTCCGGGAAATAAAATGATTTGTAAGTCACTCTCACTTTTCTCAGGCTGTCTTCTCACGTGTACTGTGGAATAGTAGTGTGTCAGGAACGCATGGACTCCTGTATGAGTTGTGTCTAGCTCAGTGCTGGACTGTGCAGTTGTGCCCAGCAGGAGCTTGGGTGATATTGATGATGGCAGCATCAGCTCAGGGCAGACACCGCCTCCTCTAGAAAGCCTTCCTGGATGCCCGATGGTAGCTAGATGCTTCCTCCTCTGTTCTCTGAGGGCCATGGGCACCTCTCTACACGGCACACATTACTTTGCATTATGAGGATCAGTTGTCAGTCTCCGCCCCCTTGCCTGGGTACTCATGGAGAGCAGATGTCACAGTCCCCTGGGTGTCCCCAAGGCCCGGCATGGGGCCTGACTGATAGTTCCCAGACCATGAATGATGAGCAAACAGGGTTTGTTTGGAAGCCTCCCGGGGCAGTGAAGGCCTCCTTGCCCAGTCCCGTGGGTGATGGTGACTCTCTTGTCATGACTGTTTGCTTCTCTTCACTGCTGTCCCCTCTGCCAGCTCAGTAGGAGCCAGCGGCGTGCTGGCTGTGGAATTCTCCCCCTCCGGCACTTATGGAATAACTGTGGCACTTATTGGAACAGAGATTTCCCATAATATACAGATCTACAATATTTCCTTCTGTCTTTATTAACATTTTCAAACACTTTTGCCCAGGACAGCTGTTCTAGACTTATGCTGTGTGTTTCTCAGGCTGAAATGAAAGATCATTCCACTAATGTGTTAGTTTCTGCTCAGAGACCTTGCAAATAAATGAGTTTTTAAAATCTTTCATTCCAGCGAAAACTTCTGATTGGATTCTGACATCATATAACCGCCATCAGATATCTTGCTATTTGGGGGATTTAATTACTTCCTATAAGCAGTCATTTCTTGACTTGCATTCTCCCTCTTCTGCATCCTTTGAATTTTAAATCACGCTCAGCGCTCAAGGCTGCTGCCCAGAGCCTGACCTGGCTGTGCATTGCCAGAAAATGTTTGTGAGGTGCAGAAGCCCCCTGGTGACTCTGCAGCTGTTGTCCAATTTTAAAAGTTAAGGCCCCTAACCGCTGCCCCCATTTCTGAAATGTCTTTGCTTTGTTGCTGCCAAAAAGTTTTTATTCTGCATAGAGTGTAGAGCCTGATATTGGAGACTGTTGGGCACAGTGTGAATGAGAAGCAGCACATAGCACTGATTTGTTACATTTTAGAAGAATAAACTCTGCAGAGTGTAAGCATATGCAGCTACTGTCCAAATTTCATGTGCTTGAGAGCGGTTCCTCCCCACTGCAGAGGCCATAGGGTCTTGGCCTGGAATACAGGCCTGTTTTTCCCAAGCAAGTGTGTTGATGCTTTTTATAGAAGAGCATTCTCTCCTCACTTTCACAAATGCCTATTCCGCTCCCTGCTGATCTTCCCAACCCCCCCCCCCCCCCCCCCCCCCCCCCCCGCACAAACACAAGAGACTTTGTTGCCTTGGGAATAGTCTGGTGGACTTTCTTTTTATTTTTTTTATTTTATTTTATTTTTTTTAAAAAATATATTTTATTGATTTTTTACAGAGAGGAAGGGAGAGAGATAGAGAGTTAGAAACATCGATCAGCTGCCTCCTGCACATCTCCTACTGGGGATGTGCCCGCAACCCAGGTACATGCCCTTGACCGGAATCGAACCTGGGACCTTTCAGTCCGCAGGCCGACGCTCTATCCACCGAGCCAAACCGGTTTCGGCTATTTTTTTAAAATATTTTTTTTTTTATTGATTTCAGAGAGGGAGGGAGGGGGAGGGGGAGAGAGAGAGAGAGAGAGAGAGGATGATGATGAGAGTGAATCATTGATCGGCTGCCTCCTGCACGCCCCCCACTGGGGATCAAGCCCGCAGCCTGGGCATGTGCTCTGACTGGGAATCGAACTGTGACCTCCTCGTTCATAGGTTGACGCTCATAGGTCGAGGCTCAACCACTGAGCCACGCTGGCCAGACCAGGTGGACTTTCAGTGTAAGTGCTTTCAAGGCTGAGTTTCTGAGTTAGTGATATGGATCTTCTATGTGTTTTTAGTGAGACCCTCTTGTCCATTTGTCCCTGTCTTTCAGAAGGAAACATTTCTCCTTAAAGCAAGGTGGTGACGTTGCTTCCCCGTGTGGAGTGGAGAGGCTTTCTTTTTTAAAAGATTCTTGCCATTTAGTGTGTGAAATCAGGAAGATAGCAAACAAACAGATATTACTGTTTCTCTGGAATCTATTTTTGTTTTGGTGAATGTGGTTTCTGAGCTTTTCAGGAGGAGTTGACTACTCTGTCTCCATTTTTGCAAAGCACAAGTTGCCTTTCAGGAAACATGTAGCATTTAGGCACGTTTTTTTTGTAATTGGTCAGCAGCTCATCATTAAATAAAATTGGTGGCTTGTGATCATGCCGGTCTTACTCATCAAAAATCCTTCGTTATAGTGGCAGCAGGAAGAAGGAAATAAGGAGATTTTAAACAACAGTTTTAAATTTGGGAGGTGGTAGGAGAGGACACTCAAAACATTTCATTATGGCCCAGCTGGTGTGCCTCAGGGGTTGAGCGTTGACCTATGAACCAGGAGGTCAAAGTTTGATTCCCGGTTTGGACACATGCCGGGGATGTGCAGGAGGCAGCCAATAATGATTGTTCTCATCATTGATGTTTCTACCTCACTCGCCCTTTCCCTTCCTTTCTGAAATCAATTTAAAAAATATTAAAAAAAAAACAAACACAATAAACCATTTCCTTATGTTCTACTAGGTAAGGAGATTTCTATGCTTATGTCATCCATCATTTTTGATCTTTAACCCAAAAACTTTCTTAGCCAGGATTCTCTGCTAAGCCACAGAATAGGAAAATGGCCTCAGTATTTTCTCAGTTTTCCCAAGGTGTTCATGTAAGGAACTGTGAGGTTCGAAATTGTACTCTGCTTGCCAGCTTCCCTAATTGCCGGTGGTGGTGTCGTGGATGCTGGCAGCGGACTCCACTGATCATAGCAGTGCCTATCAGGCGTGTCACTTCCTGTCCCAATTCCCCTCAGCTGGTGCCTTTGGGCCAGGCAACACCTCCATGGAGTGTGACAGGAGAGGAACCTGGAGTTTAGGAAACCCAGATCTTTTAGGAAGGGCAGTAAACCTGCCCTTTGCTCCAGGAAAGTCACAATCTCGATCTGCCCTGTTTGCTCTATAATCCCGAACAAAGGCAGCCAGTGCCTCTGTTTGTAACATATGCAGAAACACGAGAGACACACAGAGAATTGTCTCCCAACATATAGGTGGCTAGAAACATTCTAGATGTACAGGAGAGATGCTCATTCATTGTGAATGCCTTGGAGCTTAATTCGCTCCTAGCAGACAGGTTGAGAAGAACTGCTAGACCAGTGGTTCTCAACCTTCCTAATGCCGCGACCCTTTAATACAGTTCCTCATGTTGTGGTGACTCCCAATTTCATTGTTACAAATTGAACATAATTAAAGCATAGTAATTAATCACAAAAACAATATGTAATTATATATGTGTTTTCCGATGGTCTTAGGCGACCCCTGTGAAAGGGTCGTTGGACCCCCAAAGGGGTCGCGACCCGCAGGTTGAAAACCGCTGTGCTAAACCTTTGCTATGGGCCACCATTTCCAAAATAGCTTAGTATTCCTCTACAATGTTTTAAATCAAAGAAGAGAAAGGAAGAGTGTATCAGAACTTTTAGAAATTTTCCTCTACTGCTTTTTGAGAAAATATAAGTATTATATTTTAAAGAATTAAATTGTTAAAAAAATGTTGATACTTATTAACACACACACACACACACACACACCCCCTACCCAAATTCTGGAAGGTAGGAGATGGTTTACAAAAAGAAGCTCATGTTTATAATTGCTTGGCTTCAGAACAATATGGCCAGTTTGCTTAGGGAGAAGCCTATGAAATACACCCTCACCCGACCGCTGCTGTCTGAGGTAAGATTTCATGTTCAGGTCTTCAGTGTATTTATTTAACCACTTCTTGCTCCTCCCATTCCTTCCCAGTGAAAAAGTCTCTGAAAAGTTTCTTGTATCCAAGCAGCTACTCTGTTCTGTTTCCAAACTTTGTTTTGTTCGCGTGGGTCTCCTCCTCCATAGGACTTCGATTCTCCACGTGACTTCTTACGCCTCGTCTCCAGACCTGTGTTTTGCTGCCTGTTATGAACGTCCCAGCTTGCAATGTTTGTGCCCACTTGGGATTCTGGAATCCAGAGAGGCACTAGCTGAGGCTTCTGAGATATTGTGGAGAAGACGGAAACTCCACTACAGAAATTTAAGTCTAAGTGGGAAGTCTGACAGGCTGTCCTGGTGAGCTGGTCAGTGTTGGGTCATGTAACACATCTATATTTTAAACGACAAGAAAAAGATCACAGAGAACAAACAAACGAACAAAAAAGGTCGAGAACTGGACCCAGGAAAAGGCTGCTGATTCTGAGTTCTGCTTTGGGACAAGAAGGAGAAAGCCCAGCTACGGCCCTTACCTTCTGCATCCGCCATTCCAACAATTCTTTTGCTTTCTGAAAATGTTATTTTCCCTTTATTTAAAAAAAACAACAGAACAAACAGACTTTTTTTAAAAGAAAGATGTGATGATTACGTAGATAACTATAGAATTTATGATCTGTGTTTTTAAAGAGCCTTATAAATATAGTCACATTGTTTATCTTTATCCCATCACTGTCCTCCCTCTGAGCAGATGGATGACCATCATTTAATCGCTTGGCTATTTATGACCAGAAAGAGTTGACGGGGGTGTGGTAAGACATCTCATCTTCCACCACCACCACCGCCCTTGTTCAAGCACCTTGAATCATTGCTAGGAGACAAAATGGCGATTGTTTGGCTAATGGCAGTCTTAAATTCTCTGTCAGAGCTCCACTCACCCTTCCTCTCCCTTCCTGATTAGGAAGACATTTTCAGGTGAAGAATGGAGTGACTTTTGCTGCTGGTGACACAGATCACTTTGAGAGTTATGGGTGTCTTTGCTGTGTACGAGATAGGTTTTGTGACTTCCAAATGAACGGCTGGATAGGGGTGTTATAAATAAGTCATTCAAAGAACAATGTTTTTTAAAAGCACATCCCCTACCCCCTTTTCCTGATCAAAGGATAGGAAACCTGTGAGCTAAATATCAAGTCAATAGTGGAATATTTCAGGTACCTGATTTATAAAATCCAACTTTAGTTATAGAACACCTAGATTTATTGTTCGGATGTTGGTCAAAGACTTCGTGTGACTAGCAGTCTTCCGGGCCATTGAAGTATACAGAAAGAGCTAAAGACTTGCTCTTGCCCAGAAGGCAAGAGAAGTATCGGAAACTATCACAGAACAGCTCAGGTCAACCTGCCCTCCTGTTTATTGGTGTGATGGGCCTTAGGGAAGATCGGTGACTTAGGCCAAAGGAGAAGTATTGGGGTGACGAGCTGAGCTGAGCTGAGCTAGAGACAGCTTTGACCAGGCAGAGGGACTGGGGAGGCTGAGAGTTGAGGAGAAACGGGAGGCAGAGTGTGTGTCAAACTCAGGGAAGCAGGGCTGCAGGCAAACAGGCAGTCTACGAGGGCAGGAGAGCCCCTGGAGGGCAGGTGGGGGCACACTGGTTCTGGGGGAGGCAGGTTGGGTAGACTGGATCTTCGGTGGCTGAATGTGTCCGATTGAGCTGGCAGGGTTGGAGGAATGGGCTGGAGATGAGCCAAGAGACCACAGTGGTAACAGACACAAGGTGGTGAGAATGGGATGGTCTCCTGATAATGAGGAGAAGGTGGGCAGAGGAACAGCCTGGGAAGAATTTGAAGTAAAACTGGACAGAGTGTGGTATTAGTTTTTCTAGAGAAGGAAGACTCAAAGCAATGCTCAGGAGTGTGGAAGGACAGGAAGCAGCTGCTCGTGGAAACGTGTTAGCTGAAGAGGGTGAGTTTGAGGTGAGGAGCACCTGGGCCTGAGCAGCTATGGAAGACGTGTGTGCTGAAAGTGAGACGGAATGGAAGGAGGGGCTTGTAAAGTGAGCTTCAGGGACCATCACCACACGCCTCCCACGTGGATGCCTGGAGAAGAATGTAATTCAGGTCAACACACCTGTATGGACTCTCCCTTTGTGTTTAGAGGCCCCTCCAGGAGCCTGTTCACTGACCTTTTCCATTAATTTTTTTTTTTTGAAATTTGCAAATGTTAGGGAATGTTCAGGTCACCAAAGGTTTTTGCTATTCGTTGCTTTCTCCTTTAAAGCTAGTCTAGTCCTCTCCAGAGGGCTCTTGGTTCCCACTGCGTTTTCTTCTGAGTTGCTACATGTTTATGACCAGATAAAAAAGCTTTAAACATCCAAAGGCCACATGCTGAATTTTTGGAGCTCTAGGCTGCCATGTCTGCTGCACATTCATTTGACTTTCCTCATAAACAGAAAACCTCAAAAGTCCCAGCAACTATTCTGGGCACTTGGATTCCGGTGCCCTAATTAGTGAGCTGATACCTGGCCAGGTTGGACGAGACTCGACCTTCTCCACTAACCTGGAGAAGTACAAGGTGCCGCTAGTTTGGGGTGTGGCTTTTGGGGTTCGAACAGCATGTGGAGAGGACTCTCTTTCTGTTCATCTGGAGAGACAAGGGAGCCATCATCCTAGCTATTGAGGATTGAGGTGTCATGTGTTTGGGGTTCTGTGGCCTTTATACTATTAAATCCGGTTCTTCAAACTTCCATCCTTAGCTCAAGCCAGACCCGACCACCGATGGTCCAGTGGCTTAACCCGCAGTCTCCGACCACACTGAGCTGCAACCGAGCTGTTACCCCTCCTTCACCCAAGTTGTCACCTTTCCTTTCCTGTCCTCCTGCCACCCCAGCGGACAAGCCACCTGAAAGGTACATGGTTGGGAAGGGATGTAGAGGACGGTGACAGCACATGGACGGGGCTCCTTAACCCGAGCAGGTGCTCGTGTCCTCGGCTGGAAAAGGCTGGCTTGGGCTCCTCCGGCCTCCTGGGCAACACTTACAACCTTGTCTCAGGGCCGAACCCCTGTTCCTGAGCAAGGACATTCTCGGGAGAAATTTACCTCATCTGAGACCTGCTCAAACCTACTCTTTTTGGTGCCGATGTTGCAGTTTTGAAACTATTCATTCATTTTAGAACAACTTTTTATACATGACTATAAAGCACATGCTTTGTTTTAAAGGAGGGTTCACGGGACACTGGGAACAGTGGTGAACAGGCCCCTTCCAGAGGGCATGGAAGCTGACCGTCGGTCCAGACAGATCAGTGTCCGCAGGGCATTGTGGAAGCCACGGAGCACATGTGTGCCTCTGCCTGTCGCTGCTGTGTCTTCTGGCTCAAGACACTGGAGCTTTTCCCAATAGATGGACCACAGTGCTTAGGAAATACACATGCCCGGTGGTGCTGATGGCACGGAAGGATCGGAAAGGGCGTCCCGCCAGGCGGAGAGGAGAACTAGGGAAGCGTTTCAGTGAAAGCTGCTCAGAGAGGCTCCCTAAAGAAACGTTTGAATTTGAAGCCCATCATTTACTTGAAAATCAAGTGCTGTGCTTGTGCCTGATGTTCACTTCCCTACTTTCTTTGGTGGAAGTTGTCCCACCAGTGACATAGAAATGAGACCTGGGAAATGGGAGGTGGCGGGAGGTGAGGTTTCTCTCCCCTAGTTTCTCCACGTGTTAATTTGTGTCTGTCCCTGTCCCTTCTCAGCGTCACCAGTCGGAAGGCTCGAGCGGTGTATCCGTGTGAAGCAGAACACAGCTCCGAGTTATCGTTCGAAATAGGAGCAATTTTTGAGGATGGTGAGTGCTCTGAGAGCTTTGTGATCGGATATATTCTGTCTACAACCCAGAATGTCTACCGCCTAGACCAGGTGGTCCCTGGTTGGAGCATTGTCAGGAGCACAAGACTCTCCCATTATGTTCTGGACAGGAGAGAGCTGGTCCTCCCCACTCCCACCCCACCCCCCACCCCCCGGAACGGGACGCCAGCAGCTGTTTGGATGGCTAGCACCCACCCCTGCCTTCATCTTGGTTATTCTCCAACCCTTTTAACTCTTTGGGTCTTCATTGAGGACATCTTTCTCCTAATCTCCTGATGCAGAGAAGCTAGTGCCAGTGGAATTAAAATATATTTCTTTTTTTATTTTGTTAATTCTCACCTGAGGAATATATATATATATATATATATATATATATATATATATATATATAGAGAGAGAGAGAGAGAGAGAGAGAGAGAGAGAGAGAGAGAGAGAGAGAGAGGTGAGAGAGATATATTGATTGGTTGCCTCCTGCACACACCCCATTAGGGACCAGGATCAAACCTTGTTATGTGCCCTTGACCAGGAATGGAACCAGAGACCCTTTGGTTTTGTGCACTGATGCTCTAACCACTTACAAACGCTGGCCAGGGTAAGAATATTTCCGATTTTGCATCCATTGTTTTTTCTCTGAGTTCCCAACCAAGCCTCCCAAATCAGGTTTGCCAAATCTGAGTTACTGAAAGGGAACTATTATAGAAAAATTTTGGTTTATAATTCCCTTACTCTTCCTCTGCTCTACATGATTTTTGCTGATTTGAATAATGTGTGAATATAGATATGGGTATTGACTTTTCACATTGAAATAAGGGTGCACCTTTTTATGTGTGTTTATTATTCATACACAATCATTTAGGAACTATGCCCAGCTTAATATTTCACAAATTACCCTGATGGTTGAATATATGTCTCCCCCTCTCCCCCCTTTATTTCTTCTCTAGTCTAGCTCATGATGAAATTCATTGGTTGCTGTGGTAACAGTGATGTCGTGTGTGGGTGGAGCTGCCCAAAAGAGTTCTGGGGAAACAGAACCTTAGTTCTGGAATGGTTGATTAGCCAGAATATTTGGAATACGTGGAATGTATCAGCACAGTGCATAGTGGTATATTGTCAGCAATGCGGCATTTGTTGGTGATTGTGTTTTTAGGAAGCACGTTGCCTCTTTTAGAAGAGATTTCTATATATGTGTACTCTTGAGGGCCCGGGACTCCTGATAGTGACAGAAAACAAACCACCACAACAAAACTCCACATCTGACAGAATTATATTTTGTGGAGGAATTTTAATCTTGGAGCGTAAGCAAGATCATCCCTCTGCCACCATCGCGTACATCCACGCAGAGAGTGTGGTGACATAGCCGCCCTGCTCCGGGCCTGCCACTTGTTGGCACCTCATATGGCAGAAGAGGAAGCTGGGATGTAGCATTGAAACCTACCCATTTGAGGAAGGATGGCAAATTTTTGCATTGTGTGATTAGATTTGTTTGGGAGCCTCTGGAATCCCTTCCCAGGACTGTTGAGATATTTACCTGGGTAGGGGTGTATCTATTAGGAGGCCTTGTGCTGCAGTAACAGAAACTGACACAGGAGGTAAATTATTCATGAAGATGGATTAGCTCACACTGCAGGAAGCCTGGGCATCGGGAGCTCTAGGGTTGGTTCACGCACATTCTCCACCGCCACAGTGTCCCCTCTGCTGACGCATCCTCAGCTCGGGGCGGGGCGTCTGGCTGGCTTTCCCCACGCAGCCAGGATGTGCAGCCAGGATGGCCGCACAGGTGCAGGCACCGTGGCCACACACAACCCTAGCAGAAGGGTGCCTCTTCCTTGCTTGTGTTCCCTTTCTTTTCTTAGAATGAGAAAAGTTTTCCAGAACTTCTTTCCTAGTTTACTTGCCCTCCTGTCTTGATAGCCAGAATGGAATCATATACTCACCTTGAACCAGTTACTGGCAAAATCCAGAACCACACTGGGACAGGGACATCTCCTCTGGGCCCACAGACACCGGGATGAGGGTCAGTTCTGTGAGCAAGGATGGTAGATGTCTGGCACTGGGGACTGAAGTTCTCCACCTCTGAAGTCTTCAATGACTTGCCGGAATCCTAAAAAAGTGGGTGTGCGTGACTGTTTATGTGGTGTGTGTGTTTCTCGCCACAAACACACATGCACACACACACACGCACAGATACCAGTATCTCAGTGCGTTTGGGGGAGGACAGGTTGATGGCAGGTAGTTACGGATGGTAAACTGTGAAGTTAGTCTGAGATCAGATCCTGGCTTTTCCATTCTCTGTGTGACTCTGGATTTGGTCCGTAAGTTCTCTGTGCATGCTATTTTCATCTTGATCTTCAAGGACGTCCACAGATTGATGTTTGTCAAGACAGCGTTTTGGGTCATGGAAGGTGGGACTTTGAATGTAGCACATGTTCCTCTGTGGTTGGAGGATGTTGCTGACCTGGGAGCACTGTGGCCATCTTCACTATTGGTTGAGCCTTCAAGATACACAGCAGCCCTAGCTGTTTCTGGCTCAGTGCATAGAGCATCGGCCTGCGGACTGAAGGGTTCTGAGTTCGATTCCGGTCAAGGGCACATGCCTGGGTTTCAGGCTTGATCCCCAGTAGTGGGCTTGCAGGAGACAACAGATCAATGATTCTCTCTCATCATTGATGTTTCGTTCTCTCCCTCTCCCTCTTAGAAATCATTAAAACTATATATATATATATATATATATATATATATATATATATATATATATATATAAAGATACACAGCAGTACAATGAATTCACAGGGAGCAAGTACTTGGGGTATTTTGATAAAAAGTGATTTCTCTTCCCTTTCAGTACAAACCTCGAGGGAACCTGGCTGGCTAGAAGGGACTCTGAATGGCAAGAGGGGGCTGATTCCACAGAATTACGTCAAGCTGCTCTAGCGCCCGTCCTGTGAGGGCCCCACGGACCCCGGCACCCAAGGCCCTGCCTGGGGCAGCGAAGCCACAGCCACCGGACACACGGGAATTCCAGATCACGACGGGCACTCCGGGGGTGTGGAGGGGGACACACTGCTAGAGGTGGGGAGAGGGACACACCGCAGAGAACTGTGTAGGTCTGTGGAGCAGGAGAACAGTGTCGGGATGGACTTTTCACTTGTCAAGCCTCAGACATGTGATTGTTAATTATCCAGAGAGCAGGAGGGAGGGTGGCGGCCACCTGCCAGCCCCACCTCCCCCACTGGCCACCACCCCGCCAGACACCTCCCCACCCTGCTGCTGAGGTTTTATAGGGAACTGTCCTCATGGTGGTGTTTGCAAGAGGCCTCCTGGCTCCGGTGGGCGTGTGGAGGCGCTGCTGCCGGGGGTCAGGGCAGTGACTTGTTCTAAACCCAGCGGGCAGGTGCTCCTCCCTGGACGGGCCCCTTGGACCCGACACTCATGCTACGCTGAGAGCACCCGCGTATTTATAACAGGCTTCTCCTTGGTGGTGCTCACCCGTGTGCTGTTTCCCCGACACCACCCTTTTGCTCCAAGGCCTCTGTAAATGAAATAAAATGTAATTTCCTATTTGGTGTGTGTCATAATGTGGGGAGGATGCTGGAGTGTGTTCCCCCTGTGATGTTTTATGATTTGCCAGCCAGTGACGGAAATGCACTTCCTGCTGACCTGGCACTCGCTAGCTCGCAGGAAGGCGACATGGAGGAGGAGCCTTGCTTATATGCCGGGCGGCGTTCCTGGGGGCAGCGCCTCTCTGATGTGTGAGGTCCGGGAGGGCTTTCTCCAGCCTCCAGAACAGCCTTTCCCCAGGGCCTGCGCGACCCTTGACCTGGGCTGTACAGCTCTGCTTTCTGTTTTCTAGGCACTAAGTCTCTGGATTAGGCTGGGTTTTGCAGCAGCAGGTCGGGCATTCAGACCTTTCCTGGAGGAGCCTCGTGGCGACCCTGCACGTGATGGCCCCCTACCTGTGGGCAAGCCCTGCTGTGACGCTCCCTCCTTGTTCTTAGCCTCCCACTCCCAAGCACAGGCTGACCCAGCCCCTCAGGGCAAAGGCTACCCCTTTGTCCCGGGTCTCAGGGGCCTGAGCCTGCTCCGGCCTCCGTGTGTTTCTGTCCCCACAGGAGGTGATGGCAGACCTCTCTCCAGAGACTGTCACAGGAAGAACGCGTGGTCGCCTCTGCCTAGATGACGATTCAAGAGCTTGCTGGTCCTCAGGTTTGAAGTGCCTCCCCTGGACCAGGTGGGTGTCGAGTTTGGGGTCAGGTGTGTGTGGCAGTGGGCCTGTTGAAAAATTACACTGTTACACCTAAAAATAAGCAGTGTTGGTGTAGCGTAACTTAAAACACGGAACTGTGGGCTCAGTGGAGACGACTGGGGCTGCCAAGGCGCCCAGGCCACAGGACAGCAGCCAGCCGGGGTGTGGGCCAGCTTGGCCAGGGGGTGCGGGTGCCACACCCCTCGTGTTCTGCTTACTGAGTTGTCATTTCCTGCGCTTATGGTATAGAAGGGGCACTTGGCTGATGAAAAGAGATTATGGTGTGCCCCACTTAAAACAGCGGTCGCCAACCTGTGGTCTGGTGGTCTGAAAGGTTGGCGACTGCTGCTTTAAGAAGCCTCTCTGTGGAAGAATGGAAGCCGATGGGCCGGTGTGTGGGCTCAGGTGGGCACTGTGAGTGATTTCCAGGCAGTATTCCTAATTGGTGGGTCCCCATGGGGCACTGAAAAATAAGACCCACCATACCTGGACTTGATTTGTGTGTTTGCTTGAGAGATTTCCATCATCCACACTGAGGTGTACCCAGCATGCTGTTACCCCAAAATTGCTGTTATCCCCCTAAAGGGTATATCCCACCACTTACCTGGTCGAGGAAATTGCCACTAAGTCTGGCTACTTGTGTGGTTTGGGGCAAATTAAATCAACTCTGTAGTTCTGTTCCTGCCTCCTAAAAAATGATAGCTGGGGTGGAAATGACCGAATACAGCATGCCAGGGACATAGTCTGTGCTCAGCTAACGGAACTGCTGGCACTCTGTCACCTGCCTCTTTGTCAGGACCAATCGTGCTCTGTAGGGGGGCAGTGTGGGAGCAGCAAGGCCCTGGCAGGGGCCAGCTGCAAGGGTCCCACAGCCTCACACCCTGCAGACCCTTCTTGGGGTACCTGGTGAAGAGCAGGGTAGCGCCAGGGGTGTTTTTCTCTGCGAACAGGCACTGTGCCAGGCTTGCCGGGGAATTCAGGTGGGCAGCCTCCCCTAGGCCAGGCCCAGAGTAGATTTGCTAACAGCATCACGAGGTGTTCTCTTACATTTGGCAGATCACCTTCATTTCTCCAGAAGAAAAATGGGGTGCATTGTTCTCTGTGTTTGCTGCCTGGGTGTGGCTAATCCCAAGCATCTGCAGAAGGTTGTCTGGGCAATGGCCCTGCCTCACTCAGGGCGCAGGCCCCGCCCCCCACCCCTGGTTCAGCACCAGCTGCAGCGGCTGAGGGGTCTGCAGCTGTGCTCATTCAGAGGGCACCCGGATACGGCCCCTGTTTGCAGTGGGGCAGTGGGCCCGCATCTGATGGTGTCACCCAAGGGTCTGCCTGGTGGTCTCTGCGCCTGTGAAGGAGATGCCATGTGAGAACAGGCCTGTGCGGGCTGCACCCCCTTCCTTGTCGTGGCGGAAACGTCTGCAGTTGAGGGTGGAGGTGGGGAAAGCAGCGGATCGTCTGCGCCAGTGACCGATGTCTAACTCATTTTTTCCTCACAGTGACTGTGGAGCCGGGAAGGATCCTGTCTTACTGATGAGAAAAGGGAGGCACTCCAGGGCGAAGAGCTGCGTCCGCTTCACTGGGCTGCTCACCTGTTCCTTCTGCTGCACCATTTTGCTCCAGGAGCCCAGTAGGGGATAATGGTGGTTACTGGTTGAATTGTAACTCCACCCCACCCAAAATTCGTATGTGGAAGGCCTGACCCCAGTACCTCAGAATGTGACCTTATTCGGAGATAGGGTTATTGCAGGTGTAGTTAGTTAAGGTGAGGTCCATGGGGTTGGGCGCTAATCCAATTTGACCGGTGTCCTTCAATGTCTCAGTATCACTTAGCTGCTGAGAGACACGTGCCGAGGGAAGACCGTGTGAGGAGGCACAGGGAGAAGATGGCATCTGCAAGCCACAGAGAGAGGCCCGGGGCAGGCCCTTCCCCACGACCCTTCCGGCTGGCGCCCGGAGCTCGGACTTCCCGCCTCCAGAACTGTGACCCGTGAGACAACACTTTTCCGTTGTTTCAGTCAACTCAGCTCGTGGTGCTTGTCCCAGCAGCCCGGGGGAGCTCACACAGTGGCTCAAAGCATGATTTGAGTTAAAAACAGCTGGTTTTGAAGTCCTTTTCCCCCAATGCCTTGCTGACCTTGGGCATGTTAACTCGGGCTCTTTAGGCTTCGGTTCCCTCTGTGAAATGGAGAGAGTAGCACCCGCCTCATTGAGATGCTATGGCAAATGGTGACGCGTGCAAGTGCCTGGAGGGTGCATGGCGGGACGTACGGTTAGTACGTGGAGAAGATGGGAGGAGGCGGGTGCAGTGCTGGTGCGGGTTAGTCGGTCCCCTTTCTTCTCCCCTCCCCGCTTCTCTCCAGTGTCCCTTCTCCAATGGCCATTCCCTGCTCTTTTCCTCTGCCCAGCAGAGTTTTGGCCTTTCCTGGGCTCCCCATTCACCTTAGTGCTGGGCGCCTTCTCATCTTCTTCCTGGTTCTCCCCTCAAGTCCAAAGGCAACCATGGTCAGCCCTTCCTCAGCCAGATGTTTCCCATGACTTTCTAAACCTTTCTCAGCCACATGACTTTCTCTCCCTCACCTCCCCACCCCCGTAGGAGGATGCTATTCCAGGAGAGCCTCCTCAAGTGGCTGTCCTGTTCCTGTGTTTGTCTTCTCAGAGGCTTGTCACTCTTTTCCCCTTGACCGGCCTGGGCGGTCATTTGTTGCTACCCCACGAGGTAAGCTGGCCCATTGTCCCAGTGCTTTCGTGCTTGGCTAAAAATATCTCAGTCTCCTGGTTGGAAGAAGACCTTGGAGAATTCTTTCCTATCAGAAGATCAACTCGACTGGAGGGCAGACTTCTGCTTTTGCCCCAAACAGGACACCTGCACTTTGGACTCGGGCAGTAGAGGCATGGGGGCAGCTCAACGCCATGAGTCAATGTATGGATTTCTCCTTCCTCAGAGGGTTTAGCCTCGGAAGAAACACTGTAGGCGAAGCAAGCAGAGTGGGAGGAACGTGGCCTGATCTAGTCACGCGTTTTCACAGTCATGAGGGAGCCATGATCTCTCTGGACAGGCGGGCCCAGGGCATAGAGATCCAAAGAAATGGGTTTGTTAAACCATGAAAACTTGGGAACCACTGTTTTGGCAACATAAATCCTATGAAGAAAATATCTGAGTAATTGCTAGTGGCAGATGGATTTAATGACCCCAATTTCACTCCTCCCTTGCCCAGGCCCTTTTTGTGGGGCCCTCCCATGCAGACTCTAAGCTTGGCCTGGTCACTTGCTTTGGCCAGTGAGACTGGAGCAAACTTGATGCCATCCAAGGCTTGAAAATTGTTAGACCTTCCCTTGTCTTTCTTAGAGCCTTTCTTCCACCATGAAAATACACACAGGCTAGCCCACTGGAGGATGAGGCCGTCACATGGAGCAAACCCGTCCTAGACCCACAGGAGAGGCTGGCTGCCCAAGGTCCATAAATGAGCCTGACTCAGCCCCGCCTGGCCCACATCAGCAGAACCCTCCTGGCTGACTCAAAGTCATGAGAAATCATCCATGGTGACTGATGTAAACCACTAATTATTCGTGTGTGTGTGTGTGTGTGTGTGTGTGTGTGTGTGTGTGTGTTGAGGGGGGGGGTGGGGGGTTTGCAGCTATCTACCTGCTACTCTGCCCCATGGTTTACTTTGCATCCGGTACAATCTTGATCCATGCTGATCATTCAGATCATATCTTAATCTCCTCTTATCCAGTTTGGGAAGCCACTGTTTTATTTCCAAGAAAAATGCAGCATTGGCAATTGGATGACTTGAAATTAAATTGTCAGAGATACTTATAATGAAGTCCTTTTGGTCTGTGTACACTTGTGGTTTATCAAGAAGTATGTTAGACCTGACTTTAACATAAAAGGACACTGTTGTCTACTTGCCTGAGGGGTATTCAACATAGGAGAGCAAACCAGCCCCTAACTACATATGCATCGTGATGCAGATTCCCGCTGCTCTGGCCCACAGTGGTGGCTGTCACAGGGGCAGTCTTAGTTCTTAGCTGATTCCTAGATGTGCAGCTGGATTCTCTGGGCCTGAGAGCACTCTTAGAAATTCTTAGAAATATGGTCATACTTCACCTAAGACTGAGCCTGCTTTATTCAGAAAGGGCACCCACTCTTTTCAAGGGTGCCAACTGGTGTGGCCTCTTGCTAGCCTTGGTGGGCTTACAGCCTAAGATGGCTTTTGTTTAAAGTTATGAGTTCTCTGTGAAAAGCCCTACTCCTTAATATGTCAAGTTCCATAAATTTTAATATATAAAATTATCTTCAATTATATTTTACAAGTTTGTATATACTTTAGTCTTTTAAATGAATTTTTTCTACTGTTGTGTTTAATGATTGTGAGGTGTTACAGAAAAATATCTACTGTGTTTAAGTGAAGTTGAATTTATTTAACTCTCAAATAGTCTAATCTTTTTCCCAAAGCAAATGATTTGAACGATGACCAGTTACATGACCTCTCGGTCAATGGCAGACCACATAAATGACCATGGTTTCTACAATTATAATGGAGCTGAAAAATTCCTACCACCAGTGACATCGTAGCCATGGTAACATTATTGTGTAATGCATTATTCACTTGCTTGTGGTGATGCTGGTGTACACAAACTTGTCAGCAGTGTAACAGAGCAGCACTGGTGGTTATGTACAGTACATACTACTTGACAATAAATGTCTTTCTTACCAGTTGATGCATTTACTATACTTTAATTTTTATCATTATTGTAGAGTGTACTCTTTCTACGTATAAATTGTTTGCTGTGAAACAGCATGCTGTTACTATCTCGGGTTTACTGTTCTCTCTTGATTGCACCATTTTCTCTTATGCTTGATTTAACCTCAGGCTTTATAAAGCTAGTGTAACTTCAGTGCACAGCGTTTATAAAATCTACAGCATATACAGTAACGTCACAGACCTTCCCATTCCCTCACCACCCACGCACTGACTCGCCCAGAGCATCATCCAGTCCTGCAAGCTCCATTCATGGTAAGTGGCCTGTATGAATATAATATTTTCTTCAACTTTTCGACGGTATTTTTACCGCACCCTTTCTATGTTTAGATACACAAATACTTCACACTGAGCTGCAGCTATCCATAGATTCAGTACAGTAACATGCTGTACAGGTTTTAGCCCAGGAGCGATAGGCTGGGTGTGTAGTAGGCTACAGCGTCTAGGTCTGTGTGAGTGCTACTATGTCCCCACAATAATGACACTGCATGACTATGCAGTTCTCAGACATACCTCCATCATTAAGCCGTGCGTGGCTATGCTTGAATTTATCTTGTGGGGAAGAAAATGTTTTCTAGTTTTAAAAGGAGCTGGTAATTGCTTACTGCTCTTTTGTGCTTCATATTAATGAGCAGAACTGAGGGAGTCTGTAAGGAGTGTGAGAAACATCGTGGCTGGTGGGGACCTGAGTCTCTTGACAGTCCAGGACGACTGGAGGAAGACATCTGAGTCAGATGGGGCATCTGGTCTATTCATGTGAGTCTCTAGAATGAACAGGCTTTCATGTAGTTGTCAAGATAAACGAGGCAATGTGCGGATACAGTGGCTAGCAGTTACCATACTTTTATAGGGTATTTTAGTGGGCCAAATATTAAGAAACAAGGCATCTAACCAGTTCCCAAAGAGTATAATTAACATGTGGCTAACACAGGTCTCTAACATGGTGGGTAAAACCCAAAAACCTGATACTCCATCTTAGATGTAGGCAGCAGCACATGTAATCAAGGTTGAGGAGGACACAAAATCCAGGTGTTCCTATAGACATTCAAATGAACTGTTTCCCAACAACAGGTGATTAAAGTAAAGGATTTATTGTAATCTGCTTACAGTCCTTTGCAAAGACAGACATATGGTTTTGCATAAAGATATAAATTGCTTCATTTTAAACTAATTTAGTGTGTTTTCTTTTTAATTATATGAAGAAGTTCTGGTGAATTATGAATTGTACCAAACTGAGATTCTTAAGAGCAATATGGTACAAAAATAAGAGCAGACAGACCATTTGGATCGGGACAGGCATTCAGCAGTGAATTTAGAATATGGCTTTGCTGTTGAACCAAGCAAAGTTACCCGGAGACACACAAACAGCCAGGACCACCATTCATACGAGAAGCCGATGCAGACCACCTCCATCCCAAACCTGGTTACGTCGAAATTCTGACTGCGTAAAAAGTAAGTCTGAGCTGAAAGCTGCTCTCCGAAGCCGTTTCTTTTCTAGAAACTCCCAGTCTGCATGCTGTGCATCTATCCTCTTCCAAGTGTGGCGTTCATATTGCTGTGCAGGTAAGTAAGTTGGCTGTATTTAAAGATCTGCCTATAAATTAAATTCCCGAAATTGCAAGTTACTAAGAAAAACTCCCTCCGAGAGCACTTTCACAGGCTTCCCCTTGCATAAGGCCGGTGTCTTTGGAAAGACAAGGTAATGCTGCCTGCACAGTGCACCCTGGAGAAAAGTGTGGATCCGACGCTGCCTTCTCCTGGCCGTGGGCCTCTCCAGCTACCGCTTGTAGGTTTTGGAAAATAATGTGATTTCACTGAGTACCTGATGATTATCATCACTTTTAAAGATTGATTTGGCCTCTGTTCAAAGTAGCTTATTTAGTGCAATCATATTGCTAAGCGTCCCCAAAGAGAGATGTTTGTGATTTGGGGCAAGAGAAAAGCCGTAAACTGCATTAGTGCCAAACAGATGAATGAATTACAAATTTTAGTGCCACTGTCTTGCTTATATGATCTGTAGTTTCCCCCCCAAAACTGTTTATGTATAAAATTTATTGTTAAAACCTACCTTTTAAAAATCTAAAAACTCTCTAATGATGTTGCGGTCTCCACGCTGCTCTGACCGTGCCCGCGTGCATCTTCTCAGTGTGTCCTGCAAAACCTGCGTGTTCCCATGACCGGTGCCAGGAGTGCGAGCCCCCTTCCAAAGACCAGATGTGAACATGTCACCTTTCACAGGTGTAGCGAGTGCATGGGATTCTCATCCCCACGGGAGAAGATGCATTTCTCTAAAATGGGATGGGACTATGCTCGCTGAGCCCTTGCGTTTCCATGGGCTCTCCTCGCCTGCGGCTGGTTCTGCTGCCTGAGGACTGAGGAACGGGGGCGGCGGTGCTAAAGCCGCGCTCTGGACCGGCTCCCACGTGTGTCCTCAGGTGACGCCTTCAAGGCCCTCTGGACACCACAGCCCGTTGCCGGAAAACATGCTCACGTCCCACGAGCACCCGGCGGGAGACCAAAGACAAAACAAAGGCAGACAAAGTAGAAAGGCTTAAGGACAACCGAAGAGGTCTCAGTGTGGCTATTTACAACAGACTGGGAAATGGTAAATCAGATGTGAAGCTAAAAAAGGCACAGCTCTCCCTTTCTTAAATACACTGTAAACGGTTCATTAGGCATGCAGAGCATCATCTCACTTTACAAAAAGAAATTTTTACCTTGTTTAGACAAAGATAGTACTTAAATAGTCTCCAGCAAAATAGAATTCTTTCAAAAATACTTTCCCATTCTTCCTATTAACCATTGAAGTTTTTTTTGTATCTTTTTTTTCTCATTTACAAAAGTTCCTTATACCATATATAACTCAGTCCCTCACAATTTATACATACAGTAATGTACAGCACAGCAAAAGACTGCAAAAAATTATCTGTAAAGCCAACACAATAGATACTAGAAATTGAAACCGAGGCATTTGTTTTTAACATCTTATCCATTCTAATTAACCAATGGACGCTGAAGGGGGAGGAACGCCAGTGATGCGGAGGAACATGGGCGAGTGCGAGCCAGAGGGGGGCGCTCTCCCACGCCGCGTGCTCTGTTATTACACAATGGGAGTCTGTATAGGTTTTTTCTTTTTTTGTTGTTTTTTTAAATAACAAAAGAATATTAATGCCCCATATAGCCTATACGTTTTATGTGCAAACCAAGGGTAAGCTTTAAAAAGTTCATTAGTCCTTGAACCCTTTTAAAACAAGCGGCTGAGACCAGAAACTACATGGCATAGTTAAAACTTCCATCTGTTAAAGTATCAAAATCAGAGTTATTGACTAGATATGGCTTTTCATCCAGAGGAACGTGTTTCTAAGCGCTGGGGACTGGAGAGGGGAGAGTCCTTTAGAGTTTAGACTGTTCGGGTCTTGCCAAATCCACGTCTAACTTCTAACCCGGCCCCAAACCCTTAACATGACCTTAAACTCCAGAAACTGCTGAACGAGTGTGACTCAACCATCACCTGCTAAAAATATGATTTCTTGGGTCTTTCGTGGGTGTGGAACAACACAGGGGAACTTAAGGCAAAGTTCTTCCGCTACGATGAGTCCGTCACTTCCTGTGAAAGTAAAGCGGCTTGGCGTTCCCGGATTCCACCTTCGGCAACTGGTCGCTGATGATCTCCACCAGCATCGCGGGGAACTCCACCTTCAGGGCCTGGGACTCTCGGAAGGTATAGAAGCAAAATTCCAACAAGTCACTCACCAGCTGCAACACAGACAGAGAGGGGACGTGACACAGAGGTCAGATTTCCATCCCTGTCCCTGCAGCGCGCTCTGCATTTACAACTTGTGTAAATTCTCAGAGCAACGTTCAGAAATCCAGCCAGGAAATCCTGTCTGTGATGCTGCCTGATGAATTTAGTAAGTCACCTGCCCTGGGGGAGGAAGGAGGGTGCTCATGTCACCGGGCACATACTATGCCTTCATGCAAAACAAATTCAGCCAAGAGCTGTGTAACTGCTCAGGATTAAATGTATCAGTGGTAACAGGGTCAGTAACCAAGTTCATAGTGGAACCAAGTTCATAGTCACTGAATTGCTGTCCTCAGATTCTTACGTGTGAATTGGGTGGGGCGAGCATGAGCATGTATCCTTGGGTGATGGGCCATCCCAAGACTGTAAGGTGGGCTGGGGTTGGAGGGGCAGGTGCCCGGGACAGTGAGGGAGGGACAAGGCAGAGCTCCTCTCATCCTTCCACCTCCGGGCCTCCCTCCTTCAGGCTTTTGGCCCTTAGCTGGTGGCAGACTCAGACTTCTCAGTTACTTTTTTCATTTCCCCCCAGCTTTTGAGATCTGCAGTGTTATACTTGGCATAGAACATTATATAAGTTTAAGCTGTACCATGGGTTGATGTGATACACTTATATATTGCAAAATGATTAGCTAACACCTGCATCATGTCACATAATTACCATTTCTTTTGTGGTGCAAGTACTTAAGATATACTGTATGATTAGCTATAATCACCATGCTGTACATTAGATCCCCAGAACGTACTCCTCTGATGACTAGAAATTTGTCCGCTTTGACCAACATTTCCCCCAGCCCCTGGTAACCACTGTCCTACTCTGTTTCTATGCGTTTGGCTTTTTTAGATTCTACAGGAAAGTGAGAATATTTGTCTTTCTCCCTCTGGATTATCTCACTTAGTATAATGCCTGCCTTCACTGTCCGTCCATATTGTCACAAATGGAGGATTTCTCTCTTTCTCACAGCTGTGCAGTGTGAGGGCATCTACTGCATCTCCATGCAGCCGTCCACTGTCATCCATGCTCCACTGCAGTAAAAGCATCAAGGACAACTCTGAGTCCCCTCGCCCATCCAGCCTTTCCCTCCTCTGTCACCCAAGGACCTTCTCAGCCTCCTGGATCTGAACCACTGTTGTGAGGTAAGGAGACAATAACCACAAGTGCAGTACAGCATTCTTGGTTGCTCTTCTATTTACTAGGAATATCATTTCACATCACAATATACACATTCTGATTTTTTTAGTTGCCTAGACTTTTGGTCATTTCCCTCTGTGGTAAAGCAAGCAATAATAATCCGTCAGAAAAACGATTCTTATGAAAACACATCTGTCATTTTCCCTCAGGTTTTTTTAAACTCGAATGGCGAGCTTTCATTGCGTGGGATAGTAAATAACTGTGTGGCAAAGGCCTTCATTACAAACCAGAAATCAAGAAAATCGCATTCGGAAAGATACCGGCTCTGTTGGTGGCTGCAGAGTGCTGTTCCCTAGGCAGGTTCCAAACACTGTGACATGGGGTACGTGTTCTGCAGCCACTGGGCGTGGAGGCCAGAGAAGCTGGGAAACAGCACCAGCCTCCATCCCCGTCCGCTCAGGGCAAGTTCACGCACGTGCTGGCTTTGTGGATGTGGTGCCAGTTTCCAGATGTGTAAAATGAGGGTGAGGAGAGCACCTGCTTTCTAGGGTGCCTACTCTCAGTCACAAGGCCAGGATGCCCTGCTAGGGCGGAGCCTCTTTCATGCTGCCCTCCTACTGGTCCCAAGCTCCTTCCATCATTTTCCTCTATGGACAGTTTACCAAACCTGCTGAGTCATCTTTATGGAACTGGGTCCCCCTTCTATGAAGTGAAGGGCAGGAGGGCTTTGTTTTCTGCTTTTCCAGAAAAAAGATTCTTAAACTAGAATCGGGATGGCGGGTTTCCTAACTGGATGGCGGGCCAGTGGTTGTGCGAGCTAAAAGCCACCCGTGGCCTCACTCTCCCCACATGGTGCCACTCCTTTCAGTGGGGGGGTCCCTCGGGGGTTTGGAACAGGGGAAGCTCTGCGCAGACCTACTGACACCTGAAACCGGCGAGAGCAGTGCCGCTCACACACACAAACAGAGATGCAGGCAGAATCAATCAGTCTCACCACGAGGCAGTGTGCATAGCGCCCCTGTGACTGCGAATGGGGACAGGGCCCCGCCTCTCAGCACCTCTGTCCCTGACTGTGACACCTGTATTCCCAGCACCGAGCATCACCTAGGAGATGCTGAGGAACCCAGAAGGGACAGGCCTGAGGCTGGCTGTGTTTCCTTGCAGGTTGGCTGGGGACAAGGGCCCGGTCACTGCTCCCTAACCATGCACCTGAGCCCGGGCTGCCATTCCTGCCCACCTCTGTTCAGCGAGTGCAGCGGGAGGGGCGGCCTGGGCAGCTCCAGGTGAGGCATCAGGCCCTGTCACCCACACACTCTCAGGGTGGCTGCTTTGGATGACCACCGGGCCCTGGGACAAGGCTGAAGACCTTTGCAGGTTAGGCATCACCTGTGACAAAGGCATGTGCTCCCAGTCACTGGGTGAGAACATTCCTGACCCTCTGCAGATGCTCGGGCTGGTGGTGCTGCAGTACAAGGTCTCCAGCCCTCCTGGAAGGTGTGGCTGCAGGAGGTCAGAGCGTGAGGAGGGGGAACTAGGCCCTGAGAACTGGGTGGCAGGGACATTGACCAGCCAGAATGGACGCTGTCTGTGCACCAAACTGCTGTGTCACGGCAGGCACAGTGTCTAACCTCCATGCTGTCTTCTAGGTATCACCCTGGAGCAATGAGTGGCGCATGCAGAGGAACACAGCAGGTGGGCCCCTGCCCAGAGGAGCCAGAAAACCAAACAGGTACAATGCACATGTCATCCCTGCACACTCTCCCAGGATCAGAGAGTTGGCAGAGTGAGGCCAGGCTGTCGTCAGACCCTGCAAGGTGGCTGTGCGTCACTAAACCACCACAGGGAGTTTCTACTTACACCCCAAACCACCAGGGCAGAGCAGGGCGCCTCGGGCCTCGCC
Organism: Myotis myotis; assembly: GCF_014108235.1. NCBI lineage: Eukaryota > Metazoa > Chordata > Mammalia > Chiroptera > Vespertilionidae > Myotis > Myotis myotis. The sequence goes on from NW_023416368.1 coordinate 54,273,528, forward strand.
CAGTCTGGTGTGTGTCGTGGGGGGAAAGCCAGACTTCTCCCAAGCCTTTAGAATTGAATCACTCCAGGTCCATGGCACACACAGCCCTGCAGGGATAGTCCAGAAGTTTTCTTGGACACTCAACTAGCATGGAATGATTTTTCCAAAGTGTCTCTTCAAATGATAGGAGTTTTGGCTTTTTCTGCAGGTTTCCCAGGCTCTTCCTTTCACGGAACCCCACTCCCTGCAGTCACCTCCCACCCCCGGAGACCTGGAACCTTGGCCTGAGGACCCTTGCTCTCCTCTGAACTCACAGATGCCATGTTTTGTCTTTGTGATTTCCTTGACATTAGAGCCAGGTGACACCCCTCCTCTTCTATCCTGTGGTTTCCACCTCCTACTGGTGTAACTTTGCACATTTGCAGCTCCTCAAGTGGCCTGCAAGCTCCTTGAAGACAGGAAGTACTGATGCAGCCACATAGCACCCGGGAGAGGCCCTCCTGCTAGCTCTGACTCCTGCCTTTCTCTGACTGTAAGTTCCCAGTATTTTTTTTCAGAGCAGCCTGTTGCTGGTCTTAATCAATGAACAAAAACAAAACCTGGCTAATGTAATTGGGCATCTTCATTTTAGCAGTCTGAGTAAAGAATGCAGAACTCGATCTATGAAGCTACCCCCTTCCATCTTTTCCCGTCAGTCCAATGCCCTTCGACTTGTTTATGTTGGGTTTTAATGTAAGGTTGTATGCACCCCACCCCTGCAGTTAGAGGGACTGGGGTCCAAGGAACGTCACGGCTGCAAGGACAAAAGCTCTGCCCTGCCGCCTGTCAGCACGAATGCCTTAATTGCAGTGAGACAAACAGGCCAGCCATCTCGTTATTGATTCCCACTGGCCTTTCCTGGTGACACCAGCCTAGATGGAGAGGCAAGAACCCTAATTATAATCAGTATTAAGAATCCTGCATTATTAGGAAAAAGAGAAAGTCTTGTGCAGTGACTTTTTAGTCTGTACAAAATGCATCTGCTGGGATCACAGAAGTTTAGCTCGATGCTCAGCATTTCTCCGTCCGCTGGGCCACAGCTGCCACAGGCAGATGAGCCGGCAAGGTCAGAGTGAGACCGAGGGCCCTTGGTGCCTACAGGTGGGCCTGGCGCTGCTGCTCTAAGGTTACAGAACCACTCGGCGGGGACGAGCACCTGGCGGATAACTGCCTCCATGAAGCAGGTCCCACCTGTTTTCAATAGTGTGCTCCCGTCTCCCAAGTTATCTGCTGACTCAAGCTTTCAGCTGATTAGGATCAAGCTTTTTTTGCTTGAAATAAGCCTTGGGGGGAGGTTTGAAGCTTTGTTTTCAAAGATCAGAATTTTAGGCAGCTATAAGATGGGGTTAGGGGCAGATACAGAACTTCGACTCAAATGGTCAGTAGTTACATATTCCAGGTGTTCCCATACCATGATAGGTGTGAACACTGGAAAGTGTCCTGCAGTGATTATAAAGGAGCCAGGGCTTCATTCAAAACCCCCGACCTCCACGCAGCACAGGCGAGTTAACCTGCTTCAGTCTGGCTGGTGCTGCCTCAATAAGACACGATAGTAACATGGTGATGCCACCCTTCACTTGTGGATCCCTTTGCAAACCCAGCTCATCCTGCTCTATGCTCCTGGAGGCTGTGCTTAGGAGCTGAAGGCCTCCCAGATGTGACCAAGTAAAAAAGGATCAAAAGATACCATCAGGAGTGACAGTGGCATAAGATGGTTCACCCTGTTTGTCCCCCACAATTCAACAAACAGCCATGGGATCCAGCACTATACCCAGGACACGGAAGCGTCCTGCCACCTGTGCACCCAGCAGAGCAGCGAACTTGGAGAGTCTGGCTTGGGCAGACACCCAAGAGAGAAACTTCAAAATCCCTGTTTTGAAGAAACTCAAGGAACTACAAGAAAGGAACTGCAGAGGTCTATCTACCCTTCCCCAGGGGAAATGCCAGTATGCCCTCAGAGCAAAAACCAAAGGAATTTAAATGCAGCAGAGACAGCAAGAACTTTACCAGCAAACCCCCAGCCACAATGCACTAGATGAACTATCAGTGGTGGCGGCACCTCCCATAGCTGCCCAGTGGAGCGCTGGAGAAGCCACTTTCTCTGAGGCGGGAACTCCATGACCAGGAGGAGGAAGGAGACTGGGAAAGAAGCATCGAAAGGCATTACAGGGCCAAGGCTCCTGCTGACTGACTGCTCAGCAGAAAGTCTACCGAGGAACCTCGGGGCGCACCTGATGCTTTAAGTCCACACTTCCCCCCACTCTGTGTCCACTTCTAAGTGTGGAGGCAAGAACAAGATCCAGTAGGGAGGGCCCGCAGAAAACTGGCCAGGGTCTATGGGCAAGAGAGAAACCACAAACTTGAGCTATAGCACCACCTATAGAAACAAAAGAGGTTTCTTGCCAGCAGTCTGGTGAGTGGTAAGAACCAGAGGCATAAAAGCTTAAGAATTAGGCCACAAGAGGGAGCAAGACCAGAGTAACATACAAAGGCAGAACCCCCCCTACACCAGCACCAATGAATACAATATTCAAGGCGGTGTCTGCTACTTCCAATGAGAAAGCAGCAATGCAAAACTACAAACATCATTCAAAACCAAGGAAATCTCACCACTGAAAGATAATAATCCTCTACCATCTCAGTTCAAAGGCACAGCATTTTGTGATCTTGCTGATAAAGAATTCAAAATCCCTGTTTTGAAGAAACTCAAGGAACTACAAGAAAGCTCAAAGACAATTCAATGAAATGGAAAAATATATATATGCTATAGCATATATAGAAGGGTAGAGCACAGAATAAGTGAGTTAGAGGACAGGAATTGTGAATTAACCTACTAGAGGAGAACAAAGAAAAGATAATAAAAAGAGTGAAGAAAGCCTACATAGCCTGTGGGATTTCATCAAAACAACAAGGAATAGAATATATCCCTTTGTCTTCTAGAAAGAACTAACCCAACTGAACACCCTATTATATAAATGCACAGAAAGCTTGTCCAAAATATATTGTAATGAAACTGTCAAAATTTAAGATGAAAGAACCCTAAAAGGAACCTGGGGAAAAAATATTATAACCTACAAAGGAATCCCAGTGGAGTTATCATTGGAACTCGGCAGAAACCCTGCAGACCAGGAGAGAGTGGAGTTAGATAGTCCAAGTGTTGAAAGAAAAAATGCCAGCAAATATACTGTATCCGGCAAAATTATCCTTCAGCTATCAAAGAGAAATAACCTTCCTAGAAAAACAAAAGCTGAGACAATTCATCATCACTAGACCTGCCTTTCAAGACATTCAAGCTGAAATGCACAGATGCCAATCAGTGACATGGAAACATATGAAAGTATGCAACACACTGGTAAAGGTAAATAGAAACTCCAAATTCTGTAATATGTTGTGTGTTACTCACTTAACTACAATACAGATTTCAAAGAAAAAGAGCATTAAAAATAGTCACAGCTACTATAATTTGCTAAACACAATATAAAGAGGTAAATAATGACATCAAAGATGTAAAAGGGTAAAGCTTTTATAGATGATTGAACTTAAATTGCTCTCAGCTTAAGTTTAACCCATGAGATGTCTTATGTAACCACAAAGCCAAAACCTAGAGTAGATGCACAGAAGATAAAGAAAACGGAAACAGAGCATACCACTACGGAAAGACAACAACTTACAAAGACAGGCTTACATGGAGGGAAAAGAAATAATGCAAATGCAAAACAACCAGAACACAATAAGATGGCTTTTGTAAGTCCTTACATATCACTAACATCTCTAAATCTAAATGGATTGAATATACCAATTGAAAGACAGAGTTGCTGGATGATTTAAAAAAAAAAAAAAAGCAAGAACCAAAACTACAGGCATATGTTGCCAACAAGAGACTCACTTCGGCTTTAAGGACATCCATAGGCTCCAAGTGAAGGAACAGAACAAGACATTCATGGAAGGTGAGGTAAATATACTCAGACAAACTTTAACCCAAAAATGGTAATAAGAGACAAGGTCAGTATATAATAGTAAAGGGGACAATTCATCAAGAAAATGAATTCAAAGCAATCATATGTAACAGAGCTGGGAGAAACAGACGATATAGTATTAGTTGGGGACTTTAATACCTCACTTTCATCCAGACAGCACATCAACAAGGAGACACTGGACCATACATTAGCCCAAATGGACCTAACAGATATGCATAGAACATTCCAACCCAACAGGACCAGAATACACATTCTTCTCAAGTACATCAGAACATGCTCCATGACAGAACATACAATAGGACCTAAAACAAGTCTTAGTAAAAATTAAAAAAGATGTAAACTACAGAAAACATCTTTTCCAGTCACAATGCTATGAAACTAGAAACCAACAGGAGGAAAGCTGGAAAATCTACATACATGTGGAAATTAAACATACTTCTGAACAATCAGTTGGTCAAAGATATCTAAAGGAAAATAAACCATCTCAAAACAAATGAAAACACAACATACCAAAACCTATGGGATGCTGCAAAAGCAGTTCTGAGAGGGAATTTTATAGTGATAAGTGCATATATTAAGAAATAGAAAGGTCTTAAATAAACAACCTAACTTTACACCTTCAGAACTAGAAAAAGAACAACAAATTAAGCCTAGAATTAGTAGAAGGAAGGAAATAAGAACAGAGTGGGAACAAAATAAATAGATACCAGAAAGAAGCAAATCTTTGGCTAGACCGTGAAAAAAAAAAGACATAAAATCAGAAATGAAAAAGGAGACATTACAACTGATACTATAGAAATGCAAAGGATCATAAGAGACTGAATAGTGAGAAGCTAACAAATTGGATAACTTATACGAAATGGATAAATTCCTAATGAACAACATAAACTGATGAGCAAAAATAGAACCAGAGTCATTGAAGCATCGAACAGACTGTCCAACCTATGAGGGAAGGCGAGGGGTGAGGGGGTACGAGATCAACTAAAGGACTTGTATGCGTGCATATGAGCATAACCAATGGACACAGACTGGGTTTGGGGCAGCTGGGGCGAGGTCAATGGGGGAAAAAGGAGACTTATGTAATACTTTAAACAATAAAGAATTAAATAAAATATACCAACATGCCAAGACCCAATCAGGAAAAAACAGAAAATCTGAACAGACCAATAATGAATAAGGAGATTCAAATTGATATTCACAACCCTAGGACCAGGTACTCCACTGGTGAATGCTACTAAATATTTAAAGAATAATTAACATCAATCCTTTTCAAACTCTTCCAAAAAACTGAAGAAAAGGGAACACGTCAAAACTCATTAAATGAGGCCAGCATTACCCTGATACCAAAGCCAGGTAAGGCACAAAAGCAAATTCAACTAGTAGGACTACATTAAAATGAAAGCTTCTATGAGCAAAAGAAACAATAAAATAATGAAAAGGCAATGTACAGAATGGGAGAAAATATTTGCAAACTATATATTGGTGAAGGGGTTAATATTCAAAATATATAATGAACTCATATATCTCACTAATAAATAATCCAATTAAAAAATAGAGGAATTGAATATTTTCCCAAAGAAGATATACAGATGGCCAACAGGTACATGAAGAGATGCTTAACATTACTAATCATCCGGGAAATGCAAGTCAAAACCACAATGTAGTATCACTTCATACCTGTTAGAATGGCTGCCATCAAGATAAGAAATAAGTGTTGGTAAGGATGTGGAGAAATAGAATCCTTGTGCACTGTTGGTGGGAATGTAAATTGGTTCAGCCATTATGGAAAATAGAGATTCCTAATAATATTAAAAATTGATTGAAGCACTATATGATCCAGCAACTCCACTCTTGGGTCTGTGTCCAAAGGAAATGAACACAGGCTATTGAAGAGATATCTGCACTACCATGTTCATTACATTATTCACAGTAGCCAAGACAGAAACAACCTAAGTGTCCATCAGTAGAATACTACTCAGCCAAGAGAAAGAACATTTGCAACAACTTGGATGGACTGGAAGGTTATTATGGTAAGTGAGAGAAGTCAGACAGAAAAAGACAAATATCACTTATATGTGGAACCAAAAAAGCCAAACTTATAAGAACAGCAGAAATGGTAGTTACCGGGGGTTAGGGGGGTGGGGAGATGTTGAAGTTATAACCTTGCAAACAAATCCTAGGTTTACAGACAACAGTACTATATTATCAACTTTAGAGATGCTAAGAGACTAGATCTTTCTTGTTCCCACCACCAAAAAGAAAAGATAATTATGTGACGTGATAGAGATGGTAATCACATTGCAATATATAATTGTATCAAAGCAAGACGTTGTACACCTTGAATGTACATGCTTTATATGTCAATTATATTTGGTAAAGGAAGTTACCATCAGAAAAATATCTAGAAGACTAGTTTTCAAACATTTGCCAAAAGACATTTCATAGCCCAAAGCTTAACAGGTGAGCTATGCTAGTGTGTCAGTGAAATTTGAGGCTTTTACAAGCCTGTGGGAAGCTTAGCAGGATGCTTGGGAGCTCTGGGATAGCACAGTCACCATCGAGAAGGGGGGACTCTTTTGTTGATGCCCCATTTAAAAAGGCTGCCCTCCTCTGCCAAGGACCAGTCTGCATGGGCAGGGGCCATCTGGACTCAACAGGGCTGGGCTGTGAGCTCTGCCTACAAATTCTAGGTAAGGGGAACCCCAGTGAGTGTGGCCAAAGCCAGGACTGCAGGCCAGAATGTACCTGTTTCCAGAGAGACTGCCTGAGGCAGTGGTTCTGGGTTGAGACAAGGGCGCTACTCAACATCTCATGAAAAACCAAGGGCATTTCCATCCATTAGCATCTACTTATCTGAGATGTCACATTTTAATTTCTTCTTTGCCGTTTTTATAATACATTCAAAAACCAATCACTGATATCTGGTCAGTGATGAATATTTAATCTTCAAAATATGTTGTTGGGATGCTGTGCTAAGCAAGATGGGTTCATTTCCCTTCTGATTTTTTTTTTGTACTCAAATTTATTTAATTCCTACTCTGTGTAAGTTTCCTTGTATTACAAGCCTTGTTCTAGATTGCAGCTCCGCCTTCTTGTGAATAAGGTCTATTGTATGTGTGAAAAACACAAAGAAAAATGACACAATGGAGAAGAAGAAAGTAGAGTTTCAAGATAAAGGGATAATTAGAACATGGCTGCACAAAGGAATTCTAATGAAAGGGTTGTGTTTGAAATGCATTGGCATGTTACTGTATATAGAAGTATGAACTTTTCCCAATTTTGTTTTCAATATTTCCTAGATCCTTCTTGCAGAAGCACACTACACCAAGCAACGTAAAAATCTAAACCAATTCATGTTCCTAAGTTACCAACTCTAATATCAGGTTTAATCAAGATTGAGCAGTTAAATCCTTATGTCAGTCTCAAACAGAAGAGGAACACGCAGCAACCAGGGGAAGCCACAGTGGCCAAGGGCAGCCTCTGCAGATCCAAGGCCCTGACACCAAGGTGATCTAGTTCACTCCTGTGATTCAGTGATGCCATTGAATGAATCCGTTGGCAATCTATGGCCTGCAGGCCAAATCTGGCCCAAGGAACGTTTTTGTGCACTTTTAATTGGTTGAGGAAAAAAAATCAAAAGCATATTTTGTGACGTGGAAATTGTATGAAATAGTTTTACTGGGACGCAGCCATGCTCATTCATTTAGCTATTATCGGCGGCTGCTTTCAGACTACAAGGGCAGAGCCACGTTGTTGTGACAAGGATCACAGGACCCACAAAACCTACAGTACTTTCAACGTGGCCTTTTAGGGAAAAACATCTGCTGGCTCCTGGATTGGAAGGCATGCCATGGATTTAATGAGGTTTTGGTTGTTTATTAAAATATATAAATCAAGTGTACGATGTCTCCTGATTTAAGTCTGTGAATCAGGACATACGGCACCAGCTAGATTTGGCTTTCCAAATATTATCCATTTTTCTGAGCCTTTAGGAAATGCTTTCGGGAGAACCCTTGTATAGGGGCTGAGCTAGATAAGAGGTTATCTAGCTTACAGGCTCTAGAATCTGTCATTCAAAGGGAGAGTTTCCATCACTTACGCCTCCCATTTCTGACTGTGCCCTCAGGAGCCATTTCCCTTTGATCCTATAGCCCCTGCAGATCATACCCATTTACAGCTGACTCTCATTGTCCATAAAGTCATTGGGAACAGTGAATTCCAAACACTGAACCTTCACTCCTAGGGAAAATATGGAGCTAGGTTTCCATGAGCTACTGATCAAGACATTTTCATAAAACGATTTCTACTTAACCTTGTTTTATGTGTATTTCTGTTTAAAGACTCCTTATTTAATGTACACTGCTGACTCCTTAACATTGAACTCACATTCAACAGCACTATACCGCATGCCTGAACAAAGCTTACTGAACACTCATTTTCTCCATGAAGCACATCACAGCCTCCTGCCCTTAAGAACACAAGACAGTGTATGAGCACTACATTTGGGGACAATTTTCAACAGCAACATCACTAACAAAAATGCAAGAAATGTGTTACCAAGTAGATCATGAAAAGCACACTTATTTCAGTATGAGCTGAAACAAGAAGGGAGAATGTCACCTTGCTTGACCTTCATGGGGAACATGACTCAATTTATTACTCTGCTCATGCCTGTGAAAGTGCTGAGAGTATTGATTTGGGGGGTGCGGGTTACAAGTATTTTAAATGTTTTTGTTAGTCCTCACCTGAGGATTTTTTCCCATTGTTTTTTGGGAGAGAGTGGAAGGGAGGGGGAGAGAGAGAGACACATCGATTGGACTGGTAGCCTCCCGCATGTACAGGTGCCTGGGATCGAGCCTGCAAGTACATGCCCTTGACTGGGAATTGAACCCGTGACCCTCCTGTGTGTGTTGGCTCATGCTCTAACTCTTGAGCAACACCGGCCAGGGCTGGAGGTACAATTTTAACTAGTAGGCAAACTCAAAAATACAGAATCTGCAAATAATGATCGACTGTGTGTGAAGCTATATACACTTTCTACTCTCTTTAGCCATGACCTTGATCAACTGGCATCTTCAATGTCAGTCATTTCATAGGATCTGCCCTAGTCCAAAATGGCACTGATAATAACGTTCCTCTTTTCTGTTGCTTAACAATGTCTGTGTCCCTTAAGAAATTTCTTCACTCTTTTTTTTTTTTATATTTTATTGATTTTTCACAGAGAGGAAGGGAGAGAGATAGAGAGTTAGAAACATATATGAGAGAGAAACATCAATCAGCTGCCTCCTGCACATCTCCCACTGGGGATGTGCCCGCAACCCAGGTACATGCCCTTGACCGGAATCAAACCTGGGACCCCTCAGTCCGCAGGCCGACGCTCTATCCACTGAGCCAAACCGGTTTTGGCTACTATTTCTTTTTGTATTAAATTAGACCTGAGGTTTAAGGCTCCTTTTGAGTGTGTGGACGCGTCTCCGGTTTCCTTCGATTGGACACCCTGCTCCACTGAGGCTTCTGCCTTCCATCCCTGCAAGGTCCATGGCCACATCCGCACCGGCTGCCACAGGTGCTGCTCTCCCATTCATCATGCCCTCTGAGCTACAGGACTTTACTTAGTGGAGCCCCTTGTTCAAAGTTTATGAAGGACCTCAAGATGGAGACAGCGGAACAGGAAGCTAAGAGTGAGACCCTTCTACCAGTACATGCGGGATGCTAAAGTGACACCTCGTCTCACCGACCAGCAGCCCAGGAGCTAACCAGGTGCAGGGCTGGCTATGCACAGATGCCTCTCACAGGTGCTGTGTCCTCTCCATTCCTGCCTTCTGCTCCCGCCTCCCTTAGGAACCAGGGAAAATGCACTTAATCACTCCCCGCCTTAATTCTTTTCTCCATGAAAGGGTAAAAAAAGGAGTAAATATTATTATTCCTCTTTTATAGAGAAAGGAATTAAGATGAGGTGATGAAGTGTAAATAGTAATATTTACTCATCCTTACCACATGGAGATATTAGAAGGATTTAATGATGGGACTTAGGAAGAAAGGCACTGGGTAAACCCCAGGCATTATACGGTTATTTTATATTGTAAGAAGAGGGATTTAGGCAGCAAAAGAGGGAGGAATTTATTGACACAGGTGTTAGACAATGAGATAGTTTTCCAAAATCTTCCCTAGATATATTTCAGATTAGAGAGAGATTCCTGTGTGTCAGCTTAGATTTAGATGTGATTTTCTATGCGCGAGCTTCCAGGACCCTCAGTGCTTCTTTCTTCAGGGTATTTTTTCCCTCACAAAGCTCACCCTGTGGCATCATAAATCCCAAAGATTCAGGTGGGAATGGAATGCACAATTCCTTTATACCTCCCCAAACAAGGCCAGGTCCTAGTTTCCCCCACCATTCTCATAAAAAGTTATTCTCTGAGAGATTTGAGAAACTGGCTATGAATAATGAATGGCAATATTCTGTAGATGTGCAGTGTATGAAACGTTAATTAATAATGAAGTCAAAGAAGTTACAAGAAAAATGCTCTTTTCCACTCTCTTTAAATAAATTGGAATCAGACACAATTTTATCCATAACTGGCAAAATTAAAAGAAATAAACTACTGACTTACAAGTTCAGAAGAGAAGACTTTGACACTAAAACATAAGTCACGAAATGGGAGAAAATGTTTGCAAATCATATATTAGATAAGGGGTTAATATCCAGAACATACATAAAAACAAAAATATGGGCCAAGAACTTGAGTAGACAATTCTCCAAAGATGACATATTCAGATGGCCAATAAACACATGTAAGGATACTGAACACCACAAATCATTAGGGAAATGCAAACCAAACCACATGTGATACCATCTTACTACCCATGAGGAGGGCCACCATCAAACAGCATTAACACTTGCAATGCAAAAATACATCCACCCCTAGAAGCCCAACCACGGCTGCTTCTTTGAAACTTTTTTTTTTTTTTTTGAAAAATAGATGCTCAGAGGGCTTATGATTCATTAAAGTTGCTGACCAATTCAGATACTCAACTGCCAACCTGTTCTTTCAGAGAATGCTGTTTTCACTCCCCTTGGCACAGCTCTGCCCACGCGCGTGTGCACCGTGTAGGACAATCCGGGATCTACCGATGTGTGTCCTGAAGGGTGGCCTGTGTGCTGCTTTTTAAAGCAGCACTTAGATTTACGTCCACAGGGATCCTACTTGTGGTGCTCCTAGGAACAAGCGCTCTTTTTCCGAAAGTGAGCAGGACTCGCTCTACACACAGAGCAGGTCCCCGTGCAGCCCTTTGTTCCCTGGAAGAGAATCCACAAATGCTGACTCACTGGTTCCCTCTAATGAGAAGCCGGAGGCATTCTCAGGTCTGTGTAAGCGCGAATGTTAGAAAGGCCCCTCTGGGCTTACAATGCATTTTTCAATGTTCTGTCTGGAATAGGACTATAAATAGAACTTTCAAGATGCTCCTGTTAGGCTACTTCTAAGAGCAAACATTTTTTATAATTTAAAATAAAGGTTTTAGAATTAAAATGATTCCCCAAAGAGTATTCTCTTTCCAGACAAATGGAGTAGGAAGGACTGGCTTTACCTGCCACCAGAAACAACCAAAACTCAGAAAAAATGCTTTTCAAGCTACATATCAGTCAATAGAGGACAATAATCTCTAGGACAAAATCTGGGACCAAAGCTTTGTGACACTGGCTTAGACAAGGATTCCTGAGATACACCACCAAAACATGGCTCATAAAAGAAAAAATAATCAATTGGGCTTCATTCAGATGGAAAACTGCTCTTCCAATGACATTGCTAAAAGAATGACAAGAGAAGCACAGACTGCAAATCACATATCTTATAAAGGAATTCTACCTAGACTATAGGAACTCAACATTCTAATTAAAAACAAGCAATTCTTTTTTTCAAATGAGCCAAAGGGCTGAACAGACACTACACCAAAGAAGACATAACAATGGTAAGTAAGCACATGACGAGAACATTTGTCACCAGGGAAATGCAAATTAAAACCAGTGAGACACCACCGCACAGTTACTGCGATGGCTACAACTAGGAAGACTGATCTCACCGAGTGTTAGCAAGGATGCGGAGCGATACGAACTCACTTGTCAAGGGAGTGTGCGATTCGTTGTACAACGACTCTGGAAAGGAGTTTGGCAGTCTCATAAAAATGGGAACACGTTGCCTGTATGACCCAGGCATTCCACTACCAGCGATTCACCCAAGAAAAAGAGAGTGACGTCCATTTCAGGACTTGCACACACATGTTCAGTGCAGCTTTCTCTGTAATAGTTTCCAATCTGGGAACGACCCACACTCCCACCCTTGGGTGACTGGACTACCAAAATGTGGAATATCTGTGCCATGGGTGCTACGCAACAATGAGTGAGAACTAAATACTAACGTATGCAATAGGATGTATGAATCTCAAAATAATCATGTTAAGTGAAGGAAGCCAGGCAGAAAAGACTACATACTGCATGATTCCATGTGTATGAAAGTCTAGAATATATGAACGAGTTTACTATATAAACTCCAGAATATATAAATGAATTTACATTGCCAGAAAGCAAATAGGGAGCAGTAGGTAGGAAGAAAGGTTAAAAAGGTGCACAAGGAAAGTTTTGGGGTGATAGACATGTTTGTTGTCTTGGTGAATATATGGGTCAAACTTCTCATATGGTACACTTTAAATATGTTCACCTTATTGTGTATCAATTATACCTTGATTAAAAAATAAAGGACAATGATTTGCCCTGGGGGATTTTGCAGAAGATCATCAGTTAGAATACAACCAGTTGGCAACTTGAGTTCCTATCTGGTGGCCAGCACTGTGCTGGCTCACAAAAGCAGCTGGCAGAGGATGGATTGACACATGGAGCCCTGGGCTGGCCCCTAAGTGTTTCCAATGTGCTGCTCTGCTGAAGGCATAAAGATTCTGAAAGGCTGTTGGAAAAAAGTTGTAACTTCTGTTATATTACATGCAAGTTGCTTCAAAACACATCTATTGTCATATGTTGTGATGACACTTGTATACTCATTTTGATACTGCACTTGTGCCTGCCCGTACATTTGAACAAACTAGAGAATTCATCTAGAAAGAACCACAAAGCCCTATTCTAAGCTCCACTCAGAAGGATTTTGACACAACCACCAGGAGGAAGTAACTGTGCCCTTGTTCTCAGATGGTCTGTATCCATGCTCTGCTTTCCTCATGTCCTTTGCTGTGACTCCCAAAAGCCTGTTTGCCATCCTCTCTTATTCTTCATTTCCCAGTAAAGCACACACTTTAGGACACTGGTAATCAGCAGAACTATCCATCCCTGAATTCACTTGCTGGTCATCTTACTGAGACCATACGAAAAGTTCAGAGAAAGCAAAGGTCAACCTGATAGGCAATGGGTTTTCCATGTAAAACACTGCAAAGTGACATTCTTTTATCAAAGAACCTGCAGAAACAAGGTTCCACTGGCATAAACAGATTTCTAAAGGATGAACCATTAGTTCAAAAGAAATACTAATATTAGTCATCAAGCTTGCAACATTTTCCTCAACAGAGAAATATTTGGAGATGAATTTCTTATGCAAATCTTGGGTGATACAGTTTACCTCCCAAAAGTATGAAAACCTCATAAATGTGAAAAACTAAATTAGCATGACTGTATACAACTTTCTTTTTTTTTTCAGCCAGATTGGGAGAAGACACAAAGTGAAACAAGAAGCACATTTTAAATGACATAAAGCAAGTGATTCAAATCAATCTTTTGTAGAAACCTCTACCAGCGGTTTTCAACCTGTGGGTCTTGACCATCGGAAAACACATATAGCATATCAGATATTTACATTACAATTAATAACAATAGCAAAATTACAGTTATGAAGTAGCAACGAAAATAATTTTATGGTTGAGGGTCACCACAACATGAGGAACTGTATTAAAGGGTCGTGGCATTAGGAAGGGTGAGAACCACCACCTCAGCTGCATCTATAACTGGTTAAGTTAGAAAAAACAATCTCAGAATTTGTTTTCTGTATTTACATTAAGACAAGAAAGGTGACTCCTATGAAGAACAGTGAATATAGGATTCAAAATTTGGCAAAGGTTGAGATGATCCATGCTGGCCCTGGACCACTAATAATGTTTTTAAAAGATTGGGTTATTAGATTAACAGTTGTAGAAGATGGACACTGAGCAGTGTGAAAGCAAACAGGTCTACTAGCCAAACATTTCCTAAATCGCTCACAGAAATGTGAGACCTGACCCGACCCTGGGCCGGGACACGGGCTCTGCCCTGGTGGTGCACGTACCTCTGGTCCTGCTCCCAGGGAAAGCCACACCCTTGGCTTGAAAGGAGGTTTGTTACAAACGTGATCTGGAGGAAAATTTCCTTCCTGGTCAGCTCTCACCTCCTGCTGCCTCCCACTCGATAACAGACCTTTACTCTTCCCAAGTCCCAAGAACTTTCTCAACTCTCCTACTTCATTTGGCGAACAGCGTGTGGTTGCTGACCCTTCAGTGAAGAGGCATCAAAGGACAATACTCACATCATGCATGGAGTCCAGAAGCTTGGTCAGTTGATAGAACCTCTGCCAACTCTGCCCAGAATTGTTGGGACACTTAGTTACCATCTTCCTCAGCTCTTTGATGTAATTTGTCCTCATTTCTTCAAATGCAGCTTGGCTTTTGAGGCCATCCTTGGGAACTGTGTTTAAGGAGAACAGATATGTAAAATCCCAGGATGAAAAACAGTTTTCACATCTTAGCAGTTAAATGGCCTACGATATTTTGAGATTGTTAGGTTCCCACTTTTAGATTGACACTGAATCTCAATTAATTGCATTTATCAGTAAATATGGCAGTTATGGTAACTCTTGTACACATACATATACAAAAGAATAATAACTGCTATTTATCAGGAGCATGTTATTACATTTTGCATATATCAACTCACTTAATCTTGACATCAGTCTTATGACATAACCATTATATTACTCTTATTTTACAGATGAGGAAACTAAGGACTGGAGGTTTACACACTTGTCCAAGGACACACTAAATGGCAGAGAAGACATATAAACCTAGCTTGGTCTGTTTCCAAAGCCTGGCTCTTGACCACAATGCTTCATGGCCTTGTGGCTTGTCATCAAAGTGTTTTATGAATCCTGACTTGCCAACACCTCTGAGGAAGGAAAACATACTTTGATTTTCCAGAACAACTGGAAGAGCCACAGACAATCTAAGCTGGAGCTAGAATTAGAAAGCAATGTTTTCATATTCAAGTTCAAATATCAAAGACACTTGGGGAAACTGGCCATCTACCCATGGAAGAATGTGCATACAAAGAAGCACTTTCCATTCTCTTTGCCCCAGATCACATGACAATACCAGGCCACATGACAATGAGGCACTGTCATGTGACCTCTCAGATAACCTGAAAGGGGGGGTGGGGGGGGGGTGTATGTAGTGGCAGTCTGCAGCCAAGGGAAAATCTAAAACTTAGAAAGAGAAAATACCATGTTCATCTTTATCTTTGGTAAGGTAGAAAATAAAGGATTATGTTTTCTTTTATGTAGTGACTAGCTGATAACAACATTCTGAGTTGGAAACTGCTCTTACCGTCACTTAATTACACAGCGCATTTGTTACTTTATCATAACCTGTATACATGATAATTGACAGGGTCATCAGCACTTTAGAATGGCTATGTTTCTGAATAGTACGTGCAAACCTGGAAGCCAGGAATGCCACTGTTTGCAGTTAAACCTGTGCTTTTGTATAAAGATGTGGATTATCTTGCAAAATTAACTTCACATATTAATAATCATCTCCTTGAGTTGAATTGGTGAGGTTTTTGATTTGTCTATTTTTGTGGGGGGAAATAAGTCCCTAATAGCTACTGCACAAATTCCTGAGGCTTTCACAATATTAGTTGTGGTTTCAAATATTTGACATTCACATTAAGAATTAAATACCATCCATTATATAACTTTTTTTCTCTTAAAATTAAAAACTTGCTATAAAAACACTAAAAAAGGATGGTAATAACCAGGATGTTATTATTAAAGCTATAGATCTGGTTCAACCAAAATTTTAATGTTAACCTAAAACTTTCTAAAAGAAACTGAAAGTTTGCAAATAGCAGCCTATATTTCCCATCCACATATTAACTTTTGAAGTTATGACATTTTATGGAGTAAAACTTTTGTTTTTCAATCTAGAAATATTTATGGGTGTCATCCTATACATTAAAAATTTGCCTAAAATTAGAATAAGTGAATGCATTTCACAACTATATTTCAATACTATTTGACACATAATAGAAGATTAAGCAAAGACCTTCATATTTCTGATAGCTGTGTTATCAGAAGTTCTCAAAAGATGAACAACCTGTGTCAAATTTTACTTATACATTACTGTAGTGGCTGAAATATATTGTACCAATTTTACGGAGATTTTTTAGAAGCTGAAACAAACCCACAAATAAAGAGAACTTGAGCAAAACCTCAGGTTTTGGAGGTCTGCCCAGATTTTGTAAATTTACTTATTAAGCAGCATAGCTGCTGGAAATTGTCCAGAACCTACGGGCTGCAGAAGAGCAGAGACTACGGGCGGAAGTCTGTCTGCTCTCCTCTGCGAGCAGAAGGAGCACACAACTCTTGCTGTCATTGCTAAACAGTCTCCTGATTCGCTGGACATCAGGGGTGCAACCTCACACCCTAAGTAAGAGGAAGGATGCTCAGGCATTCCACAGGTTTGCAAAATGAGCAAACTAAAGCCCACAGCTCCTGTGATTCATAAAATTCTTGTTCTTCCTTTTGATTTTGCTTTTCCGGCATCTATGAAAAATCAGAAATCAAAGTACTGAGCTCCTTGGAAGCTAATACATCACCCTGGACAGCTTCAAAATCATATCAGAATTGATTATAGGCTGGCTGATTAAATGTGCAGGGGTGGGCAAACAGGTTACAGTTGTTCATATGGAAAATACCAACTAATAAATAATACAAGGACAAACTTTTGTGTACTCACAACTTACTTTTGTCCACTCCCGTATATAATAGGGTCAGATACCAATTGAGTAGTCAAAATTTATAAAGAATTAGAATCACGTGAATTTTTAGAAAAAAGATTTCATTTAAATTTTCTATCATCTCGGGTGTGTGTGTGTGTGTGTGTGTGTGTGTGTGTGTGTATTTAAAACACGTTTCTAACCGGTGATGGTTAATGACAGAGATTGGAAAGAGGAATGAGATCACTGACTTGAGTCTCAATTTCCAAGGTTACATTCCAGGGAGGAATCCGGGAGGAGGGACCGAGAGCCTGGATCCTGCCCTGCAGGCAGATGAGGGTCTGAATGTAAACAGTGAGGGATGGCAGGGACTGTGGCAAAGGAGAGAACATGCCCAGCCCCTGGCGATCAAATTCTATGAAAATAAAAGACAAAAGGCCAAAAGCAACCTAAAAACCCTGTCCTGGCCAAACAAAACACAGCCGTGAGGTGCGGCACGCCCCTGCCAGGCTGCCCATGCCCCCTCCGGAGTCCACTCAGCCCACTCACAGCCCACTGTCCCCAAGGCTGTCAGGCGCCACGAGCTGCCTCTGCAGCCCTTGCTCCCTGCTCCTGGGACAGTGCGGGCAGCCCTGGGCACGAAGTCCACAGTCCTGGGTGAGTCCTAACTCACAGAGGATACTGAACAAGTAACACTGTGTGCCTGTTCTGTCAACTCCAGAATTGGTATCAATCTCATAGGGCTGTTCTAGCATTCAGTTAGATCATGTAAAACTGCAAGGTGCTAAACATATGTGAAGTGGATTCTGATGTGTGGTCACCACTACATCCCTGCTCCTGCTGGACCTTGTCTGAGGCTCACTCTTCCACAGGCTCAGCACTCTTGGCTGGAAATACGTCTCTTCTTGTCCACTGTGTCCTTGTCACCTTGGCTATTGATGCCCCTTTCTTCCAAATGACTCTGCTGCAAATGGCCCTTCTCTCCAGCCCGATTCACTGGCCATGGAAGGGCTGGGCACACTCGGATGCCAGAGCTGGTCGGTCACTCAACAACTACAGCTCCTCTGAGGTCCACGCCACTTGCCCTGGCACCGCTGGCATCCAGAACATGTCTGAGTGACCTCAGTGGCCATGGCATGTGGCGGAGGGATTACCTCTCCAGACGGTCTCCTGCCACCATTCTTGGTCTGCCCCTCATCTGACTGAGTTTCCTCAAATTCCTTCCCCTGTTTGAACATGCCCTTGCCCAAGGAAAGGTGCTCCCTGTCTTTGCCAAGGCTAATCCTGACCCATCTCTTCTGGCATCTTATGCCATCAAGTCCTACTTGGTTCCAGAAGCGTAAAGGAGCTTCCCATCCATCTGAAAGTCGCTGGCCATCTGGCACCTGCCCGACGCCTAATGGTCAATGCTGGCAGGCGTCTCTGTGCAAGGCAGGTGGTTCGTCTCGCCCCTGTTGGAAACCGAGTCTTGGCTTCCACGCTGTACATCTCCCCTCTGACAGCTGTGTCTGTCCTTTCCGCCCGTGCCATCCCCCTTCACGTGGCCAACTGGACCTGGTCTCCTCTTCCTGTGGCACGGCAACCCTGCTCACCAGCTGAGTCCATACTACAATTTCCCGTGAAGATAATTTCAAGTTTATATCTCAATACCCAAACCAGTCTTCTGAGTGCCAGGCCCAAATTTTCTCCTCCTTTTGGCCTCTCTCTTAAGATATGTGTAAAAATGAATCAATCCAAAGATAAAATTCATTTTTTACTCCATAAAACTTGTTCCAAGTATCAATGTTAACACACTTCTCTCAATGGTATCACTGCCATCCTGGTCATTTCTCTGTGCTCACTTCTGACCCAGACCATGTTCATTTGCTCTTCCTGCTCCTGTCCTTCGTCAACCAACCACCATTAGCCAGTCCATTATTTCAACAGCCTCACAGGTCTCTGTGCTTCCAGACAGGATAGATCCTGTCTTGGCCTCTCCCACCTCCTTTCCTCTCAAATCCAGGCCACCACCAGACACCTCCTCCTAAAGCCACAAATACAGCTTTGATCATGTCTCCCCGCTGCTCAGCCTTCAGGGCTGTCCTCTGGGCCCGCCCAGCAGAGGCCAGGTGTCTCCCACAGGCACCGAGTATCCGGGTCCAGTCCACATCCCAGCCTCACTCCCCGCTCCTCCCCAGTCCAATATAACCAGGTGCACCTTGGAAAATTAAAGACTTAAGTACAATAAAAATTAAAAATTAACAACACGACTCCCCAGAAGTAAGTGCTATTGCCTGAAGTGCTCTGCCACATTTCCACACTCGCTCACCCGGTTCCTTGCCGGGAATGCCATCTCCTTCCTCATAGCCAACCCAGAACCCTCCCAAAGCTCCCCAAGATCCGCTCGCCCTGAGTCCCTCTCCCTGGCCCCCAGAGCTGACCATGCCCTTCCCGCCCATGAGCCACCATGACACTCTATCATAGTAGCCAGTCCCTCCCACATGTATTGCAGTGATGTCTAAACTTACCTTACAGTAAAACTCCCCAAGGGCAGAGACCCTGCCTCAGTTACCCAATCGTTCCTGACCTGCCCAATCCCACCACACACATCACAGACACCTAGTGAACATCTGAGGTCGGATGAAGGAAGGACTGAAGGCACGTGCTCTTTGATGTGTCCCAAGTCTTAGCCTCTGCAAGTTACCTAGCTCATCAAAGACCAAAGCCCTCCTCCCAGCTCCTCAAATTGTTCCTTTTTATACCAACTACCTGATACTCTCCGTAGGCTACTCCCCAAAGGGGAGATAACCTGACCAGGTGGAAAGGTGCCTGGGCGGGCATCGCTTACCTGTGCTTAACAGCAGCAACACTTTCATGAGGGTGTATTCTTCAAAGGTGAGCTGCAGTCGGACGAACTGCAGGCTGACCTGGTGCATGCCCTGGCACAGCTCATACATGGCAGACTGGTGCATCTTCTCTCTGCCAAGGAAAAGGGAAAAAAGGTCTGAGAAACAAGGTTCCTTGTCAAACCCAGTCCGGCAGCTCCAGGCACCCTAACGAGCTCTGTTTAAG
The DNA here is from genome assembly GCF_014108235.1 of Myotis myotis. Classification (NCBI taxonomy): domain Eukaryota; kingdom Metazoa; phylum Chordata; class Mammalia; order Chiroptera; family Vespertilionidae; genus Myotis; species Myotis myotis. The sequence goes on from NW_023416368.1 coordinate 54,293,595, forward strand.
TCAGAGTCTTCCTTTGGGTGTCAACACGGAGCAGATGTGTATTTTAAAGACAAACTGGGCCCTAACCGGTTTGGCTCAGTGGATAAAGTGTCGGCCTGTGGACTGAAGAGTCCAGGTTCGATTCTGGTCAAGGGCATGTACCTTGGTGGCGGGCACATCCCCAGTAGTGGGTGTGCACGAGGCAGCTGATCGATGTTTCTCATCGATGTTTCTAACTCTCTATCCCTCTCTCTTCCTCTTTGTAAAAAATCAATAAAATATATTTTAAAAAACAAACTGGGTGCCTTGCCCCGTGACTGGGAATGGCTTGCCGTGCTTTCATTCTGTGGTGTGCGCTATTGTGGTGAGGGCATCCAGAGAGCATCCGTTCAGTGTCTGCAGAGACCAAGCACTCACTGTCTGGAAGGACTGTGCTGGATGCTATGAACACAGGATAGTGATGACCAAATCCAGTTTCCACCTGGACTCCCCCCCCCTCCCCCCTCACATACACTTACAGAGGTCTTGAAATAAGTTTGTTAACTGTTTGAAGAAGCACCTTTAAAAAGGGAAATTAGACACAATTTGAAAAGGTGAGAACCTTGACTGGAATTTTTCTGGTAAAGGGAGAAAGCGATGTGAGAGTTTGCCAAATGTTTCCATTTATTTGACCAACCAATCCTCTTCCACCACTAAATCCAATGTTGTCATAAAAATCCACATTATGTTACGACAGAAGGCATTATTTCCTCTTTCCATTAAAATAAGGCATCACTTACAGGTTTTTAGATTATTGGCTCATAGTAATTTGGGGGAGGCCCTGGGTAACTACTAGTTTATATTGAGCAGAATATAATTAGTGAAAAACAAAAACAGTGAAAAATGGGAAAGGACTTGACAAAGGCCGAAGAAATGAACAAAAAAGGTCATGGTGGGTGATAGATGTTTATGAATAACTGAAGGCAGGGCATCTGTAGGAAAGCAACACTGTGACACCTCTCCCAGGAAGCACTCTTGGGTTCAACTGGCAGAAATCTCTCTCATCTCAACTCTGAAAGCCGTTTGTAAAGAACTCACAATGCAACCCAGAACATTCTGCTCTGCATTATGATGATGACCTCTTTCCTCTCTCATAAGCCGGAAGCTATTTTCAATGAAGGGAGTATTTAAAATACATGCACTCACGCAAACACACCCACAGACAATAACAGCAGGAGCCTATGCATCTACAATCCAGAATTAACAATGCAAATAAATGCTAATATGTTTACTATATTTGATTCACATCATTACAAATGGAACATGACAGAGCTCAGGCCTGCTGTGTCTTCCTCCCTGATCCCATTCGTCTTGCTCGTTCAAGGGATACATTCACTTTGGCTGGTTATCATTCCCGCTCAGATGTGTCTATGTTACTGCACACGTATGTATCTATAAACATAGCACACAGCACTGCTTTGTTTTAGTAAATTTGAAACTAGATTTGTACCTCCGTCTGCAACTTCTTATTCAGTGTTATAATTCTGAGATGTATCCATCTTAGCACAGATAACTCCTGAGTTCATTCATTTTCACTGCTACAAGTTTCACTTGTGTGACTGTATCACAATTCGCTAATCCATTCCACTACGGGTGGGCACTTGGGTTGTTTCCTCTTTACTGCTATTATCAGTGAGGCTCAAGGCACATCCCTGAGCACTCCTCTGGGACAGAACGAAGACGACGAGCTGCAGATCTGTGCACGTCGCTTTCCTGCTAACCAGCAGGAGATGAGAATGTCCCTTTATTCCACTTCCCCACCAATACTTGTCATTGTCCAATTTAAAATTTTTTGCCATCTGAGGGGGGTTGAAAGGGTAGCACACTGCTGATTCTATTTGCATTTCCATTATCACCAGTAGGCTGAATATTTTTCAAATGTTTTCTGAAGATGTGGGTTTTTTTGTTTGGAAATTTGTCTCTTAATATCTTTACTCATTTTATTGTAAGCCTTTTTCTCTTGCTGTTACTAATAACATTTTTTTTAAAAAATTATTTTATTTTTAATCCTCCAAATACATACATATCTATTTTTTTGAGAGAGAGAGAGAGAGAGAGAGAGAGAGAGAGAAACGTTGATGTGAGAAACTTTGATCAGCTGCCTTCCTTTCACACCTTGACAGGGGACTGAACCCACAAACTAGGTATGTGCCCTGATGGGGAATTGAATCTGCAACCTTTTGCTGTGTGGGGCATGGCTCTAACCAACTGAACCACCAGTCAGGACACTAATACCATCTTTAGTCCAAATATTTTTTGCCTTAAAATTTTTTAGTGACACTCATATTATTCCTTCATTATTCCCTCCCTTCTTTCATATCTCTTTCTTTCTTTTGCTCCATCTTTAGAATTTGCCTGGTAAGCTCTTTTTGTAAAGTTCCTTATTTCTAAACTTCCCACACAATTATATTTCACACATGTCTCTTATAAACAGCAAAAGGCTAGATTTTAAAAAAATCTTAAAGTCTTTGGATTTGAATAGCTCAGTTTTAATCTGTTTTCATTTATCTTGATTACTGATATATTTGGATTTTTTTCTACCATTTTAATGTTATCCCCTCCTTTGCTTCTTTCTTTCTGCTTTTCTTCCTTTTATTGGACTGATGCAGTTTGTTGTTTTTTAAAATCCCCCTCTTTGCTCCTGGACTGGGTTTTGAAGGTATACGTTTTATTTTTACTCTTTATTTATTTTTTTTTTAATTAAATCTTTATTGTTCAGATTATTACATTTGTTCCTCTTTTTTTCCCCCCCATAACTCCCCTCCTCCCAGCTCCCGCCCCACCCTCCGCCCTCACTCCCCACCCACTGTCCTCTTCCATAGGTGCACGATTTTTGTCCAGTCTCTTCCCGCATCTCCCACACCCCTTTCCCCCCCAAGAATAGTCAGTCCATTCCCTTTCTATGTCCCTGATTCTATTATGATCACCAGATTATTTATTCACTTGATTCTTAGATTCACTTGTTGATAGCTGCATATTTGTTGTTCATAATTTGTATCTTTACCTTTTTTTTTCTTCTTCCTCTTCTTAAAGGATACCTTTCAGCATTTCATATAATACTGGTTTGGTGGTGATGAACTCCTTTAGCTTTTCCTTATCTGTGAAGCTCTTTATCTGACCTTCCATTCTGAATGATAGCTTTTCTGGATAAAGTAATCTTGGTTGTAGGTTCTTGGTATTCATCACTTTGAATATTTCTTGCCATTCCCTTCTGGCCTGCAAAGTTTCTGTTGAGAAATCAGCTGACAGTCGTATGGGTATTCCCTTGTAGGTAACTGGGTTTCTTTCTCTTGCTGCTTTTAAGATTCTCTCTTTGTCTTTTGCTCTTGGCATTTTAATTATGATGTGTCTTGGTGTGGTCCTCTTTGGATTCCTTTTGTTTGGGGTTCTCTGCGCTTCCTGGACCTGTAGGTCTATTTCTTTCACCAGGTGGGGGAAGTTTTCTGTCATTATTTCTTTAAATAGGTTTTCAATATCTTGCTCTCTCTCATCCTCTGGCACCCCTATAATTCTGATGTTGGTGCGCTTGAAGCTGTCCCAGAGGCTCCTTACACTATCTTCATATTTTCGGATTCTTTTTTCATTTTGCTTTTCCAGTTGGGTGTTTTTTGCTTCTTCGCATTTCGAATCTTTGACTTGATTCTTGCGCTCCTCTGGTCTGCTGTTGGGTGTCTGTATAATATTCTTTATTTCAGTCAGTGTATGCTTAATTTCTAGTTGGTTCTTTATCACAACATCGAGGGTCTCATTAGATTTCTTGAGGATCTCACTACATTTATCGGCGGTCTCACCAGTCTTTTCGAGGGCCTTACTAAGTTTATCGGCAGCTTCTAGACAGTTCTTAAGAGACCTTAAAAGTGTGGTTCTGAACTCAATATCCTCCATTGACAGTTTTGTCCTGTTTCTTTGTCTCCGCATTTTTTATGCTTTCTTGGTGCACCCCCTAGTGGTCTTTGTCCGCAGTCTTGTTGCCTTTAAGCCTTGATTGATGTCGGCAATACTGGGGTGATTTGACCTCCAGGCTAACTGGCTATGAGAGTCTGCTGTGTCTGTAGTGGGAGGGCTTCTGTGCTGGATCTCTAGGGCGGTGCTAATCTAGCGTTTGCCTGAGGCTATCCGGCAAATGGCGCTGCGCAGGGCTTGGGCGGGGCGGGTCCCCGGGGATCTACAGGGCTGGCGGAACAAGCAGTTATGGCGACTCTCAGTTCCTTCCCCAGGGGCTCTGCCTCTCAGAGCCCCAGCAATGGCTGCAAACCTCGGAGAGAAAGCTGCCTTCGAGTTCCGACCGAAGCCAGACAGTCCCGTTTCTCCCGTTTGAATCTCGGTCCCCAGAGACTCGCCCGGATCTGGAGCTCAGAGTCTGAAGCTCCCTCCCGATTGAAAGCAACAACCGCGCCCTCCGCCGCCAGCCCTCTTGCACGCACTCCGCACCTGAGTATTTCACTTCAGCACTGCGCCTCCTCTGAGTCTGGGTATGATATTCTCTTTCCTCCTAGTTGTAGAATTTCCACTCAGCCAGCCTTCCCGTGGTTCTGGGTGATGTCCGTTCTGTCCTTTAGTTATATCTCTGAAGTGGTTGTTTGAGGCAGCGATCTCCGGCGTTAACCTATGCCGCCATCTTGGTTTCTCCCAGCTGATTTTCTGGATCCTTCTCAGTGTGTTTTAAGTTAAAAATCACCTGCAGTATTTTTACTCTTTAAATAAGTTGTGAACTTGCATACTTAGACAGCTAAAGCGAATCAGTAGCCTTTCCATGAGCAACAGAAACGTAGTATACTTTATCTTTGGTCTACTGCTCCCCGTCTTCCATGTTACTGCTCTTTAGTATTTAAATTCCAGCTTGTTTTCAAATCGGCCCTGAATTTTGTCTCTCCTACATATCCACACCCCATGTCTGTTTAGAGTTACCAATATGTTTCTTTAGCCACCACTGTTTCTGGCATTTCCCTTACTTCTGGGTTCAATTTCTATTTGAGGACCATTTTTGGGGGGGGGGGGGAATTCTTTCAGTCCTTGAATGTTTATCTTTCAATCTTACTAGTAAGTTGTCTGAAAAATTTCTTTATCTCACCTTCATTCTTGAATGATAGTTTAAAAGTTACAGATTTCTAATTTGACAGCTAAGGACGGTCAGTACTGTGAAGACAGTATTCCACTACACCTGGGCCTGTAGTGCTGCCTCTGGGAAATTTCCTCTTAGTCTAATCGTCGTTCTTTTGTAGGTGACTTGCATTTTTCTCTTTGCTAGCTTAAAACATTTTCCTGTGTTAATTTGATGTTTGCAGTCTCACTATGAAGTACCGAGGTGCAGACTGATTCTTATTTCTTCTGCTTGGGGTTCAATATCTGCATTTGATTTGGAGAATGCAGGTATTTCTTCAGTTCTGAAATGTCCTTAGCCATTGTTTCTTTAAGTATCATTCCCTTCCCATTCATGCTATTTTTTTTCTTGTTGAACTCCTATTAGCAGTGTGTTGGACCTTCTCATTTTGTCTTCCACATTAACTTCCCTCTCATATTAGTTATCTTCTTACCATTGTACTGGCATTCTAGGTGATTTTCTCAGATCTAGTTCCTGACAAATATTTTTTCTTTTCCTGTGTCCAATCTATTTAATGTCTATAGTGTTTTAATTATAATGGTAATATTTTTCATGCCTAGGTTCCTAGAAATGCTATATTTAGTTCTTTCTCAAACATTCATGTTGCATGATATACTTACTTTATTGTTATTGTATCTTCTTTCTCTAAATTATATCTTTACTTATTATACTTCTAAATACTTTTAATGTATTTATTTTATAGTTTCTCCGATTTTTTTTGTTCATTTTTTTTCTGGATGCTAATATGCAGGTCTACCATGTATTGTTTTGGCATATATTTGTCTTCTGGGTGAATCCCAGGGGTACTGTCTGTGGGAGGGACTCTGTAGGAAGTTTTAGCATTTGTAACTGTCAGGGTAGAGGCATTTCACTTGTTCTGGACCAGTTTTTATGCTAATTTCTCGGCTTGAATGCTTTTTTGCGAGACTTGTGTAGTTTAAATTTAGACCCCACACTTGACGTGGTGCAGGCTTGTGTTTCTTATTTCTTTCAGCTTCCTTGCCATGTCCCTGGTCTGCTGGCTGGCCAGCTTGCTGAGTGTTTCCTTCCTTGTTAGTAGACAGAACAATCTTTCCAGAGCCTTGGCTCTATGCAGGGGCTCTATTTCGGGCCCCAGCCCTGCTGGAGCTCCAGTTCTCGTCTGCTGTTCCCGTTGGTGTTCTGATACCCACCCGGAGGCATTTATCACATCCAGGAGTTTGTGGGCCAACTGTAGCTTTAGCTCCAAGTTACACCACTCTGGCTGTGAATTCCCTGTTCTTGCACTTTTTTGTTTTTTCTTTTGAGCTTGGCTATATATTTAAGGCCCTTTTTTTTTTTTTTTTAAAAAGGGCAGAATGTCTATGTGTTTAGAAAAAAAAAAAGGCTCCGTTCAGTTGCACCATTCTGATCGCGAACTACAAGCTTCTTAAAGGCAAGCTCCAGGTCTGGCTAACCTTTTTGAATGCCAAAGAGAGCATGATGGATGAGCACCATAAGTAAAATCTTTGTTTGATAAATATTGCATGAACGAATGAGAGAGAGAAGGAAAAGGAAAAGGAGAGAGATCAAGTGAAGGCCACAAAAAGAACTGAAGACACAAATTTGTATATGATGATGATTAGAGAGAGATAATCCTGAAAATCTACAGAAAGGTTAAATGGCTAATATAACAGATGAGGCATCTGTGAAGTTCTCAAAAAAGGAAGAGATTTAGGTCCTAAATGGGGGGAGGCAGATTGTGAATCAGGACGTGATGGATAATAATGCATCGTGCATTGGCACCATGCATTTAACAGTGCACTCAGGTGCCTCTGATCCCTTCAGACACCTTGTGCTGGAGGCGGAACAGCCGCCCTTGGCTTTGCCATAACAGGCCCTGGAGAACCCAGGAGCTCGTCCACGTGCTGGTGTTGTGAGCCTGTGATTGTGTGGCTCCTGAACCCATGCTTGTCCTGTGTAACACAGGGATACTAACAGCAATCCCACCCTTGCAGGGATGAAGGAACCAGCCTACAGAGGTTTGTAAACTATAGAGTGCTGTAGGTATGCTAATAATGGAGAGAATAAAAGGCTTCTCGAAATTCAACCAATGACCATTTGAATAAAATAAACCAAGAATCAAATTCTTTTTTTAAAAAAAATTTATTTTTATTGATTTCAGAGAAGAAGGGAGAGGGAGCAAGAGAGAGAAACATCAATGATGAGAGAGAATCAATGATTGGCTGCCTCCTGCATGCTCCCTACTGGGGATGAGCCCGCAACCTGGGCATGTTCCTTTGACCAGAATCGAACCCGGGGCCCTTCATTCTGCAGGCTGATGCTCTATCCAGTGAGCCAAACCAGTTAGGGCAGAATCAAATTCTTAAAATGACTTTTCAGGAAAATAATATCGTGTTATTATTGTTAATATTTCCATGTGCGGATGGGGAATCGAGAGAACCACCAGAGAGAATGCTGATTTTTGGGAAGGTGAGAGGGATTGGCTTAGAGCATGAGAACTAAACCCCTCTGTGTCCGTGTTTCTGTTATCAGATGTGGTAACTGAACACCACACACAGATGGAAGGCTAATTAAAGAGAGGCCTCAGATGCTACCTGAAAGCAGATGTAAACGCTAATGTGACCACACACCTGAAGAATGCATGCTCTGCCCTTCAGTGTGAATAGCATCTCTCGGTCTTGAGGAAGTAGCCAAGGGACTCCCGTGGCCTTCAGTGCTGCCCCTCATGGAACGCCTACCACACACCACATCTCCCTTTCTTCTTGCTAACTCGCACAATGCCTTGTGAAGATCATCATCAAGGTCATGATAAGAACATTTAAGTCCAGGATGCAACCAGGATCCAAACCCAGGTTTTGTATCTGTGAGTTTGTTTCTGTCTCATTTTGTTTTGTTTTTTTAGATTGCACATATAAGTGAAATCATATACGAACAAAGTAGTGGCTGCCAGAGGCGTGAGGAAACAGGAAGAAAGGGGGCGAGAAGTAAGAAGTACAAACGTCCAGTTATAAAATAAGTCACAGGGATGTCACGACAGCACAGGGAACACAGTAAGTAGTATCGTAATAACCATGGAGGGTGACAGATGGTTACTGCACTTACTGTGGTGATCACGTCATAAGACGTATGAGTGCTGAGTCACTTTGTTGTATACCTGAAACTCATATTATATGTCAACAATAGTGAAAGAATTAAAAAATTAAAACCTTGTGCCTTTTCCTCTCCATCTATCAGCCCAACAGTTTTTAGCTCTTTTCTCCATAGTATCTCTTTACAGCTATAAAGATATTTGATCCCTCATATGTTTTGTTGTTATATTCACTCAATTGTTTATCCTTTGGTCCCCATTATGTGGTAAGATTTTGTGTTTTCAAATTCCATTGCTGTTTGTACGGCATGAAATTGAGTTCTCTAAATGAAGGGTACTGTGTACTCAATATAGCTTGAAATTTCAAGAAAATAGGCCATCTCAAAAACACATTTTGCATCACATCATTTCTGTATAATTAGATTAAATGCACAGAAATGTACATCCAAAGAAGCTGAATCAAGGACAATCTTTTTGGCATGATACTGATATTAATTTTGCAATATTACCTCACAGACATCTTTTTTTTGCTACATGCTTTTATTCATTTAATAATCTTACCTCATTTTGAGTAGAATAATGTGAAAAAATATGGGTTACTTTGGGAAAGAGATGAGTTTTGTATAATGCTTCTAAAAGATGAAAGTAAATGCAAACGTCACCCTTGGACAGTGGACTAATGTAAAGGCTGAAGGAGATTACCGAGTTAGGTAATATCCCTACATTAACGTGAACATCAGACCTGAATAACTGATAGCCACCTGTCTCTACTTGTGAACCATGAGCACATCATCCATTTCTAAACATTGTTTCATTTGCAGGAACAGAATAACTTCTGCTTTTGGATAAATAATACACACAACCACCGAAATGTGCGTAGAGACCCAGTCCCATTCCAAAGACCTTGGTTAAAACCTTTGAGAAAAACAGTTCTAAAAATATTTTTAGAGAAACCCTTCAGAAAAAGAAATGTTTCCGTAGTTTTGTAAACTTATCATTTTCTCCAATTAGAACACCAATTTTATTCATAGCTATAACTTCATCCTGTCCTCTCTCTTAGAACATCCATTACACTAAACTACAATCATATGATCATTTAAAAAGTTTTAAAATAATACATTAAAATAATCTCGTGTCTCCAAACCCAATTCATTTGGGACCAAAGTGAATAATTTAAGAGTTAGAAAACATCTCTCCCACCCCCCACACCCCCCGGCTTTTGAGGGAATGTAGAATTGGAAATGGAGTTTATTCACATAAGATAGGAAATTAGAAAAAAAAGCCCCCGTTAAAATCACAGTGGGAAGGATAGTCATAGTTTAAATGAATTGTATGCTAGCTGCCGTTTTTTAACTTAGTAGCTAAACAATCTGAACAACGTCTGTATGTGCAATCAGTACATGTTAACAGTGTTGCCAGGTTTCAGATTAGGAGAACAGCCTATTGGACCTATTGGCCACCGCTGTCTGCAGGAACATGCTAGTGTGTTAGTATTCAAGTACTAGATTACCAAGACACTAGCAAAAAGCACATTTGAAAGGGTTAGTCCTCTAGTTGTCCGGAGGACCATCTGGAGGCAGCTGACCTGGGAAATGACTGCGCCAGGCTACATGCAGTCCAGGAATCATATTCATCTTCTACTCTGACAGGTAGACACTGATAAGTAGATACCACATCTGATAAGCCCACAAAGCATCCAGCCTAGCCTGACCGCCTCCCGGAACTCAAGCTGTGGCCCTAGGCAGGGAGAATGCAAACTGACTTCTATGCAGAGAATCTCTAAGACTGGACTCTAAGACATCTGCACACTCATGTTCACAACAGCACTATTCACAATGTCCAAAAGGCAAAAGCAACGCGAGTGTCCATCAACAAATAAATGGGTAAACAAAATGCGGTAAAAGCCTTCAATGGGATATTATTTAACAGCTATTCTGACACATGCTACCACGTGGCTAAACCTTAATGACGTGCTGCTAAGGGAAATAAGCCAGTTGCAAAAAGAAAAATACTGTATGATTCCACTTATATGAGGTACCTAGTAGTCAAACTCAGAGAAAGAAAGTAGAATGGTGGTTGCTGGGGGCTGGAAGAGGGGGTGGAGGGGACTTGTTTATGTAACAATGTGAATGTACTTAACATTACAGAACGGTATAGTTAAATGGTTAAGATGGTAAATTTTATTGATATTTTAAGTACAATTAAATTTTTTAAATTAAAAAAAATTTCTGCAACCCATGATCCCACCTATCCTTTGTTTGATAAGGATTAAAAAACTAAGATTTGTGTTTAATTATGTAACTTCTCTTAGGGTCCAGGCTTTTCAGTCTTCTTCTTTTATAATATATAAAATACCTCCTTTATCCTTTATTTTGATGACTTGTCTTTTTCGCCTTTTTGTGTCTTGATGGATATTTAGACTTGCTGTGTCCATGCTTTTATGGCAAGTGGTACTAAATGCTTTTTGAAAACAGGAAGAGTAAAAGTCCTTTAATGAACCATAATTTCAAAAACTTAGTCAGAAACAGTGCCCCAAAGGCCTGTCTATTATAGTTTTAGTACCCGAAGGGGGAAGGAAAAATAGAAGAACTCTCTATCAATCCTTTCTCTTTCAGAAAATTCACATTTCCCAGATGCCACCATCTCACATGGGCCGAGTTTAGAGATGATGCCAGAGCACAGAGGGTCCTGACACTCACTTCCGGCACCCACGATGGTACCATGACATTTTAACTGAAGGCCCTTTAGCAGTATTGTACCAAACACCTTTTACTTTAGGTGTGTAAGACATCACTTTATGTAGTAAGGAACTCCAAAAATAACCCTGTGAAGTGTTTAAACAATAGGCAGCTCTCGTCCCTTGGAAGGGCTGTGTCCTTCCAGATATAAGGTACGTATCTGTCTATGACTGATTTTTTACGATGCATCGGTCCACAATTATGTGAGTGCTTCATAAACACCTGGTCGCTACTGAGAACAGGCACATTCAGTGACTGCACAGACTCTGAGTTGCTCTTCAAATACAGATATAACCAACACACAGCTATGCTCACTTTTGAAGTCCCTGCGATCTCAAGAAGAGGCCCCTTTATGAACAGGTTTGCTAATATGCTATTACTGCCATAAGTTGTCCCTAGGGGTGTGTGTGTGTGTGTGTGTGTGTGTGTGTGTGTGTGAGTGATTGCTAGAGTGTATGCAGCGATAGTGTCAATGAGAGTTAAATAGCTTGAGTGGTGTGGTGCACACACATAATCACGGCAGGTCTAAAAGACTAGCCCTTCCTCACATCTGATACTGCAAACCACATCATTATGTCCGAGAAAATCTAACATCTTGTTATATGGTCAGTGTAACAGATGGTCCCTGTCTCAGCCTTGTTATTTTCCTAAAAAACAGATGCAGAAACAGGTCCCCCTCCCCCCCCAAACCTTAATTAGAATAAAAATGACCTCAATTTGAGCATTCAAATTATTCCAGTTTATGGTTTTTAATTTTTTTCATATTCTTACTAGATTTATCCTCGACAAACAAGATATCGCTGTAGGAGTACTATTTTCCTAGTTGTGGTTGATGTCTGTTCATTTTTATAATATTTACGTCATTTATTTACAGCCACGGCAGAACTCAGCAGCTTCAATCTCCGGATCACTGGCGAACGTTGTTTGTGGTCATTGCTTCACTGGACTCCTGTGTCAGAGAGAGTGGTGTCCCATGGTCTCCATGACACCCATCTATTCTCATCCATTTTACATGGCCAAGCCTAGTAATAGTTAACAGCCAATTCAGGGTTTTGTTTGTCACCTTAATTGATGTTCCAGAAGGGACATGTTTTCATAGAACCGCCCTTGGACTACAGCATCACAATTTCCACTGGCTTTAATGGATGTTACACAGATCAAAATAACACTTGACGATCTAAAAATCTAGAAGGGGCCTGGTTACATGGCAACCATATCTGACTATGGATCGTCTTAGAAATCAGGAAATAAATGTATTTTACCATAAAGGTTTTGGTAAAACATTGCTTTGTACCTTAGATTTTTAAATACTTACATGCTTAGCACAGTTTCTTTTGGGTACAAGGACGCATGTTTTTGGTAGAGGAAAGAAAACAGGCAGCCGTGACCCACTGTGAAAACTCCGATTTGAGAGAGAGGGTCTCGCTGGTAAATCACAATACAAGGATGTTCTGGCTTAACTAAAGGGTCAATCTTAGTAGTCACTGAATTGTGAACTTCACAGACTAATGACAATGTAATTCATTAAAAAAGTGATTTCTAAATACATTTTCATGACTCTACCTATGGTATCATGCAAGGAACACCTATCCCTAAGATATGTGACTAAATCTCTCACTCTGGGATAAGGTAAGGAACACAGTAACCTGCAGAAAATTTAAAAAAGAGGATTAGCTCACTGTCTATCTCCTCCGATAGTGCGGGTCTCTGGCAAAGGGGTTTACCTGAACACCACTGCACCCCGTTCCTGCTGGAGGGGCCTGCACCAGCGGCCCTCCTACCCGGGCTCAGAGGCGGGCCTGTTTGTTCGCCGGACATGTTAAGACCTAGCGAGCCTCATGTTTTGATTGTAGGCTTTGGTAAGGAAGTTTGTATGAGTCCTTGACAGACGAGCAGGTGTAGTTCCTAACTCAATAAAGTGACTTTTGAGTCTGGTCTCAGAGCCTGCACTCTTCACTGTTCAACTACAGTCAAAACACCTAACAGCGGACGAGCACTTACGACTGTTAAGATTTATGGCCAAAATCGCCCTGCACATAGAAAGGAGACCAAAGAAGATGGAGTTTTTTAATACCTTCAAGCCTCATTTTTGTAGACTGTAGACTTAAATACTAATTTTTGGAAATTTCATGGTATGCAGACCACAGGTGGTTCAATAGAAGACAGAAAACCTTCGGTGGCTTTAAATAGGGACATTTGGGATACATACTTAAAGACATTGCCTAATTTTAACAAACGACCACCGTTTCCTCATTGTAAAAAGGAGCCATAAAAGGTAAGATTCCTGCCTGATAACTAGTGAGTTTCAAGAATGTGAAGAAAGTTAACTGCTGAAATTAGAAGTGTTGATAGACTCTTGTTTGGGTGAAGGGTGAGAGCAAATCACTTCTTCCTAGTGCAATACAAGATTTGTATCAAGCTGCACCTGTGGAGTCATACTCCTCCTGATGCAAAAGTGACGTTGTTCTAGCAGTCACAGCCTGGCACAGGTATAAAGGAGGACGTTCACTCTGATGAAGGTGCAGCTGTGCTTCCATAGCAACGGCTCACACCCGCGGAGGTGACGGGAGCAGGGGGTGAATGTGCCAGGGTGGGGGTGTGGAAGGTGCACAGCAATTGTGCTCACTTTGCAAGATAACAGTTTCCTTCTTCTACCGTGAAAGTCTTGCTTCGGAAGAGGAAAATAGCTAAACCTCTAGGGACCGTTATCACAGACGCTGGACATTAATCAACTGGGTCCTAGGAAACATCTCCGGGCACCATACTCTGGGTGAAAGGTAGTTTCTTTTGTAGTCACTCTGAAAGCTGACAAATCATCTGCCTTAAAAAATTATGATGTTCAACTCGATTAATTTATTAGAGATTGGCCACGTGTCCTTATTACTGATTCTGAACATCTGTCACAGAGCAGATTTTGTTCAGGACATTCTGAACATCTACATCATTCATGACTGCGTGGAATGAGTACCACACCACCAGGCCACTCCACCAGCAGGGACACCTGTTTCCCGTAAAGCGTCAGCACAGAAACACGCTACACACGCACATGAAATGACATGAGCACAATGCGTAGTCCAAGGGTAGCCTGAGCGCCTTCTCTTCTCCACCCGCTTGCAGGTTACTAGTCAAGGCAGCGAGGGGCATGGCTGACATTTTGTAAACGTCTATTTTTCATTCTGTGAACTTCTGAACTTCCTGTAAGCAGATGGCACTGGCCATGTAGTCTCTCTTTAACAACAAGTAAATGAGTCTTTGGGGGTGTGTGCCCATAACCCAGAAGCAATGTGTTAAAGGCCAACAGTTCAAAAGTGTTAGGTCCCTGAGATCGCTTGAGCAGACAGGACCCCCAGTCCCTGGTCAGACACTGGCTCTGAGAGGGAAGGAGGGAGGGAGGGAGGGAGGGAGAGAAGAGAGGGAGGGAGAAAGGGAACAAAAGGTCATATTGAAGTACAGGAGAAACTTCGGGTTGTCACTTTTCTTCCTCTTGGAAAAGCGTATAAAAGCCTTAACATGTAACCTCAATGTTAAAACAATGGGATGTAACACTTTAAAGCAATAAATGCAATGTCTGATGATATCGCCTCACTCTACAAGAAAGAGATGATTACTGTTATTTTAAAATGAATCAAGTAATCAATATTTTAAAAATTCTGTTTTAACTTCTGATACGGATAAATACCAATAGTATTACATATAAACAAAAACTCTTCGGGGTCCTCAATGATTTTAAGAGCACAAATTGGTCCTGAGAACAACATGTGTACGAACTGCTGATCTAGTCGTTATTCTAAGCAAGGAAAATGAAGGTTTTGTGACTCTAACTCACTCACTTGACAACATCAAGCTCGTAAGCAGCAAAGTTAGGAACTGAGCCCTGGATCTTCAACAATTAAGCTCTTAAATATCGTCATATAGGGAAGGAAGGAAAACAGATCTAGAGAAATAATTCAAACTTTGAACCAAAGTTTCCATTTTTCTAACAACGTTTTACTTCCCAATTGTGTTCTTTACACACTGGACACACTATGCATGAAAGATGATGTGGGACTGGATAGTGAAGGCTCCAACTTAATGAAACTGACCACTGGCTCCAAAGGTCCCCTTTGTGTGTAACGGCTGAAAGCCAAGTCCCACAGTCAATGTACCAGCCTTGATGCTGTTGAAAAATTCTGAGTTTTAGACTGAGAGACATCTGGGTTCAAAGCTTGGAGCCGCTGCCTCCTCATATTTAAAAGAGGGATGATAAATTCCTGCCTCACAGAGCTGGGAGGAGTAAATAGGATAACGTAGTGGAGACAGCGCAGAGCACAGCTTTCACAAGCTTTCAGCGTCAGCTCGCATCACTCAACCCCCCTTCTAAACCACTGGGCTATGGACTAGTCTTTAACTCTAGGATCATGTAAATGGAGATTGGTATGAACTGAACGTATGCATCCCCCCCAAATCTATATGCTGAAACCCCTACTCTCACTGTGATGACATCAGGAGGTGAGGTCTTTGGGAGGTCGCTCGGTGGGGTGGAGCCCATGATGGGATTAGTGTCTTAGGAGAAGCAGAGACACCACAGCCTTTCCTTTCTGCCCTTGAGAACACTGAGGAGGCACTGTCTGCAGGCCGGGAAGAGGCCGTCACCAGAACCGCCCGTGCTGGCCCCTCACCTGTGGTGTTTTGTGACAGTGGCCTGAGTTAATTAAGACAGAGAGGGGTATCATACCTGCACCAAAAGGGAATTGGGAGTTTATAAACCATCAATTCCATGGATTCTACTGAGGCACTGTCGATTTGAAGGAGGAGGGGCATAGATGTGGGCCATAATGTAAATTTGTACATTGGCTGGGACAACACTCCAACTGTAGCTCAAAGGAACCAGACATAGAGTGAGCCTGTAAATAAGGAAGCTGAGGGTCTCCCAACAGGACATTCTTTTAGTTTGTTTCTTGCCCTTATCCACTGTTGCTTTCAGAAAAGTATCAATCCCAGAACCCCCCGAAATTAAATGACTTCTTCAGAGCCCTCCAAACACACAGTCCTATTAAAGTAGCTTAGGGTTCATGGTTGGAAGTGAGGGATATAAAACCCAAATCATTGTTCTGCTGTGATACAATGGAAATGGATAACCATGTGGCTCAGTTCTGGTTCTAGAAGTGTCTAAAGACACCGGTTCAGAACACACTTTACACATCAAGACATATGCGAGCGTGTTCTCCTGCTTCAATCCGGAGGGCACCAACCACGCCATCATCCTGTCTTGTGACAAGTGTCAATGGGAGAAGCTGGAGCCTCCTTGGTCCTGTAATTAATCAATCAATCCATTCCTCACCTGCCCACTTTGGCAACGCAACCACTGCACCAGAATTCAATGTTCTCTATCAATTTTTCAATAAAGAAATTCACTCCTGTGGTTTTTATCTCGTATGGAAGGGAAGAGTATTTTAGCTGGAGACCAAAGTTCTTGAGCATGCTAACTGAAATTAAAAATATGCTAATATTAGCCACCCTAAGCCATTAAAGATAACATATGATCTTAAACTGGTTTTGACTTTTATTCAAAATGAAAAATAGCTCCCTTGTTATTCCAATACAGTTATATATGGTTTAGATTGCTCCTTCCTATTTGCTTTGCTTTAATTTCATACTCTACTGGCAACTAACCAGCTTCATTAATGACTTAGGGTATTTCTCAGGTACACTACAACGCAAGACATATTATCATACAGCAGCCTTCCTGAAGTGAAACTTGAAAACAACTCCATAAAGAATGAATCCTTTTCATTAAGTTCACATGCTAAGCCCTAAAAACATTGTAGGGTAAACCCACCGCAGGGACTTGCTTCTGACCCTCACGCTAGGAAAAGTCCTCATTAACAAGGCGAAAGTCGTCTCTGAGTGCCAATTGCGTAGAAAGCCTTTTGCTGGCTATTCTGAAAAAATTTAAATGCATACTTTCTGTGCTCTCAGAGTTTATGGTCTATCGGGAGTGAAATGTACATAAAACACATAAAGCACCAAACAACTGATATTAAAAAAAAAAAAGTTTGGGAGAAAAGTCCCTCGTGACTTTGAATGGAGAAGCAGCAAAGGAAGCGTGAGGAGAGAATACACAGTGGGGGAGGACAGGACCAGGGAAGAGAAATGCTCATTTGTCCAGCACAGAGTTTATGCAGCAGGAAATAATGTTGAAAACAGCATTCTGAAATTAATCAGTTCGTCAAGCACTTACTAATGCCAGACGGTATCCTAGGTGTTGGTGACGCAAAGGTGAGCCAGACAGGCCAGGTCCTGCCCCTGTCCCTGCCTCCAGTGGACATTACGGGGGCAGGAGACCTACCCCACAAAGGAAATAAGCCCTGATGCCACGGGGAGGAACCGGGCAGAGAGGCCTGCTCAGGTCTGGTGGCCAGGCAAAAGCTGATGGATACGGAATATCTGGGGCTGAGGCAAGCTGGTGAGAAAAGCCGTCCTCCTGCACAGAGCAAACACCAAATGCCAAGGCTGAGTCAAGAATGAGCTTGGATGCTTTAGAGCACCAGGAGGTTGGTGTAGCTATATACCTCGCTCGCCCTCTGAGAGAATACATCCACACCCCACCTCACCATGGGAAATGCCACTTTCTTGCAGGTATATACAGCCACCACAGGGATGAAGGCGTGCTGCCTAAAGCCGTGGGCCTTGGGGACACAGCCGTGCATTTCTTCACAAAGCTGCCTTCACTTTCCCACTGTCCCGGGCACCCACCCTCCGTGGGGCGTGAGCTCCACGTTGCGGTCACTGTGGTATTCCCAGTGCTTGGATCAGTGCTTAGTAGACTCAAGTTAGTTGAATGAACAACTGAATGAATAACATGTGTCCCCATCTCCCCCAAGAGGTCCTGCATGAGAGGCAGGGGTTGGCAAAAAAGCAAGCGGGTCAGGAAATGAGTTAGGAAGTCTGCCTGTGGTTCTGGTGTTAAACTAACCCGCTCTCCTCAGGGTTATCTTCCCCAGGTACGGACACTCCCTGTCCCTGGCACCCTCATTTCCGGACCTTTCCTTGAAGTGTGCCCAATTCATTGAGAATGTCCCTGCTCTCAATTCCTCTGCTGGAAATGTCTGGAAGTATCTACTTACTACAACTCTACTTCTTACCGTTACGCTAGGTTCATTGAAGAATAAAATACTATTGGGAGGAGAAGGGGGGTTACAAAATAGTCATGGGGATGTAAATGGCATAGGGACTACAGGCAGTAATAATGCTGTAATAACTGTGTGGTGTCTGGCGGGTACTAGACTTATTGGGGGAATCACTTTGTATGCGATGTAAATGTCTAACCACTATGCTGTACACCTGA
Organism: Myotis myotis; assembly: GCF_014108235.1. Classification (NCBI taxonomy): domain Eukaryota; kingdom Metazoa; phylum Chordata; class Mammalia; order Chiroptera; family Vespertilionidae; genus Myotis; species Myotis myotis. Next base: position 54,311,849 of record NW_023416368.1, read on the forward strand.
AACTAAAATAATATTGAATGTCAACTAGAATTAAAAATTTTTAAAAAAGAAAATAGCTCTTGTTTTGGGGGGACTGTACCTACCTCTCCTCGGCCCCATACACACTGAGCGAATGACTGTTTCTAGTTTGCAGCTTATCAGATCTCCTCAGGCCACACTGCACCTTCCCCAGGGCCCACCATGGCCTCCTTCAGGTAACAGGTGTCCTCTGCACCCCACCTCTGTGTAAGAGAATTCCACTCTGCAATGCTTCTGCCCTTTGCAGGTAAGAATGGGCCATTTCCTACTAGTGACACTGTTTCTGTTAATTCAGGACTCTCAAACTCCACCATCTGCTTGGCCAGGCAAAGCAGCAGGCAGCAGTGGGAGCCACGGTGGGTGGTGGGTCAGTCTGCACAGGTGCCCTTCAGGGGAGCTGCTACTCCCTTCCAACAAGCAAAATGCTCACACTTTCTGCTGCAGACCCGGGCCCTCCAGCTGCTGGTACAGGGCCTGGGCTTTCATTGGGTCCAAGGCAGAGATAAGGTACAGAACGGACTTGTTTTCTTTTAAAGTTTATCCCCTGGTAGTAAACCAGAAGTAAAAAAAAAATCCAACAAGGGGCATCTCAGTGATGGGAGAAGAGGTGTGTGTGACAGGGAAGAGGGAAGGAGGAGGAGGGGAGTTGGAGGAGGAGGGAGCAAGTGACACAGGGGAAGGGAAAGGGATTAGGCCAGAGACTAGAAACAACAGAGAGCAGGGTCCCAGGGAGCTGATGGGAAGTAATAAATCCTACTGGAACGAAGCAGAAAGGGAATAGAGGAGGGAAAGAGAGGCTGGGGCAGTGAAGGGGAAGCTGGCCCAGACTTCATCCCTCGTCCTCGTCCCTATCATCAGAACTACTGTCCCTCACCTGTTACTGGCCCTGACTCTGGCCTTGACCCTGGCCCTGCCTCTGGCCTTGACCTTGACCTTGGCCCTGGCCCTGACTCTGGCCTTGACCTTGACCTTGGCCCTGACTCTGGCCTTGACCTTGGCTCTGGCTCTGCGGGAGGAGGAATCCAGGCACAGAAGTCGCCCCTATGTCAGGAATACCAATGCCCAGCCTCGGGACGGAATGCACAGCATGCCACAGTGGACCTCCAACCACGCTTAGCCTCCCACGAGGACGCTCAGATCCCCCCTGAACCATGCAACACAGCCTTGGAACATGCAGCCTGCATAAGAGCCAGGCCACCAGGAGCTGGGGGACCCTAGACACAGAGGGGCCTTCAGGGCACCGTCCTGCGGGCAGAGCTGGGTGCAGGGGAGCTCTGAGGACGACTGGGCTCCGACAGCACAGAGAGCCCGTGCTGGGCACCCAACAGGGATGGACCGCACTCCAGGAAACATGACCTGAGACGACTGACTGCGTCTCACGTGGCTTTTCTATGGTGCCACCATCGCAGAGTCAGCACTTGGTCCCGAGGATGGTGTGGGCTGACTTCCCCTCCTCTCCTGCAGCCACATCAGAGCGCTCGCAGGGAGGGTCCGAAAGGGACACCAAGACTTACACCTTCTCTACTTTACCAACAACCTGTGAGGCAGAACAAGGAAAGGTTCAGAGCCACGGAGCACTGAAAGGTCACCCAAAACACATTTCTCATTGGGCTACAACTTGAGACAATACAAATCTGCTCTTAACCGCACTTTAATTCTGAAGTACTGGCTGAGTCTCCAAAGAGAGTGCAGACCAAACCTTCATTTCAGAAGTTAATAAAAAACATTCTAAAGAAATTTCATTACAGGCTTAAATGGGAGTTTAAATATGTGTATTGAATTGGTAAGAAAGGTGAATACTTGCAGGGATCTGGTACAATATATGATAAGCTGTTTTAAGGTAAAAATGGAATAATTAATCATTTAATATATATTTGAAAAGTTTTGAGTTTATAAGAAAAGTTCTATGCTAATTTAAAGGACTAACTCATATCTTCACCCCAATGTTTAATAAAAAGTTAGAAAGAACGTTTTCCTTAATTATTCCCTACTCCCTGCCTTTCCTCCAGGTCCAACACTGCTGGTGCACAGCTGGAGGGGGAGGTTGCAGAATGACTGCCTTTTGAAGTTCTGTCCACTGTTTTAAACACAGCAGTGCCTCCGTTCATGAAACCCCATGTCACAATTCTTTACTCTAAACTTCATCCTCATCACGAGAAAGGATAATTTAGAAATCCCCTTCTAGACTGATTAACAGACTATTTGGTTCATTTGTTCAATAATTCATTTATTCTGCAAATATTTAAAGCTTACGTACTGTGCCTTAGACAGTGTAGGTGCTGGAAATGAAAAACGATGAGACCGAGTCTGTGACTTCAATGAGAAAGTGCCACCTAGACAAGGGTGGGTGGGCGATACAGACACCTAAAAAAGAGCCATCATTGCAGGTGAGAGGTGGTCTCAACAGTAGAGGGTTGGTGGAGAGCGGAGAGGACCACAGCAGCGGGTCCTACGCTCTGCGGAATGGCACGCGTGACTCCCCTGCCCAGAATGCCAGGTCGCTTCCTGCACTTTGGTGGAAGGGTGCAGCAGTGCAGGCACTGCCAGGGGAAAGCAGAGGGCATATTCAGCAGGGACAAATGTGCAAGGTGCTGGCAGGCAATGAGTGGGCGTGCTTCCAGACTTCCAGTTCACATCTCCCTGGGGCTACAATGGCATTTAATCTCAGGGAGATGTGGGATTCCTTCTTTAGACTCTACTGCAAAATATGTTCAAATTTGTACCTTTGGCCTGGACCTCTCTTTAACTTTCTGATTTGTATAAATAGCTGCCTCTTTAATATTTCCTCTTGGATACAGTTTCAAAGATTATTCAACCCTCACATGTCCAAATCTGGCCTCCCTTACTCTTCCCTTCTAAACCCTGGTCCTCTGTCCTTGTTCCCTAGTCCAGGGAGTCACACCAACCAAATCCTACATGGCACTTAAGGCACAGACCTGGAAGTCATCCTAGACATTGACTTCTTCCTCCCCTCCAAACCCCACCAGAATCCAACCACTGGCAACTGCTGGTGCTTTTGGCTTTCAACACCTGTTCACATCTCTCCATGTCCATCATTACAATGTCTTTCATTCAGGCCCTCCCTGCCACAGGGCCTATGCACATGCTGGTGCCTCAGCCTAAATCAGCTCTCCTCTTCTTATACTTCCTTAACCTGATTGATTGACACTAATTTAGTCCAGGGAAACCTTTCCTGACTAGATCAACACCTCCCATGAACTGCTTGCCCTCAAAGCAATTTTCCTTTCGATACTTATCACAATAATAACTCTGGGATCCTTTAAATAATTTCTTTTTCCCTACTAGACTGTTATGTTCCATGAGACAGGAATTATATATTTTTTCCCCAGTATTCTAAAACCGCTGCTTAGAACACTGAATACATGCAGGATGAAGCATGCATCCACATTCAGACTTTAGTTGCAGGACATTCTCTGTAACTTAGTAGTTTCCCTAAAAAATACAGGGTCTGTGATAGCACCCTGTAATAGAGCTACCGCATCAAGCTCAACTTGCCTAAAAGGCTTTATGCCATCCCCAAATGTTTCCTGGGAGTAGCCTTCCCCCTTCCCAGTCCTTTGAAAAAGACACAGCTCCACCCTTTTCTTTCTAGTTGAGAGAAAGCTTACAGAAGTCTAGGTTCAAGTTGAGGTCAATGGTTTTCAGAAAAAGAGACAAACTTTTCATTCAAATATTATGTGATTTCATAACATTTAAACTACTTATAACATTAGAATGCAACTTTTGTTGTTGGTTCCATTTTATCTCTATTACTATTTCTAGAACAGATAAATGCATAAAGAACTTACATGACCTTTCCTTTTTCTTTTTTTGGTTTATTATTCCTTATTTTCCAAACTCTTTATTGACATTAATTCTCCCAGGCTTCAAATATAAGGTGCTTGACCCTAAGTTTCATTTGTTAAGAAGGATTCTTACAATTTCGCACTTTGTTTGGAACCTGTAAAGTTGAATGTTTGCACACAATTAAAAATTAATTGATGACAACATAGGCAACAAAGGATAAAAAAAAGATAAAATGGACTTCATTAAAATTAAAAACTTCAATTTTAAAAGTGCATTAAAAGATATTATACCAAGAAAGTGAAAAGACAACCCACAGAATGGGAAAAATTTACAAATCACGTATCTGATAAGGGTTTAATACCCAGAATATGTAAAGAGCTCCTACAACTCAAGAACAAAAGGCAAGCAACCTGATAAAAAATGGGCAAAGGACTTGAATGACATTTCTCTAAAGAAGCCATACAAATGGCTAATTAAGCACATGAAAGGTTCCCAACATTAGGGAAATGCAAATCAAAACCACAAGGAGATGCCACTTCATACCTACTAAGACATATGTCAGACAGATAAAGCAAGCACACTAAGATATCACTTGTCTGTGGAACCTAAAAAGCCAAACTTGCAAAAACAGAGTAAAATGGTGGTCTGGTCAGGGGTTAGGGGTAGGGGAAGAGAGATGCTGTTTAAACGCACAAACTTTCAACTAGTAGACAAGTTCTACAGATCTGATGCACAGTATAGTGAATACAGACAATGGTATTATAACCATTAAACTTGCTAAGAGACCAGATTTTATTTGTTCTCACCACAAATAAGGAAATGATGATTATCTGACATGATAAAGGTGCTAGAGGCACAATGGCAATCATATTACAACTAGAGGCCTGGTGCATGAATTTGTGCACCAGTGGGGTCCCTCAGGTTGGCCTGCAGTATCGGGCCAAAACAAGCACTCCGACATCCCGAGGAGTCCAGGATTGTGAAAGGGTGCAGGCCAGGCCAATGGACCCCACTGGTGCACGATCGGGGCTGGGGAGGGACACAGGAGGTTGGCCAGTCGGGGAGGGACCACTGCGGGAGGGCTCCAGGGCATGTCTGGCCCGTTTTCGCTCAGTCCTGATCAGTTGGACCCCAGCAGCAAGCTAACTTATCAGTTGGAGCATCTGCCCCCCACTGGTGGTCAGTGCACATCATAGTGACTGATTGACTGGTAGACTGGCCCCTGGTGGTCAGTGCACGTTATAGTGAGTGGTTGAACAGCCTTAGCATATTACACTTTTGATTGGTTGAATGGTCGACTGGACACTTAGCATATTAGGCTTTTATTAAAATATAGGATATATAAATGTATCAAATCAACATGCTATACACTTTAAATCTATATGATGTTATATATGGAGTATATTTTAAACTCTCCCCAACACTTCTCACCTACTATAGCTATTTAAAAACAAAACAAAAGAGAAAATAAGTGCTGGCAGGGATGTGGTGAATTTGGAACTCTTGTTACTCTCATTACATTGCCAGAAAAGGGAAAAGGTGCAACTGCTGTGAAAAACAGTTGTGTGGCTCCTCAAAAGTTAGAATCGCTATGTGACCCAGCAGTTCCACTCATGGGTACATACCCAGAAGAAATGACAGCAGGGATTCAAACACATACTTATACGCCGATGTGGATAGCAGCAAAATTCACAGTAGCCCGAGGGGAAAACAACCCAAATGTCCATCAACAGATGAAAGAGTAAACAAAATGTGGGTAAGTCTCTCAATCTGGTGAAAATAAATAAGGTCTTATGTTCTAGGAGGTGGCAGCAAAGACCGAATTAGCGAGCACTGAACTGCTCCTCCTACGGCAGCATGAGGCTCTCAAGAGCCACTGGCTCTAACATTTTCATCAACTGACCTATACCTACTCCCGTTTTATGTGTATCTCTGTTAGAGACACCTTAGCGACACATACTGTTGTTTCATGAACTCACGGCCAACAGCACAGAAAGAAGCTGATTTAGAGCCTAGATTTTCTCCTTAAGGCGCATTACAGCCTCTTGCTCTCAGGAACCCTAGACTTCAGCACATGCTTGGGAGTCACGTTCACAGGGAAATCACCAACAAAAAGCCCAATGGTGCCAACCTATGGCACTAAGTAGACCATGAGAAGGACACTTGTTTACAACATGAAGGCTGACATGGGACACAGTCTCAGCTGAAACACACAGGCTGGGCCGCGGAAACGCACTGCCTCTGTGCAGGCCTGCGAACAGCCCTGAGAGTGCTGCAAGGGTTGACAAATAAAGGTAGAAAGAGGCCAATTCACAAGTGCAAAACCTGTTATCAACGAGGACCCACTGTATATACATACAATGCAGTAATATTCAGCCGTCAAATGAAATCCTGATACATACTCCAATAAGGGTGAACGCTGAAGACGTGCTAAGTGAAATAAGTCAGAAGCAAAAGGACACACCTTGTCTGATGCAATACCTAGAACAGGCAAATTCACAGACTAGCGGTTATCAGGGTTTTGGGTGGGGGGAATGTGGAGTTACTGCTCCCTGGGATCAGAGTTTCTGTTAAGGAAGATGAAAAAGGACTGGAGACGGACAGTGGGGAGGGCTGTACAGCAATGTGAATGCAATTAGCACCCCTGCACTGTACACTTAAAGTAATTAAAACGGAAAATTCTGTTACATATATTTTATGACAAAAATGTATGTGCTAAATGAAATTAAATGGATCACTTTAATCTCCTGTTGAAAAGAAATGGAGACACACTGGATGACACCAACAGCCTCTTGCCCTCACTTCTTTTTAAAGAAAATACCCTCCTTACTATGTTTTTCTTTGGCTTATAAGCCATATTTTAAAACAGGCTTATTATTTAGTAATATCAACTAATTACTGAGGACAACAAGTAAATTAAAATGTGCACGTCAGTTGTTTGGCCGCACTTCATGCTTTTGGTGAAGATTTATGCAGTAATAGAATTATTCTTTGTAATTGCCAAGAGAAGGGTCACCTTGAGAGCCAACAACTGCCGTTCCTGATTTATCTTGGGATACTGTTGCCTGCAGGTCACCGTATTCGGGTGAACCAGTCCTCCCAGGTAAATAGTGCTGGTGCTATTTCAGTATCTTGGCACTCTGTGTCCACTTTTAATCTCTTCCATTGCTTTTGTTTCTTTGATCATCAATCTATTTTTCATCTGCTTCCTTCCCCACTGAACACCCCTATTTTCATATCTCCAGGGAGAGCCATCTGTTGGAATATGGCTGTGGTTCACTTCATCACTCCAACGTTCCAGTTTATTTTCTGTATCTCTTGACCCAACAAATACAAAGAAGCACTGCTGGAGAGACACAGAGGAAATGCGCGCATGTGGAATACAAACAGCATTAACATGTAAACTTAAAACATAGGAAGGAATTCACGGCCAAAGGAAAACCAACCGCAATTCTTTTAATCTTTGAAAGTGCATCACAAAACTAACAGTTTGGCTTCTCCTATGACTGCAAAGAAGAATAAATAAAATTGTCATGAAAACACCCCAAGCAGCTGTGCAGCCTTAACAGAAGAACTACATGAATGTGCACAGAAGTAGGTGCTTCTACACTCACACTTCCTAGAAATTAGACAGTCTGAGTGTAGATACCAAAAGCGGCTGTTTTCTATTAATTGTGGCTTTGTACCAGTCAAGCTTTTGGAGCCAACTGGATCATCTTTCTTTTGGGACAATTCCCACATACAATTATGTGAGATTTATATATTCTGATTTATACATATGCAGGCATGTGCACGATGATTTGGTAAAGAGTAATTTTTAAATTCTCAAATGATAGCTTTTTTTAACTCCTAAAAATTGCAAGCAGCAGTGGATTCCTTCACAAACATACATCTGTTTAGAAATCATAAAGACATAAGAAATAACGCTGCAGTCTGCTTTATGAAGGCTAATTAACAGGTACTCACTCATTAAAGACCAGGTCTGGTGCAAAATAGAGAAATTGGCTGTTCGTGTGTTTGTACGACCTCCAGCTCAAGGCGAACGAGGATAGACACATCCAGGAATACTGGATGAGGGTGATTTGGTCCTCAAGAGGCAAGTTTTTAAATCCTGAAGAACAGAACAATTAAACACAGAAATACACTTAGCATTTGAGTACATTCCAGGAAGAAGCTTCTTAAGTTAACCTCCCAACAGCCACCTTCCCCTAAGATTCCTATCAATGTCACAGTCATTTACAGAGTACCCACCCTGGGCTTGGCCCTGTTTAACGCCTCATTTCAATTCACTCTAAATTCTCAATGAGGGTGAATAGCCAGGGCCAATAAGACTGGGGAATTCAGGGCGTTTCGCTGGATGATGGTCTAAAATCCTTGGTTAGCCTGAAAGACTCTGTATTAACCTGTAAAACATCTCTATCCTACTCCCAGTTAATAATATTAACATATAGGGTAATTTAATAACATCAGCTACTGTGTTATCTGCAATTATGTAGCTTTTACTCTTCATGAGTTTGCAGTGGTTGAACAAGCATTATTCCTTGCTTCCCCATAGTCTGGGATAACCCTGGACTTCAACAAAGTTCTGAAGTTGGATAAGCACTCTTGGCACCTGTCCCCTGCTCCTTTCTGGGCCTCAAGCCCTTCTTTTGTTCCTTTTCCCAGGTCCTGTATTCCCAGTGACATTAGGCTCCTCTTCAAAAAATCCGTCACCGAGCTTTCCCCAGTCTGCATTCCTATGGCTGTTGGTTGGCCACAGGTCCTTTAACAAACTGCTTTGGGTAACTGTACTGGGCTGTTATGGTAGCAATTCTAAGTGATGTTTCTGTAAATTAATGGGGATCTTATTCATAAAATCCTGTGGCATAAAAAATGACTAAAGTAGGAATTTCAAGGACAATTTAAAGGGTGCTAGAGGTTAAGATGTTATTTTTTGAAAGGACATATTTTTAGGGGCTCCTACAACTTAATAGACAGGTCTTGGTGTACTTGGCCTCTGGTTAGATCAGCCTTGGTTACAAGCTGCTAGTAACAGGCTGTTCTGCTTTCACGACCATTTCTCTGGGATGACATTGCCATCGCAGTCATCCACAGGAAATGTGTGACCTGTTACCAAGAGAACCTTCAACTCTAACTGCTCCGCAGAAGTGAGCACACTAACCAGAATTCCGCGACGCACTCGATTCATCTGATAATTTTACAATTTGCTCCCGGGATTTAAGAGAAAGCCAACTCTGATCACTCAGTTGGATGTGGTGAAAGAGGTTGCCCTGCCCTGTCCAGTTCAGGACACAGACCATGGAAGGAGAGGCAAGCCTACCTGGAATTACCTTTGCCCACTTCACGACTTGAATCATCTGCTTGCCCGCGAGGCGGTTCAGCGTGGAGAGCAGGCTCTCGGCGGTGTCCGGTTTGGAGCCGTCGTAGCCGGCATACACGATTTCGGGCTCGATGCTTTCTAGGATCATCCCAGGGGAGGGTGTGAGTGCGCGTGAGATTGTGGAGAGCTGAGGGACCAGTGCCGTGTTGACAGAGGGCTCTTTTGCGGGGGCGATGTAGGTCGTCCCTTCCTCAGGGCTCTGGGGCGGTGGGGGTGGTGGCGGGGGCTGTTGCTGCTGTGACTGCTCCTCATGAATCCCTTTTAACTTTCCCAACTTCTTTGACTTCCGGGCTGTATAAAAATCATAAGTGATGAGAGCAAATTAAAATGACGATAGGGATATACACCATATGAGTTAAATTACAATCAAACATTGATTTATATAGAGTGGGACAAAAGAAGGTTTACAATTATTCGTGTGGAAAATAAAGGGATCCTTAATAAATAATAATACAAGAATAAGATCTGCTTTGTGTACTGGCAACTGTAACCTACATTTGCCCCACCCTTCATTGGTTACAACATGCCTTTCCTCTATAGGTGACTTACGATACTAACAGAAATAGTAGCTTTTAAAATATTTTTGGAATACCATGTCCCAATGCTTTATATAAGTGAACCAATTTAATGACTTTATAAATAGGCACTATTCTTAGTCTCATTTTATAATGAAGAAACTGAGACCAAAAGGGTTATGAGATCTGCCTAAGATCGCACAGCAAGTGTATGTAAAACAGAGACACAAGTTCAGAGGAAAAAGTCATTTCGTGGGTTAATAAATGACATATGCCTCAGCTAAGCCTTCCATACGTCAGTAATTCCCACTTCTTATCCACTGAAGAGTTGCCAGCAAGCACCAGGATGGCCTGACTGAGCTTGTTATCCTCGTGCTGTCCCTGCTCCCTCTGACTAGGAGCTTCTTTGGTGCTGCTTCCTCCCCCTGTTGTGGCCCCTGCACAATCACCTGCTTATGCAGAGTGGTTATTTTGTGCAAATGCTGCCAGCCCAGCATCCCCAGCTCTATTGTGGGCGCAGAAGCACAAATATGGGGTGTTCCTCCTCTGCTACAGCCCCTTTGGCACCCTGGGAAAGGCTATACCTAATGCAAGTGATTCACAGATTTCCACAGGATGAGTGGGAGAGCAATCAACCCCAAATCAACGTAACAAAGGGGAAGAAATTAAATATCTGGATGATTTCAAAATGGACAGCTAACGAGTAAATGCACAGGAACTGATGCCACACAAAAAATCAGGTGCAAGTTACAGCAATACATACAAAATACAATCTTTAAAAGTCTGTCCACTCTTTGTTTTTAATACAAGTAAGGAATTCACATAACATATAGCCTAGAATTAAAAAAAACCATAATACTATATGAGTCCCACTTTAGACTTTTAGAACAAGTGACCATATATATGCTCTGATGTACCCAGAACAGCCCTGGTTTATGCCTGTTTTCCCAGCATGATTATCAATAGTGCCCTGCTTACTCCTAAAAGTGTCAGATTTTGGTCAATCAATACTGTGCTCATCTTTTTAAAAAATATATTTTATTGATTTTTTACAGAGAGGAAGGGAGAGGGATAGAGAGTTAGAAACATCGATGAGAGAGAAACATCGATCAGCTGCCTCCTGCACACCTTCCACTGGGGATGTGCTTGCAACCAAGGTACATGCCCCTGACAGGAATCGAACCCGGGACCCTTGATTCCACAGGCCAACGCTTTATCCACTGAGCCAAACCAGTCAGGGCTGTGCTCATCTTCATTAAAACCAAAAAAACAGTGCTAACTCTATTAGCAACTGTCTTTTTTTCACACTCCTTTCAAGGTTATTATTGTTAAAATAGATAATGGAAATGAAGGTGTGAGAAGGTGGAAGGGGATATTGGCAGGCAGATAGGAGGGTTATGGGTGGATGGCAGGTGGGTAGGGTGGGTAAGTAGATAGGGAAGATTAATGAATGGATAAAGAGAAGAGAAAGCCCAGAATTTAGAGATGTGGTAATAACTCAATTTGCAATTGGAAGGTTTTCCATTTTTTAAAAGAATTTGCTTTAAAATTCTTGAAGACCCAGACAACTTCTACTTAGTTTAACATATGTGGGGAATTTACAGGATATAAATGTAACACTGTGTAGGACTATGCCACACCAATGAACTTGATTTTAATAGTAACCATTCGTGTTTACAATTACAGCCATTAACATTTACCACATTCACCACAGAAACACTTACCAATTCAGATAAAAGCCACTATCCAACAATAGAAGTACCGGCCACACATTCATTAAATATTGGAATGGGCTTAAAAGATGAACAAGCTATAATTCCTATTTTAAGGAGTTTAAAATCAGCAAAGTAACTTTAAAATTCTAATAATTTCAAATAATTTCATTTCTTATAGACCGTTTCCTCCTATAAAAAGTTGAGGCAGAAAAATCTGATTATTTTGAATAAAAAACAGATGTGTCAATCTCATGAATACTAATGGAAGCTGCAACAAAGTATTGTCCAATAGCACTGAGCATACAGGAGGTAACCAAGGTGTGTCTGAAGAATGAACAAAAGAAAAAACAGCAGCTAAATGGAAAAAAAAAAAAAGAAAGAAAAGAAAAAAAGAAAAGGCAAAACAGAGGAGAAGAAAAGAACCAAACATGTAGATAATCCAAAATGCTGGCCAACTGATGACTCTGGAAGAGCTTGGGAAAATCCTTAAAAGCGTATCCTGGTCATCGGGAACCAGACACTTGGAACTGCCCCTGTGCCACATACACCTGCGTAAGCCTCAACTGATTCTCATATGAGAAATGGAGACAGCAGGGCTGCCCTCTCCTATCTCACAGCGAGCTAAATGGATGAGAAAAATAAAAGCCTGTTGAAAGTTGTTACTAACATCTGAAATAGTATTTCAATGTTACTTCCATTCTTTCCCATAATTTCGCAAATATTAAAAATGTCCCCATTCATGAAAATGTCCTCACCTTGTACAAAACTACATCTGATAATAACCACAATTTGATTGACTAGATATAGCTCTGGGTGATATTCTCAAATTTTATTAAGAGTGATATTTGCTTGCAAATTAATGATAAAATTCACGTTTGTTTAAGGCCTTAGGTCTATAATGCTGTGTTTATTCTCATGGTCTATTTAAGGTCAGTGCAATGAAATACCATGAAAAAAGACCCTTAACATTTCCTCTAGTGTTATAAACTGTGGCCTAGAATGTAACCTACTGAGCAGATTATCAACATTCTGTTTAGCATGTCAGTCATATTTAATTTCATGCTGTGGTTTTATGAATATATATAGGGCACTTGGAATTGAATAATAATCTGTATTTACTTAAATACTTCAAGGCAATATGTACTCTCAGTGTGCAGATTCTTCATCCAGTATCTTTTCTCAGAGCATGGAGGTAAGGTTACATATTAATTATACTTGCTCCAGGCAGCCTTCCTAAAATGCTTAACCGTTCTATGCTGTTTTTCTAACACCTGCTGTATTCTAGAATTAAAGCTCCCGGAAGTTGATAAGGTCTTATGTATTCCTACAACATTCTTCATGATACTTATGGGTACTCAATAAATGTTTGTTGACAGAATTTATTTCATTTTCAAATTTTAAGTATTTGTTTACTTCCATATAGGAAACATAGGCAAGTTTCTGAGATTTTGATATTCAATTTCTGAATTATTATTCTTCCTTTTCAAAGTGTCTACTGATCCATTTGTACTAGTAGAGTTGTTACTCTTAAAATGACATCACTCAAATAACAATAAACTAAATGTACTGGGCACTTAGGGGTTCAGCACAGTTCAAAACTGTGATTAAGTATATTATTTCCATTTTACAGGTAAGAAAACTGGAGCACAGAGAGATACGCCCTCCAAGGCCACAGCCTGGGCTCAGAGCCTACACTTAACCTCTGTACCACACGCTCTCTCTGCTAATCCTTTCTCTTTGTTTAATTTGTATTTATTTACACTTTAAGGTTAGCAGGAGCTTCAAATCCAACTGTATAATTGAGAAGTTTGCTAATTACACTGGAAAAATCTTTAGCCAAAGATACCTGATGAGCAGGTTTCCATTATCCAAAGCAGGAGTGAACATAAGTTTTGGGCCTTATCCCTACCTGCCACCTTCCTTAAGTGTGGAGTTAATAGGCTTGGGCACTCAAGCTCCCACGTGGCCAGAGCCACACTTTATTTCTCCACTGCCAACCACAGTTGCGCGAGTGTGCGTGTATGGCGTGCATTAATCTGACTAAATGTCTCCCAGTCCCACGTACGCCTGGAGGAGTCTCACTTTTCCTACCTGGATGCCATAGTCAGTAGCACATGGGTAGTGGCTGCCCTCTGGGGCCAAATCCTTAATTACTGGCAGCATCCTGACAGCCAGTTTCTCCCGGCCTTGCTGGGAGGCAGAACTGTACTGACTTCTCAAGAATTGTTCCTCTGGAGCTGTGGGGTGGAGAGGCCCTGCTTCCTATCCTGCCGACATGCGCAATGCACCCAGCTGTGAGCCTCTGGTGGGACCCTATAAAAATGGTGGCAAGCTCCCAGTGGGGATCTCTAGATGCACAAAGGCCGTGAACGTGGCATGACAACCCTTCCCTTTCGCTTTGCTCCACCTGCTGAGGCTGATATGACCCAGTACATACCCTTTTGGCAAATTACTGGTGTGGCAGAAAGGTGGCTGACTAGAAACTACATTTTCTTGCTTCCCCAGTAAAATGACGAGACCAGCAGGGTTCTTGTGGTCCTTCCATCATGACTTTCTCAAGTGTGCGCAATTAAAGATCCTTTAGATTCAGAAGCAGGGAATCAGCACAGATTTTTTTTTTTTTTTCTTCTGGAGTAGAATAAAACACCGATATGGAATGTTTTCAATCACAACATTTCACAGGAAAAAGTTAAAGTGAGAAAGAATTCTGTCATTTTAGACATACTTCCTGCCATGTCTTGACATTTTCAGTGTTGGCAGTAATTATAATGAGGAAGATATATGGATGTTATATGAAAACACGCATCTTTCTGTTCATGGGCCAAGTGTAATCACTGGCTTAAACCCACAGGCCGCTATCTGCATCCACCCCTTCTTCTCTCTCTCACAGCCCCTCACCCAGATCCGGAGTTCCTACTTTCCACGTCCTCTTTACTTGAGGACTTCTCTTTGCCTTTCTATTGCCAGAGGCAGAATGCTGGGAGAGTTCAGGAGACAACCAAGTATTTTTGTCATGACACCAGAGGAAGGAATGTCATTTTTCTACAAATTTACTTGGTTTTGCAGCAACACTTCTCTCATTTGTACTAATATCAAATGGGCATCTATGGTTCTCAAGGTCACACACACCACAGAACTGGGGTGGGGGTCCAGGGCACACTGATTCAGGAATAAATAACTAATGTCTCAATCGATAATACTGAAAAGGCACTGCCATTGTTTACAAATACTCCTCGAGAGGTTAAGAAACTTGAAAATAGAGCATTTTAAAAAGTACCTCCAAATATTCTTAATCTACGTTATGTAACAAATTAACAGGCATTATTGATTTTATTAGCATAGAAAACATGCGCAGGCAACGCAAACCCAACCTTTGACTTCTTTAAAAGACATTGCGTACCACACATACACAAAGTGGTAAACTATGTGAGGTGATGAAGATGTTACAAATCAGCTTGATTGTAGTCATTATTACACAGGCATACTTATGTCATAATATGTTATACACCTGAAATATATCCATTTTTATTTGTCAACCATAACCTCCATAAACAGGGGGGAAAAGACATTCCAAATTAATGGATCTCCATATATTAAATATGAATGTGTATATAAAGATATTCATAGGTACCTTTATATCTTTAATAAAAATACTTTTGCTGCTATTATTGTAGGATACATCTGTCCATTACTTAGGCACATAACTACTGTCTACCCGCTGTGTAGACAGTGCCCTGCTTTTGTGAGCAGTGCAATGTTGAGTAACAAGGTCTGTACCAGAGATCCCAGTCTCAGAGATGTTGGATCAATACAGAAGAAGGTAATTGGGTTTATAAAGCTATAATATGTAGTGAGTCAGTGGAACTAACAATATATTCAGAGTCAGACAATGGAAGGGTGAAGAAGTTTTATGTTCCTGGGAGCTCACACTTCCCTGTACAGCTCGTATTAATTCTCACCATGCCCTGGTTTGCTTTTGTTGTGATTCAGATCACACCGATGGCCCATGTGGAGACTGGGCCATTCTCCTGAGTAGGAATCCACCCAAAGTAATGACATCCCCAAGAGGAGAATCTGTAAGACCTGCAGCCAATCTGAGCAGAAAGACCAAAGGGAATCTTAGGGAGTTGCAATAGGGTCCATTGGCTTTTCAGAGAAAGTAACGGTTCCGGAAGACAATCCTCAGTGACGGATCCTGATACCTTCCTTGCTGGAGACAGGGAGTCAGAAAGGGGCAAAGCCGAAATGCATCTGCGAGGTACTTCTGGGGCTAGACAGATAATTACCGTG
This sequence comes from Myotis myotis, assembly GCF_014108235.1. Lineage (NCBI taxonomy): Eukaryota > Metazoa > Chordata > Mammalia > Chiroptera > Vespertilionidae > Myotis > Myotis myotis. Next base: position 54,327,574 of record NW_023416368.1, read on the forward strand.
ATTGCATATTTTCTGTAATTATATTCTTTTTTTTTTCCTCCTCGAATACTTAGCAACAGTTTTTCCTCCATTTTTTTTTTTTTTTCCTTTTTATGCCAGTCAGACTCAGGAATGTGTGCACACATTAGAATGTGTGTGGGGAGGGTTCCTTTGGGCCAGGGTTTTAATTAATTTATTTAAAATTTTTTTTAAAAAAATATTTTTTATTGATTTTTAGAGACAGAGGAAGGGAGAGGGCAAGAGAGATAGAAACACTGATAAGAGAGAAACATCATTGATTGGCTGCCTCCTGCATGCCCCCACTGGGGATTGAGCCTGCGACCTGGGCATGTGCCCTTGACCAGGAATTGAACCAGTGATCTCTTGGTTCATAGGTTGATGCTCAACCTGAGCCACACTGGCCAGACAAGGGTTTTAAAGGTGAGGCAACCTGTCTCTGAGTTCTGGCCAGGCTGGGATGGCATTAAAGCAAGAAAGAATCTCAGAAGAAGAGGAAGCAGGATGCAGAGAAATGGCCTCTTGGTGACAGCTTCTGGGTGACGGAGAAACCTGCCCGAGGTTTCTTCTACCGCAGCCTTAGCTTGGATTGTATTAAATCAAGAGACTGCCACTGGGCTGAGCAGTAATTCCAAAGCTCCTCCTGGCACCGCTTCTGCAGAACTGCAGGCCGTGGCGAAGCAGAGGCAGCTGAGGCCTCCTGTGTGGCCAGCAGGTTTGTGACATGGCCCCCTCCTACGTAGGCCTCGCCATTGTTGTGCCCATCTCTATCTCCGGGAAACCTCGAAAGGGAGCAACAAAATGACAACCCTCCACGCACAAAGCTCTGGACAAAATGATGCTTATGGAAGAGAATGGTGGAAAAAGATGGACTGACTTATCCTAAGGCAGAAGGGGAGGGATATGAGAAACCAACCAGCAATTTCAAAAATGTCGGGCATTTGCCAAATCATGGTGAGCATCTCTTTTCTATCTCCACTGAAGTCAAGGTAAGATATAACGTGTTCAAAGGGCAGAAGACAGGATTTAGATCAGACACTGGGATAATGTCCTCCAAGTGTTCTGGAACAAGTTAGAGAGAGCCTTCAATGCATTACTGGCAAGAACATGTAATATCCTCTTCTAAAAACTCGAAAGTAGCAGGGGGACAGATACCCTGCCTGCCTGAGTGTGGTCCTGCCCTAAGGCAGGAGAATGGGACCCAGTGACCCTACTATGGGAGTAAGACCTCCATGGTACAGTCCCGCCACTTCTCTAGTTCAGGAATAAATTCCTTACACTTCTAAGTCTGGTAAGAGACAATTTTAGAAATATTTTTCCAAAATACGTTCAAAGAGCAAATACGGGGCTCTCAGACTGCATGCCTGGAAGAACGTCCAGCACCATGGAAAAAACACCTCCCCCCCCCGCCCCAAGTCACTCCGCCTTTTTTAATAAATAGTTTCACCGCTATAAGTTACAGGATTGTTTACTCAGTTCTGTATTTAAAATGGTTTCTCCTAATCCTGAGACTATATAATTTTATTAGTGGGAACAATAGCAATAGTAAAGAGCTATTATTAATAGAATCTGTGTATCATGGGCTAGGACACCATCTTTTAAAAATACCATCCCCTTTAATCCTCCTAAGTGCCCTAGGAGTGGGTACCACTGTTATCACCACTGCACAAGGTCCAAAGGATATACTCACAGTTACTGTGGTTGAGTTAGAAGAAGGTGACTTATTGTAATGACATGGAAAAAAAAAATAGAGAAACCCCGTTACACTTAAAGATGATATTGAATCAGAAGGTCCAAGGGCTGTGAACAGGACCGAGAGCTCAAATGACTTCTAAATTATCAGCAAGGTTACCACTGGATCACCTCTACTGAAGAGCTTAGTCTTTTTAATAGGAGGTGCATAACAACCTGTCCCAATGCATGTGTTCTCTCTAATTCCCTGGCACAACACTCAACTTTTGTGTACTCAGGGGCTACTGCTGTATAAGATCACCTAGGCTTTTTGCTTTTGCTCCTGTTATGACACCTTAATTCTGATGGGAGGAGAAACCAAAGAAGGAAGAAATCAAACCAGTCAGTCTGTATAAATAACAGAATATATTTGGGGAAGAACTTGCTACTTACGATTAAAAATAAAGTTTGTAAGCTCCATTACAAATATTAGTTGAGTTCTTCAGAAAAATATATAAATATTTTATTTCTTTATTTTGTTTTTGTTGATTGTCACCTGAGACTATTTTTTTCATTGATTTTTAGAGAGTGTGGAAGGGAGGGAGGGAGGGGGGTTGAGGGAGGGAGACAAGGAGAGTGTGAAGGTGAGGGAGGGAGAGAGAGAGAAACATTGATGTGAGAGAGACACATCAATTGGTTGTCTCCTGCACACACTCTGACCAGGGCTGGGTATCAAACTTGCAACCCAGGCATGTGCCCTTGACAGGGAATTGAATTCAGTGCGCAGGCGGATACTCTAACTACTGACACTGGCCAGGGCAGTCATATTTTTAAAACCCAATGATAATTCTTTAGAAAATAGAGTTGACCCTTGAACAACATGAGTTTGAATCTCACAGATCCACTTACATGCAAATTTTTTCAATAAATATATACAGTACTGTAAATGTAATTTTCTCTTATGATTTTAATAGCATTTTCGTTTCTCTAGCTTACTTTATTCTAAGAATCCTATATAATCCTATATAATAAAAGGCTAGGGACCATAAGTGTAACTGGAATGATCGCTCGACCAGTCGCCATGAGGTGCACTGACCACCACTCGGTCCCTCCCATCCCTCATCTCCCCTACACCCCCACCTCTGCCTGCAGGCTAATGGGGAACCACAGGGAAGCGGGTGGGTGGCAGGAGGACCCGGCTGACCGTCAGGCCACTGGGATCCACAGCTCATCCCCAGCTGCTTGGGGGCCCAGGACGGCAGGAAAGCGAGTGCTGGTGACTTCACCTCCATGCACGTGGCTGGGCCGGCCGCTGATGGAACGCGTTGCCCACTCAGGGCTGCTCACGTGGGTGCTGCTGCTGCTGCTGCCGCTGCTGCTGGGAATTGTGGTGTTGACGGAAGCTGCAGGGCACGCCTGTGACCTACCTGCCCCCAGTGGCAGAGGCGGCATTTGGCCTGGGGACTGGCGAATGGGCAGATGGCCCTGACTGCAGGCTAGGCCTAGGGACCCTACCCGCACGATTTCGTATGCTGGGCTTCTAGTACAGTATATAATACATATAACTTACAGAATATGTGTTAATTGACTATGTTATTGGTAAGGCTTCTGGTCAATGTTAGGCTATTAGTAATTAAGTTTTTGAATAGTCAAAAGTGATATGTGGATTTTCAACTGTGCAGGGGGTCAGGACCCCTAACCCCTTCATTGTTCAAGAGTCAACTGTACAAATTACCTGCTTTGTAAATGCCTATTCTTTGGAAATAACTATACTATGAGTATATATAAAACAAAACACAAACAAGTAAGCCAAAGAGAGAGAGAGAAAAGCCTTCATTTAGTTTTATAGTATGTTTAAAATAAGGAAAATACACACTATGAAAATAGCTGTGGCCGCCCAGCAAAAGGTCCCTCCCTCAGTTAAAAAGTTAATTCTTTAACAGCTGCAAGAGCTGCTTGCCCTCCTGGCATATGTTTGAGCAGAGAGTTTATTACATGAAGCACGATCTTATTGGCTATGCAAGGTAAATAGTCTCATTAAGAATGTTTTATGAAGAAACATTACTGTTCTAACAAGGTCAAGGGGTGAACAAGGCATGAGAAAGAGTCAAAAGACAGTGACCCGGAACTAGACCAAAGCACCCAGCTTAATTTACTGTGCCTTCCCAAGTCCAAGTGTGATCCTCAATGGGCTCAGGCTGAAATGAACTCCTCAGATGCTGGAGCACACGCCGGGCAGGAAACCGAGGAAGAGTCCCGTGCCTACCTCCCCCAACTGGCAAGTGGGCTAAGCAGGACCTACCCTTAAGAAACATTACATACATAATATATTATATTTCAGAGTTTACCCAACAGATATATTAAGAAGTTATTTACACTAGGTCATGGCATTTTTCTTTATAAAATTTTCAGCAGAAGACTCCTTAAATAAGCTCTTAAAGAACATCTAACAGGTAATGCTGACCATTTGTGTGCACATCACTTTTTAGGCCTGTTTCAATTACTGTTTTTCCCTCTCAGCGTTTGCTGCTACTTTACCGCAATGGTTTCCTCGTCTTGGCCCATTTAATTTTGTCCAGTGACCTTACAACTTGGACGTGTCTGAGAATTCTAATGCAATGAAAGAAATTGCCTAAATTCAATTTCATTTTTTTTTCCTGCTTAGCATTTGTGTACATGAGAAAGAAAAAACTATGGAGTGGAATGAAAAAATATACAGACTAGTTTTATCTCCAATACCAATTTTCTTCAAAATATTTCATACCCCTTAGCTTGATATTCTTTTGTAAAATAATTACTTAGAGCTTCATCATAGTTTTAATTTTTAAAAAACTTATTTAGGAATATATTTGATATAAAATAAAATAAAATTATAAGTCATGATATTTATATGAAAAGTAAATTGACTAGGTTTTAGTTGAGACTACCAATGTTGAGATTATAACTGAATGTTAAAAATTATTCAAATTTTTGCTTAGGTACGAAGAAGAACTGGTGAGTCAGGTAACCACACATAAAGTAATAATTCCATGAATTGATACAAAACTTATTTCTCACAATTTGTATGACACAGGAGATATTCTGTATTTCTGTGTACTATTACTCTAGTATTCAGAACATTTTCCAAAAGCAAGACAAAAGAAGCCAAGCAGAATGTTTAAAAATCTTCAGGTTAGAAGCTAACACAAACATCAAAAAGGATGTGTATAATAAGCACATGTTAATGAGTCAACAAGATGCCACTCATGTTGGGGGTGGGGAGGATGGTAATTAAGTAGGTCTGGGGAAAAAGAAAGGTCCATGTTTATAGATTTTATGCATTTTAAATAAATATTACTGCTTCTTATTTTACTCTATTTAAAAACTTTTTACCCACATTTTACTTCACTGACATTATTAGAACGAGTCTAACTTAAGAATTAATAGTAGCCAATGATGCATGTACTTGAAAAGTTAAGTTATTTTTCTAGGCTGGGATCTCTTCGGGATACAGGCTGACCTGCTCTGGAAACTCCTAGAGAAAGCTGAGCCAAACCAAATGGCTTTTTCTGACTCATGGCTTTTTCTCCTGCGTTTGCTTCTCAGGTTTTCATTCTAGCTTTTCTCTGTACACTGGGCTGGTGCTGAGACATCTTGAGGCACTCTGGTGATGTCCGATGTTGGCAGGTCCCAGGTCACTGCTGAGGAGGAACCTTCGCAGTGGTCTGGCGGTGAGCAGAGCCACAACCAGCAGACACTCTGCCTGACCTCTCAGCTCTGGTGAGAAGGGGGACTGCTGCCCCTCATGCGGTATTCGGCCTCCCTGCAAATGCCAGAGCTTTGGGACTCCCATAAAGCTAGTTGGGCACAGCAGGTTGAATAACATCCTTAGAAGAATATGGTTTCCATTTAAGTTTCAAAAGTATTCTTCAAATTTATATTATTTAGCTACATGAAAAAAAAAGGTCTAAGAGAGAATTAAGTTCTTAATAAATAGGATGCTAACTCATTAAAAAGAGACTTTTAGGATATATAACCATGAAATCCTTTTTACTTCTAGTGTTCTGCAGTTTTTCTTTCCCATATGGGATGGAAACAGATTTAGTTGGAAACAAATCAGCCCTCCATCAGAGCTGGGATGAGCTGCCCTGGGGAGTTCTCCTGGAGACGACTTGAGTACTTCAGGAAGGATAACTGGGCCATTTCTGAAAGTCTTTCTTTGGGGAAAAACTCCACAATTCACATTTAAGACACTGTTAATAATTTTCCATTCACAATAAGGAGATTAAACAATAACAGTTACTTGTTTCTTCTCACAAATTGTTATTAGTATTCTGCTTCTGTCCCAAAGATAGGTTTCCCTTCATTTAAAACACAGTCTGCTAGCGTGCTGCGATTTTAATACTTGCATACATAGCTCTGAAGAATGAGTGGTGCCTTTAAAAAAAAAAATGGTTTCAGAGAGGACAGGAGAAAGAGAGAGAGAGATAATATCACTGATTAAAGAGAATCCTTGGACGGCTGCCTCCTACATGCCCCCCGGGGATCGAGCCCACAACCAGGCATGTGCCCTGACTGGGAATCGAACCATTACCTCCTGGTTCATAGGTCCATGCTCAACCACTAAGCCCTGCCAGCCATAACCCATAATCATTCTTAATCTCCATAAATGAATGGGGATGAAATCCCTGTATAGAATTTTTATTCTTTTTTTTAAAATATATTTTTATTGATTTTTTACAGAGAGGAAGGGAGAGGGATAGAGAGATAGAAACATCAATGAGAGAGAAACATCAATCAGCTGCCTCTTGCACACCCCCTACTGGGGATGTGCCCGCAACCAAGGTACATGCCCTTGACCAGAATCGAACCTGGGGCCTCTCAGTCCGCAGACCGATGCTCTATCCACTGAGCCAAACCGGTCAGGCCTAGAATTTTTATTCTTTAATGGTATTTTGTTTGGGCCCATAGTTAGGATTAGAGATTCCCTTTCAGAATCAAATATTCTCCCTTTACAGATATGATAATAGAAAACAAAGATCATAAGACCATGCACAACATAATGATGCACTCTGTATTTGTTTTTTAGGTTATCAGGCTTAGAGCTTGTCTAAGCATTTTGTTGCATGACACACAGTAGGTGTTAAATAAGTGCCTATTGAATGAAGGGAAAGAAAAGTGCAAATAAATAAATATTATATGAATGCTTTGCTGACCTTGCATAACTGGTTGGATTACTGTGATGACCATTCTCTAACAAAGCTTTTAAGGGAAACAGAGAGAGAGAGCATATTAGGTTTCATTCCAAATGCCAATGAGCCATGCTAGTCTACCTGAAAAAAAGGCCAGCCAAGGCTCAACCCAGCCTCAGTTTGATAGCAGTCATTCTCTAAGAAGCAGCAAGCCAAGTCCAGACCTAGAGGGCAGGCAGCCCTATCACTTCTGACTCTGAGAGAGTCTAAAGAGAGATGGAAAAAGGAAAAGCTAAAAAGCAAGCAGCTTTTTACCTCTTTGACTTCAGAGAAGAAGCATACTCTACAGATAGAATCCAGGGAAGAGGCACTCTGCTGCCTCCTTAATCTTAGGATCCAGTTAGTATCACTGAATTAGACACATCAGCATGGGACACTTTTTGTGGCTGGAATGACAGGAAACATACTTGCCCTTGATCTTGGCCCATCCTTGGGGAATGGGCGGGGATGCAAAGAAAAGCTGTGATATTCTCCTGGCCCAAATAAGTGTCATCAATTCAACTTTAAAAAAAAAATTTTTTTTTAAAATTTTTATTTATTTTTATTTTTTCCCCTTTATTGAATAAGATATTACAAATGTGTCCTTATCCCCCCAATGTCTCCTCATCCCCCCAATCCTGCCCTCACCCCCTGTTGTCCACATCCATCACTTATGCTTATATGCATGCATACAAGTTCTTTGGCTGATCTTTCCCCCTCACCCCTACCTCCCCTGCTTTCCCTCCAAGTTTTGAGCAATTCAACATTTTGATAGCAACATTGTGAGCAGCCTTCTAGAACCAGAAGGGACGCTTCTCTCCCTCTCTCCCTCTCTCTCTCTCTCTCTCTCTCTCTCTCTCTCTCTCTCTCACACACACACACACACACCCCCACACACACCCCCCCCCCCATACAGTTTAATGTCCTCATTTTAAGTCACAGGAAATAAAGTTCTCAAAAGATAAACTGGCTTGCCCAGGATTCTCACTGGTCGAGATGGTATATGCACTCAGCCTCATCATTTCAAGTTTAATGGCCTGTTAGCAGTGCCAGGATCAGAATTTTTATAGAGGATCAGCTTAGGCAAACCCACGAAAACACATTTGGTCAATGAAACATTTGTTTCTATTTATTTATAGCAGGCTGGAAGGCATTAGATGGAAATTATGAGGGAGAGGCTAAAGACCTCTCTCTAGGCCATCTGACAACCATTTTAATATCTGTTTAATTTGGTGTAAACACAATGCCATCCAAATGGAATTCCAGCTTCCTCAAAATAGTTTCTTTAGGATTACCATGAGAAGTGATCAAAGTTGGATAACAAAGTTATCCATGACTCTTGGTGGCAAGCTGGTTAGCCGACCACCGGTGTCTGTATGACTGTGAGTGGTCTTACCTGTGTAGAAGGTCATCTACATTTTTGTAATGACAGTAGATATGATAGACCTTAATAAATGACACAATAACTACCATGTATTATTCTAATTTTAAATTTCAAGAGCACACTGAGTGACTGCTGCAGACCTACCAAAGCCCTATGATTCCAAGTCATGACATTATACAGACATTCAGTAACAGGTAGCATATGTAGGAATGGCTCCTACGTACCTAGAACTGCCCTCATCAGTTTGCCTTCATGATACAAGTACATAGCATTCACTACTATCTCCAGGGAGTTTTATGGTTCAGATGTTCAAAAAACAAATTTTTAATCTGTTATTTTCAGGGACCCACTATCAACTTGCTTCTTATGAGGAAGACATATCCTATTTAATAAAAGGGTAATATGCAAATTAACCATCACTCTGTCACAAAGATGGTGGCACTCATAGCCACAAGATGGGGTACCCAGTCCTCTTGGCCCCACCTGAGTCCTCCAGTCCCGGGGGTGGGGGCCACTGAGAGCAGGCAGCGTGAGCGGCCTGGTGGAATGCTTGCTTCATCTCCGTGCCGGCTTGGGCTGGCCCCCCTGGAGCCAGAGTAGACATGAACAGAAACAGTGGGGCTGGTCCGCAGCCTCCACGGCCAAGCGCAGGCCCGGAGAGGAGATGGTGTCCCGCCTCCCGTGGAATCGGCGCAGGTTTCTCCCGGCTCCCATGGAAGCAGTGCGGTTCCCTCCCACCTCCGGCAGAATGAATGTGGGTCCCTCCTGCCTCCCGTGGAAGCAGCACGGCTCCTGGCGGCATGCTGCGGGTCCCACCAGCTCCTGCGGAAGCGGTGGGCGGCCTACTGCGCGCAATATTGTGCGATGGGCTACTAGTAGTTTATTATAAAAAAGTAGGGGGAAGAGACTAGAAATTTGGGGAAGAAACACTTATCAGATATACTATGCTGCTAGCTGGAATACTTACAAGATCCAAATATGGTTATATATCATTTCAAAGCTTTATCCCTAAATACATATTATTTCTCAAAGTATAAATAATTATTAAAAGCCATGTATATTTTAAAGGCTTAATAAAAGTAATGATATAATAGAGTTCAACTAATAAAAGACCTAAAAAGTAAAGACAAGTACAGGGCCAGAGATTATGAAACAAAGACTCTCCTGCCAATTCTCTGTGCTCCATGCCTGGTCTTTCTTAGAATTATCTGGGGGCCACCCCAAATCTAGATATCAGAATATCTACAAATGGAGGCTGCAAGTCTTCATTTTTAACAAAGTCCCATGTGATGTCCCCCTCTGCATTCTTAAATAGAGAACCAACCTAAAGATTCTGAATGAGATTACAATAAGGGGGAGAGACAGAGAGACCCTGGAAAAAGGTTATGTTAAGAAAGATAAGGAGGTAGGAAGGGAAGGAAGGAGTTATAAACAGGGATAAAAGTATCTTCTACACCAGGGTTTCTCAAACTCATCATTATTGACATTCAGGGCCAGATAACATTTGCTGGGTTCTGTCCTCTGCAATGTAGAAGAATGTTTAGCAGCGTCCCTGGTTCTCTATTCCCTAGATGCTAGTAGCATTCCCCACTCAAGTTGTGACATCCAACAATATTTCCAGACTTTGGCAAATGACCCCCCTGGAGGTATAATGGCCCCTGGTTGAGGACCACTGGTCTCTGCTAAGGAAGTTGATAAAAAGAAGAAGCCTAAGATAGACAGATAATTAAATCCCTAGACTTATATTAAAAAGAATAAAATGAGAACTGAAATAAGAAGCATAATCATTATGCTCCTAAAGTGAGTTTCCTTGATAGCAGAAGTCATAAACTGGAAAGTGAGCTAAGGATAATTTAAAAACTTCATTTTCATCTTTCAGAATTTGGCATATTTCATGCAAAAATTTGTATTTCTCATAGCTCAAAAAGAAATCTTAAAATCTGGCAATATTTGCCTGTTTTCCCCAATGACAACACATGGCTGGAGCTGAGAGGAGCCCCTTCCCATAGATGAAGCCCTGAACTTTCCCCCTACGCCTGACAGGCGAATTCTACTAAAATCCCTTATATACGTCATCAATGTTGTAAAGGATGAGAACCTGGCCATATATTTGAAATTTACCTTTAGTTTCCTAGAAATCCACATCTCATGATCAGTGCCACACTTTTTAACTACAAACATAATTTACAGGCAACACAGGCATACACATACAGCCCCCTAGAGAAGGTCCCGAAGTTTGGTCTAATCGTAACTTCAGGTTTACAGTCCACTAGTCACAGCCAAGGACTGATGCTACCACACCCAAAGGGTGTATATACTGACCGACAAGTGCATATCCTGTATGTTATTACACTCATAAAAAAGTGAGTCATGACTGCCTGATTTCAACGTTCCCATGTTAAAATTCAAGCTGGGCTTCATATGATAGGCTTCCTTACTAAGCATCCATTAAGAAGAACATGTGTTCCTGTGTGAAACAGGGCCTTCCCAAAGGTTAATCTTTCTTCACCTGTGTTGCTGGCACTGTTCCCCAGGGTCGACTTCCTGCTGACACCACCTGGAGGGAAAGAGGCCCACACCCCTAGGTTTACAGCTCATTTCTCATTTTCGTAAGTTGCTCCCTTTTCCCTGTCTCATGAATGGTAGCCCTGCACCTAGCGAATGTCAGTGTTCAATTAAACATGATGACAATCTGAAAGAATTTCCAGGTACAAACTGTACAAAGTTAATTCAATCATGAATGTAGTCTGATCTGTGAGGAATGCCTGAGTGTGGAGGTGATGAGGGTTCAGTGATGTAGGCACCTATTTTTTTTTTTTTTTCACATGATGAAGGTCCTAAAGAGCCTCCTGAAGAACATTCTCCTTTTTCAGCTGGTGGGATTCTCTATTTCGCAGAAATAGGGCTGGAATATTGTCTTTGTGTTGATGGTCATGAACTCAGCAATGTTTATTTCCACTTTACTCAATGGGCCACCCAAACATGGGCTGAGCTTTTCTGTCAATCTTGATGAAGTTCTTGGAAAGACAGGTTCTTCTCCCACCTGGTCTGCATATGTCCTTTGGCTATGACCTTGGTTTACAACTGTTCTAGAGACCATAGATTCCACTAATTTTGTTAATAATCCTCTTAAAAGTGTGGCACTCCTCTAAGCTCTTCAACCAAATATTATTTTAATCCTTACTCCTTTCATTTCTTTTCATTACTTCCTGTTTATTTTGGAGGGTCATTCCTCCAGCCCTTTATAAGGTCAACTCATCCTAACTTCCCTTGATCTTGAACTTGATGCTTCACCACAAACCATCAGACCAGGGATAGCATTCCCACCTTAACAGCAGCAAGAGCTATCCCAAAATGCATGGCATTCTCCTATTCTGATGAAAAAAATGCAGTTACATAAGCATAATCCGGAAGTCCAAATATCACTTTAAATTACTCATCAACGAATGAAGAGATATACAAAACGTTGTCTGTAATATATTATCATTTAAGAAGTTATCAAATTTTACTATATTAAGCCAATATTAAGATCAAGACTCTCTTAGTTTTGGAAACTGCACCTTCCTGACGATGGAAAAATAATATTTATACATGAACTTTAAAAAATATCATCCTTGGACTCTATTATGGGACTACTTTGGAAACAAAGTCCATTATGCCTTTAGTAACTATATAACTAAACTTAAAAATTTTTGGTAAATTCAGCATAGTAATACATGAGCACGGTTTAACTTCATGTTCATTCTTTCGTTCAATAAACATTAAACATCTACTTTCTAAGTGCTCTAAATATAAATACAAAAGAATACCTCTGTTCCTGAGAAATTCAAAGACTACTTCGTAAGAAATAACTATAAACAAATAATTATAATAAAACCTGATAAGTGATACAATCGAGGCTTTGGAAGCACAGAAGAGGTACTAATTAACTTCCTCTAAGGAAGTTATAAAAAGCTTTATAGGAGAAGTCTTAATAAATTATATGCATGCGTAACACCTTAGGGACTGAAAGCTCTTCCCTCTGTGTAAGTCTGATCTGCGAGGAGTGCCTGACTGTGGAGGTGATAAGGGTTTTGAGGTAGGTCTGGAAGAGCTGATAGAAACTCAACCCAGGGGAGGAATATGTGGTCCATATAAGAACTGTGAGGACAAAGGCACAGCTGGAAGTTTGTGAACAAGACATCACAGTGGCTTTAGGAACAGGAGGGCTGGGGCAGGGATCAGGAGAGAGGGGGATGAGGTGACTGAGCAGACCACGGTCCCAAATCAGAAAGACATCCTAAATGCCAGCTTGGCAATATGTTTTCTTGAACATAGGTCATAGTATGATGGGCAAAATAATGGTACCCCAAAGACATTCCTCATCTCCAGAACCTGTGAATGTCTTGCCTTACAGGGCAAAAGGGACTCTGCAGATTTAATTAAGGATTTTCAGATAAGGTAATGATTCTGAATATATAATCATAAAGGTCCTTGTAAGTGAAAGATGGTGCAGGATAAGCAGACATGGAGAAGAGACAAGAGAAGCAGTGACAGGAGCAATGCATTTAATCTGGCTATGAAGATGGACGCAAGGAATGTGGGCAGGCTCCAGAAGACAGAAAGGCAAGGAAATACATTCTCTCCTTGAGACTCTACCAAAACAAAAAAATAAAACAAACAAAAAAACACAGCCTGCTGACACAATGATTAGAGCTCACAGGAACCCATTTTGGACTTCTGACCTCCAGAACTCTAAGATAATAAATTTGTGTTTTTTTAAGCTTGTAGTACTGTGTTATAGCAGCAACAGGAGGCTCATATCCATAGGAATATGATTGGCTCCCTCTCAGCCTTCCTATACCTGGTGCAAATGAGAGGCCTTTGCTGTGCCTGACGAAGGGGGCCCTGTGACTCAACCAGCAAGGCTGACTTGATAGAAGCTGCCCACATCACTGGGCCAGAGAAAGCTGTGGGCGGGAGAAGCTGTGGGCAGAGGGTAGGGAAAGCAGAGCAGGTGGCCTAACTAGTCAGTCACACAGGATGATCCCACAAGAAGCTCAGACTCTTTCAAGGGGAGGGGAGCAGGTAGAGCTGGAAAGGGGGAGGTGTGGGAGTTGAAATCAAACCAGCATTGTGTTCACTGCTTTATGTCCAGTCATAGGGTTCCACTTATTTTCAAATAACCTAAGGGGAGGCTTCTGATTTTATTAAAAAACTAAATAAAATATTTTTAGAAAAATCAATATAGTAGATATAAAAGCCTGTTTGGGAATAGGACATTCAGAGAGCCTTAGAGTAAATAAATAAAGTCAAATCAAGCTCTTTTCAGTTTATTTTGAATCTGTTTTTAACTCCAGAGTATTTTAATCAAATGTCTTACATAATATTGAAAGCCTGATAAGGACTTTGCTTTAACCATAAAACAACTAGAAAGCCAACAAGAGTGTCACCATTAACATTCACTGAAAAAGTGACCCACACCATCTACTGAGCAAGGATGAGAAATGGGTCCAGAGGCATTTACCCTGAAGAATAACCAGGATGGAGGAAGAGAGATCCATCCTGACAACTTGGGAGACACAGACTTCTCTTTTCCTTCTAACCCACTGACTGCAGGCACGAGAGAGGACACCCAGGGCGAGGCCCAGGGCCCAGGGCACCTTGTGTGTGTATGTGTGTGTGTGTGGGGTAAGGGGGATGGCAAGGTGTAGCCCTGGCACCTTTTTCTCTGCTCTCCCCTCTCACCACTGGATACAAATGTCTACACGCGTCCAGGGTATGAGGTAGGGAAAGCAAACAGGAGTGGGTACTCTTAGGGTGGCATTTCTAAATTTGCTTCCTCTATTATAACAGATCACAAACCTCTCAAGGGCCCCCTTCTTTTCCTGCTCAATGTTCTTTCAAAATTGTTCCCCACCCTAGGTTCCCACCCAGAAATGAAGGGTCATGGTCTGATACTTGTCCTCTCTGAGGATAAGGAACCACCTTCCTCTTTCAGCTTTGAACACTCTGCTCCAAATATATGCAGCATTTAAATGTATAGCTTGTCAAAGATACCTAACGGTATTGCATCATAACTATTATTGTCAGTAGGCTAAAAGCTAACCTGGTCCTTTGTAAAGCTATGTTGTATGGCAAGAAAACACAAATATATTAACTTAAAATATCATTTTTAGGAGACATCTCCTGATGAAGAAATACCAAATGCTGATTAGCGATTTCCTTGAGAAAAATAAAAATAACATTAAATAGGAAAAAAATTAAAACTAAAGGGCTTTTAAAAAAATAAACAAAAATGCTTTCTTATCCTAAGAAAACTGCTGCCGATGATACAGCAACCACCGGGTCAGGGATTCTCAGCTCTAGTGAACTCAAGACAACAGGTCGCACTTCGTGAAAGCCAAGGTGCCCACCTTCCAATCCCATTTACTGCAGGAGAGTCTCAGGGAGGAAGGCATCGTGAGTGTGCTTAAGGCAAAGCCCTGCCAGGCGCATCCGATCCCCAGTGAGAACTGAGAACAGTCCTACAGGGCCGCTTAACTGCACAGTCCCCCCAGGCTTCCCACCACTCTCAGGTGTAATCTTTCGAATGTGGCTTAAACTTTCTAATCTGACTCAACTTCATTTATCCAGACATATGAGTACATACAGAATGGAAAGGAATTTTTGCTCTATGGGATTTAAGTTTTTGCTTTAAAATACATTTAAAAAGTGAGCCAATTAACGTATCAAATGTTTCTAAGTAATTAACGTGTAATTCCTTTCATTTATATAGCAAATAAAGAGGAAACCGAGTTTTCACTGATGAATCAGTATAATTTTAGAATTAAGAATGGCTTGTTTTGCCCTAACCGGTTTGGTTCAGTGGATAGAGCGTCGGCCTGCAGACTGAAGGGTCCCAGGTTCGATTCCGGTCAAGGGCATGTACCTTGGCTGCGGGTGCATTCCCAGTAGGGGGTGTGCAGGAGGCAGCTGATCGATGTTTCTCTCTCATCGATGTTTCTAACTCTCTATCACTCTCCCTTCCTCTCTGTAAAAAAATCAATAAAATATATATATTAAAAAAAGAATGGCTTGTTTTGAAGATTGCTAGATTAAGAAAGCTATGTTAAAAGAAATCTTCAGTTACTAACATTAAAAAGATTATTCATATGAGTTTCTACTGGTTTCTCTGGTGGCTGCTGAAGATGAGTTCTGAAGTTTCTAGGGAAACAGTAGTTTGCTGGGGTGGATTAAAAATGGAAGGAGATGACAGAAAGCCAGCTGCTACAAAGTTACCTCCGAGTCGCAAGTCCTCCTTCACAGGGATTTCCTAGTATCTGTTACAAAAGTGGCAAGAGGGATGGACAGGGCATGCATTCCAAGGAGGTCAACCAGAGCTGCCTCAGTCTTCCTCAGACTACAGTGACTTTAAAAACTCTAAGGCGGCCAGAAATCTTTACAGGAAAGTTGCAATCAATTTTGGGGTGAGAATGTGAAGGGCTGGTTTTCAGAATCCAAGTTCGGGGAGAGGATTCTGTCTGTGGAGAGATGCTGGAGCTGGAACTGAGGTGAGCAATCAGGAAGGAGCCATGGCCTCTGCAGGACCTCACGGAGCAGAGCTGCTCCTTCTCAGACAATGTCCTACCCAAGTACAGGTGGATGCCACGGGCCATCTGATGGGATCAGTACACAAAGGGAGCAACCAGGATGAACCAACCAAATATCAGGGGACAGGGGCACAAAGAGCCATCCTGAGGTGCCACTGCCCTGTTTCTACAGATTCAAGTCAAGAAGTTGCCGATACCCTTCAAAAACCAAGAGAAAGGACTCAGGGGATTTGGGCCATTGTCAACTCTAAGGGTGAGCTTAAGCACCCACTTGCTAAATGTCCAATGCCTACATGGCTCTAAATACATTTCTTTGTTCTTAAAGATTAGATCTTTTAAAGCAAGGCCAGTGCCTGCTTCATCATCACTACACTGGCAACACCACACGGCACACCTGGAATTTCAGAGGCATGCCGTGATCGATGTGGAATTGATGAGTGAACACTTTTTAAACACTGTGACACCCTCCTATACAAATAAAATTAATCTCAGCATAAAAATTATATAGTAACAGAATGCTTATTTTCATCACTATTTAAACATATTTCAGATATGCTTTCAAAATAAATACGACATAAAACACTGAAGGAGGAATATAGAACAACTAGGGGCCCGGTGCATGAAGATTCGTGCACGGGGCGGGAGCGGTTCCTTAGCCCGACCTGTACCCTCTCCAATCTGGGAGCCCTCAGGGGAGCCCTCTCCAATCTGGGAGTTTCTGTCTGTCTTTGCAATCATATGAGTGAATTGTCTGAGACCCCCAACCCAGTTTGGTTTGTTGCTCACAGAATAATAGAAGCTTTTTTTTTTTCTTTGCTTCATTGGTGGAGATTTCCTGGAAGTTTTAGGACATCTTCCCTTTAATTTTTCCTAGACACTCTGATTTTACTTGTCTCTCATCTTTGCTTTCCCGCCATCCCCCACCGCAACAGTAACTTTCTCCAAGCTCACTTTGCTTTAGTGTCTAGGAGATCTGTCTGCCACCAGGACTAGATTCCCAGCATTCCTGGTGCTCCTTGTGCTCTGGGCTTCTGCTTCCGGGCCTGGGGCTGCCATCAGAACTACTATTCCCAGAATTCCTGGTGCTCCCTGCGCTGGGAGTAACTGAGGGAGCCAGAGCCCCCCAAGCCTCCGGCTCTCCTGCTCTGCTCTCTGCCCGGCGACAAAGGGAGCCACGTCCCCCCAAGTTGCCGGCTCTCCCACTTCTGCTCTCCGCCCGGTGCCTGTGTATACAAATTAACCTGCCATCTTTGTCAGGTTAACACATTGTATGCGGGAAACGTATTTATACGTTTTACGTTGACTGGTAGTAGAGCACGGGACACGTATTAATACGTATTTTATAGACTAGCGGTAGAATGTGGGTAACATATAAATACTTATTTTTATACTTTTTTATTGCTCTAAAGGGATGCTAACATGCAGATATATGAATTCCAAAGGACAAAATTTGGGTCTCTAACACATACAATGGTGAATTATGTATGTACTTCCACGTGTAACGGTAATCTATTCAACTGCGTAGAGTCATCCCTTCACACAATTCTCTGCCTCGCCACGCATTCAGTGCGATTCTAAGAAAAATAATTCAGTATACATTTTATAGTAAATCACAAAGTTTCATTGAAAAAAATATGTAAAACTAAAGTTATCGTAATTTTACTGAACGTTGCCATTTACGCAAAAAATTAGGAAAAATGGCCTGTGCCACCTGTTAGCGCGCGATTAAAAACTACCCGCAAACAATGTGTTAATTTGCATATTCACTCCTGATTGGCTGGTGAGCGCAGCGAAGGGATGGTCAATTTACACATTTCTCTTTTATTATATAGGATTACATTTTGGAGTTCCTTATTTTTATGATGTAACTCAGCAACTGCCTTTATATTGCTGTTGACAGATCAAAATAATGAAGCATCACATTCTGAAGAAGCTATTTATATTAGCTCTGCCAGTTCAGCTTTACAGAGCCTCTCTGTCAAAATGTAAATTATTTTTGAATCAGTAAATAAAGGGCTCAGAAAATATCTTGACTCTTCTTCCATCCCAATTTATTACAGAGAACTTTTACATTCCTTTTTTAATCACTGTGATGTCTTTTATAATTTGATAAATCAATAAAAAATTATTAAAATAATTTTCTTTATTGATGTGAGAGAGAGAGGAAGGAAGAGAGAGAGAAACGGTGATTTGTTGTCCTACTTATTTATGCATTCATTGGTTGATTTTTGTATGTGCCCTGACTGGGATCAAACCCAGAACCTTGGCATAATGGAAGACACTCTAACCAACTGAGCTACCTGGCCAGGGCTGATTAAAAATATGTTTAAAATCTAGTAAGACTGGGTTAGTCTTTAAAAGGTATGCTATCTGTTGCCCCAAAATCATCACTTTAAAAGACCCTAATTGTATTAAGTATCATACATATTTACTATCAGAGACTGAAGGACTGTTAGAAAGTTAGCTGAATGGTTTTCTGTACATGCTAGAGGTGAGAACAGAAGATTTATTGTAACATAAATAGCTGCCTCTCCCCATCTTCACAATCCCAGTATTTTACTGAGAAAATGGAGAGAAGAGGATATTTATTCAGAAAGCCAACACACAGCAGATCATTAGTCTCTAGATTTTTGAGTGGAGAAAGCCTGAGCTGTACACTCCCCAGTGAACAGGTCTGTTAACTGAAAGTAAATGAATTCAGAGATTATAACTTTGGGACATCAGAGTCTGAGGTAGACAGGACAACTGAGTCCTATAGGATAGGCAGGGAGATTTCCCCTCGAATGTTCTAAGATGACTGAGGGCGGTAAACCTAGGCAGCTTGCTTATCAGTGGTTCCTTCTCCTTTCCTAACATCTCCATATTCCTTACCCCTCATCCTCGATCTTAGGGAAAGAGAACAACTCAAGTATAGAGATATGCTCTATAAGAGAATGTCCACCTATAATTGGTGATTATAAAAAAAAGCTTAAGGTTTGCTTTACTCATGCTTTTTGAGTTTGGTTTGGTTTGTGTATTTCCAAAGTAGCCATATCAAAAAGCCTTGAATTCTAAAATAAAGCCTTAGTCGTTCTGATCCAAGAAGCATGAAAGGCTATTATTTTGCTTTGTCAATCTGCTTACTAAAAACTGACACCTTTTTCTCCTAAATATAGGGACAACTTATAACATGTGAATAAAAATCTGGGCTTGAAACAATTGCTGTGATTTAAGAATGCTCCACAGTGAACACATGACTAACTATTATGAGTTCATCTGGAGGTGCATCTATTATCTCTCTGACTGCTACCTATACTTAGAGCTCCTCTCTGAAAAATGGGGTCAACGTTTGTCTTGGCACAGGTCATAGTTTGTGCCACAAGGACCTACAACCTGGGCACAGGGACCTGGAGGGCAACAGAGGCAAAGGCAAGTGTTTGTTGGTATGCCCTGGAGGGCTCAACCCAGTAAGAAGCTCTATTCTGCAGTGGCCCACCAACTGGCCTGACCCTCTCTCGGGAAGTCTGAATGCAGGACACTGACATTGAAGCTGACAGAGAGAAGACAGTAGGTAGAAACAGGAGAGTGAAAACCTGGTGTAAGCAAAAGAAACCAGGTAGGGAGGAGAGAGCTCAGTGCAAAGAAGTAGGTAAAAAGAGAAAAAAAATATCGGAAAAATTCTAGAAATTGAAAACCTGTTGTGTTCTAAATGACCTCTCAGTATTTCACAAAATCTGCGAAATTAACAATATCCTTATACCCCCCCCCCCCCAAACTCTATCATCTGAAGTGACCTGAAAGAATCCTATCTAACAAAACGGGATATGCAAATTAACTGTCACTACATCACAAAGATGGCAGCGCCCATAGCCTCAAGATGGTGGCGCCAGTCCCTTCAGCCCAGCCAGAGTCCTCCAGCCCTGGGGGGGGAGGGGGGGCAGCCGCTGAGAGTGGGTAGCATGAGTGGCCTGGTGGAATACTTGCTTTGTTGCCGTGGTGACAAGGCAAATGTCCCACCCCAGCTGCAGAGGGCCTCTGGGTAGCGCACACACAGGGAGGGCTTCTGGGCCGCGGAGAGCCTCTGGGCAGTGGGCGCAGTGCGGCCAGGCCCTGCAGAGAACAGAGAACCTCAGGGAGTGGGCATAAGCCATTAGGGCTCCCAGATTGGAGAGGGCTCCCATGAGGGCTCCCAGATTGGAGAGGGTGCAGGTAGGGCTGAGGGACCCACCCCCCCCTGTGCACGAATTTCGTGTACCGGGCCTCTAGTGTAACAATGATGTGAAATGCCACGAACAAAACAAAACCAAAACCAAACAGCCCCATTATTTCACCTGAGAGTTAGGTAACAATTTTGTGTTACAGAGAACATCAGGAACTGTGTGGAGGTAAAAGGCTGCCGATGAACCAGCGACAAGAAAACTGAGAAAGTACAGCTCTGACTCTAGGTGTCCTGAGACCATCAAGGCCAAATAACAGGATATCCATAAGGTTGGGAAGTAAGACTGGGATGACAAATGAAAAAGTTAAAGGAAAAATCGAAGTACCAAAGAATATCTGAGGCCCAAGAAGAACATTTCAGCATCCCTGGGTTATGTATTTTAAAAGCCCCAAGAATGGCAGCCTGCTTGAGTCAGCTCTCTGAGGAGTGTGCCCACAGATGCATGCATTCTAGGGAGGATGGCCCTCTGCACAGGCCTGAATTGCTTCTGTTCTGAGATGTCACAGTCTTAGGATAAGAAACCAAATCAATTAGAATTTCAAAGAAAACAGATAAAAACCAAATGTACATATTGACTGCAAATTATAATCATAACAGTTAAAATTTGAAAGGAAGAAAATGACTTGGAATTGAAGAAATACAGAACATCTTTAAATTCTACCTGCTTTGGTACCAATTCTGAACTCTCCTCCATAAAATTTGTAGGGTAAAAATACCAGTTGCTTAATCCAATCATATCACTGTGACAATTAATACAGCGTAACTTATATATGGAGATTCTGAAAAACATAATTTCATCGGTTTATACAAATGTACTATTTCCCCCTCCTCTTTCCTGCTCAAAAGTCCCACTGAAATTCTTACTGCCTAGAAGCAAGAGGAATGAAAGGAAGAAAAAATATCTGGGGAATGGTATTTCTTCACAAAAGTCATTACACTTGGGCTTTCTAAACTTCTACAGACTACTGTATATCCTGCCTCAGGAGACCCTTAGAGATACAAAAATTGTTTTTTTTATTTGATTTCTGATATTAAACCTACGTTCTCACCGGAGTTGATCCTGTAATTTCTCTCACCAGACCTACACTGCCCGAGTTTTGCAGGTGACCAAGCCAACCAGTTGCAGCAAGATGCTGGCAGATAAAGCCAATTTCAAGTAAAAAGATCTTTCTCTCTGCGCTTGGCGTGTCAGTCATGATTCTGTCACTCTTTGGTCTCTGGGTCATTTGTTTTTCACTTCTTCATTTCAGTTTTTAAAGCATTTCACAGCAGGGGACTTACTGATGTCTCAATCATTTTATTCCCCACACCCCAAACACTCCTTCCTGTTCAGGAAAATCTACTCCTTTGGCTATTCGGATGTCTAATTCTTTACTTTTTCTAATTCTTTTAAGTTTTCAGCAGCACTATTAGTTATCTTCTGCTTCCCTTCTCTTTTGTCCAAAATTATGAACTCTATTTTCTTTAAATTTTGTTATAAAACATGTTCATATTATTCACAAACTAGAAAAAAAGAGAAGAAAAGCCTTGTCCATAATCCTCACTAACACAATCATTTTGTCTATTTTAGCATTTCTTTCTCATCTTTTGACTCACGTGAGTCTCTTCATGTATAGTTGTAATCACAGAATAACCAAAATAATTTTTTATTACTGGTTTTCCAGAAAGTATTCTATGTCATTATGAATTTTCATTGCTGTGATTTTATTGGCTGATTAATATTGCATTATGTTGATGACCATTAATCTAAATATTTTCCTCTCTTTGGTTCCATTCTTGTTAATAATGCGCAAGAGCGTCTGTTTCTTTGAATGACTCCCAGCATTTTAGCTTTGTGTCCCTTCAATTTTTAACCTAGTTGCCTTTTCTCTGCCTCCCAAAAAGCAACCTTGATGTCTGCTGTGGCTACTCCTTCCTGTATCTGACTTCCTTTTTCTTTCCACATGACATGTTCCATTCCAAGAGGAAAGGGTGGACCCGATCCGGCTACCCAATAAATCGAGTGGGGAACGTTCGGCCCACAGGCTGTGTAAGGCCCAAGAAATCATTTGGCCTGGCCCTGCCAAGGCATTAGGGGTGAGTTAATTAAATGCTTGACCAACGATAGCAGGCTAATTTTTTAAGTTTATAATTGTGTATGACCCGGGAATGGTATTATAAATATCTAGATGGCCCTCGGCAGGAAAAAGGTTCCCCACCCCTGCTGAAACGCTCCAGGTAAACTGAGTAAAAGTGGTTGCTGGGATTAAGGAAAGCTGCAGGTATGTGATGGAAGTATATTGGAACCAGAATTAGGATTATCCTGTGGTTCTGAAGTCTACATTTTTTAAAGCTACAGGAAGCAAGATTTTAATATTTTAGAATCTTCATTAAAGGAATGTAAAAATGGACTTCTTAGAATATCTAGTGAAAAATGAGACATGGGGAGGTGCTTTGAAAAAGTGGAAAGGCAACTGAATTAAAATCCTTTATAAAATTTTTTAAAAAATTAAGTATAGTTTGTATACAATATTCTATTAGTTTCAGGTGTACAATATAGTGATTCCACATTTATATACCTGACAATGTAATCACTGCAGCAAGTCTAGCAATCATCCTGTCACCATGACTACAACGCATTTTCCAGGTCTCTAGTGACAGGATCTTGAATTCCAAGTTTCTTAGCTGTAAAATGGGAGGCTTGGAATAGGAACGGAACAAAACAAAACAAAACAAAACAAAACAAAACAAAAACACCTCTAAGATCCCCTCTACATTCTATGGTCAAAGTACAGACAAGCCAGAAACACACCAAAGGACCAATTTTTGATCTGAGGGCCACTTAGCTTTTAGGCTGTGCTTTATATTTTTTAGGAGAATCTTTAAAAGACATGACTAGATCATGCTCTTCAGGATACTGGCATGTAACAGTAAAGTGACTCCTTCCTTTGGAGAAGGAGGTTAATGCTCCTGCATACAGAACCAGGACCTTTTTTTAGATCTCCTAATAGGGGCTATACTAAGAATGGCAGGCCCAGCTTGGGGCCAGAAAAGCTGCTATTTTCCTTTCCATTTCTCTGTTGACATGCTCACATCTCCTGCTATATTTTCCTTTGTATGCGGCCTAAAGCTCAGCAGGATTTTTAAAGAAAAGAAGAGTATTTGTGGGAGGAAGGGAGTGGATCTAGACAAAAGGGAAGAGGCACATTTATGGCTTTATTTTCTGAGGAATACAAACCTATCACTCTTTCCCCTGCCTCCACTTTCTAAAGGAAGCCTGCTTTGGAAGCATGGGCAGGATTACGCTGTAACCAGCTGACAGGATAGGGAAAATAGCATTTTAAAGTGTTTGGGACCTGTGAAGTCTTTAGAAGGGTTTGGCTAATTCTGCTCTGGGAGTCAGGATCATTCACTAACAGAAAATGCCTCCCCAGTATTACAGTGGGTGGTCATCTGCCTTATCCCCCAGAGGTGGCAGGGAGAGGGCTGGATGAGAAGGGAATGGTCAGCTCTGCTTTGCTGGGAAAGCAGGGGTGATACTGGAACATGTCTGAAAAGGTTTTAATTCACATTTTTATTTTTTATTTTAAAAATCACTTTGCATTAAAAGGTTAAACTTTGCATTACCTTTTAAAAAAATATAATAAAATGGCTAGCATTTCTTTTGGCCTAACTGGAAACTGAAAGAGAGGCTTCAGAATAAGTGGTAAAGGAAAAAGAAAATTACAACGTGTGTTACTGCAACTGGATAATTAGTAAAAGTTAATTATTTAATCCATGAACCAGAAGTGGTTAAATTATAACTTGACCATAAATAAAATACTACTTTCATAAATATTAATTTCCACTCTGTCCGTTTTGACTCACTACTTTCAATGATCTCAAGATTCAAAGCAAGCTTTCTCTCTATCAAAATAGTTTACTAAAACCAACCAGACATATCCCACATGTACAGAAACCAACAACAGATCACATGAATGCCGTGTCACATCCTACCAGACCTCTGATGTTGGACTTGACAAACTTGATTTAGAATTCCTTTTACAACCAGTGGCTATACAATTGTGCCATTCAGATGGTAAAGTATTAATCTCTCCTGATCCCCACTCACCTGCTCCAGAAGGCGATCTTTTGTGCCACACCTGCGATGATTTGGATTATTAGAACAAGGGAGCTGTGTGGTATACCAGAAACATCAGACCAGGAGCCCACAGATCCACCATCCAGCTTCATCACTTTACTGGCTGGGCATCTTTGGGCAAGTCACTTAACTTCCCTAAGCACATGAGGTTTACCATCACCAAAACATGGGGAAATACTGTCTTCCACATAATGTATGAAAGTGCTATAGAAATTGCAATGAGCATTACCATCACCCATCACACCACTGATTGTGATCGATGCAAGTGATAGATGAACAGAAACTTGGTAACTTGCCTGAGGTTACATGGTTAGAAAGTGGCCGAACAAGGGTTCCCAAGCAGGCATTCTGCCTCTTAACTGGCCTGGGCCTCTCTGGACCAGCCACTATTTGCAGTAATATTTGACTTGGCAATTAGTGGTGATTTCTTCGGTTCTTTTCTTTTATAGCTTCTCCGTTTATTAAATACTTAGAAAGGTCTTCTCTACTTGGAGAATATATATATTTTTAAAACCATGTTTTCTTTTGGTAATTCTGTAGTTATATTTCAAAGTTTAAATCTTTGAAATACCCAGAATTTATTTTGGTGGATAGTAAGAGTTTGGATTCAACTTTGTTTTCCAGATGGCTTCCCAGTTGTCACAATAACTTCTGTTGAATAATCTAACCTCTCCCCACTGATCTGAAATGCCAACTTTATTATACACAAAATTCTCATATTATTTGAATCTATTTCTTGACTTTTTGTTGACAATCAGTAAACAAATACACAGCCTATTTAATTACTGTAGCAGTATCATATGTTTAACCATTTGGGAGAGCTGGTTGCCCTTGTTATTTTTCTTTTCCAGAATTTTTCTGGCTGTCCTTTAGAAACTCAGAATCATCAACTGGTATTTCTGCTAGGATTGTGTTAGATTCATAAATTAATTTAGGGAAAACTGATGCCATTAGGAGGTTGAGTCCTCTGCTGAATAACATCCATGAATGTGTGTACTTCTGTGTTTGGTTCGTCTTTTACTTCCTCCCCACCTCTGTTTGGTGAGCTCCTATAACAGTTTAAAGTTTTGCTCATATAAGTGTTCCTTTATTACATTTACTCCAGGAGTTAGGAACGTATTTCTATATGGTTAATGTTATCACATGTGTGCATTATTTAAAGCAGATGTGGTAACAGAAACTGTTAGCTACAATACTTAGGAAGTGTCATTCATTTTTGTTTGGTTATGTGCTCTGTTCTTGAAACCTCGGCAAACTCAGGTGTGAAAACATCACTGGAACCAACGCCACATGACATGCTTCTTTTTAACTCCTGTTAAGACATACTTTTCTCCAAAAATGTTTTAGCATGAATACAGAACTTGTTAGAGTTTTGGAAATCTTTGCTCTATGTCAGTTCATCTTAAATTTTGGGAGTACATAGAGCCTAGTGGTATTATATTACAAAGTAACAATTTTTCCTGAACTAAAAACCACAAAACTTACCTCCCAAATTCATTCCGGCTTGAAGACATTTCTGAAGTCTGCAGGCAGGACAATTCTTCCGTCGAATCTTATCAATGATGCAATCATTTCTTCCAGCACATAAATAGTTGTGTTGCCCTGCATAAAATAAAATTTAAAAAGCAACTATTAAAACAAAGATTATTATACTGATATAAATTACTAACATGCATACTCAGCATACTCAGAATATAAAGTTTCCCTTTTCCTTCCTTGAAATCTCCTTTTCAAAGAAGCAGAAGAGAAACAGGATTTATGGGTAATACAGGCACAGGGATGGTCAGCTGAACACAGATGAGATTTTGGATTACAGATGATCAGATTAACACAACATTTGTTTATTTCCAAAAGGTCCTCATTCATATAAGGAGAGCTGCTCTCCCCCATTGTTTAAATATTTTGATAGCTACATGCAGCTTTCAGATGTGCAAATTATATGCAGGGATCACAACAACACTGATCTGAATGAAGGTCCTGCCACAGCTGTTTAATCTGCCATGCCTACAAACAGTTTACAAATGTGATTTCAACCAGAAAACTTTCAAATTATACAGTAATTATTGCACATGTTTAACTTCCATTCTGCTGACGAAACTGGAAAAACATTCACATGTGGGAATATGTTTAGAGAGTGGCATCTACTGGCAACAGGTAAACTTGTAGCCTAGCTCTATCACTCATTTATTTATTCAAAAAAATATCTACAAAACATCCAGTAGGTACCAGGTACTATTAGAAACACTAGGGATACAATAATTAATAAGACAGATATCCCTGATCTCATTAACTTTCACTCAATTGTGGGGAGATAGACAACAGATGAGGTAATTAGGTAAAATACACAAATGTACAGCAATCCACTCTAGGGAATAAAAGAAGGGAAGGGGTATATAACACAATGCAGGCTTGGGAGGGCACGGGGGATGTTGGCATTTTAGAAACAGTGCATGCGGCGGGGCGGGGCTCACTAGAAGGTGATTTTAAATGAAAGGTCTGAAGGAAATGAAGGTGCTGTATGGATATACCAGGCAGTGGGAAAAGCAAATGAGGTGGGGGCAGGGGCGGGGAGGCTGCTTGGCATGTTTAAGCAATAGCCAAGTGGGAAAGAGGAGAACGATTGAGTGGAAACAAGAGGAGACGAGGAGAAAGAGCTAAGGTAAGTCCGCTCATGTAGGGCCTTATAGGTCACATTTGACTTTGACTTTTACCCTGAGTGAGACGGGAAGGGCTCTGAGCAGGGAAATGACCTGATGTGGTTTAAATTTGACAGGATCTGCTGGCTGCTGTTTTGAGCACTGACTGCAATGGGCTAGGGAAGGGAGCAGGGGAGGAGGTTGGAATCCAAGGGTGGGTCAGTGGGGTAGCAATGACCGTGGTGAGAAGTGGTCAGGGTCTAGATGCATTTGAAACGCAACAGCTACTAGGATTTGTGGATCAGAAAAGCATAGTTAGAGGCATTAAGATGCTTGGGCTGCCGAAACCGGTTTGGCTCAGTGGATAGAGCGTCGGCCTGCGGACTGAAAGGTCCCAGGTTCGATTCCGGTCAAGGGCATGTACCTGGGTTGCGGGCATATCCCCAGTAGGAGATGTGCAGGAGGCAGCTGATTGATGTTTCTCTCTCATCGATGTTTCTAACTCTCTATCTCTCTCCCTTCCTCTCTGTAAAAAATCAATAAAATATATTTAAAAAAAACATGCTTGGGCTGAACAATTAAAAAAATAGAAATGCCACAAATCAAGATGCAGAACACAGGAGGAGCATGTGATTTACAGGTAACTGTCAAGTTTGAGAGGCCTGAGAGGTATCTATCTAAGTACAGGTGTCAAATTGGCAGCGAAATACACAGGTCTGGAGTTAGGGAGAGGTCTGGGCTGGAGATGGAATCAGCTTGTGGCCATTATTTTAAGCCAGGGGTGGGGAACCTTTTTTCTGCCAAAGGTCATGTGGATATGTATCACATCATTCTCGGACCATGCAAAATTATCAACTTAAAAATTAGCCTGCTATATTTGGTCAAACATTTAATTAACTCACCCTTAATGCCTTTGCAGGGCCAGACCAAATGATTATTTTGCAGGCTTCATATGGCCCATGGTCGTTCCCCACCCCTGAATAAGCCATGAGATTGGATGAGATCATAGGGAGAGTGGGCAAAACTGGGAAGAGAAGGGTCTGAGGACTGAGGCCAGGGTCCCTGCAAACATGCAGACAGGAGTCCAGGGAGTGAACAGGCTCAAAGCACTCCCTTCAGCCTAGTGCCATCACACTCCCTTGGTTGAGAATTATACTCAATAAAAACAATGTGCAGTCCTTAATGCAATTAAAATAATTTAATCCAGAGCACATTCTCAGTAACACAATGGCAAATATTAGTAATAATAATAAAATGCTAGCAACAGCATAGGGAAATCTATCAAAGTGAAGAAATGAAACCCCACCATTACAGTAATCTAATGACTTATTTAAAAAATGAAGGCTCTAAGTGAATATGATGAGGTGCAGATAATTACACAAAGGAAATCAAGAGGTAAAAACTGTAACTGTGGAATGGCATTAAGTAATTTAAAGTATGTGTGGTTGGAGTCCCAAAAGGAAATGAGAGAACAGGTGAGAAAAAATATGTGAAGATTTCCACATTTGAATAAAACCACCACTTGAAAATCCAGAAAGCTTAGCAAATGCCCCAAAAGATAAATACCAAAAGAATACCACAAACAAAAAAAACCTAAAACAACCCACTATGACAGAAAATAGTAAAATTTCTAAAAAAAAAATTTAAGACTTAAAAGCAGTCAAAGCAAAACCAAAAAAATTACACAAAAGGGAACAAGAATAAGAGTAATAACTGATTTAAACAAATAAAGCTAGAAGATAACATATAATATCTTTAAAGACTGTCAACTCAGAATAACCAATGAAAACTTTATCAAAATGAAGGAGAAATAAAGACATTTTAGGATAAAGCTAAGAAAACCTGTTGCGAGCAGAATCACATTATAAGAAATGAAAAAGGAAGTTATTCATGCAGAAGGAAAATACCAGCTAGAAACTGAGATGTAAAGAGAGGGTCCTGCTTGGCTTTCTGACCCTGGATTAAGCTGTCCCTGCCTTTCCCAGAACCCTCTGCTGCTTCTTTGCAAATAAATCCTCAGAGCTCTTTTCCTTGATGTGTATGTGGAGAAGGGACTGAAAGGTATGCTACTGGAGATGAGGCAGAAATGATTTGTATACATGGATCTTTTGTGAGCCTCTTAAAAGCCAGAAGGCCTTGGATGGGTTTGTGTCTACACGCAACATACTGCATGAACATGTAATTCTGTATGTCATACATGTATTTAACTTATCGGTAACCATGCGTTCCTTCTTTCAGCATTATTCACTAGCAACTATCTGCCAGGCAGTATGCTGTTTGTACCACATCTCTCCTTTCTCCATTACCTTACAGACAGATTCTTCATGGTGCCCAGCAGAGGGTCAGAGTGCCCATCAATGGGTACTCAGCACTTCTGTACAAAAGTTTCATTTTAAATGAATATTTTGGAATCTTCAAATCATAGCCCATTTACTTTAAGCTGTGATTTCTCTCCATGTTGTGGATAGGTGCACTTTTTTCCTTTGGAGAATCCATTACAGTGCTTGCTACCAGCTAGTTAGAACTTTCTCTAAGTTTTTATGAGAGAAACTAATTATAATCAACTTGAAAATTGTGGGACATTTGTATTTCCCCTATAAGTTTTTGATTTATTTAGTTTCCAACTTTTTGTACAGATTCTTGAGTATTAGTGTATTTACACTGATAAATAGGTTGTGAGTTTTTGGACTTAGGGGTGGGGGAGTAACTGGATCATATTCTTAGCCAACCGCATGGCTAGTGCAGCAAACGTAAGCAAAGCTTGGATCAGAGGCATCGGATACAGTAATGCTGCATCATTATTTTTACTGGTGCTTTTATTACTGATATTTTATCTTTATTTTTATTGGTGTGAAAGATAATGAATTCTGTGGCTTACTTTTTTTTAACATATATTTTGATTTCAGAGAGAGGAAAGGAGTGGGAGAGAGAGAAACATCAATGATGAGAGAGAATCATTGATGGGTTGTCTCCTGTACACCCCCCACTGGGGATTGAACCCGCAACCCAGGCATGTGCCCTTGCCCGGGAATCAAACTGTGACTTCTGGGTTCATGGGTGGATGCTCAACCACTGAGCCAGGCCTTATTTTTCACAGAATGGAAAAACTCCAATGATTGGTCACTTTGCATAGCTGTATCTCTATTCACATATACAGACATACAGGTCAGTCCTGCATCCCTTGCACCATACTCAGAGACATCCTATAGCTGAGGACGGGCAGTGCTGGGAGCTGCCAGCAGTCCCTTGCCCAGCTGAAGGTCAGCCCGAGGTTGAGGCAGCACTGAGCACATCTTCCCAATACCTCTTTATGTTTGACCTCAGGAAGGAGTCCTGTCCCTGCCTTTCTCTGGCTCCGCTAATTTCATATTCAGTGACATATAGAGATATGCACACGTCCTTCAATTCCACAGCAATGTTCTGCACCCCTAACTCTATGTGGAAAAATCTGCTCTCCTCTTTTATCTCACTTGGGAACTAAGTCATAAGCATGGCTGATAATGAGGGTAGCCCCTTTCATCAAGTAAAATGCTCAAATTTTCAGGTAAAATTACATATGGAAAGAACCAGGTTCTAGAAGCCTTAAAACTATGATGAACACCTACAAACAACTTTTAGAATCTTTAAAGAAAGGAGCAGGCATTAACCAGGCAGGAGATTAAAGTGATTCTAGACTAATTGGAATGCCTCAAATTCTACGTTTTGACTTACCAAGACACTTTGGGAGCACAGCCCTTTTTATATCGGCGGGAGGGGGGAGGGGGGGAAGGGTTGGCTAACTGGAGAGAATAAGAATTGACGTTGCCCCTGTCTAGCACCCCAGGTCCTTTCCCATCTCTCTGAAGAAACTGTGCCTGGGGCCTCAGATTGTGCTTCTAGAGGGGACCACTTCTGTCCCCCACCCCATGATGTTTCCTCCTCAGAGGGATACCATATTCCAGGCACCCTCTCCGCCCCCCACTCCCTTTCCTCACACGGCCTTGCTGAGTAAGTCTGAGAAGAATAAATCTGACCTGATTGCCTCCTTGGTCCCCTCTTCCTGGAGGAGGAGGATTCCCCTGGGGGCAGATGCAGCCTCCAGTCTTGAGGAGCCTCTACCTGTATCTAATTCTAGAGCTTAGGTAGCAGGCCCCTACCTATCTTGCTCTGACCACTCAGCCATGTCCTTTAACTTAGTTCCCCACCCGAAAGTTGATATTTTGTCGTATACCAGCCACTGCCATGTTTTACCTCTCAGTTTGTTCAGAATCTGGTGGGGAGGTGTGGTGATATTTCACAGGTGCCTTAGAGATGAAGAGAGAGCCCACAGCACCAGAGCCCCTGCCACTCCACAATGGGGACAAATACCAAGCAAGTTCCCAAGACTGGATCCAGAAACAAGGATCCTGTGGTTCCTCTGCCCCCTTCCTGGAATGTCTCTCCCTGATTCCTGATGCCCCAGGTCTGCAACTGTGGAAAGGCAGGGAACCCTGAGGGGGTGGTCACTGTGGGAACAGAACTGTGATAGTTAACACTTATTTCAAACTCTTTTCTGTTGTTGTTTTCCTTTAAAAAAAAACAAGCTATCAAGAAATTTCAGAATCTTGTTTTCCTTTAAAACATTATTTTCATGCTTACCATATTATGTGACATGTAATTTTATTTTTCACATTTAACCCAAAATCTTTATTTTACAAATAAGAGAATCGCCTTCTTCAGGCCATAAAGATGCATGAATATCTTTCTGGTGCCTTTTGTCTGTATCCCATGTTTGAACTCTGACATTGCTTTCTGATTTTTCGTGTTGAGGATCCTACTTCCCATGGGATAAAGAGCACCTTAGAATATAGGGCAAGAATTTGTGCTAGATTCTTGATAAGTTCATTTGAACTGACCTTACTTGATTGAAATGCATAGGAAGGAATAAGCTTGGTGAGACCAAGCCATTCTCCTGAATCAGATCTAACATAGTGGCCTTTCTGTTCCTTAATTACTCAGCTTGTACTGCTGCAGATTCCCCAAACATACGCAAGAATACTCACATCCAGGGACAAACAAAAAATAGCCTCTAGCATAATAACAGAAAACAAACCACAAACTGTACTCTTTGTGAATTAATATTCATTTCTGTTTTCCATCATTATAAGTATGGAGAGTCCTGTATGTAGAATGAGGGGACATACTGTGTGAGCTCTAAAATTCTGTCCGGTTCTAACATAAATCACAACCCCTATTATTGGTGGCTATTATTTATCATTTCCACCCACTATCACCTATTTTTGTATTAGTCGAGCATGAATCTATAAGAGAATTTAACTAAAAGAGATAATAACTTAGAAAACAGTTGAATGTTTATCATTTCCTGAATGATATATTGTTCAATAATGTGTTATATGCCCAAAGCCATTAGCAAGCCTGACGGTTTTGTTGTTGTTACTTTTCATGAAAACATGGGGATTCTGCACTTTAGCAGGAAACCAAACTTTTGAAGAGTCCTCTTCACTTAACTTCCCCTGATGGACACTCAAGAATAACAGACTTTATGCACAATGTAAGTTTCCTTCTTCAAAAATGCACTCATTTTCAGAAAGGCAATGTCACCAAATTGCTCTCCAAATTAACTTGTTTAAATCCCTCTTTCATTTTTAAAGATCCATTTGTTGTCCTGCTAGAGGATTTTTTTTTTTCTTCAAGCAGTTGACAACTGCCCAGCAACAGCAGCCTGTGTTTGCAGTCACTATTTTGGGCTACATCACATGTCACTTACATAACCTTGTTTAACTGCTCTTGAACCAGTTCGAACAACCTGGGAAACAGATTAGGGCAGTCCCAGCAAATTCCTGCACTGCAGATTCTGATGGGTGATTTTCCCTTCCCCCACCCCATCTTATAATGTTGCAGGGTGAGTAAGAGGGTGTCCAACAAGAACTGGTTATTCATTGTCAGAGCAAGCTAAAATAATTAACTTCCTTTGCTTGGTTTGAACCAGTCCAGTCTGCCCGTAATAAACCCATATGAGCAGGGCTCCCCTGCTGCTGGGGTTTATGAGTGAGCCTGGATTAACATGCTTTCAAGTGCCAGGGGGAAACTCACGGGAGAAGTAAGTATAGGTTGCCTTTGCCACCTTGAAACACAGATCTTTTGTAGTTCTGCTTTCAGGATTCTAAGATTTTAATTTTTCCCGTGTGGTGTTTCAAGAGGTCTTCCCATGTGGGTAAGCACAAAGTTCCCAGATAAACATTCTTCTCACTGGGAAAGGTGTTCGTCTTTTATTTACGAAAATATGTAACTTCTGATTATCATAGAAGTTAAGCTTTAGGTGCTCTGCATATTTTAGTGAAAGATAATAAAAGAAAATATTATATGACAAAAGCCAAGTGCTTGCTGTAAGCTTTTAACCTTGAGAAACATTGATTAGGATGTGAAT
Organism: Myotis myotis; assembly: GCF_014108235.1. Taxonomy (NCBI): domain Eukaryota; kingdom Metazoa; phylum Chordata; class Mammalia; order Chiroptera; family Vespertilionidae; genus Myotis; species Myotis myotis. The sequence goes on from NW_023416368.1 coordinate 54,360,767, forward strand.
AAGAAAAGACAAGCAAGTTATCAGCAAGGAACAAGGAACATTTTTTCAGGAGGAGTGACTCGCGTCCCACACGCATTCAATAGTAGGAATTTAACAGAGTTGCACTTCACTATGCAAAAACATCTGTTATCTAGATAAACTAGTAAGTTATTCAGGGCAGTGGGTAGGGAAGTAACATTTGTTGAATTCCTGTTATGTGACAGGTGTTTTACCAATCATAGAATTTAATCTTTAATTTAAAAATCATTTGGGGGTGGACCATGTAAGATAGGTCATATCATCCCTGTTTTGTCAATGAGGGCACATGCAGGTTCCATCAGTGGCCAGAGTGGCTGGGATGCGTACTTGGAGTGGTTTCATTACAGCACCGACTCTTTCTACAACTCCACACAGATTTAAAAAGTATCCTTAAGAATCTTTGCAGTAAAACATTTAGGCTGCTGAGTTACTCAGACACTGAAATACCACTAACCACTGGGACACATGGGAGAGGAAACTGCATGAAATGAGGCAAACCTACAAGCTAAGCCTCAGCTGAAATATGCATGGATGGCAGCCTCATATACCCCCTCCGCCACCACTTTCCTCCCGATCCAAAATGTACTTACTTCTAAACCCCAGGCCTCGAAGCAGACACGTACACAGCCCTGCGGAATTGAAAGTGTCTGTGTGTTGGGTCCTTAATTATCACATTTCATTCATTTTTGCCCAACCGGCAAATCCACCGAGATCTCAAAAGAGGAAACGAGGCGCAGACAGACACAGGGACTCTTGTTCAGCCACTGAACTCACACTGTTTATTACGAGTTGAAGGTCTCCACACAGCTCAGTGGGCCTTATTTGCCACCTCAGGCACAGTCTGGTGTCCAAGGACCCAGCAGCTCTCAGCCCAGATAAGAGCTGCACTGGTGGCAGAGGACGACTGCATCATATACGTCTAGCGACAATCTGCATCTCTGCTAGAAAAATACTGTGAAACCATTTGATATGAGGACTTTTGCTCACACATACACACACATATGAAATTAGCCTAGTTCAGGTACTAGGGGGCATATATTAAAGAGATTCTCTCTCCCTCCTTGATCCCCTAGCCACCCAGTTCCCCTCCCTAAAGGCAACCACTGTTGTCAGTGTCCCTGTATCTGGGACACTTTTTTTCTTTAACTACAATAAATATATTCTGTTTGCTAAGTTTGGCCCTATCAGTGCAATCTGTCTGTTCTTTTACTAATTAATTCAACAAATTATTATTAAGTGGCTATTACATGCCAGTTACTGTGATCAGCACATGAGTTAGACATGAATGAGACCAATTCCTATCCGTCATGGCCGTGCGTGGTCTAGTGTGGGAGACAGGGGGTCTATGCAGCTCGAACCCCAGGGCAAGAACAGCACAAGGGGCAGCCTGCGGCAGGGACACGGGAGAGGACAGGATCGCCTCGGCAGTCAGAAAGATCTTCCTAGAAGAAACAACGTCCGGCCAGCTTCTTGAGGGGTGGTTGTTGATGGAAAGGGAGTCAGAGGAGTTTTCTTACTAGAGAAAGAACAAACTACAGAAGGAATGTTGTCAAAGGGTATCATCTATTTAGAGATGCGTGAGCTCGGTGCGCCTGGAGCACAGGGAGTGTATGTAGAGGCAGTACAAGTAAGACTGTGAGGACCTGCTATGCCATGCTCTGTAGTCTGGACATGAGTGTTAGGCAACGGGGAAACCGTTCCAGGGCTAACTGGTGTTCCAGGAAGTTCACTCTGGCAGCTCAGAGGAAGATATCCTGGAATCATGCTCGGAACTCAGATGACTTTTTCGGAAGCAGGTGGCTAGGAGGGACAATTTCCCATCCATCAACCTCCTTTCTGCTACTCCCTAGCCCCAAATGTGTTCTTTCCATATCTTAATTGCTTCAACATCCACTCATTATCCAAGTGACAACAGGTAAAACCACGTATTTCTTTCTGGTCCTCCTTGGTCATATTTCACACCTTTTCGATTTTGTAACAAAGTTGTTGACTTCTGCCTCTTTGAGGCCCCATCAGTACCTCAAAGAAGCAGATAATGGGTATGCTTGAGATAAAAATGGCAGGCTTGGAGTTACCTACTTAGCTTGCCAAAGCAGAGAAAATATTTTCTTTTTTAACATTCTAAACAGGCCAGTCCCCTTTGTCCAATTATTCCCAATAGAAATGATTCGCAATATTAGTATGTTTGAATCAAAATTCTTGTACTCATGAGGGAAAAGTGGTACAAGATGTAAGTCTGTGTACACTAGAACCTGGAGTTGAAGATTGGAATCAGATGAGAGAGGGAGGAGGAGAGAGAAACTGTGGGAAATCATTGTATGAAGTAGGACAAGCTGTCAGCTGAGAATGAGAAGGGAGGGGTGGATGAGGGACCAGATCATAAGTTGTCCAGAGCAGCCCTGGGAATGTGACACAGCATGACATGGAAGTGAAGAGGACTGACATGTATTAAGTATAGACTACACTGTAAGCTCCTAGGCTGGGAAAGTTATATTATGATCATATTTAACGTTTATGATGACCTTTTTGAGAGGTACTATTACCATCCTGGTCTGGCCAAGGAAATGAGCAGCTGTCCATGGTGCTTCCTACAGCCAATGGTGACACAAAAATTTGAACCCAGGTCTCACAAAAGCCCCTGCTCACTGGGCAAGTCACTCCAAAGTCATCCTGCAATCCTAACATGCACATAAAGATCTAATTCCAGCTTTCTAAGAAAACTTTGTTCTTACACATTTTAACCTTGTACATTTGACCATTTGACTAAATTGCTTAAAATCAAAGCATTTCCCATTTAGAAAACAGCTTAGCCCTTATTTACAGCTGAAACTCAGTACAAGAAAAGTTCCAATGTAGTTCATAATGTCCTAATGGGCTTTGGGCAGGACACATGTGGGTTCCACCCAGACTCGGTCACTTATCAGCTATGTAAAGCTGAGCAAGCCATTTAACCTTGTGTCTTCTCATCCATAAAGTTAGGGTAAAAAAATGTATCTCACAGGGGATTATGAAGACTAAAAGCAACAGTCTGTTTAAAAAGGCTAGCACGGTGCCTGGAACACAACAGGCGTCCCACCAACCTTCTGCTCTTCCCCAGAAACAGAGCCCTGTGCCTGGAGCAGCCCACCTGGTTCCCACCTGGCCTCACCGCTCCCTCCCTGTGCCAGCTGGGCTAGCCAGCCTCATGACGCTTTAGTGCCCCCATCTGTACGCGGGACAGTGATGACACCTCTCCCTTAGGGTAGTGTTTGGTCCTGCCCAGCCCAATCTTGACTTTGAACAGGAAGGATCTTGTCCCCGTTCCAAATCTTGGGCCCCTGTGTAAGTCACTTTTCAGCTAATTGTGCTTGTATTTCAGGTTTGCTTTCTGTTAACTGGGCTTATGCCTCCTTCCCGTGTCCCACTGCCTGTACTGCAGCTTGCACAGTACCCCCCATTCTTATACAACCAAAGTCCCCACACCCTGGCTCCCAAGACTGGGCTCTGACACCTGCCTTTCTCGAGAGCCCACCTGTCTCCTCCTGCACCAAACACTCTCATGATGTCCTGCCCAGATTACATGGGCTTCTCACTCTGTCTTCTGGATTGTACCTTCTGCTGGCACCTGTGTCCATGGTCCAGTTCTTGATCCACCTTGGGGACCAGGACTAGGTTACTATCCCAGGCCTTTCCAGTTGGTCCCATCACTGCATTCATTAATTTCCAAAGACATATTTTCTTTCTCTGATTCCTGTCACTATTTTCTTACACAGAAGAGCTAAGACACATATGGAAATAAATAACATTTTTATTTGCAACTATACTATGCTTTTTTTCTCTCTCTCAAAACCAAGAGCTTGTCATGAGAAACATACAAAAACTGCTTTATTGATAAGAAAATATATAGATTTACAAATGGATTGCCTATCATTGCAGTCATCTGTAAAGGAGAGCGAGACACACATATTCTTTCTAGTGTCTTATGTAACTGGAACCTGCCAGCTGATTTTTAGCTCATTCAGAGAAACTAAGCAGGCCTGTGGCAGTTGCTCCCAGCCCTTAAGTGTCTGGGCCCTTCCCTGGTCCTCCAGGTCTCCCACCTTCAGGTTTCATCTTAAGGCTAGGAGTTCCTAGAATGTTCCAGCCCTTCCCTATTCCTACTCCACAATCCATGATGCCTCCTCAGTTTGCTCAAAGCTGCACAATGTTATCTTCTTGAACAAGAGTTTCCCTACCGGGCCCCAAATCACAAAGTCAGCAAAGCCAGGTCCTCTGTTCTGCACCCTCCTCTCTGTGGAGGAGAGTCTGGAGGGTCTACTTCAAGAAGATGGTCCCTTTTTGCTAACAGAAAATGAAGGTGGGCAGATGGAAGTCTGCTTTGGTGTGATGCCTGGCTAACTCTGAAATTTTAAAATCCTCTCCAGTGGGGCATGGACCCAAGCCCAGAGCACTACAGCAAGGTACTCTGCTTCCTCATTTGTTAGTGTTTCTATGCAAACTCCTAATGGGGAAAAAGAACTGCAACTTGAAGCAGGGCTGGCCTTGGTTTTGGTCCCCCATCTCGGTTGCTTTCCCAGGCATCTGTCTGACATTGCTGGTGTGCCCTTACTGGTCCCCATCCTTTGTCCCTGTAATATACAGTTTAAGCTCTACAAACCATGGGCATAGCTCCAACATGCCAATTGTTTACCTGGATTCTCATTTTTATGCCCTGGTCCATCTGTTACATGGTCTCTGAGGCCTCTTGCCAACCACTTGCCTGGACTGAGGTTGGGGATTACTATGCCCCTTTGACTCTTGAACTTATTTCAATTTGTCCTAAGCTATGTCATAAGGACAGTACCATGAAAATGAAGAAACCCTGAGATAACAGTGCAAAGCAATCACAATGTGGATTTTAAGCCTTTCTATCCACAAGTACTGATAAATTATTACTTTCATATATATGTGTGTGTGTGTGTATGTGTGTATGTATATGTGTGTGTGTGTATGTATATGTGTGTGTATGTGTATATATATATATATTGAGCTTTTTCATATATAGGTTCCTCTGTAAATCACTACCTTGTTGGTCATCCTGGTGAAGTCACAGCCTTTCCAAATCCCTCTTTTTAACTATAAAATGCAGAGATGGGATTGGATGATCTCTATTGTGTTGATCTCTCTATCTCTTTGTTTCTATGGTTTTGAGAAGAACAGTGAAGGAAAAGATATAAAGTCACCATTAGAAAGACTAGGCAGTAAATAGGGCAATGTAGACTCACCCTGTCTCCTGTGTAAGTATACAGTGCAACTGGCAAAGCCATACTAAGAGCAAACTGCTAAAGACAGGAGAGCAAGCTGTAATCACTGTCCTCACCCGACAAAGAGTCTCGGAATTGCAAATCAGTTAAGAGAATTAAAAAGCAGTCACTATGTCCTTTGATGAGAAAAGTAGTCAAAGATAAGGAAAATTAGTTTTTTGGAAATACTTCTAAGCAAAGTACCCTAGGAGATAAAAGCCTAAGAAAAGGAAGATTGTGTACATACGTGTATAGATACGTATTCATACATATATTTTAAATAACTGCAACAGTGTTGAAAGTTAGCAAGAGATCACATTATAATCAAAGCTATGTTCTCAAAACAAATCTAGAAATCTTCATTAGGTGTTTCAAGATTAAAAAAAAAAAGTAGAATTGAAAGTTTCACTCCCCTTTTTCCCTGTGCACTGCAGGCCCACAAGTTTTTAAGGAGGTCATTTGTGTATTTATCTTTACGCTGCAATTATAAAACTGACTAAATGTGGTGGGCAAAATCTAGACGCAATATTTTAAGCCCCAAAACCCTGAGATTATTACACTTGATAAGCTGTGGCTCCACTGGGAGAATATTAAAGAGGTGCTCTGTGGTTAACACCTTAGATCAAGTTACATGAGATAATGTGCCTGTAGGAAGCAGGAGGGCGATAAACAAACTGCAGCTTGTAGGCCAAAAATAGCCCAGTTTTTCCCAGCTCTGAATTCCATCTGTCAAAATGAGGTGGATGGCATTCACCAGATAGCAGCAGTGCACAGAGAGCTGAACTGATTCAATCTTCTGGGGGACTTTGTTTTGTTATTCATAATAACAACTAACCATCAATTAATGAAATTGTTTGTATTATGAAGGCGTGGCCATTATCATCAGCCTATTCTTCTTCCCTTCTAGAGACTAAAGTCAGAGCACTTTGACACCCTCTCTACACGTCTGAGGCCCCTCTCTAAGACCCTGACTCAGGATCAACTTTCCTGAAACTTTCACTGACCTTGAATGATAGCTCTCCTGTGTCTGAAACACCCTCTGAAACATCCAATCTACATTGGCTGAGAACTATTATGAGCTGGGCCCCATAGCACTATTATCTCAATTAAGATGTGCAAGAATACCATACGCTATTAAAATTACTCCCACTCTATGTTCTTATTGCCTTGGCAAATTCTTACCAGCAATTATCGCTTCCTTCCCTTTGTAAGGCAGGGTGTCTGGGTGTCATTTCTTCCTGTCTATATCAGAACACCTGCAAGGCAGGGAGCAGGTCTTATGCATCAATAGAGCCCCATGGTGCGTAGGACACGACAAGTGTTAAACATCCGAGGGTAGGGCAGTTACACCCTTCCTCTCAGGAGTAAGAACTCCAGTGTCCCATTTAGCAACAGCCTCGGGCCTGGGGCAGGAACGCCTTGGTCTCAGAGAATGCACCAGCCTGTGCTGTGAGCTGCATTTCCTCCCACGGCTCTGAGGGCCCAGGATGGCAGAGTAGTAGGAGTTAATGTTTAGAACCTTCCCTCCAGAGACTCATCAGTAATCCTATCACTATAGAGTAATGCAAATATATGCAGGGGGCCAAGAAAAGACCTGACAATGAGAGAGTTCATTTGAATAAAATGAACATTTAAATAAAAAATACATTTTGAATATTTTTAGTCATGTGCAACAAGAGAAACAATTAATTCTCATTGATTCATAGTTTAATCCTATGATACAAAATGATTTGTGATAAAAACAAACATATTTTCTAACTGCCTCGTTCCAGACTCTGTCCCTTTATAAAACCTGCTGTGTGACGGCATGTGTTGATTGAGCACACAATGGGGTGTAAGAAAGTATTTGCTCGTAGGAGTTCACAAAACTACACACAATGGTGATAAAATGTATTAAGTTCATTTTCAGGTATAAAATGCTAGGATGCTATTTTAAAAAAGAAAGAGATAAATGTTGGCCAGAATGTGAAGGAAAGGGAACCCTTGTGCACTGTTGGTGGGAATATAAACTGCTACGGCCACTATGGAAAACAATATAGTGGTTCCTCAAGAAATTAAAAATACGACTACTAAATGACCCAGCAACGCTGCTTCTAGGCATATATCCAAAGGAAATGAAATAATGAAATCATTATCTCCAAGAGATATCTGTACTCCCGTGTTCATTGCAGCAATATTTACAAGCCAATGTATGGAAACACCCTAAGTATCTGTCAACAGATGAATGGATAAGCAAATGTGATACATGTGTGTATATATCAGCTACCTTGATACATACACAGAGTAATATTATTCAGCCTCACAATTCCTGCCATTTGTGATAGTTTGGATAAACCCAGAGGGCATTATGCTAAGTAAAATAAGCCAGATAGGGAAAGACAAATACTACATGGTATCACTTATATATGAAATGACAACATCAAAAAAAAGTCAAATCATAGAAACAGAGAGAAGGATGGTGGTTGCTAGCGAGGGGCTGGGTGGCGAGGGAAACAGGGCGAAGCTGGTGCAAGGGTACAAACTTGCAGCTACAATATGAATAAGGTCTGAGGACCTAATGGTGGCTATAGCTGACACTACTGTATTGTACCATGCTAAGAGAGCAGAACTAAAGAAGAACAAAAACAAAAAGAGGTGATGGATGTGTTAATTTGATGGTGGGGATCCTTTTACAATGTATACATGTATCAAATCATCATGTTGTATATTTTAAATATACTATAATTTTTGTCAATTACATTTCATTAAAGTTGAAAAATGTTATGAGGAGAAAATTAATGAGGGAAGGAGGGGAGATAGCAAGTGGTGATCAGGGAGGCTTGAGGAAGAGGCCATCTTTCACTTGGGCCTTAAAGGAGAAATGCAATTTCTACAAGCTGAGAAGGAAGAGGGAAGGACATTGATGGTTTCTGTCAGCCAAGACCATCCCTCCCTGGGTCGCAGCTGCCTCAACAATGCCCCACAGCACACGCAGTGTCTTCTGCATAGGACTCACGACAAATCACTTAAGTGTACAGTAAACTCCAATGAAGTCATAGAATTAATCTGAAAATCAATATAATACAGATATCAAAAATATTAATAAAAACAATTATTGCCCAAACCAAGGAAAAGTAGAAATCATTAGACTTGATTCTAACGCCCAAGGAATGTCAAACACAAGGTGAGCGAAACTGACCCCTAAAACTTATGGAATTCTTCTGTAGGTTTGGATTTACATGATAACTTACTAAAGCGAACCAGCTTTCCACTTTAATATTTATAGTACTCTGAACTCAATAAATTTATCCCATATGAAATTAAAGCTGGGCATTTTTATACAACAAGGATATGGTCTTTCACACGTACTCAACCTTTAAGTCAATACAATCTAATAGTTTAAGGAAAAAAGACATTAGATTTCAGAGAGCCATTCTGCCTAAAAACACTCTAAATTATTTAAATTGAATTCTGATTAAAGCTAAAATAAAATCTTATTCAACAGGGCATGCAAGGTTCTTAGAACTTTTGCAAATGAGATCTTTGTAATTTGATTCTGTTTCATGCAGTAAAGCCATATAATGAATATGTCATGACGCTGCAGTCCCGATGGCTGTCTGTGGAATACTTTGCAACTTGCCCTTGAACTCTAGAAAGGCATGGGGATGGTGCAAACCATTCTTTTTGATGTCTGAATACTACGTACTACCTGGAATCATTGAATTGAAATCTCTATTTCTTACAGAGGAAAATAGAGAGTTTCTTGTCTGTTTACTTTAGGAAATTATATCATTTTAGAGCTGGAGGGAAATAGTTCCTTCCTACCTAGAATTTAACCCAAGGTCACAGAGATAACAGAGAGATGCTAGGCTAAAAAATCAGGAGAACTGGATTTGAAATCAAATTTGTCCACAATGCTCCTTAACAAAGGGGTTACATTCCAATAAACCCACTGTAAGTTGAAAATATCATACAGATACAGCATAAGGGATATAATAAAAATTATATTATAATGCCAATGTATGGTGCCAGGTGGGTACTGGAAATATTGGGGGAAACACTTCGTAAAGTATATGATTGTCTAGCTAGTATGCTATATACCTGAAACTAATAAAAATAATATTGAATGTAAACTGTAATTAAACAAAAATAAATTTTAAAAAATCATTAAGTTGAAAATGCATTTACTACACTTAACCTACTGAACATCACAGCTTAGCCAAGGCTACCTAAAACATGCTCACAACACTTACATTAGCCCATAGTTGGGCGAAATCATCTTGGTGCTGTTACCCGATATCACAAGAGGTAAATATGTTAGCCTGGGGAAAAGATCAAAATTCAAAATTTGAAGTATAGTTTCTACTGAATACACATCACTTTTGCACCATCGTAAAGTCAGCCACTAGCTGAAGTCACTAGCTGTGTGAATTGGAGCAAGTTACTTTACTTCTTCCGGGTCAATGTATCTGTGCCATTGTAAAAATATAAACTGCCTTGCTAAATTACTGTGAAGAACAGAAAAAAGACATATTTAAGGTGCCAAGTACAATGCTGAGCAGAGTGGGTGTGCAAGCAGCTCAGCCTTAATATGGATGGTAAAGCTGAGTGCTGAGTCAAGCCAGATCTCTGCATGTCAACACATCCTATTGTCTTGGTTGTTTTCATTTGCTCTGCTGTAAAAAGTATACAGAAAAATTATTCCACAATAATTTGGGTAGTTGTTTTCAACGCTAGAAACAAATGAAACAGAAAGATTTCCCAAATCATAGTCTAGGTCTAAAACAGAATGCCTTGGGCTCTGTGAGCATAATTTAGTATTTCAGGTGGACAACTGAAAGTAACCATATGAAGACTCTACTGAAGAGCTAGCTACATGGGCCTCATCTAGAAAAGGTGAGGTCCATTGAACTGCGGGAGGCTGGGGTGGGAGATAATGAGAGGCTGGGAGATAATGGAGGGAAGCCACAGGAGACAGCAAGCAGGCCCTGGCTCTGGGAGAGAGCAGCTGCTCCAGCTGCTGGTTGGGGCTTGCCAACTGCTGGCATTAGGCATGCGGGGCGGAGGTGCTGCCAGATTCTCCACTGCTGAGGGAGAGGCTGGGCGTCCATGTTTCACAGGAAATTTGATTTTTGAATGCTGGCAACTAATCCCCCCCCCCCCCCCCAACAACACACCTCAACAGGCTGGATTGCAATAGGGAAAATCAGTGTAAGACCCTTCAAAGGACAAGGGAACCCAGGTGTGGGGGCTGGAGCATCCAGCCTTTAACGTCCGATGGGGGATTGGACTGAGGAGCGAACTCCTCACCGAGCATGGCTGGGCAGGAACTTGGCCTTCTATATTTGGACTTTTTATTTTTATGCCTACAAATTCACAACAAATCCTGGAAGCTGGCACCAGGGTAGATAATATGAACCTGATTCAGGGTATGAGGGTGCAAAATGGGGTGCTAGAATCCAGGCATGTCCCTGAATTTCGTTACCCTCATGTCCTTGGGATTCAGTGCTGTACGCCTCCGGTGTTTCATAGAGTATCGGGAAAAACATTCAAATTGACTGAGTTCTCTGGAAAATCATTCCAGTTCACTAAGCTGCAAATGTTATTAAATGCCCTTGAGGCGTTTAGCTGAGAACCGCTGTGACTGTGCCCTGCAAGCTGACGGACGCTGACCTGCTGACCCAGGCCTTCCTTCTGCGAAGCAAATGCTGCGGACAAACAATACAAAAAGGTAAAAGGGTGGAGTAATTTATTAACTCTAGTCCCAGCAATGCCACATGTGACCAAAGATGTGCATTTGTAGCATCGGGATTAAAACAGCTATTGCATTTGTGCTTCCTTTGACATATCCTGGAAAATAACACTGGGCATCAGAAAAACTTCTAAGAATGTCAAGGCAAAAAGGCTTCCTCATTCTTTGGCCCATTTGAGAAAGGGTATGATTAACCTGCTGGGCTCTGAGCTCTGTAAAGGACGTAGAGCAGAGCTAGATAAACTTTTTGTAAAGGGACCAAATTATAAATATTTTAGGTTTTACAGGACAGTTTCTGTTACAACTACTCAATTGTAGTGTGAGAGCAACCACAGAAGATATGTAAGCAAATGTGCATGGTTGTGTTCCAATAAAACTCGATATACTCTCCCAGGCCAGGTAGCTCAGTTGGTTAGAGCATTGTTCTGATATGTCGAGGCTGCAGGTTCAATCCCTGGTCAGGCACATACAGGAATCAATCAATTAATACATAAATAAGTGGAACAACAAATCAATGTCTGTCTGTCTGTCTGTCTGTCTGTCTCTCTCTCTCTCTCTCTCTCTCTCTCTCTCTTCTCCCCCCTTCCTCTTTCTCTCTAAAAATCAATAAAAACTTTATAGACTCTGAATTGTAAATTTCGTGTATTTTTTTAAGTATCACAGAATATTATTTATCTGTTGATCCATCCTACTTTCTTCCTGTCACCGCCTTCCCATTTCATTCTTGGCTCACAGACCACATAAAAACATTCAGTAAGCCAGATCTGGCCCCTGATGTGTAGAAATAGTCAAATAAGAGGAAATAGTATTTATTTCCTGGTCAATTACCATAAACCAAGTCTGCTAAGAATTTTACTGGATCACTTCATTTAACTAGGACAATGACTCTAAGGAATATTCTTATTATGTCCATTTTGTAAATAAGAACACTGAGGCTTGGAACAGTCAAGTAACTTGTTGCCTAAGTGTGTACAGGCAGGGAGCGATTAGCTAGGATTAGAACCCATCACACTGGCTGTGGACTCCATGCTACAAACTGGGGGCCACATATGCACATAGTGGTTCTCGACCCTGGCTAGGCATCAGACCCTTATGAGAAAGTTTTAAAAAATGCAGGTACCCGAATCCTCCAATTTACTAAATCAGAATCACTGGACATGGGACCCAAGCATCTTTATATTAAAACAATTTTCCCCCACAGATATTTCTGGAGTATGATAAGGGCCTATGCCTAGACCCCTGCTTTGTGGGGTTGAGTATTACCGAACATGGTCCTACTGATAAAGGGCTTGTACATCTTGCAGGTAGATCTTCCTGCTATTTGGACCTGTTATTTAGTTCATGCTCACAATCACAGGCAAGTTCTTAAAGGAATCAGGCTCACCAGAAGCTAAGTCCCAGATGGTGCCTAGAGTCTTATTACCAAAGCCATATTTACTGAAAACTACACCACAGAACTGGAAATGAGTCAGAGCTGAACTAAAACTGGGTGTCTAACTCATATCAAGAGCAAAAAGTGATAAGATGGCTAGAAAAGACAATACAAATCACACAAGCACTTTAAATAATACATTTAAACAGAATAAGCCCAGATAAACCAATCTGATTGGGGGCAAAGCATTTATCTGCATGACTGCAATGGGTTCCTGTGGTCAGAATTCCCTTGTATAGCTCTGGGAAGTATTTAAGTTTCTAGCTCAAAAAAACCTCACCACATGAAACTCTGTGATCTCCCTTGTTAGATCCAATTCAATGGAAACCACACAGGAAGGCAATCTGCCCAGGAAATGTGCTTCTACTTCAGAACAAAAATACAGAAAGCCCCTAGGACATGCACAGGAAGAAGCTCAAAGGGCCCACAGAGTCCAACCTGGTACTTCACACCTGAGATTTTCAACCCGAGGACAGGGCTAGTCATGTCTTCCTGAACTTGCCCTTGTCAAAGGCCATTAATGCAACAGGTTATTTGGAGCCTGCTTGAATGATGTGACTGTCCTCCTGAAGTCCTCTAAGCACAGATCCACTCTCCTATTATAATTTTACCGTTCCGGTGGAGTTGCTGCCTCCGTCATCTTTTCTTTCGGATGACCCATGTTGATATGCTTGCTACTATCTCTGCTGACGCTTCCTTTTGTTCACTTACATGTCTCAGAAACCACATGTGGACCCAGGGGCCTGGCCTAAAGTTTTTCACCCTCTCACGGGAATTGAGTACTTGCTGCCTGTCTTAAATACTTCCCAGAGCTCAAGAAGCTTAGAGCTATACACAGAGAAGTCAGATATGGAACAGAACTATACATCTAAAGGGTCAGACAGAGCCCATTGTAATGGACTGCGGCCCTAGAAATGAACATTGGTTGCCACTAGCACGAAACTGCAATAATGGCACTTTTGAATATAAAGGACAAAAAACCAAAACACCTCTTAAAACCAGGGCAATTCCCCCGCAGCTACATGTCTTTATTTGCTGGGGGTTTTACTCATTCAGATAAATAGTTTTGTTGCCTTGTTTTAATTTTCTAAGGAGTAGCATATAACCTCAACAGAATGGTACAAAAGAAAGTTACCAACATTTGATCTTAACTTATTCAGACACTAAAAGTTCAGTGTCTGGAGTGTAAGGCTGTGGATTTGAAATAAGCTTAAGTACACAAACAAGGGTAAATATCAAAGTTACCATTACTGGGTGCTTTGTTACTGAGAAAAATGGAAATAAGAGAATATTTTAGTAATAATGCATGGACATCATTATAAACAGATACTAGAGGCCTGATGCATGAAATTCGTGCATGGGTGGGGTCCCTAGGCCTGGCTGACGATCAGGGCCTATTGGGGCTGTCTCGCCCAGTCCCGATTGGGTTGGCTGGGGCCTGCCGGCTGCGAGACAAGTCCTGCCGGCTCCCGGACATAGCCTGCCAGACGGGGGGAGAAACTAGGGGAGATTGGCTGGCCACAGGAGGTTGGCTGTGGGAGTGCACTGACCACCAGGAGCCAGCTCCTGCATTGAGCGTCTGCCCCCTGGTGGTCAGTGCACATCATAGAGACTGGTCATTATGGCTGTTCTGGTCATTTGGTCATAATGGTCGCTTAGGCTTTTATATATATAGACTAGAGGCCCGGTGCACAAAAATTTGTGCACTCGGGGGGGTGGGGGGGTGCCGGAAGCCGGTCCATCCTTGCTGCTTGACACAGTCGCTGCAGGAAAGAAACATCTGCACAGCATATGTTTCAAAGGACCTGGCGTATATAGCATACTGTTCTTAATATGTTTGCTCCCCTTAGCGCTGTGTGTTTTAACCAAGGTCACCTCTCAGAGAAAGGTTGTTTCCCCAGGTAGGAATTTTTCCCTGAAGTCAGGGAGGGGATGCCTCTCCTAGAAAGGTTGTTTCCCCAGGTAGGAATTTTTCCCTGAAGTTAGGGAGGGGATGAAACTCCTTAACTAAGTGCCAGGCGGGTAGTTAATCACTTTAACTACAAACAGTCATGCTTAAGCTACATAATCTTTACTCCCTGGAATGGAGATAAGAAACGCCCTAACCTTTGTAATAGAAATTGACAGGATTAAAATCAACTGGTATAAATACGGATGTAACAAAACAATAAACAGCAGAACTTCGCTGGAGATCCAGACCAGAACTTGGCTGGAGATCCTGGCTAGAGATCCTGGCTAGGCTGCTGATCAACTGAACACTGTCTCCGTGTCCTTCCTTCTTCACCGACTCCGTCTACGCCTTTGGGAACCCCTGGACCTGCTGGGGTTGGACCCCGGCAGGGGCGGGGTCCCTCAGCCCAGCCTGTGCCCTCTCACAGTCTGGGACCCCTCGGGAGATAATGACCTGCTGGCTTAGGCCTGCTCCCAGGTGGCAGAGGGCAGGCCCAATCCCTAGGTGCAGCCCCTGGTCGGGCTCAGAGCAGGGCCGATTGGGGAGTTGGGGCGCTGCCCCCTGTCATACACAGAGCAGGGCGATCGGGAGGTTGTGGTGCCACCCCCTGTCACGCACAGAGCAGGGCCCATCAGGGGGTTGGGGCACTGCACTCTATCACCCACAGAGCAGGGCCGATCAGGGGGTTGGGGCGCCACCACTCTCACACTCAGGGCATGGTCGATGGGGAGGTTATGGCTCTACCCCATCACACACAGAGCAGGGCCCGTGGGGTGGGGGGAGGGGTTGGGGCGCCGCACCCTGTCACACACAGAGCCGCAGGGCGATCAGGGGATTGGGGAGCTCCCCCCTATCAGGCACAGAGCAGGACCGATCAGGGGGTTGGGGCGCCTTCCCCTGTCACGAACAGAGCAGGGCGGATAGGGAGGTTGTGGCCCCGTCCCCTGTCACACACAGAGTCGCAGAGCGATCAGGGGGTTTGGGCGCTGCCCCCTGTCACACTGATCCCGGTGCTGGGAGGCCTCGTGGCTCTGCTGATCCCAGTGCTGGGAGGCATAGTACCCTTTTACTATATAGGATACAGGCCTGGTGCATGGGTGGGGCCGGCTGGTTTGCCCTGAAGGGTGTCCTGGATCAGCGTGGGGGTCCCCACTGGGGTGCCTGGCCAGCCTGGATGAGGGGATGATGGCTGCTTGCAGCTGGTCACACACCCTTCAGGGTGGGGGTCCCCACTGGGGTGCCTGGCCAGTCTGGGTGAGGGGCTGAGGGCTGTTTTCAGGCCGACTGAAGCTCCCAACTGCTTTTTTTCTTTTTCTTTTTTCTGGGCCAGCTTTAGCTCTGGCTCCAGCTCTGAGGCCTCTGCTGCTGAAAAAAGGTATCTGGTTTGTTTCGGTTCTATAATTGAAACTCTGTATCAACTCCAGCTCTGAGATCCCGGGCTCGCTGAAAGCAGGTTTCTGGGGCTTTGTTTAGCTTCTATATTCGTTACAATGTTTCTTAAACTGCAAGCTCAGAGGCCGGCAAGGCAGGCGGGGAACGTTTGGAGTCCTCCGTCACTGAAGCAAGCAAGCCTCATGTTAGTTTCAAGCTGCCTGGCTGCCGGCCGCCATCTTGGCTGGCAGTTAATTTGCATATCTCGCTGATTAGCCAATGGGAAGGGTAGCGGTTGTACGCCAATTACCATGTTTCTCTTTTATTAGATAGGATAAACATATATAAGTTATTATATATAAATATAAATGTTATATAAATATAGACAATTATATATACATTTCATACATATAATATTAATATGTATAAATATAAACTACATATATTAATTATAGATGTAAACAGAATAGCAAAAACAAAACTTTGAGAACATGGTCCAAGGGAATCCTCAAGCACAAAAAGGATTCTAGTTGAATAGTTCATCACACAAATGGTGCACAATTCTGCAGAATCATAGAAAAAGCTGTTTTAAGGGCATTAAAATGCTACAGAATTAACCACAGATTTTCTCACAGGTAACATATTTATTAACTACTGAATGCTTAAAACTTTTCAGTATACCTTTTTTCCATTACAAATGGTAGCATTTAAAAAATTAACCAAATATACTAAAGCGACATAACTTAAAATGACAGTTATGCATTCTGTTTGATTGAGATCCCTTATTTCAGAAAACTTTATAGCTGGGCATCTGAAATGTTCACTAGGAAGGAGCAGGAAGGTAGACGTTTGCCATTTATTTTAATGCAATTCAATAAGTGTTTATACATCATGTACTGTGTGCCTACCAGCTTCTTGGATGCTATGGGAATACAAAGATAAAGATTTCAGATAAACTTGTGCGGTCCAGAGCTCATGGAGTAGACTGGGTGTGACAAGACCTATATATCCAGAAATGTGTGGGAGGGGAAGACAAAGAAGGGGAGGGGAGGGAGAAAGACACCAGGGTAAAAACGTGTGGTAAAGATAATATGGGTGGTTGGGTAAAAGGGCACAAATACTGCGAACTACAATTCCTTAGAAATGCTTTAGAAATAATATTTAAAAGGTGATAGAAATTGAGTAGCTAAAGAAAGGAAAAGTATTCTGGCTCCAGTCCACTTTTCAGCCTTATCATCCACTCTGCCCCACAAAAACACTGCTCTTCAGCAATAGGGAGCTGTGCATTGAGCTCCCAACATTACTTAGGTCCCCTTCAAACCTCTGCATGCACGCCTACTTCCCTGCTTCTCTCACCCTTTTTATTCTTCAAGCCTCAGTTTAAGATCCATAGGGAAGCACCCATTTGGTCCTCAGTAAGTATGACCATGTATTGTTAGTATTGTTTCCACACATGTTATAATTCTCCAACTAGACTACACACTGCTTGAGCACATGGACTGTCTATCATACAAATCTGTGTACCACTACAGTGCCTGTCAGACTTTCAATAAATATTTGGTAGTTCGTGAAGGTAGAATCCAATTTAAGAGCAAAGTCAGACTGTTATTGAGCTATGCTAAGCTCTTACTAAAGAAAGGCACAAAGAAACAAGCATGGGAGAAACACCAGCTGCACAATAGTAGTATGGGAAGTTCAGGGACTCTGCCAAGAGATAGAGAATAAACGCCAGAATAGACAGGAGAAGGGAAAGCAAATATATTTTGAAGGAAGAGTTAGTAAGGCTTGGAGACTTCTTTTACATAAAGAACAAAGGCAAGAGATCAATCCAAATGACTGTAAGGTTATAAACCGCAGTGCCTGAAATAATAATGGAGTTCACATTAACAGTAATGCAGAAGTTTGAAAAC
The DNA here is from genome assembly GCF_014108235.1 of Myotis myotis. Taxonomy (NCBI): domain Eukaryota; kingdom Metazoa; phylum Chordata; class Mammalia; order Chiroptera; family Vespertilionidae; genus Myotis; species Myotis myotis. Next base: position 54,378,441 of record NW_023416368.1, read on the forward strand.
TGTCAAGTTTGTAGTTAAATTTTCATTTTCTGTTTTTGGCATCTGCAAAACATACACATAGAAAAAAATCTACAGGCAAACGAACATATAGAACACATCTTAGAACTGAAGCTGGAGAGAGGAAGATACTAACCTGGAAGATATTAATTCAGCCTATGTTTGTGAACATACAAAAGGGATTAAGTGATAAAAGGAAAAGACCAGAGTTAAGAACCTTAAGTTAGGTGGAGAGAATATCCATCAGAGAAAAAAATGGGGTGTCAGGGGCAGGAGAGTGGGGAAAAAAGAGTGAACTAGCACAGACAACATGGGGGTGCCTAATCTCAGGAAGGAGCAGGTTACCTTACAATAAATTTAATGAGTTGCACAGTCAAGAATTTTATGATTAAGATACAAACTGAATGTTAAAGATTTTATAAAAATCTATATACATACACCAGCCAAAATCGAATGTATTATATTATTTTATGATGTGACATTCAAAGCACAATGATTTTATCTGTTTCACCTGTTGAGCCCTAATACAGAGTAAAGTTCAAAGCAAACAATGAATAAATGTTTGTCACACAGACAAAATGTCTCTCTGTATTTAGAAACAGTGATGCAGAGTCTAGGGTGGATTCAAGAGACAATGGGAAATGAGGATCTCCTGCAACTCTGCAGTGAGACCCACATTTATATTCCATAGCTGGAAATCATTTGAAATCTTTTACATTTTATGGATTTCAACAGATTCTAAACCTCAAGAGATAGGGTGGCATGTGGGAAATGTTTGGGCTTTGGCATTGAAAAAATGTGGCTTAGAATCCCAGCTCTCCCATCCATCCATCCATCCATCCATCCATCCATCCATCCATCCATCTATCTATCTATCTATCCGGCTAATATGCAATGTGTGCACTCAGGAGTTCGACCGTGAGACCGGGAGATTGATCACTCACTCTGATGTGTGCTGACCATCAGAGGGCAGCACAGAACATGGTGGGTGACCAGTCCTGGCGGCAGGGTGCTGAGGGAGGGAGGGAAGGAGAAGGCAGGGAGGCAAGGAACCTGATCGGCCCTGATTGCCAGCCAGGCCTAGGGACCCTACCCGTGCACGAATTTCATGCACTGGGCCTCTAGTTTATTTTAAAACTCTGAAGATTCTTCAATAATGATAAGAAGAAATCAGTTTATTTTTCCTCTTATTTCAGGAAAGTTACCTTAAAAAGCAAATAGAACAAAACCCCAAAATTCTTAGAGTTGAAATTCTAGCATCTTATTTCCATTTTAATCAAGTATCTCTTCTTCCTGCTGAATCAGGACAAAAGTGATGAACAAAGAGGGACTTATTGCTAGATTATGTGTAAAACTGGAACCTTAAGTCTTCTTTGGGCAGACAAGAAGTCATGAAGAGATTGATGGAACATCAATTATTTTCTCTGTCCTGAAGTCCTCTTCCTCTAACTGGAATCCAATTTCCTCAACCTTCTACCCAAGCTGACAGAAGATTCTGGAGAATCCTGATATCAAGTCCATAGAAATCAGCTGGACTACAAAAAACATGAGGCTTGACAAGATAAACTTTCTGCTGAATTATTGATAACACAGTAGTCTATAAAATGCTGTGTGAGTTTCTAGAAAAGTTTATCCACCTACACATTAGTAAATGTGACTTAATGTTTGCCAAGATAATTCATTATGAAACAACATAAAATCATGCCTCAAAAGATAGATATAAAAATATAAATTCCCTCATCTCTGGAACTTTGTTTTCAAAAGTTTATACATAATAATTGTATGAATTCTGTAGGAGTTTTAATTTTTTCTCTGCTGAAACTGACAGGAATATTCATTTAGAAAATATGCACTCCCATCATCTCCTAATGAAGTATATATAATTTGTGGATATTAAAACTTGACTAATTTTGAAATAATTAGAGTTCCTTTGAAAAGAAAATTTTAATATCACTTCTATACTAACAGATTTACTCAGTTCCAGAAAAATGTCATTTTAAAAACACATGAAAAACATTTTTATTAACAAAAAAACAGCTTCCCAAGGAAATGAAATGAGCACAAGGTATTTAACAGAAGACTCATCTAAAAGATTATAATCCTAATATTTTTTCACCCTTACTTAAGCTTAACTCAAACATCTGGCATTCTATTCTATTATCACTGGGTCATTTTCTCCTTTCAAAAAGCATGCTTATGACTAACTAATTAATGCCCTCCCTTTATACAGAAATTTACTGAAGAGTAGATATTTTCAACCTGCAACCCATAATATACAATAAAATTTAGATAAAAATGTAAGCCTTTATGCCAGTGGGTCTCAACCTTGGCTGCACATTAGAATCATCTGGGAATCTTTTTAAAATCCTGATTTCTGGGCCTCATCCTCCAGAAATTCTGTTTCTTTGTTACTAATGTTGTGGGCCTCACCCCATAACAAAGAAACAGAATTTCTGGAGGATGAGGCCCAGAAATCAGGATTTTAAAAAGATTCCCAGATGATTCTAATGTGCAGCCAAGGTTGAGAACCACTGCTTTATTCTTTCCTAAGACATGTTCAATGAGAAAATATAGTAAAATTTCCTTAAGGCACCAACTACAGAAAGTTACTGAAAGTTTTTCATACAAAAATATTAATTTAAGGTTCCAGTTTAATACATGACATTTTTGCTTAAATTATAATTCCTTCAAAATTTTATTAACAGCTAATTCAACAGTAGGCATTCCACTCCATTCTAGGCCTTGTGCTTAACTGAGATGACATTTATTTTGTAATTCAGTAAGTCTGGATACATATATACACTTACCAAATCAAGACACATAATATTTCCATTTTCCCATAAAGTTCCCCTAACCTTAACCCTTCCAGCCAATCTCTACCTACCACTGAGCAACCACTGTTATGATTTCAATCATCATAGTTTGGTTTTTGCCTTTTTTGAACCTTAGATAAATGGAATCGCACAGTAAGCCCTCTTTTGTGTCTGACTTCTTTCACTCGACATAAATTTTTAACATTCATCTATGCTGTTGTATGTTGGTTCGTTCTTTTTTGACTGCTGAGTAGCATTCCACTAGATGTATATAAATATATAATATATATAGTTTATCATTATGAATAAATAATGATATTCATGTACATATTTGTGTGGATATGTATTTTCAGCTTTTTGGATAAACACTTGGAAAGAGAACTCCTGGTCATAGGGTAGGTATATCTTAGGTTGGCATAGGGTGTATATGAACTATATAGGAAACTGAAAAACTGTTTTCCAAAGTGGTTGAGCCATTTTATGCTCCACCAGCCGATGATGAGAGTTCCAGCTACTACACATCCTTGCTGCTATTTGGTGGTATCCCTCTTCATCATCAATTTCTTTATGTCTAAAATAGTATCTCAGTGAGGTTTGAACATGCAGTTGACATCAAATTGTATTTCTCTACTAGTGAGGTTAATATCTTTCCACATGCTTACTGGCCAGCATCTTTGATGGAGTGTTATGTTCAAGCCTTTTTGCTAATACTTAAATTTCTTTATTTTAAAATAATTTCAGTCTTAAGAGTTGAAGAAAGCTCAGAGTTTCTGTACATCCTTGACTCAGGTTATCCAAATACTGACACCTTATCTAACCAGAGTATAATTGCCATTGAGTTATGATACAATTCTCAACTAATCCACAGCCCTTATTTATATCTCACCAATTGTCCAACCAATGTCCTTTTCCTGGTTCCAGATGCAGCCTAGGATTCCACACTGCACTCAGTTTCCTTCCTCCAAGCTGAGACAGCCAATTTTTATTTCTCATGACCTTGACACTTTAGAAGAGTGCCGGCCAGTTAATTTGTAGAATGTTTCTTAGTTTGAATTGTCTGATCCTGCCTCATGTTTAAATTCAGGTTAGGCATTTTTTGGCAAGAATATCATAAGAGTGATGTGTTCTTCTCAGTGCATCATACCAGGTGGTACATGATACAGTTTTTCATTACTGGGGATATGAAACTTGATCACTTGGTTTCAGTGCTGTCTGCCTGGTTTCTTCTCTATAATGTTATCATTTCCCCTTTGTTATTAATAAGTTTATGATTAAACTAGAGGCCCAGTGCACAAATTTGTGCACAGGTGGGGTCCCTTGGCCTTGTCAGTGATCGTGGCCATGGGAGGGGCTGGCCTGCCAGGGGGAGGGACCATGGGAAGTTGGCTCCAGCAGCAAGCTAACCAGTGACCAATTCCATGAGGAATCGGGCTCCCTCCTCCCTCCTGTCTGGTTCCGGGTTGCAGGTGAATCAGATTCGGGGCTGTCAGGGCCCCAGCAGCAAGCTAACCCATGACCAATTCAGCAAGGAATCAGGCTCCCTCCTCCCTCCTGTCTGGGTCCAGGGTGCAGGTGAACCAGATTCTGGGCTGTCAAGGCCCCAGCAGCAAGGTCTAGGTCAGTGTGTGTCATAGCTATTGGCCGGTCATTCGATCATAACAGTTGCTTAGGCTTTTAGATATATAGATATTTCAATACTAGGCATATATACTGCTTATAATTTCACCCAGAAGTTTAACATCCATTAACCATTCTTATTTGCAGCAATTATTACTGTAATATTGGTTAAGTGGTGGCTTTCTCTTTCCCTCATTTCTGCTATATTTATTAATGGAATTTTACTTCAAAAAAGAATTATTCCTTTCTCCTCATTTATATATTTATTATGTATGAAATTATGAATATTTAATTCATGATATAACTTATAATCCATTACCATCACTCATTTATTGGCAACTGGGTACTCCTTCAATTTGGCTCTTATGTGCCTTTGATAGCCCCTATTATTTTTTAAGACTTTCTTACCCTTTTTTATTTTTTTAATTAGAAATATAAAATAATGTTTAATTACAATTGACATTAAATGTTATATTAATGTCAGGTGTACAGTATAGTGGTTAGAAATTTATATAACTTACAGAATGAGTTCATTTCTGTTTATTTTTTGTTCATTTGCTTTGATTTTTGGATTCCACATGAAAGTGAAATTGTATGGTATGTGTCTTTCTGTGACAAAACTGTAGCATTAATATACAATGGAATATTACTCAGGCAAAAAAGAATGAAATTTTGCCATTTTGACAATGGAGGGTACTGTGCTAAGTAAAATAATCCATTTAAAAAAATCAGGGAATTCTTTCTCTCTTCTTATACATAAATGAGAAAGCATGTAACTCCAGCTGTTACAGGAAGTCAGTGTTGGATTAAAATAAGCACTTAGAGGGGAGAACAGAGAGATAAGAAGACCTGGATACTGATATTCTTACTAACCTTCATTAGCCAATCCGGATACCTGCCCTCTCTCTGGATTTGCAATCATGATGAGCCAGTAATATTTTATATTACTGATGTCCATTAGTATTGAATTTCTGAAAATTGCAACCAAAAGCATCCTAAATGATAGAATAGCCTACTTAACACCCAATACCTCTGTCTTATTTAACTAATTTCTTTCCGAGTTTCATTTAAGCTTGTATGTTCAGTTCTAACCATGTGCTCAAATGAAGAGCAAATAAAAGTTCCACATAAAAATAAAGGAACGTAATTATGCTTTAAGCCCTAAATTCAAATGACCATGTAGTTTCCTAGTGTCACATTAAAGTTTATCAACAGTTAAAGAATGAGAAACATGTGCTCAGCAAATTTTCAATATCAGTTACTGAAAATAAGCTCTTGTAATATACTAGGTGTACCGGTTAATAGTGGCGGATTTTGTAATCAAAGAAAACATGATAATTTCAAGAGAAACATCAAAAGTGCTTTATTCAAAGTAATGTCCATTGCTAGCTACACATTTCCCTCAGCCTTAGGTAATTTGTGGATACCGTCCCAATAGAACTTTTCTTGTTTTGAGGCAAACCATTCAGAGACCCAATTTTCCACTTTGAAGTGCTGCTCAGAAAGTGCATGTGCCATCAATCGGAACAAGTGGTAATCTGAAGGAGCAAGGTCTGGTGAATACAGGGGGTGGGTTAATACTTCCCAGGCAAGATCTTTTAACCTGTCTAACTGGTTTTTAAGTGTCTGATGGTGTGTCATCATGAAGCAAAATTACTTTGCCGTGTCTTCTGGCCCATTCTGGTTGTTTCACGATCAAAGCCTGGTTCAAATTGATTATTTGTTGTCAGTAGTGATCAGTATTAACGGTTTCACCTGGTTTTAGAAGCGCATCATACACCACACCTTCCTGATCCCACCAAATGCAGAGCATTGTCTTCTTTCTGAAGTGATTTGGCCTTGCAATGTTAACGGTTGACCTGGATCAACCCATGATTTTGTGTGTTTGGGATTCTCAAAATAAATCCACTTTTCATCGCCAGTCATAATTCGATGCAAAAAAGACTTTTTTTCGTGCCATTGAAGCAATATTTTACTGATGGGTTTTCGATTTTCCATTTGTCTTTCATTCAATTGATGTGGCACCCATTTTCCTTCCTTTAAAATCTTTCCCATTGCTTGTAAAGATCGGAAATTGTTCGCTGAGAAACAATGCTTGTAATTGCTGGTCTTCAAACTTTTTCCATTGACCTGGACTTTCTTTGTCTTTCACATCGAAATCATCACTTTTAAAGCTTTTAAACCAGTGTTCACAAGTATCTTGAGATAGAGCATGTTCGCCATAAGCTTCCCAAAGTATACGATAACATTTTCTTCAAAATAAAGTAATGAATTAAAACTTCCCACAAATGCTCTGTTTTTGGGCACAAAATTCGACATTTTTAAATATCTATGATGTTAACACCTTCAGGAAATTTGACATGTGAAGTTTTGAAGCTTGCTGTCAATACAACAAAATAGCATACATATCAAATTGCATACATGTCAACGTATGTGTAACCCCATCTATTGAAAAAAAAATCTGCATTATTAACTGGTACACGTAGTAAATTCAAGGTGAATTCTAAGATGTGAAATTCATAAATGTGCGTGGTGGTCCTACATCCTGACAAATAAGATGAATTTTTTATTCTTAGTACCCTCTAAAGCAGTGGTTCTCAACCTTCCTAATACCGCGACCTTTTAATACAGTTCCTCATGTTGTGGTGACGCCCCCAACCATAAAATTATTTTCGTTGCTACTTCATAACTGTAATTTTGCTACTGTTATGAATCATAATGTAAATATCTGATATGCAGGATGTATTTAGGCGACCCCCATGAAAGAGTCGTTCGACCCCCAAAGGGGTCGCGACCCACAGGTTGAGAACCACTGCTCTAAAGGCTGTCTGAGATTTTATCTGGCAAGGTAATTTTCACCCCTTGGTGAATATTTCAATTCCTATGGCAAATTATCTCAAATAGTCTTCTGTTGACAGTGCGGGGTTCTAAAGTGATGAATGAAGGTGCCACGTTCTAAGATACAATTCTATACTGCAACTAAAGATCTAGATTATTGGTCCAGATAAACAATTAATAATGAATCTGCACAACTAAAGGAGACTTCTAAAATTCAGTTCTTTTGCCCCAATAAACAAAAAGCAAACAAGATTTGCCACAACTGCTAACAAATACTTGTACGTATATTCATTGTGAGGAAAAAGTAATCTACCTATAATTCACTTGAAATGAATGGTCCATATTTACTAAACTAGAGGCACAGTGCACGGATTTGTGCACTGGTGGGGTCCCTCAGCCTGGCCTGCACCCTCCTGCAATACGGGACCCCTCGGGGGATGTTGGAGAGCCGGTTTCAGTCCAAACCCTGCAGGCCAGGCCAAGGGACTCCACCAGTGCATGAATCCGTGCACCGGGCCTCTAGTATGCATATAAGATCTTTGGTTAATCTCTTCCCGCCCTCCCCCTTCCTCCTTCCCTCTGAGATTAGTCTGTTCCATGTTTCCATGCTTGTGCATTGAGTGTCTGCCCCCTGGTGGTCAGTGTGCGTCATAGTTACTGGTTGAGCAGTCGACTGGTTGCTTAGGCATATATATATATATATATATATATATATATATATATATATATATAAATTATGAGGTTGACCATCTTCCAAGTAATGCCCCAAAAGCAATCTCCACCTGCAAGTCTGGTCCCATTATATGTAGTCAAGAGTGGAAGTCTTCTGCCTACTGAAAATGTGTACCAATATGTGCAGTTTTCCCATGATTAGATTTCATGAAGGTGGCATAATAATCAATGGCTTTTAAAACAAACTAGAGAGATCAGCTGTACATGAAAATATTTTCACAGGATATTTGGGTTAAACTACATGTACTATTTTATGGTATCTTGAAAACACAAGACCTCTGGGATGGTTAATAAATCACATTTAAAGTTACAACTCCTAGCCTTTATGTGATATGGTATTTAGGACATTAAGATTTGTGGAGCTTGCTTGGTTCCTGACTTAACAAGACATTTACGATATGATACTAAGGAAATTTTAAGTGATTATTCTTTTAGTGTAATAATAGTTATATTTTAAGGAACATTTATATTTCAGTTAATATTTTTAAAGGCCTCCCATCTCTTAAAGGTATGTATTAAAGAATTTATGGATCCCAGGACATGCTTAAAAATAATCCAAAGAGGCAGAAAAGGGATATACTCATAATTGTTAAACATGGGCAATGGATATATGAGGGTTCATTATACTATTTTATCTACATTTGTGAATTTAAAAAATTCTCCATAATAAAGCTTTAAAAGCCCTTTTTAAGTTAAAGGAATTAAAAGCAGATGGTTCAGAATTCTTAAAAAAAATAAATAAAACAAAACCAGTCAAATCTAACTTTACTTTTTTCACTTTTAACTGCTTCATTGAGGTTATGATTTAGGTGTAATTTTTACTCATTCATACCAAACGGCTATTGTATTGGCTGATGTCATGTTTTTATTTGATAATCTAAGGAAAAAGAGGTCAGTGCTAAACAGAGCCAGACACTCCTGGTAATAATTAATAATGCATCATACATAGAGTAACCATGCAATTTATTGTCCCAAAACTTCTGAGGGTGAAAGGAGGCGCTATTAAATAAAAATTACACCAGGACAACTGATGTAAGTCAAAACTATGGCAGGCAAACTGGAACACAAAATCACTCTAGTTATAAGTCAATACAAAAACATTTACAATTAATTAGCGAGAGTTCCCACTCCTTGAGGGCTGTGATAAAATCTCCAATAATTATTCTCAAACTTCTACCTTTGGAAAGTTTTGGCCATCAGTATGGGAGAAACTAAAAATAATCTCTTTATAATCCCATCCCTTGACTCTGATAGTTTACCTTTGTACCCATAACATCTTTATATTTATAATATATACCACTGAACTATGAACTTCAATAAATACTGAACATAGTAAAATAGATTACAATTTATCAAATGAGAATCATGACAGTCACCCAATTGTAAAATTTTGAAAATAACATCCAATTCTAGGGAAGACACTTTCATTTTCCAACTGGATTAATTCTTTAAGAAATATTGCCAAAACCACTAGCAGTATAAAATATTGACAACAATTTTGAGACGCGGAGTGTATACTTATATTGGAAGTGTAAAAAGAGTGAACCTAAATGTGCTCCCTACAACTATTTATATCGTTTAGAGTACTAGAATTTGAGTAACATTTCAATTTCTTTTAAGGTTTCCTCACACTAAAAATGTCATAATTAAAATTCTCAGCAGCACTTATGCCTATGAACGTTAAAATCCAAATCAAACTAAAAAATTAAAAACAGCTGGAATTTATAAACCAAAAGGATTTTCTATTTTGGTAAAGAGATGATAATGAAGTGCAGCACAATTTTATGAACTCATTAGCCCCACTAAATGAATTTACATTCTGTAGCACGTCTGTAACTTTAGAAATTGGAGCACTGCCCAAAAATGAAGTGGGAAAATTTTTCTTGTTGCTTTTTATACACAAGTCAAAATGATTTATATTTAAAAATTAAATTACCAAATACAAAACATGGCTTTAAAAGTCAGATTAAGAATACTATATAAAGTTAGTGCATTTTATAGAGTTGAACAGTGCTATATATTTCTTAGGGAAGCTAAATGGTTTATAATAGGTGATTAATACCAATGTGAATTTCCCTGTCAAGAAACAAGCAATATACATGTTAAATAGATTTCTGAATGAACTTCCAAAAAATATTAGCATCATCCATTTAAATACTTGGATATTAAAATGCTAGCAGCTTAAATATGGGTTCTGATAGTTTATTCCATTTATAGAAGATATCACAAGGAGAAATTTAGACAGATTCTGGGGTCCCAAATAAGAAACCTCAATATAACTTTTCTACTAATGTTTAAAATCAACCAACCATCTGAGGTTTCCACCAAATACATTTCCCTTTCCATAACTGATCACTACAATTACTGCTAGTATTATTTTATATTTTTGTATTTAAAATTACAAAAAATATCTACTTTCAGGCCTCCTCACTTGGTACTGTTTAGCTACCTAAGAAGCCTCTCAGCAGAACAGAACTCTGCAGTCACAGGCGGAAATGACACTCACATTTATCTCTGACATCTGTTTAACTAAGATGTTGTGCCAAAGCCAAAACCATGTTTTCCCTCCGCCAAACTTTACCGTCAGATTGGTCCTGTGAGTAAAAAAAAAACACAAAAAAACCGACTATAGTTTTCTTTATGTCATCTGCAGAATATGAGAATTCTGAGCAAATCACTACGATAAACTCTGGGAACTAAAAAAGTCATTTTGCCTGGCCAAGGAGAGGTCAGAGAAACCAACACAGAACTGACACTGAAGGAAGCTATCAAAAGTGTGAGAACAATTTAAAAAGAGTAATAGCTATAAATTGCATCAAAAGACCATCATTAAGTGTTGAATTACAGTGCACTGCAGGAACCCAATTCAAAAGATAATAAGCTTGCACTTTTCTCCTATAGTTAAACTTTTAAATATTGCATTTTCCCAAGATTTGATACAAGAAGAACATTCAACAACTCCATATGACTTTGAGGAGACGATGGATCTGTGTTCACAGCTCATTCATCTCTTCACCTACAGTGCACTACGTCCTGTGTTACTTGTGGGAATAAATGACTAAAGAGGCACAGTCCCTGCTCTTAGCAGTCTCGTGGGAAGACATAACAGGCCACTTCAACAGGGCACGCTAACACCTGTGATAGGGCGAGTTCAGGTGTCACAGGACACACAGGAGTCAAGGAAGCTTCCCAGAGGGAGCCAGCTCTCCACTGAGAACTAGCCCTCCAGGGGAGCTAGCTGGGGCAGAGCAGAGAGAGGAGGACACAAGAGTGATCAAACACAGGGAACTGTGTGTGCAAAGGCCACGGCAGGGGTTGGGGGGTTGGGGGGTGGGGGCGGACAGCCAGCCACACAGGAGGGATTGACACGTTCATGAACTAAGTGTGGCTGAAGAATGGATTCTGAGGCATGAGTGATGAAGCCAGAGACATGTGCAGAGTCCCAAGTTCTATAATGCCGAGGAATCCTGAGGAATCCTGAAGAGCAAAGCCAAGTAGAGGGGAATGCTAGATAGGTCCATTTGTTCTCTACTCCCAATGCCCCCCTCACTCTCAGTGATTCAAAGTGGTGCTTCTGGAACACTGCTCAGTGTAATGCACCTTCTAATTAAGGCCAGGCGCTCCCACCACCAAGATGACTTTGGTCAACATGACTCATGCCTTTTGGTTCCTGCAGGCCTTATACAAGGCGTGGTGTCATTGATTCAGCACTGGGCCCCACCTTCCCCTTTACCTAGCTGCTTACTTACACTCCACTTCCCTGCCCACCCTCTGAGGATATGTGAGTCTGCCTCTGGGTTAGACTAGAGAGTAATGCCACAAGCACACTGGGGATGCTGAGAGTCTTTTGTGCTCTCTAACTTTCTAACATGTGAAAAGTAATGACAACTACACAGCCTCAGAGGATGGGCAACTGATCAGTGGTCAGGAAGTGCCGCCAGAAGGCACAGTTCTTAAAACTGGCTAGTAATTCTAATAAGACTGTTGGGAGCTGCATAAGATCTGTAGTGTCTAGCGATATTTTACCAGTGTGTTGGTATATTGGGGAGAGGAAGAAAGCACCATGTGAATAATGAAGTGTGAGGAGAGAGACTCGCCTTTGTTTGGGAGAACGTACATGGGGGCTTTCAAAGTTTTATGGACAGTATTCCAAGTTTTTTCCTCAGTAGTCAAATCTGGGCAGCTCTAGAGAACATACCATAATGGGGTCTGCTGCCAACCCCCCTTCTCATCAGGATGGTGTTCAGTTAGTACACATAGGACGATCCGTGGAATAGCCCTGCACAGGTCCTCTGTATGTGCACATGAGTGCATGTGTCTGCACGTGTGTCTTCGTGTGTGCACTGTGAAAACATGTGTATGCAATGTGAACATATGTGCACATGTGTGTGCATGTGTGAAGGAGAAGGAAGCCAATAAGAGTTAAAAGAGAAGGGCACTGAGGTAAATATGTTAAATTTCCTGGTAGCCACATTAAAAAAGAAAAAAATAAATAGGTGAAATTAATTTTAGTAATGTCTTTTATTTAACCCAATTTAGCCAAAATATTGCCATTCAACCTATAAGCAGTATAAAAATTATGAGAAAGTTCGCATTCTTTTTCTCATACCACACCTTCAAAATCCTGGGTGCATTTTACATTTACAACACATCTCACCTAGGACTGGCCTCACTGCCAGGGTTTGAGAGCCAGGTGTGGCCAGGGCCCAGAATACTGGACAGTGCAGGTTGAGAGTACTTTACTAAATGTCCCATCTGCCACATACATAAAGCAGTCGCAATACACAGATTATTTTTCTCCTGACAGAAATAACTGGCCAACGATTAGGAAGAGGATCCCACTGCCAGGAGACGCTAGCTTCCTCAAGCTCATGCCAGACACCCAGGGCAGGGGAACAAAGGTTTAGTGACAGGGTCTGGGTTAGGGTGTGTGAGGAGGCTCAGTGGGTGCTGGGCTTGAATATCCTAAAATCTGTAACTCCGTTATAGCAATAATGCTATTCTGGATGTAAAATCTGTTACACCATTTTCCAAAACACCATTCCATGGACAGTTATTATTTAAGACAAAGGTCTGGATACAAACTTTGGAATGGTAATCATACCTCAATAAAGTGGTTTTTTAAAAAAAGACAAAAGGTCTGGGAGGAATCTATCTTGCTTTTTTTTTTTTTTCTGCAGGGAGACAGAGGGAAGCAATTCTGTGCCCGGCTAAGTGGCTAAGCGGGTCTCACTTTCTCCTGGATTTACTATTAGGTAGAAATAATGTACTTCTCTGGAACTATAACAGGTGAAAACCATTTCATGGGTTGCCTCCAAGTGTCTCTCGCAAAAATCCCGACTTCCATACAATGGTTTTTGAGGTCCTACATGATCTGGTCTCACCGGTCTCTGTCCCTAACTCTTCCACCTTCATTGCTTCTCCCTCTTGTGCATTCTTCAGCCCCATGAGCTGCCGCCTATTCCTCCATCCTTTCAGTCTCCCTCCTGCCCCGGGGCCTTTGTACTGTCCCAGGGAACACTTAGGGCTCCTATTTCCATCTCAAACTTCAAGTCTCAGTTACTTTTCCAAGGAGCCCTTCCAGACAACGCTCACATAACCACTCCCTGCTCCACGTTAGCACTCTTTTCTCCCCTCACCTGTTATCTTACCTACTGGCTTATTTATAAAACTGCCCGTCTCCCTCACGAGAATGTGTGAGGGTGCAGTGCCACTCCGCCCCAGTGCCTACAACAGCATGGGCACACGGGACATCCTCAATAAATATTTCAGGATTACAGGGATGAGTGAATGCTGTTCAGAATCAGATTTTTATTATTAACCACTAGGGAAAAATCATGTCTTGAGGAGATAAAATATATTTTTATTAACATTAAGTGAAATAAGCCAGTCACAGAAAGACAAAAACTGCATGATTGCACATCTCTGAGGTACCAACAGCAGGCAAATTCAGAGACAGAACATGGAGGGGTGTTTGGTCAGGGCCGGGGGTTGGGTTGGGGTGCAACTGGGAATGGAGAGTTCGTGTTTAATGGATACAGCATTTCAGTGGGGAAGATGAAAAGAGTTCTGTGTTCTTCATTTTTTTATCTTAAATTTTACAAAAAATATTTTCTTATACAGCAGGGGAAACGACTGCTTATTAAAATGCTGGGTAGGCAATACAATGTTGTCATCCAATCAACTATATTTTAGGATTGTAAGTGTAAAAATCTACAACAAAGAAAAACATCCTGCTTGCATATAAGAAACTGAGGAATATAAGTAAATCACATTAACATTTACCTTCCTTAAACACTGTGCCAAAAAAGTATAGCTATTCAATGAGACTAAGGCAAAAAGAAAATACTATTAAAATTATTTAATAAAAGTAGGAAAATTAATTGGTTGCAAGAAGGTTAGCATGTTAGGTAGCATGATTTCTCCAGATTTTTTTCTTTTTCATGTTAAACAAGATAGACAGTTGGCTATAAAGGCATCTCTTTAACATTGGGAAGGATAGTCCCATGATCAACAGGATTTCCTCAAGTGCTACTACTAAGCTGATTATTATTATGAAAAACAGCTCAAAGCAAAGTCAATTTTACTTTATTTAACTGCCTCAATGAATAGTTTTAAAAAGGATTTTTTAATATCCACTTATCATCCTTTCTGAATTCTATATGAATCCAAACCAACTTCCCTGGATTTCAAAGGGCTCCATAGCACCTCCTAACACACCGAAGAGTAAAATACACCCCTCAAAATCTCATCATTTTCACTTCAACAAACACACACTGCCACTTAGTGAGCTTTCGATAAATGGGGTTCATTTGGCTAGCTCGCAACAGTGCTCATGACTCTACAATGACATAGTCACAGATCGAAAACGCAAGGCCATTCCGATTTCTCACAATGGCGTCGAGCGTTTAAAAGTCTTGGAAAGCAAATCATCGTTGAATTTAACAGTGTGCCAAGTATGACCTTGGTGCCAGTTTATTGCAGACAAGTGCTGTATGATTACCACTGTAATTCTGCAACAGAAGAGTTTCCTGTGATTAGATCATTTACAACTGGCGCTATGTACAGAGTTATTAAGAGGGGTTGCTTTGAGGCACAGACAGTCATTTACGTAAGAGAATGAGTTTATATCGTAGTAAATTCTGGCTAATATGTACCAACATGTCCGCCTCATATACAGGTGGAGCTGGTGGTTAACTGCTGACAAACTACCTCCTGGACAGATGGGGCCCAGAGTCCTATCCTGAGACATTTATTGACTCCCTTGGTTTAAAAGGCCAATGACTTAACAGCCATCACCAGTGAAAAGTACCCTCTTAATCTTATTTTACATATTTGCTATACATTTACTTATCAGCTATAAATTTTGGGACGAGAGCAATAAGCATCCTAGCTATTTCTGGGGGAAAAACAGAAGTTTAAAAAAAAATGTTTGGACAATGTAAATCAACTCCACTGTCAATCTCTAACCAAGGGGCAATCCACTTTTCTCCAATGTGCCGCACTCAAAGTGTTAGCTACTTTGTCAGGGAACTGTACTGGCTTTGGAGTCAGATTCAGGTTTGAGTGGAAGCTGTGGGAGCTTGCTAAGTCCTCACTGCACTTGTTCACTGCGGTGAACACACATACAAATAGAAGCTGTTGTCACAATGGCACATGAAGTAAGGAAGGTGAGCTTCGCTGTGAACCACTTCTCAGGAGCAAGCCCACGGGATCCTGGCTGTCGCTGCCAGTGTATTCTGGTTTCTGCAGAGCTGATCTTGAAGGGAGAGAAACTGCCAAGTATTTTTTTTTTTACATCCATTATTGCATTCCTTTCTCTTTGAAAAGTTTTTCTTAAAGGATACTTCAGCATTAGGCTTTTGTGGGCAGACATTTAGTAAAATTTTGTTTCAATTTAGAATTAAAATTACTCCTTTTAGAAAAATTACAGCTTGGGACTTATGATCTGTGCCCACAGATAACATCATGCAGTGAATCACCTTCTGCAAAATAGTATCAAATTGTCTTATAGCTTTTAATGTCACCCATTGCCCTATTTGACAATAAAACAGAACTATTTTAACAACTGGGAAAGCTGCTTGCCCCTAGGTCTACATCCAATTTCAATGGTATTTATTCTCACCAGGATTCAAAGCAGCCCCTTATTGATTTCAAATACACATTTTATATTTAGTGCCTGTGTGTGGAATCTGACATAAAATTATAGGTCCCCTGACATTTTCTATACTATTCCATCAAGTAACCACTTTGAGCTTTGTATACTCTGTGACATATGTCCAGTCTGACAAATGATAAGAACACCTCGAACAGCTATCATTTATTTAATGTCCACAATGTACTAAGTAGTTGGCAGATCCAGCATCCTATCTTCATTGCACAGCTAGGAATCAGGGGGAGCCTGGAATCTTGCCCCAGATCCTAGGGCAACACTGTGAAATCAAACGAAGGAGTGTGTGGAGTCAGAAAGACCTGCATGCAATCCCAAACTCTGTCCTTCACTGTGTGACTATGGATAAATTGCTTAATTCTTCTAATTAACTTCCTCATTAAAAAAATAAGGATACTACTTAACTCCTATAGAAACTGTACAGAAACACACACACAGAATGTCCATTTCAGTGCCTAGCTCACAGTGGGATTTAATATTAACTACGATGAACAGTATATATACAGTGATACTAGAATTTGAATACAGACCCCTAAGGTTATGATTCTGACAATAACATGGAACATCTAAACGTCATCTTGAAAATGAGATACTATCATCTACTTTCACTTACAATTAAAATTAGGAAAAGACATATGTTAAAGAAAACAAAAATACAAAGACAGAAAGTATATTGATAGTTGTCAGGGGCTAGGGGAGGTGAGGGCAGGGAGTTCCTGTTTAATGGGTGTAAACTTTCAGTTTTATAACATGTAAAGTGTTGTGGGATGGATCTTGGTGATGGTTGCACAACAATGTGAATGTACTTAATTCCATTGAACTGTATGGTTAATAATGGTAAGATATAAATATTATGTTATGTGCATTATATCACAATAAAAACAAAATGAAAATAAGCATTAATATTTATTAGACTGAATCTGGAAATACTGTGTTTAATGGAGATTTTGTGTAAGAAATGGAATTATGATCTATTTCACATATGATAATACATTTTGTTATGTGATCAATAGGATCAAACAGTAGGAAGACTATTTATCTTGTGTTTTACTTGTGTAATATACAGTAAGTCATTGCCTGGGATTGATTTCATAATTAGTCATTCAATAAGAATGAGTAGGTATATGCAACCTGTTCTAGAAACCTGAATGTAAGAAAATGGCTGGTGTCCCTATTTCAAATGATGTGAAAGAAAGCAGAAGGTCCTTCCCATAATTCTGTATACAGCAATTTCTATTTTAAAAGAGACTGGTCTATAGTAGGCAGCACAATTATTCACAGGCACACACCTCTCTGCACAATAACATCCCCTTTAAGTAATTGCTTTTCCCAAAACAAATTATCTGTAACTTATAGTAGAGTGATATCATAATGCAATAACTAAAGGAAAACGTTTTTATTTTCGTGTTGTTACATGTTAAAAAATGTTCATTAATGCCTCAATTTAAATCTTAAACATATCTCAGTAACTGTAAAAAGATATAATATAGGGTTGATTTTTAAAAAAAATTTATTGAAAGTACCACAGAGACAAGTATCTGAAACGATATAGTTCTGTAGTCCAGCTAGCAAGTAAGAATCTTCAAAAAGTCATAATCATGTATGTGGAGGATAGTTAATTAAAAAATTTTAAAGGGAAAGTTGTTTTAAGGAATTTCATATCTAAAACATTTTTATATAATTATTTCTCCATCATGTTTTTTATTAATTCCAATTAATGCTATTTAAAAATTACTATTTCTTTTAAATTATAATTTCCAGTCATATTGGATAGCAGGAAGGAAGGAAGGAAGGAAGGAAGGAAGGAAGGAAGGAAGGAAAAAGGAAGGGAGGGAGGGAGGGAGGGAGAGAGGAAGGGAAGGAAGCTGGAACAAGGGAGAAAATTAGTATTTATGCAATAAGCTATGGTAAAGATAAAACAGAAAGCGTCCTCTGCTTTGCGACATAAATGAAGAAACAGACATTTCTGTTACACTTATGATGGGCTCCCCTAACTACTGGAAGGACAATTTGCTTGATTTTTCAAGTAATTTAAAAATTACTTTAATTTTCTGATTTGTTTTACAAATGGTGAGTTAATGGCTCAATAGAGGTCAATTTTTGCTGCTAAAATAATTTCTTTTTCCTTCCCATCCCTTCCCTGTGAGTCACAACTATAAATTACAACTCAGTCTAATACAGAAAATAGCTACCAGTACTTGAAAACTCCAATTTTCTGCATAGTAGACTGAGTTCAGCAGTGAGACTCTTTGTAAAAAGGGAAATCTTTCCTGGTTCCATTTCATTTTTCTGCAACTTGTACTGCTTCACTGAAAAAGTTGAAGTTAATTCCTAAGGCTCAATGTGATTATTTCTGCTTTACAAGTAATTTTCAGGATGCAGTATATGATTTAAAAAAAAAACAACCCAAAACTTACACTGCTTGAAATAAAGTAAATGGAATCCCCACACCTTTTCGTTGCTGGGAATGGACTGAAGCACACACACCCATTGCCTCCTACGTAGCAAGCACTCAACACATGTTTGCAGAATTGAATGAAGGTGCCTGGTTTCTGTCTGATTCTATCCTATGGGCACATGTGGGGCATTTTTCCTCCTATTTTCAATGACACTTCATACCTAATCGGCTCTGGCCCTGCTGGCTCCTCGCCTCTTCATTTGTCTTCTCAGCACCTGTTCCTGGCTTGATTCTCCAAGTTCTGGACTTGGATTTTTGGGTGTCAGTGACATCTTGTCTATTACGCTTTGTTTTGTGAAACAATGGTCAAATTAGGCAAAAGTCAGTTATTTCAATATTTGGGAGATGTAACAAATATTTTTTTTTATTTTAAATATCACCAATTATAGTATCTAAAGCTCTTCAAATAAATCTAAATCCTCATCAGAAAAGTCAGAAGCACATTTAATTTTAAAAATGGAAAGGGAAAGCTGCTTGAAGGAATATTTTACCCAATTCTATCTAATAATAATGTTTTTCTAATAATTTTTCCATCTCTTCTTATTTAAAAACAGTGCTTAAGATTTCTAATTAATGGCAATTAATACTCTTCATTCTTATTCTCTTTTGGAATGCAACTTCAGTTCATATTGGTTAGTAAAAAACAAAACAATTATTACTTATGTAATGTGAGCAATATCAAATTGCTGAGTCTGGTTCAACTGGGAAAATGCTATGATGCAGGCTAGATGAAAAACAATCAACCTAGACTCATTCTGCACTGGTTTTCCAATTAAGTCCTTCACCAAGAGTGGGAGGGTAGGAGAACACAGGGTGTTTGAAAAATCTTGGTACAGTTCATTAAAAAAAGAAGAAAGTAAAAAGTAGTTGTGACCTTCCAAATTGTTTAAGATGCAGAAAGAGTGTGCAAACTGTCTTTGTTCTTTGTCTGGTTATGTTTTCAGGCAGATTAAACTTAAAGGTTTCCCCATCGCAGCCCTTTGATACAGTACTCAGGCACGATACAGACCTGCCTAAACCAGGGAGGAGGAGCTCAAAATTCCAAGCCTGGCCTAAAGTAATATAAGCTTTCCTTTAATATTTACTTATTTTTTTTCAAATCAAATATTTAACATGTACATAAGGTAGCTACAGTTTAAATTTTCCACATTTTCTTGAGAATAAAGGCATATTGATCACATTAGTTCCTAAAAAAAGGGAAAATTCTTTTAAAAATATAATGTTTGTAAAGCAATCCCTTGTCGTTTATAAAGCAGTTCAAACGTATGTGTACAGCTTTTTGGCCTCTTAACTCTGAGAGAGGGATTGAACTGATACTTTTAAGATTTCTCTTTGTGTATTGAAGGGGGAACAGACATTCAATTATTTGCTTGAAGTCTCAGAGTGGGCAGAGTTATTCTGGACTGAAGTCCAGCCTGTCTGACCCCAAGGCCAATTCTCTCTCTACTCACACTATACTCTACATAAAATGACTTTGGAACCTATGTTAGTGATGCTTTTTATACGATTTCTTACTGGAAAATTCTTACAGTAAGTGTTAAATTGTTGGGAAATATCCATCAAGCCTTTCACTAAAATGTTAGCAGGTAGTCAGTATGGCTTCTAAGATGGTAGAGCGACTCTCCCAACTCAAGTCCTGGTTCTTCCTTCCAAATTGGAGAAGAAAATGAAAATATAAGAAGAGATTAGGAGGGAGGAAGAAGTATTTACTTATTTTTCACCAAACTACATAGTTTTAATTCTACTAAAACGAATACAATTTAATAGGCCTGTACTTTATTTGTGGTGCTATATGTAAGTATGAATTTATATTAAACTTCATAAGAAAAATCTCACCCCATTGACTCCTCAGCTTATTTTCTATAAGTGACTTCAATTCTTATTGACAGTTGTGCTATCCTTCCAGATTTATATTATTTAATCTTTTGTTTTATTTCATTTGCTTTACTTCATGTTTTTACCATTAGAAAAATAAACAAAACATTTCTGCAAAGATGCACTGGGCTGTCAAATGCCAGTGATTTATTGGAGCCTTAGCCTTCTACCTGTTTGGAGAAAACACATTTCTCACCCTTCCTTGGGGATGGCTCCTTGCTCTGTGGGGTATAAGAGCTCACTATTAATTAGCAGCACAGCTCACACAGGAAGGGGATGCTTTTGTAAATGCAACATTATCCCTTTTTGAGAACCTATCTCCACAGTCTCGACAGTCCTGATCTCTGTTCCTCATCTGCATCCTGAAAGTTCTCTGTCAGAGCACCCTCATTCTCCAGAACTAACCCACCTCCAGGCCTGCCAATTCTTCCTCAATCAGGCCTCCCACTCAGTTGTAACCAGGCCGGCCCTTTCTCCAGTCTGTCATCCAGCCCCCCACCCCAACTGTCTCCTCCTCCTCTAGGGGGCCCCTGCCGTGAGCCCCTGCACAACACCACGGGATAGAAATACCACCTGAGCCACTGTGTCCAATCTTTCCACTGTAAAGAACCTTATAAAAAGATATGCTATGTTTAAGAGAAGGGCTGAGATTACTCATTCCAATATGAGGACCTTACACACTCTGCCCCCAGTGTCTTTGTTCAGACACCTCCTCCGCCTCTGGGCACAGGCCAGCTCTAGCCAGGCCAGGCTTTCACTGAACTGGGCCTGCTTTAGCCTGTGGACTCCGGTTTAAGCCTCCCATTCCCTTTCCTCCGAAGTGCCTCCTCCTCCTCAACCTTCCAGGGCGCTATCTTGGCATTTGATTTCAGTCAGTTTAGTGATTTTCATTTGTGGTGTGAAATCACTCTCAAGAGGATCAAATCCTATAAATTGCATGATCTGATCCTAATTACACTAGAAGTACAAATGGCATGAGAGCAACATTTGGCACGAGGCAGATAGCAAAAGCTGAAGAGTTAGCAGCTTTCAGCTTTGTTTGAGGAAGGCCATTCTTGCAATGGTCCTCTGAGCCTGATAGGCTACATCTAATTTTTATCACACACAGGAAATGAGACACGGGAAGATAAAAGTTTTAAATAAAGCTTAAATTAATATCAAGATGTTAAAGATGGTAATGGTAATATTTAAAAAAATATGGAGTTCACCCATTAAGAAAAAATAGAGACTACCCAATTTCTTTCCCATTAGGGCCACAGAAATTTGAATTAGAGTTTTAAGTTGGAATGGCTAGAAGTTAATTATTTAGAGTATAGCGGGATAACTGTTAAATTATAATGTGCTCTTCATAAGTGTTAAAAAGGCAGAGATGTTGCCCTACTTTTTGATGGGTAAAAATAGTTAGGATTTGATATGACTCTGTGAGAGGCACTGTGGCTTATGTATTAAGTACACAGAGTCAGAATTCCTGGGCTTCCTGTGTTCAAATCCCAGCTCTGCCACTTCCTTCGACCCAGGTGACCTTGGGCTAGTTTTACACATCTTAGATGACTGATCTCTAACATGAGGATAGATAATAATCCTAGCTATTCCACAGAGTTATTATGAAGAATGAGAATATACAAAGTTCTTAGCATAATGAGCTCAAAAGTAAGTACTCAGATATTTACAAATATTGCTATTAATTGTAAGTGGTAAAGAGTCATAGTATTAAGTCTTGTTAAAAATAGTCCATGTTTCCCTTGTCACAACAACTGCTCAGAGAGTGCAGATTGAAAGATATTACCATCTAAAATTCACAAAACGTTCAGTTTTAAGAAGCCTGTTATGAGGAATAAATGAGATAAAGCATGGAGTACTTGGCACAGTGTTTGGCATCTAGTAACTGCTCAATAAACAGCAGCTATTAGTAGAGGAGCAGGTGAGTCACAGAATAAAACATTTTTTTCAGCTCTGCTCCTTAAGATAAACAAACTATTCCATTAGTACCAAAGAGACTTTTTAAATTCCAGGTTATAATTCCCATGGAAAGACCAGGCACATTAAAAATACAGTAGCTCATGAACATTTTCTTATCAACAGACAAATCCCTAAACTAGTTTGTAAGAACACTATAGGTCAGGTGACTTGTCCTGGGTTTGGCTGCTAGAAAGCTAACAGCCAAGTCAGTGGCTGATCTCTATAAAGGTCTCGGAGCATTTATTCTCTGTCATCCCTGTTCCTGGCTCTCCATTTCTTTCTTGCTCTCATCGTCCCTTTGCTTGATTTGCATCTCACTTATTTTAAATTTCATTTTGACTCATGTAAAGCTGTTGACTGCTTTTGGATTTTTTTATGGGTTGTAAATAAACACATATACATGGGGAGTAACTCTGAAAAGTATGTACCGTGCTTCTAATTTATATTTTTTTCAAGTTTGCTATGTGAACCTTAAGTGTACCTTAAGTCAAAAATTTAAGCCACAAGAAGCTCTCTTTGGGTAATGTCTACTTATTTTTGGCCCAAATGTCCCTACTTTCAAATCATTTTCTAATAAATTATGTCAACAATTTCTACTTCAGAGAAACAGTGACAGAAATGAGGGTGAATCCCATCCATACATGTAAATAGTTATCAAACACTCAACCAATGTTGTATGAGCACCTGTTACATGCTTCCATCAGTTTGGTTGTGGGCACTGGACGGGCTAAGATTTAATAACAATCAATACTTAATGAAGGACAAAGACCAAAAGCTGGGATTGAAAATTCCACAGATGCAATACTGTCTGAACTTCAGCTAAACTAGGAATAACCAGACAAACTAACTAAGACTTTTCTGCGTGCAACTTGGAGAAGGAAAGAAAGATTATTCACACACGTAACGCACGCGCGCACACACACACAGTGTTCTAGATATATGTCCTGTAAGCTTCTAACCTTGTCTCTTAAAAATACCCATTTCTTGGGAAAACACATCTACTCTCATGGATGATGATTCCAAAATCTTTCTTTTCAATCTTGCCTTGCTCCCCCTGCTTCAGAATCGCACATCCAACTTCCTGTTAGACACGCTTGACTGTCCTATACTAGTAGACATTTCAAATGCACTGTCTTAAACCAAATCTCATTTGAATCTCCTTGATCTTGGCAATGCTTTTTCCTCCTATAGAACTTATCAACTTTTCATAGGCAACATGAGTAACTCATGTCTTATGCTTAATATTTCCACTACCCCTCACTAGAATGTAAGGCTCCACCAGAGCAGAAATCTTGGTCTGTTTTTTCCCTTGATCTTCACCCAAAATGTCCCTAAGTCTGCCTAGAATGGTGTCTGGCATTTATTCAGGAGACAATGAATAAATGTTTGCTGAGTAAAAGAACCTTTGCTCCCATGCTCCCAGAGTTGCTCCCATTCCAGTCTTCCTAATCTTAGCAAAGATCTCAGCAGCCGAGCCTGGGGAATCTTCCTAGATTTTTTGCTTCTTCACTTTCAGTCCAGAACTGCCAATGATACTTCCCAGATAGTCTTGTTCACTGTCCCTCCTCTTTTCTATGCCTGGTCATCTCTTCCCCAAATGATTTAAAACAGCCCCTATAAATGAGCATACCTCCATGCAGTCCAATATTAATTGCAAAGTGGAGTTTAACACTCTGCTGCATGAAAACATTCAGAGGTTATGTTTTGTCAACAGGACCTGGACCCCATCTGTACCTTTGGCCTTATCTTCTGTCACCTCACACTGCAAATTTTCACAGTGGAAGCATGAAGTTGCTCCCTGTGCAGACAGCCTGTCTTATTCCTCTCAGCACTGCCAATTCTAATCTCTCAAGATTCAGTTTGGGGGTCAATTCTTTAAGAAGCCT
Organism: Myotis myotis; assembly: GCF_014108235.1. Classification (NCBI taxonomy): domain Eukaryota; kingdom Metazoa; phylum Chordata; class Mammalia; order Chiroptera; family Vespertilionidae; genus Myotis; species Myotis myotis. The sequence continues at coordinate 54,402,786 of NW_023416368.1, forward strand.
TCCTTGACCTTCCAGGTTGGCCTAAATGTCAGGGCTCTGCATGTTCCCATAGTAACCAACTGAAGGGATATAAAAATTCTGGGCAATAATTTGAAATGAACACTATAGCCTTATGCCTATGTAGGGAGGAAAGGAGTTCTTGTAAAAATGATAGTTTTAATCTACTGGGTAGGTATTTGTTTAGGCGCTGATGGTAAGTAATTAGAAAGAATCAGGTTACCTGGTTCCTACATTCTGGTAAAGGAAAAAATATTTAATCTTTAAAGTATTTCGTGAGAGAAATGTAACCGGGAACAGCCTTCGGTTTCCATCTCTGACTCAGCAGCTCTGCAGCAGTGACAATGGACTTTGATGTCCATTAGCTTCTGATACATGGTGCATGGGAACACTGAGGGCTGGATCATATCATAAAGCAAAGACATCCATTAATATACATTAAGTTATTTCCTTGCTTTATCATTTCCTGAATTTTACATTGCCAATTATAAAGGGATGGCTACATTTCAATTATTATACAACCCCATCTGACTTAGCCTGTGTCCCCTGAATTTAAGTTCTCCTATTGCAGCACAACTGTTTTGTCAGTCCCCCACACCTCCAAGGTGCTCACACTCCTTTTATCACGGGCACACACAGCACTGATAGGATAACTGGGGTGTATGACATGGTGAGACGCTTTTCTCTGGGCTTCTTCAGTTGACTCATTAACTTTAGAAAAGCAAAGAAAACTATGATTTTACCATTACATTTTCTTAAAAACATTTTCCCCATGGAATAATCTATAATGTAAAGATTTTTTAAGCCTATGAACTGCATGCAAAAGGAATGAGGTATAGGATCACAGACTGGTTGTCTTAAAATACCACCTCTATGCGAGGAACCCTGAGATTAATCTACAATTATATGTTTTAAAGCAATTTCATTTCAGGAAATAGATTTATAAGTCTCTTACTTAAAGGGAAATGTCAGAGTTGGAAACTTACATGCTACAATTTGGCTGACCTTAGCAAGCTCTGGCCTCTTTAGTGTAACAGGTCTGCTTACAAACATATACATACAGTTGACTTTACATAATAATGAACTCTCTTCTTTTATAGCCTTATAACTCTTCAATGATTTGTGGTGGCTGTGTCTTCCAGATACAGCTTATATACTGACTATCCCAAAAGGAAATTAGGTTATAAAATAGTGTGCTGAATGTCGTCAGCTCTGTTCATTGAGGGATCACAAAGTAAAATACACATGAGATGAAACACATGGCAATTTACAATTGGAGAAAGACTGAGACAGTAAAAAATCAAGACTAGAATTACACATTACAGATTAGAAGTCAAAGGGCTTGCATAAATTCTAGAGGCAGCTTCATTGCTCATTTACTGATTTTTTTGGGGGGGAGGTCATTTAGTTTTGACTGTTTTATGTCACAACCTCAAAGGGTGGCTTTATGGACAAAATAACATATTACAGGAAAAATGAAAATTTAATGAAGAAAAAATGAAGGGTTTACAAGTGAAGACCCAACAGTGCAAAATTACTGTGTCATTAACAGGATCTCTCTGCACAGACATGACCAAAAAACTTTATCATTTTGTTCTTAGAAAATAATAAAGATCTAATACTTCAAATTCATTTTACAACCATAAAATCTGCCCATTTTTTTTCATGTAATTTTCCACAGCAATATTAAGATAGGGAAATACTACTTTTCCCATTTATATACAAAGAAACAGAGACCCAGATAAATTAAATAACTTGCCTTAATCTCACACCTAGTGAGTGGCAGAACCGGAAATTAAAACTAAGTCTTCTGACCCTAAAGCCAGTTCAGTTTCCACCACAAAGGAGAACCCAATTTAATAATAATACACACACACACACACACACACACTCTTTTTTGCAAATACAAAAAAGGTACTGAAAAACTTCAAGGCAAATGAGCAGGTAAAATTTTAAAAAGAAATTACAAACTTCCATATGTAAGGTAAAATAACATGGCTTTTAACTGACACTATTGGCAAATGTATTCTGATGAGACTTCTGAGTGTTTTTATATTAAAATAGAGGCCTGGTGCATGAAATTCGTGCACTTGAGGGGAGGGCAGCCTGGCTTGTGTCCTCTCACAGTGCGGGAGCCCTGTGATCAATCGCCCCAAAGCGGTAGGCTCCGCCCACCCATCTGGGGCTCCTCAATGGTCCCAAAGAGGTAGGCTGGAACCAGGGGTCCCGCCTCCGTGCCACACATGCAGCATCAAGTCCCCGCCCACTCTTGTGCGCCCGCTGTGCATGCAGCCTCCTGGTGATGGGCTGTGGGATTGTAATGGCGTGAGGGCATCTTGGTGTAAAGGCATGATGACCACCTAGGCTATTATTAGTATAGATGCTTAAGAAGAAAAAACTAAGTACACATATATATCCCATTAAACAGAACAAATAACATGATTTACACTTAAAAAAATGATCTGTAGTCTCCTTACACAGTCACCACTATGCTATTACCAAGCTTTACAGTGCTGTGCTTGGGCATAAGGCCTAAAGCCAATAAACTCAGAGCTCCGACTGTGATGTGCTCCCTCCTGTCTCCTCTCCAGTGGTCATATCTGGTTCTGCCCTTGGTGGTATTAGTTCCTTTCGTCTTCACTGGGCTCCTCTCATCTCAGCTCCCTGTACCTGCTGCTCCTTAGAATTCTCTGCTTTTGTAATCAGAGGAGCTTCAGGTTATCAAGGGAAACCAGAAAACAAACTTAGTAAATATTCAAAACATATACACATTTGTATATGTTATGTACACACAGGCACACACTTAACCCATGTGTGCACAGTAAGTGTACCAAATTGTGTTTTCACAATGCTTATATCACTTCCTTCATTACCATTACGTAGGCATGAACAAATGATACATAGGTAGAATTTTCATGAACTTGAGAATTATGGAAAATAGAAATAACAAATTATGAGATTTGGAGTTGTGAAACTTTAGGTTGAGTCTAGGTTAGGAGTCATAAGACTAACATGGCTTTAGGTTTGGCCTTATGATTCTGAATAGATTAGTTGATTGCGTCTTATCCCAAATGTGTTCATATGTAAAAGGGGAATAAACATAATATTCATAGACCATACTTTTGTGAAATTAGTGCCTCAAACTGTATAAAGTATTAATAAATGATTTGTTATTATTAAATCACAAAGCTAGCCATATTTTTCACATATTTATTCTCTTTGTCTCTCAGAAACACAGAGACACACAAAGTAAAACAGAAAGTTTATATTTAAAATATACAGCCTTGTTTCATGCATGTAAGCCTTAAAATGCTAATTGCCAAATAAATAGTAAATAAGCTATATTAGTAAAAGTCTTAAGAGGCACTCATCAACTTTCATTATCCATTACTAATCAGCTTTCCAATGCAGGAAAATGATGGACAATTAGGTTTTTCTATATTCATGTATACCTCAGTTACAAAAAAAAAAACCTCTTTCCTCAGCTACTTCCATACAAACTATACAAAACACAAAAACTAAGACAAAAACTTATAGAAAACCTTCTGCTTCAGAAGCAGACAAGGGCAGATTCTATAAATAATGGAAAGTGGGCTCTGATATGAAGGCCAACCTGTAGGTAGTACAACACCGAGCTTCCCACTGAATATCTCCAAATGCCCTTTTTATGTCACTTTATTTTTATATATCACATTATTCTAACTAGTGAGCCTAGGAGGGGGGTTCTTGAACTGGAAGGTGTGGGAGGAATTAGAAAGGTACCAGAAGTAAATTTCACCTATTGATCTTCTACTGAGCTAATCAGATAGTTAAGAAAAGAGAGAGAGGCCGGGGGGGGGGGGGGGGGCTTCAAAAATAAACTGATTTCAGTATTGTACAAATTAACTTTTCCTATTTTCTTGAAATCAGCCTCTGGTAACAGCACCCACCTTTTCCCTTCCCACACTCAGTCTAGGAAGTTCAAGTTGGCTGACTCCAGCCAGAACTAGCTTATTGGATCACTGCATTCCCCAGCCACAGAGACTGCTTTGGAGTGGAGCATGTGAGTCAAGTTAAATTCAATAGTGGGGTTTTATAAGAACTGCTGGGAACAGAAAACCTCTTTTTGATGGTGATCTGGCAGTCTCATCACAATGACAGAACTTGCATGAGAACACAGCAAGAGCAAAGTCCAGCAACAGAGAGAATGGGATTGAGTTTAATGACCTGGCTTAAGACCATGGCTTGCCTGAAGCCACGCCTATACTAGGAAAAGTTGTATGGGACAATGAATTTACATTGATGCTCAAGCCAGTTTGTGTTGAATTTTCTGTCACTTGTTACCCAGAGATCATATATGGAGAAAGAAATATGGAACTCATATTATCGATTCAGTGCTGGTTTTAGGGACTATTAAATACTTAATAATGTAAATAATGTAAAATCATGTAATATCAATTCAATAATGCAAAAGAAACTCAAGAAGCAAAGAAATAATTAATCAGTCAGCTTTTTCATCTCAGAATTAAGGATATTACCTTGTGGTCTCCAGCAAAACAAAGGTGAAACATTTGAGTCATGTATGCTTACATCTCCAAAGCATCCATTTATCTCTCAGAAAACTGCCCTGAGAAATAAACCTGCGGGAATCTTCATGTTGAACTCGTTAGTGAAAATAAGTGTCAATTATACAATATTACTTTTACTAATAGCAAAAATTCTACACTTTGACCAGCCATAGCAGTCAACATTAATAAAACCATCTGGCCTAAGTTTGATGTTAATTAATTGCTTATAAGGGAGGGTGATGAAGGCAAAAATAAACTAAAAGACTGTTTCTCCTTAGGAAGTATAATTACTTGGACAGAAGAAAAACTCATTTTAAAAGAGGATCTCAAATTTTTAATTTAATTAGCCATTTGGAAACCTTCAGTAGGAATAAAGGTAGGACTGAAACAGGGTCCTGGCATCTGAAGTAGCTGTGAAATGAAATCATTCTGCATTGAACACAACCTAAATTACAGAAGTGATCCTCATATTCATGTTTTAATCTGCTATAAATACACACACACACACACACACACACACACATACATACATACATACAGTTGACCCTTGAACAACATGGTTTGAACTGCAACGGTCCACTTATTTGTGGACTTTTTTCCCCCAATAAATATTATAAATGTATTTTCCTTATGAACCTTAACATTTTCTTTTGTCAAGCTTACTACACTGTAAAATGCAGTATATAACATAAAAAGATGTGTTAATTGACACATTTTTATGTTATTAGTAAGGTCAACAGGAGGTTATTAGTAAAGTTTTGGGGAGTCAAAAGTTACACTGATTTTCAACTACTCAGGGGGTCGGTGCCTTAACCCCCACATTGTTCAAGAGTCAACTGTACACAAATGCGGAAAAGGCAGAAATGATGTATTTTGTGTGTTCTTACTACAAATGCTCTTTCAGATTATACAAATGAAATTTATGACAGAATTATTTTTCTATGTCTCACTGAAAAACAGACTGAGACAACCAACCAACCACAAAAAATTCACATTTTCAAATCATTCCCATTAAATATTGCTTGGTGGAAAATCTTCAGGTGCATTTTAGAGAAGGCATTATTACTATACGGTATATTACTGACAGATAACATCAAAATACTTTTTGCATTATTTCCCAATAATGCTATAGAGTTAACTGTGCAAGTCTACACACTGGAGAAAAATGTGTAAAAGGAACACCCACATGAACATTTACCTTCCACTGCTCTTTTGAAGAACACTTTGCAGCTGCCACAGGTTACTACCCCATAGTGGCAGCCTGAAGCCTCATCTCCACACACCAAACATATCTTGGAAGGTCTTGAGGATCCAGTAGAAACACTTCGTAACGTAGAGCTGGGGAAAGAAATAAAGATTTAAGTAACTACACTGTAATGGCACATTTGATATGCTGTACAGCTTAGCTCAAACGTTATCATAAATCATGGTTCCATAAATGAATTCAGTATGTAATGGTCACATACGAGGACTTATATAATGAAGGTAAACTCTATCAGTGGAGTCATGCTATCAACCATTCTGTAGAGCAAAGCCTCTTCTCAGTATAGAAAAATAATAAGTAACCACCATTTGCTTTCTTCCTTCCCCTGTTTTCGAGAAAGTTTACCAAAAATCTGTATTCAAGGTGGGCAGGGAGAAGAAGACTCTTGAGCTGAGTCATCATGAAAGTATTTTTTGGCATCAAAGAACAATTATAATACTTCTCAACTCTCTTCACCCAGACTCACATTATATACCTCAATTATGCCAGGTTAAAAAAAATAAACACACACAAAAAAACCAACTCCTCTTTCCAAAACAATCCGCTAATTAAAATTAAAAAAATAATCTTGCTTCTACCGCCAGCAACTTGACCCCAACCCCTTGAAGCTTCTGCATTTTTTCCATATTACCTTATTTAGGTATATTACCTCATTTTACTTGCTAGTTCAAAGGGGCACAGTCAATATATTTTTAAAGCCATACATGGTAAATATCTCAGGTATCTTTCAAGTAAGAAACTGACAGGTTCTGGGCAATAATTTTTAGGGGCAAATTTAACCCTTTAAGCAGCAATCTGTATGAATATATTTTAAAAAGAAATCTTTTCAATATATATAATATATTATTGTGTTAGTTAATAGCACAGTCTGAACAAAACATTTTCAATTCTAATAAGGAATCAGTTCTGTGACCGTTTAGATGTGTACTGAGTAGGCAGAGAAGCTAATTTTTTTTTTCATGCACAGTCTGCAAACATTTTTTAAAGTATATTTTATTGATTTTTTATAGAGAGGAAGGGAGAGGGATTGAGAGTTAGAAACATCAATGAGAGAGAAACATCGATCAGCTGCCTCCTGCACGCCCCCTACTGGGGATGTGCCCGCAACCCAAGTACATGCCCTTGACCGGAATCGAACCTGGGACCCTTCAGTCTGCAGGCCGACACTCTATCCACTGAGCCAAACCGGTTAGGGCTGCAAACATTTGTTTTTGAAAATCTAGCTACCCATAGGTGCTTTGCAAAGTACTGAAAAAATCAGTATATTTTTAAAAACCAGGCTGTCCTCCAAGATAGTGGGGTTGTGGACCAGCAGAGTCAGTGCCATGGTGTGGGGAAGTATGGTGGCACGTGTGGGCTCAGCCTTCACGCCGGAAAGGGTGGGGACAGACTAGTCAGAGAGCATTTCCGGAAAGGTGACAGCAGCCCTGAGTCTCAAAGCAGCACCAGATGACAGCCAGGCCAGGAAAGAGGGCAGAGGAAGCAGGAAGTGCGATGGCGCAGAGAAATTCTAGCTGGACACGCCCAGAAAACTTTGGGTGGATTGTTATGTCACCGCCTCCACCTTCCTGTAGGGCATCTGTGTCCCTGTGAACCAGCAGGCATGTGGTTAAAACAAAAAAGAAACAAAAAACAAAGAAAATATACCAAAAGGACTGAACAGTTGTGATACAGTTATTTCTGTTTTTCAAATTAGTGGAAAATGTGATAATATTGCCATGATAATTAAAAAAAACACACACAATTTTAATGTTTAAACTCCAATCTCACTAGAAATAGATGAAGGAACAAACTCCTCAGCTGCTCAGAGCACTGTGGCATGACCAGCTTTCTAGAAAATGACTTCTTAAATCAAGGGCTGAAACAATGTTCTCCAAAGTTGTTTCTCCTTCTGAGAAAAGAGCTCTTTATTATTTTTATTACTGTCCTTTGACTTCTTTATGGCATTCAAAACATTCCATTTCAGCACCAATGACTTCTTTAGCATGTCAGCCAGTGAAACTCAACCCATACTCTGACTGACTCTCTTACATTTCACAGGAAAATACGACTTTGTAAACATTCAAAATATAAGTTAAAATCATCATTAAAGTGTAATTTTTCCCCCCACAACTACAAGCATACATGGGATTTGTATTTAACATTCTTGTGAGCCTTGGTTTTGGTCCGATACTTAATAGTCTTCCCTTTAGTCTTTGGCACTCCCTCTTCTATTCAAACTCACTTACTTGGTGATCTCATTTGTCTCAGCTCTAAATATCATCAATACACCTTGGACTTCCAAATGTTTATCACCAGCCCAGACTCCTCCCCGGAATTTCAGACTCATTCATGCAACTGCCTGTTCAACATTTCCGATATGCACCTCAAACTTAGTATGTGCACCACTTTGCTGACCTCTCCCTGCCTCCAAACCTCATCTTCCCACAGACTTGCTCAACTCAGCTAATGACAATTGTTATGGGGTAAATGATGTCCTCTCTCAAATTCCTATCTTGAAATCCTAGATCCTAGGAACTCAGAATGTGATCTTATTTGGGAATAGGGTCATAGCAGATACAATTAGTTAATTAATTAATGAGGTCATTCTGGAGTAGGGTGGGCCCCTAATTCAATGTGACCAGTGTCCTTATTAAAAAGGGGCAATTGGGACACAGACACACACGTGGGGAGAATGCTATGTGAAGATATGAAGGCAGAGATGAAGCCAGGGGTGCTTTCACAAGGCAAGGATTGCCAGAAAACACCAGAAGCTAGGAAAGAGGCACAGAACAGATTTTCCATCACAGCCTTTCAGAAGGAACCAACTCAGCTGACACATTAACCTTGGACTTTTGGCCTCCAGAACTACAGAATAATGAATCTCCCTTGCTTAAGGCATCCAGTTCAGATGGTGGTATTTTGTTATGTAGCCCTAGAAAACTAACACAGCAACTTGGACTCATCCCTGACTCTCCTTTCTCTCACACTGCACATTAATCGGTTACATATAATTCACTTTACTCTCAGAATACATTCAGATTCGGATCCCTTCCCACAATTTCTCCTGGTACTACTCTAGTCCAAACTATCAACACCTCCTAGCAGATTTTGTTTTTCATTGTCCCTTTTCTTCCCCTGTAATAGAATGAACCTTATTCACTCATTTGCTCAATACCACCCAAGGGATTCCCTCACACTCAAAGCAGAAGTCAAAGTCTGTATGACCACAGGGCCACGATCTGGCCCCTGAGATGTCTCTGATCTCTTGCTTGCATATTGCACAGTGACCTCCTCGCTAGCCTTCAAAGCACAACACCTCAGTGCCTTTGCACTTGCAGCCCCGCCATCCCCCAGATATCCACACAACCCCCTCTATCATCTCCTTCTGGGCTTCATCAAACAACACTTTCTCCATCAGGCCTTCTTCACTGACCCCTCTACTCACAGACCCCTTCCTCAGCTCTCCCTCTCCCACTTTGTGCTGTAGCTTCCTTCCTGGTGCATATCTCCATCTCACATGTGGCATATTTTACTTCTTCGGGTTTTTTATTGTTAACGTCATCACACAAGAAAGGAAACTCAACAGGAGCCAGGGTTTTCTTTGGTGTTACTCACCACTGTGCATGGAACTGTACCTGGTACCCAACAGGCACTTAATCGACACTTGACTAAATGGGTGATCTCCACTAAGTGGCATTTTCACAGCAATCACCATAAAACCCACCACGTGATCAATTCTGAAGGCGCACTGCATTCCTTTCATAAAGAAATGTGACTTGTTTTTAACTGTCTGGAGTATGAAAAGTATGTAGCAGAAACAAGTTAAGAGCAATTTAAGAGAAAGTTTAAGTATAAAAAGGGTGAGAAATACAAATGAAAGCAATATATTTGTTTAATTATAAAATTAAAAAAAAAACATGAATTATTTTTCCTTCTTGTTCACCAACATCTTTCAATGACAAAAGGGCAAATTTGCTTCTAACTGCCTTTCAGCAGTGCCTCCTTCTTCAATTTCTGGAACATTCTCCTAATGCCTCCTTTACTTTATAGTCTCTTATTTTCTTGATCACCAATATGGATTTTCTTAGTTCTACCTTTGGCCGTCTTTCTTCTTGTTTCTACACTCTCTCTCTAATGACCTCGTTCACCACCCAGCTCAAACAGCTCTCTTGGTGACTGACTTTCCAAATCTTCACACCCAGCTCTGGCCTCTCCCCCATGTTCCAATGTCATGTTTTCATTACCTTTACATTACCTCTCTGATCTACGTGTTATCAACTTCTGGAAGGTTCCTGCCATCTGCTAGTCACCAGGTTCAAGCCTTAGACCCCTCATTAACTATCACATCTAATCAGTCACCAAGTCCTGAGCGCTTCAGCCTTGCACACCCTTGCATCGCTTTCACCACACAGGTGGTACCACTGCTTCAGGCTCATCACTTCCAAAGGGCTCTTCCCTAACCCCAGCCTCTCCTCACTCCATTCTATAGTGGCTGACAAATGAATGTCCTGTTAAAGAGTTCTGACTCTATTGCTTCCCAGCTCAGAAATCTTCAATTGTCCTTACCAAATTCCATCGTAGGATAGCCTTGGTAGCACCTTTAAGTACCTCCTCCAAATCAACTTTCTCCTGCAGGTCCTCTCCTACTGCCTGACCTTGTGCTCGCCACGCTCCAACATCCCTGTCAAGGTGCGGATGCCACCACACACATTCAACCCAGCACTACCTCTCTCCTACTCCCTCCTGGAAACCCTGTCCATCCTTCATGGATCTGTAACGTTCTCCAGCAGGGAGCATCACTGTCCTGTCACCTGCTTCATTTGGGCATCTGGCTAATGCCTCCTTTCCAGCAGTCATCACTTTTTCCCTTTACATTAGTGACCTGGGCACTTATCCTAATCCCTTGAGGGCAGAAACCATGTCCTACACATCTCTGGTCTCTCTGCTGCCATTAGGGCAGCACTGGCACTATTTATTGAATGAATGAAACTGCACTCCTAATCTCATTACAGTAGAACATACATTTCTAAAAGGCGATTTTATAGAAGGTCAGTTAGTTAGGCCAAGGTTACAGGTTCAATTCCCATATGGTTCATTTAACTTTGAACAGAGGAATGAAAAAAAAAATATCCAGGGACACAGACTATTCTCAAAAGCTCAGCCAGCTGTCTCAGGGACATACGCATTATCACACAATATAGTCCACAGACTGTGGGTGGGTCAGGAAAATTCCAGTTTCTACTGACATCCTATCATGTAGTTATCTTTGAAACTGATTGACATATTAAGACTTTTACTTTGGCTGTTGTGTGGAGAATGGACTGTAAGAGTGGGTGTGTTGGAAGTGGAGAGATGATCTAAGAGGTTCCTGCAGTTATCCAGGCAGGAGATGATAATGGCTTGGATTACAAATAAAGTAGTAACAACAGTGAGAAGTGGCTACATTAGGAATAGGGTTTTTTTTCTTCTTCTATTTTTTCCAAGTAGATAGCATTGAGAGGACTTGCAGAAAATTTGCATGGCAGTGCTATTAATTAACATGTAAAATGGGGGAAGAGCAGGTTGAGAGTTAGGGGGAGTTTGTTTTGAACTTGATAGTGTTACAACACTATTGCAAAATATGTTCCTATTTTTGTAAGTAAAATAATAACCACAAGATTAAGTTACAATCTACCCAAAGGAAACACTTGGAGCAATATATATCAGGTTTATGTAAGCATTCTAGGCCAGTTTCCTCATCAGAGTGATAACAAAGTTCCTACCATATAGGGTTGTTATAGATTAAATTACTCACTATATGTAAGAGCACTGAGAACAGTGTCTAACATATTAAATATTCTTTACACTGTGGCAATTATTAGTATTACTGTTGTACCTGTAATTCTTTTAAAAATATATTTTATTGATTTTTTACAGAGAGGAAGGGAGAGGGGTAGAGAATTAGAAACATCAATGAGAGAGAAACATCGATCAGCTGCCTCCTGCACATCCACTACTGGGGATGTGTCCGCAACCAAGGTACATGCCCTTGACTGGAGTCGAACCTGGGACCCTTCAGTCTGCAGGCCGATGCTCTATCCACTGAGCCAAACCAGTTAGGGCTGTAGCTGTAATTCTTAACAGTGACTGCCATAATAGTGAAACTACAGATAGTTCTACCTTTCCATATTATATTTTATATACTGCTTTTAATTTATATAAGCATATATAACATTGGAAAGCACCAGAAGAAAAGGTTTTTAAAAATATACTATGACATAGTGGTACTTCAACAGCCGTAGTGTTCACTTACTGTATAGGCAATCTTTTGTGTGCATATGATTTGAGCATTTCTGGTAAGAATTCTGGCTCCCCTGGTGTCTGCAGTGTGTAGGTTTGGAACAGCCACATTAAATCACTAGGATAAACAATTATTGAGATTCAAATACATACTCTTTTATATAAAGAACACTCAATTTAAGAAACAGGATTTGGAGAACACTCAATAAAAATTTCACAAATATAAATCAATGTTTAATAAAAAAAAATTCTTATTTTTACCCACACATAAAATTAAAAAACCCAAAAGCCTTTTTGGTGTTACGTTTGATGATAAGTGAATCATTAATGTTTTAGGGGATAATTCCTCACTCAATAAGGACCACCATCTCAAACCCAATCAATGATGCATCACAGAGTGGAATTAAAGAACTGGTATTTATTTCACAATCTTAGCTGTATGAGTAAAGTTATAACTAAAGTTACCAGATACAGAAAATTCAAGGACATAACTGGCTTAGAAAATGTAATTTAAAGCACAGCAATGGTTGATTAGTCTTTTCCAATTTACTTTCTTTGTTTGTTTTCACAACAGTTTATACCATTAATAATATTTATTAAAGTGGCTCTGTTTAATGAGGTATGTACTTTCTACACTAAATTTCATTTAAATGAGTGCAATTTGACCATCAAAGACTCAAAGTTATAATTAAGAAAGCTTAGCTGCAGCCCAGCAGAAAAGTAGCCTGACACAGAGCTAAAAGAAAAAATAAAGGAGGGGGGGCGGGGGAGAATATTTTCTATCACAAGAAAATGAAGCCCACACTAGTATGTGTAGAATTTAAAAAATAAGGATCTATGTTAGGAGGTCATTCAAGTAACTTTTTCTCCATAAACATAAGCTATGGCTAGAGGGATTACCATTGACAAAATATGTAAAATCTATTTTTTTGGAAAAATATGAAAAACATTTAATTGTAAATGTCTTTTTAAAAATATTTTTATTGATTTCAGAGGGGGGGAGGGAGGGAGGGAGGGAGGGAGAGAGAGGGAGAGAGAGGGAGGGAGGGAGAGCGAGAGAGAGCGAGAGAGAGAGAGAGAGAGAGAGAGAGAGAGAGAGAGAGAGAGAGAGAGAGAGAAACAACAATGATAAGAGAGAATCAATGATCGGCTGCCTCCTGAAAGCCTCCTATTGGGGATCGAGCCTGCAATCTGGGCATGTGCCCTGACTGGGAATCAAACCGTGACCTCCTGATTCATGGGTTGACTCTCAACCACTGAGCCATGGTTAAATGAATTTTCTAACAAAACAAGGGAAATAAACAATTTAACTACTAGGTACTTTGTTACTAATGAATTCTTTTAATTAATCTATTTTTATTAAACACAAAAGGTCTCTAACACATGGTGAAGTAGTTTGAGATAATTCTAGGACAATCTGGTGAGCAACCAAAAATGTGGCAAGGAAAATGTAGAGAGAGAGGTACAAAATTTAGCATGTTAAAGGACATAATTAAAGTTATTGATCACAATTTTAAATACATACAATACAGACAAATGAAAGCTAAAAAGTCTGATGAACTAACTGCAAGACAACTATGTACGACCGAATAGGGCAAGCGCAAAAAAAAACATGTACAATAAGAGAGAGGTTGGGACTTACCGTATATGATAGATTATTACTAGAGAACAAGGATTCTAGATTTTATGCATGGAAAAATGAATGGATGAGCTCACTCAGGGAAAAGTTTAAATAAGGAGAAAACAAAGTAATAGATGGAAATATACAGAAAACTAGCATTTCTACTGAGGTGGGGGTAGGGGGAAGGATGAATTCACTAGTCAATCTAAGGAAGAAAAACCAAAGAGGCAGGAAGGCAAGATAATGCAGAATCCTGGAATAAAAGGGGTGGGTGGGATATTAACAGTGTCAAATGCCACCAAGAGGACAAGACTTAAGGTCATTGGTACCCCTGACGTTAGCTACAGTCATTTTTATGCATATAAGATTCATATGTAAGCCATATTAAAATGGAAAGCACTCGCCATTTTTTTATTAAGGAGTTTCCATATTCAGGGAAGTTGTCATCATAAAACTATATCTAGTATTACCATTTAAACATACGCAGAGTCTCCAAAAAAAATCCAACATCAAATCATCTCCAGAAACCTTTATGGAGCTCGATATGCCAATCAGTTGTTGCTAAGACAATGGCCAAATATGTGTGCTTAAAAAATGCCTCCACGTTCTAATTTGCCTGTGCAGTCATTAGCATGTGTGAGTGTATTTATATACATTAGTTGGTTAGAATCCTCTGAGAAGGAATCATGAACTTACTATATCATCTGTGGGTTAGTTCTTTTTAAAGTATATTTTAAGGAGATTATCTCCAAATGCTTGCTTGAGTGTTTTTAATGACAGTGACTTTGCTTTTGAAATGTCCTATATATACTAAGCATGATTTAACTTTCCCGGTGATCAGGAACTATCCTTATGTTAAGATGCAGACATAGATGCTAATGCAGATGGCATGAGATGCTGAGTGCTGATGGGTTCTAGTTTTAGCTGCGGACCTTGAACCTGAGTGATTTAGACGTTACTGATTTCAGCATGCTTTTTGTTTACCACATTTTCAAAAAGTGGATCTAAAATATGCTGCACTGTGGCCTTTCTGAGCAACAGAATATGGCTCCTCTCTATCAATTTAATTAATGAGTCAAACCTCCAAACAGCTTTTTCCCTGATGGTTTTTCCTGCATTCCAGAAATAATGCCTTCATTGCCTCTGGTACTGCCCTCTAATTCGCAAACTCAACTCTCACTGCTGCTGGCTGACTCCTACATAAGGTCACAGGGGCTTTCGTATCAACTCGTACCCTCCTCTCTTCCTGCCTTATACTAAGTTTGTTCCCATAGGATAAAGGGATAGTGTTATTTCAAGAATTTACATGTGAGAGGTTTAGAGAAGCCTATTCCAAAATAAGGACATCAAGAGCAATGTCAGTACTTTTGTCAACATGACACCTACCACATTTACTTCAGATTTACCTCAACTCTGACTTTGAGTAGAGTTACCACACTTCAAAATATTAAACACAGCATCTTAATATGACAAAGTCCTACAGAATGCTTATATTAAAAGGGTTAAATAAATCTGTTCATTAATATTCAGTTTCCGAATAATCAATGAGCTACCACTTGAGAGAAAAATTGTGGAGGGAAAATCCCAAGTTATAAACTTATTTTCTTAGGGTTAATTCCATAATTATGAAATAATATCAGAGTTTTCCAGTCAGCTTAACACTCTGAAATTATCTTTCAGTGAAAGTATAAAGATATCTTGCCTGTTCACACATTAGCTTACAACAGGTAAAAAATCATGGCCCTTTTCAAAACATTAATGAATTTTTCAAGTCATCCATAGGGTTTTCTCAATGGGAGCCTCCCGCACAACCGCGCACACAAAACAGCAATGGATCTCATCCTGCTTAAAGGCAGCCTCACTTGCACTGGGCTCTGGCTGCAGGCCTCACCAAACAGAATGGCTTTGTCAGAGCTGCCAAAGGCGGCTCAGGGGCAAGGCCAGCCTCACTGGGAATCTTGGGAAATAAGGTCTGCTTGCACACACACTGAAGAGGACACACGTATGCTCACACATGCAAAAATCTGCAGGGTCAAGAGCTGCTCTTCAGGTATTTTTCATCAAGAATTCCCTCAGAAGAAAAAGGCAGCGGCTTTTAGCAGGAGCAACCAGAGGGCACTGCAGTCAGTAGATTTTGGATGACTTAGTGAAATTCAGAGGCACCTCTTCCACCTCACCCCTCCAGCACTGATGCGGCAATGCTGTACGTTCCGTCAACAGTTGCCTATGCTTACCTATTACGTTCCCTACACAGCTCCCTTTTCAAATGCTCCTGCTAAAGCACTGTTTGGAGGGTTAAGCCACATATGAAATTGCTTACTGTTTTCCATCTGCTTTTGACCTGCAAAATCGGGACTTTCTAAGGTTCCTTTTAACCTGGCCTCTGGCTTGAATGATAAAATCAGGGTCTGCCATAGGACAGCATTTCCAATTCACCTCAATGAAATGACCACTGACTATTCCGTGGGCAGAAGCACGCTATGCTAAGGACGGGGTCTCAGGCCTTCAATGCAACTCAGAGGGCGGAGGTGCTGTTATCCGACCGCTGAGTTCCTTCCATCACCACATTCTCCACCAGATGTGGCTATTGTTTCTAAAACGGTGGTTGCTGTCATATACTGTACTCATTGTTTTTTTTCTGATCAATTTCATTACTCCTACTTTTAGGTAAAAATGTTAGATTAAAAAAAGTGATTTAATAATCCAAACTGTATATTCACTTTCTGAGTTGGCGTGAACAGAACAATGAGAGAATCCTGAGTACTTTCTTGGAGGTCTTTATTTTTCTTGGGGTTTGAGATTTGGGGCTGTTTCTTTGATTTCCTCCCACTAAAAATATTTGAAACCTAAGGTTTTAGAAAGGGTGTTCTTTGGCTATCAAACATTAAACACACACTTGCTAAAACACGGCCACTGACAAAGTGCTGTTCCATGTGGCCAGTCCAAAGGTACATAAAAATGCAGTCCTTATTTACTTCATTAGTTACCATCTTTGTCAGATTATCTTGAATGCTACCTTACTTTTAAGAAAAAAATCAAGAAAAAGAAGTATCTACCGAATACTCTTTCTCTTCCTCATTTCCTTTACCTCTTTCTCATCTCTGTCCCTCTACCTCTTGCTCCACGCTCATTCATATTTTGGCTTTGAGAATAAAAGCTACCACTATTATCAGAGGTGTGGGTATTCCTTATTAGAGTAAACATTACAACTTAAATATTTCATTTAAATTTAAAGGACCGGTTAGGTATTTGCTGGTAGTTAGAGTGGAAGAATGAAGAACTAATCAGGACCCATCTTTTTCTAGTTAGTTCATTTTACCTCCTTCCTCATCCTGTCTCTGTAGCTATCTGGATACTAAGGGACAGAGACAATTCCCTCCAAATCTCTCTCCCAGTCTTTAGGTTGTGTGCTATGAGCAATGAGCAGGTGCTGAAACACCTGTTTTGCCCCTCTTTTACTGAATACCATTCCTGAGCACCTACCCACAGTTCTAGGTCTCTGACACACATAAGCTAACAAAATACACTAAAGTTCCGTACAACTGGAGGTCATATTCCAGTGCCAGGATGGGGTGAGGGTAGGAGTACAGACAAATCCCTACTGGAAAGTAAAGGAACATTAATATTCTGATTCCTGAAACAATTTTTCTCACTTACAAAAAAATACCAAGCCTACTGAAAACAGCTCTTCTTTAAAGCAAGAAAAACCAAAATGAAAGTTCTAGATTCAGATAATGTGACTTCTGTTTCTTATCAAAGAGAGGAGAATCACAGAGATTAATTAAAGAAAGTGCTCCTTAGAGTACTGAACTCGGGATTTAGATGCTGACTTTTACTGCTAGTCCTGTGTAGTGTGTGTGTGTGTACTTATAAAAGACAATTGTTGACTTACACCAAAACAATTCTTATGATTTCCCTGACATTCTAAAATCAATGACAGAAGCTTTTCTCAAAAGTTTAAAAATTAAGTTAGGCTTTTGCCTTTGGAATAGATCTGAGAAAGATGAAAAAACAACAACCACCATCTTTTAAAAAGGCAAATGGCACAGATATCAAAGCAAATATGACATTGTTTAGTGGTCAGAAATAATTTCACTGGAGTTTGTAAAAAAGAAAAAGCTTTCAGTGTACTTATAAATAGTGATGAAAGATGGTGAAGAAGTTGAGGAAGGGCGTTCCTCGGCTTTAATTGCAACAAGGCAAGAAGTGGTGTAGAAGTTACTTAGATCCAGCTTGCTTCCTGCCATGCACTGTTGCCAGAGGAGAAACAGGACGGCCGTCTGATACTACCCTGACACCCCACCACCAAATATATGCGAGCCAGGCCTTTCCGTTCTATTTCATGAGAACCTCAAAATAAGCTTTACTAAACATCTTATGTTCAATTTCAGTGTCCTGAAACCAGGAGTGCTATAAGTCCCGACTTGACTTCAAGGACACTGCATACTAGTATGTCCTCAATGAAACTTGTACCATCAACACCTATTTGCAATAAAACTTTTGAAATGTACGTTAATATTCTCTTTGTAGAGTTTGAAACAATGTATAGACAATATGCACCCTTTGGTAGAGAGAAATAAATGCAAAATATTTTCTAATACAAGGAATGTAACACAAATATGTATATATATCTTTATATATGCAAATTTTACCATACTTTAAAGAAATATGGTCAATAATATAATTTTTTTTAATACAGTAAAATAATGTTTAGGAATCAGGATGTCATCTTAGCCTCCCCCCTCCTCTTAATTTAGTAAAACTTATCCAAACTGATAATTTTTAAAGAGCCAGAAGAGAAAGAGTCAGCCCCTAGGGTGCTGTGCTGTGCTGTGCCCCCAGCACAGTGGGTCCCTGAGACAGGAGGCAGCTTACAAGAGAGCCCAACAGGAACACCTAAGAAGGGACACAGAGCTGGGACAAGAAAGTGGTCAGGAAGCAGAAGAATGAGAAACAGAAAGGCAAGAAAAGGCTAAGCAACCAGCTAGAGTCAGTGATGCCCGAAGTTATGAAGAAGGCAATGGTATGAGTCAGCAAGGCTATGGGCAACCAGGTAACAGAATCATAGCCATCTGTGAAGGGGACACAGGGTCAAGCCCCAGAACAAGAGTCAAGATGGCTGGCCTAGGTTGGTGTGAGTGGGGGACAGACATAGATAACACAGTTGGGGTACCTCACCCCAGGAACCTCCCTGGCCTGGCTTGCCCAAGGGCACTGAAGCCCTACCCTGGCCGATGGGTGTATTCAGCCCAGACCAGGACACACACAGCAAAAAATGTTCAATAGCTAACAGAAAGCCAGTTCATGGGAAAAGGAAAGCTAATGCAACTGAGAAAGGAAAGGGAGAAAAATAAACCTTTGAAAAAACAACAAGTAGCTAGAAACAGCATAAACTTTCTAAATATAGAAAGTGTTTTAAGAGTCCACTCTTAAGAGACAAATGGCAAATAATTTTATTGGAGTCCTAGAGAAGTGGATATACACAAATTCAATAAAAATTTTACCTAAAAAATGGCATGTATTTCCAAGAAAGAAACAGGAAAATAATGATAGAAATAAATTTGAGACAGAGGGAACGTAATTCTGAAGTATGCATCTAAGTTTACTGTTTATCTTCTGGGCAAAATAGACTACTCATTAACAGAAATAATTACAGCCACACTAAATAGAAAGATCATTAGTAAGTGACAAGAGTTGAAAAATAAAGGTAGGAAAAATGATATGTTTGGATGAAAGAAAGAAGTTTCTACTGTACATCCGCAGGGTAAAAAAAAAATAAAAAAATTACCTATTTTTTTCATAGGCATTAGCATGAAATCCTACAAAATGGAATACTATCATAAATAAAAACTTAAACTTCAGCTCTAAAAAATTCAAGTCTGTTATTTTTTAATATTAAGCAAGATAATGAGTACCTAAAGAGGACATTTAAAGACTATTAAAATGACACGAATCATCACTGCATAGAAAATAATACTCCCTGGAATCCTCACGGAAATGGGTTGTCCTCATAGGCGTATGAAGTCCCACATAATTTTCAATAGCATAATAAGCTGTCCAAATTTCTAAAGAACTAACTTAAAATTATGTTTTTGGTTTTTTTGTGTGTGCTGTAAAGTTCAAGAGAATAACAGGAAATAAAAGTTTTGCAAATGGCTCCCGGGCTGAAAATAATCCACACCTCAGGAAGCCTGTTCCCCTTCTCCCTACCCCACCCAAGCACTCTCGCCAGAACTCCTGCTAGCTCTGTGGAGGTAGCGCTGGTCATTGGCACCCAAAGTCAACTGCAAAGGCCAAGACCTGGGAAGGCAGGAGGCAGCTCTACACCTTAGGACCTCAGGAAAGGTAAGCCCACAACTCAGTCACGGTACAGACTGCCTTCCTGGCAGCCAAAGCGTACTCTCTGAGGAAATGAAAACAGGTTCTTAGCATTGCAAGATGGAACTCTGTGCTGGGAATAACATTATCTAGTTAAAAAACTATCCTTACAGACACGTTTCAAAGGACTTACAGAATCACGTCTTTATATACAACTGATGTTGACCCTGGCTGGGTAGCTCAGTTGCTTAGAGTGTCCTCCTGATAGGCCAAGGTTGTGGGTTTGATCCCCAGTCAGGCCATATACAAGCAGCAACAAATGAGTGCATAAATAAGGAGAACAACAAATTGATGTTTCTCTCTCACACAAACACAGATTCCTCTCTCTCTAAAATCAATCAAAAAATAAAAAGTTAGAAATACATCTGGTTTTGTAAGTTGAAGACAGCATGTAGTAGGCTTTTATAAGTGATAAGTGCAACTTTCTGAGGACCCTTGTCTGTTAGAAATGATAAGCTGGGAAGACTAAATTTGAACCCATGACCATAAGTACAACATTTCTTAAAGTTCTGGATAACACCTGGTTCTTATCCCTTACCACGGTGAAAAGGCTTCACCCTTCAAGAAAGCTTAGTGTTTCTTATGACATTGTCAAGAAATACCTCCCTAAGAAAGTTTATCTGGGGATAAAGACACTGAATTTTTAAACTTAAAATACATGTATACACACTTTTATAACATATGCAGACTAGTATATTTCATACTACTATGTAAAGAGACAAAGTGAGTATTCTTTAAAATGAGAATGACTCAATTATTATTATTTTTTACCCTCTGGCTCTCAAATCATTTGGACTTTGAACCCAAGTACAGTCAAAGGGGAAAAAAAATCAAGACTGATTTCTTGGCTTGTAAAATAGCTAAATTTCACCCTACGATGTTAGTAGAAAATTTTCAGAAATTGTTAGCCTAAAGCAAAGTAATAACTGATTACATTAGCCCAAAACTTGGTGGGGAGTGGCTTTAAATGGACACAATCTTTCATTCCTTTTCTTCCTGTTATTGGAAGTGCTGTAACGATCAAGAATATGCATTTCTGCCAGGCTTATGGAAAGAGGAAACAACAATTTTCATGACTAGTAATTCAAAAATAAAATCTGAGCAAAGCTAAGCCCTAAGTCTTCCAGCTCAGATTATCACCCAAAAGGGTTCAGAGTCTTTACAAAAGATATATATATATATATATATATATATATATATATATATATATATATATATATGTATATATATATACACACACACACACACACACACACACACACATATACAAATTTATATATAAACATAAAATACACTGTCATCCTCGATGTAGGACAAAGAAAGAATTTAACTTGAATCAAATCAAGCATTGCATTCACTCTTTACCACACTTTGTAGAATAGTAATTTTATCTGACTTTTACCTTAAAATAATCTGTTTATACCAGGAAACATGCAAACGTAATAATAGTAGATACACTATCCTGTAACAGAATTTCACTGAGCTCCTGTGGGAGACTAAATCTAGTTTTCCACAACTGTTCAAAGAAATTTTAAAGCATTATGTATCCTCACAATTTTTTTGAAATGCATTTTCTGCTAACTACTCTCAGAATTAATATGATCCTATTTCCCTGGAGAAAAAAAACTGACTGCAGTTTTTCAGCTTGTAAATGTAGTTATCTGTTCACCTAGAGGATTAACTAGGAAGAAAGGCATGAACAATACCAAAACGAATGTCAATGGTAAAAAGAGAAACATCCAGGGTGCTCAGAAATAACAAGACAGGGCTTTCACCTTGTGCAGTGTATCACAGAATAGAATCAATAGTTTCACAGTATACATAGGTACATATTTTCTCTGGTAAACCCATGTTACGGTAAGAGAAACAGACTCATATGTGCACTAATTTATCTCTTATGCCAATGTTTAATTGTTAAAAGGTGTTTGAGAGAAGGGGTGGAGATCAGTTGGGAAAAGCAAGCGTGAGGAGCAATCTGAGTCCAGGCCACCTGTGCTCCTGGGGCCAGAGCTGTGGGCACTTCCGAAGTCACTTCCTTAAGAAGAGGACTCAGTCTGTGACCACCTTCACCTCCCATTGATGCTTCATTATTTTTTGCTCTCTAAGGCTCTATGTCCAGGCTGTCATGGCCTTACCCTCCCCTCTGTTTTTTCTTTTCTCCACTCGTTTTTCATCACAATCCCTAAAGAAGAGAAGAGAGACTGTGGCACTAGCCAGTTAGCCCCCTGGGGAAAAAAGGGGAAAAGAGAACAGAAGACATTTTTTAAGTTTTCCTCCATCACGCTAGTGCATGTAGATACATACAAATGCAAGAATAACTGTTTGAACTGTAGTTAATTATCCTTAATTGAAACAAAAGTTATAATCCATTCAAACATTATCAACCACTTCTATAGTTCTATATTACTTCTGTGTCCTTTCCTAATTAAAAAAAAATGAGCACTTTATATATACTTACACACTCTCAGTCATTATAGTATATTTTATTTACATTTTCTTTCACAATTAAAATTCAATCACAAAGCATTCAAATGCTCATGTATTTTAAAGGTTCAAAAATCAGTGTTTTCTGAGATATGTCCTATACTTTGTGCTTTCACTGCTTCTTCTGCCTTCTGCCTTATGAACAGATCTGGTTCAATATCAGCATTCTCTGAATTTTCATTTTCTACTCTTCACAACTCTCAATTCAGTCTAACAAATATTCAACAGGTATCTATGCTAATTAGGACGTCATCATGCTAAATGCTTACGGAGATGCAAAGATGATTTAAGAAAGGAATAGGGAAGCACAAACACATATGAAGATAACCATATATAAGATTAATGTTATGAAATGTATAGAAATTGTACAATGGAAGCAAATAGGCAGAGATAACAGTAATAATACTCATTTTAGAAGCAGTAATACTTGTGGTGGATCTTGAAGTACAGATAACATTTTAACACCTGAAAGTTTTCATAAACTTTTATGAATATCTCTTTTAGATGATTTGTTTACTACATGGTAGGCTTGGACAACAATGAAACAATAGAACCATTTTATGATAGGAAAATCAAAAGGAAATGTGTTCAGTATAAATACTGCACACAAGCCTAACATATCTTACAGTATGAATAAGTGCAGTAGGGGATAAAGGTAGAAGTCATGTAGGTTATTTCTCCAACAAACATTTATTGAGCAAGTCAGGAGAATACAGGGAACACAGAGAAGACAGTGACAAAGACCCTGCTGAGAAGCAGCAAAGAAACAAATAACTGGAGTGTGTGTGTGTGTGTGTGTGTGTGTGTGTGCGCGCGCGTGCGCACACATGCGCCCTAAAGGACAGAGATACCAGGTAACTGCCTAAAAACCATTTGGAAAGATTAATCTAAAGAATTAATAAAGAGTAATTCTAAAGAATTGTATAATGTCATGGCATCATACACATAACAGACATTATTTCTTTATCCCCTGTAGACTAAAGTTTTTAAAAAATAATTCTCATCTCATTTAATCCCTAGCTCTGTCTTCTGAGAAGGTTTAAAGACAGGGGTAGATTAAAGACAGAATATTAAGAAAGAGATAGATGGAAGAGAAATATAAGTATACATGCCATTAATGGGAAGAGGATTTAAAAGCTGATAAGAGAAACAAAAGAGAATGAAAGTGAAGAACCATGTAGGGAATATAAGGGAGAGAAAGCAACGAAGTGAAAAGTTTTGAAGCAAAAGAAAGAAAACATACAGTTGTGAAAAAAATCATACCTAGCAAGGTATAGGGAAAAATTATTTTAAGCATTCTATGTGCTACAAGAGCAAACATACAGCACCAGAAGGAGGAAAGAATCAGAATAATTGCATCATTCTGACCATAAGAAGAAGCACATGAAGAAAGAAGATAACTTTAAGTAAATAAAAATTAAAATAGCCTTGTTTAAGAGTATGGTCAGGTAAACCAATTTTAGCCATTACACATGACTGCAAAGATCAGAAAATTGTGATTTCTATAGAAATGACAACACTGCAAGAAAAGATGAGGTTTTCCAAATACTAAGCTTTTAAATAACCAATACCAAGTTTGTAACCCTTAGAACTTATAAGTATTGCTTCCTTCATGTCAAGGAATATTTTGTAGAACAACCCACTGATAAGGGAAACAAAAGTGACAATGACTCCAAGAGTTCCCAGTGTTTTCCCACTGTGACTGCTACTGACAAGTGTTTTAGGAATCTTGAAAGACTATCAAGAAATCTAAAAAGTATTAGCTTCAAATTCAGATGATTTAAGTTGAACTGCATTTGTAGTCATATATGCAGTTCCTTATCTGACCTTTTTTGCAGCTCAATTGGCAAAAGGTGCTTAAAGTTTTTCTCCCCGTTTTCAGAATATAACAAAAAATGCTAATTATGCAATCTATACAATAAAAAAACAGCAACTTGTAATTCAATTCTTGGTTAATTCCTAACTGCTGCCTAGACAACAAATAACTTAGTTCATTAATTCATATTTGATTGCATCAGTTTCTAGTAAATCATTATTCAATTTTTAATCATAGGAACCATTGAAATTCAAAAGGACACAGATCCCTTCATGTCACAAGACAACTGAGGCCAAGGTTGCTTACCAGCCCATCTCTGCCCAGGTTGGGAATGACTACTTTGAAGATGTTCCTATGCCAATTAAATTCATTGAGGAAATAATTAACTGACCTTCTACCATGTACTTATAGCACTTGAGAGGGAGGGCTGTAAAGAAGAATAGGCCGATGTAAAGGTGAAGGGATGGGGCACTAAAGGAGCACCGAGGAGGGCTCAGTGTGGAAAACTTCTCCTGATATTTATTCCTTTGGGTTATCTTGCACACATGTATCCCCTGTAAGCATTTTCACTCCTTTAGAGGACGGGGTTGACCCACTAATTATTGGGTCCCCAGGAAAAAGTAGGATGTATGTTTGCTGATGTAAATGCACAAATGAATAAACCAGAGGACCGATGGACATGTCTGAGTTTTCATAGACAGCTCATGGCAGAACCAAGCCTGGACACAGGTCAGTGATCTTTCCTTAGAGCAGTGATTTTCAACAGGTGTGCTGCAGGATGTTTAAAACACGCAATACCTGGCTATAAAGTCAGGGGCACTGGCCTCTTTATCCTTCAATTGTCAAATAAAAAAATCACAGCAGCCAACACAACATTACTGTCTGATGTGAATGAATCAAAATTATACCTATATTTTTGTCAGATTGGCAAAATATATATATTTTTGGTGTGCTACAAAATCTTAGCAATTAGTGTATGGGTGCCATGAGGTTAAAAAGGCTGATAACTGCTGATTTAGAGAAATAATAGATTGCTTTCTTTCTGTAACAAATCAGGTAAGTGAATAAATAGGTTCAGATTATTTACTATAATGATTCCTGCTAGTTTATCTCGCCGTAAGGAATCTTACTGTTACAGCCTTCTGACCAGCAAAGGAGGTGAAAAGACCCATGACTTTCTATCCTGTGAGCCACTCTTTATTTTATACTGACGAGCACAGCTCCAATTCGTGCTGTCTGCCATCAGATGGCACACTGGCCCACAGCTCAGTCATCCCAGGCCACTGTCCAAACCTTTTGACCTTCAAAGGGAAGAGGAAGGAAATTAGCATGTGCTGAACCTAACAGACTGAGGGGCTCTAGAGCCTTGTTCTACAAACAAGTCTTCCTGCTATAGATCATTGTTCTCATTTTACAGATGAGAAACTCGGGCCCAGAAAAAGCAAAATATAACTACCCTCTGGGCACAGAACGGGTACCTGGCAGAAGCAGACTTGAACCCAGGCTAGTCAGACTCAGAGGCCAACTGTCTCTCTGGATCACACAACATATGGTTCATTTCCAGAGTCCAGATCTCTGATGGGAGGTGTAGCAGCCCTGAGAGTCCTACTCTAGGGTTGTCATGGGCATTATCACACCAAAAAGGGGAACCCAGGAGGGCAGGACACCAGAGCTCAGCATGTTTTCTGCCCCAAGAACACAGTGATTTTCCCTGGCAGCAGCCTTTGTCTTGGAATGGGTGTATTCAAAATTGCTCTGGGCTTTCTAATTCCTGACTTGTATTACTGAAGACAAAGAAAAACAGACCCTTCTGAAGAATGAGGCTGAGGTTGTGCAGACTCTACTGGTGCCAATATGAGAAGCAACAAGCCTGACTCACTGAAGAGGCAACAGAGGAAGCGTACCTCAATTTTTCAAATCAAAGGACTCCTTCCATGCACACACACTACAGTTGCCCTGCTGTCCTTTCCATTGGGGATGTGACAAGCTAACGTCAGTCACAGTCAAAGATACTGAGACCTTAAGAAGTCTGATGCTTCCTCGTAAAATTTCTGAGAATCTATTAAACACTTATGGCATATTATAAAATACATTTATCTTTCATGGAATTTTTTGTAGAGGAATAAATTCATGTTAAACTAACAACATGTTAGTTTAATTCAAAGAATGGTCTTACCATGTGTGTTTTAAAAGATTAAAAACACGTGAAATGTCATATATCATTTGTTTTATAAATAACACAGGATCAGGAGAGTTGGGAAGTGATATGTTAAGTAGGTATAACTGGGATTTTGTTGTTGCTTTATTTAAAGTGACATTGCAGGACCAGCCTGGGTGTGTAGCATAAATAATTCTGTTATTTAAATTTCTGCCAGCAGTTTAAATTCTATAAACGACCTCAGTGAACAGGAATACATTTTCTTAGGATATGCTGAATTGCTAAGATATTAGAACATTACAAAGCCAGTTGATAATCATAACAGAGCAAACTAGGAAATACCTTTAAAAATCTCAGCTATGCCCTGGGGTGTGGGTCAGTGGTTAGCATTAGCCTGTACACCAAAGGGTTGCAGGTTTGATCCCTGGCCCTGGTCAGGGAGCATGTGGGAGGCAATCAACTGATGTGTCTTTCTCACATCAATGTTTCTCTCTCACTCCCTTTCTCTCTCTCTCCCTCTCCCTCCCACTCTTTATAAAAAGCAATGGAAAAAATATTCTCAGGTGAGGATTAACAACAACAAAAAATCCCAGCTACTGTGAAAGGCTTTTAAATCTGTCTCTGCTATCTTCTGGGGTATTTTCATGCAAGTGCTCATGAATGTATAGGTGAGTAAAAATCAGATTGCACAACGCTGATGAAAATAATCCAATTATACAAATCAATTGTTTAGAGGCCACAGCAATAGAAATTCTCTGTGACTCACTTCTACAATTAACAACGTGGATGTTCACAATGACCAGATGGTCACTGAAAGAAAGTTCAGTCAAATCTGTAATTTCATGAAATAAAATAGCCTGAATAGTCACTCTTGGCTCATCCAATGGAATCTGGATGGAGGAGAAATGTGCCCTTCTCCTGAATAAATCCAAGAGACAACCACCAATCACTCAGTCAAGATGAGGAAATCACACAATTGTCAAGCACAAGGATGTTTTTTCAAAGGTTGCACACAACTTTTCCTGGGCATCAGAAGGGCTAGAGGACTCAAGAAATCTCCGTCATCTCACAAAAGCATTTTAATAAGTCCAACCTCTTATTTTATAGATAGCAACATAAATCCACCAACTGAACTCAGTTACAGCAGAAAGTGCAGAGCATAACTTCTGCCCATTATTACTATACAACGCTGTACAAAGGGAGTCATGTTTCTTTTCTGAATGTGAAAGTCCTTAGAGAATCAAGGGCCCCAGACTCTCCTGCCTGCACCACATTCTCATTCTGCATCTGTATTTCCTGCTTGCTGGTGGCAGAATGCTAATTTCAAGTAATTTAAATGAAAGCTCCACATAATGTGGCACCCTCATTTTATAAAACAAAAATGAGAGACAAGGAGCATGTAAGGGATGGCTAGGAGGCCGCTCCCCCAGCTTTCCATTACCGAACAGAGAATTACTAGCTATGCATGGTAACCATTTCCCCCCTCTGATGTTTTTGAATTCTGATCAGAGACATTACTACTGTTTCTAACTTTGTACCCTCTTTTGCAAGCTTTCACAAGCCCCTCATTAAGCGCTGGGAAGGCTTCCTATCTGATGCCCGGCCAGGCACTGTCCTTGTGGACACAATGCGCTCAGGTTATTAGCCTGATAGGCCCCATTCAGCAGGCGATCCTACAATTTCACTGATCATCATCTAGTAAAACTGGATAGCTGCCTTTCCCATGGCTTTTTCGGATTTATATAATTAACCAAAATTAGCTTGATGTTTAAAACACAATGCCAGCCTACTCATTTATTTTTGGAAGAACACTTTAGTGAACACAATGAGAGGGCCGATTTGGAATTGCCAACTTAAATTGTCAAAGTTTCCCTATAAAATTACTATACTTAAAAAATTCAAACTCCATTAAGGCAGACACCATTAAAAAGAAAACTATGTGGTAAAAAATCAGGTACCACATTTTTTTTTTTCACTTTAGTTCACTAGTATAGTCAACTAAGTTCTGGTATAAAATATTGCACACAGTTCCCTGGGTGTGTATTATTAATACTACATAATGGTTTTGGTTACATAGCCCTACAAAAACATAGCATGCACAAAATAGCATGTATAAACTCTATCATTCAGAAGTTGTTATTGTCAGACAAGAAGCTTTTAAAAAGTGCCACCTACATGCTAAACATTATAGTAGTAGTAGATAATACTTTGGGATAGACATTGAGTTTTTTCCTACAACAGTTTTACTTACTTATATCAAAATTATCTTCATAATTGGTCCATGAAAACATAATTAACTAACTACATTTTTCGTAAAGAGATTAAAAAACAGAAAAAAATAATTTCCATAAAATGAAAGAGTCTATAAGTAGCATGCAGAAAATTAAAATCTGGCTCCCCCAGCTATTTCTAGCTGCACAAAAACCAGTGGTATGAATTTTAGAGTTTCCCAGACCTTGGTTTGAATAATTTTAGGCAAATACAAACTTTTCTGTAGCTCAGTTTGTTTATAAGAGGGTGATAGTAATACCTACCTCCTAAGGACATAGTAATGCATGAACATCTTATTAACTGTGTGAGCACCACAAAGCCTGACATAACATCGGTGCTCTGTAACAACTGGTTCACTCATAATTCATTCATACATTTATTCAGCCAACATTAATTGAGCATGCCTAATGCCAGGCATTGTTAGACACTGCCCATGTGGAGCTGTCATGCTACTAGGAATAAACAGAAAGGGGTTTACTTGTGGCATAAAGACCAGTAAGTGGCCCCTCAGTCAACTTGTCCTCATGCTTCCATTCAGCACAGGGTTTCTGGGCACCAGCCAATTGCGCTGGAAAGCAGAAAAGGTTGTTAAGATTTGAATCTTGCCTAGCTACTTTACTTTTCTCTCTTGTTCACTCTGTCTGCTCCTTTCTTTGCTTCTCTGGTTTACAACTGGGTACTTCAAATTGTGCCAAATCCTGGGATCCTATCAGGAAGATGGCTGGGACTAGAAATGGGGTGTCTTTGGGAGACAGGTGTGTCAGCCCTGCCTAAATCAGAGCAGTTTCCTTTATCTGTTTCATGCCTTCTACTTAATATACTAGGCTTCTGGTGCAAGATTCTAGTGTGTATAAATAACTTTATTGCTAACAGAATGCTTGGGGAAGAGAAAAAGATCACTGATTTAAAATAGGTCCCATTCTTTTATAAAAAATGTATTTTTATTGATTTCAGAGATGAAGGGAGAGGGAGAGATAGAAATATTAATGATGAGAGAGAATAATTGATTGGCTGCCTCCTGCACACCCCCTACTGTGGATCGAGCCTGCAACCAGGCATATTCCCTTGACCAGAATTAAACCCAGGACCCTTCAGACCGCAGGCCTATGCTGTATCCACTGAGCCAAACCATCTAGGGCTGGCCCACTCTTTAACAAGTCAATGTACATGAAAAGAAATGAGGGTGGGGTAGGGAAACAAGTATACTAACAGAAACTTACAAGACATAAAAACCAAATAGAATATATGGCTTGTGATTGGATCCTGGTGTGTACAAGTCTTCTATACAAGTAAAAAGGCATTTTTTAGACAACCATGGAAAATTTAAATGTGAACTGGGTATGCAATAATTAATAATTTTATCATGTATTATTATAATAGTACTAGAGGCCTGGTGCATGAAATTCGTGCATTCGGGGGGGGGGGTTCCCCCTCAGCCTGGCCTGCACCCTCTTGCAGTCCAGGAGCATTTGGGGGATGTCTGACTGCCGTAGAGGTGGGAGAGGCTCCCCCCCACTGCCTCTGCACTCACCAGCTATGACCTCGGCTTCCGGCTGAGCAGCGCTCCCCCTGTGGAAGAGCACTGACCACCAGAGGGCAGCCTGCCCTCTGGTGGTCAGTGTGCATCATAGCGACTGGTCATTTTGCTGTTCGGTCTATTTGCATATTAGCCTTTTATTATATAGGATATTATGTAGAAAAAAATGCTTCTTAAAAGATGAGTACTGAAATATTTAGAGATTAAAAACCATCATATTAGTAATGGCACCTTTAATTCTTACAGCCAAAAAAAAGATGACATAAATACAACAGTCAACAACAGTTAAATCTTGGTAACGAGTGTGCATGACATGCTTCTGTTGACTTCCTGTAAATTTGATATATTTCATAAACGTTTTTTAAATGAGGTATACTCAATGCCTACTGAGCAAAAAAATGATTTTTTATCTCTATGTTATTTCCTTTCCTAGAACTTAGTATACCTGCCTTTAACACTTGTCTACTTAAAAATTACCTGCCTTTAACACTTGTCTACTTAAAAATTACCTGCCTTTAACACTTGTCTACTTAAAAATTAAGTCAGTCAGCATTTTATTGCAAGATGACACGTATAACAAATCAGCTTTCTAGGTTGACATATACTCTTATGCCATTTTCTAACTAAGTTGAAGAATCCACATTATCTAAAGGCAAAAACGTGCTTTCTTCGATTTTGATTTTATTTCCAAAAAGTTATTTCCCCTGCAAATTATAAACCTATAACTACATTATGGCTTGGAACTTTTTTCTAATAATTCTAAAACAGTTTTAACAACTTGAGTCTTTATGTCAATTATTTCAAGTTTGCTCTACTATAAGGAAAAGAATATGGACAATATCCCAAATTCAACCTTTTGACATATTATTTTCCAAAGATGTATCTGTGCTTATGTTTTAGGAGATGAAATCTTAGAGGACTGCTCTTTATACTCTTTTTATATGAATTAGTTTACTATAATACTTTTTATATGTATTAATCTTACTTTTGAAGTCTGACAAAACATTTATATCTTTTCCTGTTACTATCGATATTTCACTATGTGACTATTAGTTGATAACCAATTTTTATTTGCAAGCATGTTTTATTCAATTCTCACCTGTATTTATACATAGTGAAGTGATTCTATTTGAGTTTTTTTCTTTGACCTTTTCACACTATTATTAGTGATGTTTAGTTAGTTTTTCTTTACTTTCTTAAAATTTTTCAAAACATTGACTTTTCCATTGAACAAATCCTACAGTAGCATTGCTATTCTCAACTTTACTTTGTAGTAATTCCTACGAAGTATTGCTACATTCCTAGTAATGTATTTCTTTTCTCTATTTGGAGTAACCTTAATTTTCTTGAATATACTTTCTTATTACATTCCTATTTTTTAAAGTTGTCTTCTTTTGGTCTTTATTATATTCTATTAGCATTATTTCTGGCATTATACTCTATTACCACTATTTCATTTAGCATAGAAAGGATGAACTACTTCATTCATGCAAATCAGCTACCATTCTGATAGTGTCTGTAAGAAATCATTCCCGTTCTAGATTTACCTCTCATGGTTTCTTAACTGAAATGCTGTCTGGCATGTATTAATGCCCACTAAACATCTGTTGCTTTATGTAATCATATTTTAAGAAGACAGGCATAAAATGTCATGTGTATATTGCTAAAGCCTTATTATGATACACAACACTTTTTAAAAAGGGATCTAAAAGAGAAAATTCTAATATTTTAAACAACATTTTCTGTACTAATTTATAAAGTTGGAAAGTAAAGATCTTCAATCCTTGTCCAAGAATCTTTACAGTCCAAAAGTAATCCATTCCGGGTTGGTGGCCAGGGTAGGAGGTTTCTCTCGGATTGTGGTTTGAATGAGGGTAAGGGATCAGAATAGAGAGAATTTTAATAGTCAAACACTGAGTTCCTAAGTGTATCCCAGCTCGCAAAGATCTGTGGACTACTCAGGGCTGTTGCCAGACACTGAGCAGTGGAACTGGCCGTAACTTTGATAGGCTAGGGTTAATATCTATAGAAAAACTGTATTTGATGGATAACCTTTTAGGAGGAATCTATTTTATAATACTCTCTTAAACAAGAAATTCAAAGGTACTCACTGACTTCTAGATACCAGGGCTATGATAGGTAAAGGGGATACGGAGATTATACCGAGTAACAGTTGAACAGATACTAAAATATATATTGATTTAGAGCTTTTGAAAGACTGCAGGATATGAAACAGAATAACAATTAACTTCATGATTAAAAGACCTTGAAAAATCTTAAAATAAGAACACTGAGCCCTGGCCAGGTGGTGGAGCATCGTCCTGTACAACAAAGGGGTTCAGGTTCTATTTCTAGTCAGGGCACAGATCTAGGTTGCAGGTTCCATCCCTAGTCAAGGTGTGTATGGGAGACAACCAATCAGTGTTTCTCTCACCTCTCTCACCTCTCTCTCTCTCTCTCTCTCTCTCTCTCTCTCTCTCTCTAAAAATCAATGAACATGTCTTCGGGTAAGAATTAAAAAATAAACAAAAAGAACATTGGAACTCATGGCAAGCATTTCTGGTTTTTTTTACTTCACTTACAATTTTAATGAAAAAAAATTTATACCCTTCTCTGGCAAATACAGAAAAAAATATGTACATATATTATGCCATCTATAGCATACTATGCATATGAGTATGTGTAATATATATTATATGGATAATATGTAAGATGGATAATATCAGAAGATTGATTATAGGAATATCAAACTAAATATAAACCCTTCTCAAACAAACAAACAAAACACACACGCACACACGTAAAACCACCCAACCAGTTAATTTATAACCATTCATTTATTAGATCAAATTCCTCCCTCGGGCATGTGCAGGAAAATGATTTTGTTATGGCCGTCCTCAGACCAAACTCAGTATCAGAATCCACTGAATAAAAGGGCAGCTCATCAAAGTGTGCTGTGAACATTTAAGAATTTAAGAAAAGATTGTTTGGGAACCTCCAGACACTGACTATTATCCCATAGGTGGGGCTTACCTATGGTAAGGTCCCTTCAGTGTTTGTATGTGTTCTCTCCTCCCAACCACTACTGACCGAAAATGCCTTAACAATATATGTTCATCTAACATGCTGACATTTTAAGTTACTTTCTTACAATCACAACTGGTACTGACCTCTACTCCGAGAGGGTTTGGTTCCATGTGAGGGCTTCCTATGTCTGTCGTAAAGCATAGAGTCTGGGATGTACACTCAGCATGTCTCAGAGGCAAGGAGAGGAGGAAGAGCCACACCCCTGACACAGGACCCACTCACTGCCTCTAGTGAAGGAAGACGTCACTCTGGTGACCTGTTAGATATCATCATTTCAGATTTTCCAGAAGTAATGGTTACAAAAGTCCTAGACCAACACATGGCCCTGGCTTGTTGGCTGCCCCGACCTGCATCAGAACAAAGTCCTCCCTATGTGACCTGGGCCCATCTTCAGCGTCATTCAGGATGCCTTTGGTACTCAAAGCCGCTCTTCTCCATGAACCTTCCCCCAGATGCAGGATCTGGCCCTACTGGCTGTCCTCCTAGGTACCTGCACACGGTTTCAAAAACTGATCCAGTGAAATCACTGCTGGTTATGAGCCCCATCTCTTCAGGCAAACAGAACTAGATTCAAATGGAGGTGTCCCAGTGAGCAGTGTGCGAACTCGAATTAGACAAGTACTGGCTCAAGCCACAGCTTCCTCACCTGTAAAATGGGAGCGTGCCTGCTTTATAGTTTTGATGATTCACTGAGATAAATGCTGGCAGAGTACTAGGGACATGTTCAGCACTCAGTATTAATCTCCAATTACATATCATGCATTGGATAAGTCCTGCGTGGTAGTTCCGTAAGTGAATTTCTAGTAATTTAATGTATATCATACATATAACTATGTGGTGTTTTCTTTTCCCATATACAGACAACCAGTGCATTGCTATTTTTTACAGTACAGGGTTTAAATGATCTGGAAAGAATTCAGACATATCATCACTTACTCCCTCACCAAACAGTCCTTGATCCTGTGTTCTACTGTAATGTAATGCAGCACCTAAACTGTGGATAATCTAAATTTCAAATTTAGTATTATATTATCTGTACCTTCATTCTAGTTCAAGACTTCCTCTTAGAGCTCTTCAATTACATTTAAAAATATTGCTTTGTAACACCATTAATCAAATGACAATAAAATAAGAAGTCTCATATGATTTAAATACTGATGAAATTATGAAATAGCTAAAAATCTATTTAAACATATCCACAAAAATGAAAACTATGAAAGATAAAAGAGAGAGAGGGAGGATCATGAACTTCTACCTGATTTTAGACCTCCCACAAAATGAAAGTTTATCTTTAAAATAAGATATACTGTAAGGTCATCTTTTCTGGAATGCGATTAATGTTTCAGATATGCTGATATAAGGGAAGAGAATCTGTAGAAAATACAGAAGACTGAGTGAATTAAGGACGTTTAAGCATGAAAATAAGCACTGTTCTGAGAAATGCCCAAAAGCTGTGGCCCTGACTGAAGATTGTCCGAATCAGGCTCCGGCGGTACCTAGTTTTCTCCGTCCTCATGCTAATTCCCTGTATGTGCCCTCTACTCCAGAAACTAAGCACACAGACCTTTCTGATATTTCTGGCCTGGGCCATTGTCCCTGTCAACTGTTCCATTTAGAATGCCTGCTCTTGCCATCTTTGGCTGACAGAGATACTGCCTATCTTGTAAGGACATGCCCCAGTGCCAGCAAACACCAAGAGGGACAGGCTCTCTCTCGCTTACACCCTCACCCTGAATGCGTCTAATAGCCATGGGCAAACTACGGCCCGCGGGCCGGATCCGGCCCGTTTGAAATGAATAAAACTAAAAAAAAAAAAAAAAAAAGACCATACCTTTTTATGTAATGATGTTTACTTTGAATTTATATTAGTTCACACAAACACTCCATCCATGCTTTTGTTCCCGCCCTCCGGTCCAGTTTAAGAACCCATTGTGGCCCTCGAGTCAAAAAGTTTGCCCACCCCTGCACATGTGCTACTCTCCTCTTAGACCCTAAGCTCAACAAGGACAAGAAATGGTCCCACTGACTAATTCATCTTCACTTCACCGCACCCCCAGCAGAGGCACTAGCTCAGAGCATCAGCAGGTGGGTCAGAGGCTGTTCTGCTTTCCCATGCCTCTTCCCATCTCCACAGGACTCAGGACACACAGGCACTGCAGCCTATTAGGAGCTAGAAAAGGTGTATGTTTTCTTTCAGAGTCAACCCATTTTCATCCAGAAATACAGCAGGCACACAAAACATAGCTCAATTTGTTCAAGCAGAGGGATTCTTAATATGAGCTGATTTTAAAAAAAGAATGAAGTTGGTTCACCAAAACAGGGCTTGGCAGACCTTAGGATGAGCTTAAGAAGGTCAAAAAATATCCTACTGGATTCACTTTCTCTTTAAACCATTTATCTAAACAAACATCTATTATTTTAAAATATTATTTTGAAGGATGAAAGTAATATTTTTATTGTCAATTTACTTATCTATGCTTCAGCATCACTTAAGATGTTACTACATTTCTGGGAATTAACTCAAAAAGCCATATTCACAGTTATTCTCTAAGATCTATAAAAGATTCTAGATTGGATAAAACAAACAAGTAATACTTTACTTTATCCCATTATATTTAATAGTAGAAGAGAACACTGTCTAATTAGGATCTTTTATTTGTTTTCTTTCTTCACACTGAGAACATTATACCTTCATAATCACATAATCATTGAAACCAAATGACTTCATTCTTAAGAAAACGGGATTGTTTTTAATGATGCACTGTCTTTATGACTTCAATATGCTCAGTAGTGATCCAACCAATTAAAAACACACACATGTGCCTATAACATAAATGGAACAACATATGACAGTTTCTAACATCACAAATAGAAGGGGGTCTGAACCAGCTGCCCATCTCATTGTGTGCACAGAAACAACTGAGCAGCAGGGTGAATATTTTTATAGGTGGCTATTACTCTAAATAACCTAAGCATTAGATCAAGTACACACAAAATATAACTTCACAATACGGGGAGTTAGGGGTTTCATTGTAGCTATATTGATCTTATAGTTGTGAGATTGTACTATAATTCTACATAATGTTACAACTGGGGGACATTCAGGATCTTAATTAATTCTTACAGCTACATGTGTATCAATTATCTCAATACAACCTTAACTTAAAAATAACTTAAAAAATAAAATTGCTAAAATCGAAAATTTAAGTGACATTAAAGGCAATGATTACAGGCAGATTTACACTTCCTCATACATAAATGCAAAGGACATTTTCTTTATTTTACTATATAAGACTAGATACCACCTGAATATATTTATTTAGACACACTATCCAATACAGTAGCCACTACCCATATTAAACCAAAATAAATTTTAAAAGCTGTTATTCAGTAGCACTAGCCACATTTTACATGCTTAGCAGCCACATATGGCTAGTGACTGCTATAGAGAATAGCATGAAATGACTGTTTTATACTATGGCACAAATAAAACACGTTTCTACTTCACTTTCCTTTATACTAGTACATTATACTTTAATATTGAGAATAAATACAGGAAGAATACTAACCAAAAAAGAAAACTGAGTATCTGTTAAATGAAAACTTCTGGGACACAAGATTCTTGATTTTAGTGAACTCGAGAAAGTATGATTTCACTTTAAGATGTACACTGAGGATTTGCTGACCTGGAAGTATTTTGTCATCACTTTCTATGCAACATGTCCACACATTATTTCACTTATAAAAACTTAAATATGAATTGGAAATATGTGCCAACACGGATTTTGAGCCAGCGGTGCTCAGTGTGTCTGTCTGTCCTTCCTTTGTTGGTGGTTTGAAGGCAATGGTGAAGGCAGCACCTATAGCTCTTGTACCAGAAGAGCCCCCCTCCCTATTCCTGCCCTAACCTTTTATAGTAAGTAAGTTATTTTCAACCTTTTTCATCTCATGGCACACATAAACAAATTGCTAAAATTCTAGGCACACCAATACATAATTATTTTTTGCCAATCTGACAAAAAAAGAAAAAAGGTATAATTTTGATTCATTCACACCAGATGGCTATTGCTATGTTGGCTGTTGTCACTTTTTTTTTTTTTTTTTTTTAACAATCTAAGGGAAAAGAGGCTGGTGACTCTGACTAAAGAGTCAAGTATTTCATGTTTTAAAAATTATTGTGGCACACCCTTTGCAAATC
Organism: Myotis myotis; assembly: GCF_014108235.1. Lineage (NCBI taxonomy): Eukaryota > Metazoa > Chordata > Mammalia > Chiroptera > Vespertilionidae > Myotis > Myotis myotis. The sequence continues at coordinate 54,440,405 of NW_023416368.1, forward strand.
GCTGCAGTAAGTCAGTGAAATATCTGTACTTGTAATTCTTGAGGGAGGATATTACAGTATTAGAAGTCATCTATAAAAGTTTTCACAATTGAGAAGGGGGGATTCATATACTTTTTTAAAGAGGTAAAATTTCCTAGATAATATTAAACAAAATTTGAGGAAAGAGAACAAATACTGATTCAGTTCTAAAGGGATGAAAGCCTGGGAGAATAAATTTCCTACTAATTTACCTATAAATTGACTGACTACACCCAAACAAATTGTGATCAATTTGTACAAAATTCTGTACCCCTATTTTCAGACTCATTATGTCCCTTGGTAATCAATGATTATGCATATTTACAGCTCTATGAAACTTCCTTGAAATCAGGGTCTCTGCTGAATTCATTTCTGAATCCACCCCTACTTCCCCTTCTCCAACTGGCTGAGTAAATTTTCAAATAAATAGATTATTCCTATATCTTCGGAAAGTCTATAATGAATATTCCTCTAACACAGTGGTTCTCAATCTGTGGGTCGTGACCCCTTTGACAGTCAAATGACCCTTTCAAAGGGGTCGCCTAAGACAATCCTGAATATCAGATATTTACATTACGATTCATAACAGTAGCAACATTACAGTTATGAAGTAGCAACGAAAATAATTTTATGGTTGGGTCACAACATGAGGAACTGTATTTAAAAGGCCAGAGGTTGAGAACCACTGCTCTAACATATCCTCACATTTAAAAACTTACTATTAACTGGACACAAAATTTTGCTGCCTTGCTAAATCATAACAACAAGGCCCAGTGCATGAAATTCATGCGGGGTGGGGGGGGGCCCTCAGCCCAGCCTGCACACTCTCCAATATGGGACCCCTCGGGGGATGTCTGACTGCTGGTTTGACATCTGGCAGTCAGACATCCCTCTCACAATCTGGGACTGCTGGCTCCCAACCACTCACTTGCCTACCTGCCTGATTGCCCCTAACTCAGGGGTGGGCAAACTTTTTGACTCGAGGGCCACAATGGGTTCTTAAACTGGACCGGAGGGCTGGAACAAAAGGATGGAGGGAGTGTTTGTGTGAACTAATATAAATTCAAAGTAAACATCATTACATAAAAGGGTACGATCTTTTTTTTTTTTTAGTTTTATTCATTTCAAACGGGCCGGATCCGGCCCGCAGGCCGTAGTTTGCCCACAGCTGCCCTAACCGCTTCTGCCTGCCAGCCTGATCACCCCCTAATCACTCCCCTGCCAGCCTGATCGACGCTTAACTGCTCCCCTGCCGGCCCGATCGCCCCCAACTGCCCTCCCCTGCCGGCCCGGTCACCCCCAACTGCCCTCCCCTGCTGGCCTGGTCGCCCCCTACTGCCCATCTTGTGGTCGCCACCTTGTGTCCACACGGGCGTGATAGTCAATTTGCATATTACCTCTTTATTATATAGGATTCTGAAATATGACAAAATACAAAGCAGTAGAGTTTGAATACCCCTGTGGGAAAGTAATAGATCTCATTTTCAATGTTTCTCATTCTTTCAGTCATGGATTAGAAAGGATAACATTAAATGCTTAAATCCCCCAAATAAGGAAACACATTAAAGAAGGAAGTTTCTATTTTCCAATAAGTTCTAACAGATGGCTTCCAAACACATACCATAGATTTAAATGTATAATTTCACCCTATAAATATGCTGCAAAACATTAAAAATAGATTATAGCACACATATGCCTTATGGGGCAAATGAAAAGATAAAAGGAATTTTGTAGTGGGTAAGCTCCTAGTTAAGAGATAATACTTGTTTACAACTGTGTGTCCCTTTTAATAGAATTAATGGATTAAATACAACAGCTTTATAAATAACATTTAAGACTATCTCCCTAGTTTACATGTTAATATCCTAACAGTATAAGAGAAAAGGCTTTTCACTTTAACAAAAACATTTTTATGACAGTTTGTGGTTTTTTAATTTAAATTTTTTTCTCTTTCTACCTCATTATAAGGAACCAAGTTATATTCAGACAGTAGGAACGTTAATTATTGTAACATTTTAGGTAAGAAATGCAAAAAGATAAAACTTGGCAAAGAGAAATGACAACTACTTTGAAGGAATTTTCCTACATAACATGGCTTTGTGGGATAATCTCTAGGGGCAGTCATTTTTTGTGATTTCAGACCTAACATTGCAGTTTAAACATATTGTCTATTAGAAAGTGAGCTAGAAATCAATCGCTATTCTGTATATTTCTATTGTACTTTATAATTTTCAACATAATTGCCTGAAGTATTAACTTACTGATTCGTATGAGGATGAAATGAGATTGGTGGGTGACATCTGACAATGGAGACTCAGAACACGAGAGATGTGTGCATGACACCGAGGATCCACTGAAATCTCTCTTATACCAAAATCACTAAGAAATTGTACTTTACGAATGCCCTTAGATACAAAGCACTAAGCCAAACATACGTGGAATTTTGCTTCAGGAGCTCATGTTTATATTTATTTAATATGCAAAACTGTCTATAAGCTTGCAATTAATTACCTTAAAAAGGTAATATATACTAAAAACGCCTTGTTTCCCAATTGTTTTACATTTTACTCTATCAAGTATGGTGAGAATACTATGTAAGTATAGTAAGTATTTAGCATCTTTTCCCAAGTTCACATTCAATAACATCCCATCTGTCACTTGCAATTGGTCTTGGTGGGAGTATTCACACCACAGACATCAGCAATCACTAGAAGTTGGGGCCCTTCATCTCCTCCCTGCCCCACCCCAGAAAGCCAGTTGCTAACATTTACCAGCACAGTGCTAACTGTCTGTCTGACTATATTATGCTGTAAGCTCAGCACCTAATACAGTGCCTGGCACACAGTAGGCACTAAAATACTGTAAGAAAACGAATTTCTCTGAAAGTCCATTGCAAGAGTGTACCAAGAAGACAGAAACTGCAGAACTATAATGTATTCTTACTTGACAAGTCACATACAGTTTTATATGGTACTCTGCTAAATAATGTCACATTAATTCAAATAAATGTCTCATAAAATGATGATTCAACTTAGCTACAGCTGGCATTTTTTCAAAACAAATAATCATACTTTTAAAATTAACATATTACTCCCTCAGAATTCCATTTAGTATTGCATTAAGCAAATTTATAAAAAGGCTTTAAAATTTTAAAGCACGTAATTTTAGTTAAAGATCTGTAGCACAATGAAATATTAGAGAAAACCATTTTAACTACTGGAATGGTTGGCTTTAAAGTACTAGAAGCTGTGAGCATAGACAATAAACGCATCATTAATCCACAACAAATAAGATTAACACTTTTCAACGGCAATAAATACTAAATTGTCCTCTTAATTGCTTGTTTAAATGACCCTGGACTCTTTTCTTACCAACTTCAAAGAATAAGCCATACCAAAATAAGATAAAACAGGTTGGATAATTTACCGGAGTTAGGAAATGTGTCAGTCCTTAGAAAGTCTTTGGGCTGCAATCCAATAACCTTTATCTTGTGAGTAGTAAGCAGATTTACAACAATGCATTAAAAAAAAATAACTATAGCCCTAGCCGGTTTGGCTCAGTGGATACAGCGTTGGCCTAAAAAGTCCCAGGTTCGATTCCGGTCAAGGGCACATGCCCGGGTTGCGAGCTCAATCCCAGTAGAGGGTGTGCAGGAGGCAGCCAATCAATGATTCTCTCTCATCATTGATGTTTCTATCTCTCCCTCCCTCTCCCTTTCTCTCTGAAATCAATAAATATATATACATATTAAAAAATAACTATAAAACATGATCACTTTTAACATAGTCCTGAAAAACTTCAAATCTGTAATAAGTCCATCTCACTCAGTGCAAGCTTTAATATATAAAAATATTTTAACCTGAGGGACAACAATAATACACTTTGGTATGGTTCCTACTAGACCTTGCATCGGTTCAAATTTTTTTAATCTACACTTTGTAAACTAAGAAGAACTAGTAAAATATTGTTACTGTAAATAAAGCAAAATGCTAAAATCCTTCTAATTCCAAGGACAAACCTGCAAGATAGATTATAGTTAACCCCATTTTAAAAATGAAAGAAAACTGAACTTCAGTGGCTTTTCCAAGATGACACAGGAAGGTGGGAAACTCGGTCCCAGGTTTTGGTTCTGAATTCTCTGCCCTTTCCATTATACTCCGCTGAGTTTTCAAATGTACTTCATATGCCAGTTTTAAAATTTCATTTGCTTTGACCTTCCTTACCTACTGCAGCCTGGCTTTCCCTCTCCTGTATGCATCCTGTCTTGCAAAGATGGCAAACACACCTTCAGAAAAAGCAATTTTCTTGCAAAGCTCAACAGAAAAAACACGAACATCCGCGAGCCTTCCTTGCTCGCACACACTTGCATGTTTTATGAAAAAAGGCCAACATAACTGTGCCTCACATCATTTCTATCAGGAAAGCAAGTGATGGGTCTCATTGACAGCAGCAGCAAGTATTCCAGCTTCTACTTGAAAGACATGTATTTAATTGTAAGATCAAGTGCATGATATTGCCATTCCAATCCTGACTAAGGAGTCTAACCCTCATGAGAACAAAGAAAAATGGATTCAGTTAAAAGGCACAACAAAAGGACTACATGGGGAAAGCGATCTTCAAAAGTAATATGACTGCGTAGTTTGAGGAGGAAATGAAAAAGAACAAGTGTGACATGAAGAGATGCAGCAGCAACCTGACCACATGCCCCAGAAACCACGGCAGCATCAGATCAAGTCACTAATTTCAGAACAATATTAAAGTTTGGGTTTTTTGTTAGTTCTGTGGACAATACCATCATTCTTTCAGATACATAACCATGCTTAAAATATGATACCTTTCTATAGTTAAGAGCTTTATTCAGTCTCCATGAAAAAGGTGTTGCAAGCTTCTGTGCACATAGCTTTAGAGGTGTTTTCCCATGAGTGGTCTGCTTGGTATACTATATTTTACATTTATAGATACAAAGTACATAGTAATAAAAAGTAAGTACCTGAAGACCTTCATTCGATACAGTACTTTAATAAAATACCATAAAACTACCTGTGTGCCCATATAGTATACATAATTGATGTTATTAATCACTTGCAAATGGTTTTGTAATTTCCTAGAATGAACTCATTTTGAAAGTATCTAATGTCTACATTGGTTCTGATGTGAAAACTAAGTGTCTGACTTCCTAATAATCCAGAAGATTTTCAAAGAATAATTAAAATCCAAAAGCCTTCTATTACATCTCATATAAATTGCAAATTCTACACCTATTTCTGATATCAAAGTAAATTACCATAACATTCTTATAACTAAAAAACATGCAGGCAATCACACAGAATCTTTAACATGGTAAACAATTTGAGTGTTTCCATCTAAATGATGTAAAATCTCTGTTATACAAAATCTAACCGTGAAAACAGTGTTCTGCAAACATCATGCAATAAAAGATGATTATTTTTAGTGTAGAAAACCCTGATTCCCCATAATTCAGGCAAACTGAAGTTTTAAGTAACCAATGCTCTGACAGTATCAACGTTACTATGAGTATTTACAAAGCAGTTTTGCAGTGTCATGGGCCAGCGTTCTCTGTCCTCCAGCATCAGGGCTCACTATCTAGTCACTCTGACCTGCCAATCACTCCCAAAGCTCCACAGGGTCTTCCCAGGGTTGGCCATCCCCAGCTCTTAGCTACTTAGTCAATCATTCCATAGCTAACCACAATCACTCTAGGTCAGTGGTCGGCAAACTGTGGCTCGCGAGCCACATGCGGCTCTTTGGCCCCTTGAGTGTGGCTCTTCCACAAAATACCGACTTCTGTGCATGGGCCACCAAGTTTCAATCGCACTGTATGTGCGCGCCCGCACGTGGTATTTTGTGGAAGAGCCACACTCAAGGGGCCAAAGAGCCGCATGTGGCTCATGAGCCGCAGTTTGCCGACCACTGCTCTAGGTGGTCTGAAGTTGTCACTGTGTCTGAGCCCACCTGTCATGCAAAATTATCTTCAGTGTCACCTCAGAACTACTATGTTCAGTTGTCAGTATTCCAATTATCCAACACTTAAACAAAACCTGAGCAAGATAAAAATAAACTCTTTTGGAAAGCCCTACACTCTTTACTTTCTATCTAACCAATAAGAAATGCTGTTTCACAACGATGTTCCCAGGTTGTAAGATTCTGTAACACCTTCGGAATACTTTTTCTTTTTTTTTAATTAAAAATTTTAATGTTGACATTCTTGCTGATGTACCCCATTTCTCAGCCTTTGTCCACTTTCAACCATCCCCACCTCCCTCTCCCTTGGCCTTCACCACATTATTGTCTGTGTCCATAGGCTATGCATATATGTTCTTTAGCTAATCCCTTCACCTTCTTTAGCCAGTCACCCCACCTTCCACCCGCCCCCCCCCCCGGCCCCGCTCTGGCACTCATCAGTCTGTTCCATGTGTCCATGCTCTGGTTCCATTTTGTTCACCAGTTTATTTTGTTCATTCGATTCCACATACTAGTGAGATCATATGGTATTTGTCTGTCTCTGACAGGCTTATTCCACTTAGCACAGTACTCTCCAGGTCCATCCATGCTGTCATAAAGGGTAGGAGTACCTTTGTTTCTCTTTACAGCCATGTAGTATTCCACTGTGTAAATGTACCAAAGCTTTTTTATCCACTCACCTGCTGATGGGCACTTGGGCTGTTTCCAGATCTTGTAAATGACGCTGCTGTGGACACAGGGGTGAATATATTCTCTCTTATTGGTGTTTTGGGATTCTTAGACTATATTCACAGAAGTGGGATATATCTTTTAGACAGTTCCATTTTTAATTTTTTGAAAAAATTCCATACTGTTTTCCACAGTGACTGTATCAGTCTGCATTCCCACCAACAGTTCACTTGGGTTCCCTTTTCTCCAGTCCCATTTGTTTATCTTTTCCTGTGTTTCCCTTGTCCTCAATACAAGAACCTAAAAACTGGTTCTTCGAAAAGATAAACAAGATTATTAAACATGTTTTCTTCATGAAGCTTATAGGATGTTTTGCTTTTATATAACTGAAAATCAATGATTAGAGTATGTAAGTTGTGTTACATTTATAAAAAAGTTTTATAATATATACTTTCAAAAATTCTTACTCTTTTGACTTTACAATCACCTTTTTTTAAACTTTGGAATTCATCTTAAAGTGTCAGAATTCGATGAAGATTGAAGTACTAATATGCACATTATAGAAGTTGTATGAGAAGGGAAAAAAATATGAACCTGAATCCTATCTAATAAAGAGGGAATATGCTAAGTGACCCTCACGCCAGCACAAAGATGGCGGTGCCCACAGCCAATAAGGAGGAAATATGCTAATAGATTGCCCCGCCCTCAAAGATGGCGGTGCCCACAGCCAATAAGGAGGGAATATGCTAATTGCTGCCCCGCCCTCAAAGATGGCGGTGCCCACAGCCAATAAGGAGGGAATATGCTAATAGACTGCCCTGCCCTCAAAGATGGCGGTGCCCACAGCCACAAGATGGTGGTGCCCAGACCCCTCAGCCCTGCCGGGACCTTGCTGCATTCCTGCCTCCAGAGTCCCCCTGTCCCCTCAGCTCCCCAGCCACCCAGGGCCGCCCGAGGCTCAGGTAACCAGGGTCGGCTGAGGCTTGCACTGCCAGCAGTGGCTGCAGCAGATGTGTGATGGGGTGCTGCCTTCCCCTCATTGCCAGGTCACCTCCCGCCCCTGAGGGCTCCCGGACTATGAGAGGGGGCAGGCCGGGCTGAGGGACCCCCCCTCCAGTGCATGAATTTTCATGTACTGGGCCTCTAGTAGTCAATAAAAGAAAACTTAAACATACTATAACATAGGCTAGCAGTTGCCAACCTTTTGGACCTCACAGACCAGAAGTGGTCCGCAGACCACCGGCTGGGACTATAATCAAACACGAAAAATATTTCCCATATTAAAAATGCTTACAATATGGAAACTGAAAAAAGCAGAGGAGAATCTATATATATATAAAAGCCTAACATGCAAAGTCTCCCCTCGGGAGTTCTACCGACTGGGAGTTTGATCGCTTGCTATGATGTGCACTGACCACCAAGGGGCGGCATGAAATAAAGGAAGGCCTGGCTGGCAGCTGCTAGGGACCCTACCCATGCATGAATTTCATGCACTGGGCCTCTAGTTATAATATAAAACATGATCACAAAACAAAAAAAACACGATCACACTTATATTCAATTAGAGGCCTGCTGCACAAAAAGATTCGTGCAATAGGCCTGGGTCCCGGGTGCTGGAGAAAAACCGGTGCCGCTCCAGCCAGAGCTGCCTTCACAGCCTTTGCTGCTCCGGACGAAGCTGCCTTCACAGCCCTTGCTGCTCTAGCTGGAGCCGCCTTCAGTCTTTGCTCCGCCGCTTCACGCTTATGTATGCAAATTAACCACCATCTTTGTTGGCGGTTAATTTGCATATCTCGGTGATTAGCCAATGGAGGTGTAGTGAAGGTACGATCAATTTCAATCGTCTATTATTAGATAGGATACTGCATTGTGTACACACACACACACACAGAGAAAAGTTTAGAAGGAAATATAGAAAATGTTCATAGTGGTTGTCTCTGGTGTGGTTGAATAATACTGGTTTGCTTAATCTTTAGTTATATATATAGTTATTGTGTACAATAATTGAAAACAAAAAACATTTACATATTTATAGTGAGACCTTATTTTTATCCCTTCTTTAAGGGGGGAAATTAGAGTATTTAGTTTTGGGGAAGCCATGACCCATGTAAATGTAGTTTTAATTTTCTGTACACAAATTTCTGTAAGATGCTGACTTAAAACCAGTGCCAATTTTAATGGAACCTAAGGGACAAATATTATCTTATACATTTTTACAAAAAGGACAAGGTGGAGAAATTGGTATAATTTGACATATAAAGTTATCAATCAGAATTTAGAGAAATACAAATCAGTAAGTTTTTATGAAATTCACTCTTTCAAATTGTTTTGTGAAGTAAATTTTTATAATTAGCTAAATGTATGCTTAGAGTTACATAGGTTCTGATTTATGGATGTGACTCCAATTTCATACTATACATTTATACTATTTTAGATAACATGTGTTTAGGGCTGCAACATTCATTCTACTTCCAACAATCTGATTAAATGTTCTTTATTAATATTTTTAAAGAAAAATCATAGATTTATTAAGGTGTAAGAATTTGACTTAAGACTAAAATTTAATCTATATAATTATTAGAAAGATTATAATAAAATATAGTTCTTTGAGTGGGGAAAATATACTTTAAAATGTTCTAGTATAAAAATTAAGACAATTCCAGCTTATTAGTTTCTTCATAACTGCAATAATTCAACTAAATATAACTGAACCATGTTACTTTGAACCTATTTTGAGCAGCTTACAAAAAGGTAAGAAGCTACAGAAAAAAAATACAATAGCATAGTTGTAATACAATAGCAGAGAGGGAGTGTGGAGTTTGAGGATGATAAACAGAAACAAGGCAAATAATGACCTCAGAGGGAAATGTATTTAGTTATATTTGTCCTTGAAAGATGCATCATAAATCACTTAGGCATTATTTTGAATAGATGGACAAATGGAGAAGTGTTATGGTAAAAATAAAAACCTGATGAATCTTTAGAAAAGCAAAAAAATAAAATTACATCTCATTTTTGCAAAAATATTCCATCTCAAGGTTTTTCTACACATTTTATCAATTAAAATGTCTGCATTTGTTTCCATTTCACTTCCAACCACTACACAGCTCTAACAAGAACAAATCTAAATCCCAGTGCAGAATGACACTAGCTGGCGAGACCAGCATTGCCCACCGTTCCATTGTCATCTCATAGGATGCTCTAATATCAACCAGAGAAAATACTGCAACCCTGAGAGATTAGCTATCTTTAATTGGATGAAGAATAACCCTACCTTCCATAACAACTATTGTAGAACTCTTTTTTTTCTTTTTAATTGCCACAAGCCTGCAAATTAAAGACATAGCAAAATACCTGTGCCAAATGCAAATGTTATTTCAAAATGCACATGAGTATGAGAGAGAAAACAGTATCATATTGCAGGGACATCTACAGATTAGGAATCATCTTAATAAGTATCACTGACCAAGATAATTCTCTAACACAAGCACCGTGAGGTGTGCCGCTATGACTAAGCAAGGAGGGCAGGTGCATGTGTGCCAGCAGGAAGTCATGACATGTGAAGTACAGGAACTGCATGAAATCTGGGTGTCCTCTCATGACAGTAGAGATGGAGGTTTCATACGCGTGATGGTCAGTTATCAAGTGTAATACAGCATAAAAAGGGTAAGATCAAAACAGACCAAAAACAATAGATAATTTATGCATCTGGGAGAGAGAACGCAGACTTTTACTATTGCTGTTAAGCAAGAAAGCTTATAGCAAGTGGTAACAGTTTTCCACAACGAAAGTGTCAACAAAACCAAATACTTCCCCTACCTATGTAATAACCAGAGCAAATGATTAATTATCTTTTCCCATATGCAACGGTGAATCCTTACAGTAGTGGATGCTACATAAGGTCTTGTTTTGTTTTGCCTGTTAAGTAAGAGATACATATACACACGTATTAGTTTGGCTGCATTTATCAAGATTCTATAAATTTCAGTTTCCTTTATTTTGTTCAGTGAATCATACCACTATTAACAAGTCTGTGGACAAATAAGTTTGATCCCAAAAACACACTTGATTTTTAACTTATAATTCAGTTTAGATATGGACGCTAACCAGCAAGACCACGGACTCAGGTGGTCATAAGAACTACAGACGTTGCATTTTTTAAATATTTTTCCCCAAAGTATCTGTATAAGCTTTATGTGAAGCTTCAAGTTTGCCAGTGTTAGTATTTCAAGTTGAGAGAGTTCTTTATAGAAAAACACAACTAGGAATTGGTGCAGGTAAGGGTTGTATTATCCATTATTTTTGTTGCTTTAGTATGCAAGCTGTCAATCTTTGAAGGACTTGTGCTTCTCAGGTGTTGCTTTTTTTTCTTCAGAGATTGAAGGATTTGCACACCAACTGTTTATGTAACATAGCCATTTAAACAATACATTTAGAACAAGGACTGACAACGTTAAACTGTGATGGGGATGCTTCACCACTCCTGACAATGTTTACCTTTCCTGGAGGGAGTGAGAAATCCCACTGCCTAATGCTTACACCATTTACAGTTAAATTTCTTCTAAAAGGATGTCTGCCTTGTAAATTAATACAACAGCAAAAACAATCAGGAGAAGTAAGAGCTCAGTAATATAATACAAGCTTTACTAATACCACTAAAATACATTAAATTTATAAAACATAATGGATCTAAAATACTACCTTAAATATTTCTTTCCAGATATGCAGAAGGTCCTCGAGTAACATCATTTCTTTATGACACTGATGAGATGCCACAGGAACTTAACTCTTATTTATGTCAATTAGCCTGTGGTAACATTGGTTTTGTTATGCATGATTTCACTTAAAGTCACAGAAACTCATGGATAATGTTAAGTGGGGTCTTGCTGTACCATCTAAGACAAGTCCACAGCTGAATAAGAATCTTTGATAATTCAGTTCTAGATTTTCAAGTCTACATAAAGAGAAGCTACGTAATGGGAATAAATTTAAATTAAAGTGAAAAAGATGTCAGTGGGGTTCGGGCAATAATCTTCAACATCAATGTAGCTCAATTAGGAATATATTTTTAAAAAGCTAATTTCCTCAATTTTAATTCATGTTCATTAGTAAGATACAGCTCCATTTCTGAAAGTTCAAAAAGTGGACAGGAGAAGAAGTATTTTTAAAATGTAGGCTCTGTAGTTAATTTTGTTTAGGATATATGAATCTTCAAAATTCAAGTTCGACTTTGTGTAGCCCCAATCTAAAAAATATCCTAATCATGCACTCTTCAAACTCACCACAGTGGTTCCTTAGACTACTGTGGGATCCTGGGTGCTATTACTCACAATCAGGAGCATACTATGGGGCATACTGATGGATTCTGGAAGGCTGTTCTTCCCCGCAGTCAATAATCAGCTGACAACTTCCAGGCACTGGAGCTCCCCAAGTCCCTTCTGTGGTTCCCTTCTGCTGATTTTACCAAAGGGAGTGGATTTTACCAAAGAACCATGGGGCAGGAATGGATGGGTGCCTGGATAAGGGGCAAGGTGAATGGGTTCTGCCACAGAAGTCAAATAAAACGTGTTCTTGCTACTGTTTGTCACATTAGTATCACCAAACTGAGAAAAAATAGTTTGGGCTCGTCGCTCAGCACAGGTGTAACCTGCTAGACTTCACTTTCCCTCTCCATTTCCTTGCAATTTGCCTTCTCACAAACACACTCTCTTACCCCCATGCAGAGCTGCACAGCTTAGCCACATGGTAAAGGCAACCTGTTTTCCCACTCGCAACCCCTAAAGCCTCTTTTTTCTTGTGGGAGGATTTTGGACTTTGCAGTTGTCTTTTCTTGCCTTGATACCATGCCCCAGCGTGTCCTTTTCCAGAGGCAACAGTGGGGGCCCAGAGCGATGGGTTTTTATTTCAACACTGGCTTCCCGCCAGAGCTCTGCCACTCGGAGGGAGGGCTGCATTTGCTACAGAAATGACTGGAGTGACAAGGAAAGAGGTGGCAGCAGCTGTGGGAGGAATGAATTGTTCTACTTCCGTGTCTGCCTGCAGAAACTAACCCTGCACGGAACAGTGGCATTAAGGGGTGCAGATGGGAAGATTCTATTTCCAATCACAGGAGGGGAGAAGTCAAAGGAAGAAGAATCAGCTTCCAGGAAAGAGGAACATTTCTATGGCACAAAACAGACCTGCTCCTCACCTAGCACTCTACAATTTCTCTTGCTTGCAAAGTGGACACATCATGTGTGTCAAAGGGAAGAAAGACACAAAGCCATTGCCCTGCCTTTGAAGTTGGTCCTTCCATCTTCCCTTATCTTCCTCTACCAAAGAAACAGCAATGATGACCAAGATGAGAGTGTAAAGAAAATGAGAGTAGATCTCCTCATCCTCCCAAAATATAAGGGAAAAAAAAGGCTTCTTTCCTAAGTAAAGGCAACAAAGCTACTTGTCCTCAATGTTTAGGAGTTATCGACACATCCAATCCAGATTCATAAATTTGTATCCTGTAGTGTGAACGGTAAAGAGGGCATCACTGAATCAGAACTATATTCCATTCTCAATTCACAAAGGAAGAAACTTACAACAGCTTAACATGCCACCAGTGAACCAGGGGCTGTGCTGGCTCAGGGAATTTATCCAAGGCCCCACAGTCAATACATGGTGATTCCAGATGCATTCTCTGTTATTTTGAAATCTCACTTTAGCCTGGCTGGTGTGGCTCAATGGTTGAGCAACGACCTATGAAACAGGAGGACACAGTTCGATTCCTAGTCAGAGCACATGCCTGGGTTGAGGACTGAATTCTTAATAGGGGGCATGCAGGAGGCAGCCAATCAATTATGTGCTAAATCTTACTTTAGCACATAATCTCAAATAGTCTCCAACCATACTTCTGCCAGATTTCTTGACTGTATAATTAGTTTTTATGTTATCCCCTTTCATTCACAATACCATAGAAATTTTAAACCCCTGGATTTATAAAAGACTAGAGTCCCGTGGTGGGCAAACTGTGGCTCGTGAGCCACATGTGGCTCTTTGGCCCCTTGAGTGTGGCTCTTCCACAAAATACCACAAAATACCACATGCAGGTGCACATGTATAGTGCAATTGAAACTTCGTGGCCCATGAGCAGAAGTCAGTATTTTGTGGAAGAGCCACACTTAAGTGGCCAAAGAGCCGCGTGTGGCTCGTGAGCCGCAGTTTGCCGGCCACTGGACTAGACAATAAAATGAAGAAATGAAGGTCTATCAGAGGCCAAAATTGCCAACACCTTCAGAGGCCTGGGTGAATGAGGAGCACCAGCCCTATGTCCCATCCAATTTCCAATCCTGAGAACAGTCAGGATTTCTTCCCTTACATTGCCTCCAGAGTTTATACTTTTTGGTTCTAAAACTTTCATGTCCCTTTCTGCCACAATACCAATTTAGTAACACAAGAGATCTCTCAGGTAAATGGTGATATTTTAAATAAAATAGAAAGGAGGTAGTAAGATAACCTCTATTTGCTGGACACCTACCATGTACCCAGCAGCACACTCGTAGACTTAAGCAAACCACGCTCAGGCGACTCTTGAAAAACTAGAAAACCTACAGGTGAGGAAACTGAGGTTGAGAAAGTTTAAGTAACTTGCCTAAAGCAGTGAAGACTGGATTTGAAGTCTGACCAATTCTAAAGTCAGTTATTCATTCAATTAACAAAAGGGATTATTAAAATTAAATTAAAAGATTAAAATTCAATGAAAATTACTGAGTGATTCTTAAATGAATTTTGGTCTGTTAACTGGGAAAAGTTTTACTCAACTCTTTACGTAACCTGATACCTACCAGTAAGCCACAAAGTGGTACTTAGTAGCTTTTCACTCTGTGATCACCTGCTACCTTTACATGCTTGGCTACAGACCATCTCTTATCTATTTGACAAGGCAGACAGACCGTGTTCCCACCATGTCAAGATTTCTGCAATTCTAATTTCAGGGAAAGTTTTTTAAAAAATGGGTAATTTGGTTGAAAACTCAATGGTGAGTTTCTAAAGTTAATCTCTCATTATCTAAAATATATTACGGTGTTAATGTAAGTGGAAAAATGACTATGCCTCTTAGCACCTACAGGTGCTTTTCATCTTCATAAAATTTGGCAACTATTAGCTAATTAATCCTAGTGAAATCCCCACAATACGCATGAGGTCAGATTCCTTCTCAAAAGGCATTTATAAACTAGACAAGTTGTGGTTTCAAAATTTATGAGGTCCTCGGCTCAAAAAAACATGATGAAATGCAGCCGCAGATTCACAACTGGCCCATTTAAGTCCTGATGAAATAATGAGCTCCAGCTCCTCAGTTTATCAGCCAGTGTTTCACGAGGTTCCACTGGGCTATCCGCCCCCCACCCCCACCCTCACCCTCACCCCCGCCTCCAATCTCACAGCATCCAAGGAAACAATTCCTTTGGTGTCACAGCAGAGGCTACCCAAATTAGACACCAAACTATTAATTTTTATTGCATATAATATTTTGTATCTTGCTAATAAAGTTTTTTCTCTGGTTTTAGCACATGCTTTTGTGTTTTATTTCCTAAACTCCAAGCTTCAGTCATATGTGCACACACAAAATACCGAGGTGCTCCTATTCTACTATTTGACTTTCTACTCAAAGGTTCACTTATAGTATATAAATGAGATACATATATTCTCCAAAATTGGATGAAAGAAAGATCTGATCCTAATCTTTGGTATTCATAACATAGATGTGGGGGTGGGGGTGGGGGGTGGATCATTCTCCTAGTAGCATAAAGTCTTTGGAATTTTATAACCAAAAAAAAAAACCCACAAAAATAATTGTGAAAAATATTGCCCCAAACAAAAAGAATCAGCTGAATAAGGGTTTAGGACAGCGGTTCTCAACCTGTGGGTTGCGACCCCTTGGGGGGTCGAACGACCCTTTCACAGGGGTCGCCTAAGACCATCGGAAAACACATATATAATTACATATTGTTTTTGTGATTAATCACTATGCTTTAATTATGTTCAATTTGTAACAATGAAAATACATCCTGCGTATCAGATATTTACATTACGATTCATAACAGTAGCAAAATTACAGTTATGAAGTAGCAATGAAAATAATTTTATGGTTGGGGGTCACCACAACATGAGGAACTGTATTAAAGGGTCACGGCATTAGGAAGGTTGAGAACCACTGGTTTGGGAGAAAGCCCCCTAGTGCAGTGGTCGGCAAACTTCGGCCCCTTGAGTGTGGCTCTTCCACAAAATACCACGTGCAGGTGTGCATGTACAGTGCGATTGAAACTTCGTGGCCACACTCAAGGGGTCAAAGAGCCTCATTTGGCTCGAGAGCTGCTGTTTGCCGACCACGGCCCTAGTGGACTACACACATCGACATAAGGGGGCACCAGACAGGTGACAGCATCTTTTAGTGGAAACATTACATTTAAGGACCAAGGTAACTCTCCTCATTCAAAAGTATATTATGACATTTAGAAAACGTTACATATAAAGGTATTCCCAGGATGAAAGTTATATAAATTGCACCATCTACAAGGCCTCTAAGAAACCGTTTAAACTTGTTTTTCTTCCACACTTACACAAATCTTCTATGAACCCTGGGGATAAACTGCCTTGTTCATCAATATATGTAGATACACTTTGATTTTTGGAAACAAAAGAAGATAGATAGCTTCCTAGTAAAAAGAGGAGTAGTAGCACTAAAAAGAGAAATAACGGTATCGCTATAATCTGATATGCTGATCCAGGTGAACAAAGGGCATGAGAAAATGAAACAACATTTTTCAGAGGACAGCTGACCCTGTCACCAGTAACACACCATCTTTAATTACTAAGTAATAAGGACAACTGCCAGCTCTCACCTTGGGGCTCATCCATTTTCCTCACAGCTCCATTTCATGAGGCTGGAGAGCCGAGGAAAACATGTGGGCCTTGTACATTTGTTGTTAAAGAAAAATGTGAAATTTTGATGGTTTGTAAAAGTCTCAGGAGAAAATTTAGAAATGTCCTATGAAGTTTGGGTTGGAAAGATCGTTCCAAGTCTATCACTACGAACACAAATTATAAAAGTTCATCGCTATTATTACTATTTTTTAAAAAGCACTTTAAAAATACTGACAACTTATAAACTTGAAAACAGTATAAATGCAACATATTGTGCTAATTAAAGTCCAAACTCTTTCAAATATGATTAAACAAGAAATCCAAAGGGTTAAAAAATCTGTTTAAAAATGTCTGTGAACTTACTAAAAACCACTGAATTATATACTTGAAATTGGTACATTGTATGATATGTGAATTATACTTCAATAAAGCTCTGCAAAGAGAAAGAAAAAAAGAAAAGATAATCTATGCAAGTAGATAATCATGGCAAGAAATGAGCTGCAAATAAAAGTAATGACCTTTTGCCCAAGATTGCAATATATGTAATGCCTACTGCCACTGATAAACTGATTTACTCTTTCAGGAGGCCATTTTAAAATATGCTTTAATATTTTAACCATTATAACCTTTGAAGCAGAATTCCATTGAGAATGTAGTTTTTTCTTAATACTTATGTGATAACTATCAAAATATATATTCTCCCATTTATCAAGTTTGGAAGAATGTACATAAGCATTGTTAGTCATAGTTATTTCCAAGAGGTTCCTTTGCTTATTTGATTTGTGTCAAAATTCCTGTTTTACAATGGCTATCAGACTGTCCTCAGTATGCCAATGTCTGTGGCAAAATATATATTTTTTTAAAGAGGTTTTTTTTTTCTTTTTCATCAATTATCCAGCTTTTTTGTTGTTTTGTTAATCCTCACCTGAGGATATTTTTCCGTTGATTTTTAGAGAGAATGGAAGAGAGGGGGAGAGACACACACAGAGAGAGGGAAACATTAATGTGAGAGAAACACATCAATTGGTTGCTTCCTGCACCCACCCTGACCAGGGCCGGGGATACAGCCTGCAACCTACATATGTGCCCTTGACTAGAATTGAACCCAAGACCCTTCAGTAGTACATGGGCTGATGCTCTATCCACTCAGCCAAACTAGCCAGGGCTGTGGCAAATATCTTAGTTAAAACATTCATTACAGCCAGCAAGTAGGATAATGTTGGCATCTGACCTTAAAGCCTTGCTTCTCACACTGGGATCCTGGTTTCCCAAAGGGCACGTGGTGAATATGGTGGCATGTCTTCTTGGAATGTCAATTTTAGAAAAAGGTTTTAATTCTTTTCCAAATGGTTGTTTGGGATTCTTTTTTGTATTTTGTTTTTGTGTTGTCTTTTTTTTTTTTTTTGACATAAAATTACAAGCAAAATCTATAGAAACTTCCTTTTCCATATAAACTAATTTTGTATATCTTTCATTAAAAAATACCTCTCAGGGTTAAAAAAATTTATATGTTGTGAAAACCAGAAAAGTTGGTGTTCTATTATCAGAGGATATCCAATATCTAGTTTCCAGTTTAGTAAAATAACCCTAATTTTAAACTGGGCACACTGCTATCTAACCAAAGAACTACATTTCCAAGTCTCCTTTGCAGTTAAATGTCACCATGTGACCAAGTTGTAGCCAATTAGATATGAGCTGAACTTTTTCATGAACCTTCTAAAAAATCTTAATATTTCCCTAGGGATAGGAGAATTCAAACCTGAGAGGACCATGAATCTCTTCGTGAGTCTCTGCCAACCATGTAGAGTCACCATAATAACCCCAGAAAGCCACCCTCTAGGCCAGTGGTTCTCAACCTTCTGGCCCTATAAATACAGTTCCTCGTGTTGTGACCCAACCATAAAATTATTTTCGTGGCTAGTTCATAGCTATAATGTTGCTACTGTTATGAATCATAATGTAAATATCTGATATGCAGGATGGTCTTAGGCGACCCCTGTGAAAGGGTCGTTCGACCGCCAAAGGGTTCGTGACCCACAGGTTGAGAACCGCTGCTCTAGGCTCTGTTACAAGAAGGAGAAATCTTATTCAAGCCAGTGTGTGTGTGTGCACACACACACACAATTAAACTTAAACCCAGCTGACATAAAATGAGGAAAAGGAAGATAGTTATTAGTGTGACAGTTGTGTCAGAATAAAACAGGTAAGTTTTTGTCGCAAGAAAAGACTGTGCCCAGGACCTTGCCCACTGGGCCAGGACAGTGCAAGGAATCGAAAAGCTAGAATTCATGATTTCAGCTCTGGTCCTAGGATGCTCACACAGCTAAACTGCTTTTAAAGTAGCTTTGAAAAACTGGATAAAAACGTATTTTGCTTTTATTTCTTATTTTATACTTTAAAAATCAAAATTGTTTTAAATTTAGGGCTTGATGACTAGAAAACAAATCTGTGAAGTTGGAAAAAGGGAGATTACACAAAATGATAAAGTGGACCTGCAATAGCCAGACATCGTGAAATGTCATAGCTGAACTGAGCACAAAGGTCATACAAACCTTCAGGAATATTATAAAGAACATGAGAAACCTTCATGGCTAAAATAAGAGGGCTTTTTTTAAATTTAGAGTAAGCACAAAGCACATAAAGTTTGCTTAAATCACCCTTTAAGACAGTAACAGAATGGATGTAGGTAGGAAATAGCACATAACAGAAACTTTGACATTAATGTGACCATAATTTGCTCTGGATGACAAAGACAAAAAGCAACCAACCTCAAAGGGGAAAAAAGTACCTCTGGTTATCAAATAGATGTTGTGAAACATTCTTGAACTGGTGTATTAGTTGGCTAGGCTGTCATAAAATGTATAATGGGCTAGGTGGCTTGAACAACAGAAATTTACTGTTTAATAGTCTAAATGACAGAAGTCCTAGACCAAGGTGTCATCAGCGTTGGCTCCTTCTGAGCACTGAGAAGGAGAATGTGTTCCAGGCCTCTGCCCTACTTCTGGTCTTTACTGGCAGCCTTTCGCTTTTCCTGGCTTTTGCTGCATCACTGTGATGTCTGCCTTCATCTCTTCACGTGGCCTTCTCAGTGTGTGTGTGTGTGTGTGTGTGTGTGTGTGTGTGTCCATCCCAATTTCCCCATTTTATAAGGGCACCAGTCATATTGGATTAGGGACCCCACCCCAATCATGTATGATTCTGTCTTAACTAATTACATCTGTGCTGACTATTCCCACATAAGGTCACATTCTGAAAAACCGGGGTGGGGGGGGTGGGGGGGTTAAGACTTCAATATATTGAATTTCAGTGGGACACAAGTCCACCCATAACAACTGGTAAGAGACTAAGGTGAATCAAATTCTTCCCCCATTACACATGGATGCAAGCATGTGGATATTAACACCTGCACCATTTAGCATTGCTTTTGATTTGCATTTATTTATACATGTCTGTGAAACATGTTAATTTACAAAGTATCTGATTACAAAAATAACCAAAAATAAAATAAAATTTTAAAAAAATGCACTAAAGTTTATCTAAATAAATGCTCTTGGTAGTAATGACTAGAGAAAAATGTGTGGAGATGTGCACAATGGGCCCACATCTAAAACAGGCCCACAAAGGAGCAGCCCCTCAGCCCCTCTATTGCCTCAGGTGCTGGTGTCATCACAGTCTCACTCCTTCCCATCGTCTGGAAGCCCAGGCTCTGAAAAGGGATTAGACCGAGTGTTCTTGTGGGTGGGAATGGAAGAAAGAGGCAAGCCTTTGAGAGCTGCAAGAGGGTGACAGCATGAGAGACCCTATTCAAGCCAAGAACAGGGCAGGCCTATGGGAGTGTGTGGCCTCCTAGGAGAAAAGGTTACTGGGTGGGTCTACACAGGTTACAGGCAGAGCCCCAAGATCCAGAGGTTGCAGATCTGATGGGATTCCCACACCCAACAAAGCAAAGAAGATGTAGATGCACCAAGTGTTGAAGGATCACAGTGGCTTGGATGATGGGCATGTTAATGAAGCACATGAGGAACCATAACCTGGGGGACCTCTGCAGTGCTGCCCGCCGCCCCCCCCCCATACACACCCCATAGGATCTTGCCAGGCTTGGGGAGGAGAGAGCTACAGGTGAGAAACTGAGTGTCCCTGTCCTTACCTGGCAGAGCAGTCTCAGATTGAGAAGAAAAAAATCCACACACCCCAGGTTGAGGGTGAAGAATCTTGTGTATTACTCAGTCACTAAAATAGTATGAAAACATTATAATTATGCCAAGAAGTGTTTGTAATATGTTACGTCAAAAAGATAGAATACAAAACTATATGGAAGTCTGATAACACATATACAAATTGTTTTAAAGTACATGGAGGAAAAAAACCTGTGCAGAAATATACCAAAATGTCAATAGCTACTGTTTCCTCTTTTTCAGTGGCATGGGAAGAGGGGATATTGCTTCTCTTTTTTCTGTAATATGGCTATATTACTTTTAAATTGGAAAAACAATTCAAAATAATCACATGTGACTAGACTATTCTTTCCTTTCAAACCTGAACTAAGTTCATTTTTGGTTCAACTATAGCCTTCTACTAGTTATTTTATGATTGCTGACTTTCATGATATCTCCTGTTATAACACAGAAATTATAGTTTAGCAGTTAGTCTACTGGAATTTGAGCAGCTACAGTGCAATGTAGAAAGATTAGGAAGAAAATCTTATATTAAGGTTTTACTTGAACTTTCAAATATATTTAAGAATTAGGATTTGCTACTGATAAGCCCAAACATAATTTATCTGTTTTTATACAGGATTTAATTGAGCCTAAAATGCTTTGGTTTCAGTTTGAGTAAAATTTCAGTTTGACTACCTTTTCTTTTAACAACTGAAAGGAAAATTAATGTTAAAAATGCACCTCTGAAGAAGCAGACATATATGGTACATTTCCAAAAGTAAGTAAACATTTCAAGAAAAGAAAATCAGTATTTTCATTAATACACTTTTAATGCAATGATTTTAGTATACAAAGTAAAAATTCAGTATTTTTTTTGTTTCAGTTTTATGAGGAAGAAGAGTTTTGGGAAGGCTGTTTTGCCTTTTAATTTTGGAAAACTGCATGGTGGTTAAGTGTTTATAAAAACCTGAATTTGTATCCTGGATCTCTCACCAACTTTGTGACTTTATACTTTTTCTGAACTTCATATAACTCATTTCCCCACTTGTAGCATTGGGGCAATATAAGAACTGGTGTTACTGAGACTGTGAGGATGAAATGCTATATGTAAGGTACATGGGCACAGAGTGAGCACCAATATATGACTCTACTTTTACTGTTATTGTTAGGAATCGTACTTGCTCTCAGAAAGGAAGGCTTTCCTTCACTACGGGAAACAGCAAAACTACAATGTCATTCACAGAAGCCACTTTCCCTTTGGAAACCGCAGGTATTCTTTATAGTGACAACCTTAGAAAGAAAACTCAGTTATACACTTGTTCCTCGTTACTGGTATACAATATTTAATATCCAATCAATTGAGAAAGAAATGTTAACTGACAAATTTAGCAGATCCAGGGCTCCATGCACGTATAGACTAATTATCAAAAGTAAAACATCTAAGAACTAAATGTAACGTGATTTTAAAATAGTGTTATTTTTTTATGCCGAAACTGGTTTGGCTCAGTGGATAGAGCGTCGGCCTGCGGACTGAAAGGTCCCGGGTTCGATTCTGGTCAAGGGCATGTACCTGGGTTGCGGGCATATCCCCAGTAGGAGATGTGCAGGAGGCAGCTGATCGATGTTTCTAACTCTCTCTCTCTCTCCCTTCCTCTCTGTAAAAAATCAATAAAATATATATTTAAAAAAATAGTGTTATTTTTTAAGATACAAAATTATAATGTTTTTATTTTTAAAGAGTGGAGATGAAGGAATTTTATCTGCATATTTTACTTTGCTCGTGGTATAAAAGTGTTATGATTTATCTACGATTGATTTATTCTTATAAAAGTCATGGGTCAAAACTAAAGTGGTACAGAGGCGTTAGGCAGATAAGATAAAGAAGGAGCATGTCACGGTGGGACAGGGTAAGCCTGATGTTGAAAGGCAACCAACCCTTGGGCTTAGCATGAGGGGGCAACGGGGGACAGTGGCAAGTGTGGTCACCTAACGCCATGTATCCCGTCCGAAAAAGGCAGCTGCTCTTGACAAAGCAGAATTCAAATCCAATAGTGCCAGACAGGCTGGTCCCCCTGCCCCCTCCATAAAGAACCAGAAACAACTCAATTTAAGAGTCAGGGACTAATTTAATTTAAAAAATATAGGGGCCAAAGAAAACACAACGCAGGGCCAAACTTGGCGCGGGTGCCAGTCTGTGACCTATGATGTAAGTGTTCCCAATCAACTAAAACCTTTTCAGTGACATCCCTTTTGGAGCGTTCAACTAGAAAAAATATACAATTTAATTAATAAATTGCATTATATATTCACACCCATTTCAATATATCCACTTACTTTTTCAGTCAAGAAAAAGTATCTGAAAACTAGAATAACTCCTCACTTATCTGAAACAGGGATACCCCTAACCACTGCCTATTCACAATATAGTCAAAAGCTAACCAACAAGCAAATGGGCTTCTGAGTAGAAAACACTGTCACAAATTCACACACTATACTTCTGGTGCCCCCTCTAACTCTTCCTATTCTGGTTTTACATGTTTTATTTACACATGTTTTATTTAATCAGTCTGAGGGAGGACTGGGGTTGCTGATGCCAGTCCCACTCATAACAGCAGATCTCAAGGAGTGAAATGAATGACAGGAAAACTCAGAAAGTAACAGCTACAAGTTGTCAAGTGTCAGAGCCTGAGATCCTTGAGGAAGGGTCATGTTGCCCAATCTGACCACAGAACTCAGAGTGCTGAAAGGTACTTTACCAAAGGGTCCTGGTGGCTTTTGTATACAGCACAATAGTTCAAACTGGCACTATAAATAATACCACACACACACACACACAATCATGGCTCTGGGTTCTTAAAACAAAGGTACATGATGGTCGGAATTACATTTCAGAAAGGTATCTGTTTAACTCAACAAAGATTTATAGGAAATCTATCATGCGCAAGGCATTGGACCATTATCAATACTTGCTAAGAATTATTTTAAGAGCTGATGCATCCTTACAGGTGAGACAACATCTCTGAATACAGTAAACTCTGAATCAGTCTGTTTTTCTCCTAAGGGGTGAACCACTGGCGCTATCCAGAAAATCAAATTTGAATATTTATGAATTCCTAATGGGAGAGTTAAGGATTTTTTTAAAAATAAGAACAATAACTATAGACAACAAGTCACTTAAGAAAACCCATAAACTCTGTGATGTTTAAGGATTTTAGCTATCAAGGAATTGAACAAAAACTACTTTACTCAAATAAAGTCTAGTCCATCTATGGGAAAGTTCTGGGCGAAGTTTAACAGCACCTTTGCTATGACTGATATCGGCAGCCTTCCCTCTTAGCTAACAGTGTCAAGGAAGTGAGGGGCACAATCACCCTTCAGCTCAGTGCGCGCACAGCTCTGCAGCACCCGTGGTCCTGGCACTGCTCTGATGAGCCTCCAGGGAGTTCGCATTTAGGAACGGACGCTGCACAGCTTTGCCAATAGGAGGCTGTGGCTATTTATTTCTCGAAGACACCCAATTTCTAATCCTAGAGAAAACAAGAGCTAGTGACTTCTTAAGCAAGCGCGTAACAGTTGTAGCTGCCTTTTTAAATGAACTCCAGTCTTCACTACTCAGTATTATATAGAGTTGTTGCATTTAAAAATTTTTGCTCTCTGCATTATTTTACTCTCAAGATTTAGATTTCAAATAAATTAGATACTACAGCGAGGAAAGTCTGCATTTCCCATACTGCTTAGAACAACTCCAAGTTAGGCCTTTAGAAGCATCAAAACAAAGATGGCAGTGCTTACCAGATAAAGCTTCTCTGAGTCAAGCTTTGGGACATATGCAAGGGGCCATCTAAAGCAATACAAGGAATGAGATTCAAGTTCAGAAAGAGGAATTCTCAATGAAACAGAAAATACAGCTGAGAAAGGGAGAGAAGGGAAAAGCCTATGAGGAAACCTACTACACATTACCATTTCTTGAATGTCATGGCTACCTAAAAGCACCAACTAGCAAGAGATTAAACATTTGAAAGCACAATAGAAACATCTCCATTAGGGTGCTCTGTACATGTATTGTGATAGGTATCAAGTTGCACAAAGTAAAATAATTCCAAGAATACACCTGTATTTCATATCTGATTAGGCCCTGGCTTCCTGATCCGTCATAAGCCCCTTACAGCTAAGCTGCGCTTTCACTGTAATCCTTTCCCACGTATCTGAACCTGCTGTGGGATTTTTTTAAACTGCTATTAGCAATGACTAAAACTTCTAATCCCCTGCTATGCTTTTATTATTAACACATATAATTATCATGCTGTAGCATTAAAGAACTGTGAAAAACCTTACTTTATTTCTAAATCTCACCATTTTAAAGAGAATTAACAGTAAGATTTGCACAGAAATACCATTTCAGTCGTTTTGTCTGTATTTTTACTGTAAATTACTTCAGCTGTAAGGTTAATTGATTTCTCTTGCAGGTGACTTCAAAGTACCTGGAACTCACCCATGACTAATGCAACTACTTCAGATTAAGTAATCTTTCTTTAGTTTACTAAATACGAGGGCATATTTTTCAGCCCATTCCTGGAAAGAAAAATAGAAGCCATTTTGGAGATTTGGTAGTTGGATACATAATGGAATTCATCTACATCCATGCTAATTGTTAAATTACATATCACAGCTCTTTCCCTAATCTAAACTTAGGAAAGAATACTAAGAACCCAAACTCTGGGAACTGCAAAGACACACACTCAAGACCCCACGCCCTGCAGGACTAAGAGGCAAATGGATAGTACCTAACCCTTCATGTCATGGGTAACTTCTTAAAACCCACCACCTTCTTCCCATTCCCTCAGCCCATATTAGTTAATCTTCAGCCCATATTATTTAATCTTAAATTCAATTATTTTGCCTTCTTCAGTTTCAGTGTCATTGAATGAGCAACAGAAATGTTTGAACCCCTTCCCTATAGCCCAAACTCAGGGTTTCTTTACCTCACTGACTGAACACCAAGGCTGCAAGGGACAGCCCTCTTTCTGACCTACCAGTACTTCAAGGAGATAGGGTTAGCCTTCCCCGATACCTTCCCATGACACCCACCTGACTGGTCACCAGGCTTTTACTAGGTTCATTTTTTTTTAATCCTTAAGATTTAGGGAGGAGTTGGATGGTATGAATTCCAAATTTCTCATTGTGTCTGTAGGCAATGCCAACCTAAGCTTTTAGAAACTAGGACTAGAACGTCCTATAACAGAGAAATACCCCCCCCCCGCAAAAAAAGGAGCACTTTCAATGTATATGAGAAAAGCTAAAGTCAGATTAAGTAGCAAAAGGCAGTGAGTGATTTAAACCTATGTATGCACAAACACACATTGCAAAAAAACAGCAAAGGGAAAAAAGTAAATGTAATAATTAAGTACCAGTCTTCTCCCTTCAGAATTTGGGGGTTAGACTCCTCCATAGAACGACAGGTGCAG
This sequence comes from Myotis myotis, assembly GCF_014108235.1. NCBI lineage: Eukaryota > Metazoa > Chordata > Mammalia > Chiroptera > Vespertilionidae > Myotis > Myotis myotis. The sequence continues at coordinate 54,466,590 of NW_023416368.1, forward strand.
AGTGGCACCTGGTTCAGCTATAAGAATGCCGAGGCAGGTGCATTCCTGTTTGCTGAGCCTCAGGACTACAGGACTACAGTTGCTGACCACCCCTGAGATAGACTTAAACTTACTGCCAAATGCCAACTAAGATATAAGCTATATCTAGGGAAAGGATGACAGACCAGATTTTTGTTTAAAATTTCACAAAGAATAGTTCTGAGGCCCTCATTCTTTTTTCTAGGATGGAATTTACTCCATCAAGGAACAAAAACTTCCATCCAGTTTCTCTCTGAAAGTAACATAAATGGCTACTTGCAGGTTGACATTTTCAGAAATATTAATAACTAGAATTTTTTAAACTTCTTGAAAATACGCCAATGCATTCTTTATATTCAGTTCCATTAAAATATTATTATAAATTATGTCATATACTGCAATATTGGAATTATAGGTAATGACAAAGCCAATAACTCAAGAAATCTGAGTTACACAGAGACAACATGGTTGGAAAAGGCCTGGGTGCTAAAGCCCAGATCATCAAACTCCTCTGGGAGCTACCTAAACTTGGCAAAAATAACACAACCTCTGTAATTTATACAATGGAGGGAGCACTTTGTCCTCAAGGAGATACCTGCAGGACCCAGCAGAGCAGTGCTTGAAGCTCGTCAACACCTAATCCAGTGGTTCTCAACCTTCTGGCCCTTTAAATACAGTTCCTCATGTTGTGACCCAACCATAAAATTATTTTCGTTGCTACTTCATAACTGTAATGTTGCTACTGTTATGAATCGTAATGTAAATATCTGATATGCAGGATGGCCTTAGGCGACCCCTGTGAAACGGTCGTTCGACCGCCAAAGGGGTCGCGACCCACAGCTTGAGAACCGCTGAGTCCTAATCCATGTTAGCTGCTCTCAGCAGGAGCTAAAGGGAGAACAGAGGGGCCAGCCTGAATCTGAGTCTACAGCTGTCTACTTCCAAAGCCCAAGTTTTTCCCGCTGCTTCTCTGTTATTAGTCTGAGGTCAACATTGCTACTATTGCTCAACATGCTTAACATTATTAAGAGGTTTAGAAATTTTAAAACCAATGATCAAATCTGAATTATCTGGTGGAAGAACTTGGATAATATGCACGGATCAAGATTTGCTTTTCTGGTGGACTTGCATCTGACTCCAAGAGTGGAAAGAAGAATGATCAACACGTTAAACTATCTGGTTCTTTTTAACATTATTCCAAGGCCATATAAGATTAGCAATTCTGCCAGTTTACTTTCCACTGAATAGCAAAGGATTAAAGACAAACAAATTCAAGTTGGTTTTCAGATGCACAGAATTGAAGATTGAGAAAACGTGGTATTTTCAAAGCATGCACCAATGAAGGATTTCTTTTTCAATTTAATTGTTCTTTCCAAAACGTTAAGACATCCAGTGAAATAATCTCTATTTGCTTTGCTTTGTTCTTTGCTTTCAAATACTGTAAATGGCTGGATTCCAGATAGAGTAGTTATCCTCAAATGCCTTCCAATGAGGCCTGCCAGATTCTGTGGTTCAGAAGTAATTTAAAAGCAGAAATGTGTAACAAATGAGACCTAATGGAAAACACTGGATGCTTTATAGTTAGAAAGATCACTTTTTCCCCAGCAAGAAATAGACAGTAGATGCACACATGTGTATATGAATGCATAGGCAAACACACCCACGTAAACAAGACAGAAAACTAATTGACATGTGTTTTATTTCTCTTCATTGTAGACACTATTTGGCAAGAGTAAAAAATATACACATTGCTCTGTTTTTTCAATGGAAAATGAAATGCATGATTCAACTATTAACCAAACTCAACAATAACGCCAAAGTCAAAACAGAATATTTAGGACAATACAACCTTTATCATTTTTTTTTTGGAGAGGGAGGGAGAGCTATATTGCTTGAAAGTTGACAAGTCACTTTCTTACATAGAACAAATTCTTCCTTTATATAGTGAATCAGTTTTTTAACAATGACTTATTCAAAGGGAGAAATGCCCATCTAGTTAGTGAGGTTTCCATCACTAGAATTCAGGCAGATGCTGGGATGTTCTAAAGGCAATTGTTAAACCTGGGAACCACCACACTGTTTCTTCTTGGAACTGTTCATTCACTCATCCTTCCAAGCATTCACAAAGGCCAGGCACCTTACTGCGCACTACATTATAGTAGACCAAAGGAGAGACCTAGTCCTTCCTTCCTGGGGTGTAGAGTCCAGTAGGAAGACGAAATACAAGGATTTACTCAACAAATACTTATCGAGGGCCTACTGTGCACCCCAATGGGGATATATCAGTGTGCCTAACGAAGATCCTGCCCTCACTGAGCTTAGAATCTAGTGGCACAGAAATGAATAACATTGTTTTATAGTAATAACAACAATAAATAACAACCATTTTAGCAGCAGTGGTATATAAGGCTTACAACTGCCACTAACTGTGTCCTTAAGCCTTTCAAACCTAATATGTATTGGATGCTCATAATTAACTCAAGAGTTATGTCATCCTTTAGGCCAGCTCTACCGGTGAAAAAAGAAAAAATCAAGAGAGAACAGCCAGTACTCAAGCCACACTCCGTCTGGGTAAACCTAATTTCTTGGCGGGGGATCTAAGTGACATTCCCACCAGCTGTATGGACCTTAAACCTGATGTTACGACACTCTCTGTTCTCCCACAGCAGCGCCTACCATGGTGGTAACTCAGACTGTGTGATTTATGGCTGATTCACCTATTGATCTGTCCACTCCATGAAGGCAGGGACTGTCTCTATTCTTATATCCCCCTGCACCTAGAAAATACCTGGGACCCAGGAGGTGCTCAGAAAATATTAGGTCAATAAATGAAAAGTAAACTGTGCAGATTCAGGCCCAAACTTTTATTTTTACCAAAGAAAAATCCCGCATCCTTGTCTGTCTTCTGGTTTAATGCAGAATAAATGTAACTGTAGCTCCCAGGGTCATCGTTATGAACTCGAATTTCGGTACTTGCTTGTAAATGCAGGGATGCCATCGGGGAGCTAATGAGGTTTATAGGGTCGTTTGCCTGGATGACAGATAGCTCCCTAATTGCTGGGCTAAGTGCTTGTAAGGGTTTTAATGTCCTATCCCACCACTTTCAATATGTTTGTTCTCCCCTAATTTTCTGCATCTAATATACAATAATCTAAGAAACCTGATATTTATTGGCCTTATCAAAAGAGCATGGGTTTTAGTGCAGAGACTTTGTTATATCTATTCTAACTACTACAATAACTTTTCTCCTTTCTTCCTTCTGCTTTTCAACCATTTCCAAGCCTTCAGTTTAACTTGTTACTCCACCTTTTTTTCTACATTCAAAGCAATATTACCAAGCACAAAGAAAATAACAAGAAAGAGATTGGAATAGCTGAACGTGTACTAAGTTAATTTCCCCATTTGTTACACAGAAGTGGCAACAACTCAAAAGGCCTTACTTACTATTAACCTAGAACCTGATGTGGATAAAAAACAATGGTTTCAGAACCTGTCCCCTTGTGGTGTAGAAAGTTCCATTATATAATATGCAAAATCAGCCTTCATATTTCTGGTTTTCAAAGTGCTTTCTCTCACAGGAGTTCTTCCTTTACAGTGATCATTTTAATTGTCTCTACATTTCCCCTCTGGTTTCATTATGTCTCTCTTGTACTATAATCGGAGTCTGAGATACATCAACTTTACAGGGACAGCTCATAATTTTGCCTGTTGGAAATGTTGTTAAGGCCAGCTGGAAAGCAAGCCCAAAATAACAGAAATCGTACACAGAGAAGGAAGGGCACATGACGAATGTCTACCATCTTCTTTACGGCAACCCTATAAGGGTTCCTATAAAAAGGGATTAGCAATACCGACATAGAGCCCAGCAAACCTTGGGAATGATAACCATGGCCCTTCTATGAAGGCTCTGTGGGTAGCTTGGGGGAAAGTTCATAATGACCACTTTCCTTAATGTTTACAACACGTTTGATTTTTGTTGTTAATGGTAATGTATGACACAATTTCCAAGTTAATTTCAAGACTTCCATTTCCCATTAGGCAATTTTTCATTATTTGCTAAATTTGAGTCCCCAGAAAAGTGTAAAAGAAAGGTTTATGGTGTATATTGCTGGCATCAAAGAACACTACTGCATACTGCTCTCAAGTTAATGTTATGAGGCTGACGGAAAACATTTGGAGGAAGAATAAAAGATATATAAACATAAAATTGAGGAAATATGCAAACTAGGGTCCTATTGTACAAGTGGCAAAGTAAACCAAACAGCCCCAAATTACAATGTATTTTTTTTCCCCTGGAAGACAAGTACCTTACTATAAATAAATAAATAAAATTTACTTATTACTTAGAATCTGAGCTAGCATTGTGCTAGATCTTTTATGTTTGTTATCTCCATGATCCTCACTGACTCTGTTGTCCATGAAATCAGGCCCATTTAATAGATGAGAACACTAAGGCTGAGGAAGATTAAATTGCCCAAGAAACACAATTACAAAGTAGAGAAGGGCTGTTTGACTCCAAAGTTGGTGTCCTTGCAAGCTGACGCTGGTGAAATCACCTGTACACTGACCTTTAATTGCTGAATATGGGAATTTCCAAGAAATTTCAAGAGGGGGATTAGAATCCCATGTTCATATTTATAACATATGAATAAAACTTTTAATATGTTATATATTTGAATAGAAAAGACCAACTATATACCCTTTACTTAACTTTTCTAATAACTAGTGCTAATGCATTGAGGAAAAAAGCTCAAAGATTTGGAAATACCTCTAAAATATTTTTCTTAATTTTTTAAATTCTTAAAATCAGTTTCTAAATTATACCTTCATTCAGGCCATGCTATTTTCTCAAACTACTGGATTAGTCTCCTAACAGATGCCTTTAAATATTCTTCACATAGCCACCAAAGTAAAACACCTAAAATGCAAATTTAAAACTGCCTGTCCATCATCTGCAGAACAAACTCCCATCTCCTTGGAATGAAATATGGAGCCCGTAGTGGCTGGCATCCATCACTCCTCTTAAATGGCTGTGAGCTCAAGGGCAAGAAACGAACAAGTTTTATTAGTTCAATAAATGTTTATTGAGATGAATTAAATTAATAGCTTTACACTTGGCACAAAATATTCTTCTATTGTCCTTTTTCATGTTTTCTTTTTTCCTATCCTGAAAGAACCTATACATATCTGAATGCCAAGGTATCTGGTGTGCTATAGTAGGTGTTCAATTAAAAAAAAAAGTTATAAAAATAAAATCCCTACCAGGCACATGTTTTTATGTTTCAATGTTTTCAGTTAATACTTAAAAAGTAATGAAATCCAAGGCTTGTGTTTGAACATCAGTTTCATGTTCTAGGCTAACTTGTCTTTTCTAGTAACTCTTGCCTGTTTCTTTTTCCTGGTCGGTGAGCACCCCACTTGTTATGTTTCTCAGCAGTGGCACAGAGGCAGGAGTCCTGCAGGGGTCCCTGGCCCCACTGCTTAATGACAACCTTGGGGAAGCTATCAGCGCCCCCTCCCCCCCGCCCCTCGCCCCGGAACAAGGACAGCTTCTCCTGGGGCAGCTGGCAGGTGAGCAGCAAAGGCTTGTTGAGTAAATGAGTGAATAAAAGAGCAAATAAATTGACTCATGGTGTCCAACTCTGACTCTAGGTTTCCCCAGTCAGAAAAGGATGATAAATGTCTACCTAAAAGGTGACATATTGAAGGTGATGTTACTGCCTCATGGGAGACATTCTCAAGATTCAGTCTTTATTCTTTTTATTATTTTTAAAATATGTATTTTTATTGATTTCAGAGAGTAAGGGAGAGGGAGAGAGAGATAGAAATATCAATGATGAGAGAGAATCATTGATCGTCTGCCTCCTGCACACCCGACACTGGGGATCGAGCCTGCAACCCAGGTATGTATCCTGACTGGGAATCGAACCCGTGACTCCTGGTTCATAGGTCCATGCTCAACCACTGAGCCATGCTGGCCAGAATTTCTTTATTTTTTAATTGAGATATAATTAACATATAACATTGCATTAGTTTTAGGTATACAACATAATGACTTGATATATGTACATATTGTGAAATGATGACCAGAATAAGAATAGTTACATCCATCAGCACACATAATTTTCGATTTTTTTTCTTGTGGTGAGAAATTTTGAGATCTGTCACAATTTTCAAATGTACAATATTGTTAACTACAGCCACCATGGTGTACATTACAGCCCCAGGAGTTATTTCTCTCATAGCTGGAAGCTTGTACCTTTGAACCTCCTTCATCCATTATGCCCACCTCTACTTCTGGTAAACACCAAGCTGCTCTCTGTATCGATGCCAGTCTCTGTTCTGTCTGGTAAGCCACAGCTGATCAAGTACCACATACGATGCTTTTCCTCAGTGTCTGAAACTCAGGATACTGAAAGGGTGGATAATCTCTCGCTAAAAAAGAAAGGAACTTTGGAATCTTATTCTTAACTAACCGAGGGAAATATATGTTATTTCATCTTCCTGACTTGCTGGAGTGAGGAGGGTTGACGAAGAATCAGATCTGCTCCTTTGGAAACCTCCTGGAAGAATAGTGTTCTACCCATTTTCCAGGAATGAAACATTTGAAAATATTTTTCTAGATTCCTCTCTGAGGTTTTGAAAGTCATGCTGAGAAAGGGTGATCTGTGGTGTGAAACTGATGGGATGTTACTTTATACTTAATTTTTGAGGTCACTCAAGAGTATCCGCTTTCTCTTTTCCGTGTTAATTAAAACAATAAATCTTTGCTCTACATAGAAGTTTGACAATACATGTCCTTGTTCATCTAGCAAAAATGCTGCTTGGCATCGCTGGGCGTGTGACTCGCTGCAGGCTGCTGCTCGGATGGAAGTGAAAGGCCCCTATCGGCCCGATATCACACTGAGTATTTTCCCTACTGGCCTCTTCAGGCCATTAGATGAGATTCTGTGGTCACTGATCACTACCTAATTTCTAAAATTAGTCAGCAACAAGCTTCCTCCACAATGAAATCTGTAGAGAGCAAACTATAGATTCCTCATATTTTTAAAATCATATCTTACTAAATGTTTTGGAAATGCCAACCAACCAGGTTATTTTGACTTTTTCAAAAGTATAGATATGTAAATAACATAAATGCAAAACCACAAAGCAAACTCCTAAAAAATAAAGATCCTTATAGCATGTGGTTTAAAAATGTAGTGTCGCTAACAAGTTTTTAACACATTTTCTGACATAAGGTAAGATACTAAGTCAAACAATGAATAAACACTAATGAGAACACGAGAGGTGATGATACAGGTCTTAACATAAAACAAAACAAAACACAAAAACAAACAAACAAACAAAAACTCCTCAGAAACGGTTTGCATGGATTACAAATACCAAAAAAGTAAAGTCCTCACTGTAGAGCAATCGGTCCGTTTTCATAAAACTAGAAATATTTTATTTTTCTGCCTAAATAAGTAAACTCAATTTCAAAATGCTCCAAAGATATAATTAATAAAGATAATATATTATAATATCTACCTTTATTCTGCTTTATTTTAAAAAATGTAAGGAGGCTTACAATAAAAACACTAAAATCCAAAATGCTGATAAAATATACAATTGAAGTACAATATATTTTCATTAATACTAACTTCTTTTAATTTTTGAATTATGGAAATTCAAGAGTCAAAGCTAAATTTACACTTTGTCAAAACCACAATAAGAAGCAACATATCTAGCCCTGACCAATTTCTCAGTGGTTAGAGTGCTGGCCAGTGAATGAGGGTTGCGGGTTCAATCACCAGTATTGGTTATGTCCCTGGATTCCAGGTTTGATCCCTGCCCAGGTTGGGGTGAGAGCAATCAATGTCTGTCTGTCTGTCTCTCTCTCTCTCCCCCTTTCCACTCCCTTCCACTCTCTCTAAAAATCAATGGAAAAAAATATCCTCACTCCTTGGGTGAGGATTAAATAAAAATCCCCCCAAAACAAGCAGCAACATGTCTAATAATAGAGGATTATTTAAATTCACCAACATGAGATATTTATATGTATACCTTTCTACATATATAAATATATAGTCATTATATAACAACACTGGAAACCTTTTCATGAGATATGATAAATGCAAGTGGTTACAAAAAAACAGGTTGCAAAGAAATACTATTTTTACTTTTAAAGAAAAGACTGAAAGTAAAAATTGGAATTCCAAGTTTTCTATAATGAATGTGTTTTACTTCCATAAAGTCAAAACATATACTTTTAAGACTAGTGCATATTGTTCCATGATTATATCACTATATGAAAAGACCATTACTACTCAAAACAACAGACTCCCTGCAGATGAGTAATAGTAGAGGATCTATTATCACTCCTTTTACTGACTTAACATGTCTTATCAATATTTTATTGTTTTATTGGGCAGTTTCCCAATAAAATAAAATAAAAACCCTACGTCATCCATGTACTGTAAATAAGAAACCATATCCTAGAGACATTTCATTGCATATAAAATGGGTTCTACTTAATGACATCTTTCATTTAGGGATAAAAACTTTTCACCATTTTTTAAAAACTAGTATTATAATTATTATACAGCTTGAATACTATTAGACAAGTCAAAAGTCCTAAGTTATACACATGGGCTATGTGAAAATTACTTTAAATCTTTACAAATTTTCAAATATCCACTCACCCAATAAAGAGAAATAATTGGAAAAAGAAATGAAATATATTTTCTCAATGATGATATTACAAAATCAATTACATTATCCTATAGGATAAATAACTGTAAAGGCATATATATTTTCTCAAGCCTGTGGTTATTTATTTATCCTCACCCGAGGATATTTTTCCTTTGATTTTTAGGGAGAGTGGAAGAAAGAGGGAAAGACAGAGAGAAACATCGATGTGAGAACAAGACATTGATTGGTTGCTTCCTGCACAGGCTGGGCTCGGGCTGGAGAGGAATCTGCAACTGAGGTATGTGCACGCCCTTGACCAGAATCGAACCTGGGACCGTTTGGTTCACAGAACCACTCTCTATCCACTGAGCTAAACCAGCTAGGGCTGTGGTAGGTATTTTAAAATAAAAACATCCTGGTACAACACAATGGTAGAAAGCTAATAATTATAATAAAAGACAGATCCCCATCCCCCCAGTGCTATTGGCATACTAAGTATCTCCAAAAGAAACACAGTTCATGAATTTTTTTTATGAAAAATATCATAAAACAGCACTACACCCAACTATGGATGACACAGATTCATCTTAATTAAGAATAGTTTCATTTTAGAAGTATAAAATTAAACAAATCTCTTATAGCTAGAAGAAACTAGCATGAGAGCAAAAACACTATACTCCAAATTAGCAATGGAAAGTAAGAAGTAATTTGATGATTTTATGCAATTAAAAAAATGAATACCTCTATCACATAATTAATATCACTAGATTATTTCAATGAGGGGAGGACAGTAAAATAACTTTTTTTGGAATTGAGCAAAATAAAACTATCCGTTACTTAAGTAATCAGAGGCTTAAAATGAGCTTTTGTCACAAGTTTTCTAGATATAAATGCTCTACACCAAGTAAGGATTTTTCTCACTGTTCCCACGCCTTCCACAATATATCAGTTGGCTATCTAATACCAAACTTCTCAAAGCGAAGTCAACATACTGCTTGGGGAGTGCCAGAGATTAGAAGTCCCAAGAAAAACTATATAACATGTCACACCTTAAATTGTTTGCTTTATGAGCAGAATGCTTCAAAGAAAAATATTTCAGACAAAAGCCCATCATGCCTATAGCCTGCGTTTATCACCATGTTTCTTCTGTCTCTCAGTCTTTGCTTTTTTCTATCTTTTGCCCAGAACATCCAACCCTATACCCACCCCCGACTCTTTTCCAGATCAATGACTGTTTAACTTTAATCCTGGTTCAAGAGCCAGAAGAAAGTGTTCCTGAACTTCCCAGGTAGTGTCCCCTCTGGGGCAGGACTCCCGAGGCACCTGGGGACAACACCTCCAACACACCTGCCACAGGGCAGCATGGCAAGCGCCTCTCCCACCCCCACAGGGGAAGGGCAGGGATGCTCTGCTAGTTGTCTATCATTGGCATAACACTGGCAAAACAAAACACTTTGTACAGCTGATCTAAAGCTTAGAGGTCCAACATGATCCCTGGGAGGCCCCCTAATAAGGTTCCATTTTTAAGTACAACACTTTGAATAAAGGGGTTCTGTGTCAGAAATCTTAAGAGGAAAAGTAAAGTTTAGGCTTTGGAGATCAAATCTTAGTCCTGCTATCCAACTTCTGCCAAATTCCTTACCTTTTCTGAGCCTATTTCTCCTTGTTTTTAAAAACAGAAACAGCGCTAATACCCATCACATTTGGTTAGTGTAGTAAATGAGTCATGAGCCTGAAGGTCTTAGCATAGTACCCACCAAGTAGCTAGTGTTCACAAGCGCCACGATCAATCAAGATCTTGAATGTGAAAATCACGTAACAGTCACATGCAAACTTCAGATATTTAGAATAATAGCATGAAAAGAAACAAATTCAAAAGTATTTTATATCTTATATTTATCCTACAAAGGAAGCCACTGTTGCTATAATAATGAAAGTATGCTCTCTGTATATTTAAGAAAATTTCAAAGTACTTAAAATACTGGTGGAAATGAAAATCTGTTATAAATGTACAAATGATTTTGCAAATTCCATTCAATTATTTGTCCCATGTATATGTACATGTGTATATGTGTGTATATATATATGTGTGTGTGTATATATATATATATATATATATATATATATGAATATTACATAATTTTGAAGAAAACAGTATGAATGGGAAAACAGTGAATTTTCATTTGATAATGAACACCAGTGAAAGAGACAACCTGGGGGTGGGGGGTGGGGAGGAAGAAGGAATACTTTTTCAGAAGTGTCAGTCATAAAGGTTGTTGATCTATGCTATAATTTATTGAGTTACAGTTTCCACAAGTAAATCTATTGGAAGCTTAATGTAAAAATATCCACTATAACTTGGAATTTTAGTACTAAAGGATATTTAGGACCATGTATAACTATCACATTATTTCACAAACAAAAAGGCCACTTCTTAAAGTAGCCTTATGCATATGGCACATATCCCAAGAACAGACTCATTTACAAAAATGCTGGCACAGTAGCATATGTGTGTGTATGTAAAAATAAAGTATTGTTGCCAAAATAAAAATTTCACTTTCCCACAGCTTGCTGGTCATAACTTTATAACGCTGATCAAATCTTCACTTGTAAATTTTAAAAATAAGGATCCCTTCACTTTTATAGTGAAACCATTAGTATAATACAAGACAAGCTTTTCAATGTCATCATCCTCCTCTTCTGTAGTGAGATGACTGAATTCCAGGGTATATTTCCCAATACACATTCACGTCCTTTTAAATGACTATCTCTTCTTAAACAGATGTAGTTTAAACATGGAAGTCTCTCCAAGTCATAATTTTACCAAATATAAGCAAATATAATATACACATATATTGCTCCAAATATAAAACATTTTTGTGATATCTAAAAAATTTTAATTTCTTCCAAGAATAATCTAGGAAAATGCTAACATGACAAGCTTTCATGTTAAATACAACAGGACCTCCACTGAGGACTTTTAAATTAATTTAAAATTAATTATCAATCTCCATTATATATTTTCTTTTTGAAAATTAAAAAAGAATTAAGCCACTTCAGTTCCTGGCATATTAAAATTAAAAGTGAGACAAAGTCTATGAGGTGAGGAACAAGTCAAAAAAGGAATAAACACAGTGAGATCAGAAATTTTTACTTCTGCATTTATAGAGTATGATAAGAGGAAAACACAAATATCTTTAAATTATAAAAATGCACTGAAAGTACCCTCTTTTAAAAGGGCTATATTTATTCAACTATGCGCTCCCAATACAAAGTAAACCCCTTATTAAAATGTCATGCATCAACTCTTTGTTTGCTAAATTTAAATTATATGAAACTGCTTAATCACTGGGATTCTAAAAGTAGCAGGACCTAGAATCTCAAGAGAGAAAAAAAGGTTCTATTTTCAAGACACTCATAGCAGGTAAGTTAATATTTAACTGGCAATTTCCTTAAAACACGACAACAGCATCCCAATAATAGTATTTCCATAAACCACATTTGCTCTTGAAAAAGGGAAAGCACCTAGAAAAACACTAAGTAGATAATATAAAATAAAGTAATTCACCACAATTCACAAAACAGGCAGACTGCAAAAAAACAACAACAAAAAAACAAATAAAAATTCTACACATGTGATTCACTTGCAGTCATAAAAGCATCATTCCTTTGACCATTATGCCAAAGAGAGCTGTGTAAATGGATAATTCCTTCTAGAAAAAAAAATTGATAAATGGATTGCTTTTGGTAATCTGTAACTTGAGTCCAATTCCTTATTCAGTTTTGTCTATTAATTTTCTTTTCTGGACCATTCAACTTGGATACATCCCAAAAAGATCATATGTCAGTTCTCCTATAACTGCAACCAACATCTGACCAAATGTGTTTGGTTTCTCTGCCTTGCCCTCACCACAGGTATTTTTTAAAAAACTAATAATTTAACTATCTCATAACCTAGATCAGTTGTCGGCAAACTGCAGCTCGCGAGTCACATGCGGCTCTTTGGCCCCTTGAGTGTGGCTCTTCCACAAAATACCGACTTCTGCACATGGGCCACAAAGTTTCAATCGCACTGTACATGCGTGCCCGCACGTGGTATTTTGTGGAAGAGCCACACTCAAGGGGCCAAAGAGCCGCATGTGGCTCACGAGCCGCAGTTTGTCGACCACTGACCTAGATAAAACTTTTAGAATTTATTGGATCATATGGTTCTTACTTGTTCCTGATAGAAGTTGAAGTTTTTATCACTTACTAGAGGCCTAGTGCATGAAATTCCTGCACAGGTAGGGTCCCTATCCCTGGCGGGTGATCAGGGCCGATCTGTGGGGTGACTGGCGGGGTGATCAGGAGGCCCTCACTGGCACCTGCCTTGGCTGGCCAGGCCCCACCCGCTCGCCGGCCCCACCCCCCGCCACCGCCAGTTGCCTCCCTCTGTGGAGTGATGGGGGGCCCCCACGGGCACCTGCCTTGGCTGGCCTGGGGCCTGCGAGCTGGGGGAAGCTCCTGTGTTGAGTGTCTATCCCCTGGTGGCCAGTGCGTGTCATAGCAACTGGTCATTCCACCAGTTGTTCCGCCTTTCATTCGATTTGCATATTAGGATTTTTAATTTTTTAATTTATTGTCTAAAGTTTCACATGTCTCCTTTTTCCCGATTGACAACCCCCCCCCCACCACCCACCTAGCCATTCCCACCCCGAGCAAGCCCCCACCCATGATCTCACTCATATATGGGATATGATGGTCAACATAATTTGATGAACAAGAATAGATCCAGAGACAAATGGCAGGGGAGGGGGCGGGGGGGTTAGAGAGCAACCAAAGGACTTGTACGCATGCATATTAGCATAACCAATGGACAAAGACACTGGGGCGGTAGGGGCTTGCATATTAGGCTTTTATTATATAGGATAATTATACCTCCCACACAACAAAAGGATTCTTGTAACCTTGGTTTTCCAACTCACAGTGGGCAGATATAACTATAAAACTATTATAAGAAAAATAATTGAGTACCAATAAATTTTGCATGTGCCAAAATAAATTAGCCATCACTACATCTTTCTGCTGTTTTAAGAATCAGTTTTTGTTTGTTTGTGTGTGTGATATTGGTGGGAATCTAAGACTTAGCTCCCTTCCCTTTTATTCTTTTCCATATTTTTTTGTCCCAAATTCCTTTGAGAAACAGCTATCCACCTAATTCCTATCCCACATGCACATATATACAAAATGAAACTTTAAAAATGGCAATGCCATATAGAGAGGGAGCTATATCTTGACATACAAACAACCTCTGTAACTGATTATCCCAACTGATTATGCGGGCTGGGGAGAGGTGAGCATTTGGGATGAGAGAATAAGGCAGGTAGGTGTGAATGAGGAACCGATGACCAGGGCCACTGTTCACTCTGTTCACTGTTAAGCGCGAAGCAAAGGTAACGAAAGGAAGTTACAGGAAGTTCTGGGTGATAGTGGCTAGAAAGACACTGCATTTTCAAGGCAGCCTGTTCAAGCACAAAAATACAGAAGGGATGTATCGTAAGTCATTTAGTACAATCTTGGCACCACAATGGTGTTTCTTACATCCCCGTTTCATGCTTCATCATCATTTTGCTAAGTTAGCATCAAGAACTGTAGAGAACTTTATAAAAATAAAAAAATTATATAATTAACACTAAAGTTATGTACACAAAAATATGAGTATACTGTACACATATTCCTTCTCCACATAAAAGTGTTTGATTTCTTCTTTAAGCAAAACCAAAAATAAGCTTCAACTGAAACAAGATCACAGTAACGTAGGCCAGGACCCATACACTGTGCCACCTCATTGAGCATGCCCATTAGTTCCTTACTCTGTGCTATGGGTTGTAAAGGATCTTATTATGAAGCTAGGTACTCATAGGAAAGGCAAACAACTCAGCCAAAAGCATGACAAAAACAGTATTATCATAGAAATTACAGTTTCTTCAGTAACAAAGCCCACAGTTTTCTAAAAAAACTTAAAAATTTATAAGCCTTTGACATATGAACTACAGATTAATCACCCGTGTTTAGATTTAGGATGTGTTTTGGTTTTAAACAGAATCATGCTTTTGAATCACTGTTTGTCAGAAACATGATTTCTCAGATTCTGGAAGATTGCAATTCATATAGTAATTAACTGGGTTATAAAAGAGAATTAAAAAAAAGAAAATTCTTTAAGTCGGCGTGCCAGGGATGTAAATGGAGCTTTCATGTAAGTTTTCACCTTAATATAGTTATATTATGTTAGCATCTTTTATCACACAATATTAAATGTGGACTCGCAAGCAATAGTAGTGGTAAAGTCTATTTTAGACCCATAAAGTCTGGGGCTCGGTGGCATTGGCGTGTACGGCTCCAGCCACGGCTCTCACCTTGCAGACAGCCTCCTCAGGAAGGCAGTGTGGATACCCTGGACTGTAATTGTCTATGTCCAGCACTTTTTCCCTCACTGACCTGTAAGCTCCCAGAAGGATAAGCCATCCCATATAATAAAAGCCCAGCAACTGCACGGACGACCAGAATGACTGGTCATTCAACAGAGGAGCAGCCGCTGGTGGTCAGTGTGCTATCACAGTGAGAGCACTGCTCGGCTGACTGTGATGAGCAGCTGCTCCCGCTGTGAACCCTGGGCCAACAGGCAGGAATCTGGGCTGCTTGTGACCTCCTCGCCCCAGGCTCCTCCTCCTTGCTCTCTGTTGCCTCTTCCAGACACCTGCAGGCCACGCAGCGCTGACCCCGGAGGCTAGGAGGTGGGTACGTGGCTGCCGTGGGACTGAGACCTACTCCACCGCCTCTCAGTGCTACTGTCCCTGGGCCTGGCCCCGACTGGGTCTCCTGGAGAGGCGAGTGCTCTGGCTCTACGGAAGATGCTGGGTCAGGAGCAGCTCCTCAGAGGGCAGGTCCACAGCTGCTCAGCTGACAGGATTAGCAGTGCTCCAACAGCAGGCAGATCCCTGCAGGCCATACCCCTCCTTCTCCCCACCCCCCCCCCCCCCCCCCCGGCATCAGTGCATGAATCCCGTGCACTGGACCTCTAGTATGTTACTAATGGTGTATTTTGGCAATTGATAACAAATCTATGTTGAATAAAAAAAATAAAGTGTTTGTTTACTAATGATTTTCTAACAGAAGTTGGGAATTTAAAGAACGCAAAGAGAATGCAAATCAAGAGTACATTTTTAATGAAAATAAACACCCTCTAAACTGACAGCACACAACAGTTACGCAGCATCGATTTAGACATGAGAATGCTCAATAACAGAATTAAAGTGCTAAACCTTTAATCACTTTGAATAAAAACCTTTGGACTACAATTCCTTTTCTTTCTTAAATAGAATACAATTCATTCTGTCAACAACTCAGTAATTATTGCGAGCCAGTTTCTATACAGGACTTTAGAAGCAACTGTAAGTATAGATGACACAAGGCAAAGAAGTAAAGAACCACAGTGACACCTGCCCCAGCAACAGGTCTGCAAGCTGATGCCTTCAGTGGCCTTGGACACTGTCCTTTTCCATCTTCCTCAAACACAATGTAACTAATGGACAATGATGAGCTTGGGTTTTAATCTCAGCTCTGACACCTATCTTATCATCTGAATCTTGGACCAGTTAAGTTTCTCGGGTTCACCACCTAACTGTTAGGTTTACATTAGAACCATCTACCACGGGACTATTAGAGAGGTAGAGTGAGTGCACACTACCCTCAGAGCCCTTCCTTCTTCTGTTCTTACAAAACTTACCTTACCTTTAGTGGTTACTAAGGTATAGGTGACCAATATTTCCTGAATGAAAAATTGAGGGGCATAACCACATACATAGACTAATATTTATAATACAGATTTCCTGGAAAATTCAGGACACAGGGAATACCACAAGATTGTAAGCTATTTGCACTATTTCTGCCTGAGTCTTTATCTCTGCATTGGTCACTCTGTTATTTCCATTCATAAAATCATATACATTTGAACCTTGAACAACATGGGTTTGAACTGTGCGGATTCATTAAATGTGTTTTTTTTAAAATAAATACTGTAAATGTAGTTTCTCTCATGATTTTATTAACATTTTCTTTTCTCTAGCTTACTTTATTGTAAAAATTCAGTGTCTAATACTTATAACATACAGAATATGTATTAACTATGTTATCAGTAAAGCTTTTGGTCAATAGTAGGCTTTCAGTTAAGATTCTGGGAAGTCAAAAGTTACACACAAATTTTCAACTATGCAGGGTGTCAGTGCCTCAACCCTCATGTTGTCCAAGGGTCATTTGTGTATTCAGTCCTGCTTTCATCTGCTCAAAAGTCACAGAGTACCAGGCACTATACTCTGAGGCTAAAGCAGGGGAGAAATGTGCACAGGAAGTTAAACCATGTTTGGCAATGGTTTGGGTGGAGGAGCGAGGGAGATCGGAAGGGTCTGTGAGGAATGGACACTTCAGCAGGGGACAGAAGGACATCAGGTCCTCACACCTGGGATGGCACAGTGCTGCTGTTCACTACATCTTTCTACATTTCTTCTTACAGCTTTTTATTTTCCCCATGCTCTCGCCCTTCCCACACCGCCAACAGGGGGTGCGGCTGGAAGGTGGCCAGATTTTGAATCAGGTGACAGAGTTGCTTTATCTTCCTGGGCTCAATCTGTAAACTGGGGGAGACACCTACCCTCCGCATCTTGGTGTCCTGTGAATGAGGACTATGTGTGAAATGACAGACGTCAAAGCTCTAAATGATGATAGGGCTACTAAACAGTGTAGACTTATTTTTTTCTTATTACATTTTTCCTTTTTCTTGCTTTCCTGTTATCTTTAGTGCACTCTTCACTGCGGTTAGCATTCTCTGAAGAGCATAGATATTTTTGCTACCCTGAGTCAATGCTCTGTTTTCCTTCCAGTCAGAATTTTGGTCAGTCACAACACAACACAATGCAGCACAACACAACATAACTTCCTCCTGGTTTTCTGTCACTCATTCACTTACCAGATCTTTGAAATACATTTGTTACGTATCCAAGTCACAGGCACTAGGGAATAGGATTTAAAAAAACAAAAATATGGCACTCCTCATAATTATTGTTGACCACTCATATATATATATCAAGTGTCATCTTCACCTCCAATGGGGTAAAAATACTCTCCTCCCAGACGTATGTTCAATCTCAAGCATCCATGAAAATAATGAATGGTGCTTCAGAGATAGAAAATTCTTTTTTCAAATTCTCACATTTCAACATTAATGCCTAATTAATTTCACTCAGTAATTATGCTGCAATTTAATCACATGGCTTTACAATTAGCCTTGAATATAAATCTAAGTTTTGTAACTTCTGAATAATGTGACCATTAATAAGGTGATACCTATTTTGGTTTACTCACCTTTTACAAAGGCTAATAGTTAGGAACTACATAAGGTTGTCATGAAAATAAAGCTTTTGTAAAACATCCAATTCAATGCTCAATACCTTGGTTCTTCCCTTTCCCCACTTATATTCCTTGATACGTAGCACAAAAAATACCAGGCTGCTACGCTTTGGTAGAAACAGAACCCGCCGTTTTCCCCTGGCTTTGTCTGACCAACGTGAAGCCCCCAGTGTGGACCAGAGGGTTGCAGAGTACAGAACTCCATTTTAGAAGAAATATTTAGGGAAAAGTAATCCTCTTTGCTTCCATGAATGGTAATGTTTTTGGAGCTACGTTGATATTGGCATGTTCCTGTAGCAGTTCACTGTAAAGTGTAATGACACTGAGCCATACTCGGAAATTGCAGAGTGAAAGCAGAATTTATATGAGATGCCTTACATATGTCCTTAAAAATGAATATACACCATGTTCTTAGAAAAGCAAAAAATTCATTTAATAGCATTTACTGTATATATAATACCCTTTGCATAATTTTTCAAAACTATTTCCCTTGTTTTATCTTTATAATAATTTACTTAGTCAATGGATGTCATCATATGGCCTCACAGAGGCCATATAAAACCAGCTCTAGAATACCCATCTGCCATGTGCCATGATGCTCTGGGCAGACTGGCAAAGTCTATGGACTCTTTCTCAGTATGATGTTTTCCAGTGTGTACAACTAGATTTACATAGCAAATATTTAGCTTGACAGTGTATCAAAATATTTTAAAATGTGATATGGCAATGGACTACTTTATTAATGTATTAAGTAACAAGATCTAGCTGTGGGTGTAATAACTAAAGTGATAAGCTTCAATATATTTAGTTGTCTACAACTATTATGTGATATGAGAATTGGTGATTTATTTCTGTCAGTGGCAAAGTTACAGGCTGCCAATAATATTATGGCTAATTGCCTACATTCAGAATTAAAGGAAATGCTAAATTTTTAGTTAGATATTAGTGAAAATAGAAGTGCAATATTTTTCCCCAAACAAGCTCACAAACTCCTGGAAATCCATTGTGACCCCTGCCAATGTTCACAACGAAGTTCACCAATTTACAAGATAGCCACCGGAATTTTAATGTGTTTCAATGTATAAAAAAGTTGTCCTTATAATAGCAATATAAATTTAAAAATAAAATAAAAAGGCCAGAAATTGTGCTTCATAAAATCAAAGCTTTATTGCCTAATCTTCACCAATCTTAATATTCCAAATCTTGACATAAATCTCTAAACTGATTTCAGGAAATAAGGAATTTTTTAAAAACTAGTCTCTAAAAATATATACAGGGGTGGGCGAAGGTAGTTTTACAGTTGTGAGTACGTGAAACAGATTTTATTCTTATATTATTACTTCTTGTATTATTGTATTACTTTCCATACAAACAACTGTAAACCTACTTTTGTTCCACCCTGTATGTTGGATAAATTTACTTTGGTTTCCAAGTAAAAGAAAATGATAAGGTAGAAGGTATATCAACATGCAGGATCTTAAAAATTATGAAGCCGGGCACATTTCCACACCTTTTCCTGATCTATCCCACTGTTTGCAGCTTTCCCCCAAAACTCTGTGTACTCACTGCTTGCTCCCTGACTTCAGTGTCATCCTGTACATCTCTAGCTGGTACCATGTACGACATGCAGGGAGAACTCAGAATAGCCCCAAATTCATTTCCTGTAAATACAGAGTTTTGTGTGTTTTTTAAATTTTTTTGAATTCATTGGGGCAACACTGGTTAATAAGATTATATGTGTTTGACCTTGACTGGGTTGCTCAGTTGGTTGGAGCATTGTCCTGTACACCAAAAAGTTGTGGATTTGATTCCTGGTCAGGGCACATATGAGAGGGATCCCATCGATGTTTTTCTCTCCCTCCCTCTCTTTCTCTAAAATCAATAAACATATCCTTCGGTGAAGCTAAAAAAAAATTATACAGGTTTCAAGTGTACAATTCTATAACACATCATCTTCATATTGTATTATGTGTTCACCACCCAAAGTCAAATCTTCTAGCACCATTTATCCCTCCTTTATCCCCTTTTACTTCCCCCTACCCCCTTCCCTCTAGCAATCATCATTCTGTTATCTGTGTCTACAAGATTTTTTAGAGACCAGTTTCTGAACCCAAAATAAGAAAATAAATCTTTATGAGAACTGCAATAGAAATGAATTTTCTAGAACATCAAGTCTTCAGTGAAACGACCTTTGGATTTGATTAAGGAAACAAGAGCTAGATGTACAATTATACTAGCAGTGTAATTTCAATAGTGCCAACCTACAAAAGTTTTTTCTATGGGGTTGTGCTAACATTGTATGATTGATAAGTAAGAAGCAGCCTCTATAAAATTTAGAAAGAAGTATGGTACATTATATCACCCCCCATGGTTACACCTTGAAAAAAATAAAGTCCACATCACTTGAAAAATGAAGAAAGGTTTCAGTACTTCTACATTTGTGTCGCTGTTCAAAAAGATATATAATAAAATAGATTTGTCAAAAGACTTTGCTACATTTCAAAGCTACCTAAAAATTAAGTGATGGTTTCAATGAGTACACTTGTTTGAGCTAATACAGCAACCCAAATATTAGACATAAACTTTCAATACACTGTAATTATTCTGTTGGTCTACACATCATATTCCATAAATACTATCATCATGTTAAATCAACAATGTCAGCATCTAAGTGGAAATTATAAAATATTTAAAAGTTTAAAGGTACTGTCAAATAAAGTGAAAAAAAAGTCTATTAAAATTCAGCTTGGGTTTAATATGAAAAATGTTAACGTACCAAAAGAATTCCAGTGAAGCAATCATGTATAAACATAGATATTAGCCTGAAATTTAAGACAAGCTGCTGGATTGAATGATGAGACCATCAGCTTGAGATTTTCAGCTCATTAGCTTAACCACAATCCCAATCTAAAATCCATAAAGTCACAAAGGCAAGTGTAATATACCTCCTAAGTTTAGAGAACTACACAAATTTTTCATTATTCACCTCGTGAAGGATTTATGCTCAGCATTACTCTAGTGACAGTGAAGAGAGAACCAGGAACAGTCTTTGAGGAAGAAATTAACTTTTTAAAAAAACATTAAAAACCTGTTTTTCTTATGTTCAATGCCAACATATTGAAAAACAGAAATGCATCCCCCTTCAGAACAAAAAAAAAAGCAAAAACCGAACCCTGCAAATGACCCAGCATGCTTCCACCCAGAGGTGCACCAAGGCAACACTCATTCTTCCTCCACAAACCTGCCTGCCCGCTGCAGCATCTCTGCCATCTGCACAGGTGCACAAAGCAGGTCCTAGTATCACCCTGAACTCTTCCTCTTCCTGAATCCCTACCATCAATCAATCACCAAGTCCCAATGATT
Organism: Myotis myotis; assembly: GCF_014108235.1. Taxonomy (NCBI): domain Eukaryota; kingdom Metazoa; phylum Chordata; class Mammalia; order Chiroptera; family Vespertilionidae; genus Myotis; species Myotis myotis. The sequence goes on from NW_023416368.1 coordinate 54,488,085, forward strand.
CTGCCAAAGGCCCCAGATCCATCACTTTGCCTGATGGCCTTGCCTCCCTGGGCATCACTGCCTGCTCAGACTCTTGCGGGGTCTCTGACCTCGGAGCCTCTGCACACTTCCCGTTTCACTACAGTCACTGCGGGAGGAGGAAGAGGTCTAACAATTGGTACTCACTTCTTTGGTGGGATGTGCGTTAATATAAGTGTTCCAACCAAATTATTACCTCCTCGAAGAACAGAATCAGGGAGAGGGATTAGAATAATGAGCTATGCAGTTGTTTTAAATATCAGGGCTGATATTTATCTCCCTCCTACCCTCACCGCAATCTCTGCTACTGTTATTACATTGTTATTATTACATAATCATTATTAATAACAATAACCAACAGTGGTATATTTTTCTTATTAATAAAGTGAATATGATGCTTCAACATACATAATCACAAATTTATTTCTTCACTGGTCCTAGTTATATGGAACACAACAGGGTCCTATTCATTCTACCAGTATATCAAGGTTCGCTAAGTCTGGATGAGAGGAAGCAGCAGAAAGAGAGCTGAAGAGAGGATTGGTATGTAAACCGGCCCTGGCAAGGAGACTAAAAGAAATGACAGGGTAATATATAAGGCACAAATGAATACTTAGGAGATATCCACAGAGAGACCTCAGAAAGTGGTAACCTCTATTCGAGAGACTCCCGTTCCGCTTTGTCCAGCATTATGTCCCAAAAGACAGTGCCCTGTGGAGATGGAGCTTCTTTACACGACACTGGGGACGTTGACCTGGCGCTCACTGACTCTCCTTCTAGACCTTTCCTACATGCAGCTTCCTAGATGCAGCTCCTTTCTGGGCCTATCCTGCTACAGCTTAACTGCATGCTGCAAAAAATGGAGTCTGCACTTCAGAATTCTTTGCAAGTAGTGGATCTGGTCACGCCTGGCAATTACCTGTTAGCAGGGGAAAAAATATTTTCCTTAATAGAGTTTATGCAAAAATGATCCAGAATGGATTATGAGGGCAAGTTATCTAAATTGTGATTCCATACATGGCACGGCATTAATGACTTAATGTGGTTTTAAAATGTTTACTATGGTGGATAAAAGCTCTTTTGAAATTTTGTTTAAGGTGCCCCAAACAAAATTAAAAATAGATTAGAATACAATTTCCCACCAACATATATCAGCCACCTCCTGTTGCTCCTAATATGCCTCTACCTACCCCCTAATTTCATGACTCTTGTGTTGGCCCACAGAAATTTCAATGCCTAAAATGGCAGCATTATCAGTAACATATATACTCTGCACTTGAAGCATGAAAAATTAGAGTTGGACTAAAAATTAAAACTGACAGCACTTAACTGATAATAGATCTTAAAACTGATATTTAAACAGGTCTTTACCACACTGAGTACAATCATCACGCTCACCATTTCCCCTAAATTCTTTGCAATTTCTCTACATTGTAAACCATTTCTCTACAGCAGATGAACTGTGCCCACTCTGATGTCACTGTATGAACTGTATCCAGACACACCTATCTAACCTCTTGGCAGGAGGTTAATGAGGAGAACAAGCCCAAACAAGCACAATAGTTTTGCAGATGGCAAGGTGGCAGAGGTGAGCTACCCTGCCAAAAGCAGCAAGCCTGGCCTCTTCGTGCGCCACACAGAATTGGACACGATGGTTGGGCACTGAGGGGTTGGAACTAAGCACCACCTTAGAAGCAGTACTGTTTAAGTCTGTAACATGTACTTTCTGGTAAACCGACATGATGTGGCCAGCCCACCCAGAGGAAGGCACGTGCCATGCCTTAAAGGGGTGACGACGGTAAGATCTGTCCCATGGGGATGGACGTCCAATGACAGGTGCAAGACAACTGGCCACAGTCAGCCATGCAACCCACAGAAGAAAACCGAGTTCCTGTTCCCTCTGGAAGGAAACCTGCACCTTGGGCCCCATGAACCCAATGGCTGACTGTTCAAACAGGCTAAAACAGACACCAAAACCAACACCAGGGTTCAGAGTGCAATTCTGCTGTCTAAACACTAAATACTCATTTTCCTGCGGGTCCACTTTTGGAGCAACCTCACTGCAAACCAATTAAAATAGAGCAACAGTTTTTAAAAAACTTTCTAAGCAATGAAAAGGCTGCTATTTACTGAAGATTTTCTTGTGAATGTGTTCATGAAAGTGGTATGGTTAGAAGAATCATATAATTAGCCTTCCTACATAACTTTTTTCAATACTCTGTATGTCTACACGTGAAAGAAACAGATGTGCATTATTTTGGGTAAAATTACATGGAATGCTGTCAAAATCAAGAGGTTTAGGTAAGAAATTCCCTAACTATGCAGTTTATAAGTAATTGAAATGGATGAATGTGAGGTAGTGCTGAAATTTAGATATTTGGAAATAGCAGAAGACATGCCCACAATCTGGTTTAGTTTAAAATAAAGCAGGAGAATCAATCTTATTAATAAGTATTTAGAAATAAATTATAAATGTCAAATTCCCTTTATACTTTTAATTCCCATAATCATGTGGTAGAAAGAATAGCCGGTAAAAATGCTAAGCGATGGTTTCAATGAGTCTGCAGAGGGAACTGGATAAATGCCCAAGACCCCGTGTTTTGATGCCTTTAGAATTCTACAATTTTATAAATATACAGAGACAAGAGAGGCGCCCAGGGACACCACAGAATCAAAGAGGCATGTCCAGTTTTACAGAACGTTAAACATTTTATACCTAGTAACCTTATAGATAAGCAGTCCCTTTAAATGTGATCTCTAATTCACCAGAGGAGGGGGAAAGTAGAGGAAAAGACATTCAAAAGTACCAATACTTTAGGACAGATACCAAACACATTTACACTGAACATTTTCCTTAAAATTTTCCTAAAATGAAAATACTACCTAACTTAATCTTCACTAACCCAAGAGAAAGGTATTATAATGGAGATTATACAGACGGATCAACTGCAGATAAAATATATTAAATAAGGTCATTGCTTACAGTCATAAATTAATGAGTGATTGCACCCAAATAGTATAAGATTAAATGGAGAAGGTGGAGAAACTCAACTTTTCCCCTTAAATTTTCATTCATTCATTCATTCTGCATACATTTGATATTATCATATGCCAACTACTATTGGCCCCCTAGTCAGGAAAGAAATAACAAGGAATGAATATTGCTCAAGTACAAAAAACTCATAGCCACAATTTTAGTAGACTATATCTAAAGCAAATAAAGACTAGCATTCCAACCGTATTTAAATTAAGATCTATTTCTCTGATAAAACATAATAACATCAAATAATATCCTCCATCTTTAAAAAATGTTCTATGGATATATAATCCAAAACAAAAATATGTCTCACTTTATAGAAATCTCCCCAAGCAGAATGTAGAAACAGAATTCTACATCCTGTAACTGTGACTTTGTTTTTTTAAAATATGCTTTCTCCCCTCTCATTTATAAGTCCTGTTAATATTTTCTTCCAACAAAAGCTCTGGCATTGATCACTACTTCTCAGAAATTTTATTCATATCCTGAAAAATGATGTGACTGGTAATCTCAGCATCCCCAAAAGCTGAAAGGATATGATCAAATGCTCAAGAAGTATTCTTTATATGAACAATTTAAATGTAAGAAAATATCTGACTCAAGGTTTTAGAAAAATATTCCCTATTGGCAATCAGAAACACAATGTGCCTATCAGCAATCTAATTCATCATATGTTACTTTAAATAATATATTGTAAAATTTTATTGAAACTGGTTTGTTACCAAATGGAAGGTATATAAAAGAAAAAAGCTGATAAATTTTATTCGTCAAAGTCACTAACACTTAAACTGAGCTATTCACTGGATCAATTCCAAAGGGAAGTTATTAAGTTATAGCATGATTTTAAGGGACAATAACCAAGATTAAACATGTCAATCCTTTCACTGATTTCTGAGTATGCTTCAGCTAGTTTAATCCCTTTAAAGAACTTTTCCATCTTAATGAGTTCCAATCAGGAGTACAACACTCTCCTACTACCAGAGGAATTTAAATATCACTTCTAATTAAAAGATTTTTGCGTAATATCTGATTATATATACTTATTATGTAACTTAGGAAAAAAATCAGTAGATGTTCTTTCATAAGACAGTAAGTAGGATAAACCATCACTTTATACAAATTTCCAACTTCTAATGGGATTAAACATTATTTTTTACTACATAAAGCAAGGCTATATTTTGATTCCTTCCTGAAGTAATTTTTATTTGTCTTTCCTTCCAAAGCAAACCAAGTTCCATCCACACACTAAGCCCTCTAACACTGATGGCCTTTTTCCTCCTGACTGGAAGCCCGTCCTAGCTCACTCTGCCTTCTCCTCCCACTGGTAAAATCCTACCTGCCCTTCAAGCCCAGCTCCAATCCACTCACTCATTGAAATCCACTGTTCCAAGTGCATTATTACACTCTTCTTCACTTGTTTTACAACTAACTTTTCCATAAAAGCATTTCATTCTCATTATCCAGATAATGAGAGCATAGTGCCTTAGCTACCTCGCAAAGTTTGCTGACTTGAGCTGAAAGATGACATTTTTAACTGTTCAAATTGAAGTTAAGGGAAGTCACACACACAATCTAATCTAAACTCAGTTAAGACTCACAATCTATCTGTGAAACAGTCATCATTATCTTCATTTTAGAGCTATGGAAACTCAGAATCAGAACATTTCAATGAATTATCCCAGAGATCAAAACTTTTGGGTGACAGAACCAGAATTCAAACCTGGGGTCTGGACTCAGCCTTACAGCTGCCTTTCAAGACACGAAATGTATTCTGTACCTTGAAGGCTTTATCTGCACTAGAACTCTTTAAAATTACCCCATACCTAATCCATAAGCCATTTTACTCACATTCTCTCTATGAATGATAATAGTTTATCATAAACAAAAGACAAAGGAATCCAAAGTCAGTGGAAACTAAAGATAAAAAACCCTGCAAATCATTTAACATTACAAAATTAATACCTATATTCTATGATTGTAAAGTAAATATACCCTACATTAGAATATCATATCCTAATTATTTAAAAATTCCAGTCTGTAAAAAAAGGAAAATGATGATGGAATTTTGTTTAGAATTTTCACATTGGAAGGAACATCTAATTCTACTTATTATTTTACAGATGAGGAAGCTGGGCCCAGAATGATTCAATATCCTCAAGGTCACAATATTATTAAATGAAGGCCAAGAGAAGAACCTGACCTCTTAACTCTCAGCCTAATTGCTTTTTCCATCCTACTGGTAGAGTTATATACCATATTTCTAAAGGAACACTGAAAATAAGAATCATTTGTTGCATATGACAATGCCTAAAAGAACCTCACAGATCAATAGACTTTAGTCTACAACCTAAATTTTCCTATCAGAAAACTGAGACACAAATAGCCAATATATTTTGCCTTTATTTATTTATTTATTTATTTATTTATTGCTAAAAGTATTACAAAGGGTATTACATATGTGTCCATTTTTTCCCCCCCGCCCTTGACAATCCCCTGGCCTCCCCTACCCCCCAGTGTCTTATGTCCACTGGTTATGCTTATATGCATGCATACAAGTCCATCGGTTGATCTCTTACCCCCCTCCCTCCTGTCCCCCAACCCTCCCCGGCCTTCCCTCTGCAGTTTGACAATCTGTTTGAGGCAGCTCTGCCTCTGTATCTATTATTGTTCAAAAGTTTATAATGGTCTCTATTATCCATGAATGAGTAAGATCATGTGGTATTTTTCCTTCATTGACTTCACATTTAAAAATTATTTTAAATCCAATGAAAATTCCCCCCTCAAAAATTTACAATATTTAAATGTAAGGCGGGAAACCATAAAAAATCTTAGAAGACTCCATAAGCAGCAAAATATCAGACATATGTTGTGGCAATATCTTTACCGATACAGCTCTTAGGGCAATGGAAACTAAGGAGAAAATAAACAAATGGGACTATATCAAAATAAAAAGTTTCTGCACAGCCAAAACAAACAAACAAACAAAAAAAACAACACAAAAAAAAACATCAACAAAACAACAAGAAAGCCCACTGCATGGGAGAACATATTTGCCAATGCTATTTCAGATAAGGGTTTAATCTCCAAAATTTACAGGGAACTCATACAATTTAACAAAAGGAAGATAAACAATCCAATCAAAAAAATGGGCAAAGGACTTAAACAGATACTTTTTGAAAGAGAACATACAGAAAGCCGAGAGACATATGAAAACATGCTCAAAGTTACTAACCATCTGAGAGATGCAAATCAAAACAACAATAAGGTACCACCTCACACCTGTCAGAATGGCTATCATCAACAAATCAACAAATGACAAGTGCTGGTGAGGATGCAGAGAAAAAGGAACCCTTGTGTACTGCTGGTGGGAATGCAGACTGGTGCAGCCATTGTGAAAAACAGTATGGACTTTCCTCAAAAAACTAAAAATGGAACTCCCATATGACCCAGTGATCCCACTTCTAGGAATATATCCCAAGAAACCAAAAACAACGATCAGAAAGGATATGTTCATATCCTTTGTTCATAGCAGCACAATTTACAATAGCTAAGATTTAGAAACAGCCTAAGTGCCCATCAGCAGATGAGTGGATTAAAAAACTGTGGTACATCTACACAATGGAATACTATGCCGCTATAAAAAAAAGGAACTTTTACCATTTGCAACATAGATGGAACTGGAGAGCATTATGCTAAGTGAAATAACCCAGTCGGAGAAAGATAAATGTCACATGATCTCACTGATTTGTGGGATATAATGATCAACATAAACTGATGAACAAAAACAGATCCAGAGACAAGGTAGCACTGAACAGACTGTCCAACCTCAGAGAGAAGGCAGGGAGGGGAAGGTTAGAGATCAACCAAAGGACTTGTATGTATGCATATTAGCATAACCAATGGACACAGACACTGGGGCTGTGGGGGCTTGCCCTCAGGGGTAGGAGTGGTCAGGGCGGTCAATTAGGGAAAAAGGAGACATACATAATACTTTAAACAATAAAAAAATTACAAATATATTAAGAGATAAAAGAAGATTTATCACAGTAACTAACTGGTAAAGCATCTTTGTGGAAGCGACTCCCTATCTTTTGTTAATCACCTCGGTTTTCTTAGATCCTCCACATATCCTAAGTAGACTGTCATAAAAGTTATTTGATTATAAGTATAATATCCTCTACCTTTAATTCCATTTGAAAACAAGAAAAAATCCTCTAATTACAGCCTAGTGACATTTCCTTTGCATAAGAAAAAAATTAATGAGGGGGGGAAGTAAATATGTTGACATGTGTCTATCACATAAAAGAACTTTAATGTCAATAAAGTAGGCAAGTACAGGATATTCAATCTTAGTTTGATGTTTTGTGAAAAATAATCACAATACATGTTTAACATCTACTTGGGTCTAGAAGAACTTCCTAGGTGCAAAATTAATCTGTCAAAGAAACTGCAAAATTTAAAAATTTTTACAAGATGTTATTGATGGCAAAAAAGTACCTATTTCTCTCTGGCATCTCTATTTTAACGTAAGAACAAATACTTCTTGCAAAAACACCAAACATCCAAGCTTTTTCTTATATTAGAAAAGAGTTTCAAAAGGGACACACCCTGCAGTTGAAAGCAGAATTCCACACCCTTCATTTCCCTCTACCTCTTTTCAATTCAGCTGCAGCCACACAAATTCCAACACCAGGGAAAGGCAACTGAGGGATGTCAGAAATACAGCAGGCAGATTAAAACTAGAGCCTAAAACCAAAAATATCCCAGGACAACAAGAAGCAAAACCATGGTATCAAAGAGAAGTCAGAAAACACCAACATGCAATCCGTCTTTAACGTGGCATGCAACTAAAAAGTGTTCCTAACGCAACTGCGTTCACACTCAAGTTTTCATTTGTCAGGAGAGGACGGGATGCTCTGGCATTTAAGAGCAGCGAAGTTATGCTGCTTATTTCATCAGAAATCGACCCAAGGTGAAGAGTGAGGCAGAAGAAGAAAAAAATGAACTGTTTGGGCATCTTCCCCGGCCACAACAACTGTTTTTCTATTTTACGACAGATGAAACTCTTGGTTGGAGAGGGAGAAAGTAAATAAAAAGAAGAACTGTAATTCCTGAGCCGGGGCCAGTTTACAGTATTTGAGAAAAGGATCTGCGCCACAGCTTGGCAGGCGGCCATATTTACAGTAAGCTATCTAGTGTTTTGCCCAACAGGAAGAACAAAGGGCGCAGTGTAGTGCTGCTGGGTTTGTGTGTTTCAACTGTTGTAAGGAGAAGGAATGTAGCCCCACATGCAACAGACCCCTGCCTTTCACAGCTCTCTCTCCTCAATGACTCCCAAAACATGGTCAAAAAGTCTATAAAAGGGCAGCAGACAGCTTACCGTTCCCAGAGTTTTAGCTTAAACTTTAAATAACCATTTATTTATTTACAAAAACTGCAGTATCTCTAGTCATTTAGTTTGAATTTTTAAATTTCAAAAGCTTAAAAGCCCGTGTTTAACAATATACAGGTAATCCTGTCTTCCAAGCTTAGTTAAAGCTGAAACAAGGGCCTTGAACACAATTTTCTTAGTGAGACTTAATGTATCCTCCTCCTTCCATTGCATTATTACAAAGTTTTAGCGCATGAATAGACTGAATACCAGAAAAATTATATTAGGCACTCAATTAGTATTTTAACATAGTACATTCCTAGTTTATTTCCAGAAGTAAATAAAAATTTGAAGTTATAGTTTATGACCAACATATTGAAATCAATAAGAATTATTTTCCCTCAGTTGTATTTCTTTTGAAACTATGTAAAAATATAATGTAACTCAAAATTAAGTATACTGAAATGTCTATTTCTTTATATATGCCTGGAGTTACATATTCTCTTGAGGCAAAAAAAAAAAAAATTCATCTTAAATACCAACGTGATGGACTTCACAACCCTAATTTAGTGAGGAAGGAGAACAAAATAAAGGCAAATGGGTATAATATACAACATATTAGATGGCGAAAATTTTAAAGAGAAAAAAAACAAGGAAGGAATGAGGTGATAGGACTCAGTGGGGCAGAAAGAAGAGGTTAAAATTTTTAATGTATGTTTTTATTGATTTCAGAGAGGAAGGGAGAGGGAGAGAGATAGAAACATCAATGATGAGAGAGAATCATTGATCGGCTGCCTCCTGCAGCCCCCCGACTAGGGATTGAGTCCCCAACCCAGGCATGTGCCCAGACTGGGAATTGAACTGTGCCCTCCTGGTTCATAGGTCAATGCTCAACCACTGAGCCATACCAGCTGGGCACATTTTAGATAAGGAGTCAGCAAAGGTGTCCAGGAAGGTGAACCTGGACCCTACACCTGCCAGGTGGGAGGGGACCGGCCTGTGGATGTCAGTGAGAAGAGGACGTTAGCTGTGTTTACTAGCAAATGACAGGGTTTCCTGAGGAATAACTATGTATTCTCCACTATTGTGAAGCTCCTCCCTAAGGTGGGGAGACAGCAAGAGAGTTTTACTGAAACACAGATGCTGTCCTAAGGCCTGGCTCAGGGACCGACACAGCACCAGCAGCTGGCAAGAATGCACCAAGGAGAGATGGTAAGAAGAAAGCAGACGCGTAAAGGAGAAGCAGAGCAAGGGGAAATTGGGGATGGTGTGAAAAGAAAAGGTTTTGAGGCAGTGCCCTAAACATTAATATTATTATAATAGCTGGGTATTAATCATTTAGAAAGAGAGTGTATAAACTCTTATAGCCTGGAAGAGGTTTCTCCTGATAGCCGGATTAGCTTAATAGAGGAACCACCAAGACAATATCAGATACCGCTACAGCAGGCTAGTTTACTGAGCTTTTATTTTTGTTCCATTTCCATTGTTTTGTTTTGTTTCCTTCCGTGTGGGGACAGGCGGGGGAGGGGACTTCATTGGGATACAGGCCACAGGGCCTGCCAGTGCCCAGGGGACAGGACTTGAGGAAAAAGATGGGTGTGTGGCACAAACACAGACCCTGCGGGCACGACCTGAGGCTCAGTGCCACGTAAGGGGGTTCCCTGGAGTTGGGTGAAAGATACACCAGATAGTGGGATGTAGAATGACAATCAGAGGGCCCTCCTCCAATATTCTACTGGGTCCTTCATCTCAGCCCTGGAGGTAATTAGAGGAATAATAATAAATATGAGCTAGGAAGATTCCATTTCCCTCCATTCTGGGTGCTTAAGGGCTCTTCAGAAAGAAAAAAAAGCAAGTGAAAAACAACAATAAGGAAACATTCATACCCACCAGAGTAGCAAGAACTTCAAAGTTATTAATAACAGTGTTCTAAAAAATGTGAAACAAGGAGAACTCTCCCATACTGCCGTGTAAAAACTGTAGAAGAATTTGGCAACAACTAGAAAAAAGTGAAGATATTTATACTCCCTGCCCTGTAAATTGCATTTACAAGAATATACCTAGAAAAAATTGTTTTTTGTTTTGTTTTGTTGTTTTTTTTTTAAAAAAAGGAAACACATAAAAGTATTCACTGCATTATGGTTTGGAAGAAAAAAAAATTACAATGGATTTTCATCAAAAGTAAAGAAACAGCCCTGGCCAGCACACTCAGTGGTTAGAGCATCAGCTCACACACAGAAGGGTCCCAGGTTCCAGTCAAGGGCACGTAACTGGGTTGCAGGTTTGGTCCCTGGCCTTGTTGGGGCTCTTGTAGGAGGCAACCAATTGATATGTCTCTCTCACACAGATGCTGCTCTCTCTCTCTCTCTTTCTCTCTTCCCTCTTCCCTTCCCCTCCACTCTCTCTAAAAATCAATGGAAAAAATATCCTCGGGTGAAGATTAATAACAACAAAAAAAGTAAAGGGACAAATTGTATTCATACAATAGAATATTATGTAGCAATGAAAATAGATTCACTGAATCAACCTGTATCAGCAAAAATCCCCAAAAAGATGAATAAAGCAAGTCACAAAGGAATTCACAGTACAATATAGTTTATGGAGATTAAAAGCTGGAAAACAATACTAGAGAGTGATTAAGCATTTAATTATAAAGGATTGGGATCTAAATTTTATCTCCCATTTTAATCATATGTCTGATACTTCTTTCAGAGCATTCATATTTTTATTTTAAAATAGCTTTTATTTTAAAAGTCAATTTAGGAATGTAAACAAGCATTCTTTATACCAGAAATTATCAAATGGAGGTGGTTTGGAATTTATTAATGAATCTGGGCAGGGATATACCTCCTGCCCACCTCCCACAAGGAAGAGAGGAAAGGATTCAAACTAAGGTGTGCGAATAGGCAGAGTGGAACTGCGCAATGGGACAGCAACCTGTGCACCCAGCTCAGCATCCCTCCCAGAGGCCCACTGCTGACCAGCCAGGCAATCTCTGCTTTCAGAATCGAGGTCCTGAAGAAGCACCAGCAATGCACAGAAGGGTCTCTATGTGGGATTTTCAAAGGGGTCTAGAGACGATCACTTTGTAACAACTCTTTAAGCTTCTGTTCAGAAGAGTGGAGAAGAGATGATGGGCCAATTTTGAAATTAAAAACAAAAACAAAATTTTATAGTATTCTCCCATATTATCAACTAAATAAGCAACTTTGATATTCTTTTTTTAAAAAAATATATTTTATTGATTTTACAGAGAGGAAGGGAGAGAGCCAGAGAGCCAGAAACATCGATGAAAGCGAAACATCGATCAGCTGCCTCCTGCACACCTCCTACTGGGGATGTGCCTGCAACCAAGGTGTATGCCCTTGACCGGAATCGAACCTGGGACCCTTCAGTCCGCAGGCCGACGCTCCATCCACCGAGCCAAACCGGCCACGGCATCAACTTTGATTTTCTAATGATGCCAGTGATAATGAGAAAGATGAGATGCAGAGAAGGGTCAAAGAATCAAGAATAACTCCCATGTTTCCAGTTGGGTGGACTGAGTAGAAGGCCACATCCCCTTCCACATAAGGTGTGAGTCAAGTCAAAGAGAACACTCTCCCAATTAGAAGGCACAAAATTAGAAGTCTTTTCTAAGATCTAATGAGCCAGTTGTATGCATCTGTTTACTCAATATTTATTCCACCTTCCCCTAAGTGGACCCTTAACTCTGTGCTAAGGATAAAAATAAGAAGCTGATCCAAGCACTGAATAAACAATAATATTACTTAAGCACTCACTATGTAACAGTTGGTCCACATCTGCAATATTACTTATAATCTTCACAAAAGACCCTACTATTGTACCCACTGCATAGACAAAACAGATTGTCCAAGCTCTCCAAACGAACCAGCACGGAAGCCAAGTTCAAACGACAGACGTGTCCAACTCCTAGCCAGCCAACCTCAGTGCCTCAAGCAACTCAATCAATGAGGAGTGTTTGAAAGGCAAAAGGTACATATTATAGAGATGCAATCATCTGGTATGTATAGCACATAAAATTAATGTCTATAATTTCCATGACATTATACATTAAATAAGCTAGTCTAGGTATTTTATTCGAGTTTATAAATAATTTGTTTTAAAAAAATATGCAATTAATGACAGAAATCAATTTAGCAGAGATTTTTCAACATTATTCATAGGTTATCAACTTCTTACTGTAAAAGGCTAAAGTCTCAATTTTCTCAGAGACAATATATTCAAATCCACTTTATAAGTGTAAGATAAAGATAATTTACCCAAAGTGCAATAAGACCTATAAGTTAGACAATAAGTAAACACATTCAATATAGTCTCAAAATAAACTGTGTAAAGAGTTAAGTATTTGCACCTTGATTATAGTAATGTATGATAAAGTGTAGGGTAGCATGAAAAATGATCATGTTGCAGTTTTTGTTACATTATATAAAATGTGATGACAATAATATGAACTAAAGCAGCAATTGTGAATGATTTTCTAGCATTTTCCTTTCTGAGCTGAGAAAACCAAGCCCTTAGGCAATGAGGATGGAGGTAACTCTATTGTATGAGGCATTTTTACCTTCACATAAATCAAGACAACTTAGTTATATTTTTCTTATGCACCAATCTATAGTAGCCTAGAAATCTATCATATCTTTCTTTTAGAATGATTTCACACTCTTGCCCTTGGTTAACAATTATGTGTTTTCTATATTTTGAATGGATCTGAAATTAAACACAACAGCTTTGTCACAATTTTATGAAGTTTTATAAATGTTAAACAATAGCTGTTCGACTAGAAATTTTCCATATCAAAATGTAAATGAACTTCACCAGTGCAAAGGGCCCAAGTTTACAAGTTTAACACCACAATGCAAGGACACGGTTTGATCTCACCAGGTCTATAAAAAAGCACCTTTTAAAGTCAAATGACAGTAATTAGGAACTACAAGCTTAGTAAAATGAAGCATTTTGTTGTTGTTTTTAAGAACCAAGATTCACTGGGAATTTCTGGGAGGGAAAAACAATAAATTTTACACAGATCACACTTGGCATCCATTATTCTACATATTCAACATAGAATTCAAATGATCATGCATGATAAATAACTCATGTATTTTCTATTACTAAAAATATTAAAAATGTAAAAACAAACATTTTCTATATGTAATAATAGAAGCTAAAAATTTTCGCATCAATGTGTGAATACTTAGAAGTAATTTTATTTATTCTTAAATATATGTTGATATGTAGTATAAATCTTTGTTTATTTAAAAGCAAACCAGATTTTCTTTGTTAGTAAGAATTATGAGAATTGAATTAGTAATTTATTTTTTTCTAACTGTTACTGACAAGGAAATAAAGACATTCCATATTGTCTAATCAAATGAATGAAATTTTTTAAATTCAAACTATACACACAAATCCTACTAATATTGTGCACATCAATACCACATGGTTTTGAACTTATTACTCAAGTCTAAAATTCAGTACAAATTTGCCCTGGCCAAGTGGTTCAGTTGGTAGAAGCATCATTTCGTACACCAAAAGGTTGTGGGTTCAAGTCCCGATCAGGGCACATACCTAGTTTTCAGTTTCCTTCCTGGTTCGGGGCCTGTATGGGAGGCAATCAATCAATGTTTCTCTCCCTTTCTCCTCTCTCTCTAAAAATCAGTAAAAATATTTATCCCAGTGAGGATTATAAAAAGAAAAAACCACACTAAAATTTAGTACACATTTTAAACAAACAAGAAACTTTATTTGCCAAACTTAACTCCCCCTCTGAATACAAAAGTTTTGTCTTGTTCTGTTTGGTGAAAACCATATTTTTCCTATGCTTGCATCAATACAGCCAAAATGTTCCATTATCTGTTCTTTTTAAGATACATGGTAAATAGAGAATTGTGAACTTAATAAAACGTTTAATAGCATTTTACTGCTCCTTTTCAAAATCCATTGTAAAAATACTGTTACGGAGACATATTGGTAACCTCTCTGTAATTAGAGTTCTATCATAACTGCAAAGAAAGACTAAAAAGTCACCACAGCCATCAGGGCAAAAGTACAACTCTATTCATGGAGGAATGAACTCCCAGGATGCCACATTCCCTAAGGGTAGAAAGGAGAGCCTAGATCCTCCCACGCCTATTTGATCAAAATGGGAGAACATTCCTCTGGTGCTCCCTGGCCCTTTGGAGGTTAGCGAGCACCTAAGTACAAATATGCCATGGATTCAGGGACCTGCATTGTGACCATGGTGATCCTCCGTGCAGGACAGTAGCACAGATCGCCAAGGCCAGGATCTGAGAAATAAGCTGCAATATAAATGAAAGAACAAATTCCCAGCAAAACAGATTTATCACATCACCATTATATAATAGGAAGCAACCCTAAGCACCATGCGGCTTGTGCTAAAAGGCTTAGTGATCTCATTCTTACCATAACAAATGAACTGCCAAAAAAGACCTTCAAGGTCAACCCTGGCAACAATTAAAAAAAAATAATAATGAAAAGCATTCATCCCTGAGGCAGAATTAGAATGTTTTAGTTGGAAGCAATGTGCTGTATATTTTATTAGCTATCACTTGTTTAATTATTCATTGCAACTCTTCTTATATTCCATACAGAAACCTCAGGTTGCTCAAATTTCTATCTGATTTTTTTTTTCTTACTCAAGGGCAAATGACTTAAGAGACCGAAATTTCTATCTACTATTCTCAACTGAATACAGAGTTAGTTGTTTAGAATAAAATACTAAATGAAAGCCAAAAAGAGACAGAAGGAAACAGAGGGAGAAGAAAGAATGAGATAATACAGTTTTTCATCATCCTAAAATCACATACACCTCTGACCAGACTTTCCACAGGGATCCTCCTTCTGCACCCTAGTTGCCTGCACACTACCTCCCCGCAACACACACACACCTGCATTCCTGTAAGTAACAGATTCAGGTAATCAAGCCTTTTACATTGGAGGGATCACAGGGATTAGTTCTACTCCCTCATTCTTGAGATGAAGGGACGAAAACCCTATGCCAGGAAGAACTAAGTGGTCTGCGGAGCATAACAAAGTCAAACATGGGCAGATCCAGGGCCAGACCCTGTGGTCCCCTAATGCTGGGTCTGTACCATTTCTATTACTCTACAAATTGCTGTAATTCAAGAACTCCCTTGCTCTAAATTGCAAAAGAAATTGTGGTCAATTTCAAAAGAAAGGACTACAGAATGCCAACTTCTCTTTATTTTTTCTTAGAGCTCTGTCTTGTTCCTATATCAATGATTTAGAAAAAGTAGTTCTCTCATATACGACTTGATCTCTCTACCATGGCAACCTTAGCACATAAGTGTGGTGGATCCTTCTAACTGTCTAGTCTAGTCTATCCTCCCCTTTTCTTAGTGACACAACCCTATTGTGCACAGAACAGCAGTTTCCAGCTAAGAAACTACATATCTAATCCCTGGTACAGCTATGGATGGCAGAGACCTAGCTCTGGTCAATGAAATATAAGTGGAAGCCATCAGTTGGAACTCCCAGGAAAGCTCTTTAAAGGGGAGCAGATTTGATGGGTTTGTGCTATTTCTCTTTGGCTTTCACCTTCTCTGTTGCTAAGAGAATCCTGGCGGTGTGGCAGCCACTTTGTCATCATGAGGCAACAAGCAGGAGGATGAAAGCTGGACAACCCAAAAGGAGAACCGAACAGGAGGCCAGAGAGATCTTCAGATCGGATGATGTGCTGCTACCTGTACCCTGCCCGGGGCTGCCTCCCTCTAGACTGGAGAAAAAGAGACCCCTACATGACTAAGCAACTGTGGCTTGAGTTTTCTATTATATACAGCTGCAGCTATTGCTGACTTATATATCAGGTGTCAATGAATATCGCCATGAAAAAAAAGAAAGTAACATTTATATATTTTCAATTGCATATTTCATTTTTATAGTAGCATGTTTAAACCAAGCACCCAATGAATGCTACCTGTGACAACATCGGTCTGTGGAGGAGAGGTGGATGGCACTTGCAAGAGACAGCAGTATGTCCCATTATAAAAAAAACCCAGTTATCTGAATTCATAAAGTGCTAAAAATGGTTGTATCTTGAGAAAAGTAGAAATTGTGTCAGTCACTTGTGGTATTCCCTAAGAATTTAACAGTAACAGCAACATCTCCTATATGAACAGAGGATGTTGCTTTCTTAAAGGATGTGTTTTTATGCTGAACAGCTGATATCTCAATGCCTTAGTTCTGAAATATAGAGCAAGCAGTATTTTCCCAGGGCTATAGGCAACATCTAGGCAACTGGTTACCTATCTCCTTTCACATACTTTGCAGCCAGAAACATAGCCAGAATATGAACACACCACTGAAAATTCTGTTATCCACACAACATTTCTGATAAGCCATTTCTCTGTCCAGATTCATTCCGGGGACTACATAAGAAATATGAACTGCCACTACCTCCGCCTCTGCCAGACACATTCAATTTTATTCTTGTCTCATTTGCAAATTCTAATAAGCTGAAATGAGAAAATGGCTTCACAAAATAATTATATGCTACAGTAAGCTTTCTTTCCTTTTCCCCCTGAATATTAGACAAGCAAATAAAAGTCCAATATGTTAGGATGAAACAATAAAGTATTGAGAGATACATCAGCCTCCGATAGCCACTCTTATAAATTATAAAATTACACAAATATTACTCTTCAAAAGGTATATTTATATCACTTTGCAACTTCACATAAAATGTATCAACTATCAACAACAATTTCAACATATAAAAGGACAAAATGCTTAGATATAAGTAGGAGAACATTAAATGGTCATTTATTTGGAACTAAACAAACGTGTTTTTAAAAAATGCTTATCATTTCATAACTGTATTGTCAAATACACGGAAGAACGAGTGGGGATGGCTGCCAACTGAAAGGCATTCGTTAGACCTGGGGCTTACTGAAGACCCAGATGAGAAAGTGTAGTTTCTCTGGCCCCCTAGAAGCTCAGCCAACTTCAGTCAGGGACCTTGGGTGGCATATAACCATAGAAAGCAGGCTGAAAGGGACATGTGCAATCATACATACTGCCTTTGCAGGCCACCCTACAGAGTATTAGAGAAAGTTTTGCTTGGCTAATAGATCATAATTAAGTTGTGCTACATATCAATATTTTATTTTGAAGACGCATGTTATAACCTCAATTGATTCAATGGTCAATTTCGAGGTCCATTTTTCAACTCAGATTTCCACTTACATCTACCAAAGCATTCTGCGTGGCTCTTCCAAAGACAAGGAAAGCCTCCTTCACTGCACCCAGGTCTTTGAAGCAATCTGACTTGCAACTAGCAGCAGTGAAGGGCCAGACCATTTCCTTCAGAAAGAGCAGAGCCCAGGTAATAAAGGGCTCACTGCAGAGAACGTGGCCTCCCTGCTTTGCCAGGATTCTAAGTGCATGGATACAAGGTGGTTCAGTGGCAGGACTCAGCAGACAAGAGATTCAAATGTAAAGGCACTATTTTCAGGACACTGATTTGGGACATTTACCTGTTCCTCATCTTCCCAGTTTATTTTAAAAATATACTGTGTTGTAGTTTTTAGAAGTCTTCTTGTCCTTTGCTCTTTTCTTTCCTCAGTTATCTCCTAGCTTTACTTTTCTCTTCATAATTAGAGGAAAAAGCCCTCATTAGAGAGGGCGTCAGTTTACCTTTTAATAAGACAGTCCTTGCAGATAATAATTAAGAAACTAAACTATATAAAAAACATAGTTTCTTTGGACTGATAAAGATATGGCCTGAATCTTCTATGCATTTCATAATGACTAAACTAAGCTAATCAAGAGTGACATGTTTATTAATTCATTTAAATATAACAGAGCTTTAAGGGCAAAAACACTAAAAGGATAAAGAATATTATTGAGGCTAAGAACCTATATTCCCAAGCTATTTTTTCATATTAAATGTGAATTAAGAAAATTAAATTCTAAACAATATAATTACACTATTAAAAAAATTTCACCTGCAAATCATGTCATCAGGGAGATGCAAATTAAAACAATGAGATACCACTACATGCCTGTTACAATGGCTGAAACCAGAACACTGAGAACTCTACACGTTAGAAAAGAAGTGGGACAACAGGGACTCTCCTTCATCGCTGGTGGGAATGCAAAATGGCCCGGTCACTTTGGAAGACACTTTGGCAGTTTCTCACATAGCTAAACTACTCTTAGTATATGACCCAGCAATCAGGTTCTTTGGTGTTTATCCAAGTGAGTTGAAAGCTTATATCCACATGAAAAACAGCACACGAATATTTAAAGCAGATTTACTCATAATGGCCCAAACTGGGAAACAATCTATCCTTCAGTAGGTGAATAGTAAACTATGGTACATTCAGACAATGGAATATTATTCGGGACTCAAAATAAATGAATTATAAAGTCATGAAAAGACACAGAGGAACCTTAAATACATATAACTACATGAAAGAAGCTAATCTGAAAGGGCTACAGACTATATGCTTCCAACTATATGGCATTCTGGAAAAGGCAAAGTGATGGAGAAAGTAAGAAGATCAGCAGTTGGCAGGAGTTCATAGGCAGTGGGGAGAGGGTGACTACGCAGAACAGAGGATTTTTAAGGCAGTAAAAATACTATGTATGGTACTACAAAGATAGATACATGTCGTTATGTGTTTGTCCAAACCCACAAAATACAACACTGAGAGTGAACCCTAAAATAAACTATGGACTTTGAGTGATAAAGATGTGTCAGTATAGGTTCATCTTTGGCAAAAAAAATGTGCCACTCTGGTGAATGATTTTGATAATGGATAAGACCGTGTATATACAGGGACAAGGGATGTATGGGAAATCTCTGTAGCTGCCTTTAATTTTGCTGTGAACCTAAAACTGATCTAAAAAAAAGTCTTTAAAGAAATTCACCTGTAACACTATTCCTCAATTTATATAATTACTACCTTTTACATAAACAAATTTAAGAACATGTAATACAATAGTTCACATTGTTTGTGGGTCTACAGGAATATGGTAAAAGTATAAATTATGCCAGAAGAGTGGTAACATCTGAGAAAGATGCAAAATGTTGATAATTAAATCAGAGATACAAATGCATGAATGTTTGTTAATTTGTTCTATTATTTTCTAGTCTTTCCATATGGGGAAACACATACACACACACACACACAAAAAAAAAAAACCACAAAAAAACAAAAAAACAAAAAACCAAAAAAAACCCCCAAACAAACAAACAAAAAAAACCCTTGGGGTGGAATTATAACATTCTCGGGTGAAAACATTACCAAATGAGATCTGGGTTTAGGTAAGAAGTGGCAGACTGTAATGAGAATTCAAATGATTTGGTGAGAGTGGCCGGAAGGGTATTCAGAAGGGTCAAAGTAGGGCCAGGGTCACCTGAAAGGAGGACAGGTGGAATTGACTGTCTGGGGAGACAGCACACTACAGGCACTGTGTGAATGGGAGACACAACAAGGTCCTATTCAAGGAGACACTGTTTACTCGGTGATGTGTGACCCCAGAATTCAGTACTGTATATATCAGCTTACTGTGAACCAAATAGGAAGATGCTTGATTTGTTGCATAAAAGAAAACCTTAAATACAGAAGAAACCACTAAAATAATGTTAGGAACAACAGTCCTGAACAAAGATTTTGATGGCATGCACACAAAAAAAAATTGGTATGAAATACATACTTACTTATAAACGTAAAAATTTATAACTGCTCATAATATAACTTTTAAGAGTGAAGTAAGGAATGTATTTTTATCTGGTACACCACAGTAATTTGCTATAAAGCTTTATGAAACAGCTAACATAATGTTGCAGCCAGAAACCAATTGTTGCTAAAATACATTCAGTTAAAATGGAAAATACAGGGAAATAAAACACTATAATTGTCTCTCAACCCACATTGTATAATATGTCACAAAATTACATACTATTATATTTTCTATATTTTAATATGCTTTCCCATAGAGGAATTGATAACATAAGGAAATGATTCTTTGCTTTTATTTCTGAAGACCTAAATAATATCCCACACATATTTATAAACCAAGTAGTGCCTTAGCCTCTTATTTGATCCCAAAGCTTATAAAATCTATTTCACAAAACCACCACATGTAGCAATGCATGAAATAGCTAACATAAATGGTTTTCTGTTCTTCTTACTTTGATTCACAATTGGGGAGTTACATATTTAAAGTGAGCCATAATAATACATAAGAAAAAAAACACCACAGTTTTCTTAATTTTAGAAAATCTTTTAATAGAGTATTATATAACTCCTACAAATATTGTCTTTGGCCTTCATGATATTTTATTTAACCTTGCCCATCCAGTGGATAGCTGGTACAAGTACAGCAGAGACTTCTGTCCAAAGGGATGAGAGAATTTCCATGGCCCTGATCCAGATGTGGCAGGATGCTGACAAACCACATACTAATAAATAATATGCTTAGTACTCATAAAAGGTCAAATGTCCCTTTACTTGAGGCTATATGAGAATTTCTTATATCATAAACTATCATAATTAATAAAATACTAGAAAACCTTTGGAGAAGTAGAAGAAAAGTACATACCTGAAGAGAGTAACTTTCTAAATAAAAAATCAATAATAAGGCCAGGTGCTTGGTTTAAACAGGGAGTACTGTACTTAAAATGTAAAGCAATATTTTTAAGGCCTGAAAAGAATCTGGTCATCCAAATATGCTGAATGCTTGAATTTCAACCATCTGACAGGACAAATAAGATGCATTTATCAAACATGAACAGAGAAACCTGAATCAAAAGAGACAGACCTGGGTAGAAATTTTAAAGAAACTCTTTTTGGTGATAGAATTCATTCAGATTTTCTCTGAATACTTTAAAGTATGAAATAAGAAAGATAATAACAGGTTTAGCCCCTTTTAAGGTTCAGACCTCACTGAACTCATTCTAGGGAACTACTGTGTTTCTGAAATGGTTGCTATAAGCACGTTTTCAATTGTGTTTCTCCCACTAACTTCTGGAACAGCTACCAGGAATGTTCTCTTCATGAAGTCTCCCCTTGCGCTCACTGGGGACTGGTGTCCCCAGAACCCAGCCCAGCATTTGCTTAGGATTCTATGAATCTGTGCTGCACACAGAGAAGACCGGGCTAACAACACCGAGAAGGCAGGTCAAGGAAAACAAAGGCTGACCTTGAAAACCTCTCAAATAAGCACCAACCACATCTAGAAACTATAAATGTTATTATTGTAAAGTAAAAGTGTTTTACTGCAATAGAAAATGACACAAGAAGCTGCTGTTTGAGAGGCATAGAAGACACAATCTGTGTGCTTCCTCGTCCCTGTAGTAATTTAAGGCTTGACCTTAACTTCAAGGTAAATGGTATTATCTCCATAGTTATCTTCTACAGGTCATCAGAAGCTATTAACGCTGGCAAGCTCTCCCATCTTTATAAAGGTATCTTTCAATAGGTAGAAACTCAGGTGCTAAAGGATCACTACTAAAATTATTGTTTCAGAAAGAGTTAAGAACCATATGATTTCACTTAGATGTGGGATATGAAACTGAAAGCAACGAATGAACAAACAAAAGTTCATACTAGTAGACACGGGCAACAGTATGGTGGTTATCAGAAGGAAAAGGGGCATGGGCTAGTAAAGGGTAAAGAGGTCAACTATATGGTTATGGAAGAAAATTTGACTTTGGGTGGTGGACACACAATGCAATCAATATACAGATGATATATCATAGATGATGCATCATGATGTACACTTGAAATCTATATAATCTTGTTAACCATTGTCACCCCAATAAATTTAACTTAAAAATAAAAGTAAATAAAAGTAAAACGTTCCAGCCATCATCAGGCAAGTGACCAGATGACCATAGCTTCCTGTGTGGGCCCTGCTAGACCAGAAAAGTACCCAGCCAAACCCACCCAAAACGCAGACTCATGAGCAAACAGCTACCACGTCAGCCAGTGAGCTTCAGGAGGTTGATTCAGCAGAAACAGAAAACTGACACAGAAACTGTACTGAAGGTAGAATGCTTCCATAATAAAACTCAGCACTAAACACTTATAATAAAAACTTGAAACATGTGGCATCAGTTTTGGGACAGGTGGTAGACAGAAACAGGCAAAATAATAAAGAGATAATTAAAGGTCGGAGAAACAGCAGCCTGTTGTGGTGAAATAATTGACAACATATTTGCCTGTGATAACCTGGAAGATAAAAATGTACCTAATAAACTTGCTGGTCTGGCTAAGAGCTCTAGAAAGAATGCTGAAAATATAATTTGATTTCCTTAAGCTGACTATGGCAAAAGCACAAAGGGGGGTGGGGTAAATTGCTCAGTTTGCAAGCAGGATTTAAAGGAAAAATAGAGAGCCCAGGAATTGGTGTGTCTGAAATAAATCTGTCTCTCATCCTCAAACTTTTCAAAGTGATAGACAACCAACGTGACTGTGTATGTGGTGGTGGTTGTGGGGCATTAATACTTGTAAAAAACAGAATATGTAAGTACGTATGAATACATAAGTACGTATGAAACAGAATATATATGTGTATGTGTGTGTATACTATATTTTCCTATCAGTTACTTAAAATATTGTTTTATAAAATGAATAGACTATGTATAGATTCAAAGTTGGCATTAATTTTTAAGATAAAATATAAGACTTTAAAGAAATTTTATTCTTGTGGCTCGTGGCTTGGCATATACCCCTAATTCCTCTGGGACAGGCATTTACTCTCTTATTACGTTAACTAGAAGTCCTGTGCACAAAAATTTGTGCACTTTGGGGGGTGGGGGTCTCTCAGCCTGGCCTGTGCCCTCTCGCAGTCTGGGACCCCTCGGGGGATGTACATCTGCTGGCTTAGGCCCGCTCCCTGGGGGATCGGGCCAAAGCTGGCAGTCAGACATCTCTCTGGCATCCCGGGAGCCCTCAGGGGATGTCCACTTGCCAGCAGGGAGCAGGCCTAAGCTACAGTCGGACATCCTTAGTGCTGCTGAGAAGGCAGGAGAGGCTCCCACCACCACTGCTGTACTGGCAGCCATCAGCCTGGCTTGTGGCTGAGCAGAGCTCCCCCTGTGGGAGAGTACTGACCACCAGGGGGCAGCTCCTGCATTGAGCATCTGCCCCCTGGTGGTCAGTGTGTGTCATAGTGACCAGTCATTCCCAGTCATTCTGCTGTTAGGGTCAATTTGCATATTATCCTTTTATTATATAGGATAGAGGCCTGGTGCACAGGTGAGGCCGGTTGGTGTGCCCTGAAGGGTGTCCCAGATCAGGGTGGGGTCCCTCTGGGGTGCCTGGCCAGCCTGGGTGAGGGGCTGAGGGCTGTTTGTAGGCTAACCAAGACCCCCAGCGGGGACCCTCACCCCATGGGGGTGTGGCCAGCCTGGGTGAGGGGCTGAGGGTTGTTTTCAGGCTGGCCACATCCCCTTCAGGGTGGAGGTTCCCGCTGGGATGCCTAGCTAGCCTGGGTGAGGGGCTGATGGCCGTTTTTAGGCTGGCCATGCCCCCCCGTGACCCAAGCTCCCAGCCTCTCCTTTTTTTCTTTTTTTTTCTGGGATTTATTTATCATCTATAATTGAAACTTTATAGCCTTGAGCAGAGCCCAGGTCTGCTGGAAGCCTGGGTTGCCAGGGGCCACAGCCCCTCTTTGAGCAGAGGCCACAGCCGGCCAGCTGGAAGCTGGTATCTGGCATTTTTTTAT
The DNA here is from genome assembly GCF_014108235.1 of Myotis myotis. Taxonomy (NCBI): domain Eukaryota; kingdom Metazoa; phylum Chordata; class Mammalia; order Chiroptera; family Vespertilionidae; genus Myotis; species Myotis myotis. The sequence goes on from NW_023416368.1 coordinate 54,512,252, forward strand.
CTTCTTTTTATTTTTAAATATATTTTTACTGGTTTCAGGGAGGAAGAGAGAGGGAGAGTGAGATAAAAATATCAGTGATGAGAGAGAATCACTGACTGGCTGCCTCCTGCATGCCCTCTACTGGGGATCAAGCCCACAACCCGGGCATGTGCCCTTGATTGGAATCGAACCCAGGACCTTTCATTTCACAGGCTGACGCTCTATCCACTGAGCCAAACCAGCTAGGGCTATTTATCTTCTATAATTAAAACTTTGTAGCCTTGAGCGGAGCCCAGGCCGGCCAGGGCAGGCCAGAAGCTTGGCTTCCTCCATTGCTGGAGGCAACCCAAGCCTCCTGCTGCTCCAGCTCTGTGGCTGCCGCCATCTTAGTTGGCTTAATTTGCATACTCACTCCTGATTGGCTTCTGGGTGTGTCTTGAGCATAGCAGAGGGATGGTTAATTTGCATGTTTCTCTTTTATTATATGGGATGTAATCATAGTGTCTTACATTACATTAGGGGTACTTGGTGGAAAAGGGGGAGCAGCAGTGAGATAAGCCACCCAGGTGAGTCCTCACTTCACACGTTTTGGAAACTTGGCATCAGTTAAAGGTCTCGGCAAGGTGGGAATATGACCACAAGGAGTTGTGGAATTACAACTGTGCCACAAGGATCATCCAACCTTTGCAGATCCAGTCCCTGCCCCTTTCACCTCCCGTCCCCCCGCTCCCCCCCCCAAAAAAAGACTAAGGACTGAGGCAAACATGGAGGGGAAAAAATAAGAAGCACAGACCTTCGTGATTAAAACAGATGATCCTGAATTATGCGGCAAAAGTGCTCCTGTACAGTCAGAGACAGCCAGCCAGTCAGGCTCTTACTCTTACTTGTTTGCTTTCATTGTACATAATATTGAACCAGCCCCAATTACATTGTCCAGACTGGTGACAAAGGGAGAAAGGTATTTAGGATGAGCTCTACAAGCCTGACAAGAAGACAACCCCCAATCAAGAAGCAGCGACAGCAGTCTGAAGTCCTTAATTTAATGGCAAAGTGCACTCAAAATCTATCAGCTGGTATGAAGGACATCATAATTTGGTATAATAGTTTCATTCATTCAACTAAATGATTGACCGAGTGTCCTATTGGGGATTAATAATGTTAGTCTTGCCCTTGGAGAACTTATGCGCAGGTAGAAGTGGTTGCCATACCAGGGACAAAGCATTCTACAACACTTACAGAAGTAGCTAAGCTCTCCAGGAGCTTAAAATAAACCACAGTTTGATCATTCATAAAGTAAAGGTTTTTGCTCAATATGATCTATTTAAGAAGACAGGAAAATGGGCAACTTATTTTAGACAGACTTCCATTCCAAATGTCTAAAACAAAACAGTCTTGAATTTTAAGCAAATTCTCACTCCCTGGAACAATCCCAACGCCTAAGTTGTACAGAACATATCACATGCAATATTTCACGATACATCATATAAATATAAAGCAGCACATAAAATAAATTACATATATAAACAGAGAATAGGAATTCATATGTTAATACTTAAGCATAATAAAACTTGAAATGGTTATGTTTTCCCTGGGGCAAAGTTTCTTCGTTTTCTCCATTAAAAGTTCAAGGTAATTTGAGAAAAATGTATATCCAACCATTCTGTGTACATCTAAATTACCCTCAACATTGTATAACTCACCTCTCACCAATAAAGACTTGAGAAAAATAACTGAAGCCTAACTTGAATTTAATTGCATAAAAAAGAGAAATTATTTCCCTCTATAGTTAACTGAATACTTTCCTGGAAACAGTTTCATTAAATCATAAAAAAACAATACAATTTTCATACCAAGAATTTGATATTTTTCAACCATAATGATAATATAGGGACAAAAATGTGTAAGTTCCTGGAAGCAGGTTCCTATAAAACTACTTCCTTAGAGAACACTGTAGGAACTCAAAGATACTTTTAATTCATTTAGAAATCACACAATGGCTCATTGGAATGTGTTCCATAACGTAAAATTTACTCTTTATTAGATGAAAACTTAATATACTCTAATAAACTTTGAATAATTTTAAAGCAATTTTTAATATTTTTGTTAACTTTCTAAACATTTCCTTACAAATGCAAGTATATCACAAAAGGCAAGGTGATTCTCTCTAATCCACACATCAATTTACAGAAGCTGATGTTCTACTCACTTCTTCCCTTTCAGAAATCTAAGAATGTTTCTTTTTTTTTAAATTAAAGTTTACACTCAATAGTATTTTGTATTAGTTTCAGGTGTACCCTTAGCTGTTAGACAATCATTTACTTTACATAGTGTTCCCCCCAATATTTCTAGTATTCACCTGGCACCATATATAGTTATTTCAATACTAGAGGCCCAGTGCACAAATTCGTGCACGGATGTGTTCCTCAGCCTGGCAGGAGATTGGGGCTGATTGGGGCCTATCTGGGCCAGCAGGGGAGGGAGGGACCGCAGAGGTTGTCCGGCTGTGGGAGGTTGGCTGTGGGAGCACAATGACCACCAGGGGGCAGCTCCTGCATTGAGCATCTGCCCCCGGTGGTCATTTGATCGCTTAGGCTTTTATATATATAGATTGTTGACTATATTTGACTATATTTCCTATGCTGTACTTTCCATCCCCAAGACCAGGCCAGGTCTTGCATCCAGAAGGGCAGGGCAGCCCCACTCCTGCCCCTGGGGAGCCTGATCTCACACCTTGACCCCTTTTTGGTGGCCCTGTGCAATGGAAAGAGGAATACTTTTGGAGTCAGAGAATCTTGGGTTATAATCCTGGCTCTATCACCTAAGAGCAATGTGGCCTGAGCCAGTCCCATTGCCTCTGTACAGTGGATACGCATAGCAACCAATCTCATGTGCTACCAAAATTTACTGCCACACTGTTAGCCACATCATGTAATCTATTTTACATTATGTAATCTGAGACAAGAACCCAAAGTATAAGTATTCCAAATTCATATTGAGAAAGACTCAACAAGTTAAAGAATGTGCCCATGGCCACACAGCAGGATATCATGTTGGGGAGAGAGTTTAAACTTCTGATTCATTCCTTCAAAAATAGTTAATGAATGGTCCGTATATAGCAGCCATAAATTTGTAAATATAACAGATAATCTCTGCCCTCATAGAGTTTACATTCTACTAGGGAGACAAAAAGTTAAATTCACAATGATTACCAATTGTGGTAGGATATGACAGAAATACGTATGGTGGGGAGGGGAGAGTGGGATGGGGGGAGAGCTGGAGAAGGGGAAAGAGAGGGAAAGGGAGAAAGAGCAAGAAGTTCATATAGTGAGCGGAAGGACCTTTATGAAGAGGCTAAGCTTTGAACCACAGTCTGAGCAGAGGTGAAGCAGTCATAGAAAAAGATGGGGAAGAACATTCTAGGAAAAGAGAACAAATGCTTATTTAGGATGGCACAGACAAGACTCTAAGCTGTCTCCTGCTCTCTCTTCAGGGTCCTTTCTTACCACTCTGCCCAGCTAACACCCTACGCTCCAGTCACCCCTCAGAACCACTTTCAGTCCCTCAAACAGCCTACCCTCTCCTGACCCTGGCCTCCTGTCTAATGGCCTGCCTATATTTAGGATACATATGAGATTATTCCACTCTTATATATAGTGAACGTTCTCCACACTTACATGAACTTCGCTCTTATGTTAAAACTAGTAGCCCTGCGTACGAATCTGGCGCCAGTAGCTCGCTGCCTCTTGCCTCAGCTGGCCACCGCCCACCAAGGCTGGTAGCTCTCCACTGCTTATAGCTCGCTGCCCCGCCCTCCTGTAGCTCTCTGCCCACTGCCCCGCCCTCCTGTAGCTCTCTACCACTTGTAGATTGGTCATGACATTACAGCCTAATGGATAATTAGCATATTCCTCTCTTATTATATAGGATGGCAACATAAAGCCCCACTGAATGTCATTATTATTCACATACTCTTTAACGCCTAACACTATTTTTCAAGTATGGAAGTGTCCAGGCCAGTGATGGCGAACCTTTTGAGCTCAGCATGTCAGCATTTTGAAAAACCCTAACTTAACTCTGGTGCCGTGTCACATATAGAAATTTTTTGATATTTGCAACCATAGTAAAACAAAGATTTATATTTTTGATATTTATTTTATATATTTAAATGCTATTTAACAAAGAAAAATCAACCAAAAAAATGAGTTTGTGTGTCACCTCTGATACGCGTGTCATAGGTTCGCCATCACTGGTCCAGGCTGTAGGTTCCAAAATGGGGTATGGGTTTCAGGCTATGTGCAGGTTTTTAATCTGAGCCTGGCAGAGTGGTTAGTGTTCTATATATGGTAATAAGCTTCATGGACAATAGGCAGACACAACAATTACCTTCTGGGCTTTGAATTCTTAATAATAAACGCCAGACTAAATTATGTTTCAGTAATTATCCTGGTCTAGAAATAACTTAAAATAGGAGAGACAGGAGGAGTTAATCAAGGTGAACGTCTTAAAAACAAAGCCATCTAATATTTAATAAGGGAAAATAATCAGTAACTATATCTGTACTGTAGCTGATGACATATGAACATGATATATCTGGCCAGGATACTGTATATTACACTTAAATCAATTAAGCCAGTATTTGCTGAGCTTTAGGTTTTGCAATAGACATAAAATTCTCATGGAGTATCTGGGAGTGAACCACCTCAGAGATTGAGGCAGTGACCCTAGAGTTACTGGACTTCTCTTTAGTAAGATCTGCTATATTTTCAGTTAGAAGGCGTCTTTAATATTTATATCCTTTTTTGTGAAAGGACTAAAAAAATGGCATATAAGCTCTTGAGGTCAGAGAACTATATATTAATTTCAATATTCCTAGTACCTATGTGGCAAATGATAGGCATTCAATAGTTATTTTATGAAGGAATAAATGCTCAAATTTATCTAGTTAAGTTATAAGAATAAAACATATACATATTATGGAAAGTAAAGCAGGCTTAAAAGGCTTTCCTGATGGACACAGATATAAGTCCAAACTTTATTATTAAATTAAAAATTGCAAAAATGACAAGTAAATACATTTAAAAAAATCTCTGAAAGGATATACACCAACTACTGGCTCCTTTGGTCCTGGGGGGTCGGGTGTTTTGTTTTTTGGGGTGTGTTTTTTTGGTAGTGGGGAACAATAGGCAAGTTTTTACTCTATATAATTCTGTATTAGTTATATATGCACATATATTTGTACGTACATGCATATATATACACACATATTTTTAAACATGTATTCTATAATAAGGCATTAAAATTATTTTTAGAATTACTTGTGAAATCTAAATGAAAAATTAGTATAACCCAAATAGTGTAATTCACAAATATAAAAAAGGTCTGTAGTATGAAATCCTTACATCTTCCCTCTCCCATTACTATAAAGATTCAATTGTATGTTTAAATAAATTACTATTTGTGATCCAAATCGTATACTGGATGCTGGGCGGGGGCGGGGGGAAGAGACAGAGTTCTCTCTATTGTACCAGCCCTTAATTTTTTAGACTTAGTTATGGTCTCCTTCCCATCTACTGGGTAATAATATCTCTATTATAGCCCAAATCCCTGCTGGCTTCAAAAGGAAATCTTCCCTTAGAAAGTAGTCAAGTGTTGAAAGGAAGGTGATCAGACACAAAATAAAATAGAAATTTAGGGAAATGTTCTATTTTCTAAGAACTGAGAGAAGAATACCGACTTCTAGCAGTTTTCAATGCGTGTCCTCTCAGAGGTACTCAATTTCGTTTCAGAAAAGTCTACAAATTACTCTCATGCTTCAGAATGACCCTTTTCACACAGAAACGAGATACTGATTGCAAAATGAGGCCATAGAATTCAGATGAACTTTTTACTATACTAGATTTGATCACGGTAATTTGCAAATTTAAATGTTCTAAATAACAGAGTGGAAAATAAGTACCTGTGTAGAAGTTCCAGAGTCTAAAAATGAGGAGCAGTTTTTATACTTCCTCTGATAACAAGTATGTTTTAAATGAAGGAATATTTTCTGAAGTCTTTTAAAATGTCCCAAAATTTCAAGTTTTCTTTTATATAAATGTACCAGGGGAACTATTTATGGAGAGGAGATGAGGTCACTAATAAGTTGTTAAATCCATAAAGTTTCACATTCCACTATGAACTTTAGGACTTATTTGTCTAAAGTGTCATCTCCATTTCTTGGAAGAGAATTTAAGAGTAATAGAATTTGCTCAAGCTCAGAGCTTAGTCTCACACTCTGAGAGTATACGATTTTATACTAAGGTATATAAAAATCTGTGCTTCTGATGCTTTCTACTTAGAACTATTTTGTAAAGTTCATCTCCAATTTGTCTTCATTTCATTTTCTAAATCAAACGATTTAGGACACCTGAGTACACCTGCATAAAATAGCTAAAAACTCTATAGAAATGGATATTACAAAAGCAGTAAACTATTCACTGATTATTTACATTAGGTAATATTTTTCTTTAGAATAAAACTGGTTTAAAATTGAAGTTCTGAATCAACTTCAAATGTCACATATGGAACTTACGTTCATAAAGGAGGAATAAGACACATATTAAATGAGGTACATTCATTATTATCAGTCAAAACTTTGTTACTGGCACAAGACCATTTCCAGCTCCCAGAGCCTGTGTTTTGTTTTTGTTTTTGTTTGAGGTGGGGGTGGGAGACAAGTATATGTGCACCATGCACAGACTTCAAACAGAAAATATTTCATGTCTCCTGCCATAAGCATAAGTATGATGCTGCTATAACGCTCTGTTAATTTCAAGGAATTGTTTTCTAACACTTACGATGTACCATCTCATCTAGAAATTTAAATCCAAACTAATAAACATGGATCTTGATGAATTTTTTAGTAGGAAAATGATTAAATGACTTTAAAACATAGTAGCAAAGCAAAATAAAATATAATAAAAAGGAGGAAATATACTTAGGGGCATACTTTCAGTAACAATGAAAGTCAATGTAATGTTTTTCATTTACATTCACAATTTATTTGTAATATTTGCTTCTCAGAATATTACCTGAAGGAAAAAATTATAATCAAATGCAACTGATTTAACCAGAAATAAAAGCATATATTTAGCAGAATCTTCTAAACTTATCAGCTAAAATGCATGTGAGGAATTAAATTATTCCAAATTATTGTATTGGATTTTTTTTAGCAAATTATATTAGCATATAAAGTCAGTGGAATGTTACATTTCAAATATTTTATATTATTGAAGATTAATTTCTAGTAAGATGGTAACATTTTAGAAATTGTCTTCTCACATAATGTCAAAATCCAAACTAGACTTACTCAGCTTAAAGAAAATGCAGTAGATGGGAATAGCAAATCATGTTAGGGAGCAATTTGTCGTGCATTATGTCTCTGTACAGAAAGACACACTATTCCCACCAAAAGCTATATGGAGAGCCATTACCCGTTCTCTTCAGTTGTCAAGAGTAAAAATGCCTTGCAAATCTTTTACCAACTACACACAGGCATGGGGTAAAAGCACACACACCATCCTCACACATTCCCCAACTGGGGCTAGAAATGAGCGAGTAGGTCCATGGCATGCCTGTCAACCACCAAGATCACATCATCTCTTCTTACAGACACACTCACAAGCAAAGGAGAAAATATATCATTCACTTCTCCCTGGTGAAGGATTTTACTCCTGAAGCTACCAAATTTAACAAAATACTAAGTTGGTCTTGAATGAGTCTTGGCTAGGTTTTACCTACACTAAGAAGAATTGGCATAGTTCCAGCAAAGCTTACTCTGTACCAGTAAAAAATGAGAGACCTTTGGATTCACAAAGCATTTCACATATGTAAGGTCTCTACTGGGAAGTTAGAGGTCTCTAAAGCGAAGTCCCTGCTTCATACTCAAAGGGCAGGCTGAGAGAGGCACCTGTTTGTATACCTGCAGACACAACAGCTGTGCCACAGGCGCCAAGACCCCCCAAACCCCCAGCAGCTCTCCCTGGCCTTGCCACTATTTGCTGACCCCTGTACGAAGATAATAGTGAGCAAGAGAGACCCAGCACTGTCCTCACGGGGCATGGATTCCAGAAGGGAGGACAGTTAAATAGGTAATAGAAAAATGATAAAACTGCAGTAGTACTAATAACACTATACTAATAATGTAGACATTAGATAGAAAAGTTGAAGAGTGATAAGAATATATAAAAGGAGAATTTAAGGTCACAGAAAATGCCTTCTTGATGGAGAAATGTTTAAGCTGAGTTCTGAAGTACTAATGGGTAGGACACATATATGGGGCAAGGCAGTTGTGGTGATTGAAAGGCATACAAAGAGAATTGCCCTGTGAAGAAAAATTCCCACAGAGAAGCGTACATGCTGTCAGAAAACTTGGAAGAAATTCAGCACTGCAAGGACTAAGTTGTGAGAGAGAAGGTAAGAGCTGAGAAAAGCGGCTCATTAGGGTCATAGTAGGGTCTTGTAGGCCATATTAAAGAGTTTGGAATGTTTATTGTAAGGACAATGAGAAGTCATTGACATTCAGGGGTTTTCAGATACTAAACTCTCAGTATTTTAAAATAAGACTTTTCATTATTCTACAAAATAATTGTTAAGAAAACTTTTCTCCAATGTTTTTGATCATTGGAAAACTTTTTCCAATATTATGAACTGGTCAAGAATAGGTACATATCTCAGTGATGAACTCTGACCATTGACAGTTACAGAGAGATGTAAATTCAATGTTCATAATTATTGGGCTAATACGTTTTAGTCTAAGACAATGTAATATGAAGTAATAAAAAATATGTATTTTTATTTAATAACTAGAGACCTGGTACACAAAATTTGTGCATGGATGGGGGGGGGGAGAATCCCTCAGCCCAACCTGCACCCTCTCCAATCCGGGACCCCTTGGGGGATGTCCAACTGCCAGTTTAGGCCCAATCCCGCTCCCCTGCCGGCCTGATCCCCCTAACTGCCCTTCCCTGCTGGCCTGGTTACCCCTAACCACCTCTGCCTCGGTCCCCACCACCGTGGTTTTGTCTAGAAGGATGCCCAGAAGATGTCTGATCTAATTAGCATATTACCCTTTTATTAGTATAGATCAGTGGTTCTCAACCTTCCTAATGCCGCGACCCTTTAATACAGTTCCTCATGTTGTGGTGACCCCCAACCATAAAATTATTTTTGTTGCTACTTCATAACTGTAATTTTGCTACTGTAAACAATATGTAATTATATATGTGTTTTCCGATGGACTTAGGTGACCCCTGTGAAAGGGTGACCCCCAAAGGGGTCGTGACCCACAGGTTGAGAACGCTGGTATAGATGGTAACCAATTACATAGAGTTAAGAACTCCATAAGTGCCAAGCATTATGCTAAGGGTACTTACTCTGTGTGTACTTTCTTTAGTCTTCACAACCACCCATTAATTAAGTAGATGATCAGAAACAGAGAAACGGAGGCTTGCAGAAATTACAATAGTACCAAACATTCAGAACCAGAATTCAAATACAAGCCAGTGTGATTTCAATTACTGCCACTACACAGTGATCAGTTATAAATGCCTGTGAGGAAGATGACATCTATAAGAGAAATGTGGCCCATTAACAACCACAAAAACCCTGTTACACATAGAGTTCAGGTGATAATATTTTATTTAACTAAAGAAAGTCTTAAAATGGGAGTCTATGGCCATAAACTGCATACAAGGTCATAAAAATGTATCCCTTTGGAGTTTTCTATACTAAATGATTTTATCATGCCCCCCCAAACATATAATTAGTTTTGATTGAATGGATTACTTTTGTGAAACTGTATTGATCCATTCATTAAGCAGCTTATTCTTCATAGAAAACAGTGTTAAATCCTGCATAAATTACCACTGATAGACAGGATTTCACTAGACTTCCAAATATGCCCACTATCTTTTTTCATAATTCTAGAATATGATTTGCAAGCATATGCACATAATGAATCTAAATGAATGTAAATCACTCAAATCTATCAGAGGTCCCACTTCATTAGGATTACATCCTTCTAAAGAAATTATTTCACATCCTGCTTTCACATTAGTTAGCAGCTCTTTTAACTCTAAGCATTACCACAGTAGTATGAAATACCACACGTATTTCCATAAAAGATCAATATCCTTGCCCCATCACTATTTACTACTGGAATAGTGCTCAATCTAGAACATGAATACTAATATTAGAGTATTTTCTTCTAAACAATTTATGTTTGCAAACTGATGTAAAAAGAATCCCAGCAACCTGGTCGACAGTTCCTCAGTAATACCCTCCTAGAAATTAAAAAGCAACACTTTTTAGATTTAAAAAAAACACACACATCTTAAGAGAATCCTCCCTCCTCCCACTATTGTGCTGTACCAGGAGGCAACCCAACATGTAGCTAAATTAATGTTCTTAGCTGAAAAAATAGATTCCTTTATTAGTTGTCACCTATGAACTAGCAGGGACCAAGTACCTGCAGGTGGGGTGCAGCAGTCACAGATGCTCCAAAACAGGCCTCAATGAATTAGCGTAAATGATCACAATCATTAATTGTATTAATTACCGTCAGTTATCAGATAGTTATAAGAACATAAACCAGATTTCCGTCCTAAATTTTAATGTAACTACAGAGTAAGTTCTGAAAACTCAGTGGAGTTTCATCTTGCCTCTTCCATCTGGAAGGCAGAAATCACTCCATATCTCATTATGCTCCATGACATCAAACTCAGTCTTTCATACTCAGTTGAACAGCTTACAATCCAAAGAAAATTTTCTTAAAAAAAAAAGTAGATAGTATTTTTTGCTTATAAACAAGGCAGCTGTTTTAACTACTTAATTTTCTGTTTATAAAAACAGTGGACTAATTGTAGAAAATATAGAGAATTTAAAAGAAAATGTTAGTCTCTTCCTGCCCTCCTTCCCGACTTCCCCCTGAGATCTGGTGGTCTGTTTCATGCTTCCATGTCTGTGGTCCTATCTTATTCATTAATTTATTTTGTGCCTTAGATTCCACATATGAGTGAGATCATGTGATACTTATCTTTCTCTAACTGGCTAATTTCACTTAGCATAATATTCTCCAGGTCTACCCATGCTGTCTCAAAGGGTAAGATATTCTTCTTTCTTATAGCTGCATGCATAGTGTTCCATTATAAGCATATATGCATAGCCCATGGACACAGTCAATAGACAGGTAAAGGCCTGGGGGTGGGTGGGAGATGGGTGAAGAGGGAAAATGAGGGATATCTGTAATACTCTCAATAACATGAATTTTCAAAAATGTTAAGACAAATTAAATCATTCATAATATCACCACTCAGAGAAATAAATTAACATTGTATATTTCATCTATGAATCTATTTCATCCATGAATACATCTAAGAAGGTATATTTTTACATACACATAAATATATGAAAAGATCGTGCTATACATTGCCTATACCCTACTTTTTTTCACTCAGTGTATGTATGTATTTCACTCATCTTGTATGTATTGGAAGATATTAGAAGATATTTAAAATACTTATAGCTATAAAGTTCTAAATATAAAAGGAATGTACCAAATTTTGTTGCATAAGTATGCTATTAGTAGTTGTTTTCTAGGTCATGCTAACATTGCAATGAATCTTTGTCAATGTTTGTCCACATTTCCCTTAGGATGGCTTCCTAGAAGTGGGGATACTGGGTCAAAGGGTAGAGAAGCAGGCTGCTAACATATTGCCAAACTGCTTTCCAGAAAATAAATCCCAGTTTCTGCTCTCATTACAAGCATATGTGTGCATTTCTCATTTAAGAAAACAAATCCTATTTTTAATATTGTATCAATATGGAAAGCAAGCAATAGATTCTTATTATTGTCTCAATTTATATATTTTTGATATTGAGATAAAACATTCATATTTTCATTAGCCATTTATACTGTGTAAGAAAATAAAACTTTAAAGAACCACCTACATTTATTAATTTCTCAATTGATGGACTGTCAAATTAAAAACTATGTCTGAAGTTTTGGAAACCATGCTAATAATCTTATATGTGTAAATTTTCCATTATGATGAAATATGAATATTAACCAAATTGCTTTCTAAACTAAGTTCAGCTCTAACCAGCTGGCTGCTTCTCACCCATACTATTCCAAATCAGGCCACCTATGCTTCCAATAAATAAAACAGCACTTAAATAATCTCTTAATGAAGTTTTAAATAAAAGTCTATTCTTAAAATGAGGCAATGGACAGAAAAGCTCCAAGAAATCAGACCATCCTCCAAAACGTAACAAATTAAGTCTCTCAACTCCTCAGTTAATACCATATTTCCTTTTAATTGAGCAATAACAGGAATTTATGAACTTCCAATTTAGAAAGACTTCAGGAAACTTTTAATCACATTTTAGTTTAACTACGGAAGTTTAAGTCAAGGTTTAAGATACAGAAATTAAATTAATATACAAGCTAATGTCTTATGACCTACCTACCTGGTTGGGAACCTTTCACTATAGCTCAAAGGATCAGGGTCACCTGGAGAAATTATTTTCCCTACCTATCTGTGAGTTAACTTGAACATCTTAAACTGAGAGGGGAAAAAAAGTTACCCCAAGCAATAAGTACTTATAGACTGGCCAGCCAGATTTCTTTCTTATCTATAGCAATTGAGGTACTTCTATCACTTATGTGCCCACAGCTGTAGTGATAAGATGTGCTTTTATAGATCACTTCCAGATTCACATATATACAGGATATATTCAGCACCAAGGATAAATCAAAACAAGTCATACAAAGAAACCTCAGGTAATCTTCAGTATTCCAATTCTCAATTCAATCTCACTGTACACAACTGAGAGTTCTAACCTGTAGTCCTAACTGCTTATGTTTCATTTTGGCAAGAGAGCTTAAGCCCTGGCCTAGCGACATGGTTGGTTGGAGCATCGCCCCATATACCCATAGGGGATGCGACCAATTGATGTTTCTCTCTCATATCAATGTCGATATGTTTGTCTGTCTCTGTCTTTCTCTCTCCCTCCCTTTTTCTCTTAAAAAAAATCAATAAAAAGATATCCTCTGGTGAGGATTAAAAATAAAAAAGAAGAAGAGCTTAATGCCTCTCCTTTTTGCTTGTTAGCATTAGTGTTCATCTCTTTCCAATACCCTCCCCCTCCAAATAAAGAAACAAAGAAACTATTTAGTTGTAGGTTCCAAAATATTTTTGTTTGGGGGCACAGGAATTAGTAGCAAATCATCCCAGCTTATGGCCACTTTTTGTTGATGTGATTATTTGGAGTAGAGGTGGAGGAGATATAAACACAGAGAAGTATAAGAAACAATATAAGCATAAAACAAAATACTCAGATACCTACCACTTATACTTAAAAGATGTTAACTTTTTATGAACTCTATCTCAGATCTTTTTCAAATATAAAATTAAAATATTAGCGACAAGGATAATGTCTCTCTCCATCCTTCCTTTTTCAGGGGAAAGCCATAAATTTTGTATGATAACTTTGTTCCATATTTTATATTCCCTTTACATACACAAACATATGAATAGTAACTATAGTTTGTGCTTTTATACAAATGGCATCAACTGTGTTGAGAGTACTGAGCACACATTCATATCATTTGAGCTTTTCCAGTCTGTGTGGCATTATATTTATTTTCAAATTTAAGATAATCTAAATCTACACTGAATAAGTGATCATCAAAAATAGAAGTCTTTTTATTTCATCTTCCCATATCAGCATATTATTTTCACAAATATCTGAACCTCAAAACCAATATGAAACAACCCTGACTTACGTGTTTTATCTTGTGTTAAATGAAAGCTTCTAAATAGCTATGCAGCAGTCACCCTTGTAAGTCAGTGTGTAAGTTTCCTCTCTTAGCTCCTTAACCATCATAGGAAATCATTCTTATTGCTGATGATTATTTTAGTGGATGGTAGTGGCAATACATCATTTCCTAGAGTAACCGTTTCTGAAAAATAAATTATTTTATCAACTACTATATGAAAAGTGTTGAGACTTAAAGAACAACAGAAATGATACAGAAAGTCCAGAGTGGAAATCTTTATGGATGTAAGGTGGGGAAGGATTTCTGGGGGAAGGCATAATAAGCACAAACCTTAAGAAAAATGGAAATTCCACATCAAATTTAAAGCATCCCTATGAAAAAGAATGCCAGAACAAGGTGAAAGGACAGGCCATAGAATAGATCATATTTCCAACTAGCATACCCAAAGCTTTAATATAGGATTACTTGCTTTTGAAAGTTATTCAACAGAAGAAAAGCCAGAAGATATCTCAGTAAACAGGATATGAACAGCAATATACAGAAGAGGAAACCGAGTCCGATAAACCTGAAAATAGGCCCAATCTCACTATTATGAGGAGATTCATATTTCAATTACAAATGAAACACTAGTTCCTACTCACAATACAGTGTCAATAAGGATGTGAGGAAGCCAGTACCTTCCACATGCCGTTTACAATGGAAATCCATAGGGGTTTCATGCAAAACTTGTAAAATTCAAGATATATACATTCGCCCTTACTCAGTGCCCAAAAATTCTACTTCTAATTCTACATCCTAGATAAGTCTTCACTAATGTGTATAAGGGGACATTTACAAAATTGATCTTTGCAACTCTATTTTTGTTAGCAATAAAACTGGAAGCAACCTCAATGCCCACTAATAGGGAGTCAGATAAGTGACACTATAAAGCAATTAAAGTGGAATGAACCAAGTCTAAATGCATCACCATACTTAGAGTTCAAAACTGTCAGATGTTTCCCAATGGTAAGATTTCATTCCAAGATGTGAAGTATATGCATATATTTTTAAATGTAGGATTAAAATATGGGCAGAGTACACATGACATTCTTGCCTCAGACAGACTCTGCAAAGACAGGGAAGGGATCCAAATAGGACTTAAACTTCATCTGCAATAGTTTGTTCTCTAATTAAAAGAAAGCTCTGAAACAAATGGCTAACTAGTGTTAGCTCTGGGCGGCAAACTAGGGATATTATTATTGTCTTTGGTAATTTAATTTAAATAATAATAAACAACGGGATAAATAAGGCATCACGTGGAAATGCCTCAATCCTGTGTAGATGATTTGGCTTCTGGTTCAACTGCCTCAGCTTCCGGGGAGGTAACTGTAATCCACCTTGATAGTCATTCTACTCTAAACTTCATGCCTTTTTCGAAAAATACACCCAAATATGATAACCAGTGGATAAAACTTAAATATATTAAGGTCAAAGGATAGTCTGTCATATACGCTGGCATTAAATACATAACTTCTGAAAGGAAGTTTACACATAAATTATTTTTCCTTTAATTTGCCTAATGGAAATTTAGTTTTTACTGTCAAGAAATACTACTTAGCAATAACAACTGAGTAATTATAGATCTAGACAAGTCACTATTTCCATGGTCATCAGAGCCTCCATGAATAGAATATCTAGTCAGCAGACCAATTTCAATAGTAGGTGTTTTTAAACAGTAAGAATTATATGGTGTATATATAAAAGCCAATCTTTAAAATATTTTGCAACTAATTAGCTTACAAAGTTTCCAATCATTCACCTGATACCAATTAATAAAGAAAACTTTTCCTAATTATTCAAATTTAACTTTTCTATATTATTAAATTAAAAGCTCATTATGTGAGAACAGCACAGTTTTACACAAATGGAAAGAAAAAGAAAAATTAAAATACTATCTATCTAATGTAAGCACCTGAAAGAACCCTTCTTACAGAAGTACAGGAACCGAAGGAGCCAGGTCTCAGGCCCAATAAAACTGGGCCCCATAGTGGAACAAGGAGAATGACCATTAAAGTAGAGGAGAAATACATGGGAGGATAATGGATTTTTAATGCAATATTTTATTCAATCCTAATAGCTCTTAAGTTCCTTTATTAGCTAAGGAAATAAACTATATTATGAAAAACGTGCTTTATTCATCATGCTTGCTTATTCAGATAATTATAAACATAACAATTTAATTTACTCTCAAGTAGTTTTAATGGATGTTACAACAAATGGTTCTACAATCTTAAAAGAATTCATAAGTAGGCAAAACCTGCAAAAAACAGACTAACATTCTGAGGGGTGGGTGTGTGCAGGGCCCTCCCTCCTCTCTTCCTCCACAGTCTTCCTCCTACACCCACCCAGGTGTTCTAGGGCTGGTCTGGAAAGCAAGGCAAACATACTCCTCAAACACAGATCATAAGGAAACAAAATGCCCATGAGCCCAGAATTCTTTACTTCTCTGTGAAAATGGCAGTGCCACCTGGAGGCAAAGATGATCTTGTTCTTACAAGTGAGAGATTTATCATACTCTCAAATGAAATCATTACTGGTGCTGTTTTAATAATTTCATGTCGCAGAATTAGTACATTCTCAGTGTGGAAAATTTGATAAATACAAGAAAGAAAAATTAACAAAGCAATAATTCAAAATTAGTATTCTGAGATAACTTCTACTGATTTGAGGTATTTCCTTACATGGAAATACACACATTTATTTCCTCTGAGAATGAAATACACATACATAAATATGCATACACAAATTCTGTAAATACAGTTATATATCTATATCCCTATATCCTATCTAATAATAGAGAAACATGGTAATTAACCATAACTTCGCTACCCTTCCCATAGGCTAATCAGCAAGATATGCAAATTAACTGCCAACCAAGATGGCGGCCGGCAGCCAGGCAGCTGAAGCAAACAGGAGGCTTGCTTGCTCCAGTGACAGAGGAAGCCAACGTTCCCCACCTGCCTTGCCCTGCTCTAAGCTACACTCTAAGCAACAAAGTTGCAATTATAGAAACTAAACAAGCTCCTGATACCTGCTTTCAGCCAGCTTCGGCCTCAGAGCTTAGAGCGGCAGTGATGGCAACAATGTTTCAATTATAGAAGCTAAACAAATCCAGATACCTGCTTTTAGCCAGCCGCAGCCTCAGAGCTGGAGCCGGCTCTCAGCTCCAGTGACAGCTATAGAAGGTAAATAAATCCCAGAATAAAAAAAAGAAGAAAAAAAGGAGAGGTTGGGAACTTCAGTTGCCCTCCAGCCTGAAAACGGCCCTCAGCCCTTCACCCAGACTGGCCAGGCACCCCAGTGGGGACCCCCACCCTGAAGGGGGTGTGACCAGCTGCAAACAGCCATCAGCCCCTCATCCAGGCTGGCCAGGCACCCAAGCGGGACCCCACCCTGATCCGGGACACCCTTCAGGGCAAACCAGCCAGCCCCCACCCGTGCACCTGACCTCTATCCTATATAATAAAAGGGTAATATACAAACTGAGCCTAACAGCAGAAAGACTGGGAATGACTGGTCACTATGACACACACTGACCACTAGGGGGCAGATGCTCAATGCAGGAGCTGCCCACTGGTGGTGAGGGCGCTCTTATGTGGGGAGATCTGCTCAGCCACAAGCCAGGCTGACGGCTGCCAGTACAACAGTGGTGGTGGGAGCCTCTCCTGCCTCCTCAGCAGCGCTAAGGATGTCTGACTGCAGCTTAGGTCTGCTCCCCGCTGGCAAGTGGACATCCCCTGAAGGCTGCTGGGCTGCCAGAGAAATGTCTGACTGCCATCTTAGGCCCAATCCTCCAGGGAGTAGGCCTAAGCCAGCAAGTGGTCACCCCCGAGGGGTCCCAGACTGCGAAAGGGCACAGGCCGGGCTGAGGGACTCCTTACCCCCAAGTGCACAAATTTTTGTGTACCAGGCATCTAGTATATATATAAAAGCCTAAGCAACCATTACGACCCAACAACTGGAATGACAGTAACGACTGGTCAACCAGTCTCTATCATGCTCACTGATCACCAGGGGGGCAGACGCTAAACACAGGAGCTGCCCCCTGGTGGTCAGTGTACTCCCACAGCCAACCTCCCATAGCCTGCCGGCGGCATCAGCGTCTGGCATCCTTTTCTTCCGTTCCCAGCCTGGCAACCGTTGCCTCCTCTCCCACCCCCGCCCCCAGCTGGCACAGGGAACTGGGATGGGTGGCAGCGGATGCGGCCCCTTTCCCAGGAGGGCCGAAGGCCAGCTCCCTCCTTGGGGCTAGCAGCCAACCTCCCATGCCCAGTTTCTCCCCAGGCCAGCAGGCCCTGTTTGGCCCACTGCCCGCCTACTGGTGGTGGTGAGGGAAAGAGGAGGGGGGAGGCAGGGAAGTGTATGGTGGTGGGGCGCCAGTGTATGGCACCTGTTCCTTCAGCACCCAGCCCAGCGACCATCGTCTCCTCTCCCGACCCTGCCGGGGCCTTCAGGCCCCAGGCAGGGACAGGAAACTGGGGATGGGTGGCGGTGAACATGGCCCCTTTCCCAGAGGGGCCGAGGGCCAGCTTCCTCCTCAGGGCCTGCAGCCAACCTGCCATGCCCTGTCCCTCCCTCTAGCTGGCAGGCCCTGATTGGCCCGCAGTCCCTCCCCCCATCTTTCCCCCTGGCTGGAAGGAACTGATCAGCCCGGCGCTGATTGGTCCTGATTGCCAGCCAGGCCTAGGGACCCCACCCATGCACGAATTTGTGCACTTGGCCTCTAGTATATATAATGTTAAATGAAAAAAAATAGATTTTAATGATTTCCCATGTTATTAAATTTTCTCCATAAAAATGCATAAATCACACATTAATAATAAATTTACCAGGACCTGGCTTATCCCCAATTCCCTGGAAAAATTATTTAATTTTTTGTGTTATGACAAAATAAACACCATTATACACAAATCTTTTCCACGTGTAAAATAATCTCCTGATGATATAGTCCTAGAAACTGGACCTTCTGAGACTCATAAAGGCAATGATAATTAATAATAACAATAATAAAGCAAGCATACTTATGTAGGGCTACTACAGGCCAAATACTCTTATAAGCTTTTTATATGTCTTATCTCAATGAGTCCTTATAGCAATTCTATTTGGTAAATTCTATTGTCATCTCCATTTCACCTGTGCAAAAACTGAGGCACAGAGAGGTTAAGTAACTTGCCCAAAGTCACACAGCTAATGAGCAGTAAAGCTGAGATTCATATAAGGCCATCTTGCTGTAGAGTTCATGCACTGGAATTACATACTACACTACTTCTGATGGCACATGCTGACAAATTATCTCTCTTTTATATTCCCCCATTGACATCTTTCAGCAGTATCCATCTATCTTTTGTTCTCTTCTCTGAAAAATTGACAGGTGAAAAATGCTATCTAATTGTTGCTTTAATTTCTAGCACACTATGTACTAGTGTGACTAAACAGCTTAGAAGTTCTCACACCCCATCTGTATTTGCTTTTCTATATTCTTTGTATTTGCTTTTCTATGCCCATGTTATTTGCTTGCTTTTTTTTCCCCCATCCCTATTGGAAATCTTCGTGGTTTTCTTGTTAATTTGGATTAGCTGTTCATATTGCGTAGAGATAATCAACCTAATCAACATTTCCCCTATTCTGTCTTAAATTTATTTGGCATGCAGGCTTTTTGAATTTTTGTATAATTTTAATCGAAATTTTGAGTTTATGTATGTGTGCTTTCTTCCACTGCTCTGGTCTTATAAACTATTTCTTTATTCAGGAATCAGATATGTGTTCAACTAAATGTTTTTCTAGATTTTCTCTTGAAGCCATCTGGAAATTATCTGGTGTATGGTGTTGCATTGAATCTTAAACATAGTGGAACTGTAATGACTTGATATTATAGATGGTTACATAATATGATTTTATCCTCAGGTAGTTTTTAGACGAGAGGGCAACATATGCTAACTTATTACAACAGAATTACTCAATCCAAGGAGAAGTCATAATCTAAGTCTCCTATTCTGGTAAGAGCCCATCAAAACATTTCAAACATGAAAATTATTCTTACCTTTAAAAAATTTCAGACTAAAAGCTGCCATGGGCCTTCCCTGAACAGTAATTCTAGCCCAACGTTTAACAATAACATAAAGTCATCAGATTTTTCATAGCCAATCTAAATCCCTAACAGGGTTTCCTTTTGGTTTTTTTTCTGCTGTCCAAAGGAGATAGTGACTCTATATTTGGTATCATCAGTTTAATAGTGCTTATATTTAAATGGTATTATTACAGTTAGCAATTTTAACTGTATGGAGGAGGAGAGATTTAGAAATTTTTACTCACTGCTTAGGCTTTCAGTAACTAGAGTACCATACAATACCATATAACAGGGTGTGATCCTGTGTGCCAAGTAATTTATTCATAAAGTAATGACAGAGATGTTTGTGAATTATTTTCTTTTAAACCGGAAACACAGAACAGGTTCATGGTTCCCATAATACAGCCATTCACTCATTTACATGCTAATGTTTTCTCAAGTGGGAGAAGAAGTGGGAGTTAAAAACCATCACAGTATATCACTGTGCAGCCTACTTTACCTATGCTACAGCCCATAATAAACAACTCTTAGTGAAGAGTATTTTTATGCCAAGTATTAATTTTTATGAATACCACCAAAACAAAAAGCTGTACTATTGGGTTTACTTCCCACACACACATACCCACACGCTTTTAAATCAAATCTGCCATGAAGTATGTGATATATGCAAATATTAAGCTTCATTTGTACTGCTCTAAAATAAATGAGAATCACCAAACTATCTTCACTATATTATCTCTGTTTTAGGAATTTTGAGAAGAACAGAGTTCCCAATTAAGGATCTCAGGAGGGCACAAGAATTGAAAGGATTTCCTCTTTCTAAAATAATGTTAGTTTTGTGTTAGAATTTATTAAATCTGAATTGCTAATTCCTGTCATGATGGAATCACTTAGATCATACTTTCATATGGTTAATAATTTACTCAGGTAGCTCCTACTCCTCTATGTTAATTCTAGGTGAAAGTAATAATAAATATCAACCATAAGAAGAATTAAGATTTTCACTGAACACTCACGATATGCCAGCACTTTAGAATAGCCATAGGAGGTAAGGATGATAATCATCACTATTATAAATATGTGGAAACTCTTAAAGAGGTCAGGCAACTTGCTCAGGGTCATACAACAAGCAAGTGGAAGTGTGACCCCAAAGCTGACCTTCCTCTCAATCACCATCCTCCTTCATATTTATTTATTATATTATCTCCAATCTACCAACATTACTCCAACTTTCAATTATATCCTTCCTATAAGATGCTATCTCTGTCAATATCTTTTAATATATTTTTTATTGATTAAGATATTACATATGTGTCCTTGTCCCCACGTTACCCTCTACCCCCCCCCCCCCCCCGCTCATGCCCTCACCCCCCCGTTGTCCATGTCCATTGATTAGGCCTATATGCTTGCATATAAGTCCTTTGGTTGATCTTTCCCCCTTACCCCCACCCTCCCCTACCTTCCCTCCAAGTCCCGACAGTCCAATCAATGCCTCTCCGTCTCTGGATCAGTCCTTGTTCATCAGCTTATGTTGTTCGTTATATTCCACAAATGAGTGAGATCATGTGGTATTTATCCGCTCTCCAGTTCCATCCATGCTGTGGCAAATGGTAAGAGTTACTTTTTCTTCTTCCTCTTCTTAAAGAATACCTTTCAGCATTTCATATAATGCTGGTTTGGTGGTGATGAACTCCTTTAGCTTTTTCTTATCCGTGAAGCTCTTTCTCTGACCTTCTATTCTGAATGATAGCTTTGCTGGATAAAGTAATCTTGGTTGCAGGTTCTTGCTATTCATTACTTTGAATATTTCTTGCCAGTCTCTTCTGGCCTGCATGGTTTCTGTTGAGAAATCAGCTGACAGTCGTATGGGTACTCCCTTGTAGGTAACTGACTGTCTTTCTCTTGCTGCTTTTAAGATTCTCTCTTTATCTTTTGCTCTTGGCATTTTAATTATGATGTGTCTTGGTGTGGTCCTCCTTGGATTCCTTTTGTTTGGGGTTCTCTGCGCTTCCTGGACTTGTAAGTCCATTTCTTTCACCAGGTAGGGGAAGTTTTCTGTCATTATTTCTTCAAAAAGGTTTTCAATATCTTGCCCTCTCTCTCCTTCTGGTACCCCTATAATTCTGATGTTGGTACGCCTGAAGTTGTCCCAGAGGTTCCTTACACTATCTTCATATTTTTGGAATCTCTTTTCTTTTTTCTTTTTCGGTTGGGTATTTTTTGTTTCTTTGTATTTCAAATCTTTGACTTGATTCTTGGGATCCTCTTGTCTGCTGCTGAATCTCTGTAAATTATTCTTTATTTCAGTCAGTGTATGCTTAATTTCTAGTTGGTCCTTTTTCATGCCCTCCATGGTCTCACTATACTTATTGAGGGATTCATTAAATTTATCGGCGGTTTCCATAAAATTCTTGAAAAACCTTATAAACGTGGCCTTGAACTCTATATCCAATCGTTTGCTTTCCTCCATTTCTGCCATTTGTGACCTGTTTCTTTGTCTCCGCATTTTGGCAGCTTCCCTGTGTTGATAGAGTGGCCCTGTGCGCCAGGTGTCCTGTAGGGCCCAGTAGCTCAGCCTCCCCAGTTACCTGGGGTGGACACTCTTGGTGCACTCTTGGTGCCTTGGTTGTTGTAGAATCACTGGGAGGAATTGACCTCCAGGCCAATTGGCTGCGAGAATCAGCTGTGTCTAAAGTGGGAGAACTTCTGTGCTGAAGACACCCTTCTGGGGCAAGACTTGCTTCAGTGGGGCTTTGGTGCTCACTGAGTCTGCTCCCTGAGTGTGTCCCTTATGGATCTGAGGAGTTGCAGTCTGGATGGCCCCCCTCTGACCACTGGGTACAGTGGCTCCTGGATCTAAGGAGGTGCAAATTCAGCCTCTGCCTGAGGCCACACAGCAGGAGCCACGAAGAGGCTCAGCTGTGAAGCAATGCAAGCCGCTGCGGGGCCTTGGGCCTTCTCTTGGAAGTTCCGGGTCTGCCTGGTTCGGCTGCAGTTAGGTACATTCACATGCAAAAGCCTCTGCCGCAGCCTGGGTGGGGCGGGGTCTCGGGGAGTCAAAGGGCGGAGAAAGCAGCTATGGCCGATTCTCTGCCCGGAGTCGCGCGTCTCAGTGTCCTGGTAACGGCTGCAAGCACCTCTGAGGGAAAGCCGCCCTCAAGTTCGCCCGCTGCCGGACAGACCAGCCTCTCCCCGTATGAGTCCTGGGTCCCCAGAGACTTCCCGGAACCGGAGTTCAGAGCAATCGGGAGCTTGTGATTCAAAAAGACAGCCGCGTCCTCAGGCGCCACCCCCTTTCCTCGCGCGCGAGCCGCAGTACCTCTGCACTTCACCTCCGCAGCGCCTCTGGCTCTCAGCGTGCTTTTCTTTCCTTCTAGTTGTAGAATTTACACTCAGCCAGCCTTCCTGTTGTTCTGGATGATATTTGCTCAGTCCTTTGCGGTAATTTTCAATTGTTGTGTGAGGCGACAATTTCCCGGTGTTTACCTATGCTGCCATCTTAGTTTTTCCCTCTGTCAATATCTTGAAGCTTACCAATCCTCATCTTTTTCAACTTATCAGATATCAACTACTCAGATCAACTGAAATCTCTGGCCTATGTCTATGAGACACAGAGCATCATCCCCTATTTCATGGGATTCTTTTTGCCCAGATAGCCATCTTGAATAAATATTTATCGCATCGCAAGATGATGTGACCAAATGTATAACCTAGCACTACTGCTGAACAAACTATTCAAATTGCACTTTCAACTATAAATGTTCTATTGCAATTGATCACTAAAATCCTCTTTATGCAGTTATGTAGTTATCCTATATAATAAAATCCTAATATGCAAATGGACCAAAAGGCAGAACGACCAGTCGCTATGGGACACACTCACCACCAGGGGCTGACGCTCAATGCAGGAGCTGCCCCCAGCCCACAGGCTGCAACTGGCAGTGGCAGCTGGGGGCGGGGCTGGTGAACGGGTCCCGTATCCTCCCACTGGTTGCCCCACAGGTCAGCTCTGATCACCAGCCAGGCCTATGGACTCTACCCATGCACAAATTTTGTGACCAGGGCTCTAATATTTTAATAATAACGAAAAGGAGTGGTTCTTAACCTGGAATCCATGGGTTCATGAAAAGGTCCATCAATTTTCTGAAGTCATATACAAAAAAATCCTCTGTAAGTATGTATGTATCTTGTACTGGTGAGCAGGGATATAAGTTCATTTTGTTAGTAATCCTCCCACACTAAGAAAATATCTTTGTACCAAGAATGGCAGAAGCTCTCAATAAACAGGCCAAAGAAAATACTATATCAGACGCTTCTTAGGTGCTCCTAGGTGGACAAGGAAAAACATCTCTGGGTGGATAAGGACATGTTTATTAATTGGGTAAATTCAATGTGCCTTTTAGAATTATTTTAATGCCAGTTTCCCTACATATCATAGAATGAGACTGAATTTGCATGGACTGTTCTTGGAACACATTCTGCCTACTACTAAAGTTTCTCATCATTACAGCATCTGTATATGTACTCCACAAAATAGACTAGCAGATCTTCCTTCCCTCTGAAAAAAAAAAAAAAAAAAAAAAAAGGCTGCATTAACCTTTCCCAACCATCAATTTTCCATCCTCCTCAAAGAGTCAATATTACTAGGTAGAGTTCACTTCAATGATAGTAAAGTTCTTATTAAGGACAATGCTTAGAGAATCAATCATTGTGGTTAATTTTTGTTTATATAAAGGATAATAAATAACTACATGATAAGATTTTGAAACTACTGGTAGACTACAGTGTTCTTAGTCCACAGGGTTGGGTGAGGGCAAACAGCCCCCACACCACATGCATACATGTGCACACACGCATCATCTCTACTCAAGTGGACATGAGACCCAAGTCAGACCAATCAGAATCTATGAAGAGGCTTTGTTCCTTTCATGGGGATCAATAACTAATGAAAATGCAAGCCCAAAGTAATACTACTGGCTACTAGGAACCAAAGTTGAACAGAAAGAGAAAAGCTCCAATAGACAGAGACAAAGAAATTTATGACACTATCATTTGAAACCTAGGATCTAGCCAAGCCTGAGGTTTACCCCTTGAACTTCTCCCATTTTGTGAGCCAAGAGATTCTGTTTTGCTTAAGCTAGTAAGAGATGGTTTTCTGTGCTGTTTACAAAACAAGAGTTCTGACTAATCACACTCAATTCACTTATTACTTTCATTAATAAAATAACATGATGGCCATAATTAATTTCTAAGTATTCCCTCCCCATGTTCTCAAAACCTAATTTGGTACATCCAGAAAAACACTTACCACAATCTACTCTGCAATGAGATCTTGGCTGTATCTAGATTGGGTATCCTAAATGATGAGAAATTTCTCATCCTTGCTCTGACCACATATTCAGGATTGTGCTTTGACAGAATCAAGAGCTTAATAAATGCTTGTTGAATAAAAGTCAGTATTGAACATAGTGTGTATATGAGATTGTACTTACTAGGTAAGTGTCAAAGCTAAGTATGACATGGTCTCTGCTTAGAAAGGCTCACACACTGGACTTTCAGCATAACGGGGTATATTTTATTTTGTGCCAAGTTTCATCAATGCAAGGCACTCCCACTTTTATTAGGATTAGGTGCTATTTTTATTGTCTCATATATATATAATCTAATAAAAGAGAAACATGGTAATTGGCGTACGACCACTACCCTTCCCATTGGCTAATCAGGGCAATATGCAAATTAACTGTCAGCCAAGATGGCGGCCGGCAGCCAGGCAGCTTGAAACTAACATGAGGCTTGCTTGCTTCAGTGACGGAGGATTCCAACGTTCCCCGCCTGCCTTGCCGGCCTCTGAGCCTGCAGTTTGAAACATTTTAACAAATATAGAATCTAAAAAAAACCCCAGAAACCAGCTTTCAGCGAGCTGGGATCTCAGAGCTGGAGTTACACATTGTTTCGATTACCTACTTTCAGTAGCAGAGGCCTAAGAGCTGGAGCCTCAGAGCTAAAGCTGGCCCAGAATTAAAAAAGAAAAAAAGGAGCAGTTGGGAGCTTCCCTCACCCGCCAGCCTGAAAACAGCCCTCAGCGCCTCACCCAGACTGGCCAGGCACCCCAGTGGGGACCCCCACCCTGAATGGTGTGAGACCAGCTGCAAACAGCCATCATCCCATCACCCAGGCTGGCCAGGCACCCCCAGTGGGGACCACCACCCTGATCCAGAACACCCTTCAGGGCAAACCAGCCAGCCCCACCCATGCACCAGGCCTCTATCCTATATAGTAAAAGGGTAATACGCCTCCCAGCACCGGGATCAGCATGACAGGGGGCAGCGCCCAAACCCCCTGATCGCTCTGCGGCTCTGTGTGTGACAGGGGGTGGGGCCACAACCTCCCTATCCACCCTCCTCTGTTCATGACAGGGGAAGGCGCCCCAATCTCCTGATCATCCCTGCTCTGTGCCTAATACGGGGGAGCTCCCCAACCTCTGATCGCCCTACGGCTCTGTGTGTGACAGGGTGAGGCGCCCCAACCCCCTGATCGGCCCTGCTCTGTGTGTGACAGGGTTCGGCGCCCCAACGTCCCCCCTCCCCCCACGGGCCCTACTCTGTGTGTGACAGGGTAGAACCATAACCTCCCCATAGGCCCTGCCCTGAGTGTGAGAGTGGTGGCATCCCAACCCCCTGATTGGCCCTGCTCTGTGGGTGGTAGAGGGCGGCGCCCCAACCCCCTGATCCGCCCTGCTCTGTGTGTGACAGGGGGCGGTGCCCCAACTCCCCTATCGGCCCTACTCTCTGAGTGATAGGGGGCAGCGCCCCAACCCCCTGATGGGCCCTGCTCTGTGCGTGATAGGGGGCAGTGCCCCAACCCCCGGATTGGCCCTGCTCTGTGCGTGACAGGGGGTGGCACCGCAACCTCCCCATTGACCCTGCCTTTAGTGTGACAGGGGACGGTGCCTCAACCCCCCAATCGGCCCTACCCTGAGCGTGACTGAGGGTGGCATCGCAACCTCCCAATCCACCCTGCTCTGTGTATGACAGGGGGCGGCGCCCAAACTCCCCAATTGGCCCTGCTCTGAGTCTGACCAGGGGCTGTACCTAGGGATTGGGCCTGCCCTCTGCCACCCGGGAGCAGGCCTAAGCCAGCAGGTTGTTATCTCCCTAGGGGTCCCAGACTGCGAGAGGGCACAGGTCGGGCTGAAGAACCCCCCCTTCCCCCCAAGTGCACAAATTTTTGTGCACTGGGCCTCTAGTGTGTGTGTGTGTGTGTGTGTGTGTGTGTGTGTATCATAAAATTTACTATTTTAACCATTTTTAAGTGTACAATTATGTGGCATTAAGTACAGTCACACTGTTGTGCAACCATCACCACCATGCATCTCTAGAACTTCTCAGATTAAGTGTTTTAATGCGCAGTGTTTTTTTGTTATAGATTCCAGAGAGTTGAGTAAATAGAACTGGTATTTTATTTAGTTATTTATAGGTAGCAGTGTATTCCTCTTACAGCTCTCCATACTTTCTGTCTTATAATAGTGCATCTCTATCCTCTCTTGAACCAAGGACCAGGGAAGGACACCCCGACTTTTAAAATCAAGCAATGGAAACATCATAGTATGACAAGCAAACTTTTATCATTCTTCTTTGATTAGGGACGTTGAATAACTCAGAGTAGCATGCTCACTGTGCTACAAGAGACCAAATGTGCACAGATTCTGACATATTTGTGAAAACTTAGTCATTTTCCCTATTAAGTAAAACATTGTTGTTGTTGTTTTTAAAAAAAAACTTGTTATAATGTCTACCATCCTTAAAAATCTCATAATACTCTATTTGATTATTTCTACTAGGGTAGCATTGGCAAGAATTAAAATTTTTAAAGCACATTTCATCATGTGTTATGAAATCACACAGGCTAGGCCATATTCACAGTTAGATTTCTATTCTTTACTTCTTCCATTCTATGGTAATGGCAACAAATCCATCCTTCAAAAATGGCACAGTTCGTGTAAGTATACTCTATTATAAAGTAGCTTTGGCTTTTAAAATGAACATTAGCTCAAAAACAGGGGGATACCTGCTAACGGACATCGAAGAACCATCATGGTGTTTCAGAAGTCATACAAATATAAGAGCTATCAGCTTTAGATATTCACCATGAAAGGTCGCTGTGTTTATAATTCCTCCTTCCCCTACTCTAAGCATCTGTCAATTTCTTCATTTTTCTAAAAACACAGTACTCAACGGGTGGGGGGGGGGGGGGGGCGGGGAAGTGCTGTTTTCACCTGAATCATAGCAACCAAAGCCAGAATACAGGGTCCATGGCCAAAAAAATTATTGTATTTCTACCACATATAGAAAACTCAAAATGCTTCTAGAAGTCCCAAAAGAATACCTCAATGTACACTTAACCTCAACGGGGTCTGAAAATAAGGGATAAATTAAGGACAAAACACTTTGAATTGTGTGACCATAAATTCTTCTCTCATATCTTCACGTTTCTAAGAATGAAGGCCTCTCTGAACATAATCTCCACTTAAAAAAATACAGTGAGAATCCAAATGGAGTAAATTAAAGAGTGTCAGCTCCCATTACATCTCAAAACTCCCAATTTTACACTTGGAATCTCTTCTCAAACTTATCAGAAAAAAGTAAGTTTTAGGTAACTTCAAACTGTACATGTGATGGAAGAAAATTAGCCCCATTCCACTTTTGGGAAAAGAACGGTGAACTGAAGCACCATTTACTGGAAGACAATAAATGGGCTTCCAAACGAACTGAGATTCTGTCCCCTTCTCTTTGGGGACGCATATCAGAATTCCGCATGCCACTCTCTCTAATTCATTTCCATAATCTTTCACCAGTTTGCTTTCCAGCATTGTCAAACCAGGACTTGATTCTTCCTGTTTCCATTTCCCCAGGGGGTATTTTTTTCCAAAGTCTAATAAAAAGTTCTATTTTGGTATCAAAATTACCAGGCTTTAACTTAACCCAAATAACAAAATGATCTCACTTCTCTTAGAGTCATAATTATGCTTATATTTTCTCCTTATTACTATGAAACTGCATTTTTCTTCCCTCCAACTCCTTGGCAATCTACTTTTTGTGGGCTGTTAACACACATGGCTTAGTGGAATAGTGGAAAAGGAACAGGCTTTGGGTCAGCTAATCTGGCATTCAATTATTTATTTCTTAAAAATGTCTATAATATCTACCCCTTGTCCATCACTCCAACCACTCTGGTCCTCACCCTCTCCATCCAAATTACCCCTTAGCTGCTTTTTTTTGTCACTATTTCCAATCTCCCTCACCAGGCTGACCTTTCTACCCTTTTATGTCATTCCTTGGTTTTAAAAATACATAGTTAATAGGGATGTGTGTGTGTGTGTGCGTGTGTGTGCGTGTGTGTGTTTGGGGGAAGCTGCACACAAGCATTTATTTGGAGGACAGGGAGGCTGCCCAAGCTACAGGCCACTTCAGTTTAAGGCTGAAAGACCCTCTCCATTTCTAGAAAGCTTTTCAGCTCAACTGAATATCTAGCAGGGAATCCAGCTCGGGGAGGGTGGGGATTGGACGCTGTTTGGGGTAGCAAACACTTATTAGCATTCACAGATTTCTATAATGTAGTTTTCCCCGATTACCAATAAACCCCTCCACCCTGACTTAGTTTGTCCTCTGTCCAGACACCTGGCCTGTGTTATTACTTATACTGCTGACTAAACACCACCAATCTTTAAATGTCAGTGGAAATCTCACCTCCTACATGAAACTCTCCTTGACTATTTTAGCCCACATAGAACTCTTCCTTTCCTAATCTTTGGAAACAGTTTTTATCTGCATCACATGACCAAACACATAAAATGCTGTACACACTCATGTGAGTCATCTCCTTCCTAAATGGAACTATAGTGGAGTCATTTGGTTTGTTTCACATTCATTTGTTTTTGTTTTTTAACCCACATTAAGATGACAGGAGGTACTAAATAGTTTGAAAATTGCCTATTATTTTTCCCTCTGTCAATATTGAATATTAAGTAGTTATTTTTCTTTTAGTCCAAGGTCATCTATCAAAAAGCTTATATTAAAATACACTGATAACAGACTCAAAAAGAGGGGGGGGGGGGAAGGGCGGAAGTTAAAAGCATGAAAAGAAAGCATATGGATGGCAAGTAAGCCCATAAAGAGATATTTAGTATAATTAGGCATTAAAGAAATTTCTATTTAAACCAAAATGAGATAGTACTGCTACTATAATGTCTAAAATTAAAAAGATGGATTATCTCAAGTATTGGCAAGGACAAAGAGCGAGGAAGCTCACAGGCTGCTGGTGGAAATTAAAAATGGTACATTTTGGAAAACAGTTTGATAGTTTCTTAAGAATTAAACCTATACCTATCATATGATCTAGCTCTTCCACTTGTAGGAATTTCCTGAAGAAAAACAAAGCATTGTCCATACAGAGATTTGTATTTGAATATTTACAAAGCTTTGTATTTGTCATAGCCAAAACTGGGGGGGGGGAAACCAACAACAAATGTCCATCAAAAGGGGAAGAGATGAGCAAACCATGGTATATAATACTGCTCAGCACTAAAAAACCTAATTTCTGTTATGTTTAACAACCTAAATGGATCTCGAATGCATTACATTAAATTAAAAGAGCCAGAATCAAAAGGCTACATAAAGTAGGATTCCATATGTAGGACAATCCAGAAAAACAGAATAATAGGGATGGTCCCCAGGGCTTGGGAGTGAGGTAAGGGGGCGTCTATGATGGGCAACACAAGGGAATTTTGGTAGGTGATAGAACTATTTTGTATCTAAAAGGGGTGGTGATTACATGGCTATGCATTTGGCAAAGTTCATAGACCTATACACCTAAAAGTGAATTGTACAGTTTGTAAATTAAAGGAAATAAATGACCTCATAATAAAGACTATGTCACCATTTAGCTTTGCATACACCATTACACACTATTATGTTGAGATAAGAAAAAGCAAGAATAGCACCTGTTGATTATTTTATGACAATCCTAAAATATGCTGAGAGAGGTCACAATTTTTTGCTAAACTCAGAATTTCCACTGTTACTAGTATTTAAAAATAAGTGTATTAATCTTACACAATCACCTACACTTACCTAGTCACCCCAGATACCAGGGGTGACTGGTATCAGGTTAATAATGAGAATTTTTTTTCAATAGATGGAGTTACACATATATGTTCATATATATGCGATTTGATACGTATGCTATTTTGTTGTATTGACAGTAAGCTTCAAAACTTCATATGTCAAATTTTCTGAAGGTGTTAACATCACAGATATTTTTACGCTTAAAAATACTGAATTTCATGCCAAAAAAAAAAAAGAGCATTTGAGGGAAGTTTTAATTCATTACTTTATTTTGAAGAAAAGTGCTGCTGAAAGTTATCGTATACTTCAGGAAGCTTATGGTGAACATGCTTCATCTCAAGATACTTGTGAACGCAGGTTTAAATACTTTAAAAGTGATGATTTCAATGTGAAAGGCAAAGAATGTCTAGGTCAAGGGGAAAAGTTTGAAGACCAACAATTACAAGCATTATTGGATGAAGATGCATGTCAAATTCAAAAACAACCTGCAGAAAGATTAAACGTTGTCAGCAAACAATTCCCAGTCGTTTACAAGCAATGGGAAAGATTTTAAAGGAAGGAAAATGGGTGCCGCATCAACTGAACAAAAGACAAATGGAAAACTGAAAACTCATCAGTAAAAGGTTGCTTCAACAGCACAAAAGAAAGTCTTTTTTTGCATCGAATTGTGACTGGCGATGAAAGGTAGATATATTTTGAGAATCCCAAATGCACAAAATCATGGGTTGATCCAGGTCAACCATCAACATCGACTGCAAGGCCAAATCACTTCGGAAAGAAGACAATGCTCTGCGTTTGGTGGGATCAGGAAGGTGTGGTATATTATGAGCTTCTAATCTAAAATCAGGTGAAACCATTAATACTGATCGCTACCGACAACAAATAATCAATTTGAACCATGCTTTGATCATGAAATAACCAGAATGTGCCAGAAGACACGGCAAAGTAATTTTGCTTCATGATGACACACCACCACACACTTCAAAACCAGTTAAAGACATGTTAAAAGATCTTGCCTGGGAAGTATTAACCCACCCGCCGTATTCACCAGACCTTGCTCCTTCAGATTACCACTTGTTCCGATTGATGGCACACACACTTTCTGAGCAGCACTTCAAAATTTATGGAGAAGTGGAAAATTGGGTCTCTGAATGGTTTGCCTCAAAACAAGGAAAGTTCTATTGGGACGGTATCCACAAATCACCTGAAAGATGGGGGAAATGTGTAGCTAGCGATGGACATTACTTTAAATAAAGCACTTTTGATGTTTCTCTTGAAATTACTGTGTTTTCTTTTATTACAAAATCCACATTAGTAACCAGTACACCTGGTACATACCCACTCCCATGTCCCTCTGCTAACCAATTCATTCATTCATTTATTCAGAATTTACTGAACATCAACAATGTACCTGGCCCTGCTTTAATGATGGCAAATGTATACTGGCAAACAGGACAGATAAAGTCCCTACTCTCAAGAAGTTTACATTCTAATTAGGAGAGGTAAGTAAACCAAGGTGATTTCTTATAGGCATGTGCTATGTGCTATGAACACATTGTATGCGGGAAACGTATTTATACGTTTTACTTATACGTTTTACGTTGACTGGTAGTAGAGCGCGGGACACGTATTAATACGTTTTTTATAGACTAGCGGTAGAATGCGGGTAACGTATAAATACGTAAACTAAAGTTATCGTAATTTTACTGAACGTTGCCATTTGCGCAAAAATGGCCCACGCCACCTGTTAGCGTGCGATAAAAACTACCCGCAAACAATGTGTGAAGACAACAAAAGTGTTAGAAGGTTGAAGTGTAGTCACTTGAAAAATCATGGTCAAGGAAGACCTCTTTGAGAGAGTGACATGCAAGTTAATCATAAGGGACAACAAGGGGCAAGAAACCAAAATCTGGAGGCAGACTTCTTGGGAGGGGGAACAGTATGTACTGAGGTCCCCAGAGGGAAGGGGGCATGGTTCATCTAAGCCAGCGGTTCTCAACCTTCCTAATGCCGCGACCCTTTAATACAGTTCCTCATGTTGTGGTGACCCCCAACCATAACATTATTTTCGTTGTTACTTCATAACTGTAATTCTGCTACTGTTATGAATCATAATGTAAATATCGGATAGGCAGGATGTATTTTCATCTCGACCCACAGGTTGAGAACCGCTGAAGCCATAGAAAGGTCAGTGTGCGGAATGAGCTGGGAGGAAACAGATACTAAAAAGGGTGGGCAGGGGCCTGGTAAGTGAGGACTTTACAGACCCTCAGGTACTCCACTCGATGCTGCTTGCAGTGAGAAGCAGCCAGAGGGCTTTATATCAGTCACATAATCTGATGTATGTTGTTAAAGGGTCCACGTGGCAGTTTGTTTCGGTCGGCAAACTCATTAGTCAACACAGCCAAATATCAACAGTACAATGATTGAAATTTCTTTTGAGAGCCAAATTTTTTAAACTTTAATAGGTACATTGTTATTAACTTAATTAGGGTACTCCTAAGACTTAGGAAGAGCCACACTCAAGGGGCGAAAGAGCCGCATGTGGCTCGCGAGCCACAGTTTGCCGACCACAGCTTTAGGACATTCGGTTTTCTTCTCTAAGTCAAGTATTTGTTCCTTCACTTACATGAGCCTGAGGGTGGCTCTGATGCCAGATGTGGAGAGTGTGAGTCAGAGCAGAGGCAGCGCCATTCATGTGTTCGCGTGGTCTAGTGTAAGGTATCAACCCAAGTAGGGAGAGGACGGCCCAGCAGGGACAGTCAGCGCCTGAGTAGGGTAAGGAGGGAATCCTTTGGGGAAGTGTGGCCCTGTGACCTAGCATGCGGAGTTAGACCCCAATCGCAGACAGTAGAGCATCTGGTGGAGGAGGCGGGTTGCGGGGAGGGGGATCCCTGGAGAAATGGCTGATCTGATTCTAGGACTGGCATGGGAAATATACAAGATGGACCTTACGCAAGAAAATGTTCAGGGAAGGATGGGAACATGGCAAAAGGATACAGAAAGCAGCCTGAATGGGTTCCCACTGGCTAAGTCAGAACAATGTGAACATCAACAATGAGGACAGTGACTAACTATAACCAACCTATAAAAAGATAACACTGATGCCATGCAGACATGTTATTAAGTCAACCAAGTTTGATGAAGAATGGGATGTTTATACAGTTTCAAAGTACCTCTTCCCAAAATATCTCCTTAATTGTGAAGGGAAAAGAGGAACTTCACTGTGGAGAAGCAGACAGCACCTGAATCAGGTGATCCAAGTGGACAGGTAATGGTGCAAAGGGAAATCGCTTATTACCTAGCAGGAAGCACTGAGAACAATGCAGCATCACTTCTGTAACATTCCTGCCAAAACTGCATCACCTGAATTTAATCATGAGGAAACATGCGATAAGCCCAAATGAAGGGACTTTCTAGTAAATAACTAGCCTTTAATCTTTGAAAGTGTTGTCAAGTCATGAAATTGTCCCAGACTGAAGGACACTAGAGACATGAAAAGCAAGCACAAGATGCGATTCTGAACTAGACCCTTCAACTAGCAAAGACTTTATTGGGACAACTGGCATAGTCAACCAGAATGATGACTATGAAGTAGATGTTAATTTCTTGACTTTGATGGTTTTACTGTGTTTATGTGTGAGAATGTCCTTGTTTCTTTTTAATAGACTTTCAACTTTTCTGTGTGTGATTATTAAAGTTTTTATACAAAATTCACTCCTACAAAGGCTTCTTCTGTACTGTCTCACATCTGTCTCCTTTTTCCATTACCCCCAACATCCTGCTCCAGAGAAGCAGGTTCCCATCCTCCTGGGCTGTTGCCATAACTTCTTAACAAGGCTCTTGCTGCTCACATCCACCCCACCCCCACTGCCAATTAAGGTTTTTCCAAAGAGCACTTCAGCTCATGCCACTTCCCGTTCCAACATTCCAATAGCTCCTCATTATCTACCAAATCAAGTACAAATTTCTTAGTGTGACTTTCAAGTTCCACTAATTCCAACTAACCTTTTCCAGGCTTTCTTCCCCCAACCTCCTCCATCACAGCCAATCACACAACTCAGCTGGACCACGCCATGTTTTCTGTCCATCTTCAGGGTTCTGCTCAAATAACTCCCTTCACCAGGAAGTGCCCACCCCCAGCTCCTGCAAATTGCTCAAGACTAAGCATAAACACCAAGTTTGACCACCACTGCTCCCCACGCCCCATTTTTCAGGACTTGCCTAGATAATCTTTGCCTGTCAGAATACCCAAAATTGATTTTGCCTATTACATACGTCATTCTGTTTTAGGTGGCAATTTTTGTGTATTTGTTTCAACAACTCCTAATGTGCAGGGTGAGGCAAAGCAGGCTAACAGCTGGGAGTATGTGAAACAAAGAGTTTATTCTTGTATTATTATTTATTAATTATTTATTATTTTCCATAGGAACAACTGTAAACCCACTTTTGCTCCACCCTGTATAAGGTGAGGTTTCATACCGATGAAGTATTCATCATTAATAAACTTAAGTTATAGCCACGGTTATGAATTCACACCCCC
Organism: Myotis myotis; assembly: GCF_014108235.1. Lineage (NCBI taxonomy): Eukaryota > Metazoa > Chordata > Mammalia > Chiroptera > Vespertilionidae > Myotis > Myotis myotis. The sequence continues at coordinate 54,547,819 of NW_023416368.1, forward strand.
AGTTATTATCTCACACTCTCTCGCTAGGTATTAACTTTTTAAATATTCAAATTACCTTTTGTCACCTTTCCTTCCTGAGACTAGAGTTTTCCTATTTCTTGCATAAAGTACAAGCAATTTCTACCTCTTTTCTACATAAAATTTTGGTCTTGGCCATACCACAATTATCATAAATCCAGAGGTTTACAGATCAATTAAGTCTTGGCCATATCAATATTTATTATAAATCCAGAGGTTTACTTACATGCAATTACATTTTAGCTTCACCATTACCTTACGAAATAAAACTCTTAAAACTGAAAACAAAGCCTGCGCTTGACAAGTTTAAAACTAGAAATTCTAAAGTTTAAGGTGAAGACATTACCCATTTAACATGCTTATATCTCCTGGACTTTCATTAATAAATATTGGAAAGTGGTCCACAAAAATATACAATTTAATGGCTATATTTAAACATAAGCAAAGAGTCAATATTTTCATCTTGATTTGAACTTAGTAAATAAAATGATACATTATTTAGCCACAGAGCTGAAATTTTATCAGTAAATAAGTGATATGAACCTAAAGCAATAGCTGAAAGCCTGGGGTAGGGGAGTATTATTTCAGAGAAAAAAATTAATGACAGCAAAGCATTAGGGGAAGTGAAGTGTTACTCCTAAATTTCGGTGATTAATATGACATCTGCTATTACTTTAAACATAACAAGAACAGAAAAGGTCAGACACACCCAGAACTTCAATATTGCAAAAGGCATCAAATCAATAAAAAGTAAATCTCCAGGTCCTCTTTTCAGTGTGTCACCAGGATGAAAACTGCATGCAGTTGAATACTTTTGAGTTGATTTAACTGAAACCATGACTTTTATTAACTTTCTAAGGTACAAAGTAAACAGTTCAAAATGTTTAGATCATAAAAGGTGGGCATACTAACATATAAACCGAGGATACTTGTGATGTTAAAAGCAAAATGCATAAAAGCACATTATACATAGTGATTTGTAGATTAAAATACACTAAAGTTTGCTGTTGTTTTTTAAATAAAAGTATCACCACTTTTAACCAGAAATACCACAGATGAATGAAAGTGAATGAATCATCAGGAGAAGCAAGTCTCATTTGAAGATCATTTCTAATAATATTTAGAATACTAACTTGCAGGAATTCCAGATACACTAGCAACTTCAAAATCAAAATATTATGAAACAAATAATAAGAAAAGGAAAATTCCATCTTTTCATTTCCAAATGACCTAAGTAATCTTTAATAGATTTATTTGTTATAGTAAGCACCAATAATCAATCAATCTCTCCCTCCACCCCAAACCCATCAACCTTTCATCCTTTTCATTACAAAGAGATATTTAAAGCTCAAGGGTTTACTCAAAAAGTTTACTAAGAGTCAGGGCAATCTCTGTAACAAGCTTCTGGAATTCTGCAGGTTTGGGTTTATTATAGAAAGGGAATTTCAAAAAAACTCTAGGGACATTTGAAAAATAAAAAATATTTGTAGGTTATTTACTAAATTGTTTCATTCTATCATGAAAAAAATGCAGCATATATTAAGATAAATACCTGACTGCTTGTCTTGAAAGCTACCGAAATATGCCCTTTGAAATAGTGAACTTTATATTCAAAAGTCTAAGTCTATGTTAGCACTTTTTTATGATGCTATCAAAGTGACTACCCCATCACCATAAACACCCAATGTTATGTCAACAGAAAAACCTGTTTCCAAAAGGAATGGTGTAACTTAAAAGGATAAGAAATTCATAGTAAGTGTCAAATTTTGCAAAAAGAAAGATCTGATTTTAAAAATCCTGCTTTTCAAAGTAAAATGATAGGCCACGCCTACTGGCTTTTAGTTTTAAATGGTAAGTGATTTTTCTATACGGACCGCCCTGGAAACTGCAGAGCTAGACTTGTGATTAAAACATACTTGAAACTACATTACTAGTAGCAAATGTGTTAAGGGGTGAAGACCCTTAGAGAGCATATATTTCAAGTCATTCTCTTTAAAGAAACTGAGGCTGGGAGATCTCTGACTCACTCAAGGTTAGTTCTGTTGTGTCCAAGCTGGCAGGGGAATGCCAATCTACATGACACAACGAGGTCCAGTGTCCACCCTGAACTTTACATTCAGCTTTTGCCATAATTTACTTTACAATGTGGCACGCGGACGGACATCCATTCACTGGAAATTATTAACAGACAGATGACTTTTGTCACCACTCCCACAGAATGCCCAGAGCCTGCAAAGTGCAACACACACTTCTCAGCCATTACTCATTTTTGCCAGCTTGAAAATTTAATCTGGATTAGAATCATTTTTCTTATTTGAATAGGGCACTCCTTCCGTGGCATAACAGCCAAGAAGGCTAACACAAATAAAGTAATATCTTTCTGTTTTGTTAACTACCACTGGGTGTATCCAATAGCAGAGACCAGTGATTTTCAACTTTTGGAACTCAAGACACATTTCCCCTCCTAAAATGTACTGAGGATACCAAAGAACTTTGGTTCCTATTAATTATATCTACTAATATTTACCATGATTAGAAATTATAGCTAATATTTATTTTAAATAATTTGAAAATAAGTCATTACATGTTAACAAATACATTGTATGTGGTGACATGATATGTTTTGGCTCAAATATATAAAGAAACTCTGGCCCAATACAGATATGTTGTTGGAAAAAGAAGGAGCATGTCAATGGTCTTTTCAGATAAGCGCAGATATGATTCTTTTACACTCTAGTGAAAATTGACAGTAAGTAGTTTCTTAAAAGTGAGGTGCAATGTGGAATCTGAAAACATGGATATCTCTGAACTTTTCTTACACTATTCCATTAAAATTCATTGGTCTATCTTCCATTTTCAATGGGTCTTCAAAGGATGCATAACTTTTGACCTCATGAAACTCCTGAGGTCTCAGGAACCTCAAACTGTATTTTGAGGTCTACTAGAAAACAGTTTAATAGAGTTCAACCAAAAGATTAAGAATGCTATAAAACCTACAGCAGTTACACACTGCCTTGATCCTTTACAACCCTTAGTTCATTAATTTATTCAACATTCTCTGGAGTGGGGTATCATCATTATATATTAAGAAGTAGGCAAAAATGTTGGATTTTGGTCCAAAAGACACAAAATAATGAAGCTTGGATGAGGTTAAATTAAATATTACAACATAGACTAAATTCTAGAAAAAGACCTAAATTTCCTCTGATCTTTGAGCTTTATGCTGAGAATGATCAAAACAAATAGATTCGGATAATATCCACCAGGGAAAAACTATAAAGAATTAGTCATCTATAAGAGACTTCAGGCCGCCGCCGCCGAGACCAAGATGGCCGGGAGACTCGCCACCTTCATCAAGGATGCCTGGGCCAAGGAGCCGGTGCTGGTCGCGTCCTGCGTCATCGGGAGCCTCTCTTTGCTTCTGCCCTTCATCAGCCCCTTCACCAAGTACGCCGTCATGATCAACAAGGTCACACCCTACAACTACCCAGTGCCCGTCCGAGATGATGGGAACATGCCTGACTGCCCAGCCACCCCCAGGACCCCCAGGGCCCAAGCCTGGAGTGGCTGAAGAAACTGTGAACTCCCCTCCTTCTCTCCCCCCAACCCCCACACACTGACAGGGAGGTCCCCTCCCCGGTGGCCAATAAAATGTGAAAACCGAAAAAAAAGAAAAAAAAAAGAGACTTCAAATAACAGAGCTTTGATATTAACATTTTTGGAAAACATTAACTAGCACACAATACCAGCATATATGTAAATGAATACACTCTGACTATAGTAACACATATAGAGAGAATTTTAGAATACTCAAAGAATACTCAAAGAGACACCAGATAACACCTCCAGTGCCCACAAATGCAGGGTAAGTTCAAGGTCACTGATTCACAGTAACATGTTTCAGGCTAGGCCAGTGGTCGGCAAACTGCGGCTCTTTGGCCTCTTGAGTGTGGCTCTTCCACAAAATACCGACTTCTGCGCATGGGCCATGAAGTTTCAATCGCACTGTACATGCGTGCCCGCACGTGGTATTTTGTGGAAGAGCCACACTCAAGGGGCCAAAGAGCCGCATGTGGCTTGCGAGCCGCAGTTTGCCAACCACTGGGCTAGGCCATCAGGAGGTGCTTCATCAGTCAACTAAAAAAGCATAAATAGAAATGCAGTAGCAAAATTTTGGTGCCCAATCACAAGTGTTTTAATCAGAGTAGAACTTACTCATAAGAATTATCAATAAATACTTTTTAACTATGTACATAATACTTTTTAAAAATTTTTGTCAAATTTCATATCATGAAGAAAAAGAAAACTAAAAAAAATGGAAACTAAAGGTTGTGAAAACACTTAAGATTTAACTAAATTAACAGTCATAGCTAAAATGTATACTAGTATAAGGTATGGTACATACCAGGTGATATTCAAAGGGCTTCTCATAAAGTAAATCTATTTAATTCCCTTTTTTCAGATAAGAAAACTACAGCCCAGGGAGGTAAAGGGAGGTGCACAGGAACGTGAAGCAGTTAAGTGGCACAGCTGGGATTTCAACCAGGGCAGCTCAGCTCTTAACTACCAGGCTACATTCCCTCAGACCAACCCACTGAAAATAACATTGCTTACCTAAATATCTACATTATGTACCAAATTTCCTTAAGTAAATCAGAGCACTAGCAGAACATGGGCTGAGTTTGGTTCTGATGAACGCTAGGCTAGCTCCTGTCTCCTGTTAAAATTTGAATTTAAGAGAGAGAGGCAGTGCTAAAATGTAAGAATGTATCTTTTATGGAATGTTTGCTTCCATAAAAGCAAGAGGAATCAGGTTTTAGACAATGATGAGAAAAAGAATGCACAAATTAAAGTTTTTGCTCTTGGTTTGCAAAAACACAAAAACAAAATAGAAGGACAGAGACACAGGAACACACACATAACCTATAGCCTGGTCATATTACCCACGAAATTAATTATTTAGGAAAATATCCATATATTCCTAGATGCCAAAGGAAAGAACTATATCTAATAACTCCGTTCTTTATATGTCCAATAAAGGAATCATTTATTACAACCATGTAATAAAAATAGTACTGAAGCAAAGTCCAATGCAAGCATTCATTATATAATTTAGAACCACCCTTTAGTCATATCTACAACCTCTTCCTTGTTTTTCTAAATATATACAGTATGCTATCTGCAATGAGGAAAGCCAAGAGATATTTTACAGTAAGTTATGTATGTCTTCTTGCAGATCTTACATTATAAATATACTAATTCAAAACTGCAGTGACATATTTCTCTTCCAATATGAGTAAGAAAGCAAGACTGTCCACTTAGTAATTTTAGCTGTGCTGAGTCTTTAAAGCCCTCAAATGTTAAGGAAATGGTTTATTTATATTAAAAAACCACAACTTACATACAATTAACCTAACCAGAAAAGGACAGGGAGGGTGGGGAGCTTGAGGGTAACAGATTTGAGGTTCAATTTCATTTTTCACAGCCAATGAAGTGATTAAGAAAGAAAGCTAAAAAAAGGAGGAAGAAGAAGGAAAAGAGAAAAAGAAGACTAAAACCACAAAGAAACTAATTTAAAGCAACTTTAGTGAACCAGTACACAGCTAAAGAAAAAAAATAATCTGGCGCTAGTTTGCTAAAGTAAACCTAGTAACAGGCAGCAGAAAACAAACTTTTTCCAAAGACCTACAGCAGGCAGCGTGGCAGCAGTGGGTCGGGGGAAACACCTATATACGCTCCTTCAAAACCAACACAAATGTTTTCTCAGAGATTTTAGGAACTTTTTATTTCTCCATTTTTAAAGAAGTAATAACATTCTCCCAACAAGCAAGGGGGAGGGTGGGGGGAGACACACCCTAAATGACCATCCTGAATATATAAATAAGACAGTAAACTGAAATGTGCTTCATTTGTCAACTGTAAATGAAATGCTAGCCTTTCACCTTGTATAAAGCCATGATTTTCAAAAGGGAAGAAAAAGCCAACTTACCTTGATACATTTTCTGGAATGTACTCTAGGACCGGATAGCCATCGCTTCTCCGAGATGCCAGGTCACTGTGGGATTTCCACGACTCCACCAAGGTATTGACAGGAGGAAAGGAACTCAGGTGCTGGAAAGATTGGTCTCTAGCCGCTCGTGACAAAGATATTGTACCTTGAGCACCAATCCTGTAGTGAAAGGACTGTCCACCTGAGTTCACACCAACAATGGCAGAGGACGGGATGCTGGCCTCTGGGTAGTAGCTCCCGTCATCTGGTTCCTGTTTAATCCCCACGGGGAAGCCGCTGCCTTCGCAGCTACCATCGAAGCCGGGCACAGGCGGGCCTAAAATTCCTGATAGAGAATAATAGTCTTTATCATCCATAAAAGAAAAATAGGAGCTATCCATGAATGGAAATGGGTTCACGGTCGGATTCCCTTTGAAGGAGGTGCCTGAACACGAATGCTTGGTTGATTCTTGTTTTATTGGTACTGAGAATGGGGAAGCGGGATTCATCTTGCTATTTCCTCTTAGACATGAGCTGCTAAAAACTCCATCTGGCTCTGGTTTTATGTACGGGACGATGTTCAGCTGGCCCGTCACACCGTTGGAGGTGGCATTCTCTGCTTCCTCTATCTTGGGAAAGGAGACCTCATGAGCACCTTTCTCGTGTGTGTCTGGGCTGGAAACCACGTCCCGGGCCGCACTGGATCCCAGAGGAGTGCCTGAAGCAGTGTAGCTGAAGGCATTGCTAACAGGGCTGCAGATGGACCCCACGGTGCTAGCAGTTGGACTGGAAAGCGTGGATCTGTTATTCGTGTTGGAAGGGCTGGAAACGGAGCACCTTGAGTTGTTGATATTGGCCGGGCTGGACACTGCAGATCGCAAAGTGACATTTGGGCTGGAGACTGGAGATTTTACACTGCAGTGACTTGGAGGGCTGGAAACTGGGGATTTCATGCTACTTAATGGACTTGAGAGAGGAGAGCCCACATTGCTAGCATGCGCTGGGCTGTGCGACCTGGAACCTCGAGTCTCGATATTCGGGGAGCAGGTCAAGGGGGTCCCCTGGGTGATAGGGCTGTGCACTGTGAAACTGCCAAAGCTGGCCGAGGTGGAGGACACAGAGCTGAGTCCAGCGGGGCTGCACGCTGAAGATGTCATGTTCAGAGGGCTGCAAACAGATGGGCTCTTCTCATGACACAGGAGAGGGCTTTTAACGATGGCACGCATGACCCCGCCATTTACAGAGCTCCCCGAGTCAGCCACGAACGATCTCAAGGGCCTGTTCATCCCTGCAGTGGAAGGACAATGGCCGTTTTCTTTATAAAATTTCACCAACTGTTCAACATTCTGATAAATCTTTGCTGGACTCAGGCTTCCTTGCTGGTTCTGCGGATCATAGGTGTACTCAGCATCTCTAATAGAATCCATGTATAAACCCATGGACTCAGCTACAGTTACTGAAAGTTCCTTAGATTCCAGCTCCGTTTTAATATCAGATGTTAAAATCCCAGGCCGATTATTGTCTTGCTGAAGGCAAGGGAGTAGTTCATGTTTTTCTTTGCTGCTTCCTTGAGTACTGTTGTTTGGAATAGCACCGGAAACACAGCTTACATTGACAATCTCCATGTAGTTGTTCTCATCGGTCCTCTCTGTAGGTCCCAGGGATGAATGATCCACAGCCTGAGAAACTTGACCCCACCGTCTTTCCATATCTAGACCTTCAGGGAGACTGTGGTAGCCTTTGGTCTCCATAGCTAACAAATAAATTTACATTAAAAAATCGAATTAGAGTCATTTATAACATTACTCTAACATTATTCTTAAATTCCATTTACTAAGCCAGCAATTTTCAACTGGTGTGCCGCAAGAATTTTTAAAACGTGCAATACCTGACTATTTTGTCAGGGGCCCTGACCTTTTTTGCTATTCGATTGTCAAGTAAAAACATGACAACAGCCAACAAAACAACAGCCGTCCAGTGTGAATGAATCAAAATTATACCTATTTTTATCAGATAGAGACAGACAAAAATAAAACATATTTTTGGGTGTGCCACAGAATTTTAGTAATTAGTATGTGTGCCAGGAGATGAAAATGGTTGCAAATCGCTGTACTAAGCTATAAGTGCATATTCTATTTATTATAAGCAACACTTGTATTAAAATTGTTACCTGACTAGGTGCTGATACAACAGAGTACTGACTGTAACTTGTCCAGAAGCCAAGTTACAGCCAGTAACCTGACTATAAGAAGCACATATGAAACTACTTTTCATCCAAGTAAGAGTAACATATTTCTATAACACAGCCTTTAGAGTTCACAAAGACTATTTACAAATGCTAACTTATTTAATATTCAAAGTAATCCTGGGGACCATGAAGTAAACAAAGAGGAAACTGAGGACTTAGTGAGGTAGGTGGCTTGCCCAAGGTCAAAGGCATAATAAGTGACAAAGGCAGGTTTAAAACTAAATATTCTAACTCCAAAGCCTTTTGAATCTTTGGGGTATATGGAAGATACTTCCCATATCTAAAACATGGCTTTATTAAAAATAATAAGAAAATGCAATTAATGCTACCATTTCCCAATATAAAGTTATGGAGTAAATTATCACAGGAAAAACAGTAAGATTTTTAAAAAATTGATTGTGATCAAGATAATTTAATGTCAAGTCTAAAAAGTAAAGATTCATCTATCCTGTTTAATTAAGATGGTCCAAAGCTCAGAGGGGCTATGTCGGGAATGACAGGACTCTTCTCTGTATTTCAGTCCAGGTGAGGACTCTGATGTGCACCCTGACCTGGTGGTGTTCCTCCTTCTAAAAAGACTCCCAACAGACAGACAGTTTCAGTCTCCACTGTAAATGGAGGAAGTTCAAGATGGGTCCTGACAACTTATGTGTTCATTCATTCAACAAATACTTACCAAGGGTGTGCTACATCCTGGGCCTACAACCAATCACTGAATCTATGGTTCTAAAGAAAACAGGCACAGTCCCCATCCTCAGGGAGCCCGCAGGATTGTTGTAGCTATACAATCATATCCATTGGCTCTCTCTATATATATTTCATTGACATAATAATTGTAATAGGCTATATTTATATAATTCTTATGCATCACATAATTCAATGCAATATTATAAGCCTTTCTCAAACATTAACTTATTTACCCTTATAAGTATAAACAATCCTTTAAAATTGGTAAAAGTATTATCCAAATGATACAAGTGGGGAAACTGAGGCACTGGGCACACAGCTAAGTGGCAGAACTGGAATTTGATCCCATGTCCTCTCTCCATGGTTATCTCAACTTGGCACCACTGACGTTTTGGGCCTGATAATTCTTTGTTGTGGAGGTCTGCCCCATGCACTGTAAGATGTTTAACACATCCCTGACCCTTTCCCACTAGATGCCAGTAGCAGTCCCTATTGTCCCCAGTTGTGACAACCAAAAATGTCTCCAGACATTGCCAAATGTTCCTGGAATGGGGGGAGAGGGGATTCCTCCACACTCACCATTGAGAACTGCCACATAAAGAAAACTAACTTATTCTGAGTAAAAATTTCATTTGTACATTGTTATAAACCTCCTAAAATTATTATGCATTTTTCAAATCCTTTCAGTTGTGTAAACAAACTATGACCCAAGTGAAGGTCCTGATCTTAAACGTGCCGTTTCTACAGATCTGTGCACAAGCATTACTTTAGGCCTCTCATCCTTTCCCCTGCTTTGCCACTCACACCTTCATTCTTCCTACCTTCCTCTCATTACAAAGAGACTAGGGAGCCCTTTTGTTACAGAACTTGTATTAATTGACACGCAAAAATAATGCTGACTCTACCAAATAAATTGGCAATAGCTATGAGAGGGCTCTATAATGAAATTTAATGCCCAAATCGTCTGCTATTGTAACTACTTTAACTTTTCTGTATTCTACAGTAGAATGTAAGGTCCCAGAAGGCAGAAGATTTATAAATTTCACCAGTGCATCCCAAGCTAATAGTACAGTGAAAACAACAACAAAAACACACAAAAAAAACGGAACCATTATAATCAATACTAATTTAAAACCATACATAAAAGCCTGCCAATTATGTAGCCTCCTTTTACTTAAAGAGCATTAGTCTATAAATTCCTAATAAAAAATGAATCCACAAAACACTGGAAAATAAATCAAATTTCAGAGGCTGAGGTGGTTATCTGGTAACTCCAGCCAAAAAATTCAGTAAGGATAAAAGCCAAGTAAAAGTTGAAAAAACAACAACAACAACAAAACACACACAAAAACTACCACTAGTGAAATGGGATAGAAATGGCTACCACTGGCATTTTCTCCTTTACTAAAAAACCATTTAGTCATAGTCACAGGTTGAAAAGGACCAGAAAACATCATATGCTTTTTCAACTTCTACCTAAGAATATTCTGTCCTCCCCTTACCAAACTTGAAGGGATGTATATCTAAGGTATAGATGTTTTGGCTCCAAATTCATTAAACACCACAAGTAACATGGCTGTCTATTCGTGTTCAAAACTGAACACCTTCTGTGTATCACCACTCGCTCCTCAACCCAGTCCCTCAGCCCATGATCCCTGTTTGGTAAACTGCTCCACCCTCTCCCCAAATGCCTGGAATTCACCCTTGCCTAAGTACCTTTACTAAAGGCCTCCACAGACCCACCCCTCCCCACTTCCACACTGACAGCCTCTCCCCAGGTCCTGGGGAACGGGCCTACCTTCCCGGAGTCTGAAGGGAAATCTCCATGCAGATCCCTCTCCAAAATTCCATAGTTCAAATTCTCCTTCAGAAAGGATGATCACTTACTGCATTTTTAAAGGCTCCCAGTGGAAATTTGCAGCTAAAACTCCCGGGCAGCTCCACAGTGCAGAAACCTGTTTCCCTTTGAATCCAGAACACCTACTGATATTCCAAGGGAGGTTTTTCATCACTCTGCCCTAAAGTAGGAATCATAGCTCAGATTTATGAATCCTCATGAAGATTTGAAGAGAATCTATATGGGAGATGGCAGGCAAGGACAATCATAAACTACAAGCAAGCACCTTATCAGCTAACATCATGCAGCTGAGCACAACTTTTCAAGTCCTGTTTAGCCATCCTTAAACTCCCTTAACAATAAGATAATATAGCCTGCATTTCACTACGTTACTGACAGGGCTATCATTATAGAATTTGCAACAGGCTTTGCTGAAATCCAAATTAGCTTTGTAGGTATTCTCATCTATCAACCTAAGGCACCTCTCAACAAAGAAAACAGAGTAAAGGTTGGCAACAGTCAAACAGAAAAATAGAGGGCATCAAGCACCTGTATGGCTTCCACTGGAAACACTTTTAAAGATCAGATGTTTTCAAAAAATAGATTTACTGAAATATTTTACTCTGAGTTCTCCCTATTATTTTAATTCATCTTCTCTGTAAAGAAATGTATCCGGTTAGAAATTTGTTTCCTATGTTGTCCAGGAAACCCAACTTTTTGTCCTTTCGGAATTGGCATAATGACCATGGTGGTTTCAAGAGAATTTCGGTCAACTCAAACTTACTAGTGAATACTAAAAATACTAGTTGGTGAATATGATTCTCATAGAACTAACTTACTATCCACAGGGTAAAGGGACAGTTTTTTATTACTAGCCTATAGGATACTGGTATAGAAACCTAGCTTATATAAAATAAAATTTGTCTCCCTTACAATGAAGATTACAACAGAGACCTTCTCTGGACAAAGTAAAAAAACGACTAGAACCCTTTAATTTTCATGTGAATGGCCAGGTCACAAAACATAATGGAAATTTCACATAAGAAAAGTAAGGGCAAGCTCTGCTAGAAGTTCTACCTTAAGCCATATGTATGCTCTTAAATACTATTTTTGCAAAGGAAAAATCTGACTTTAAAATTTTGTCTTATACCCTGTATTAAATTGTCCTTTTCCATAAGGAAGTAGTTTTTTTTTTTCAGAAATATTAACAGAAACTCCTGCAAATTTGTATTTTATCTGAAAACATTTTCACTTTTAATATCCCCCATAGTTCCATTTTAAATGCATCATTTTCTATAGTTATTTCACTATAACAAGGCATCTAAAAGACCAGAATCTTTAAGAATGACACAATTTTCACTGGTTGCATAGTTGTAAGTTTGTTGTATGTAACTATTTTTCTGTCATTCCCACTACAGAACCATGATTATGTTCCCCTCCTTTACAGATGAGGTAAATGATAGAAACCTGCCCAAGGTCACCTAAGAGAGCAGGAGAACCAGTTAGAACTGCGCACACCTGATTTCTATTCACTCACCTAATTCACTGAGCCACCTGATCTTTCCAAAATCCCCAAACAAAACTATTTCTTCTCCCTTAAAGGAAAAAGCTCGCCTTTAGATTATTTTTAAAAACTTCTCTCCTCGACCATTTCCATGATAGCATGCCATGAAGTCACACATAAAATTAAAACTTCACAGCAGAACTTCACAGATGGAGAACGCTGTTATCATTACTATGTAAATATCATCAATAACAGCACCTAGAGAAATGGAAATAGTGCATTTGGAATTCAGCACTTTCCAAAATTTGCCTCCTATGAAGTAAAAGTTTTCCTAACTTCTATGAAATAGTTAAAACCGAGGGTGCCATAAACCATTATGATTTAAACCTGATTTTTAAAAATTCAGTAGGAGAAGTCATGCACCTAAATCCAGTAGAAGGGTCCGGGGTGACACCAAAAGAAGCTCCATCCCTTTTCCCCTGCCTTCAGAATTCCAACTGATGCCACAGAAAGAAGAGCCTCTCTCAAGAGTTTCATGAATACCCAGGAATGGGGAATTCACGAATTTCCAGAGCCTCCTTCATGCAGGATCTATCAGGATCTCTATCTCCTTCAACTGCCCTTAATAAGCTACACCTCCAGCTATGATTTGGGTGTTTCTGCAATTGATAGAGGAGAGAAATATCATTCAAAGGTCCTTTAAAAACTGTACAAGGAGAAGGACCCGAAATTCATCCTGGGGAAAAGGAGAAGGGTGATGATAGACCTCCCACTGCCAAAAGCGGCTGAAAGCCGCTTGTTAGAGGGCATTTATCCAAAGTGGCCAAACTTTCCCAAAATAGTCCTCTGGCAGCCAAAGGGGGGAAAAAGTGGAAAACCAAAACAAAACAACAAGCACACAGCCCCATACCGACCGTGCCTCCGAATTACGCAGCCACTTCTCCCAGCAAAGTGCACGCTCCCGCGCCACGGCCGCACGCCCGGGCCGGCAAGCGGCGCCCCGCCGCGCACCCCCACACACCTGCCTCGGCCGGGGTCCGTCTCGGCGTCTACCTGTTGCAGCGCTCGCCAACGCCACGACACTCCAGCTGCGGAGCCCCCCCAAATCCAACCACATCCAGGCCAGCGACTGCCGCTCCCCTGTAGCGGGAGCGCCCGAGGAGGCAGCAACGCTCTTGCACCCAGGTGACTGCACGGGCTTCCTCCAGCAGCCTGAAGTTGGCTAGCGTCTCCCCCGTCCAATGACACCCCGGGCGCGGAGGGGCGGAGAGGACCCGGCGGGGCCAGAGGTAGGAGCTGGGCCAGGGCGGGCGAAATGGGGAGGGAGAGAGGAGAGAGGACGGGTGGAAGCCCGGAGGGGGAGTGGGCCCTTTTTAAAGCGGGTCACATGTCCAGATAAAGTTCAGGCTGCTATCCCGCCCCCTGAGCCCTTGCTATTGGCCCAGGGGGAAGCCAGGCTCCACGCTGCTTGGGCGAGGATGGCTTCTCATTGGGCAATTGTGGCTGTCAGTCACCAGGAGGACGACATGACTGATACAAAGTTGCTGCGACACAGCCTGGACTCGGCGGCTCCCTTAAAGCCGCACGGGCGACTGGGGTGCCCAGCAGCGGCTACGACACCAGGCAGCAGGCCCCCTGCGCACGCTGACCCCCGCCCCTCGCTCAGCAGCCCTCAGCTTTCTCGCGCCACCTGGCTCTCCTGCCCACCCTACGATAGCTGAAAAGACATGCAAAGTGTGGTGACGCGTCAAAGTCGGCTTTTCCGAGAGCCAGTCAAGGTGTAATCCCCTCACGCTCTCCACCTGCAGCGCCAGGTGAAGGGCAGCCCTGGCCCAGACTCCACCCGCAGCGTCCGCTCGCAGGGGAGGACTCCCGCGGGGGCCGCACCGACCCCCAAGGTCCTCTCCACGCCCCTTTCCTGGGTTTCCGAGTTACCTCTCAGCAGAGCAGCCGCAGTGTCCGCTGCCAGCTTGCAAGAGGATCACGTTCCCACTTGATTTGAATTTCCTTGTTTTAACCGTGCAGGAAAAGTGGGTGATTTCAGCGTCGCCGAGCCTTTTAAACACAGCCTCTCACCCACTTCCTCACCCCCCCCCCCAACCAAAAAAAAAAAAGTACCAGGGTCAGGAGCTGCTGCTCTCTCTCCTTACAATTTTGTTACTGTCCTTACTACTTTAGCGTTGGATTTTTCCACTAGTTCAATTAGAAAGAAAAGCCTTCGGTCGAGGACATTCACTTCTTTATAATGGGTGGCAGTGGTTGCATATAACTAGGGGGAACATACAGAAGAGGGGGAAGGAACCGAACTGTTTTCTAAGGATATGGCATCTGCAAGAAGAAATGTCCGATTCCCTCCAACCGCCCCTACCTCAACTCTCCTCCCGCCCACCCAACCTCTGGACTTCTTAACTCCGATATCTAAGGACGTTGAGGGTCCGCGTGTGCGGCTCGGTTTTAGGCTCCCAGCTGGCTCCAAATCAGCACCAGTGACGTACACGCCTAAATCTGGTACCCTGGCCCTCGGCGACCTGCCTGCAGCCGGGCGCCAGCAGCTGCTCAGCCTCCCGCCTCACCCTCGCCCCGCGCCCGCGTTAAGTCGTGGGGAAGGCGTTCACCCTGTGCCCAAAGGCCCCTCTTCGCCTTACAGTTAATTAAGCTTCGGGATTTCGGACCCTGAAAGCAAGAAGACTCAAACTTCCAGCCATTGCAGGCAGGGAACTCCTTGCTAGCGGAGGCGACGGAGACGGCGCGGGAGAGCTGGTCCCGACGCCTCCTCAGGTGTTCGGCATTCCCCTGCGCAAAGCGACCCCCGGTGCCCCAGGTGCCGGGAGTCCCGGCCAAGAGTCCCGACTTTCCCGAGGGGCCCGCCGTCACTCGCGCTCTCCCAGCCCGGCAGCAGTTGTGCGTCGATCGCACTCGGGCGGAGCACAGGCGGCAGGCAGGAGCGAGGAGAGTCCCGGAGCTGGCGCCCGGGCACGCGAGGAGGCGGCTGCTCAGCCTGCGCTGCCAAATTATTCATTATTAAAGGAATGGACGTGCCTGTTTTACTAAGTTTTTACCTCCTTTACGGAGAGCCCATTTTACCCTGGATCTCAGCTTCTGGCAAAATCTAGGTTAGAACCGTGCAGGGACAGCCGCTGCGATCGCTTGCTTGCCCGCGCCCAGCAACCCTGCCCAGAGGCGGCCCAACGGGCACCTCGTCTGCCCGCAGCCCACCTCTGCGTGGACCCAGCCTTCACCAGGGTCGCCCCTGAGCTCCCCAGTTCCCTTCCCATTGCTGTCAGTGCAGTGACTCGCTGCACTCACCTTTTCTAGGACATGGTGGGGAGGCTGGGGCGCGGGTGGGGGGGCAGCGAGACTCCCGCCGCCGCCGCCGCTGCTGCCGCCACCAGCAAGTCCAATGTTAGCAGATCGGCAATAAGGATGGAGAGGATGGTAATCCCGGCGGTCGCCCTTCTGACGGTGGGTAGAGCAATAGAGCAGTAGTGTTGTTACCCCGCAGGAGCAGGCGAGACGCCGGTGCCAAATCGCTCAGAGGGGGACGCGGGCTCCCGCGCGCCCCTAGCAGCGGCGGCTGGCCTCAGGCGGGCGCCTCTTTGGGGCTTCTGGTCTCCCGGGCGTTGACGGCGGCCCTGGGAGCCTGGAAATTCCGCGGGGTGATCCCGAGTGGGCTGCCCCGCAGCGCGGCTCTCCGCGCCCCCTCCCCGGGCCTGGGGTGGCCAGTGACAGCTCGGACGTCGGAGTGTGTGTGTGTGTGTGTGTGTGTGTGTGTGTGTGTGTGTGTGTGAGGGGGGTGGGGGGGGAGGCCGCGAGGGGAGCTCTCGGCGCCGCGGCCCCCTCCGCGGGTCAAGCCCTCACCAGCAGGAGAAGGTAGCAAAGCGTACAGACACCGACTGGTGGGAAACGGGCTAGGGGTGGCAGGGGCCGCCCTCCCACCCCGGCTTCAGGTAGGGAGGAGGCCTAGAGAAAACGGAACCCCAGTGCACGAGCACCCCACCCCTCACTCGAGGTCCCCCCCCCTCCCCAAGTCCGGCCCTGACCTCAAGCCCCAGCCTCAGGTGCAGTTCCCACCTGCGGGGGACCGCGCGGACTCAGGACTACGCCTTGGGGGCGGGAGGGAAAAGTTTCTTTTCCTGCTCCCTCGCTGCCCACCCGGGGAGGCAGCATCTCTCCTCCTCCTCTGGGGTTTTCTGCGCCTCTGCCCCACCCCCACCATGGGGGGGCGCCGAGGACCCACTGCGTTTTTGCGCGCGGGGGCGCTTTGGGGGAGGGGTGAGTAGCAACGGCCGCCACTGGTCCCCTAGCTCTGACAGCCGCCGAAACGCGGACGGCCGCGGGTCCCGGGAGCTAACGGAGGCAGGACCCCTTCCCCCTCGGCTCCCGGAGCGCCGCGCGCCCCCGCGCCGCCCCGCGCGCCCTCGCGCCTGCCGGGGCAAACACCTACGCAGACGCGAAAGTGAAAGGGGGGCGACCGAGCTGGGAGGGCGGCGGGTGGCGCGCGCCGGCGGGAGCGCGCGGTGGGGTGGCGGGGCGGAGGATGGAGCGATCCAGGGATTCTCCTGCTCCCACTGCCCTGCGGAGCTGCCTCCTTGCTTCGAAGCTTCCTTGCAACCCCAGGTCACCTACACCCCGCTTCACGGATCACCCCATCTGGGCATGTATGTGTTTGTGCGCGATATGGGTCAGCCCAGACTGTTCCACCGCACTGGTACACTTACCCTTGGTGGAAGATTGGGATGGGGATAGGGGGTGCCTTATGCATGTCACTACTACTTACAGCCTCCTCTGCTTGCTGTCCTTTATGACTTAGGTAAACCCAGAGAAATGACCACATACACCCCTGCTCAGGTTTAATATTTCCTTTTCCACAGGCTGTATTGGAACCCCGCCCCCCACCCTGCCTAATTCTGGGTTCTTTCACGTTTTCTTTCGAAATAGCTGTGAAAATTGCTAATCCCTTCCCACACTAAGCCCTGTTAAATACCCAACTGCCCTGTTGAAACAATCACTACCTTTCTTTGACCACATTCCGACTGTCTGAATATCGACCTCCCATTTCATCCATCACCCACCCAGTCAGTGTTGGCAGTACTTAATTCTTAGATGGCTCAAAGTGGCATTTTGGCCTCTAGCAAAATGACCTTTTGCCTCAGTTTCCATATTTGTAGGGAATGTAGAATCCTTAAAACATTTTTAGGTGAACTCAAAAAAATAATAATAATGTATTTTAAAATTAGCATATTAACATATATTCAATGAAGTTTTAAAAGAAGCACTATTTAAAAGTTTACTGACTACAAAAACTGGTTTTTGAAATGCATCAAATATTAGATGGATTGAGATTGATGGGTTGATAAAGTAGACAGAGGGATAATAGATATGTGATAAAGTATACATATAGTATAATATTAATGGTAGATTCTAAGTGGTGGGTATACAGGTATACACTGTAAAATTCCTTCAACTTTTTTGTAAGTTTGAAATTTTTCATAATGAAATGCTAGAGAAAACCCTTATTTGTGGTAAACAAATAATGTAAATTTCTGTTTAGAAAATTGATCAATTAGTAGTTCTTCCCTCTTTACAAAATGATTTACCATACACATTCTATACCTAGGTACCCCACTGCTACTTTGTCAATAATTCCATTACAGACTGCTTGGTGGGGATCAGACTATTGTATTATAACTAGAACATTTTAGAATTTGGAAGATTTTTCTTGTGTTGTTTTTTTTTTATGTTCGTGTCCATTCTCATTTTTTTTTTTATCTTCCCTGCCTTTAAAAGTTTATTATAAAACTGAGATTGAATTCTTCACCATCTATGGATATTCTTTTGAAACTTTTTCACACCAAAATAGCTTCAGGAGATGGTCCATATGTCCATCCATATCAGCTTCTACTATCCTTTGGGAGAGATGTCAAGGGGTCTTGCAATTAATAATGGGTAAAACTTTGCTTTTGGATATCTGAGTATCTAAATATTTTCCCAAACATTTCAACAATTAAATTTCCATCTTCTCTTCATTTTCTTTTGCTGGCTGTAAGACAAGAGGTGGCCCTGTGCCACTCTTGAAGGGAGAACAGTTCCAGGATAAGATGTGTGGTTCCCTCATCTGAGGAGAAGGTAACATTGATTTTGCTAAGAATCAAAGATAGGGATGCAGGGGTTTCTGGTTATTTGGATTACTTTCCATTCCAATGCTCATTAATAAAGAACCCAATCAACTTTAAAAAGTGTACACCCAGAAATGTCATTACTTGTTCTTAAGGCTGTCCTTTAAAAAAGTTTGTTCTTTTCATCCTTTTAGATATGTATATATTTTTTTCTTTGCAAAAGAAAGGAAATGTTTGTGTGTGTGTGTTTTTTTTTTTTTTAAGAGAAATAAGAATGAAAGGAAAAGCACAGAAAAGGACATTAACTTCATCTGCAAATGGTCAGAGACTACTTACAGCTGCCAAATAGTCTTAAATCTTGAAGTGGCATCAGATATCTCCCTTTTGACAATTGTTCACCCTTAGTTCCAGTCTCCGCACCACTGGACACCTCCTTCCCTCAGCCCATTAGTGTCAAACTCCCTGAGGTTTGCCACATTAAAGTGCAGGACTCAGCATTTGCAATTGACATGTGACATCACATCCTCTATTATATAACTTCAGATACAAAGCCTAATATAATCTAAGTGTGTGTCAGAAAAAAATTCTCCCTTCCTCTTTAAGTTTTAGCAAAGTCAACCATTGGTTCCATGATTCTAATCCCATTTCTTCAAACAGTGGGGGAGGGGGGAAGAGAGGAGACGGGGGTTTGGGTGGGCTGATAAGCACTGAGTTGTTTGAGCCATGAAATCATAACCCCCCCAAATGAATATATTTTGAAATGTATTAAATACCTCTCCTTTATATCTTTACTATGGACCAGAGAGTAAAGACCATTAAGTATCATATAATTTAATTCAATAATTTTTAAAAGCTAAAAGCTAAGCATTTGGTCATAGTTAACTTCATTAATAAGCCTAGCCACGCTGGCTTTTTTTTTTTTCTTTCTTTCTAAAAAGCAAGGCTTCCCTCCACCCCCACCCCCTGTCTCTTACCAGCTGTTGGGAAGAGTTGAGAAAGACAGAGAGTCAGAGAGAGAAAGGAGGGGGTTGTTAGAGAAGATGAATCCGGGAAAAATATAAGATAGAACTTCTTTGTTTATTGCAAAACACACATGTTACAGTTTATAAACACTGCAAGCAAATAAGAAATTGTGGACCAGAAGATAAATACAAAACATATCAGGATTTTTGTTAATATCCCAAATAGACCAAACTCAATATTCGAGACAAGTTGGAATATTTTTATTAGCTTTGGTTATTCATTAATTTCTGTATTTGTTTACCTAACTATTTATTCATCTGTCTACCTTAATTTCATTATAGTCATTTTGAATAGAAAATACACAAGCCTACTACATTTCTATGGCCGGATTTTGAGATGACAGAGCACCAAACAGCCTATGCATCACAATTAGCATGCCATATTATTAAAAGCAAATCAGATTTCCCTGTGCCTACACCGATGTTCTAAGTTTAGAAATAATGTACAGTGGTTGAAAATGGGGGTGGGAGGAGAGACTTAGAGCAGTTTATTTTTTAATAAAAATAAAGATATTTCCTATTGCTTTTCTTTTTTCTCTGTTCTTTTTCTTGGTATAGTACTGGAAATTCAGCACGTTTAAATAACTGTGCTAATCTTAAGTACATAACTGCATGATTTGAGTGCTCATTGGGATTATGGATCGAGACTGTTTTCTGATATGATGTGCAATAACAACCACAGAAAAGTGAAACAATCCAGTGGGTCAGGTGTGGGAAACAAGAGTCTCTGCTGAACTTGGTGAGAAACTCATTTAGAATTTCTCATTAGGACTTCACAGGAGCTTTTCAGTAGTTGGCACTGTATTTTTAGCAGCATTTTAACAGCTGTCAGTAACAACCAAGACAACATTTTGATCAACACTATTTTTTCTTATTCTAACAGAGATGATTGCAAAGAAATAAAATGCTTTAGGATTTAAATGTTGAGCTATGAAAGCAAAAAAAAAAAAGGTATTTTCTTATGATATAAAATGTTAACACATCAAGGGCAGACAATAAGGTATTTATATCAAATGAGGCCAAATGAATTTTTAAATTTTAATTTTCTGATGCCTATGTCACATAATAAAGATTATTTTATTCTTAAAAGGTGTGTTCAATGTCAGAAATAGAAATGCCAGAATAAGAGAATGTGCAGGGTATCTTGTCATATAATTTGCAAGTAGGTCAAGAATAGCCATGTGGGCATCTGAAATGAATAAAATCTTTTCCTTAACATTGGCGTTTATAAAGGGAGGTTATCACATGTCAGATATATGACACTGGAAATGGCAGACAGAAAAATGTAAGAAGCTTCATGACAGATGTCATCTTTATTCCTAAAGATAGTGGTAAATTTGCTATGGATAATGCATTACAAAGCAAACTAAAACTAAATCTCTGCAAGTGTCAAATTTCTCTCTCACCTGTAGTCTCCCCAAATTGAATGATTTGGGTTTCCAGGGAAGTAGAGTGATGGTATAATATTAAAGAAGCTACTGAATCATCTTATCCGGAGGTCATCTGCTCATTTCAAGGTCCTAATCCAATTTTTGAGTTTGTCCCAACAAAGGCAGCTGAGTATTTCCCACTTCATCGAGCTGGCACAGTGGGGAATTAATGCATTCTTATATCAAATGATATTTTTATTATATTGCATTTGTCTCTTCTAATCCTTTTGGGGGCACCAATTATTAGCTCTTTCAATATGAAGCATTTTCAATTGCCTGGTAGGACTTTTTTCATCAGACATGAAATTTTAGAAAAAAATTGAAGTTAGATCTCCTTTCCTCGTTCCCAGCACAAACCCTTGCTAGATGCAAATCTTTTGGTGTTGGCAGTTTTTCACAGAGCATTATATGGTTTTCTTAGTGCATAAAATTTTGACATTAAATATCCACATATAAAAATGAAACATGTAAAAAACACCTCCTATGTGGAAAGTATATCCACATCAGTTATTAATATTTAAACCACAATCTATTTTGAAGTGCTTAGTGCTAATTATAGCTAGACTTTAATATTTTATCAAAACAAGTAGACATGTTTCCATTTAAATTAGTTCATTACTTTAAAAAAAATGCTTTTTAATGGTCTTGGCCATGAATGTGGTGGAGCCATGTCCTCTAAGTGGAGGCTGAGTAGAGTTAGCCTGCTGCTGGATGATGACAGTAGAGATTGCTTGCTTGTATAAAGGACCAAATAATACCTCAAGTCTTGGGATTTTCCTTATACATTCATAAATGTAACTTACACTTTGTTGTTTTAATTTCATACAAAAGCACTTTTTTTTTTTTTTTTTTTTTTTTTTTACAATTAATGATCTTTTAAAGCTAGAAGAAACATTGGATATAAAACAATCTCAAAAAATGTTAAAATATAACAAGAATTTTATTCATGTGAGATAAACCAACAGATTTTGAAATGCAAGTAATACTATTTCATAGAAAGCCAATAAAGCTCAGCTCTTAACCTATGCCTAATACAGAGAGAGCTAGTATGTGGCCATTGGTGTGTCAGCACAGGGGGAATGTGCAGAGCACATTTTCCTTAAGGGCAGGACTGACAGCCCTGTTCCTTCTGATTGGCTGATACCCATGCCTGATTGGTCAATGCTGCCAAACAGGTCATTAAACTTTACCAGCATTATTTCTGCTTTCAGGGACTATTCAAAATTTGCTTGAGACATGTTCAGATCACAAAGAGCCAAGAAAGAAGGAGTCCTACAATAAAAGTAGTAGTTTCTTTTCCTCCAATTTGCAAAAATTCTGTATGTGGGATGGATTAAATGAAGAACGAGACAATACCCAGGTTGATTTGTCAACTTCTATATGAGATAAGTGTAGAGGGTCTGCAGAAGGCATTCATTTTGCCATTTGGGGTTCATATGCTATTTAGAATTTACTGGCCTTCCTGGAATTTTGATGAAGAATTCCAGATTTTCCATACATTCCAGATGCCATATATTTATCTACCCTACTTACAGATTGTAAAATGTTGAGACAGATTACAAAGCAAGTTGTGAACTTCCTACTCTGGAGGAATTTGTAAGTAGGGTTTCCTCTGATCAGGAATAGCAAGGGCAGGGGTCTGTAAGCTGGGCAATGTAGTAAAGTATCTATCAGTTTTGTTTGGCCTTTTAAATAATTATTTTACAAAGAGGAAATGAGATCAGGAAGAAAGGCCTAATATAGCCTGATGAATTAATGGGTGATAAAGTACATTGGAACTTTGACATCTAGCCTTTTACATTTTCTTTTGAATAGTTGCCTCTATGTCCTGAACCAGGTATCATACAAAAGAGGAAATTCAGCGCTGTTTGTGGGTTAGAGTGACAGTAAAACATAAAGCTTAAAAGCAGAGCCTGGAGCCAGGCTTAGCCCAGATGTGGACCCCAGCTCTGCCTTGGGGTGGCTGTGTGACTGTGGGTAAATTACATGAACTCTGGACCTCAGTTTCATCTTCTACAGAATGAGATATAACAACTTACCTCATCGGGTTTAACAACCTGAATGATAACTGGTTTATAGTAAATAACAAATATTAGCTATGCTATTTTTACATACTCTTAATTCTAAACCATTTCCTCCTACCCATTTCTCTACCTATATTCTTCCCTGCTCTCCATGCACTTGGCATCTGACCTTATTGGATCACCTCTCCCTTTTTTGTATTTTTCTTACTGGGCTATTTGATTTTCAGAGCTGTCTGCCTTGGCTTCCTTCCACTGATATTCAGGCACAATTTCTTCTTCTATCTCAAGCCTCCCATCACAAAACATGCCACCCTTGTGGCACAGTTCCATCCCCCTACTGTAACCTAGTGCTCATGGCATAAACCTGACCTGGACCTTTACATACTATTTATAAGGTCTTTTTGCTACTTGAAGAAGTAAATTCCCTTAAGTGAAATTTAAGAGACAAGGCTATGGGTTAACCAAATCTGATTTTATTTTTCTCTTTCCCAGGACACAGAAAAGCTACATATCTCAGCCTCCCTTTCATTTAGGCTGAGTCCATATGACTGGGTCAGGATCCCAGTGCAGTGGGGGTGATGTGTTCCACTGGTCTAATCCCCCTCAGTGATTGTCCAAGCTCTCCCTTCCCTTGAAAGCCTAGGGGGCCTGAAGTTTAGGAAGGAGACTGGATCCTAGAGTCACCTCTTGGAGGAAAGCTACCGAGGAAAGTTACCTGAACTACATTGGACTATAATGTCAGAAATAAATCTTAACTGTGTACATCTCATGATATTTGGGTGTATTGCCTCAATTAATTTAGATTATACAGAATATAAGTATTTGGACAGAATATAAATTTCTGTGAATAGTATTATAGTAGAGTTTGAATGTAGAGTTTTACTGAATTCATTACTGAGTTTACTAGTAGGTAACTGAGCAGAATGTTGTAGAGAAAAGGATAGGAACTGTAAAATGCCGTAGAACCAGATTCAAACTTTGTCTCAAGCATTTATAAATTTGACTTTAATATGTTCATTCTCTGGAATCCAAATAATACATTTTCTCATAGTGTTATTGTGTAAGTTAACTAAAACATATTAGGTGACTCTCTTCTATCCCTGTACCCTTTCCAAAATTCCAATATTTCCAATCCAGTATTTAATTTCTGTGATTCTTCATTCTAGACTGCTTTTCATAAAGTTGACTTTATAGGAGTGCTGGACTAAAGTCTTGACAATAAAGGGTAGCAATTTGGTCAAGAGAAAATATCCATATCCTTAATTTGTGTCCAAATAAAAGAAAATCATTATAAAATTTTATGTGTTGAAAGTAGTACTTAGTAGAGAACAATTTTGCCTTTATTTAGTGCATTATTCAGAAGGTCTCCAAGTTAGAAAGCTATGCCAGGCACCATGGCACAATTGTGAAAATACTGTATTTAATTAAAAAGGGAATTTCTGAAATGATTACTATACAATTTATATTTCAAAATCTTACATAAAAATTTGACCCATGCAATATTGATGAGTTAATTTTCCTTTTCCCCATCCCATCTTAACAACTAGAAGAACAGTCTCTATTTGAAATTATTGGGGGTGTGCCATTGGCAGAATGAACACCAGTAAAGATAGAAATACTGAGTGGCACCTATTTTTCAGCTTCTCTGTTTGCACACACACAATGCTACTGGGACACTCAATATAAACGTACACTTCAAAGGCACACCTGTGAGAGTTGCCATTGTTACCTGCTATTTAATATTTAAACAAATTGTTAAGAGTTTATGCCATATAAACTGGTGACTTTTAAAATGAAAAAACACGAGCTAACACATAACTTATTCAGTTAAAGGGAAAATATGGCAAATTTTTACATTAGGCACACAAGAAAGGAAAATTAAAAATTCAGGAGATATTACATTGTAAGTTTACAGATCTTAGTCCTACAGAGCATAGTAATGTATCTTAAAAATCAGTATTGCAACAAACTAAGCTCTCTATGACACAGCTTTCCTTTTATAAAATTAGTAAACTCTTCTCATCAATTATCAAATAGATGTCCCTGAAAATGGACAGAGAAACTACATGCCCTCTTGGTCTTCATTGCTTTCTGACCTTCACTCACCATTTCTTCTTTTCTTTTCTCTTTCTTCTCACCATCCCAACTTTTAATTTCCCTCCAAGTTATATTCCAACACCTTTACTCCCCCCTCCTAATGTGGCATTGCATTTTACATAGAGTTTGGTTCTGAAGTCAATAAACAAGCTGAAAAGTCATATAAAGTGAGAAATTTCCTCAGGAAAAAAAACCCCCTTAATTCCCACTTAAAGTACAATATGCATGACCATTTGCATGCACATTTGAGGCTGATACATGGTCCAACTCAGCTAGTTTTTTTCCCCTCGAGCCTAGGAACAGATTGCTGTTTTCTCAGTTAAACACCTGATGAAGTAGTTGGCTTGCATTTAGGGGCCATGTTGTAAAAAAAAAAAAAAAATGTATCTTTAAACACTTGAATCACACTCTGCATGGTGAGATGCTCATACTATGAGCGCGATTCAGGAATCGAGACCAACCGAGGGAACGTGAGATTCACATCTCTCTTCCTGCGCTCCCTGGGGCATATGCTCCGCGGAATGTGGGACAGAATCTCCCACACTGTTTACATTCTCCTCTTTCCCTCTCTCTCCTTCTGGAAAAGTAAGTAGAGCTGAGTATGGACGAGAACTTTATATGTATTAAGGAAAAATCCTACTCAGAACCACAACTTTTTCTAAAGGGCGGCTCCTGTTAAAGGGAATTCCAGGACTCTGTTGCTCCCATGTGCTGTAACAGCAATTGGTAGCCCCTTCAATATAACAGAGGGAACTGCCTTACAGGTTATGGACATACAAAAATGTCTACTTGGGTCAAGAAGTATGGAAGCTCAGGAGAGCTGACTTGCTGTATATCATGGTTTCTCAACTTTTTCTCTATTGGCATTTTGGATCATATAGTTCTTTGTTGTGGTGGGCTCTCCCGTGCACTTAGGAAGGTTAGCAGCATCTCCAGCCTCAAGTCACTAGGTGCCTGTGATGACCACACTCCCCTCCGACAAGCTGAGAAAACCAAAAATGTCTCCAGACTTGCCAAATCACCTTTGGGGAGCAAAATCATCCCTGACTGAGGAACACTGCTCTATATGATAGGGTGGAAAGACTTTAAAAATCTTGGGAGGAAATTCTAGATAGATGAAGTGAAAGAGGCAATATGGGATGGTGGCGGGAGAAGCTTTCTAGATAGTGCAAGGCTAGGCACTATGAGGCAAAGTAACCTCTGAAAAATCCTTAGTAATGAGATGGTTGAAGGTTTTTAAAAGACAGATATGTCTAAACTCCCATTTGAATCTGTTTTCTGTTATATGAACTCCCTTCATTTCCCCAAACCTTCAGTAAAGTCAATTGTAAACTCCGACACCATGTGAGAGCAGTTAGCGAATAAGTTCCCTACCTGAGCTGACATGTTGTGCAACAGGGACCGTCCACATGGCAATGTTACTAAATGAGATCTGGGAACCAAAGTAAGCCTTCCAAACATCTTTGGATTTGCACAAAAAGTGGACTATGGGTTTAAAAAACTCTTATCTATATCTTAAGGGGGCAAGGGCCTCTCAAAGGTTTTATGACTTGTGGGTTCCCTGAGCCACACAGAGGCACTACCAACCCTGAAAAGGGTTAGTGTGGGAGGAGAAGATGCTCATCTCTTCTCCCAAGTCTTTCAGGGAATTAGGATTAGAATCTGGGGCCTCTAGGAATGGGAGGTGGTCACTTCTCATTGTGAGGATGATCTTTACTATCCTATATAATAAAGAGCTAATATGCTAATTAGACTGGACAGTGGAACAACCTTCCAGAACTACCGGGGGCGAGGAGCAGGGCCACAGGGACACAAGGCAGCCAGGGTTGCAAGGGCCGAGGCAGCTGAGGCTGTGAGGGCTGAGGCAGCTGGGGCTGCAAAGGCCTACCCTTGCATGAATTTCATGCATCGGGCCTCTAGTGTCATATAAATCTTTCCCAGGCACTGCTCATTCCCCTGCTCCCTCACCCTCAAAAACCTCATTGTCTCTTTTGCTTCTCCATCTTAGATGCTCCTCTACTACCTTGTCACAATGTCCCATATATCCTCCTATATAATAAAAGGCCAATATGCAAATAGACCGAACGGGGGAACAACCAAACAACTGAATAACCTGTTGCTATGATGTGTGCTGACCACCAGGGGGTGCACGTGGAACATGGCGGGAGTTGGCTGTGGCAGGATGGTGTGGTGGAGCAGGTGAGCAGGGGCACCAGACCAAGGCAGGGATGCCAGCTGCTGTTATCGAGGCAAGCCTCTGGTTGTTACTGAAAATTCTTTGCTCCCATGCACCACAGTCCCACCCGGTGCTCACACCGGCTGCCGGCACCAGAGCCACCACTTGCACCCGCTGCTGGTGCACAGTGCCAATCCTGATCACTGAGCGCCATCAGCAGGTGCAAGTGGTGGCTGTCAGCCCCGAGGGCCGTGGTGGGAGGGGCTGGGCAGAGGCAGCATGGAGGATGGGCCGAGACCCGCCCCTGTGCCCACTGCAGCCTTGCCGCCCACAGTTCTTTTCAAGATGCACAAATTCGTGCACTGGGCTCCTAGTTTTTCTATAAAAATTTCAGCTTTATCCCTTTGCCACCTTCCCAAGGCTACCTCACTAGCTGGGTACAGATTTGGAAGGCTTTCTCTTCTCTCAGCCCACTCCCCTTTTTGGGTCAGGTTTAAATTATTTCCTCAACACATTCTGCTCTTTATTGCTCCCTTGGTAATCTGGTCGAAAGATGCTCCTTCCTATAGAGAATAGAGTCTTTCATTACCATATCTTCAGATCTTAGTTTAATCTAGTCTATTCTACTTCAATATATAGGTTCAATAATACTAGTTCTTACAGTAAGATAAACTCTGAACTCAACACATTTTATTTATACCTCTTTAGGGGCAGTTATCATTTTCTATTCACTGTAATAACGAGTGTACATAATATATTTACCCTTAGATGAAGAGCTCTTTGAAAGCAGGAACTATATCTTAACATAATAATTGGCTCACAACAGTTGTTAAGTAGTTGATTTATTTTTTTTCTATTTTTTTCCTAAAAGAATTTAAGATGGCTTAGGACACTAAATACTGGCTGATGACTTAAATTAGAATAAAGTGAGAAAAAGAGAGAGAGAGAGATAATAAAAACTTAAGAATAGTAGATTATTAATAAGTGCTTGCTAAAAAGTAAATCAATTTTTAATAAGAATTGCCAGTGAGTTAGTTCAATTTTAGAACAAACTGTATTTGCTTTCTCACTCACAACTCTGTCTCAGTGGTGATGTCCATACCTCATCCCCTTCTTTACTCCCTATCTTCTCCATTTCCAAAATCTGGCCATGCTTTATTATGTGGTCCATTAGAAAATTCCATCTTCTTCCACAACCATACCTTCCTGACCACAGAGCTGGTTCTAGGCATGGGCACTGGACTCCAGCCAACCCACATCTTTCTCTGGGATATTTGGAGCTGGAGCAAAACGTAAGAGCCTTTTCTCCATGGATGGTAAGCTAGAAATCTGCTGAATCACCACAGTCCCTGGGTAGAGAAAGCTGACTTTTCAGGAGAAGAAGCCAATCTATAGAAAGAAGCAGAGGTCAGAAACACAGAGATAATTCTGATGGTATTTGAACCACTGGCTCTTATTTCTGAGAAATCACCCTTAAAACTTCCCTCATCCCCTGCCTTTCAAAGCATATTTGTTAGAGCTCCTTTTGATTTTTATTGAATTAAGTCCAAACCCTTGAGTTTGACAATATAGCATTTCCAGCACCCAGTCAGCCTTATCTTGCTTCTAAATTCTCAGTGGAGAGCTGCCTTCTCCCAGACACCAGGCTCATTCTTTCCTCTGTGGTTTTCTTAGTTATTTCTTTACCTTGAATGACCTCCTGCCTCCTCTCCCTGCAATACTAATTCTAGCCTTTCTCCAGGGTCCAATTCAAGATCTATCTCCTCTATTAAAACCTTCTTGATTGATCTTTTTCTTCTCTGAACTATTGTAGCCCTTATATCCCCATCTTCTACCATGCTGTCTGAAACATATTTATTTTTCTGCTTTGGTTTCTTCTCTTATGTGCTTTTTGTGTTAGAGAATTTTTTGCTTTGTTTATTACTTACAAACTTAACTATCTTTAAGAAACAGCATCTTCCCATTTGTTTGTTAGCACCTTGATTTGTTTGAGTATGGACAGTTTGGGGTGAGGATTGAAGGGGAATTAAATTGGTCTACATTAAAAAGAGGGCATAATATGAGGCTCTTGCAAGCAATTTGGAAAAGGAGAAGTGAGGAGGAGAGAGAGGGGACAGCAGAGCAGTGAAGCAGAAGAAGGTTGTGTATAAGCCAATATGATCATCCTCCAGGATCCTCAATTACTCAGGAAATTGAAATAAAGTCATAGAATCCATGGAGAGTATATATATATATATATATATATATATATATATATATATATATATATATATATATATTTCCTGGAAATCGGTGAAGGGATAGAGATTTGGGTATAGATTATCAAGGGGAAAAACAGAAGCAACCCAATATATGCAGGTGCTAGAGAGAGTAACCATGAAAGATATAGCTATAGCTCCTGGGTATTTGCAGAAAGCATGAGAAGAGTTTTCAAATTCAACCAGGTCTGCACCTGGGGATTCAAGCCAGGGGGCAGGAGGTCCCAGCAGACATTTGGGTTACAAGTGATCATTAGTTTAGTATTAATCACATTAGTCTTGCTTTTCCACCTTGAGGATAAGTTTCATGACACAGGGATTATGCTGTCTTCTACTTCACAGATGCTCATGCTGTGTCAGGCTCAAAGTAACTGTTTTCATCCCCTGTCTTTTCACTTCCAATGCTTCCTCTTTATCAATTCTCTGCTGTACGGTAAAAGTAGGAGAAGGAAGAGGAGGACAGGAGAGAATAGTCTTCTGCTAGTGAACAAACTCTTCCATTATCTGGTCTCAACTGATTTATTGGATCTCACTTCCTGTTACCCAACATGATTCACTTTTCCAGAGTTCCTCTCTGTCTACCCACAGCACATGGAGTCTCAACTCACTGTTTTTTGTTATGTTGTTGTCCTTACCTAAAAAACTCTCCATTCTCCTCTTTACCTACCAAATCCTACTTGTTCTCAAATTCTAGCACAAGACACAGTTCCTCCAGAAACTGTTAGAGCTACCAATCACTCTCCAATTATCTTCTATCATTTGTGCCATGTCACATAACACCAGTTATTGCTCTAGTGATTTTTATGTTGGTTAATCTTCTCATAAGCACCTTGAGGACTGAAGGAGTGATGTTATAGATTTGATACACTGGGTGCTCAGTACTTAGCAAGTGTTTAAGAAGTTCCTCCCCCAAATGGATTCACAACAAGCGGGACTTTGGTTTCCTATGCTTCCCTCAATGCTAAAACATTGTCTGGAAAACAGTGGGTATATAATATTTGTTTAATAATGAATGAATGAATGAATGAATGAATGAATATTAGTCTACCAACCTTTATGACTCCCAGTAGCAAAGACCAATCTTTTCACTTTTTCTTCCCACCGAATGTTTAAGGCATTTTTCTCAATCTCTTGAATCTAATAACTGTACTTCCGTTGTTAGATTTCCCAGTCTTTTTTATAATTTCAGATGCTGCTACATAGCTCCTATAGTGTGGCATCAGTCATTCTTAAAGCACTTCACTTATTTCAAATCACATTTGTGCTGAATTTAATCTATGTATACTTAAAGAGAAAACTTAAAGAGAAAACATGAGTAGCCTGCTCCTTCACTTTCATGATCCCTTGAGTGTATCATAATATTGAAAAAGTGGAATTTGGACATGTGTATGGTAAAAATGAATCTCTGTAGAGATATACCATTCTCATAAATGAAAATATTCATATCATAAAGGTATTAATTATCCGCAAATTAATATATAAAAATTCTGATGCAATTCCAACTAAAATCCCAACAGAGAATTTTATTTGATGAAAGTTAGTTTGAGAATAGGCAAGGCCAAAGGATGAGAATAGCCAAGATGATTATAAAGAGGAATAAAGAAAAGAAACTTGACTTTTCAGATATCAAGATTTATTATAAGGCCATAGTAATTAAATCAAAATGAGAGTGCAGATAAAGACAAACAGACTAATTAACAGAATTAAAACACAGAGAGAGAGAGAGAGCGAGAGAGAGAGAGAGAGAGCGAGAGAGAGAGCGTGAGACAACCAAGCAGAGAGAAATAACATTACAAATTAGTGTTGGGGAAAAAATGGTGCTGGGACAACTGACCACATGAAAAAGAAGTATATCCGTTACATCATATACAAAATAAAATGAATTTCAGGTCGATTAACAGCTCAAATGTAAAAAGCAAAAACCATAATATTTTCAAGAAAATACAGAATATTTTAAAGAATTGGGGTAGGAAAAATTTTTCCAAATAACACAGAGAATGCATAAGCAATAAAGGGAAGAATGCTGAATAAATTTGACTGCATTAAAATTTGAGGCTTATAAGGCAAGTCACAAACTTGTAGAAAATATTTCTAATCATATATCTGACAAAGAATGGTATCAAGAATATACATTTTTTTAAAGCTCAATTAGAAAAAGATAAGTTCAATAATAAAAAAATCCTGGGCAAGGAGATGAATAGGCAATTCACAGAAAAGTAAAATAAAAATGGCCATTTATATTCAACTCTATCAGTATTCAGGGAAACACATCTAATAAAATTGAGAATGTAAAGAGTGTATATGTGCTATTTTTATTTCAAGTGTTTAGATGTGTGTGTGTGTGTGTGTGTGTGTGTGTATGTGTGTGTGTACATATATTAGGGAGACTTATACTAGTATATGTGAACAGGTAGATATGTACAAAAAAAATCTCAGCAAAATTATAAGTGTGAAAAATTAGGAAAAAACCAAGTTCTCATTAATAGGGTAATAGATAAGTAAATTGTGGTATTTTCCAAAATCCACAATTACAGATTTGATTGATACACTGGGTGCTCAGTACTTAGCAAGTGTTTAAGAAGTTAAACTAAACAAAGTTAAAATAAACAAAGTAGAACTACATAAATAAACACGGATAAACCAAAAAAATATAATTTGAAGGCAAGAAAGCAAATTGTACAATTCCTCTTACATAAAGTTTAAACCACATAAAACAAGATTTCATATTATGCAAGGACATATGTTGTATAGTATAACACCCTGGGTTCCCCATAACACAGCTTCTGAGACAGAGATTACCAAGCAGGAGGTTCTTGAGAAAGTGCTTTTGGGAACATCTTGCAGAAAGGAAGTGAAGACAGCAGGACTTGATGGAGGGAGAGTTTGGGCCATGATATAGTCTTAATAAAGGCCTCAGTCAACCCCTCTGAAAGCCTGTGAAACTAGGATTTCCCCTCAGAATTGTCCTGAGTTGGGGTGAAGGCCCTGGCCTGCAATGATCAGTCACTGGATGTGGGAAGGCACATCACCTATGTAGTCATTAGGAACATCCACATGAATATTTGGGTTTTCTTCTCTTAGCCACATGATAGCACTATACTTCCTATGTCCTTTGAGTTAGGCATGGCCATGTAACATGCTTTGACCAATGGAATGTGAACAGAAGTTGTATAGGTCACTTCTGAGCAGGTTCTTTTAATAGTGTGCAGGTGACTTTCCACTGCCATGGTGACCTGTGACATTCTAGTTCTGTGGAGCCTCTTCTAGCTGCCCGTCTGAATGAAGGCAATGTGGAGCAGTGCACACGGCCATCCTCTGACCAACGTGAGGCATGATCACTGGTTTAAGTCACTAATATATTGGGGATTTCGTCACTGCAGCATAAGAACCTAGATATCACAACATACCAGCTCTGGGATCCAAATATCACTTTTGCCATCTTTGAGCTCTCTGCTTCTTGCTGTATATATTTACTTAATAGCCTTTCTTGTCTTGTTTCCTAGATCAGGTTTTCAGTAACTGTGTTTTGCAGAAAAGTAGCCTTATGAGCCGCTCTTCAAAATCACGATTTTTATGGTTAACTAGGTAGGAAACCACATACTTTATCACTCTCTCAAGGATTTATAAATGCTCATTAGCATATTAAGTTTCCAGAGCAGTCTTTCCATAAAGAAATCTGTTTTAACTAATTTCAATATTCCATTTCACAAATGCATTTGACTATGGAACCCTAAAAATAACATCTACTAACATCTGACAGAGGAACACATTTTTGGAAATTATGCCCTAAGCAATCTTTCTCTTTCCATTCCAAATTAAACATATCCAGAGGTTCTACTTGAAAGTGAAGAGAATGGACCTGGGACTTATTTACAATGAATTCAAGAACTAAAAGCCTTTCTATAAGCATAACATTTCAATAGAACTGATTTGTAAAAATATAGCAAAACATTCTATTGGTTCAAAACCAATCAACATACACATAGGATATACAGAGTAAGAAACACAAATATGTATTAGATATGTGGTCCTTAGTCACCTAAGGCTAGCAATATGTTTGCAAAGATAATATATAGACTCATAGAATGCAAACCAACAAATGTTTATAACCACTCTCAGATGCGTGGGTGTAGACAGAACCCTGAGGATGTCAAACATCACTCAATGAGAGAAGGCCACAGCTGGTAGTCTACATTCCATGTAGTGAATCTAAGAAACAAGGATTCACTGAGTCACAGAACCTTTACTCGTCAATAATATTCTGGGTCTCTTCTTATTCAAGTGTGATATATAAGAATTTAAAAGTTAGGCACAAACAATAAGGGTGGTTAGCATGTCTGTATATTTCTATCACAGCATCAGAAAACAAAAGGATATTTGCCAGTTTCCCAATCTAGCAAAGTCCAAGAAGAATGCCTGCCTGCTTTCATTGCAGCAAATTATAGCACTGCATGCTGGCTGAGAAAATGGCCCAGTCAGAATGAGGAGACAGGGCAGATGTCTCCCTTGGCCTTTATAATTTTTTTTTCTTACACAATTTAGTTGAACTAAGGAATTACTTCTTTTGAATGAAAACTCCACCATTTTAATAAATCAGAGTGGTCAACAACCTGGATTGGATGGAGTACAATGTTATATAATTTCTAACCTCCTCTTCTTCACTTTTATGTGTTCTGAATGAAGAGGAATCTATTATAGTTGACAGGAAAAAAAAAAAGACAAAAAATTTAAAAGAAACAAAATACTACAAAAGTCTTGCTATTGAGATAGGAATAAAATTCATAATATAATATATTAAAGACTCAGAATCTAGATATTTTGGGAGTAGATGGCTCAGCAAAAACACAAATTACTTTTAGACCCAATCTATTATTTATTATTTCAATTTATAAAACATGCACCCAATGCATCTTTGAGATGAAGAGTTCAAAGTCATTGTGATTGTTTAGTTGGCTTATCTCTGGGATTTAGAAATCTGCATATTTTATGTTGACTTGAAGTTGTGTTCTGTAAGAGACTTTTATGCCATAAAAACCAAAAGTAAATTTCAAAGAATAAAATTCACAGTCATCACAAATATATTAAGTACTTTTACGTCACGTATCAAATAATATCCTGTCAATAAGAGGTTTGAATTGTGAAGAACAGTTACTCAGATTTGGAGTGGAGCATGATTTTTATCACTGTAGTTAATCATTCCTATTGTCTTCAAGCCAGAATATGAATTCTTCCTTAGAAATAAAAGTCTGAACCCCATTATTTGTAAATTGAAGAAATTAATTTCTTTAGTTGGATTACCTTTGCTTACATTACATTACCATTTCTAACACCTTCTTTCTTCCCCACTCCAACACTTCCCCTCCAAACCCCCAATTTCCAGATTTTTGGTCTGCTGAATAGATCCAGCTTTTTAATTTTAAAAAAAGGAGAAAATGGTTATACTGAGCTCAAGTTCCCCATATCACTTTAGTTTTTGATTAGTAACAATTCTTAGAAAGTTCTAATTTTATTTCGAGACTTTTCTTCCTAAAAAATCTTATAAGGATGAAAAACAATGCTTCCTATATTAAAAGTTAACTTTGCCCCACCAGTGTGGTTCAGTGGCTGAGCATCGACCTATGAACCAGGAGGTCATGGTTCCGTTCCCAGTCAGGGCACATGCCCAGGTTGCTGGTTCCATCCTCAATAGGGGGTGTGCTGATTAATGATTCTCTCTTATCATTAATGTTTCTCTCTCTCTCTCCCTCTCTGAAATCAATAAATAAATATTTTTTAAAAAGTAACTTTAAGGATTACATTTGAGACAATATTGCTTTGAAATAAATGCTTTGCTTTTTTCTTAAAATGTACTGTATGTAAACAGATAAGGAAAATTAAACTGCTTTTAAAAATATATATATATTTTATTGATTTTTTACAGAGAGGAAGGGAGAGGGATAGAGAATTAGAAACATCGATGAGAGAGAAACATTGATCAGCTGCCTCCTGTACACCCCCTACTTGGGGATATGCCCGCAATCAAGGTACATGCCCTTGACTGGAATTGAACCTGGGACCCTTGAGTCCACAAGCCGACGCTCTATCCACTGAGACAAACCGGTTAGGGCTAAACTGCTTTTTAAAAGCTGTATTGTAGATACCTGCATACATAAATGTTAAAATCTTAAGTCATAGTTTTGTTTTATAGTTGATTTTCTATTGTTTCTTTCTTGTGTAACATTACATATCTGATGGAGTGCAACTATTTTCAAATACAGTAAAAGTAATTCAAGTTTAGCTATAACATAAATACAATTTATTATACTATCATTATTAAAGGTGAAATAGTTCAGGACATTCATAAATCAGCAGCTAGTTTGCCAACTTCGTATATTAAATTAGATGGCATTTAATTATTAAGACAACTAGGCAATAAGTGAGATGCTAATTAAAGCCCAAGCAAACAGCTACTCTCCATTCCTAATTTATAATTCAGTGTCTATCAAAAAAGTCAAACAAAGGTCATTATATCTCTTCATACCTGAATATCTTGGTAAGAACTCTGGCTTTTGAATTCAACATCATTAGATCTAAATCTGAATATAAAAAATAAGTACATAAGACAACCAAACAAACAAACTAAAAACAACCCAAAAAACTCCATAAAGTGAGAATTCAAAAATGACAAAGATATAAGACAAGCTACTTAGAAAAGTACATTTCATATTTTTGTACAAAAAGTGAAAGGAATACAGCATTTTCGAATAGCAGGTAAATAGACATTTGTGTTATTATATCACCGGTTTGACATTTCTATAGGCAAAAATAGGATGCATGAAGTTATATGATACAGAAATAGATTCTTAAAAATCAAGTTCAAGTTTATCTTTCTCATCATATGAATGTGAATAAAAATAATTCAAAAGCCAATCCTGAATAAACTGCTTATCATAGAGCACTTAATGAAATAGTCATTTCAAACAGCATTTAGGTAGGATAAAAACTACAGAATGAAGAATCAGAGGTCCCATTATTACAAGGATAATAAAGTTTTTTTGAAGCTACTTTAATTCTTTCAACCTCTGGTTGATTAAAATGATTGGACCACCATCTAGGAAGAAGCTGGGTGGTTCTTATGAGGCTGTCTACCTAGACATTTCTAGCACCAAATTCATATCATATCAAACACTGCTGCTGCTCTTTCTGAACTACCTCCAGGAAATCATAAAACAACCCCACAGGCAATCCTATATAATAAAAGCCTAATATGCAAATTGTCTCCTCGGGCTGTCATTCAACCACTCGCTATGACATGAGCTGACCACCAGGGGGTGGTGCAGAACATGGCGGGCATCGGGTGGCAGTGGAGGTGCTGCCAGCTCTGATGGGCTTCTATGAGAGCAGGACTGTGGTGGGATGGTGGAGCAGGTGAGTGGGTGGCAGCAGGCCAAGGCAGGTACGAGCAGGGGTCAATCGCCCTACCAATCACCCTGTAGAAGGTGACCAGAAGCAGCGGTGGAAGGTGGAGCTACCACCTGACTCCCAGGCGCTGAGGGAGCTGGGCCAGCCCCGATTGATCACCCCATAGGTAGGATGGTGGGAGCAGGTGAGGGCGCAGTGCCAGGCCATGGTGGGGTGCCAGGCAGGGCTGCGGGGCTGTGAGGCTGGGGACGCGAGCTGGGGCTGTGAGCCTGGGTGCATGAGTTGGGGCCTAATCCTTGCAGGCCACCCTGAGGGACACCACCTGTGCATGAATTCATGCATCAGGCCTCTAGTGTTTAAATAAATGCCCAGCTGCCCAAAGTCTAAGAAAATGGAATTTAAATGACTGTATACATTTTCTCTAAGATTTTGCCTCTGTATTGTGTTTGTAAAGTAGGAGTAAAGAATATCAGAGTATATAAATTTATATGTATATATATTTATAAATTTCAGAATAGCCTATCTAATAAAGAGGGAATATGCTAATTGACTCTCATGCCATTGCAAAGATGGTGGTGCCCACAGCCAATAAGGAGGGAATATGCTAATTGAGTGCCCCACCCTCAAAGATGGTGGCACCCACAGACACAAGATGGAGGTGCCCAGTCCCCTCAGTCCTGCCAGGGCGGCAGGCATGCAGTAAGGCCGGACCCACCCTCAGGTGGGCCCGGCCTTGCCACGCGCCTGACTCTGGAGTCTCCCAGTCCCCTCAGCCCCCTGGCCACCCAGGGCCAGCCCAGGGTTCAGGCAAGCCTCGGCTGACAGCTGCCCAGCCACCCAAGGCTGGCCCGAGGCACAGGTAACCAGGGCTGGCTAAGGCTTGCACTGCCAGTAGTGGCAGCAGCAGAGGTGTGATGGGGGCATTGCCTTCCCCTGATTGCTGGGTCACCTCTTGCCCCTAAGGGCTCCTGGACTATGAGAGGGGGCAGGCTGGGCTGAGGGACCCCACCTACAGTGCATGAATTTTCATGCACTGGGCCTCTAGTATAAAATAAGAGTGAAGAATTAAAGAATTCACTTTAATAGTAGTGAAGAATTTACTTAGTCCAGATCACCTAGTTAATTAGGTAATCCTAGGGTAGTAGGGTCATTTACATTTCTTGAATGAACTAGAGGCCCGGTGCAGAAAATTCGTGCACTGGAGAAGGGTGTCCCTCAGCCCAGCCTGCACCCTCTCCAATCTGGGACCCCTCCGGGGATTGCTGACAGTCGGACATCCCTCTCACAATCTGGGGCTGCTGGCTCCTAATCACTCTCCTGCCTGCCTGCCTGATTGCCCCTAACCACTTCTGCCTGCCAGCCTGATCACCTCCTAACCGTTCCCCTGCTGGCCTGATTGACACCTAACTGCTCCCCTGCAGGCCTGGTCCCCCCCAAAAGCCCTACCCTGCTGGCCATCTTGTGACAACGTGGGGGTAGCCATCTTGTGATGACGGGGGGGCGGCCATCTTGTGGTGTGAGGGCATGAGGGTCATTTTGCATATCACCTCTTTATTATATAGGATTAGCTAGTCAAACACCTTTTCACTACAGCCAAGCACTACACTAAGCCTGATTGTATCCTTGTCATTCTCCCCTGTACCCATCCTCTTAGCAATGTGATCTTGGAGATCTGTTCATCAAGAGGTAGAGTCCATATCCCCACCCCTTTAATTAGCACTCACCTTGCCACCTGACCAGTGTAATGGGGCAAAAATGATTACTAGGCAGTGCTGAGCCTAGGCCTTAAGAAACTTTGCAGGCTTTTCTTTCTTGGGACCCTTTCCTCTATCAGGTAAACAAGGGTTGAGAGGCCAGAAGCATAGAACTAAGTTGGCCCATTTACCCCACTAGTGATCCCCAGATGTGAGAGAGCCCTGCCAAGGTCAAGATCTTCCCTGAAGCTTCAGATATGACCTGAAGCTGATCTAGAGCTGACCACAGACTCATGATGGACCTCAACTGAGATCAGAACAATTGCCCAGCTGAGCTCAGACCAAGTTACAATGAGCTAAATAAGTAGCTGGTGGATTCAACTAAACTGTCATTTGATAATACCCCATTGTTCTCAATTAGTAGAATAGCAACTGAGAATTGAGCCAATAAATTCAGGACCTAAAGACAAACACATTAAGCCACATCTCTATATGAATTATCATCTTTAAGCTGTTGACATATTGCATTTGCAAAGCTGTACAGGAATCAGGTAGTCACTGTCTTTCAGCAACTTTTAAAAATGTATTTACCATCAAAACACATTTACATTTCTTACATTGTGTGGAACTATATAAAAGGTGTGTTTGTGTTTAATTAATTTTAACTTTAAATTTAAAAACCCAAAAGAGATAAACCTAACAAGACCCACATACCTACCAAAAAAAGCAAACAATAAAGCTGCTTTGTGTATAATTATATACCTTTATGTACATGATATGAGGCAGGGTCATTAATTCTTCTTTGTATCTGGGCATTTTACATCAGTCAAGAACCATTGTATCAAAGTAAAGACATGAAGTGCCCCTTTCCCATCCCAAACCCTTCACATTATTATAATTTTATTTATGCCATTATATAGCATTACCCAAATTCATCATGAGCCACAGAACAGGCAAATGATAAAATTTTAAAGTTAAAAGAAACGTTAGAAGTTCCTGAGTGGGGTGGTGAACAGAGCAATAACATATGAAGAACCCTAGTCTATTCCTAACTGTGCTACCTTCTTTAGTCAATAGTCTTTAGTAGTAAAATGATGGTTTGGGAATATATAATTTCTTTGTGTGAAGAGGGCAATTAAAAATGTATTCCTCTCTGCATTTAAAAGGGTGGTTAAGAAGAACTGAATTGCTAAGGACAACAGAGAAGGTCTTTGAGAGGCCACTTAAGGAAAGAGAGAGGGGCGATGTCACTGGACAAAGTCTACTGGAAGAATTTGGGTAAGTTTCTTTGGAATGGCATGTGAGTTTCTCTATAAACCTTGGCAATACTTTTGGACTTATTGGGGAGGGGGAGGAGGAGGGGGCAGATTGAGGACAACACCTAAATGCACCTAGGGGCTCTGACATGGGCTAGAAGTGAGAAACGAAGCCCCCCACAAGCCAAGTCATACTGGGTTACATAAGATTCTTTGCAGGTCCAAAAATCTCTGGCTGTGAAAGTTGCTGCTGCTTCACAGCGTTTATACTAAATAACACTTCTCTTTATTCCAAATTCTCTAATTCAGAATTTTTGATGAGCCATTTGAGACCTGGCTAATGTATATCTCTGTGCTATATATAAAGAAAGGATTTGTCAAGGAAATAGATGGCATTAACCAGGTTGTTAAAATAACACTCCAAATGCTTGAAAGAGCTGTTTTCAAACACCTTAAATACTTTAGGAACATGATTTAATAGTTGTCCCCCATAAAATATGTTAAAATTATGACTGATGCTCTAAAAGAATGTTTTTATCTCTAATTCTGCAGAAAGACAATGGGAAGACATTGCCTTTTTAATGTGTATATTATAACAAGATTTCGGGAAATTCGCTAATAATATGGCAGGCTGATAAGATGAATTAGTAAATTAACCAAAGCTGCTAAATGTACATGTATAAGTTCTCTGAGATGGTAGTTTTAATTGATTCCTCAAGGGTGCCGGTTAAAGTGACAAGATGACTGCTTGACTGTTCATGTAAATTAAAAAAACAACAACAGTCAGTTAATTTCCATGGTGGGAAAGAATGTTATACAGACCCCACAACCACTGAACATCAATGTCTCAGTTGAAACATAAGGCTAGTTAGTTTCATTAGCTCTCCTCCTGCCCACCTCCTAACTTCCTATATCCCCAATGTCATCAATCAGTAATTGCAGCTCCCTTGTTAGCTACCTTGGTCCAACTCATTTTTCCTTATCTATGGTCTCTCTCCTCTGCTAGGTCTTTATCATTCTAACTAGAGGCCTGGTGCACAAAAATTTGTGCACTGGGGAGTGTCCCTCAGCCCGGCCTGTGCCCTCTTGCAGTCTGGGACCCCTCGGGGGATGACCACCTGCTGGCTTAGACCCGTTCCCTGGGGGATTGGGCCTAAGTTGGCAGTCAGACATCCCTCTGGGGGATGTCCACTTGCCAGTGGTGAGCAGGCTTAAGCTGCAGTCGGATATCTTTAGCTCTGCCGAGGAGGTGGGAGAGGCTCCCACCACCACCACTGTACTGGCAGCCATCAGCCTGGCTTGTGGCTGAGCAGAGCTCCCCCTGTGGGAGCGCACTGACCACCAGGGGGCAGCTCCTGCATTGAGCATCTTCCCCCTGGTGGTCAGTGTGTGTCATAGTGACCAGTCATTCCCAGTTGTTCTGCTGTTAGGGTCAATTTGCATATTACCCTTTTATTATATAGGAGTGCCTGGCCAGCCTGGGTGAGGGGCTGATGGCTGTTTGCAGGCTGGCCACAGTCCCTTCAGGGTGGGGTCCCCCCTGGGGTGCCTGGCCAGCCTGGGTGAGGGGCTGAGGGCCATTTTCAGGCTGGCCATGCCCCCCAGCAGGGACCCTCACCCCATGAGGGTGTGGCCAGCCTGGGTGAGTGGCTGATGGCCGTTTGCAGGCTGGCTAAGCCCCCCAGCGGGGACCCTCACACCATGAGGGTGTGGTCATCCTGGTTGAGGGGCTGATGGCTGTTTGCAGGTTGGCCACGACCCCCGGCCACCCAAGCTCCCAGTAGAGGCTGGCTGGAAGCAGGTATCTGCGGTTTATTTATCTTCTATAATTGAACCTTTGCTGCCATGAGTGGAAGCCACAGTGGCTCAGAGCAGGTGGGAAGCTTGGCTTTCTCCATTGCCCGGCAACCAAGCCTTCTGCTTGCTCCAGCTCCAT
This sequence comes from Myotis myotis, assembly GCF_014108235.1. Classification (NCBI taxonomy): domain Eukaryota; kingdom Metazoa; phylum Chordata; class Mammalia; order Chiroptera; family Vespertilionidae; genus Myotis; species Myotis myotis. The sequence continues at coordinate 54,589,512 of NW_023416368.1, forward strand.
GGCTTCCGGCCACCATCTTGATTGGGTTAATTTGCATATAGTCGCTCTGATTGGCTGGTGGGCATGGCTTGGGGCGTAGCAAAGGTACAGTCAATTAGCATCTTTGTCTTTTATTAGTGTAGATGCTCTATATTCTCATTTCCCCTAGAAAGCACTGGATGCATCAAAGTTTGTTGTAATGCAGTTGATTGGGAAAAGAATGAGATTTGATTTGTCTGAGCTGGGTTCAAATCCTGACCACTCTGTTTACCAACTGTGCAGCCTGGAGAAAGTTACTTAACCATAGTTCCTGGATCCTCATTTGTCATCAGAAGGTAATAATACCTACCTTGCATGGCTGTTGTGAGGAGCTCAAGATGATATAGTTCAAGCTCCCAGACATAGCACAAAATTAGCATCTAAACTCATTATCTCTGCCTGTTTCCTTTTACCAAATCCCAGATTTACTTCTAGTGACACTGCTTCTCCAACAACACTCTAGGTCAGTGGTTGGCAAACTGCAGCTGGCAAGCCACATGCGGCTCTTTGACCCCTTGAGTGTGGCTCTTCCACAGAATACCACGTGCGGGCGCGCACATACAGTGCAATTGAAACTTCGTGGCCCATGCACAGAAGTCGGTATTTTGTGGAAGAGCCACACTCAAGGAGCCAAAGAGCCACATGTGGCTCGCGAGCTGCAGTTTGCTGACCACTGCTCTAGATGCTTCTGTATTTTGGTTTCTTGAAGAGGACTCAGGATTATTTTGGCTCCTGCAACTTCTCCCTGACAATTTTATATCCTTTTCATTTAGCCTCTCCTCTTTTGAGGGACATACTTGTATATCTTCCTTCCCAACAAGAACATTTAAACAAATATTCTTTTTTTCACAATACTTCTGGGTGGTTGGGAGCGCCAATATCATCTCGATGATAGGGGTTCATGTTACTGTTCCCTCCAGGTCATTTTTTTATTAATCTGCAAGGACTTTGGAACCTGCCTCAGTCTCTCTTTACTCCAGCATTGGCTGTCATCTTAAGTGACTTTCTGATACAGTGAACAGTACTAATGAGCCCTCTAACAGCCTGCCCTAAACTGAAATTTACCTCCATTCCACTTTACCAATCCCATTTACAGAAGCACATTGGGGACTTTTGAATCACTTGAAACTGCTCCTCCGAGAATCTGAGTTTTGAACTGACTTTCTCTGACCACAACCTTGAATTCTTTTTCTTAAACTCTTCCCTTGCCACAAAACCTGTTCTGCTGCCTCATCACACACTCTTGCTTTTCAAACCCTTCCTACTCTTTTAGTATATTAATGTTCTCCCACTTCATTTCCCTCATAACCAGCCTGAATTTCAAGTATGTGCTCACTCATTCATTCATTCCACATTTATTGAATACTCTTTATATGTCAGGCACTGGGGTAAAAATTATGATAGGTCATTACCTTAGCCCTGAAGCAGTGCAGGGTAGACTGCTCAGTCCTGTTCATTACATACTCATCAACACCTTTGGAATGCTCATCTCATTTTCTTTTCTTTGTTTCCACCAGGAAAAATATCTGTTTTATTGATTGTTTCTCCCTGGTTTTAGATCTCTGGTTCTAATCACTGCTAGACAATGTCCTATCTCCTTATGACTCCCCGCCTGAGCTGGGTCTTCAGTGCAATTCTAATTTCTCACAGTCCCTGACAGCCCTCCATCTCTGCAGTCACCATTGCAAAACTCTACTCTTTCCCCAGGTTTTTCCCTGCTCCCTCACTGGATGACCCAGCCTTGCTTCACTAAGAAAATAGAGGCTACCAGTTATAAACTAACTCAATATTCCTCACCATTCATCTGTACTTTATTCATATTTTTCTACTAGAGGCCCGGTGCACAAAAATTTGTGCACTCGGGAGGGTTCCTCAGCCCAGCCTGTGCCCTCTTGCAGTCTGGGACCCCTTGGGGAATGACCACCTGCTGACTTAGGCCCGCTCACCAGGGGATTGTGCCTAAGCTGGCAGTCATACATCCCTCTGGCAGCCCGGGAGCCCTCGGGGGATGTCCACTTGCCAGCGGGGAGCAGGCCTAGCTGCAGTCGGACATCCTCAGCGCTGCTGAGGAGGAGGGAGAGGCTCCCACCACCACCACTGTACTGGCAGCCATCAGCCTGGCTTGTGGCTGAGCAGAGCTCCCCCTGTGGGAGCACACTGACAACCAGGGGGCAGGTCCTGCATTGAGCATCTTCCCCCTGGTGGTCAGTGTGTGTCATAGTGACCAGTCATTCCCAGTTGCTCTGCTGTTAGGGTCAATTTGCATATTACCCTTTTATTATATAGGATAGAGGCCTGGTGTATGGGTGGGGGCTGGCTGCTTTGCCCTGAAGGGTGTCCCAGATCAGGGTGGAGGTACCACTGGGGTGCCTGGCCAGCCTGGGTGAGTGGCTGATGGCTGTTTGCAGGCTGGCCACAGCCCCTTCAGGGTGGGGGTCCCCACTGGGGTGCCTGGCCATCCTGGGTGAGGGACTGATAGCTGTTTGCAGGTTGGCCACAGCCTGTTCAGGGTGGGGGTCCCCCCTGGGGTGCCTGGCCAGCTTGGGTGAGGGGCTGATGGCTGTTTGCAGGCTGGCCACAGGCCCCAACCACCCAAGCTCCCAGTGGAGGCTGGCTGGAAGCAGGTATCTGGGATTTCTTTAGCTTCTATAATTGAAAAACTTTGTTGCCTTTTTGCGGAGGCCACAGCTGGCCAGGGCAGGCGGGAAGCTTGGCTTCCTCCATCGCCGGGGCAAGCAAGCCTCCTGCTTGCTCCAGCTCCGTGGCTGCCAGCCACCATCTTGGTTGGGTTAATTTGCATATAGTTGCTCTGATTGGCTGGTGAGCATGGCTTGGGCATAGCGAAGGTATGGTCAGTTAGCATCTTTGTCTTTTATTAGTGTAGATTTTTTTTAAAAAGTATGATAAAGCAAGATAAGACATAATTTGTGTAGCTACTTTCTCCATAGATACTTTGGTCTCATCTCCTGTGACTTCCACTCTGAATCTTTATAAGATCTGGAAACAGCCTAAGTGCCCATCAGTAGATGAATGGATTAGAAAACTGTGGTACATCTACACGATGGAATACTATGCTGCTCTAAAAAGGAAGGAACTCTTGCCATTTGCAACGTCATGGATGGAACTGGAGAGCATTATGCTAAGTGAAATAAGCCAGTCAATGAAGGAAAAATACCACATGATCTCACTCATTCATGGATAATAGAGACCATTATAAAAATTTTACTCTTTTGCCCAGCTCAGTGGTTGAGCAAAGACCTATAAACCAGGAGGTCACAGTTCAGTTCCCAGTCAGGGCACATCTCCAGTAGGGGGCTTGCAGGAGGCACCCGATCAATGATTCTCTCTAATCATTGATGTTTCTTTTTTTAAAAAAAAAAATATATTTTTTTTTATTGATTTCAGAGAGAGGAAGGGAAAGGGAGAGAGATAGAAACATCATTGTTGAGAGAGAATCATTGATTGGCTGCCTTCTGCATGCCCCACAGTGGGGATTGAATCCACAACCCAGGCATGTGCCCTGAATGGGAATTGAACCGGTGACCACCTGGTTCATAGGTCAACACTCAACCATTGAGCCACGCCGGCTGGGCTGATCATTGATGCTTCTTTCTTTCTCTCCCTCTCCTTTCCTCTCTGAAATCAATTTAAAAAATATATTTAGACAAAAAAATTACACTCTCTTTTAGTCTTTCATTTCTCCTTCCCCAATAGACTCTTGCCTTCAGCCTACCGATATCCTATATAGGCTTTCTATTAATTCTGTGTACTCTTTAAGCTTCCAACACAGAATTCCATTAACGTTCAGCAATTCTGAGACAACATCTTCACTCAGTAACCTCGCCTTCACTCCACTGCAATGTGGCATCCGCCTCCAAAACCAACAAAATTGTTTGAACAGCTAACTGCCAGCCCTCCCTGGCCCTTCAGGCCTGTTGTTACTGAAAACGACCAACCACCACTTGTGTTTATTCTGACCCAGACTACCATCTCGCCAGAACTTGATAAGAAGTAGCTCTACAAAAATCCTGGACCTTTTTTGCCTTTTTCCAGTTTTGATTCTCCACCTCCCTACTTCTGCATTTACTTGATATTTGACCTTTTGCTGAATCTCTGATTTCCAGCCAGAACTTTTCACTTGAATCTGATGACAGATTTGCATTCTCTGGCAAATCTTCGGAACATGCCCACGGTATCTGACATAGTTCCAGGCTCTATAATCCTACTGTATGGCTGGTTAGCATCTCTTGTTTCCCTGCTGGTCTGGTCTAAACTCTTCTGCGTGGGTGGGAGTCTCCTCCCTGATTTTCATGATATTCTCCTCTCCGGATGCTTTTTATACTTCTCTCACTGCTCTTTCATGTCTCCAGTGTTATTCTCTCCCTTCTCTCTATACACTTGGCAGATTTCATCCACTCCAATGGCTTAGCCATTATCTCTATGTTGCCAACTCCCAAATTTATAATTCCAATTTTGGATTTTTTTCTGAGTTCTATATATGTAAACTCAGACTGCACACTAGATGGCTTCTTTAATTTGGATTTTGAATTCAGCATGTTTAAAAGCAAATTTATCATTTTTTTTTTCTAGCCTGCATCTTCTCTTGTGTTCCCTACTTTGGTTAATGTTACTTTAATTTCTGACATCTAACATCTAACAGGTACTTGAACTCTATGCCTCTGAAATGCCTGCTTGTGAAATGCCTCCTCTAAATAGTCTCGTCCTGTTTTTGTATAAATTTCTTCCAATGTAGCCTAGATCAGCCCTTGCATTGCTTCTTGCCTAGACTTCTCCAATAGTCTGGCAACTGGTCTCCCTTTCATGTTTGCTTCCCCTTCCCAGTCATTTTCCACCTTCATCAATTTGTCTTCTAATGGAGAGTTCTGTTTATGGCACAAGGCAACTTTAAAATCTTTTCTGGATTCTATGGCCTATATGGTAAAGTCTACAGTCTAGCTTGGCACACAAACCTCTTCATAATCTGACACCACTTCCTGTTTTGTCTTGACGTTTAAAGGCTTGCCTATGTTCTGCTATGTGTTCTAGCTGCATTGGACAACTTGCTGTTTCTGCAACTTAACCCAATGTTTTCACATCTGACTCTGCTTTATTTTCACAGGGAGACTTTCTTTTATTTTCTTCCAGTTTAAACCTTAAATCAATGTCCATCTCTGATACAACTACATCTCTGATACAAGCCTTTCCTAAGACTTTCTGCTGTGTTCCCACAGCACTTATTTCTCTCCTCCAAATGGTGATTCAGAGATCCAGCCTCCTTCTATTTTGTGGCTCTTCTATCTTCTGGAGCTCTTAATGTTCCATTAGATCCTCTGCATCTGGTTGGAAGATGATGCAAGTAAATGGAGGATCACCTGTGGGAGGGTTTTAGGGCATACATCTCTGCCAGAACTCAGTCACATGGCTGTAGCTAACTGCAATGGAGGCTGAGAACAGTAGTCTTGCTGTGCCCAGGAGGAACTGAGAAATGGTTTCGTGAACAGCAAGTGCATGGGAGACGATTAGTATATATTTTAAATTAAATTAATGAATTATTATAAAATGGACATTAGCTGAGGCAATTCTCTATCAATGTACATCCCTTTCAGAGTTGTTATTGTAATTCCCCCTAAATAAACATTATACTATACAGTCATATCAAAAGACCCAATATACTATTGGTTAGGAAATTGATTTTATTGTTTAATCAAATATTTGCAATATAATTGCAAAATGTAGGGTATCCCCCCAAAATGTATACATACTTAACAACTGATAGGTCAATTGATTTTTCTTTCTTTTCAGATTTGACCCATTGGAATGACTAATTATTCAAAGTATGTATACATTTTTGGGAAGCCCTTCATTTATAATATATAACCCTTATTGACATTACAATTTTCAGAGATAGACCACTATCCAAAGAACATGAAAAGTGTAATGAAATAATTTCATCTATATTTCCCACAATGATTCATAAATCATTCAGTTACTTTACAATGTTGCCATGCTTCAAGGTCATTCATTTCAGAATTCTTTAATAGATTGTTTGGGAATGGCAGACCTTGTACAAAATGTGATCCAATTGTGTGTTATAGAGAGAACATTAGGGATTCACGTTCTGTCGGTATCACTTCCTGGCTGGGTATGACTGATAAGACAATTTAGCCTACATTTCTTCACTTTCAAAATAATGGGTTTTTAATGGTTGATACTTCAGGCCACTTGCAATTATAACATTCACTTTTAGGATCTGTTAGAAAGTGCTAGTTAATAGGGGACAGGGTGGTTAATAGACCAATAGAATGGCAGTCAATGAAGAGTTTACTATTTCTTAGTTAAGTTAAACAAAATTGTGTTTAGTATTAAAAGTGTATCAATCATCCTGAAAAGCCATGGGAAGGTACTATCTAAAATTACGTAAACTCTTCTTCATTGCTATGTTATAATCAGACTGAAACACTGCAATTAATGGGCCCATTTGCAAAGGCTGTTCCCCTTTCCAGTGCTCATGTGATGTCACCTACTCATCATACTGCTAAATGGTCTGCCACTGAGTAGCCAATGGCTTATTGCTATCTTTATGACATCACCTCTCAAGGTGCTGTTACTGTAGCTGAAATAACTGTTTGCTTATTGACAAAGAGCAGTCCGGAAGGATTTCCAATGCTCTTGTTCCAGGCCCAGGCAAGTCAGATGAGCACCCAATAAATGTGCAACAGTTTTCAGGGTGTCAGAGACTGCTCTACCTATACCATAGCTTAGATGTTTTCCTACCATCCTGTGCAGAAACAGCAAATGTGACCCACTTTAATTTTGTTTGTTGCTTCAGATACACTCATAAAATGGTCAAAGAAGGTTCCAGATCTCACATTCTTCCAGAACTTATGCTTTGAAGTCAATTGTGTAGGTCAAGTTAGCACAATATCTGGGTAATGGTCCTGAGAATACAGAGTGACTTGTTAGCACCTGCCATTCAGCACTTCACCTGCCACTCCTTAGATGTGCTGTGTTGGTGACATCTCTTAAGCCTCCTGTTCTTTGTTTATGAAATGTGCATAATGCACTCAGTTGTTTATTTATTGAGCATCTACTATGTGCTAGGTCAGCGGTTCTCAACCTGTGGGTCTCAACCCCTTTGGGGGGTCGAATGACCCTTTCACAGGGGTCGCCTAAGACCATCAGAAAACACATATATAATTACATATTGTTTTTGTGATTAATCACTATGCTTTAATTATGTTCAACTTGTAACAATGAAACTACATCCTGCATATCAGATATTTACATTACGATTCATAACAGTAGCAAAATTACAGTTATGAAGTAGCAACAAAGATAATTTTATCGTTGGGGGTCACCACAACATGAGGAACTGTATTAAAGGGTCGTGGCATTAGGAAGGTTGAGAACCACTGTGCTAGGTACTTTCTTGGGACTTGGGAAATACAGCAAACAAAATAAATTCCCACCTGCAAGGAGTTTATATCCAAATGCAGAAAAACAATAAAAAGTCACATTTTGTCAAATGGCAAAAGTGCTATTGGGGATCAAGACACTATTTTATTTGGGTAGTCAAGGAAGGGACCTGAGAAGATGAGGGTGAAACTTGAAAGAAATGGAGGAAAAAGCCATGTGTGTATCAGAGCAAAGTGTGTTTCATGAAGAAAGGAGGGCACATGTAAAAAGCCTGAGAATAATAATAATTTTTTTTTCATGTTCATTATAGGGTTACAATGAGACTCAAATAAAATAGTATACGTTATCTGCATATTGTTCAGTGTTATATTCATTTTCACTGCTGTGGTAGTTAGTATTTCTATAGGTTATTATTGCAAAATGAGCTATTTTATGTTTAATTCAAAAAGAGAAATTCTGACAAAAATATAAAGCACATGAAGCAACTGCCATAATCTTTACCTCCACTAGTAAAAATATATGTTACCTCTACCTTCAAAGCATTTATAAATGACCAGAAGTTGTCTTTGGGGGGAAGCAGCATATAAAAGAAAATAATGCAAGGCAGGTGTCAGGCTGATGCTGCAGTCCAGTGGATCATCTCTGAATTGCCAATCAAGAATCCAATCACTCTTACAACATTGGAGAGACAGTTCTCTCACTAGGAACCCTTTCCTCTACTCCAGGTTTCCCCTTCCCTCTCCCTTTCTTTTTCCTTTTTTTCTTATTTTTCCTGCCTCCTACATACAGATTTTGAGGTGGCTTATGTGAAGAATACAAATGAACAACAGTGGTTAAGAAAGAGGAACTTGTAATATTCATATGACTATAGCTAAGAACATACTTCTTAATGTTAAATTCAAACACTATTAGATATTTTCATGACATGTTAAGCATTAGGCAAATTTTTATAATTATCTCAGGTAAACAGGACTGGAAAGAAGATGGTTCCTTGCTCCTCTTCCAAATATTGGCTTGAGAATGGGAACACTCTTGACAGCTGTTTGTATTTGTTTCAATACATACATAGAATAAATTTTCAAAATCCTTTGTGAAGTGAGGCAGGGTATATACAAACACATAAATAACTAACTTTGGAAACAGAGAGATAGAATTGAAAGAATATTTATAAGGGTACACAACGAGAGAGAAATTCCACAGGGGGACTATTTCACATTAATTGAAATACCATTCCTAGGGTAAGTCATGTGATAATTAGTCATATATGCTTATAGTGTAACTATTATGTATTTTAACTATCATTGGATATTACAAGCATATTCCCCAGTCTTAACACTAACCCCTACCATGATCTGAAAATCAGAATCATTTTTACAATGATTTATAGACAATAAATGCTATGCCCTCTCATTTATTCCTTGATTTAGTCATCGTAAGTTCAAGATTTATTGTGCTTTCTGAGCATCTACTGTATAACTTGAGGTCATAGTTTTACAGTGCCTGGGAAAGAGAAGCAGGTTTTAGAGGTATAGAACACTGGGGTTTAATTGCTTTAGTTGGCAAAGAGAAAAGGATTTCTCTTTTCTCAAGTTTGCACCAAGTGCTACCCCCAACCCAAACTGGTCCCAGAAGACTCATGATTGTTAAACTTGAATGTGCTTAAGGCACACCTGGTGTGCTTGCTACAAATACACAGATCCTGGTTCAGTGTGTCTGGGGTGCTGCCCAAAATTTGTATTTTCAATAAAGACCCAGGTGCTTCTGATGCAGATGGTCTGTGGACCACACTGTGAGGAACGCTGTTTAGGCAAATTTACTCAAAGGTAAAGAGGTCTTTCAAGAAGTTGACTGTTGTAGTAAGAGGCAAATTGTTGACAGGTGGTTCTGCTTGAGTAGGAGCCTGGGAGTCTTATGAAATTGGTAGGGGGACAGAGAATTTTAACAGATACTTTTTATAATATTTTGATATATAATTATTAATTGATCTGGTTAGAAGAAGCAATGGTGGGTATTAAAGAAAAAAAAAAAGGAGATTGGTTGATCTGAGTTAGAAGAGCCTTCAAGACAAGGAGAGGATTTTTTTCCCAGGCAAATATGGGGCCCAGAGGAGGGGCAATTACTAAAGAGCTTGTCCAGGTTACTATAGCTATACAGCAATCTATCCCACAACTTAGCTCAAAACAACATCCACCTTATTGTGTTCATGGATTAAGAACTTGGATATGGCACATGGGGACTAGCTAGTCTCTGCTCCAGAATGAGGTCTGGGTCACCTGGCAAGACTCAAAGGCTAGAGGTAACTCAATAGATGGACCAGCACCATCAACAGGCTCCTTCACTTAAGTATCTGGACTGTGCTGATCTAAGATGCAGAACTGCCAGCTCTAGTTCCTACAAGTGGATTTCCTGTGTAACTTGGGTTCCTCACCATATGGCGACTTCAGGGCATTTGGACTTGTTACAGGGTGGCCCCGAGCTCTGAGCATGAGTGTTCTCATAAATGAGGTAGCTGCATCTTCATGAGAATATGGCCCATCCTCAGAAGTCACAGTGTCAACCCTGTGGTACTCTATTGGTTGAAGCAGTCACAAGCCCAACCAGAGTCAAGGAGAGGAGAATTAAACCTGACTTCCTCATGAGGTAGTGGCAAAGTCATAAACTAAAGGAGCACATGGTATGAAAAATATTGATGTACCATCTTTGGAAAATAAAAACTGCCAGAATCTAGGAAGTTGAGTGGCTGGATGGATGTGAACAAAATGAACAAATCAATAGTAGTAAGTTTAGCCAAAGCAATATTATATTGTAGTGAAAACTAGTTAACTACAGCTGTATACATTCACAAGGAGGAAGCTTAGAAATACCAGGTTGGTGTTGTGAAAAGTACAACTTGAAGATTATATTTTTTATTTTTATAAACTATGCTACTATTTTTATAAAGTTCAAAATACTTAAAAATAAGCACACATTTTTATGGTTCAGGCTTACCTACATATTTGGTATGACTTTAAAGAAAGAGCTAGCCAATGAGAGAAAGGAAAACAAGCTTTGAGGTAGTGGTGCTTTACTTCTAAGAAAGGGGATGGATTCATGGGTGTTATCTCATCTGCTATTCATTTTCTGCTATTTTGTTCATGCTGAATGAGTGGTTAATTGACTTATTCATTTAGCAGAGTGCCCAACATGTATTAGGCAGTGAGAATAGAATGATGAATTAGATAGTTATGGTTCCCCCTTTGCAAAAGGGTTTGTGATGAAGAGATACACAGTAGAGGAAACTAAACAGGGAATGACACATCTGATCACTGATAGAAATTTCTCATAGGCTTGCTTTTGGGTCCACACACTTTAAAACATATTTCTTCTCTACCACCCACACCTTTGGGGCCTAAGAAATGCAGGGTATCCTATGTTGCTATACAACTTGTGGCCCTGTACCTTCATGTCTAGGCTCCAGGTAAGGTTGCATTGGGGCATAGGAGTATTTCTGAAACCATTCCCTTTAGTCCGTTTCCCAAAATGCCCATAGCTTCTCCAGAACACAAGGGAATTACGGTCCTTTCTGAGGCCTTGGATGAGGCCAATGCAAATAAGGGACCTAAAATTAAGTTTCATTAGCTTTATGGTAAATTCATCTTTGGCCACGACCCTAATTCTAGTCTTTATTACCTTGTGTTGAGATCATTGTATTGACCTCCTAATGAATTTCTCTGGATCAAGTCTCCCAGGTTACATAAGAGCTGCAATAAATTTTCCACAAATACTGCTTTCACCATGACCTTGTTTGTTTAAAGCCACTGAACACCTATAGATAAACACTCAATTCCTTAGTTTGATACTCAAGGTCTCTACAAAAATTACTATATAATTTTTGTTTATACATTTGTATTCTGTGGCTTCCTCCCCAAAGAATAAAAAGCAATTATGTGGGTCCCTAATTACTTACAGGTTTATTTCCAAATATCAATATTTTAAACTCTATAACAAGCTGCCACAAGTTACAAATGAGAGAACAGAGTTCAGAGATAACAGCTGGAATTGGAGGTAAATCTGTCTGGCTCCAATTCTTGGCTCTTTCTACCTATAGATGTGCCTCTAGCTCAGTCCTTGATTCTGTGTGTGAATTTGGATATGGTTAAAGCCACTGTTAAAATCCTATTCTTTCAATAAGCTTCCCCTCCTCAACTGTGGGCCTTTCTATATTCTGAACTGCTACAATATTGGTACCTGTACTATTTAGTGGGCATATATCCTACACTGCCTTGCATTTATTTTTATTGTTTAAAGTATTACAAATAGTAATACATATGTCTCCTTTTTTTCCCATTTGAACCTTCCCTCAGCCTTGCCTACCCCCAGCATATGCCCTCACCCCCCGCTCCCAGTGTCTTGGGTCCATTGGTTATGCTTATATGCATGCATACAAGTTCTTCAGTTGATCTCTTACCTCCCCTCCCTGCCCCCAACCCTCCTGAGCCTTCCTGCTATAGTTTGACAGTCTGTTCGATGCTTCTCTGCCTCTGTATCTGTTTTTGTTCATCAGTTTATAATGTTTTTTATTATCCATAAATGAGTGAGACCATGTGGTATTTTTCTTTCACTCACTGGTTTATTTCACTTAGCGTAATGCTCTCCATCCATGGTGTTGCAAATGGTAAGAATTCCTTCTTCTTATAGCAGCGTAATATTCCATTGTGTAGATGTACCCAATTTTCTAATCCATTCATCTGCTGAAGGGCATTTAGGTTGTTTCCAAATCTTAGCTATTGTAAATTGTGCTGCTATGAACCTAGGGGTGCATATATCCTTTCTGAATGGTTTTTCTGTTTTCTTGGGATATATTCCTAGAAGTGGTATTACTGGGTCAAATGGCAGTTCCATTTTTAATTTTTTGAGGAAACGCCATAGTGTTTTCCACAGTGGCTGCACCAGTCTGCATTCCCTCCAGCAGTGAAGGAGAGTTCCGTTTTCTCCACATCCTCTCCAGCACTTGTTTGTTGATTTGTTAATGATAGCCATTCTGACAGGTGTGAGGTGGTACCTCATTGTTGTTTTGATTTGCATCTCTCGGATGATTAGTGACTTTGAGCATGTTTTCATATGTCTCTTGGCTTTCTGAATGTCCTCTTTTGAAAAGTGTCTATTTAGATCATTTGCCCATTTTTTGATTAGGTTGTTTATCTTCCTTTTGTTAAGTTGTATGAGTTCCCTGTAAATGTTGGAGATTAAACCCTTATTGGAGATAATATTGGCAAATATGTTCTACCATGCAGTGGGCTTTCTTGCTTTGTTGATGGTTTCTTTTGCTGTGCGGAAGCTTTTTATTTTGATGTAGTCCCATTTGTTTATTTTCTCCTTAGTTTCCATTGCCCTGGGAGCTGTATTGTTAAATATATTGCTATGACAAATGTCTGCTATTTTGCTGCCTATGGCTTCTTCTAAGATTTTTATGGTTTCCCGTCTTATGTTTAAGTCCTTTATCCATTTTGAGTTTATTTTTGTGTAAGGTGTAAGTTGGTGGTCTAGTTTCATTTTTTTTTTTTTTTTTTACTAGTATCTGTCCAGTTTTCCCAACACCATTTATTGAAGAGACTGTCTTGACTCCATTGTATGGTCTTGCCTCCTTTGTCAAATATTAATTGAGCATAGTGGCTTGTGTCAATTTCTGGGTTCTCTGTTCTGTTCCACTGGTCTATACATCTGTTCTTGTGCCAGTACCAGGCAGTTTTGAGAACAATGGCTTTGTAGTATAGCTTGATATCTGCTATTGTGATCCCTCCAACATTGTTCTTCTTTCTCAAGATTGCTGCAGCTATTTGGGATCTTTTTTTATTCCAGATGAATTTTTGGAGAATTTGTTCTAGGTCTTTGAAGTATGCCATTGGTATTTTAATGGGGATTGCATTGAATTTATAGATTGCTTTGGGTAGTATGGACATTTTAATGATGTTGATTCTACCAATCCATGAACATGGTATATTTTTCCATTTGTTCATGTCTTCCTCTATCTCTTTTTTCAGCGTTCTGAAATTTTCTGAGTACATGTCCTTTATCTCCTTGGTTAAGTTTATTCCTAGGTATCTTAATTGTTTTGTTGCAATGGTAAATGGGATTTCTTTTTAAATATCTCTTCCTGTGAGTTCATTATTGGTGTATAGAAAAGCCATAGACTTCTGGGTATTAATTTTGTATCCTGCTACATTGCCGAATTCATTTATTAAGTCTAGTAGTTTTTTGATGGAGTCTTTGGGGTTTTCTATGTACAATATCATGTCATCTGTGAATAAGGACAGTTTTACTTCTTCTTTTCCAATTTGGATACCTTTTATTTCTTCTTCTTGTCTGATTGCAATGGCTAGTACTTCCAGTACTATGTTGAACAGGAGTGGTGAGAGTGGGCACCCCTGTCTTGTTCTTGTTCTTAGTGGAAATGGTTTTCTGCCTTGCATTTTTAACTTATTTCACCCTTATCTGTTTAAACTCTAACTCAGTTGTAAGCACTTCAAAGAAAAAAAATGGTTGATGCTTTGTGTATGCCTTGTGACACTTAAACCATTTAATAGATAATTCTACAATCAGTACATATGTTCATCAGTGGGGCTCATAAGATTAATAGGTTAAAAGATGGGAATAGCCAGCTATGCTTCCTCTCCCTATTTCTCTACCCCATCATTAGATTATTAGAGCAAGAAGAGCTGCCACTAGGGCTTGGCTTTAAATTATTCTCAAAAGGACAGCTGTTGATGGACAAGACCTCAGAGAATATTAAAACAGTATGAGTACCAGTTGGCACTAGGTGACACACGATGCTTTCCCTAAAGCACCACTCTCAGGGGTGACTGACACACCCATCTGCTTTCACAGTAATGACAGAAGACAAAAGAGTTTGGTTCCCTGGAAATTATTAACACTTTAACTGGAAAAGAAGCTCAAGTTTTCTGAATCACCCTGACACATGTCCAGTGTTCTCCACTAAAGCTATGTTTATCTTTCTATCATATTTATTGTTGGCCTTTATCTTTCATAAGAAGTATTAAATGCTGTTTTGAGGTTTTACTTCCTATTTTCAACTCTTTATCCCAGAATATTTTAAATACATGTAAAAGTAGAGAGAAGCTTCTAAGTTAACATCCCAGCCTAGCCAGTGTGGCTCAGTGGTAGAGCATCAACCTATGAACCTGGAGGATATGGCTTGATTCCCCATCAGGGCACATGCTTAGGTTGTGGGCTCAGTCCTCAGTGTGGGGTATGCAGGAGACAGCTGATCAATGATTCTCTCTCATCATTGGTGTTTCTATCTCTCTCTCCCCCTCTTCCTCTCAGAAAATAAATTAAAAAATATATTTAAAGTTAACGTCCCATGGTCAATCTTGTTTCATTGCTCCTCCAGCTCTGGATTATTTTGAGACAAACCTCAGAACTCTTTACTTCTTTCTAAAATATTACAAAGTAAATTTTTGACAAAAGAGAATTAATAAGGGAACATTTAGTAATAACATTTTTTACATGACAATTTTTTAAAAAATTATGACATTTGGTTTATATTGATCTCTTTATTAAAAAATTCTAAATATAGAAATCCTGAGTAATATCAAAGAAGACAACATTTAATTGTATTCAACCTATTCAAATATTGGAGGCTAGCTAGCAAAATAAGTAAAATATCCGACTAGTACAAATGTTCATCTGGTGTCTTAGCTGGAACACATTTCCAAATTTGTTTACATAACTCTTGTATTTATATTCTGCCAACATAAGTCCTGAGCAATACATCTGCAGAATTTATCTGACTCCAGAATGGTTACTGGGTTATTGTGTTTTCCCCAAGTAAGTAGTGTTTCAGATCTTTGGATCTAATGAGAACAACAGGGTCATATGTAATGAGGAAGAATATGTTGGTGGCTAGAGTCACAGCTCTTCCCCCATCAACTCTTCCTCCATGTCAGGTTTCCTCCTGCCACAAGAGAACAGAGGCTCATTTGACACTCCTAAGGAACTTAGAATGCAGGGCAGGTGAAGAAAGTAAAACATAGGCAATTTAAAGACATTTCAAGAGCCTGTAATGAAACACATTCAATTTCTTTATCTTTTCCGTCTATGACATCTCTCATTGTCTCTTAGAAAGGATTCATGCTCTCCTCCTGGTTGCTATGATGAGACAAATGTGGAACTTCTATTTTCCTGGATTGTGTAGACTTCAGCTGTCATCTCTGCTAAATAAGTCAGCCCGCAAGACAGCTTAGTTCAGGCCTTTTGCTATTTTTATTTCTGTAATAGTAAGAAAAAAAAAGGGACTGATGTAAAGAGAGGGCTGCATTCCTAAACCCCACTGAAGGGAGATTCTCCCAGACAGGTAAATGAGGAGGAAAATAGAAGTGCTAGGTGTGAGAAGAAGGGGAAAGCAGATGTTTTGGGGTTGAAGAGTAGTCTTACTCTCTGCACTCTTTCCTCCATCACTGACCTTAGGGAGGTAGGACCTTGGTGATAGGTTTCCGTCTCAGCAAAACCCCACCACCCATCTGGGGCCACCATGTGGTTTGGACAATGAGCAGTCTACTAATGACAACGACCAGTATGGGCTGAAAAACACTGGGTTTCTCCAAATGTTCTCAGCCAACTAAAACTTTCAGGATCTACACTGGATCTAGATGAAGGAGAGCCCCCCAAAATAACACATACCCAGCATGGTGCATGACACGTAATTAATTGATGATTTGCTAAGTGACTTTCCCAGTTTATAGAGCAAGGTATAAAGCCTGAATTGAAATTTTATACCTAAATTCCCGTCTCAGATATTTCAGAATATTTTGACCTGCGATGTTAAGGACTGGATGGATATTTGTGTTCCCCTCAAAAGTTATAAGTTAAAAGCCTAATCCCCAATATAATAGTGTTAAGAGGTGGAGGCCCCCATGATGGGATTAGTGCCCTTATAAGAAGAGTCCAAAGCTCTTTCTCTTCAACATGTGAGGATACAGCAAGAAGGTGGCCATCTGCAAACCAGGAAGAGGCTCTCACCAGATACCAAATCTGCTGACACCTTGATCTTAGACTTTCCAGTCCCCAGAACTGTGACAAATGTTTGTTTGATTAAGCTACTCAATCTATGGTATTTTGTATAGCATTTTAAGCTGACTAGGCCACATTACTTCGATGTACTTGAGCTCACTAATGTTGTAGCTCACCTCTTTAGAGGCCAGCAACTCCTACTTTATCACAGAAAGTAAGCCAGGGGAAAGGAGGTCCTTTTGCAACAATCCTGCAGGCAACCAATATTTGAGAGCACATATACTTTTCAGAGTGCTCTCACAGACTTGGAATAACCTTGAGGAATTGCAATGGTCAATGCTTTCACCTCCCACAGCATACAAATGAGGTAGCCACAGTCAAAGGAGTTAAGATAGCCAAGGCCTATTGCCTTTGCATAACAGGACTTAGAGTCTGTCCCTAATTATTACGTTTCATTGCTCTGAGTGTTTCACTGCTGGAGTATGCAGTTGACTATAGATGAATATGCTGATGGCTCAATCCCTAACTACACACAGTGGGTCAGGAGGCCAGTAATTAGAGAAACAAGACATGCAGTGAAGGTGGAGGAGGCTGGTGTGATGGAGGCATGGTGGAAGCAGACACAGGAGGAAACTGCAGTGCTGGGAGCTAAGAGGTGGATGAGCCGAAGGCTTCTCCGGATGTTCACAAGCCATTCAGAATAATTTTAATCTGCTAAAAAGAATAACATGATTTGAGGCCTCTGTAAAGTGGCAGGATGCTACCTAACAGTATCACATCTTCCCTCAGGCACAAAGTTTTTCTTGTGCTTTGGTAAGATGAGGGAGTATTTCACCAAATATACTTAGCTCTTAATTAAACTCTAAAAAGTTAAAGTGATACATTAAAAAAAAAAAAGGTTGAAATGATCCAGTTCAACCAATGTTTGTGACTGTCTAAATAGATATATGCTACACTCATTTGGAGAACTGATTCATCATGAAGGCTTTCTAAGTTTACCTTGTTACAAACAAAGAGGAGGTATAAAAAATATAAGGGGCTAAAATTAGTGTTAAGAGAGATTACAGTAACTAATCCACATCGATTTAGCTTTGTAGAGCCTAAGAAAGCATATGCTGAATTGTACCAAAAATAGAGGTGCAATTAAAAATAGAAGAAAGTGAAATCTGTCCTTAAATCCTCCAGCAAGAATTGGTACAGACCCCCACCACCCTGGAGAGCACTAATACTGTACTCTTCAGCAAATCACTTGTTCTTAGACTAATTTGCCTTATTTATGAGAGGTGGCACTACACTTTAGCTTAGCATTTTATTTAAAAATTGCTTTAACAGAGCAATCTAGGTACTAAATGGAAAAATAACTTCAGTTTATTGGATATGTAACATATCTGATAATTTATATGTATGTATTAGTGGATATATATATCAGATATCGGACATAAAATATGTATATAATATATTGGACTGTGTGTGTATGCACATGTGTATTACTGTAATCTACACTACAGGCAGGCAGAGTATTGTGAGGCTCAGTTCATTTGGTGATTGGCCTGGATTAGAATCCAGTCTTGTCTACCAGGAAAGTCTGTGCTCCTTCTTTACCATACACATACTAAAGGTGTATAGAGATGTTTCATATTGAAGAAGACAGTTTAAATATATAGTATGTTTCACTCATTTATTCTACAAATACTTACTGCATTTTGATTATATTCTAAGTGTTGTGATAATAGCTCAGTCTACACGAATGAACACAACCAAGGAGCCCCTATCCACATGGAGTTTTACTATGTTGTAGAAGAGTTTGTTAGTAACTGTTCTAGTAAGGAGGAGAACATAAACAGTTGGTATTAATAAGTTCTGTTTCAAGTCCCCAAATGCTTACTGTAAGAACAGAAAAAGTAAAAATTATGAAAAATAAGAATATAATGCAGCCATTTTTATTCTTGCATTTTGTCTCTAAAGGTTGCAAAGATATTTCTTATGGAGATATTCTTTTTACCCTTTTTCAGATACAGTCATTCCTCCCCACATATACACTGAGGACTCCTTCTGAGAACTCACTATAGGTAGTCTCCCTAACCCCTCTCCCTGAGAGTTAGGGTCTCTGACTACATCTATAACTTAAAGTAATTGAGAATATTTCTGTTTTTGCAAGGAAGCCCTTAAAAAATACTGCTACCATGAGAGTGACAGAGATACTATTTTCAGGAATTGACTTTTTTTTTTGGTAACATTTCCTGCATTGTTATTAGTTGGTAAAGAATTAAACATCACCTCTGAGGGTTTATTTACTTTGGGGAATATGAAATAAATGAAGCGTAGCATTTATATATCTAACTAATAATTAAAATTTATAGTCCTTCCCCAATATATTTTCTTTCATTTCAAAATACAGTGTAACAGACTCTACTATTCATTGTCCTATGTATCAACTAATGAGATTTAATCTATTCTTGATCTCATCTCTTTATCAACCTCTCTGCCTTACTCATGCTAAACTTGGCCACATCTTAAATCCAACAGTCCTGTAGTTTCATGCATTACTAACCCCAACCAGGCTTTGATGCACCTGTTACAATTACAAGTGAATCTCAAAGTGAAAGATAATCATAGTCAATTTTCATTCTTTCTGAGAATGAATTTTTTTTGGTCAAGTGGAGAACTTAACTGTAAAATTTTCAGCTTCCGTTAAATGGGGCTCCGTGTAACTAGAGTTGCCCAGGTGTGCCTGACAAAGAGTGTCAAAAGGAGAAGATCAAAATAAAGGTACTAATGAAGCCAAGAATAGTTGCCTAATGTTCTTAACTCTAGATCCATTTTAAAAACTAAAATGCTTGACTGAGAAGGATTCAAGGATTTCTTAACAAGGGCTAACTCAATGTGTGGACATAATTGTACAAAAGTGTCTTACTGAAGTGCCAAATAAAACAACCAGATATAAGCTCCAATGAATGTTGCACAAATACAATTCTGTATTTCTTTAAAAAATTTATAAAATATATTTTTATTGATTTAAGAGAAGAAGGGAAGGGTAGAAACATCAATGATGAAAGAGAATCATTGATCAGCTACCTCCTGTACACTCCCCACTGGGGATTGAGCCCACAACTGGGTATATCTCTTGGCCCTGACCAGAGTCAAACTGTGACCTCCCAGTTCATAGGTCGATGCTCAACCACTGAGCCACGCCAGCCAGGCTCCATATTTCTTAAGATTTTGCAGCTAATAAAAAATCATTCCTAAGACATTTAGAAATTCAAATTACTGGAGATAAATCTTGGCTTCACTTCTCTTGACCTGTTCGTGCTTGAACTTCCTTTTCCTGTCATCTGTTGTGGTATGATCACCAACATTTCCATTATTTACTCAATTCTTATTGACATTTTTATTTCTCTATTTACTCTGTTTTTCATTATTGCCTGAGGTCTGTAGGAGTGGAAGGCCCTATATTCAGACTTTGCTAACGAGAAAGTTCATTTAAGTAAAACTTTTAATAGCCCAAGTTCCGGAATTTTAGGTTGGAGTTTATCCCACCAACTTTCTCCAAGTGTAAGAAATGACTTCAGTGTGTAGAGACCTTTGTCATAACATTAAAATGATGAGTCATTCTTTGTGGATTTCCAGGATGGAAAGCTAGTTCCTCCTGCATTACTCCCCTTATGGGCAGAGTAGAGGGTTCTCCTCTCACTCCTTCCAGACTTTAAAGAAATGGCTATATTCCTGTTTTTTTCCTACTATCAGGATGGGGTAAAATTAGGGAATTTAGACAAACAATGTCTCTTTCTAGAACCTTACCTAAATTTCTATATATAGTTTGCTATATAAATCTTATTTATGTGTCTCTATAGAAATATATAAGAAACTTATCTAAAATCTATGTAATTTTTTGAAACTTTGAAAAAATATGACAGCAATCCAATCTACATTGTAGAGGAAAGAACACTGAAATCTGAGTTAGAAAACCTGGATACTCAATAGTCATGGGACTGTAAGCAATGTATGAAATATCTCTAAGACCAGATTAGTTGACTCATCAGTATATTAATGTCAATAACTTCTGTCCAAATTGTTAGGTTATTATTATGAGCATGAAATAAAGCAACATATGCAAAAGTGACTTAAAACCTGTGATGCCCTATACAACAGCAAAGTATTATTATTATTAGGTATAACACCTTCTTTCACTTGCCTGCAGTAGTCACCTGCTTAGCCTGTGTGCTTTGAGGACTTCATCTACGAAATTTATATTGGGAGCCAAAGGAAAGTGTGATTTGATCTAAAAAAATATTTGTCTTGTCTATATAACAGTTATAGCTCAAGGAGCAAACAAATGCATGTGTGTAAATAATAATGCATAGAAGACTATAAATGAAGTAGTAAAATAAGATTAGCATTATGCCCCAGTAAAGGGAATAATTACACATTTAAGGGTGAAAAGTGCAAGTCTCGAGAGATGCCTGTTCATTGGGGCTAAGACAGGTGTGTGTTTAGTCTTTCTAGCCCAGCCAAGTGGTATTGGCTCTGCTCTTTATTAATCATAGCCAGCTCCTCCCTCTGCTGTCTTTGAATGTCATTGAGAGGCTCTACCTACAATGAACTGTATTTTGGATCTTATCCTAATGAGACAGGCTAGTAACCAGGACAAGTGGAATAGGAAAACTGAGACAGAGAGTTAAACAGCTAAGCAGTTTACAGCCATTTAGTAAATTGCAAATCCTGTTTTCCCTAACCAAGGTCACTTAGGAGTAAATAGTTTACATTTCTCCCCAACCAGAGGGTAAATAGCTTAAATCACCCTACTCAGGGAGACAGATAACAGAAATCCAATTAGTGCCCTTTACCAACCACACCCAAGGACAGATGAAGTTAACGGAATAAATCTTATTTTGGCGCATGAATATTCTATTGCGATCCTCCCCTACCAAATGCCCCATCTTTAAAAAGGGGGGCAAACAGAAGGACTCAGTACACACCCTCCTAGGAACACACCCAACCCTTTCCGTTTTCCCTCTTCTTCCCTCTCAGGCGTGCATCTCCCAAACTCTAAGGGACTCCATGAGACTTGCAACAGGCACAAGACTTGCAACCAGGGGAGCAATGGGCAGTGGCAGCTCGTCCCCAGCTAACCCCCTGAACCTGTCTCCAAGGTCCCATTTTCTCTGACTTCCCAGTGAGCTAAAGCAGCCCTGCCTAGGCTCACTTCTTTCCGATAACGTTTCTAGAGAGCCAAAGCAGTGCTGCCTGGGCTCTCTCTCCTGTTGCTTCTTCTACCCTAAGCCCTTCCTTGTTTCAGTGTCCCCAGCTTTAATAAACGTGCTCTCAAAATCACCTGCACTCGTCTTGTAAAATCTTTCCTGCCTGAAGTTGAGAACCCACACACTACCAGTGGCCCAACGCAGACCTGCTCTGGGCCTGGCCCTGTCTGGTAACACTATCAATATATTGGCAATCTGAAATGACATCAATTAAATTGAACACTCAGGCAGAGTAATTTATTTGCACTGGTTTGGACTCACCACTAGACATCAGAATTAGCACCTTTTCCCATGCCACACTCGATTCACTATTAAATATACAAAGGCTACATCCCCTGAAATAATCAGCAGATTGCAGTGCCTTCAGCTTTGCTCTGGGCCACTCACCTTAGCTTGCTTGCTTTCCTTCTTTGACCAAAGACTCCCACGTGTGTTTGTGGGCACTTTTATATTGCTGTAATCAGCCTGTACAAGTGTGCGCATCCTGTAGGCTATACTCTCCCTCTCGATGTTTTCCAGATACACCTATCCACCATCCACAAAGGTAAGTGACAGATTGTTCAAAGCCCAGTTCAGAATGGGCAAGGGTCACTGTACCTCTTATGTCTCCTGTGCAAACATGGCTGCTGCCTGCTGATGTTTATATGCTGGTGTGAGTTTGCTAACATTCTGCTCAATCTCTGGAGGTGGTGTTTATTCAGCCATGATTTGTGGGTCTTATACTATGTGTATGTTTAGGGCTCAGAGTAGAGGATAATTACTGGTATTTCTTCAGTTCTGAACTACTTCTTCCAAAATCCAATTGCATATTAGTATTAGTCACTATGTATTCTTGCCTGTGGCATGCTGTTTAAACATTTTGATATCTTTGTTTTTGAAAGAATGTATTTAAAATACCTTTGCAATGGTAAGTGTGCAGAGCCCACCAGAATAAATCTGTGACAGTTTCCTGCCAAATGAGTACCACAATATAGCATATTAAAAATTTAATTGAGATTGAATGAAGTCATTTTAAAATTAGCAGAACAGCAACAAGTAATAAAATTATGGTAGTGTTTGGCACATGTTCACATAGTCACAAGTCTAACTTTCACTTGCTGAAATGGCAAATGTGATGTATCTGTGATCTATTGATCATATTTATGTTTCCTGGAACTAAAAGTTCGGGTCTAAGTATGCTTGGTTAAGTTTTAAATTTTGGGGAGGAAATATTTATATTTTCAAAAATTCCCAGGTCAGAAATTTTACATAACACTTAAAAAATAAATCTCTATTTCATCTGTCATTAAAATGCAGTGGAAATTTTCAGAAGGTTACATTCTATCTTACTGTTCATGGGTAGCATTTCTGGAATGCTGCTACACATCTTACAAAGTACTTCTTACAAACATGTTTAACATGTTAGTGGCAGTAGTATATATGAAGAGGAAAATATCCATAGCTGTGAAGAAAAATATACCTTTTTACAATATTTGCATTCTTGACATTTTCAGTGTCCATAGTTCTAGGAATGCAATGCTTTTTCATTGAGTTAATAGCAATTTCAGGAATATGTCTCATACAAGCTTACATTTCAAACATTATATGAGTCACTTTCTAGAATGTGATATAAGTTTCTTTTTTTCTTTGTGTATTTTCCTTCAAGAAGTGTATAGTTAATATGAATTGCTTTTTTTAATGAGAAAATGTATTTAATTATCTTATCAATTTTATAAATACCAAGCAATATCCAACACAACATTAGCTAAAAACTATTACATCTTCATACAATGAAAAAATATTCAGTTATTAAAACTCTTGTTATAAAGAATATTAGTGACATGAGAAAAAACAAATAATATATTACATGATAAAAGCCGGCTGCAAAATAGTAAAAATTAAATTTTGGAAAGGAAATTATATGTGTATACACAGATAGATAAAAATACACAATGAAATATTAACTGTAATTGGCTCTGACTGGTAGGAATGTGAATGCTTTTGCTTTTTTTTAAACTCTTCTACATTTCCTAAATTTCTTTGAGAATTATATATTATTTCAAAAGCAGGAAATACATATACTTTAACATAATAGAGTATATAGTGCTTATATATGACATTTAAAATTTTACATTACAGGCATGACCGAGTACTGGAAATGTAGGCATAGGGATCAGAACAAGTAAATTCACAAAAGTATAAAACAGTACATTATGTTTGGTGAAGGGCAAGTAGGTCTATAGACTTGAAGAGATGGACAGGGCCAGAGCTCATCAACTAAGCTAAGAAATTCAAAATGTTTGCAGGGTTACCATACATACTGATTTACTGGAGAAAGCCCCAGTTTAGTCCTATTTTAGCAGCATAATTATTAAAAGCATCCCCTTTTATTATCAAAATTATCTGGATTTAGGTGATAAGTTATGTGGTTATCTATATAGCTACTGGGAAACCAATGAAAACTTACTACTAAGAGGTCAACACAACCGGATTTACATTTTGGAAAGAGACTCTTGGCTGCATTGTGAAAAATGAATTTTGGGAGGGTGGAGGGAGTGTGCAGGAATGTGGGCAGGGTGGTTGTTAGGATACTATTGCAAAGTTTATGGGCACTAAGTTGGTAGCACTAGCGTTAGAGAAGGAGGAGACAGGAGAGAAAATTCATATAGAAGAACAGATTTAGGCATTCAACTAAGAGAAATTTCAGATGTAATTTGTAGAAAATTCTAGAGCAGTACTGTGCAATAGGACTTTCTGCATTGATGAACGTGTTTTCTATATTTCTGCTGTGCAATGTGGTAGTTTTCACTAACCTCACATGGCTAGTGAAAACTAGTGAAATTGAATTTTAAATTATATTAAATTTTACTTAATTTAGATTTGAATTTCAATAGCTCCGTGGACCAGGGCTTCTTTACTAGACACAGTAACTCCTAGCTCTTTATCTGTAAGATATGAGAGAGAGATCTGGCCTGGAGATGTAGCCTTGTGAAGGACCAGTTGGGTATTGGTTGAGTAAATGCATTTGGCCAGCAGAGCTTGTATACTGAGAAGAGAGGAGGGTGCCATATTTAAGAGATTGGCAGGCAGAGGAAGAGGAACCTGCAAAGAAGAGACTAAATGTTAGTAAAAGGGTTGGGAGAGTCTCAGGAGAGGGAGTTGATTTGCTAGTCAAAGAAACTGAGTGTCAAGAAAGGAGTGCTTTTAACAGTAATCAGAATTCTTATGCTGTTGGACATTTAAGGACAATGGAGATATTTTGCAAGGACTGAAGTTAAGAGAATACAGAGGCAGGGTGACATTTTGAGGTCAGTAGAAGAGTCTGGGTCTCAAAGAGTTTATTAGCACCTGAATTAGGATAATGCAGTTGAAAGTTATACGGTGAAGTTATACGGTTGAAAAGGTTGAAACAAACACTGAGTGGCCAGATTATTATGACCACTTGACGTTTGTAGGCAAATTAGCTATAATTTTGCGCTGAAGTTACTAGAGAGCCAGACCATTATAAATAGGGAAGCGGGTTGTTTACCACGACAGTAGAAGTGATTTTTTTCCTGAAGATATGGGTAAACAATGTGATTTAACAGCCTTAGAACATGGGATAAATATACTATAAACTCAGCCTAATTTCACCCACTACTACTATGCCCCAATCCTTAAGGAATTGTACAGATTTCTTGATACAGCTACTTTCTTTTCTTAAAAAAAAAAAAAAGAATATTTTTTTTATTGATTTCAGAGAGGAAGGGAGAGGGAGAGAGAGATAGAAACATCAATGATGAGAGAGAATAGTTAATTGGCTGCCCCCTGCATGCCCCACACTGGGGATTGAGCCTGAAACCTGGTCATGTGCCATGAATGGGAATAAAACCATGACCTCCTGGTTCAGAGGTTGACACTCAACCACTGAGACATGGCGGCGGAGCTACAGCTACTTTCAAAAGAACTGATGGCTTATGCCAACCAGGAAGGAAACTGTTTCATAAGTGGAAGGAACTGTGTTTGTTTGTTTTTTTCCTTTATTTCTTCTTTTATGAATTCAGAAAAGAACCTGGAGGTTTGTTTACCACCTCAGTAGGGTAACTGAAGCAAAGGCCCGCAAATGAAAGAAAGGTGGAACCCAAGAAAGGAAGACCGAATCAAAACATTCTCCTTTCTCCCCATCCCCAAATAAAAAGAATTATAGAAAAAAACCCTTCAAAGAACAAAGTTTATTTAGGACTGGAAAGAAGCACATAGTTCTGTATTAATCTGTAAACTGCATTTGGTGAGGCAACATGCTGTGGTGCATTAAACAATTGAACTGGTTGTCACCCAGTAGACTTAGGTTCTAGTGTTGATTCCATTGTTAATTAACTATATGACCTTGGCATGTGTGCCATTGAACTTTTCTGGGTACCAGCTACTCATAAAACTGATTAGCTTTCAAAATTCTAGTAGTATAGAGGCAAGTTAAAATTATATATAACATGTTAAAAATAAGTCTGGGTGCATGAAACTGTGCTAAATTTTGTTGACTATGTCACAAAATTTCACTCACTGCTTCAATGAATACATTTTAAATGAATTGAATAGCTGTGTTAGCCACCCATCTATAGCAAATCAATAACTGTGTTAGCCACCCATCTATAGCAAATCAATCTGAAATGGATAGTACAAAGAAAACCTGAGTTTTGTGAAGTTAAAGAATGTAAAATATATAAGGAATTATTTTCAAGTTATAAAAATATAAAGCATGAGGCTGTACCTAGGCTGAGAACCTGAACGACAAGTTTTAGTTCAAAGAAACTGTTGAAAGCTTCTTAATGGTGCTTGAGAGACTAGACAGGTTGGTGGTTAAGGAATGCAATACTTTTAATCTTTGGTTTCAATTTTTATTCAATTCAAAGAAGGAAGGAAGGAAGGAAGGAAGGAAGGAAGGAAGGAAGGAAGGAAGGAAGGAAGGAAGAAAGAAAGAAAGAAAGAAAGAAAGAAAGAAAAAGAAAGAAAGAAAGAAAAAGAAAGAGAGAAAGAAAGAGAAAGAAAGAGAGAAAGAAAGACAAAAAGATGCAAGAAAAGTTGAGTGTGGTATGTATGGGGGGATAACTTTGTAAAGTACATGCTTGTCTAATTACTATGGTGTACACCTGAAACTAATACAAAATAATACTAAATGTAAACTGTAATTGAAAAATAATTTAATTCTCCCCAGAAAATATCTCTCCAACAGAATAAGTGCTCAATATGGTGGGGGGGGGGAGGGAGGGAAGTTTGGTGTGGTAGGCCATAATTAGCATTTCATTCCTTAATCTTTCAGTAACTGTGTGACCTTGGGGCAAGAAATACCACAACTCTGGGCCTCCATTTCCTCATCAGGGGTTTAGGCCTGTACCTTTTAAAAGTCCCTTCCAACTATAGTGTTTCACTTTAGTGCATATACTCAGTTGTAGGAAACTATTTTCAGCAGACTGAGTAAAATAAAAGCAGTCTTAACAGTTAATGTTTCCCCATCTTCCTACTAAAATGGATAGAGGTGCCAGGCATCACTAAATCTTCCCAAGGAGGGAGTCTGAGGATTCACCTCTTCTACGCTCTCTGCCACCCTCTCCCTAACAACATCAGTCCAAGAAAGATGTGCTCATCTCTACTGCAGAAGGCAAAGGAAAACCTCTGTTCTAGAGAAGGAATGTGGGAGAGAGCTAAAAAATATCCTGAAACACTGGGCCTGTCGAAATTCTTGTATTTTCTGCAATTAGTAAATGTTTAACAAGGATTTATTATAAGTAATTAGCCTCCCCACACTCATGCAGTTTGATTAGTCCTTTGAAGCACCAAGTTACTCTGCAATGTCATGAGAAATATCCTGTCAAAGAGAATGTTTGCCCTGGTGCTTATGTGCCAAGCTCCTTCCTTATACCAAAATAAAAAAAAATTATTTTCTTTGAAGATATTGCAAGTTTCCAAGAAATACAATTTTTTTTTTCTGAAAGTAAGGGGTTTTCTCTCAAAATTTTTTCTTTCTGGGGCAGGGTTGGGCAATAATTTCATTATAGGAACTATACTCATCCACATGCTATGCGAGATTCTGGAATTACAATGGTCCGCATGTGTGAGATTTCCAGATGTCACTTGAGTTTGGACTGTCATTAAAGGCAAAGTGAGGGTAACAGAAGTTCATTCTGTTTAGTTTCCCAGGGTGCATATTACTTCATTGTTTCATGTAAACATAACTGAAATGATAGTGTGTGACGACTCTTTCCAGAATTGTTGTATTTTTCCTTTTATTATAGAGATTGATAAAACACTTTAAGTGATACAAGAGGCAGTTCTTTCTTTTAGTATTAAAACTTGTGGGATTTAAAATATCTAATTTGAGTTTAATGTTCTTGACCATTGGGTGTTAGGCATAGCTCACTTGTAACTGCTTTTTATACTTGCATCTTGATTGGTTGAGGCTACAGTATAGAACTTAACCTTTTTTTGCACAGAAATATTACAAAATCTCTTGACTACCTGGCACCACAGACATTGAGTATGGGAATTTCTTTGAAATCAATGAAACAGTCCATTATCCACAAATTCTGACTGCTTGTTTCCTAACATCTACCACTTTATTAAAGCAACTTTCTTAAGTATCACTCAAAGCCAATGATCTTAATCAATCTTAATTTTCTAGGACCACTATTCAAACTGGACTTGGCTGATGAACTCTTCCAAGTTCTTCCCTTTTGAAACTCTCCTTCTTTCATATGTCAAACATCATTACTCTAGTTCTTATCCTTACATTTCACCTTTCCTATTTTATTTTTGTTGAAAATTTTTTTCTACTTTTCTCCCTCTTCAAACTTGACACTTTTTCTCCACATATTTCTGGAAGGTGACCTCTTTCTTATGGCTTCATCTACCATTCCTAGTATGATCATTCTAAATTGAATCTCTGGCTCTGATTTGATATCAGAGTTATACTCTTGAGTCTCCAGTTGCTTCTGATATGTCTATAACTTTTGTAATCTGTGTTTGTAGAGGTAAAGTGTATTTATAATGAGTAAACTGCATTGAAAAGTCACTAGTAGTTTTTAGCTGTGGAAGCAGAACTTTGAAGAAGATCTTTGCCTTCTTAAGTATACAACTGCTAGAGGCCCAATGCACGAAATTCGTGCAAGGGGCTCAGCCCTCGCAGACCCGGCTTCATCTGGAAGGTCATCCAGATGGTCATTCTGCTGTTCAGTCTAATTAGCATACTAGCTCGTTATTATATAGGATAAGGCTAATATTTAATCTTGGGGTGGCTCTGAATGATAGTGAAGTTGTCTATCTGAGATATGTCAAGTGTTCTGTTTAAGAAGATAAAAATATTTTCTTATGTCAATATACATACTACTGATAAAATTTTATGACCATAAATTAGAAAATTCTGATGGAGTAAATAAGTACTTTTAAAACCACAACTTAAAACATGCAAGAAAACAAAGTCTGGATAGTTATATTTAAGAAATGGAATCCCTCTTATAAAATCTTCTCAGAAAGAAATATCCAGGCCCAGTGAATGCTCCATTTATTTAAGGAAGCGATATTACCCACAGCCACTTACTAGGCCATTACAAAAATGGATCAACAGCCTTTCTCACTAATGAGCATAAAAGTAAAAATCCCAGGCACAATATTAGGGAAGTGAATCTACAGTGTGTTAAAAGAATGATATTTCACCAGTGTTACAGACGTGGCCTGTGGGAAGGTCAACTTGCCCCTTTGAGTATATGCATTTCTTGCCTGCGGGCATTCTCTGGAGCTGTAGAAGACCCTCTCCCTCAATGTGTGGAGGCCACAGATGCCAGAGAATTAATACTTGCCATGAACAGTCCTCAACAACTGATTGATTGGTGGGGTAGTATAGGTTTTAACATTTTTCAGTCCCCTCAACTGAGGTGGGATAAATCTGAGACATGGGCTACACCGTTTCCCAGAGTTTCTTGGCGGATTTAAGCTCTAGTCACCCCACCATGGTCACTGGCTTGATAATTCTCCCTTTGCTGGCTTCCTTCCCTTCCCTGTCTCACTCTCTCCACTATCAGAAGTTTTTTCAACTCCCTAATAAACTACTGACAACCAAATCCTTGACTCGGGGTCTGCTACTGGGGGAGCTTAAGCTAAGACAATAATGAAGTTGGATTATTCCAACAACACAAGGTAGTCTTAACAACCCAAAATCAATGTTTAATCCATCACATTTACAGAATGGAGAAAAAAAATCATCATACAATTATCTTAATAGGTGCAATAAAAGTATTTTCAACATAACCATACTTGTTTATGATAAAAAAAAAATCTTAGCAAACTAGGAAGAGAAGGGAATTTATCAATCTGACAAATAATACATACAGAAAAATCCTATGGTAAACATAATTTCTTAGTAATGAAATATTTATTTCCTTAAGCTAAGAGACAAAAATATTGCTCTTACCACTTTTATTCAACATTGCACTAGAGGTCCTATAACACAAGAAAAAAAATTAAGGATTGGCACAAAAGAAACAAACTCTTATTCACAGACAAAATGATTGTTGACATAGAAAATCCAATAGAATGTACATATAAATTATTTGAATTAATAAGTTAATTTCACAAAAATCACAATATAGGGTTGATAAAAAACAAATTTCATTATCAGCTACAAAAAACCTAGAAAATAAGATTTAAAGCATAATACTATGGAAAATAGCATCAAAATCAACAGATACCTAGGAATAAACCTAACCAAAAATGAGAAAAATTTCCACCCAAAACTATAAAATGCTACCAATATAAGCTAAAGAAGAACTAAATAATTTTCCATGTTTAGTAATTGTAAGACTCAATATTGTAAATCTATTAATTTTTCTCAAAATTGTCTGTAGATATAAGTAAAATGCAATTTCAATAACAAATTTAAAAAATTATCTTTGTTTGTTTGCCCTGGAAAATTTGACAAGCTGCTTTTCTATTAATGTGTAAATGTAAAGACTCAAGAATAGCCAGGATAATCTAAAAAGAAGTATAAAAGACTTACATGATCAGGTACGAAGACCTATTATAAAGCTACAGTAATTAAAATAGTGAGGTATTGATGTGAGGATACTTTAAAAGGTGAAGAAGATAATGGAATCCAAAATCTACCACAAATATATGGTAACTGATTTATGTTAAAGGTGCTCCTGGTGGGGGTAGGGATAGGGCAGACAGAGATGAGAAGAAAAGCCTTTTAAATGCTACAAGATTGATTGCATATCTAAATGGAGAAAAAGGAAACATTTATCCTTATATACTAACTAATGAAACAAGAAAAGATAGTATGAATAGTTCTATTCAAGAGATGGCATCTCTGATTTAAGACATTCCCAGAAATAAATATCCAAGCCCAGTGAATGCTCCAGATATTTAAGGAAGAAATATTACCAATAGCCAATTACCAGGCCATTACAAAAAAAATAAGGATCAACAGTCTAATATTATCACTCATAAACATAAAGGCAAAATCCTAAACACAATAATAGCCACTAGAATGCTATACTATGTTAACCATAGAAAACATAACACCACACACAGAGAAATAGATTGTAAATCTAAATGAGATAAGTAACCTGTTAAAACCTCTAGAAAATAATATGGAAATTCCAAAACTCTAGTCTTGGAAATAAAGAGCCAACTGACCAACAAACCTCTAAGATTCTTGAGGCTATAGGGCATAAAAAATAGGTAAATGAATGATATCATGCTGTGAACTCATACCTGCACAACTAAAATATTGTATGACAATAGGAGACTCACATAGAGGCCGTTTGCTAAACTGAAGGATGACAAGCAAAAACGGAGTGAGCAGAAGAAAACTATAAAATCCTCACAAACTAAAACTTCATGATTCAGTGTAATTCTGGAATTCCGAGTGCTAATAGGCAGAACACCTTTACTTGAGTATAGCTATTTATGAATAATGGTAATGGGTAGAGTATGATTTTAAATGATGAAGTCACAAATAGCTGTGGTCTCTGCAAATAGGACTACAGCTGCCAACCATAGAATAGTCTTTATGTGTGTGCAGTGTGGAAAGAACAGTTGGTCATGGAAAGGTTTTTTCAGCCACACCTGTTCACTCAGATAACAATCACCACCATTAGTATTATCTCTAAATATAAAGGTAAATATATATATTTGATAGTATATATGTCTACATCTATACACACAACTTATAAATGAGTTAGATTGGCTAATTTCATTCTTTTTAAAGAAGACTAAAATCCATTATAGACACTGGATAGAAACTGGCAAATCTCACTTATGTAGTGGGATCTCTTAGTTGAGCTGATGCTTTCAGTCATCAGCGCGATCTCATTTATGAGTACAATACCGGTAGAACCTTGTTATGAAATGACTCATTAATTATATCGAGTCAGTTATATCATGGATCAGATCACATCCCCTGAAGTACAACAACCACATATCGTAAAGCCTGAAACAATGCAATTGGCTCATTAATCATTCACTCACTCAATAATTCATTCACTCACTCATTCAACAAATGCATATCAAGTGCCTCCTAAACTGGAGGGATTATGAGCAACAAGAAGATGAATAATTCATAACCTTTGTCCACAATTATCCCAAGAAAACTAGTTTTATAGTGTGAGATTGGTACTCTAGAACTCTGTTAAATTTTTTGTGTAAATATTAATATCTGTTATGAAATATTTTCATCCTAGTTTTTTTAGAAACATCTATGGCATCCTTCTCAAAACAGGTTTTAGAACATCTATTAGATTTTAAATAAAAATAAAATAAAAGGCCAACAATAAGTATCAGTGTGCTATTTGTATTAAAAAACTGATTATTTGTCTTCATTACAATTATGAAGTTGAAAAAATGTGTAGCTACAGGGTGAAAACTGGTTAGAACTTCTTGTTTCTCAAGTCAGATTTAATCCAAGCTATTAATTATGATTACAACTCAAGATACTTAATTCTCATGATTTAAGATATATCTATGCACTCTAAAATATGCTTAAGTGGAGTATATTTTTCTGGTTAAAGTTATAGAAATGGTAAAGTTTGCCTGCTATAAGGTTCTCTTCCTCTATCAAAGGTTATAATTTAGGAGTTATTTAAAACAAATAAAATGATTTTTTATTCAACTGTAGAAGCTGGTAATATCAGTTACCTATTGATGCTTAACATATCATCCCTAAACTTTGTGACAAAAAATGATTTTATTTGTTCAGTTTTCCTGATCATGTGGGTGGCTCTTATATCCTGAGACAATTTTGGTAATCTCTACAGAGCTGGCAGTTAAAGTGAGGCTGGATGGTCTAAGATAATTCCTTTGCATGGCTCCTTTTTGTGCCAGATGGTCTTTCATTCTCCAGTAGGATAACCTGGACTTCTTCACAGGGTGGTGGAAGATTTCCCAGAAGCAAAAGAGGGCAAGCATCAAAGTACAAGGCCTATTCTAGTCTCTGCCTGCTATTATGTTGGCTGATGGCCTTTTGACCATACCAAGTAAAAACAAAACAAAACCCTACAATTCAAGAAAAATTCTCCCTCTTGTGGGGAGCTCAGCGAAGCCACATTGCACAGAACTATTCTTACAGAAATAGGAGGGATTTATAGACATTTACTTATAATCTGTCATAGAGTGTCCTACAATAATCAACTTCCCTCTCTTCTGCCAAGGAATGTCAATGAATATATTTACATATTAAATAATCTATAGATTAATTCCAGTTCTTAAAATTTAAAAGGTCAGCAAATATTATTTATCTAGGAGCTGTTTTTAAAAAGCAGTACTTATAATTAGATATTAAGAAACATTATTAAGAAAAACAATAAAAATTTAAAAATTATTTTGACTGTAATACTCATGGTGAGTTGATTGGGATAAAGAAAGGTTGAACTTTAACTTAACCTTAGCCCGTTCAGCCTTAGTAGGACACTCACTATCTTTTAGTTTGTATAATATATATAGGTCTCTGTTGTTTTTTTCTTTTCTCTGCTTATTCTTTTTGTTCCATTTTCTGTGGGTCATACCTTCATCCACACTCACCCATATTATGATGATTCCCAATCTAAATGTTCAACTTTGACCTGTCTTCTGAGTGAAAGATCTACTTAATTTAGTGACTCCTTGATTATCTCTAGAACGCTATCTCCATAGGCATTCAGAACTCAGCCTGTGCAAATCTGAACTCATTGCCTTTGCCCAAACCCTTTTCTCCTACTACAGTGTTGACAGTGGTAATGCCAAAGCTCACTCCACGTCCAAACTGTAAACTATAGAATTATCTTAGGCTCTTCTTTCTCTTCAATCATTGCCTCCTTCTCATTAATCACCAAGTCAGTGGTTTTGACCATTTAATATTTCTTGATTTCATTTCCTACAGTTCTACTCCATTTGTCTCCATCAGGCTCCTCAGCTCATCTCCCTGCTTTTAAGTTTTATCCAAACTCCCTAATCCATCTAGAGCATTTGTTCTAAAACATAAATTTCATCTTATATAATAAAAGGCTAATATGCAAATCGACCAAACAGTGGAATGACCTGTCGCTATGATGTGCACTGGCCACCAGGGGCCGATGCTTAATGCAGGTGCTGACCCCTGGTGGTCAGTGCACTCCCATAGGGGTAGTGCCGCTCAGCCAGAAGCTGGGCTTATGGATGGTGAGTGCAGCTGAGGGCTCCCAGACTGAGAGGGTGTAGGCCGGGCTGAGGGATCCCCGCCCCCCAGTGCACGAATTTCATGTACCAGGTTAACACAGGACAGGTGGGTAACCCACTACTTTCCTTACAATACACAATTATCACATATCATATCTCATATAACCTGCTAGTAATTGTCATTTATTTAAGTCATCTCTGTTGTTTATCTGTATGATGTTAGCAATTAACCCAGTCCCTGACACAAAGTAAGTTCTCAGTACTTTAATGATTATTGCGATTGAATGAATTGATTGAATGAATGAGTAGATGACAGTATGAGGGGGGTATAATTAGATTAGAGTCAGCCACCTCTCTTGGTTACATCCTCATCCAACACACACACACACACACACACGATGGAACTATTTATTATTAAGAGATAATTTATGTAAGCCTGGATATTGGAAGGAATGCATTTAGAGTTTAAGTCAAGATTAAGCTCAGGGTGAGAGTGAGATCAGTTTGAGATGGGAATAACTCTGCTTCTAAAAATTTGGGGAACATTTATTTATCAATTATTTCATAATTGAAAAAAAGAGCTCTGTTAGAAATTTGTCTCAATATATTTGAGAAAATTTGTTTTCTTTATTATTTGCTACAAACTGTCCATCTCTTTGGGTTCTTTCTAAACAATAATCATTTCTCCCTGGATAGTACTCAGTATTTTCCTAGAGAATTCAAACTAGTTTTAATACTTGTCTAAGAAGGCGTATTAGGAATGTAAATTTAATGTAAATAATTACGCTTTTTCAAAACCCAATTGAATCCTTTTGGAATATCTGCTGTTTCAGATTATTCAGATCAATGCTTCTAGCATCTAACCATAGATAATGTATTTGTAGGTGAATAGTAAATTGAACCAAATTTTCTACATTTATAAGCATTTGGTGGTAGCAATTGATGTTTCTCAATTCTCATTTTGGACGATTCTACTTTGAAGGAGAGATTATTATTTTATCGATGGAGTTCTTTCGATTTGCATCTTTATAATACATCAAAAGTGCTGTTAAGAGGATATTTCTATCATTTGTATACATTGTGTATAAAAGTCATCTTATATTACTTTAAGAATACCTACTCAGTGAAAGAAGAGCTCTGTAACTAACTTTCTGTCCTACTGTCTTTCGTTTCCAGACATAATAGGCTCCAAGTCAACTTCCTCATTCTTCCCAGCCCATTTCTCCCCCATTCACCTTGAACCACCAACTGCTCCATTTTTTTTCCTTTATGCTCAGGCAATTATTTTTTCTTCTGTTTCATAAGAAAGTGAAGCTATTAGACCAAACACTTTTAACTTTCTGCTATTAAATGTATAAATTTGTCAGTGACTATACTCTTTCTTGTCTTCCTTCTTCCTTTCACAAAGCAATAGGAGTTCATCCCCGCTAAGGCCTGACGTAGCACCTTTGTCTAGAACCTTTCTCTCTATCAGTATTTAAATACACTCAAGACTATCCCATCTTTTAACCTCACATTCTAGTCCAGCCTTTGCACTAACTCTCATTTTTGCTCCAGATCCAAATTTCTTGATAGGGTTGGGTATATACATAGTCTCCATTTCCTTCCTCCTGACCCAAATTTCTAAAAAGAAAACATTTTAATTTCAACATGTGTGAATTCATGCTTTATGAATATATATAAATCATATAATAATTTAATTTTAATATTCATGTATATAAAAGTATATGTAAGTTGCACATCCTTATGGGAGAGAAAATACCACCATCTTTTAATATCTCTAAAATGTTTCTGGAACTCTTTTCTAGTGCTTTGTAATTCCACCAACTTCTAGTTTCTCATTAACATCTCTGATTGCTGTCACTTACTCTGCAGGGACTTTAAATGTTGGTGTTCACTGGGGTTCTAGCACCCCCTCTCTTCTCACTCTGACCACTCTCTCTGGATGAGCTCATCCACATCTAAGCTTCAGTTTTTGTTTCTGTGATATGCCTCCCAAATCTTCATCTGGGAGTAGACCACTTTCCTGAATTCTTTATTAGAATGCTCAACTATCTACTGGAAGTCACTGCTCAGATAGATACCAGGAGATGATTCAAGCTCAGTGTGCCCTCAAATGGTCTCAGTATATTTCTCTACAACTCTTTCCTCCCTCCTCGGTTCTCACTATTTTAGTAAATGACACTATATAGACCAAACTGGAAACGTGGAATACTGATATACCTCTTTCCCACTCCTTCATTGTCAGACCAATAACCAAGTCCCAGGAATCTGCTTCCTTTTATGCCCTAAAACACTGTTTGAGGCCACCATAATTTATCTTCCAATTTACTACAATAATTTAATTGGTTTCCCTGAAGTCTATTTTCCAACTTAGCACCAGAGTGATTTTTTAAAAGCAATGTGATCCTGTTTCTCCCTGTTTCCCTGTTTAAAATCAATACGTTTACCATGATTCAAAACTCTCCATGGAATATCATTCAGTGCTTAAAAGAAATGAGTTATCAAGCCATGGGAAGACATGAAGGAACCTTACATATTTATCATATTACTAAATTAAAGAAGCCAATCTGAAGACTCCACACTATCTGATTGTAACTATACAACATTCTGGAAAAGGCAAAATCATGGAGGCAGTAAAAAGATCAGTGGTTGCCAGGAGTTGGGGAAAGAGAGGAATAAATAGGCAGAACATAGAGGATATTTTAAGGTAGTGAAATTATTCCATATGGTGGTATAATAGTGGATACGGATCATTATACATTTGTTAAAACCCATAGAATGTATGACACTAAGAGGGAAACATTGCAAACTACGGACTCTGGGTGATAATAATGTGTCACTGTAGGTTCACTGACTGTAACAAGTGTACTACTCTGGTGTGGGATGGTGATCGTGAGGGAGGCTGTGGCCATGCGAGGACATGGTATACGGGAACTCTGTACTTTCTGCTCAATTTTGTTGTGAACCTAAAACTTCTTTAAAAAATAAAATTTATTAAAACACAGGCACACAACCTCCATGGTCTGGCTTTTCATACTTCTTTAAATAATCTCTGCTTCATTCTGCCCTTGCTATATATTTTTTTCATGTGAAGTTTCTTTGTTTCTTTGAACTAGCCATGTTCTTGTTCATCTCTGAGCCTTTGCCCCTCTCATCTGACTTTTCCTCTCCATTTGCTAGCTTCTTGTCATCCTCTATTATTTATCATACTGCATTGTTAATGGATTTTCACTTGTGTCTTTCTGACAGACTCCAGTACTGGACATATAAAAACTGAACAAATGAATGGGTGACATAGGGCTTGAAAAAAATTTCCCCCATTCTTATCAAGATCTAACCTGGTTTTAGTTTCAACTGCTCTGAGCTCTTTAAGAAAACGTTTTAAAAATAGTAATAATAATCACCAAAGTTGCCAGATTTAATAAGAACAACAAAAAGTACAGGACCCAGATACATTTGAATTTTAGGCAGATAATGAATGGTGTTTTAGTATAATTATGTCCCCAGTTAAGTAATATTTTTATAACATTTAATTCAATATTTTATAAATATCTGGGGACATTTGTACTAAAACTCTATTCATTGTCTGGAATTCAAATTTAACTGAGCTTCCTGTATTTTATCTGACAATCCTACTCAGGCCCAATAACTCGTTCCTGGTTACTGGAGTCATTTGTTTAAACACAGATGACAGACCTGGGTAACTGCCTCCATAGTGAGTTCTGTTCAGTCAATTTCTGCTAAGGACTCCCCTTTTTCCTTACAAACATTCATTTTTCAGTGCTTGCAGCAGACAGACCATTTTGTCTGTTCCCATGGAGAAAGATTTTGTCAGTTACTAGGGGAAAAAAGTGTTGCCTTTAAACTATTGCCTTGTTTTTTGAAATGGCGTTATTGACATATAATTCACATACCATACAATTTACCCATTTAAAGTGGGAGATGCAAATCAAAATGACAATGTGGCACCATCTCACACCTGTCAGAATGGCTATCATCAACAAATGACAAGTGTTGTCAAGGATGTGGAGAAAAAGGAATCTTCGTGCACTGCTGGTGGGAATGCAGACTGGTGCAGTCACTGTGGAGAACAGTACGGAGTTTCCTCAAAAAATTAAAAATGGAACTCCCATTTGACCCAGTGATCCCACTTCTAGGAATATAGCCCAAGAAACCAGAAATACCAATCAGGATATATGCACCCCTATGTTCATAGCAGCACAATTCACCATAGCTAAGATTTGGAAATAGCCTAAGTGCCCATCAGGAGATGAGTAGATTAAAAAACAGTGGTACATCTACACAATGGAATACTATGCTGCTGTAAAAAAGAAGGCACTCTTACCATTTGCAACAGCATGGATGGACCTGGAAAGCATTATACTAAGCCAAATAAGTCAGTTGGAGAAAGATAAATATCACATGATTTCACTCATTTGTGGAATATAATGAACAACATAAACTGATGAACAAGAATAGAGCCAGAGACATAGAAGCATTGAACAGGCCATCCAACCTCAGAGGGAAGGTGGGGGCGGGGGCAGGGGCGATAGGAGCGCAACCAAAGGACTTATATGCATGCATATAAGCACAACCTATGGACACAGACAATAGAGGGGTGAGGGCTTGTGCTGGGGGAGAGGGGTGGAAACAGCCTGGGAGAGGTCAAGGGGGAAAAGGAGATATATGTAATACTTTAAAAAATAAAGAATTAAAAAAATAAAGTGCACAATTTAGTATATTCACAGAGTTGTGCAACTGTCACCACAATCTGACTTAAAAATATTTTCATCACCCTAAAAAGAAACTTCGTACCTGTTAGCAGACACTCTCCATCCCTCATAGGTCCTCAACCCTAGGCAATTACTAATCTACTTTCTATCTGTCGGGATTTGGACATTTCATTTAAATGGAATCATACAATACACGGTCTTTTGTGACTGAATTTCTTCCCTTAGCAAAGATTTACAAGGTTTATCCATGTTGTAACATGTATCACACTGCATTATTTTTTGTTACCAAATATTATTCCACTGTGGCCTGTATATACCAATTTTGTTTACCCATTCATCAGTTGATGGACATTTGAGTTGTTTTCACTGACTTTTGCCACAGCAACATTCTAAAATTGATTTTCATCAATTTTGTGTTTATGGTCTATGGTCAAGCTTTATAGAAAAAGCAGAGAAAATGCTCCTCTTGTTTTAATAGTTGTATAATTTTAAAAATATTTTTTTTGAAATTTCAGTGGATTCCCTGATCTATCCTTGTTTTCTTTTTGATTAAGGTATTACATATGTGTCCTTATCCCCCATAGCCCCCCCCCCCCAACTCATGCCCTCACCCCCCTGGTGTCTGTGTCCATTGGTTATGCTTATATGCATGCATACAAGTCCTTTGGTTGATCTCTCCCTCTTACCCCCGTCATTCCCTACCTTCCCTCTGAGGTTTGACTGTCAGACATCTAAATGCTTTCTTTCACGTGGGAATGGTTTAAGTAAATACAGAGGTATATTGGGTATTGTGATAAGCAACTGCAGATTTTGTCAAGCTGTACCATTCTGAGATGTCTCAGAAACTTTAAACTTGAAAATACTTGGTGAAACAGGTTTGTCCAATAATACTTTCCATGACTACGGAAGATATTATAGACTAGGCCACCTGGAATTGATTATAGTCTTTGGCACAGATATGTTAAATTGTGGTGTATGGCTGGAGTTTTTTTTATGGTGTATAGATATATATCTTTAATATAACATATTCTGATATAATCTGTGGATGACTGCATTTAGGATGGTAAATCAAAATGTAAAATCAAAACATAGAAAGACAAGAAAGAAAAGGATGTTTGAGTCTTCACCCACACAAAAATGCCATGTTAAAAACAAATAATTTCCTAGAGAAGGTAAGTTCATGAAATACACATCTGATCACTGTGATATCCTCCTCCCAGCATATTAATTATGCTGTGGGAGTCACATGGCTGTGTCTACATTAACCCTCCAAAATTAAGTATACATTTGCTGTGCTTATGTTATTAATGCATGGCTTTCCTTCTTCACTTTTTCCTTCTCTCTCTCGCTGTCTCTTTCATTCATAATTTTCCTAAAATCATTTGGATAGAATGAACAATTGGAAATTGCTTAAAGGAAGCACAATACTTGGGGCAGTTTTTACATAAATATTGATAAATACATGTTGTGATTACCTAGAAATATAATTAATTATTTCAAGGGGCATGAGCAAATCTCAAATAACATGACTATATATTAACTTCAAATTTTTAAAAGTATCCGCCTTAATTGTTGTTTAAAAATTACCAAGATATGAAACAAAAACTGCCGGAATGTCCACTTTTTATAATGCTTGAACGACATCTTCATCTATTGGAAGCTGTGCATCAAGCAGTTTGGAGCACGCTCCTTTTTACGCATGCACCTTGTTCATCCCTGTCTTAAAGTTGACGCTCAGAGATTAAACAATTAAAAAGCAAATAGATCAATTTGGCCTACAAAAAAGTGTACTGGACTTTGGACTTTCAATCAGGAATTACCGAATATTCATTATCTGGAATTCCATAGGTTAACATTTTAGTGAGTCTAAGATCCCATTGATTATGTACCACCAAGAAAAAAGAAAGAGATTAATTCATTGCAATAAGTTGTAAATTGTATTCTGATTTCAGGGATATAAAAGTGAGGAAAAATATGCATTCAAGAATTAATGAAAAATAGTAGCACTGTTGGAAGTATACAAATATACTTAAAAGGCAACCACACACTAAACCATATAATGCAGTGATCAGTTTCATTTAGTTAGAAATTAATTAAGCACTTAAAATATGCTTAGCTCCGGGCTAAATCCTGGTCTAATAATTGAGCTGGAACCATTTAATTAGCTAGAAGTTTCTTTTTGGTAATCACCTTCTGTGTGTACCTCATTCGACCAGTTGGAATAGCTGGAGTATGTAGCTACCTATCATGTGTGGGTTAAAATGCTCCTGTAAAGTCTATATCCTTACTAGTCTCTTACTGATCATGCCAGAAAATCTCAGGTAAGCATTTTCTTCCTTTGGCCTGATGTCCTTTGAACATGTGGATATTTTTGGAGGGATACATTGAATGTTTTAACCATTCACTCTCCAGTATGGAATCATTGATTACATTTTCCCAATGAACTAGCAAATAAGGCTTTTTTTTTTTTTTTTTTTTTTTTTTTTTTTTTTTTTTTTTTTTACAGCACACTTTTGTAACTGATGAGGAATCAGAGCTTCAGAGAGCTTATGAAACTGGCCAATATTGCACAACACGTAGATGGTTTAAATGAGCTTTCATGCCTGTGCTAGCTAATGGTTCTGAATGTCTTTCATGAATACCTCAAATATAGAGAAATGAAGTCTTTAAGGTAGCTGGGATTTTGAAAAATAAGAGGATAAAGACAAGTTGAGTGCACGAGGTGTTGCCTGAGAGGATCAACCTTACGTAGCCATGCAATGAGGCACTGGCTTGGGAGGGAAGGCAAAGGTTTCTGAAAAGGAAAGTGGAAAGATGCCAGAAATAAACTTGTTGACTTACGTTTCCCCTGTGCCTATATGTATCTGAATTACCAATTCCTAGAACTGAGCTCATCTACCTTTCACATTTGCTAGGTTTACTTCAGTTCGATATTTTACTGTGATTCCTCAGAAAGACTAGGACTCGGAAATACTAGCAAAATTGTAAACCAGAGCTGAAATGATAGAATTTTAAACCAATATTGAATGCAAACTTTTTTTTAACCAGTATTTAAGACTTTGGGAGTTCCTCTTATTCACTTTTTTTATGATTGGGATCAAAGAACAATTGAGAAACTGTACTAAATACTAGTGTGCAAACATTTGAACACACCCACACCCATATCTGTGTAGCTGAATCTTAATGGTGGTTCATAAAGTTTATGGAGAGATAAGAAATAGTAATATCATTTTTTCCCTGAAGTGGATAATATTCATTGTCTCTGTCTGCTAATAACACTGAAGAGTAAGCCACAGCATCTGATATGAACACAGGGGTGACATATACTATTGTATAAGCAGTGGGTTCTTGACATGCATCAATGGTACCAATGCAAAACCACAACTTTAATCAACAGAGTTCCTGGTTGGAAGCCATAAGTAGAAAATAACAGGGCTGAGCTGAAATTTATTGGCTCATTCCACAAATGGTTATAGGGCTCTACTGTATATGTGCTTTTCTAGGGGTTGGACATAGAGCAGTGCATGAACCAGACAAATCTCTGCCCTTATTCTACCAGAGGGACAGTGAGAACCATTACGTGTTTGAGGACTACTACAAATACAGTAGTCTTCATATATGCTATTCCTTTTGCTTCAAAAACCTCTGATGCAGACTTTTACTATTCTTACTCGTTATGTCTTCATTTAGGCATAGCTCTTCTCTGGAAGCCTCCCCAGAACGCCAAGTTCAGTAGACCTGCTTTTCTCATGTACTCTCATAAAACTTTGCATTATCCACTTTTTAGCTCTTATGCTACATTGTTCTATTTACTAGATTTTAAACTCTGAGATAACAAGACCTACAATGGTTTTGTTCATCTTTGCATCCTCAGAAACTTGCATTGTGTTTGGCACAGGATAGAAACTATTATTTTCTCAGTGAACAAATGATTGAATGAAATGTCTTATTCTCACACATCTGTCACTTAGACAGTATCATTCCAAGTCATATTTCCTCTTGTTACAGATTATTAGATATTTTTTGGGAAGAATTCACCAAGGATGTGAGATCCCATTTTATCAAGAGTTGAATGCATTGAGTGCCTAGTCAGTGTTTCAGTGTGGTGAAGTGAGTGGCCGGCAAGATTTTTAAAACCTTCTTGCCTCGTGTGTGCACATCTGCATGTGCATGCACACACATGTGTTTGAAGATGATAACTTTGATTTGCCACATCTTGGTACATGAAATTCCAACATACATTTCATAGTTCAACACCTGAAAATACCTATATATATAAAAACCTAATATGCAAATAGACCAAATAGTGGACAACCGAACAACCAAACAACCGAATAACCAGTTGCTATGATGTATGCTGACAACCATAGGGCGTGCGCAGAACATGGTGTTGGCTGCGGCAAGATAGTGAAGCAGGTGAGCAGGGGCGTCAGACCAAGGTGGGGTGCTGGCCGCTGTCATCGGGGAGAGCATCTGGTGGTTACTGAAAATTCTTTGCTCCTGCACACTGCGGTCCTCCCTGGTGCTCACACCTGCTGCTGGTGCCGGCCCCACTAACACCTGCTGCTGGTACTGGCCCCAATCTCTCCGTGCCGTCAGCGGGTGCAAGCAGGGCTGTGGTGGTGGGAGTGAGGCTGCCAGCAGAGAGAGGACCAGGGGCCCGTGGCAGGAGGGACCGGGCAGGGGTGCGGAGGATGGGTTGAGACCTGCCCCTGTTGTACCCACCACAGCCTCGCAGCCCATGGTTCCTTTCCAGGTGCATGAATTTGTGCACTGGGCCCCTAGTATAGTATAAGGGCATTGAGGAAAGACACGGCATTAAAGCAATGATCCTATATAATAAAAGGCTAATAGGCAAATTGACCAAAACAGTGAAATGACCAGTTACTATGACAGCACTGACCAGCAGGGGATAGATGCTCAACGCAGCAGCTGCCCTCTGGTGGTCAGTGCACTCCCACAGGGGAAGTGCCATTCAGCCAGAAGCCAGGCTCACAGCTGGCGAGCGCAGCAGTGGTTGTGGGAGCCTCTTATACCTCCACAGCAGTGCTAAGAATGTCCAACTGCCGGCTATCCCTCAGCTGGATATCCCTCAAGGGCTCCTGGACTGCAAGAGGGCACAGGCTGGGCTGAGGGACTGCCCCCCCCCCCGCCCAGTGTTCAAATTTTGTGCACCGAGCCTCTAGTATAAGATAATAGTCATAGTGACAGCAACATACACCTACTTATTCTTACT
The DNA here is from genome assembly GCF_014108235.1 of Myotis myotis. Classification (NCBI taxonomy): domain Eukaryota; kingdom Metazoa; phylum Chordata; class Mammalia; order Chiroptera; family Vespertilionidae; genus Myotis; species Myotis myotis. The sequence continues at coordinate 54,633,824 of NW_023416368.1, forward strand.
ATGTTCCAGGCAATGTATAAGCATGTCATACACACTTACTTATTTTTATATATTCACAACTCTATGGAGAAACTGAGGACCAAGGCACTTGACTGCATGGTGAGTAAACAGTGGAAGGAATATAAACGTCAAAGTTTGGTCTAGAGTCTACATTTTACATTCCACTCCTTCAATCTGAAAAAAAAAATCTATTGATTTGAAAACAAAAGAAAATAAAAAGAATAAAACAACTAAAGGAGTACCACTTGACTTGGACTAAGGCATTCTCTTGAAATATGAAAAACCAATATATTAAAATCTACCACTGATGCCTATATTTTTGTCAATGGAATTAATTGCTTCTTAGACAGATGGAAGAGTTCAGTTAAAAGATGAAGTATTAAAGTATGTAGCCCGTGTGAGAGAAAGGGTAAGCTTGGCATATAGTGATATGCCAAAAATACTTGCAAAAATATGTCAGAAAGATAGCAGATAGGTGACTAGTACCCCAAAGTCCACAAGACTGAGGCCAACATGGGAAACAAAGGGAAGGCAATGAAAAGAAAGATGACAGGTGAACAAAAACCTTTTATCTTTAAAAAGAAGTCTTGTGCAATGAAATAGAAGAGATGAGTCACAGTACTGTAATTAGATAGGTAGAACATTGTAAATCACAGATTATTAGTAGAGTAAAATATTTTAATGATTTAACCAATTAATATCAAATAATATTTTAAAAATAATTTTATAATCACCCTTTGATTAGCACTCTACATAAGCAAAGTAGATTTATTAATACTTGTAAATGTTGAAGGTTTTCCCCATAATCTAGAGTTAAACTGCATTATGAGAAAAAGGCATATTTGTAAATGCCTTCAGGGGATCTTAGCCACAAATATGTATGATAAATTAAAACTTGAATAATAGCAACATAATTTTTAGGCAATATAAAACTTGAACATAGGCAATAAATATTTCATCTATAGGGATTAAATATTTTATTGAAACATTTAAAAACAGAATATAGACATTTCTTTTGCTATAGTATGATATATGCTTTTCTGAAAAACCTTATGTTTGGCAGAATCATCTCTAAAAAATAACAAAGCTTAATGAAAAAATAGAATTGGGGCAGGCCATTCCAAAGCTGTACAACTTCATAAGCAGTGGATAACAAAAAATAGCAATTCTAATTACTAACACTAATGCAGTTAAAAAGACATGAAATACTTTTTAAAAATGCTACAGTAAACTTTAGATTTCACCCGTGGTAAATAAGAAAGGAAAATGAAGCTGAATGGAAGTGAATGTCAGAGAGGGATGAAGATTCTGAATTATGGAAGAGAGATAACTTACAGGTTGGGGAACAGTTTTAGGCTTTGCACAAAATGCACATAAGGAGAAAACCTCCCAACAAGCGCTTCCAAGATAGTGCTTCTTTCATTGGGGACAGTACTGTTTCCTTTTGCAGCTTCCTGCAATGAGCTGTTATTGTATGGTATTCAGCTATTGTTACTAGGTGACACAAAATAATAAGAGACTGGGAAAATTCATGTATGAAACAAAGTGAATTTTGTGTATAAGCTGCCATATTGTAGAGAATCTACTAATTGTAACTTTGAATCCATCCATCCACCCATCTTATACAATAAAAGGCTAATGTGCAAATAGACTGAATGGTGGAACAACTAAACAACCAGTTGCTATGATGTGTGCTGACCACCAGGGGGCATGTGAAGAACATGGCAGGCCTCGGCAGCAGGTGGCAGAGCACGGAACACGGAGGGCGGCAGAGCGCAGGACAAGGCGAGTGTTGGCTGCGGCAGGATGGTGGAGCAGGTGAGTGGGGGCACCAAACCAAGGTAGGGTGCCGGTCTCTGTAATCAGGGCGAGCCTCTGGTGGTTTCTGAAAATTCTTTCCTCCCGTGCACCATGGTCCCACCTGTGCTCGCACCCACTGCCGGCACCCGGTGCCAGCCTAGATCACTTGGAGCTGTCAGCAGATGCGAGTGATGGCTGCAGGCCCTGATTGCCCCTCAGGGCTTCTCCACCTCCCACTGTTTCTGAGGGGTGATTGGGGCCGGCAGCTGCCTCTCACACCCACTGCCAATGATGGCCCCCTTGCACCTGCTACTGGTGCCCGGCACCAGCCCAGATTGCTCGGCATTGTCAATGGGTGCGAGTGGTGGCTGCCAGCCCTGATTGCCTCTGAGGGCTTCTCCACCTCCACCTTCTCCTGAGGGGTGATCAGGGCAGCAGCAGCCTCTCGCACTTGCTGATGACACAGGCCCCACTTGCACCTGCTGCTGGCGCCGGCCTCAATCGCTCCTCACTGTCAGTGGGTGCAAGCGGGGCCAGCACAGTCAGCGCATGGGAGCAGCAGCAGTGGGAGCGGGGCTGCTGGCAGACAGGGGACTGGGGCTGGGGAGGGAGGGGTGCGGAGGATGGGCTGAGACCCGCCCCTGTGCCCACCACAGCCTCGCAGCCCTCAGTTCCTTTCAAGGTGCATGAATTCGTGCACTGGACCCCAAGTCCGTTAATATTTCATCTCTTATCTATCTATCCATCTATCATCTATCTATCTATCTATCTATCTATCTATCTATCTATCTATCTATCATCTATCATCTACCTGTTTACCTATCTACCTACCTACCTACCTACCTACCTACCTACCTAGGTAACATGAGAGACTGAGAATGTTTTTAGAATGTCTTTCTCAGTGCCCAGAAAATGATGACCCCCTCCTCTCTCAGTGTATCATATTAGAAAACTCCCATTTGGATCTTTTACTGCTCAACGCTGTTCCTCATGTCTATGATGCTTTGCCATAATTGCTGACTTTGGAGGTCAAAAATCATTTTGATATTTTTCAATTCAAGTATATTCAAAAATTAATATTTTTCTCTTGAAAATTTAAAGCACCTTCAAATACTCCTGATTATAATAAAATTAGTCTCTAAAATGTCAACAAAAGCCCTTAAGAATATGGAAAATCTGAAATATATATTTATCCTATGAAATTAAAGTAAACACAGGCAATTTTCTCCTTTGTATTGAACTAAATTGATGTTAATGCTTTTTCAGTTCTATTTTTGTACTAAATGACTAGGTTATATGAATTTTTCTTGCATGTTACTTCCTTTGCATTGGTAAAAATAATTTTGAGTGAAGAATTACTTCTCTTAATATAGGTTAATTACTTCTGAGGAGTTGGCAGATGAAAAAAAAAGGAATATTATTGTGTTTAGCTTTTAGCATATTTAACATGTGCAGCTGAGATAATCAGAATGAAAAGAATGCTCTTTTTATTTAATGAATTAATGGACTGGGTATCTAGAAGTTGCACTGCACAAGTTCAACCAAAGCTGCTTAATCCTTCTTCCATAAATCACTAGGTTGGTTCAGTAATTTCATAGCCAATAAGATAATAATATATTCCTTTGCCTTGCATTCAAGTTACATGTGTGTACTCGTTTGATATACAACTTCTTTTTAAAGTTTATATGAAAGATGCAACATAATTTTATTCTAAACATGAACTTGACAATATGGATTCAAATTTGATTCACTGATGTGCAACCTTGCATGTGATATCTGCAACCAGAAATTGTCAAATGATTTATCAAAAAGGTAAATTAGCATTTGCTCAGTGCAACCTGATATGACAGATGGGTAGGAGGAGGGCTGTTATCCTCGAGAAGAGACTAAATATATTACAATTTGGATGTATACACAAACTGGATAAAAATTTTCATAAAAGAATTTTCTATGCAAAATCTATTTTTTACACTCATAATGATTAGTTAAGCTCTTGCCATCACTCACTTCTTTCTATGCTTTTATGAATTGCTTTGCAAAGCATCCATGCATAAATATTGCTTTACAGAATTTGTATTTATCGGGCACATACTAATTTCAAGACACTATGCTGGGCTCTATATAATACATGGGTATATCATTTCCATGATAATAGTAATAGTAACCATAGAATACTCATAATGATAATTGCTAATAGCTCTTGAGCACCTATTATGGGCTGGGAACCATTCTAACTGCTTTACATATATTCTAACTTTCACACACAGATACACACAAACACACACATACACACACCACACAGTCAACTAACAACAAATGACAAGTGTGTGATGTGGGCAATACTTGTTTTTGAAGATCAGAAGAGGATTAACATCTGAAGGGTCACATGGAAAGACAGACTGAGCTAGGACCAGAAAGAAGTTCAAGTTTGAGAAATAGCATGGAGAGGAGAAGGCATTTGGGAGCAGGTGTTGGAGAGAAGCTCTGTGAGCAAGAACTTAGAAGTGGGAAACTAGTGTGGATGCAGGAACACAATTTGTATTAGGAAGAAAGTAATGGTAAAAAAGGTGGGGTTTGTGTCAGGATTAAGGGTCTTGAGCTCATTGCTAAGGGGTATAGATTTGCTACTATGTAAGTCTTTGGGATCCATTGAAGGTTTGTTTTTTTTTTTGTTTTTTTTTTTTTTTTAATATATTTTATTGATTTTTTTACAGAGAGGAAGGGAGAGAGATAGAGAGTTAGAAACATCGATGAGAGAGAATCATCGATCAGCTGCCTCCTGCACATCTCCCACTGGAGATATGCCCGCAACCCAGGTACATGCCCTTGACCGGAATCGAACCTGGGACCTCTCAGTCCGCAGGCCGACGCTCTATCCACTGAGCCAAACCGGTTTCGGCCCATTGAAGGTTTTTGATAGGGAAGTGATTTTAAAATAATAATTTTGGAAGATTTACATGGTGACAGTGCATGTTGGGTTGAATGGAGAAAAAGTAAAATTAGAGAGACTAATGAAGAGATTGAATTTGTAGAACTGACATAAAGAAGTGATGATAGGAAACTCCCTTTGCCATCAGAGGTGAGGAAAGAGGAATCAATGATGACTCTGATTTCTTGGTCTAGATGACTGTCAGGAGAGGACCTGTTTATGGGAGACTGGTGATGAGTCAAGTTCTAGAGATGCTAAATGGATGTAGCAGTGAGATGTCCATGCACAGAGAATTGTAGAACACATTGTCTGGTGTTGTGGAAGGGACTAAGTTTTGGGACTCACCAGCCTAGAGCTAAGAGCTAAATTGGAGAGATGGAAAAATTCTGTTTTTAAGAAATATAGAGTGAGACATGTGAAAGACTAAGGAGAAAACCTGAGTGATGGTGGAGTTAGAAGAATAACCAAAGAGAAAATAAGATAAAGAATGGCTAGAGACGCAGGACTGAAACAAAGATAGCACTGGTTATGGGAAGGCAGGGGAGGAGCAAAGATCAAGAAGGAATGTGTCTTGAGTAATATCTGATGTGGCTGAGAATAAATAGTGAACCAGGGGGATTAAGACTTTATTTTACACTGTATATTTTTAAAACATATTTTTATTGATTTCAGAGAGGAAGGGGGAGAGGGAGAGAGAGACAGAAACATCAATGATGAGAGAGAATCATTGATAGGCTGCCTCCTACATACCCCCTACTGGGGATTGAGCCTGCAATCTTGGCATGTTCCCTGGCCAGGAATTGAACTGTGACCTCCTGGTTCATAGGTTGACACTAAACAGCTGAGCCACCACAATTGGGCAATATTGTATATTTTTATTAATCACAAGTTACTTGATGTTATTAGCTGTAGCATTTTGGTGATTTCTAATAAGACTAGATTGTCTAGAAAAAAAACCAACACATGTATGTCTTCAGGGTTTCAACAGTGATGTGGACAATAGATAAAGGAACAGGACAGGGCACTACTGGAGATCCTTTATATTACCACATTAGAAAACAAAATAAAGTGAGATGCTTAGATTTATTTAATAATCTGCTTAAAACTATTCTTCCTAAGGCAGCCAGAGAGCATATATAGGCTAGTGTCTAACCATATAGTATTTAGTTTTTGAGGAAAGTCCTCCTACTTAAGAGGTCTTTAGCATTTATTTATATTCTTTTTTAAAAAATATATTTTTTTTATTGATTTCAGAGAGGAAGGGAGAGGGAGAGAGAGAGAAACATCAATGACGAGAGAGAAATCATTGATCAACTGCCCCCTGCATGCCCCCCACTTGGGATCGAACCCACAACCTGAGCATGTGCCCCTGGCAGGAATCAAACCCAGGATCTTTCAGTCCACAGGCCAACGCTCTAGCCACTGAGCCAAACCAGTTAGGGTTGTTCTTAAAACTATTTAAAACAAAATATGTCTTGTTTATGACTCTTAGGATGTTGACAAACTTAAAAGCATGAAAGTATTTCAATATACTAGTAATTTCACTTGAAGGGATTGAAATTCAAGTACCAGCATTTCTCCCAAATATCCTATTCTGCCAATTTGAACCAAATAACAAAACCAAACCAAAAAAACCCCCACAAAATTAGAAAAAGAACATTTTTAGGTGATACAGGTTGGCTTTCTAATGTTAATTGGCGATGAAACTATAGGCCTGTTCAGTAGAAGTTTAGAGAGTGGCCAAATATGACTATTTAAATTTAAGTTAATTAAAATTAAAGTTAAAAGTTCAGTTCATCAGTTGCACTTACCACATTTTAAGATAAGTAATATTTCCATCACCAGAGCAAGTTTTATTAGATAGCACTGATATAAGCTATAAAACCATCAAAAACCCAGCCAGGTATCATAACCAGATGCATATATAGATAATAATTTCATTTTAAAGGATATAACAATATTTCAATACTGCTTTAGTGTTTGTTAAATCTTATTGCAAGGGGGCTTATTTCTTACACAGTCTTGGGCTAAATTTTCTTTTATAGTATAAGTAGTTTTTGCAAATAATAAGAACTGTTTTCCAAACAACCATGAGTGGAAGTGAGGGTGGGGCATTGGATAGTGGAAACAGCAAAGGAAGATGTTTGATGAAAGAAGGAGAAGGGATTGGCCAAAAAACATATACACATAACATCTAGACACAGATAACAGTGTGGTGATAGCCAGAGGGAAAGGGTGCTGGGGGTAGGTGGAGGTGGGCAAAGGGGCAAAAATGGGGACAGAATGAGACTTTGTGTTGGGGTGATGGGCACACAATGTCGTGTGCAGCTGGTATTTTGTTGAGCTGTACAATTGAAACCTGTATGGTTTTGCAAACCAATGGCTCCCCAATAAATTCATTTTTTTTGAAAAAAGATGTTTGAAGAACCTTAAGCATGAATTTCTTGGGATGGGGCAGGATATTGCTGTCTGGGTTTATCCTGTCAGTCATTTTACTTGAGTTCTAATGCGTCCCAAAACCTAGCTCTCCATTAATTTCAAAAGATGTTTTTCAATCCCCTGTGAATAGACATCTCACTGCTATATCCATCTAACGTCTCTAGAACTTGACTCATCACCAGCCTTCCATAAACAAGCCCTCTCCTGATATTTGCTGAAGAAATCTGAGTCATCATTGATTCCTCTTTCCTCATGTCTGATGGCAAAGGGAGTTTCCTATCATCACCTTTTTATGTCAGCTCCTCATTAGTCTCTCTGATTTTACTTTTTCTCCATTTAATCCAGTTTGCACTGTTACCATATTTCCAAAAGCATTACTTTTAAATCCCTCCCCCTTACCCAAAACCTTCAATGGAACCCATTGACTTACATAGTAACACCTTTACAGCCCTCAGTTTTGTGGTCAAGAGTCTTTTCCTTGATGTGAACTTCACCTTCTCTTACCCTTCAGGTGTTAAGCCTCTTATGACCTTCAGAAACAAGTATTGCCCATGTCACACACTTGTCATTGTTTGTTAACTGTGTGGTGTTTATATGTATCTCTGTGTGAAAGTCAGAATACACACAAAGCACTTAGAATTGTTCCTGGCCCATCATAAGTGCTCAACAGCTATTGGCAATTATCATTATGATTATTATTGCTACTATTATTATTATTATTATTATTATTATTATCATCATGGAAATGATCTACCAATGCATTCCATAGAGACTAGCATAGTGTCTTGAAATTATTATGTGCTCAATTAACAAATGCTATAAAGCAATTTTTATGCATGGGTGCTTTGCAAAGCAATCCATAAAAGCATAGAAAAAAACTGAGTGATGGCAAGGGCTTAACTACTTATTATGAGTGTGAAAAATAGAATATTTTATGGAGAATGAAAGCCTCTTGTGAGCACTGAAGTTAAGTCTGTGCCATAGGAGCCCATGGGCTTGACACAGCCTGTTTTATAGTGTCTCAGTAATGAAATAGTACTTTTAAAAATCCTCATCCAAGGATGTTTTTATTGAATTTTTTTAGAGAGAGAGAAACATCAATTGGTTGCCTCTTATATGCACCCTGACTGGGGATTGAACCTGCAACCTAGGTATGTGTCCTGATCAGGAATTGAACTTACAAGCTGAGTCACCTGGCCAGGCTGAAATAGTATTGTGAATAGGGAATGATTAGGCAAGTGTTGGAAAGAAGTGGGCTTGGAGATGTAAGAACAGGGGTGCCACCCATTTTAAAGCAGGAATTTTCTGTTGGGTAGCAAAGAATGGAGAAGCCAAGGTGTAATAGGATTGTGACACAAAGCCACAAATTCTGTACTCCACAGCCACATGAGGTTGTATGCTAATATAGATACATGTATGTAGCAAATTACAAATCACATAAAAGCATTGGCTGAAGAGGAGCCGATATGGTTGGGGGCATGAGGAATGGACATTTCATGGAGTCATTGCATCTGATTGAAAAAGGCAGTTTTCTGGTAATGGTTATGGTCTTGGTTTGGGTTATCTTGAAAGCAGAACCTCCTATGGGGCATCGAGGCAGACAGTTTACTTGAGCAGTAATCACAGAAAGCTGGAGAGAGAGAATAAGGTTATGAAATGGAGATAAGGAAGATAATATGAAGGTCCATTATTATGGTCACTGGTATGAACATGGGGCCTCTATTCTGCTGGAACCTTCACCGTTCGCCTTCTGCTGGACAGGTGCTGCTTGCTATCCATTACTTACTGAGGTTTTTTTCAGGGGTCTTAACTCCCCTACATTCCTGGGTTGCACGTTCAGCGGGCCCAGCAGTGCTCCCAGGATCTGGGGCAGAATGCAGAGAGGTACTGAGATGGGGTGCTGTTTGTGCTTCAGGAGGCTGACACATAAACCTGTCCCTCTCATCTGTGCCTGAAATCAGAGTGAGCCTGGGGGATGGGACACAGGGCATTGCAGGCATCTGCTACAACTACCATTTACTCAGAATAATCATTATGTGTCAAATACTGAGCTCAGAAAAAGCATATACATTTTATTAGTTAGCTCCCCCATGGAGTGAGTGTTACTAGTACATGTCTGCATTTCACAGGAGATGTGCAGACTTTGAGAGGCTAAATAACTTGCTCAGGAACTCAGATGTATCAAATGCCTAAGATCATACCCACATCCCCAGCTCCACTATACTTCACCCTTTGGCAAAAGGTTTGGCTCTAATCTTTGCCCTCTGTCTTCTTACTAATTTTTGGTAATTCCTCCTTCCACAGTTTTCTCCCCCATTTACTCTTTATAGTACAGCATTCTGCAAGTTTTGGCAAACATACAGCCAAATAGCCACCATCACTTTCATACAGTTAACCCGTGCACAACACAGGTTTGAACTGAGAGGGTCCACACATACACAGATTTTTTAAAATAAATACCTATAAAATGTTTCTGAAGTCCATATAATGGACTATGTCTGGAGTCCATATAATGCTGATTATATGCATTGATCTATATCATTTTATAGAGGAGACTTGACCATCTGAAGGTTTTGGTATCCAACGGGGTCCTAAAACCAATACCCCATGGATACCGAGGGACAACAAAGCTTTGGGGGAGTCAAACTGACGTCTTAGCAATATTCCCCTCATTCTATTATTTTATTACTAATTAGTTGTCACATAGAGGGACTAAACATAAGCAGTATATGAAAGGAAGACATGCTTATTAACGTGTGACTCCTAACTAGTTAGGAAATTGCAAACTACTGTTTCAATTTTATATATATATATATATATATATATATATATATATATGAAGAAAATAATGCAACCTTGTGTTGTTGTCTAGAGAAGGAAATAGTGTGTGTTAATCTGGAGGGAACAGTGATATTTGAGAGTTGCAATAGCCCCTCCAACGTTGCTAGTGTCCCCTCCTGTGTGACTGAAATATCTCTATCTGCCAAATATAAGTTAAATATCATTTGTAAGTCTTTAGGGAATCTAGTGCGTTGTTAAAAAATCATTACTTCTTAAAATATGTTTTAAAACTGAAACAGTCCCTACTCCTAAAACCAAAAAGTGGGTCTCTCATAGGAAGCAAATCTAGCTTATTATTATTTTAAAATGTAGAATAGGCAAGTAGATCATTGTTAGTGCAGGTCTCTGGCACTGGACATGTCAGTGTTTCTTGAGTCTGCATATTTCTCAGTGGCAATGCTAAGTGCAGGAAATTCCTGAATTTCTATGATTAGTTTTTAATTGATAACTGAAAAGAAGTATAAATCTTTCTGATATAGAGGGAATGGCTTTCTCCAACATCGGTAACTTGGAGTTTTGTCACCTTTACGTCTGGGCGCCAGGCCTCCTTTCTGTTGTTTGTGCCCCAAATTCAACTTTCAGAACTCTGCTGCTTGCCAGCTCGGCGTTTCAACCTTCCCAAGCCCATTGCTGGCTTCCTGGCAGAATGTCAGATCTGCCCAGGCAGGACGTCAGACCCATCCAGATTAAACTAGCTTGATGGGAGAAACAAGCCAGTGCAAAACAGCAAGATCCTCGTTAGTTTTAATTAACAGTTCCAAGCAGAGTTGCACAACAAGGTCATTTTCCCTAAATGAATTATTAGAGATAATATAAGAGGGAAACTTCTCCAAGCAGTATTTTTAAACCCCAGGAGTTGGCAAAAACTGTCCAAGAGAATATCTGTCCTTCCAAGTGAGTCCACTTCTGAAGGTGGAAGCAAATATTCCCTGAAAACACTGAAGTCGTGGTCTATGTCTGCTCCCCTCGTTCCCTTTAGATTCCCATTACAGAGCTCAAAGCTTTTCAGAGAATGCTATGCAGTGATACTTCCACACAATGATGAGAAAAATGTAAACAGATTAGAAAATAATTTTTTTTTCTTATAAATTGAGAATAGCCAATGTCTTCCAGAGAACTCCAAACTATGCCCTTTCTAGATGTTTACTTGTTTACCCACTTACAGGCATTTTGCTTATTAAAAATCATTGGGCACATTTTAAAAATAAATTAGAGCCTTTGTTTTTTTCACTTTTTTTCTTCACTTACTTGTGTGTGATATCTTAATCTTCCCCAAAGCAAACAATACTGTTTCTAAGAATGGGCTTTAATTTATAATGAAATGTACAGAGTATATAGTATTTTTCTATGCATTTGAGATTTGGCCTTAAATTATATGTAAAGAAATGCTAAAAATTTAACTTGGACATATAAAAATAAATGTCATAATAAATTGACAGGTTTACAAACTTCTCTATAAACTGTCAGAAAGTTATTTATAAACCCTAATCATTTATCTGAATAAATATAAATATGCATGACCATTGTCGGCTTTCTTGGCAGTCTGATATCCTAGTGAAGAGATAAAAGTACTTAGCTTAAAAGCTTATCTAAGAAACTCAGTTAGATTCTGAGTTACTGTAACAATTCTTGTGAAAAATCAAAACACTGCCAAAAGCAGCTGAAGCCGCTGACCTAGCAGCCTGCGTTTGAAAGAGGCAAGCACTAAAAGCTGCAGGGGCTGAACTGAACATACGGTATCGGATTACTATTAACTTGGAGAAACAGACCATCAGCAAATTGAGAAAAGAATCTCTTATTGCAAGCCTTTGAATTTTCATCTTCACTCTTCCTATCTGATTTGTCTTCTGCTGTTTGCCTTATTGTCATGTAGGCATAATTGTTTTCATAATGAATGGGTTCCCCATGGAAATGCTTCTACACATGTTCCCACCAATAAACTGTCAAATTTCAAGCTGAAACTGACATATATGTGTATCTATATCTATACCTAATATTTTAAAAAAAATTTAATACTCACCTGAGGATATGTTTTTACTGACTTATCGAGAGAGAGGAAGGGAAGGAGAGATAAATATCCATGTGAGAGAGAAAAATAAATTGGTGACCTCCTGTAGGCACCCTGACAGATTGAACATGCAACCTAGGAATGTGCCCTGACCAAAAATCAAACCCATGACTTTTGGTGTATGGGACAATGCTCTAATCAACTGAGCCACCTGGGTCTATAATATTTTATATATAACACTAGAGGCCTGGTGCACGGATTTGTGCACTGGTGGAGTTCCTTGGCCTGGCCTGTGGGTAATGGGCCGAAACTGGCTCTCTGACATCTCCTGAAGGGTCCCAGGAGAGGGCAGTTCTTGGGTGACACACCCTGGAATTGGGCTCCCTCCTCTCTGGTTCTGGGTGTGTCACCTGAGAACCTGCCAAGTCTCCACAGCTCAGCAGCTCCTGCGTTGAGTGTCTGCCCCCGGTGGTCATTGCACATCATAGCTACCGGTTGGATGGTCGGAATATATATATTTCAATGTATTATATATTGACTATTTTATATATATATATATATATATATATATATATATATATATATTTAAAATCAGGCAATCGTTTTTAAATAATATATATTTTTATTGATTTTAGGGGGGAAGGGAGAGGGAGAGATAGAAACATCAATGATGAGAGAGAATCATGATCGGCTGCCTCCTGCATACCCCACACTGGGGATTGAGCCTGCAACCTGGGCATGTGCCCTGACCAGGAATCTAACTGTGACCTTCTGGTTCATAGGTCAACACTCAACCACTGAGCCACACTATCTGGGCAATACTTTAAAAAAATATATTTCTTTATTGATTTCAGAGAGGAAGGAAGAGGTAGAGATAGATAGAAACATCAATGGTGAGAGAGAATCATTGATTGGCTGCCTCCTGCATGCCCCCCACTGGGGATCGAGTCCACAACCCGGGCATGTGCCTTTCGCCAGAATCGAACCTATGACCCTTCAGTCCGCAGGCTGACACTCTATCCACTGAGCCAAACTAGCTAGGGCAATACTTTTCTCTTTTTAAATTCATGCTTAGTTTAACTTCTTAAAGAATTTGTTCAAGGTGAATTTGCTCAGTGTGCATAATAATCTGTGCATAATAGTCTCTGCACACAGTGAGGAGATGGTCTATAGGCTGAGATACAGTTTGGTGATCATGGTTGTTTCACTGTGTAAATTGTTTTATCTGTGCATGAGTAGAACAAGTTGATTGTTTTCCCTCTGGCCTTCTGTCTCTACTGAATGTAACGTTTTGGGTGAGCTTTTGAGATACGAATATACATGAAGATGGAATGAAAAAAGAATAGCCCGATTTTGGCATAAAATGAATTTAAAAGAGGCTACATTTTATTAAGAGCAAAATAACCCAAAGGTTGGCTAATGATATAATAAAAATCAAACCAATACAAACTAACAAATAGATTTGTCTCAACACATGCAATGATCAATTCAAAGTGAGTTCCATTAGTAGCTCTATAGAAATAATTTTATTTACCTGTGCTGTATCACAACCTGATAATTTGTCCATTTCCTAAGTAAACCATCAGAGTATCCAATATTTACATATTATATCCCATATCATTTTATGTCAAGACACACCATTTTTATGTTTGTATCTCCCATCAGACCCTTGAGAATAGGAAGAGTCCCCCTCATGTTTCCAGGATTAGCTCAATGTTCAGCACATCGCAGGAAGGTTGGTGAGCAGAGTGTCAAGTACAGCAAGCAATAAGTTGTCCGAAGTGGCTGAAACAGGACAGAAGCTGCAACTCTTGAGAGATCTGGGTCATACCAAGTAAGGGCCTTCATTCAGAAACTGAAATGAAGTCCTCTGTTGTGATTACATATGGCTCTAATTCCTATCCAATACCTCTAGAATTAAGAACCTCTGAACCTATAATGAAAATTTGCCCTGAATGTAATTTCTCCTTTGTTTTTAATTTGTTTCTTTTGCCTTAAAGTATGGTCTTTAAAAATGTGAAAGCTTTAAGTAGAGACCCATATAAATTCCATCAGTATTTGATTTGATTATAAGCCACTACTAAGAGAGCATCCTGCTCTGTAGGATGAGTAAGTAGAAAAACCATCAGACTTATGGAAAATCATTGAAACCTAGAGAGAAAAAAGAAGGGAAAGGAGGAAAGAGAAGGTGAAAGAAAGAGAATATGAATTAGAATGAGGATATAGGAGTCATTATGGAAAAAGAAAACATCAACAGTACATGCAAATAATAAATGTACTTTTTATGGGTATTGTTAAGAATAAATAAATGAATGTATTTAAAATATTTAGAAGAGTCCCTGAACCATAGTAAGCAAAATATATGTTCTTTTTCTTCTGCTTCCCCCCTCCTCCTCCTTTTCTTTTTCTCCTCTGTCCCTATCCCCCTCCTCCTCCTCCTCCTCCTTCTTCTTTCCTTCATATTTTTTAATTAAATCTTTATTGTTCAGATTATTACATTTGTTCCTCCTTTTTCCTCCCATAATTCCCCTCCTCCCAGTTCCCACCCCACCCTCCACCCTCACTCCCCACCCACTGTCCTCATCCATAGGTGCACAATTTTTGTCCAGTCTCTTCCCGCAACCCCCACACCCCTTCCCCCCCCCCAAGAATAGTCAGTCCACTCCCTTTCTATGCCCCTGATTCTATTATAATCACCAGTTCATTCTGTTCATCAGATTATTTATTCACTTGATTTTTAGATTCACTTGTTGATAGATGTGTATTTGTTGTTCATAATTTGTATCTTTACCTTTTTCTTCTTCCTCCTCATCTTAAAGGATACCTTTCAGCATTTCATATAATACTGGTTTGGTGGTGTTGAACTCCTTTAGCTTTTTCTTATCTGTGAAGCTCTTTATCTGACCTTCAATTCTGAATGATAATTTTGCTGGGTAAAGTAATCTTGGTTGTAGGTTCTTGCTATTCATCACTTTGAATATTTCTTGCCACTCCCTTCTGGCCTGAAAAGTTTCTGTTGAGAAATCAGCTGACAGTCGTATGGGTACCCCCTTGTAGGTAATTGACTTTCTCTTGCTGCTTTTAAGATTCTCTCTTTGTCTTTTGCTCTTGGCATTTTAATTATGATGTGTCTTGGTGTGGTCCTCTTTGGATTCCTTTTGTTTGGGGTTCTCTGTGCTTCGTGGACTTGTAAGTCTATTTCTTTCACCAGGTAGGGAAAGTTTTCTGTCATTATTTCTTCAAATAGGTTTTCAATATCTTGCTCTCTCTCTTCTTCTGGCACCCCTATAATTCAGATGTTGGTACGCTTGAAGCTGTCCCAGAGGCTCCTTACACTATCTTTGTATTTTTGGATTCTTTTTTCATTTTGCTTTTCCGGTTGGGTGCTTTTTGCTTCTTCGCATTTCAAATCTTTGACTTGACTCTTGCAATCCTCTGGTCTGCTCTTGGGAGTCTGTATAATATTCTTTATTTCAGTCAGTGTATGCTTAATTTCTAGTTGGTCCTTTATCACAACATCGAGGGTCTCACTAGATTTCTTGAGGATCTCACTACATTTATCGGAGGTTTCTAGAAAGTTTTTGAAAAACCTTAAAAGTGTGGTTTTGAACTCTATATCCAGTAGTTTGCTTTCCTCCATTTCTGTCATTTGTGTACTGTTTCTTTGTCTCGGCTTTTTTTATGCTTCGCTGTGTCGACAGAGTGGCTTTCTGTGCTAAGTGTCCTATAGGGCCCGGTGGCTCAGCCTCCCCGATTACCTGAGGTAGACATTCTTGGTGCACCCCCTTGTGGGCTTTGTGCACAGTCTTGTTGTAGTTAAGCCTTGATTGTTGTAGGTAACACTGGGAGGATTTGACCTCCAGGCCAATTGGCTATGAGAATCAGCTGTGTCTACGGTGGGAGAATTTCTGTGCTGAAGACACCCTTATGGGGCAAGACTTGCTTCAGTGGGGCTTTGGTGCTCACTGAGTCTGCCCCCTGAGTGTGTCCCTTACGGATCTGCGGAGTTATAATTGGATGGTCCCACTCTGACCACTGGGTACACTAGCTCTTGGATCTAAGGAGGTGCTAATCTAGCCTCTGCCTGAGGCTACCCTGCAGAAGCCAGCTGTAAAGCAATGCAAGTTGCCCTGAGGCCTTGGGGCAGCTGCAGTTTGTTAAGTAATTTTCAGATTACAAAGGGCCGGGCCTTTCATATGCAAAAGCCTCCATGCACAGCTTGGGCAGGGCGGAGCCCCAGGGGATCAACTGGGTGGGTGGAGCAAGCAGTATGGCTGCTCTCAGTCCTGTCCTCAGAGGCCCTGGCTATCTCTGGGTGTGCCTCCAAGAGAAAGCTGCCCTCAAGTTCCAACTGATGCCAGACAGTCCTGTTTCTCCTGTATGAGTCTGTGTCCCCAGAGACTCGCCTGGAACTAGATCTCAGAGCCTGAGACTCCCTCCCAATTGAAAAAGACAATCGTGACCTCAGCCGCCAGCCCTCTCTCCATGCACCTCCTCACCTTTGTATTTTACTTCCGCACCGCACCTACTCTGAGTCTCGGTATGCTTTTCTCTTTCCTTCTAGTTGTAGAATTTCCACTCATCCAGCCTTCCTGTGGTTCTGGATGATGTCCGTTCCGTCTTTTAGTTGTATTTTTGAAGTGGTTGTGCGAGGCAGCAATCTCCGGTGTTTACCCTATGCCGCCATCTTGGTTTCCCCCCTCTTCTTCATATTTTTATTATAGGGTTTTATCAAGTTATCAATGTGTGAAAGCAACAGAAAGGCATTCTTTGATGAGTATAGATTAATAATAAGCTATCCAGGAAATGTAAATAAATAATTTGAAATCTGAGTTATTATAAAACAAATAGTGTCAAAGACAGGAATTCTTGACAAGGGAAAGTGTGGCTGAAAAGGGCCACTAGTCTAAATCATTATTAGTCTAATAATTTTTAAAGTAACACATGAGTTATAAAATTTGGTTTCCCTTTAAAATACATACCTTCTACTATATAAGATATTAAAAAGGGAAAATTAGGGGTTAATATTCTTTATTAAGTTAAAATCTAGAAAGTAGAGAGTACTTGAAATCAAAGGCACAAAGCATATTACTTTTCATCAGTGGTAGTCAACAAATAATTAGTCTGCCCTGAACTCATGGTTACTTTACTATAATTTTATGCTGTCTCTGAAAGCTTCAAGGTATTTAGTTAAGGAATAAGTGTAGGTTTTCTTCTTTCCCAATTAAAGATAATAAACAACAGAAAAAAATAAAAACCCAAACCTCAAAACTAAACCCAATTCAGGAAAAATAAATAGGGAAAATTAGCAAGCAAATATTTTAAAAGGACAAAAAAAATGCATTGATAGAAACATGACCAAGTATTAGTTAGATCAATAAAGGTCTATTAGTTAAACATCTCAATGGAAGAGCAAATCCAGTGATATGCTATTTATAATTTCCTCACCTAAAATACGTTTTTGAAATATTGGCAAATAAATGCAAGGCAAACACTGATTTTAAAAAAGCAACATTAGTATTACATATGGTAGAATTTAAAGCAAAAATATGAAATGCATTTTAATCAACAGGTGGTGGTATTCATAACAAAAATAAAAACATTTGAAAATCCTTATGCATGGATTAATATAGTAATACGAATAGAGAAGTAAATGCTTTTGGGAATTCCAAGTAGTTTTAGCAAATTTAGTTATTGTAAGAGATTTTAACTACCATGATAGATCAATTAGTTGAATTATTCAGCACATAAATACTTAGTATCATTATAAATAAAAAGATTTTAAATAAGGTACCTTTTTTTCTAGCTTTCAATTAAGCAAATGTTTTTTGAAAATATAATAACCAATATTAACAAGTATTGTTGAGATGAACCCTCTTACAGCTGGTGCATGTGTAAATGGATGCAATTTATGTGAAAAACAACTTGTTCAGATCTTCTAGGAGCCTTAGAAAAGTTCATGTTCTTTGTCAGAGTATTTTCAATTCTTGGACAGGTTAGACAAAGATTTGTATTTATGCACATTAATTGCAGAATTCTTTGAATAGAGAAACAATGTAAATAAAATACCCATTAGTAGAGTAATAATAAGTTATTTTTGTCATATTTAAAATAGACTATAATAATATTATTGGATAATACTGATTGACACAAAGAAAAAAATTGTAATAACATTTGTTACTATTATAAAAGAAAAATTATTAGACAGGATTCAATAAATAGCACAATCCTATTATTTGGTTAAAATATCCTATATAATAAAAGCCTAATATGCAAATTGTCCCCTCTATCTGGAGTTCAACTGGGAGTTGGAATGCTCAGTATGATGTGCACTGACCACCAGGGGGCGGCATGGAACATGGTGGGCATTGGCGATGTGCCATGACCTCTTACCTGCTACCTGGGGGCAGAGGTGACCCGGACAGATGTGTGGTGAGAATGCGGGGAGTCCACCAAGCTCACTCTCACTCCCCCTGCTACCTTTGCCCAGGATGCCAGGGCTCGCACATTGGGGAAGTCCCTGGGCGCCTTTGAGGATCCTGCCCCATACTTGCATGGCCTCTTTTGGGTAAGACAGGCCGCAGCCACCGGGATCGCAGGGGCTGGGCTCCCCGTGGTTTTGTGGGTTGGTGCAGGAGCCGGTCTGTGAGGCTGGCTGGGTGAGAGCGTGCTGCTTGCCCAGCTTCTGTGCTGTGCTGCTGGGCAGCCCAGAGGCCCATGCTGTGCCCTGGCCCACGGCATTCAGCCACACTCACTGTTGTGACTCAGACAGAGGGGGGCGCTTGGGAGCCCGGGGGCCCAGGTGCTGCCCAGGGCCCAGAGGTCAGCTGGGACCTGCCCTTCCACACCAGACACTTGCACTTTGATCAATGGCCAGGCCTAGGGACCACACCCGTGCTCAAATTTTGTGCGCCAGGCCTCTAGTAGAATTATATGGAAAATACCCCCCCCCACACACAAAAAAATAAATGTGACTAAATATTAACAGTGTTTTTATCTGAGTGGTGTTATAGGTAATTTTTCATACTCCTTTTGTATATTTTCTAATTTTTCATTAAGAATATATCACTCATAATGAAAAAAAACAACCCACATTTTGAATAGAAAGAGCAAGGAGAGTTTTGTCAAACAAATGTGCAAAATAGGATGCTTTGAAAAGTACTTTCTGAAATGTGTTCATGTTTTTTGCTATTAAAGAAATAGTATATATAAACAAACATATTACTCTAATGTCTTCCTTTCCTGAGACCTATAAAACTGAAAAATTAGATCATCAGCCAAATAATCACGTCTCTCTATCATATTACTAAATATTAGCATTTATATAGAACTCTGTATTAGGAAACACTTTCACAATCATTATCTTATTTATTTAAGTTTCACAACTCCTCTCTGAAAAAAAAGAAAAAAAAGTAGTTCTATTATCTCTAACCAACAGGTAAGGAAACTGAGACTGGGAGAGATAAAAGTTACCAGCCTAAGAAAAGATAGGCACACAGATACTATCTCCAGCTCTTTCCACCTGCACTGTTTATGCAGATATCCAAATGTGCAGTCTGGTACTTTCAGTATTTCCTCCTCTTGTGTTTTTATTAGGATCTTAGTATCACATAATATTGCAATCGAGTATACAAAGATGGAGAAACTTATTTCTAAGAGTAATATAAAAAACTAAATTAGTGATACAAAATTGAGGTTGGTTACCTTTCTAAGAAAAATCCATACTCCTTTTGTTTTACTTTTCATTGACCTACTGATTTTGAGGCACATAGAATTGAAGTATGCTTGTAAATTTACACCTATTATCTGTTTTTAAAAAACTTTTATTTTTTATTTATTTTATCTGCTATTTTATTTTTTCTTTATTGATTAAGGTATTACATATGTGTACTTATCCCTCCATTGCCCCCCCCCCCCCACACACACACACTCATGCCCTCACCCCCCTGGTGTCTGTGTCCATTGGTTAGGCTTATATGCAGGCATACATGTTTTATTTTTTAAAACAGTTTTAGATGTACAGCAAAATGGAGAGGAAGGTACTACAACTATAATCTTGATGTCTCTCTACAGGCTGCAAGTCACAATGGCTAGTTTGCACTTTTGTGACTGAATTTAACATTAAATTTATTAGGGACTTTGGTCTACATAGAAAACTCAGCTGGGTAGTAATGGAAGAGCCACTGGGTACTAAAAATGAGTATATTCAGCATTTTGTCTGGGCTAGAAGTCAATCAGAATGCAATCATTCATTAAGACTCCTGCAAGCAATAGCCACTGGACTGTGCCAACATTCATCAAGTTAAGGGCCAGGAAATGTGAGTGCCAGGGCAGATCTCACAGAGACAGCACAAAAGTCAGCCCGTCTCAGTTACAACAGCAATGGCCGTCTTCCTTGGAACTACAGTATACTTTCAGGAGGGAATCTGAGAGGCAATTCAGACCTTTCTCATTGGGTTCATTCCCAGCAGAAATACCTGATCAGGAACAAACTAGGATACTTACTTTCCTGTTCTCAATTTTCACAAAAATTGTTGGAATACAGTGTGTACATCTTGCTGACTCAAGAAATCAAAGCAGCAAGAATGAAGAGTAGTGACTCTTTTGTGTCATGTTGAGGCAGAATATTGAAGTAGGATGACTCAACAGCTTTTTAGGAAGACAGTTAAAAATCTTAGCTCTACATCTTGCTAACTATGCACTCCTTAGCAAGTTCTTCAGTTTTTCTGATTGTTAGTATACTTTTCTGTAAGCTATCTACTCCATAAAATCATTCTAAGAAATATATAAAATGATGTAAATTAAGAACCTGAAAAAAAAGTATACAATATGTGGCAGCTATTATGAT
The DNA here is from genome assembly GCF_014108235.1 of Myotis myotis. Lineage (NCBI taxonomy): Eukaryota > Metazoa > Chordata > Mammalia > Chiroptera > Vespertilionidae > Myotis > Myotis myotis. The sequence goes on from NW_023416368.1 coordinate 54,654,689, forward strand.
CAGGCTAAAAAATGTCATGGAAATTAGAATATTCTCTTTCAGTTGAAATCTGGATGTGGATAGCTATGCTTTTAACAAAGAGTTAAAAACTTTGCAAGCAAATGGTAGCGATCAAGAATGTAAAAAAGGCCGAAGAACTCCGTAGGGAATGGAATCTTCAAGTCCCGTTTGTCTCATTATAAAATAAGAATGATGTATGCTTCTCTCATAAGCCTAAGAAGATGTTTGAAACTCACCTGTCAGGATGGAGACATCCAGAATAATTACTGGAAACAAATGAGGCTTTTACGAGTCCAAGATGTTTTGACAGAGGAGGAAATGACTAGAAGCAGGTTTGACTTTTGTAACCCTCACTCATCTTCATAGTTTTTTGCATGTAAACATGTATGTGTGTTATGAGGCTGTTAAATTATAAAAACGCAACTGTTTATTCCGCTTTCCCCAGAATTAAATGTAAATGGGATGTAGTGTGCTATAAATTAAAAATATATAAATATAACAATGGTGTGAATGCTATTCTCAACCTGGTAACATACTTTGCCTCTATTCTCACAGTGATTTACTGCTATCGTTAAGTGGCCCTGCATCATTTCTGGAACAGTCACGTAGCAATGAAAATTCTAGTTGAACTCATGATCTGCTTCTCCCACTGGCATGATGAGAAAGCCCATGGTACAATTCACAATCAGAGTGTCCCCTTTCACTCAGAAGCCTATAGCATGCGAGCCTGTAATTCTGGTATGTATGACTCCACGGATGAGGAATTGGAGTCTTGCTTCAAGGGTTGGGCTTGATGTTACTGTACAGCACATGGCCACAGTGTTGCTGGGCAACAGGGTTTGTTTTCTGCTGCTGGGATTCCCACTTCTGCTTCCATTGACACATGTTACATAGTTTATCTGTGTGGTGTGTTCTAATTCTGTTTATGGAGGGCGGCTGCCAGCAACCCAGGCTTGGCAAGGGGTGGGGTTGGGAGGCTCTGGTTATATAACATCTGCCTCTTTTAAGGTTAAGGAATAATATTTATCTTCCATTATAAAGATGAACTTTACTGATGCTCCTGTCACACTCTTGCTTGCCATCACCTGTTTAAAAATCTCTGACCACTGGTCCCTGACCCACCCTTCTGTGGGTGCACTAAGTTTTAATCTCTGAGGAGTTCATGTAAAAGTAGCTGAGAGAGGATAAAGGAATGATGTGTGTGCCAGCAAGGATGGTGTTTCCTAGAAACGTATTTCAAACTAGTCTGACAGAAAGTTGCTTACTGGTTCAACATAGATGTGACAACGTTCTTCAGGGCATTGGTCATCTCAACCAAAAATACACAAATCTAGAACTACTTTCATATGCTGTCCTGTGGGGAATCAGCTATTTCCATATGATGGGATTAGCAATAGGTATGGTTTGGAGGGAAAAAACAATCAGAACTTTATATTACCTAAGAAAAGCAAAATTTTACAACTGTCTCTTTCTTCTGCTTTGAAAGTACTATAAATGTTTTGTTCTGCCCTCAGATTTCTACACCGTTCAGCAACATTGCAGGAGTACTTTCTAACTTCTTATACCCTCTCAACTTCTACTCTTTCCCCACCTTCTTTTAGTGATTTTAAAATAATTATGAATAGCCCTAACCGATTTGGCTCAGTGGATAGAGCGTCGGCCTGAGGACTGAAGGGTCCCAGGTTCAATTCTGGTCAAGGGCATGTACCTTAGTTGCAGGCACATCCCCAGTAGGGGGTGTGCTGGAGGCAGCTGATCAATGTTTCTAACTCTCTATCCCTCTCCCTTCCTCTCTGTAAACAATCAATAAAATATATTCTAAAAATAATTATGAACACATTTTAGTATTCCAGGAGAGTAATAACATTTTGATTTATTTATGGACTATAAATGAAGAATATAAAAAAATTAAAATTAAGGACAACCAGATTCCAGGCAAAGGAAGACAGGTGAAGCACAACTTCCCCGTATCCTATGAAACATTGAATCTGTTACCAGCGGTTCTCAACTTGTGGGTCATGACCCCTTTGGCGGTCGAACGACCCTTTCACAGGGGTGGCCTAAGACCATTCTGCATATCAGATATTTACATTACGATTCATAACAGTAGCAACATTATAGTTATGAAGTAGCAACAAAAATAATTTTATGGTTGGGTCACAACATGAGGAACTGTATTTAAAGGGCCAGAAGGTTGAGAACCACTGTTAGCATATAGTGTTCAGAAGAATGTTTAACATGCAGCTCTGGTGGTAGGGAGAGTGTTAATTTGTTTGCTGATTTCCATGGTGTAAATGCTCCCACCATGGCTGATTCCAAACTACCCACCCAATGTCATTCTTTTTTTTTTTTTTTTTTTTTTTTTTTTTTTTTTTTTTAGCACTGAGTAATATTCCATTATCTGAACATATTTTTATATATCCATGCACCTACTAAAGAACATCTTGTTTACTTCCAAGTTTTTCACTTTTGAAGTATAAAATCACTGACTACAGACTTTTAGGTTGGTGTTTGTTTTTTTTCTCTCTCACTTTAAAATATTTCACTTCACTCTTTCACTCTTATTTTACTTGCATGGTTTTTGAGAAGTTGTTTCATGTAATTCTTATTTTTGCTCTTCTGCAACTAAAGTATTTTTCCTCTGATTTCTTTCAAGATTTTTTTCTTTACTATTGATTTACTATAGTTTAAATATGATATGCCTAACTGTAATTTTTTTTTATTTTATCCTACTTGGTATTTTATTGTACTTTACACATATAAGAGTTTCATAATAAAACTAATATTACTAATTATGATTACTGATAATACTTAAAACTTTTCAAAATGCTACCTTAAGCTTTACTGTGAGTATTTTGTTTTAGCTCTCTAGCTTCTTTGACTATTTCTATGTGAGGACTCAGAAAGATCCAAATGCTGTACCACTGGCATCATCTTTCTAGAATGCATGTGCGTTTTTCCTTCTTAAGGAAATTTTCCAGGTCAATGCACATAGATCCAATACATTATTTTTAAATAACTGAGTAACATTTAGTTTTAAAATGTAATTTATTCAGCCATTATTTAGATCATAAGCTTTGTCATATATATTGCAAATATTTTCTCCCAGTGTATTTTTGAATTTTGACAGAAAGTTTATATATTTATGTACTAAAATCCATTGATAATTTTCTTTAGGCTTCTGAGTTCTACAAAGTTTTTTTTAACTGATTTTAGTAAATTTATTGGGATGACATTGGTTAATGAGGTTATATAGATGTCAAGTGTACATTTCTATGATACATGGTCTCTATATTGCTTTGTGTTCCCACCACCCAAAGTCAAATCATCTTCTGTCACCATATATTTGACCCCCTTTACACTTTACTATACTTCCAACCACCCCCCTTCCCTTTAATAACCATCATACAGTTGGTTGTGTCTGTGAATTTCCATGTTATATCCCACATGAGGTAAAATCATATGTTCTTTAGCTTTTTATGACTGACTTATTTAGCTTACAATAATATTCTCAATGTCCATCCATATTGTTGCAAATGGCAATGTTTCATCTTTTCTAATAGTATTCAATTGTAAATATGTACCACATCTATAGAAGGACATTTAAAATATATATATATATATATATATATATATATATATATATATATATATATTTGATTTTTTTACAGAGAGGAAGGGAGAGGAATAGAGAGTTAGAAACATCAATGAGAGAGAAACATCGATCACCTGCCTCCTGCACACCCCCTACTGGGGATGTGCCCGCAACCAAGGTACATGCCCTTGACCGGAATCAAACCTGGAACCCTTCAGTCTGCAGGCTGACGCTCTATCCACTGAGCCAAACCGGTTAGGGCTAGAACAACATTTTGGTTGTTTCCATGTCTTGGTCACCATAAACAATGCTGCAATTTATATAGGGGTACATATATTTTTGCAAATAAATGTTTTCAAATTTTTCAGAAACCCAGAAAAGGGTTTGCTGACTCATACGGTAACTCTATTTTTAATTTTTTGAGGAACCTCCATAATGTTTTCCATACTGGCCGTACCAGTTTATATTTCCACTTATGATTAAAACAGTCAACAATATGTGTATAGAAGAAAGTACCTCAACATAATAAAGGCCATATATGACAAACCCTCAGCTAATATCATACTCAATGGTGAAAAACTGAAAGCTTTTCTTCTATGATCAGGAACTAAGACAAGGATATCTATTCTCACCTCTCTTATTCAACATAGCTTTGGAAATCCTATCCACAATGTTCTTAAGTCACAAAGTTACACAAGTATTTAAAAAATATTTTAATACTATACTTACTATTTTAACATTTAATTTTTAAATTCATATGTGATTTATTTTTTAATGTGGTATCATATAAGGTATAATTGTATTTTTCTGGATGGCTAGTTAGAGAATAAAGTGCATACTATTCAATATACTGTAAAATTACTTATTATATATAAAATTCATATGTATTTGATAAGTTTGTAGACTCTATATTCTCCTCTGATTATTTCTGTGCCAACATATTCTAAGTTTTATGGTAACTTGATGGTAATGCAATGTATTTAGTTGGACAAGAATCCCTTTACTGTTTTATTTTCAGTTTTTAGTTATTGTCAATTTTTTATAATTGCCTTTGTGCATGGCATTTAATAGAATTTTCATATTACAAAAATTATTTATTGTGACTTAAATGCAATACATTTGATAAATATATTAATTTGTGGAAGACAGGCATTGTATGACATTGCCTTTGGAATACACTACATCTCCTCAGTTACTCAGGTCCTACTTTTGTGATTGTGTGTATATATAAGTATAGAATTTGCAATTTTTATTTTATGTCCATGGAGTATTTTAAATATTTGTTCCTGTACTTGGTCATCAAAAACTTTTACCTTCCAAAAAATAGGTGTTTTTTCCCCCATAGAATGGTCTCTGAATACAACCAAATAAAGGTAAAAAACAACAATAAAAAGTTTCCCAGAATAATTTCCATATACTGCTGGTGAATGTACACATTGATTTAACTAACAACTCTGAAAACTGACATATTAAAGCTAAATACTGAATATACACATACCCAACAATTTAAGTATAACCCTATGTACCAAAACACAATATGAGTATACATAGCAATATTGTTTATAATTGCTCCAAGCTGAAAACAACCCAAATATCCTTAAGTAGTAGACTATATAAGTTTTGATATCTTCAAACAATAGAATACTATATAGCAATGAGAAAAAAATAATCTATTGTTACATAATAAAACAACCATGACTCTCATAATGTTAAATAAAAGAAACCAGATAAGAAAGAGTATATACTGTATGATAGCATTTATAGAAAGTTTAAAAACAGGCAAAACTAATTTATAGAAGTTGGGATAGTGGAGCGCTTGGGGGAAATAGCTCTCTGGGAGAGAATCAGAATACTACTGCTGTACCAAGATTCTCTGTTGATCACTTTGTGAAAGCTATTAAGCTGTACATTTATGATTTATACGTTCTTTTGTGTGTATGCTATGCTCTCATAAAAATACATTTAAGAATATGTCCAAGAAATATTGTTAATTGTACTTATTTCTTAAACAAACAAGCAGAAAGCCACTCCCCAATTCACACAACCAAATAAACAGATCTATCAATTTCAGTACACAAATAAACATTTTTCTTCAGATGGAACAGATGGTTTTGTTGTTCATCAGTTGTTTTCTGTACCTCATTTTTTATTAAAAGAAGTTTGACAAATGGCTCTGGCAGAATTACAATGTTGAGAAAAGATGAATATTAATACAGAGGAAGGAGATATCTGGTCCTGCCTTCTTCTTTTAAAGGTGTCAGGCTGACCCAGCACCATGGAAGCAGTGTGTATCCTTAAGAGCAGCACTTCCAATTACCTCACATTGTTTAAGGTTTTAAACCTGAAGTGCTGGCTCTAATTTATCCCATACCTTGCTTTCCAATATTCTACCAACCTGAGTGGCTTATGATCCCATGATTCTTTTCATATTCAGGGCTCCTAACATGAGGTACACACCTCTTCTCTTTTGACCGTGGTTAGACCCTCCTAATTATGTGGCTCATACCACCCCAAGTAAATCGATGCCTGTCTAGTAACATTCTACATCCTTTCCCAGTGTCTCTAGATTGTTCTTGGGCATGAAAAAAGGGTTCTGCTTCAAGGGTGCAGATATTTTTTTTCACTTTAAAATTCAGACATACAGGAAAGCTATAGAAATAGTAGAAAGAATTCCTAATATTCTTCTTCCAGATTCCCCCAACTAACATTGTACTACATTTGCTCTTTTATTCTCTTCCTGTCTCTCTGTATCCTCTTTATTCATGGTAGTTTGGTTCTATGAATCGCCGCAAATACCGAGTTCCTAGGGAAAGACAAGGTTGGGTTTCCATAAGCCTCTGCTCATAACATTTCCTTCAACCTATCAATACAAAGCCCTTTTAATGTGTGTTTCTGTTTAAAGACACTTTTAAAACATATTGTTGATTCATTAATCTTTTTTTTTCCAATTAAATCTTTATTGTTCAGATTATTACATTTGTTCCTCTTTTGTCCCCCCCATAACTCCCCTCCTCCCAGTTCCCGCCCCACCCTCTGCCTTCACTCCCCACCCACTGTCCTCATCCATAGGTGCACGATTTTTGTCCAGTCTCTTCCCGCATCTCCCACACCCCTTTCCCCCCCAAGAATAGTCAGTCCATTCCCTTTCTATGCCCCTGATTCTATTAGGATCACCAGATTATTTGTTCACTTGATTCTTAGATTCACTTGTTGATAGATGCATGTTTGTTGTTCATAATTTGTATCTTTACCTTTTTCTTCTTCTTCCTCTTCTTAAAGGATACCTTTCAGCATTTCATATAATACTGGTTTGGTGGTGATGAACTCCTTTAGCTTTTCCTTATCTGTGAAGCTCTTTATCTGACCTTCCATTCTGAATGATAGCTTTGCTGGATAAAGTAATCTTGGTTGTAGGTTCTTGGCATTCATCACTTTGAATATTTCTTGCCACTCCCTTCTGGCCTGCAAAGTTTTTGTTGAGAAATCAGCTGACAGTCGTATGGGTATTCCCTTGTAGGTAATTGACTTTCTTTCTCTTGCTGCTTTTAAGATTCTCTCTTTGTCTTTTGCTCTTGGCATTTTAATTATGATGTGTCTTGGTGTGGTCCTCTTTGGATTCCTTTTGTTTGGGGTTCTCTGCGCTTCCTGGACTTGTAAGTCTATTTCTTTCACCAGGTGGGGGAAGTTTTCTGTCATTATTTCTTCAAATAGGTTTTCAATATCTTGCTCTCTCTCATCTTCTGGCACCCCTATAATTCTGCTGTTGGTACGCTTGAAGCTGTCCCAGAGGCTCCTTACACTATCTTCGTATTTTCGGATTCTTTTTTCATTTTGCTTTTCCAGTTGGGTGTTTTTTGCTTCTTCGCATTTCGAATCTTTGACTTGTTTCTTGCACTCCTCTGGTCTGCTGTTGGGTGTCTGTATAATATTCTTTATTTCAGTCAGTGTATGCTTAATTTGTAGTTGGTTCTTTATCACAACATCGAGGGTCTCATTAGATTTCTTGAGGATCTCACTACATTTATCGGCGGTCTCACCAGTCTTTTCGAGGGCCTTACTAAGTTTATCGGCAGCTTCTAGACAGTTCTTGAGAGACCTTAAAAGTGTGGTTTTGAGCTCTATATCTTCCATTTCTGACATTTGTGTCCTGTTTCTTTGTCTCCGCATTTTTTTATCTTTTCTTGGTGCACCCCCTAGTGGTCTTTGTGTGCAGTCTTGTTGTAGTTAAGCCTTGATTGTTGTCGGCAATACTGGGGGTGATTTGACCTCTAGGCTAACTCTGATTCATTAATCTTGACCACAGGACCAACAGCACTCTAACAGTCCTGGAATGGAGCTTATTTAACACGTCTTTTCCCTGTAAGGCACATCACAGCCTTGTTCTAAGGACACTGGACAGCACTTTAGTACTATGTCGGGGGCCATTTTAAACAGCGAAATCACCAACAAAACCCCCCCCCACAGAAATGCAAAACATGTGGCACTAAATTGACCACAAAAAGGACACTCATTTACAGTATGATAGTAAAAAACAAGAAGACAGAGCAACGTTTATTGGACCTCAACTGGAAGTGTGTGTTTGGTGACAACTTTTCACCACTCTGCATGTGTCCTTGAATGACTGAAAAAGCATCACAAATATTGATTTTCTGGTTACAAATAAATTTTAGTAAGTAATTAAAAAATGGAACATATCAATAATAAGGGTTAACTATGTATAGGCATATATATGTATATTAAATATACTAAAATATTTAGACTAAAGGAATATTATATGTGCAACTAAAATCATGAATATTATCTTATACTAATGGCCCAGGGCACAAAATTCGTGCACATTAAAAGGGAATTAATTAGAGGAAATATTTTAATATTGCTATTTGTCCTTTCTCTATAATATAAGTGTCAGAGATTAAAGAAAATTAGTAAAATATATATGAAAATCTCCCTCCTGTCAGAGTCTGGGGTGTGCCACAGGACCCAGAGTCAAGCCCCCGTCTACCCACACGCACCTTGAAATCGCGCGAGACCCAGACCCAGCTGGCCCCACCCCTATGAAGCCTCACAGGGTGGTGGGCACAGCCTCAGGTCCCCTAGCCCGGTGCTGGAGCAGGGAGCGCAGCATCAGGTCTCCTGGCCCAGCCTCAGGTTCCCCGGCCTTAGGTCCTCCTGCACAAGGGTGCAAGGGTGTGAGGGCATGATGACCATTTGCATATTAGCTCTTTATTATATAGGATAACAACATTACAATGATCATAATGAATAAATTAACCTTGATAAAGTACTGCTATTGCAGCTAGACATTTTATTTACATTTTACCAATTATTTTACTAATGTCCATTATATGTCAGGATGCCATCCAGAATCACATGTTACATTTAGTTGTCATGTCTCTTTAGTTTCCTTTAATCTATAGCATTTCCTTAGTCATTATTTACCTTTAATTAATGCTACCATTTTGGTGGTGTCAGGGTATGGAAGTAAAAAGAAGAAACCTGTAAAAGATATATACTATGAAGGGAGATGTTAGGCTATTCCTTATTAAACATGATTCAAGTCTCATGATGATAATGCAGAGGAAATATAGCAATGGGAAGTAAGAACTAATGTTTTTCCACCTACACAGGTTTAATTTCACTATGTCTGAACTAATTCAATCTTTATGCAAATGAGAACACAGAGGGTCAGAGTAGTTAAGCATTTGTGAAAGGTCACATAGTTAGCAGTGGTGGGATTAGAATTAAAACCAGGTAAACAAGGCACTAAAAAGTAATGCTCTTTTAGACATACATCCTATTATGATTATGATGGCATCCAATGAAACATCAAGTAATCTCAGGGGCTATATCATTGCTAAATTACTGTTATTTTTTAAATCCCCTACCTTAAAAAAATACCAGAAAAACCATATAAGAAACACAGAATAAGCTTTGACAAAACAGTTGTAAATCCAAACAGAACCATTAAAAACTTTCAATCAGGAGTGAACTAGAAGAAACCTCATCATTTTCCCCATCAGCATCTCCCATGAGTACACATTGAAGGTCATTATTAAATGTGTCTTTAAAATTTGTAAAAAGCAGTGTTTACAAGTTGTTTGCAGGGACTCCTTTAAGGTAGGAGATATATGGACTGTATCAGTCTGTGTTCTCAGGCATGTTGGAAAGGGATATATTCTGGGAATTACGTTTGAATTTAGATACAGTAATTCCAATCAAGGAAAAGTCTGTCTGCTTAACTAGAGTATTTATTTTTGTCCCAGAGCTTTAGTGAATATGCTGGATGGTCATTTGCGGTGCATAAGCTGAAACCAATAGTATGTGAGCACGCCATGCTATAGATGGGTTGTTTGGTGGCATCTGAACCTCCACATAAGAGCCAAGCATGAATTGTTTCCCTGATTCTTCTGTCTTCATTTGGAATTATACAATCAGAAAGGCAGAACTGGAGGGAATTTAATTAATCCTCTAATTTTGGGGGATTTATTTCCTATTAAAGTAGATTTTTTAAGCTAACATTAAGTGAGCCCTTATCATGTGCTAGATGTGTTTCATTACTTAATTTTCACAATTCTCTGAGGCATCTATTACTATACAGAGTTTACAGTTGTTGAAACTGAGGCTCAGTAACTTGTTTTAAGTCACGGAGCTAATAAATTATGGACTTAGGTCTGGCATCAGAGCTAACCAAAAAGTTTGTGCTCATTTCATCACATCACTGATTTTCTGGGTATAATGTTTCCATCCTCTCCGAGGAACTATACTGATAGTTATTCATAACTACTACTGGTCTAAGAAAAATTGTGAATTAGCTCTTGGTATCTTCCTAGTTATCATATTAGGCAATCTCTTTACAGGTCTGGTTCATGTCTTGGCCCAGTACCTTTGAAGATTTATTTCCATTATCTACTACTCTGATTTTCTCAGATCCAAAGGTGTTACCTAGATATGTCAGGTAAATTAATACTTGTAAATGGGAAATAACTAGATGAGCACCTTTTGGAGAACTTATGCACTATTTCCCCCGCTAAGACAGAGTTAATATTGGTGTCTAATTCACTGAGGTGAGATTTTTCAGGACAGTCTACAGAAAGTTGTATGGGATCAACTTTGCAAATGAAGTAGAGAAAAGCATTATTAATGCTCAGCTGCTCATCTCTTCTATGTTATCTGCTTCATAACTCCTAACAGGTTAACAAAATAGGTATGGGAATTAAAAATGGACATCGGGGAAGGTAAAGGAAACCTGAGTTCTGAGTTCAAACAGGTAATTGTTATGAAATTAGGCATGGAGAAATTTAAGAGTGCTTTTTTTTTTAATATATTTTATTGATTTTTTACAGAGAGGAAGGGAGAGAGATAGAGAGTTAGAAACATTGATGGGAGAGAAACATCGATCAGCCGCCTCCTGCACATCTCCCACTGGGGATGTGCCCGCAGCCCAGGTACATGCCCTTGACCGGAATCGAACCTGGGACCCCTCAGTCTGCAGGCCGACGCTCCATCCACTGAGCCAAACTGGTTTCAGCAAGAGTGCTTTTCTAAAGAGTTTCAGTATCTTTTAGCATTGATATTGGAAAAAATGTAAAAAGTAATAGCAGATATATCAGAGTCTGAATAAAGTAGTCATGATAATCTAGTAATCTCTAAACCCACAGAATTTCACAATTTCATTGTGCAGAAGAGCTTGAAATGGGTGAAGAATTTATAATGCCATTATTTTATGACACAGAAACATGGAAAAGTTTTGTTCCAAACATAATGTCTGAAGATTACTGTATATTAAAGGAAAATGCACATCAAGACTCCATGTGTTTATCATCTACAGAAGAAGGAAATTAAATATTTGACCTATTTATTACAGAGCTTTAGTACAATTAATCAACCCATGTACAGGAATGTGGAAATAGGAAATGAAATGGAAAATTATTGTTATCAAACACATTTTATGCTTAGTAGTTTCAAAGGAAAAAAAACCATAGACATATACATGTAAATATATATGAATATACATTTTCTATTATCTAGTCCCAAACTGAGTGATAAAATATGGTAGAGAGCAGTAGAGTTTACTAGCTTCAAGGTATCATCATATTGGTGGAGAAATAGATGCGTTACTTAATAAAGAACAATGGCTATCATCTGAGGAAAAAAGGAATTGTATATCCCTCTTCAACTTATATAGAACTAAATCTCCAATTTAAAGATTAAAAAGTAAACAGGAAAATAGTAATCACCCTAAAAAATAATGAATGCAAACATACATGAAAATGAGGCCTGACAGAGAATACAATGCAGAGATAATTCAAATAGTGCAGTAACCAGATAAGAACTTAAAAAAATACTATTTTGAATATGATACAGAATATAGAAGAAAAGATGAAAAGGTAAAAATTTCAACAGAGAACTCAATATTATAAAATAATTAAATGGTCATTATAGAACTGATATACACAACATTTAAATTTAAGAACGCATTTGTTTGGGTTAACCATAGGCTGGGCACAATAATTCAGACACCGGTCGAAATGAAATATGAGAAATAACAAACAGAAACACAAAAGAGTGCAAGAAACATGGGGGATCGATGCAAATTATCTAATATTCATGTAATTGTAGTCAGGGAAAGAAGAAAGAGATCAGGTCAGAGTAATATTTGAGAACTAATGGTAAACATTTTTCCCACATTGATGAAAGATATCAACCTATAGATTAAAGCATTTTTGTGAACCCTAAACAGAATAAATACAAAGAAATAATAACTCGGTACATCATATTCAAACTGCTAAAAACAAAGATAAATATAGATCCCTTATTTGTTCTGTTCTTCTGGAGAACCCAGACTAAAATAAACTGAATCTTTGAATACTTCAATAAAATTTATCAACACCTAGCAAGACTGATCAAGGCATAAGAGAAAGAAAATAATAATTACTTAAAATAATAATAATTACTTAAATAATAATTACTTAAATAATAATTACTTAGGGATGAAATGTTTTTAACTGTGCAAATTTAGGATGTATGAAATTAAATTAAAATTATAATAAAGCATATTTTGCACAACTTTTTAACAATAATTTAACACCTAAAATAAAATGGGAAAATATATTGACAAACACAGTTTACCAAGACTGACACAAGAAGTAATTGAAAAATCTCAATATATTGTATCTGTTAAAGAAATTAAATCCTCAATTAAAAATATTACCACAAAGAAAACTCCAGGAAGAGATGGCTTACTGGCAAATTCTCCCAAATATTTACAGAAAAAATAATGTCAATTTAACATAAACTTCAGAGATTCTAGAACAGTAATGGTGAACCCTTTGAGCTCGGTGTGTCAGCATTTTGAAAAACCCTAACTTAACTCTGGTGCCGTGTCACATACAGAAATTTTTTGATATTTGCAACCATAGTAAAACAAAGACTTACATTTTTGATATTTATTTTATATATTTAAATGCCATTTAACAAAGAAAAAATCAACCAAAAAAATGAGTTCACAAATCACCTCTGACACGCGTGTCATAGGTTCGCCATCACTATTCTAGAATGAGATACCACTTCCTGTTTTATGAGACCAACATAATTCTAATTGTAAAATCTTAAAATTAAACATCAAGAGAAAGGAAAATTAGAGAAATTCTTTTTTTTTTTTTATAAATTTTTTTTTTAAAATATATTTTTATTGATTTTTTACAGAGAGGAAGGGAGAGAGTTGGAGAGTTAGAAACATCGATGAGAGAGAAACATCGATCAGCTGCCTCCTGCACATCTCTCACTGGGGATATGCCCGCAACCCAGGTACATGCCCTTGACCGGAATCGAACCGGGTCCTTTCAGTCCGCAGGCCGACGCTCTATCCACTGAGCCAAACCGGTTTCGGCGAGAAATTCTTAAACATAAGATTAGCAAATTGAATCTGGGAAAATTGGAAAAGGCTAATATCTCATGACTAAGTGAAGTTTATACAAGAAATACAAGGTTAGCTTAACATTAAAAAGTTAACCAATAAAAAATAAATCTAATTCATCACATTAACAGAATGAGAAAAAAAATACATGATAATCTCAATCTATATATATAAACAGGGAATATGCTAATTAGCCCAGCGTCATGACCATTCAGGAGGAGCTGTGCACAAAGATGGGCAGGAGGGGACTGCATGCTGCCCCCATCCCAGTGGCCGCAGGGAGGCTGGGGCTGGGGGCGGGCGGAGCGGAGACACAACACACAGGAGTGCCTGCCCACCCCAGTGGACACAATGCGGCGGCCGGGGTCATGTTCTGAGCAGCCGCCACGTGGCTCGGAGCTCGCCCCCACCCCAGCCAACACAACATGGCGGCTGGGGCAACCTGGATCAGGGGCAGGTCCTGCCCCCTTCCCTCCCCCGCCCGCTGGGGTGCCTCCTTGCATGATTTCAATCACACTCTGGGCCTCTAGTAAATATATAAAAAGTAATTCATAAAACTCAACCCACATTCATGATAAGAACTCAAAGAAAACTGTGAACACAAAGGAGCAATTTAAATTGATAAAAGCATATATAAAAAATGTCAAACTACCCCCACAATTAGTTTAAATATTGAATGCTTCCCCCCAACCTTATTTAGAGAAGAAGAGAGGATGTCCCTATCACCATTTCTATTCAACATTATTTTGGAGGTCATATGCAGGGCAAAAAAAGCAAGAGAAAAAATTGAAGTGTAAATGCCAGAAAGAAAGAAGTAAAACTATTATTTTTTTAGATCACCTGATTATGTACATAGAAAATCCAAAGGAATCTACAAACTGGTCTATTTAATATACAAATTTAGCAAGATTTTTGGATGCATTGTCAATATAAAATTATTGGCATTTCTAATGTATTTCTGACAATAAATAATTAATACAATAGTATCAAAAATCATAAACATTTCTAGGAATAAGTTAGCAGTGTGAAATACGTATAGAAATTCTATATTAGAAAGTACAAAATGCTATTACAAGTAATTAAGGAAGGTATGTAGAATGAGATACCATTTTCATGCAGTGGAAGACTCTTTACAAAAAATTGTATTCAAGTTGGATCAAAGGTCTAAATATAAAAGGCAATCCAGAGACATAGAAGCATGGAACAGACTGATGAATCTCAGAGGGAAGGGGGATGGAGGGAAGAAATCAACCAAAGAATTTATATGCATATATGTATAATCCATGCTCACAGACAATAGTTCAGTGAAGGCCTCGATGGGTGAGGCAGGGGGTTGGGCGGATGCCAGTGCAGGGTTGAGGGTGTCAATGGGGAAAAAAGAGGAATCTGTAATACTTTTAAAAATAAAAATAAATTTAAATGTAAAAAGCGCCTGAGAAAGGCCCTTGAACTGATTGTCATCTGCATCCAGTAGTGACTGGCAGAGCCATGCCCTGGAAACATACCTTGCCAGAGGCAGGTGTGTTGTCAGTCTGACCTTTAGCTTAGGTGCCTGGGGGTGGATTTCATTATCTAAATCCAGCCAAACACTAGGAACAAACACAATTATCCGGGCCCACCCAGAAGTGAAAATTACAAAGAAGCCACAAGAATGCACATATTTTCTTTATCTTAAACTTTAGTAAAACTCCTGGTATCTTTCTGTATAAAATAAATGTGCTGTATGGGCCCTGGATCCCTGTCACTCCATCAGAGGACAGCTGTCTCACCGGATCCCAGCTTTCCCTACTGTCTTTGTGTTTGTCTCTTTCATTTCCTCAATTCCCCCTCGCCCCTATTCAGGACTCCTGTCCGTTCTCTAGCCATGCTGGATGTGGAAAAGAGACATTTTTATATCTGGCACGCGAATTTAAAACATAAATATAAAAGGCAAAATAATAAAGCTTCTAGAAGAATATCTCAATTACCTTCAGGCATGTAGTTTTATTAAATAAAATGCAAGAGCACTAACTATAAAATGAAAGATTGATAAATTGAACATTAAATGGAAGAACATTTGTTTTTCAAAAGAGACCATTGAAAGAGTGAACAGGGAAGACATATGCTGGAGAAAAATATTCATAATACATACTTCCAACAAAGGCTTGAATTCAGGATATACAAAGAGCCTTACAAATCATTAATTAAGAGATAAATAACCTCATTACTAAATGGACAAAGGATTTAAATAGACACTTCATAAAATTGGCTTCAATAAAACCAACAAGGGCATGAGAAAAAGCTCAACATCATTACTCATAAAAAAATGCAAAGTAAAACCAAATGAGATCCTATTACACACACATCAGAAAGGCTAAATTAAAAAGATTGCAAATTGGTACCACATATGGTATAGGATATTGGGCAACTGGAACTCATATGTATACTTTGTGAGAGTGTAAATTAGTACAAGCTCTTTAGAAAACTATTTTGCAGTATCTAGCAGCTTATCTATCCAGTAGCTCTTATCATAGTATACTAGTAAACCCAAGAGAAATGGTTGCATATACCCACCAAAAGACACATAAAATAATAATTTTAGCGTATTCATAATTGTCTCAAAGTTAAAAGATCCAAAGTTAAAAATAAATAGAACATTTATATATAAAAAACAACAAAAAGACTAAAGAACTTCTATCCTCTACAAAATAATTAAAATTCACATATGTAACATTTAGTGAAAAAAGTAGACAATAATGAGCTTGTTATGTGAACTATTTACATAAATTCAAGAACAATCAAGAGATGCTAGAAGTCAAAGCTCTAATTCCCTTTGGGTATGGAGTGAGGGAGCAGTGTGTATTATTTGCAAAGGGGCACATGGATGCCTTCTGGGATGTTAATATTTTGTATCTTGGTAGTGGAGGTATGCTTATGCAAAAATTCATCCAGCTGTACACACAATACTTGTGCTTCTACCACATGTATGTAATGATTTGGTTTAAATGTTTAAAGAAATGTAAACAGAAAAGTCTTAGAAAAACAAATCCAAGTGGCCAACAAAGTATAATGTGCTCAATGTACAAATAAGGAAATTCATGTTAAAGTAACAATGAAACATCACTTTACACATATGAAACTGCCAAAAAATTAAAAAGCAGGTAAACACATTGCTGGTAGAAATGTGAATTATTACAATAGCTTGGAATGTAAACTGGCAAGGTCTAATAAAACCAAAACCATATATACTTTAGAGCAAAAATATCACATCTGAGAATCACTCTCATGGAAAGAATAAAAGTTCTAGTACTTGATTGGTAGTTATAAAAGTTGTTTATTGCAGCATTGTTTATAGAGAGTAAAAACAGAAACAAAGTTGTTGTACAAATGGAGTAATTGATTTTAAAATTTTTGATACATATTACATCATGCCATAGCAAACAAAAATTAAATAGGGTGAATTAAAGCTATGTAAGCTTACTTAAAGTATTGTAAGTGAGAAATGGAAGACATAGACATATTTTATTATATTTTGGTAAAAAATAAGAAAAATTCAGTATTCATGTGTATTTGTATAAATTGTATGTCAGAATAAGATTTAGTTTTTTAAATTGAGTAAAGTTTGCTGTAAAACTAATGCATGATCTGATGCTGTAATGGTGGATACTTGACATGCATTTGACTAAACTCACAGAACATACAACACCAAGAGAGAACCCTAATTCAATCTACAAAATTTGGGTGTATCACCTTGTTGGGGGATGCTAATCATGGGGGAGGCTATGCATGTATGGGGTCAGGGGTTAGATTGGAACTCTGTACTTTCCACATTATTGTTCATGCCTGTGTTGTAAGAATATTTTTTTACCTAATAATAGACAAACATGTAAATTAACCGTCCCTCTGCTATGCTCACCAGCCAATCAGGAGAGTATGCAAATTAACCCAACAAAGATAGTGGTTAATTTGCATTTGTAGGGGCAAAGCGGCGGAGCGAAGTCTGAAGGCTCCGTCTGGAGTGAAGGCCTGGGTCCCGGGTGCCGGAAGGAAACCAGTGCCAGCAGTCAGGGGAAGGGAAGGCCTATTGCATGAATCTCTTTGTGCAACGGGCTTCTAGTAAGAAAATAAAAACAATGTAGTATTTTATTTTAATTATTATTATTTTTAATCCTTACCCAAGGATATATTTTTATTGATTTTTAGAGAAAGAGGAAGAAGGAGAGAGAGAGAAACATCAATGTGAGAGAGAAACATCTTGTACTTATACCATCTGGGGTGGGGATGAAACCTGCAACATTTTGGTGTACAGGATGACACTCCAACAGAGCTACCTAGCTAGGGTGAGGAATGTAATATTTTAAATATGAATAAAATGTTGGGATGAGTGATGGGGGATTGGATATGTTGACTAGGATACTAAATAAAACAGGAAAATATAAGAATACACAAAAGTTTCATTATATAAGAATAGAAATACATTTAGGCATCTATGTCAAATTATGTCTATATGTGTACATATAAATTCAAAAGTGGCATTTCTTTTTAAAAATTATAAAAAATTAAACACATTATTATTTCACTTTATATATTGTAAGCATTTTTACTTAGCAAATCTATTATGCAATTGTACATTTTTCTCAATTTTTTCTTTTAATCCTTTTGTATCTCGACCTACATGGTTCTAGTTTAAAAATTACATTTTGGTAAAAAGTGAGAAAAATTATATATATTTGTATGAAATTATATATTTACGTATGATGTACATGGCTGTATGTTATAGAATATGGGAAATATGCTTCATATTTACTTCTAGATATCATCATAATTTACTCTTTTTCTGGGTGCTGATTTTAAAATCAGGATTATATTAACATTCTTGCCAGAACCATTTTTGACCATATAGCATTCTTCTCTTTTTAAAAAATCATTTTATTAGTTTAAATTCCTGGGAATATGGTTATTGAGTCAAAGGTTACAAACATCTTTATGACTCTTGGAATGTATTGCCAGATTTGCCAGAGTTTATCTCCTAAGAAGGTAACAATATGTACTGATACCAGAAACGTGTGTCTTGATTTTTCAAATTTTACCTCTTTTTATTTTTGCTAATTCAATAGATGTGATAGGCATATTGTGTTGCTTAGAGATAAATATTAATTTTTTCAATATTAAGATAATATTGTCATTCCATTTTTTATGCCTTTGAACTACATTTTGACGTGGGCTTTGGCATTGCTCTTTGTAAATTGATATTTAAAATGCATTTAGGTTTTTACTACTCTGAGAGCCTGTGGGGATTTCATGAGGAGTAAAGGGATCTGACTGGTACAAATGGAGTCTTACGAGGCCACATAATGAGGACAGTGGACAACAAAGGGGAGAAGGGAAATCCACAAGATTGCTGTGCAATGCATTACCCTTTGCCACTATCATTTCACAAGAGAAAGTGTATTTTATTAAAAAGTTAGCAGAAAAAATATAACTTCAGAATAAGGTTTAGTTTTTAAAATGTAGCTTTTTTAAAAATTTACAATATTGTGTGTATCTGTGTGTGTGTATTTTTGGTCTGCTTGTTTGGTTTTCTATAATCTGTAAAACTAATCCATGATATAATGGTGGATACATGACATGTATTTGACCAAACTCATAGAATGTGCAACACCAAGAGAGACCCTAATGTAATTTACAAACTTTGGTTGTACCACCCTGGCGAGGGATGTTAATAATGGGGGAGGCTATACATGTGTAGGGGTAGAGGTTATATGGGAAGTCTGTACTTTCCACTCAATTTTGCTGTGAACCTAAAGCTACTCTAGAAAGAAAGTCTTAAAATACAAAACAAAACAAGCACAAAACCTTAAAGCATGGACCAGTATGTGCTAACCCCTACTGATGCTATTATTTTTTGCTTCCCTACCAAAAGGTAGAAAAACTTTAGCAGCTGTTCAAAAAACTGAAGCAGAAGATGAGTGAGGTTCCAGAAGAAATGTTAATTTGACATCCTGAAATACAATGTAAAGAATTGCCATATAGTTAAGATATTCTGGGTATAGCAGCAGCCAAAAGGCCCACTTGGCAGTGAGTCCATGTAGCTCTTTTGGAACTAAGACTTTGGTAACCCATTGAGTATAGAGATAGAGTCATGAGAAATGATTTGTTCTAAAATGGTCCCTAGAATTTCAAAAATAGGGCAGTCCTCCCATGCATCTGCCCTTGTGGCAAGACTTTTAGTCTGCTTCTGAGATTCTTAACCTTATCCACATATATGGCAAACAACTCCGTTAGTAGTGTTATCTGTGAAGGCAAACTACAACAATATATTATATATGTACACTAACATATTTGCTGAATTTTAAAGTATGCAGCATGTGAGAATTGGAGTGAGGCTCTTGTTTATAAAGTATATCATGGAATGAAGAACAGATGATCTAAGAATGAACATTTGTGGGAAGGATCTCACTGGGCTTAAATATTTATTTTACTTCCTCTACTCCCCTCCCTTCTTGACAAAGTATTATGTTTTCAAAAATCTACAATATGGAATCATGGAACGTTGACGACAAAATCACCTCAAATTGCTACTATAAATTACCTCACACAGTCTTTTTTTATCTGCAATGTGAAATTAATCAAAAAAACAATGTATTCTTTCTAATTAAAGAACTGGTTTGAAGAGTTTCAGGTGTGAGAAGTAAGGTTGATTTCTAAGGAAAAATAGATCATTGCCCTATAAATGTACTGTATTTTCATTTCTATCTTCAAGTTTTAATATATGAAGGTACATCCCTTGTCCTATTCCTCAGGTAAATGGGAACTCATTGCTGTAAAAGTTTAAGGTTTTTTTTTTGTTTGTTTGTTTTGTTTTTTTTAATATATTTTATTGATTTTTTTTACAGAGAGGAAAGGAGAGAGATAGTTAGAAACATCGATGAGAGAGAAACATCGATCAGCTGCCTCCTGCACATCTCCCATTGGGGATGTGCCCGCAACCCAGGTACATGCCCTTGACCGGAATCGAACCTGGGACCCTTCAGTCCGCAAGCCGACGCTCTGTCCACTGAGCCAAACCGGTTTCGGCAAGTTTAAGGTTTTGAAGAGTCTTGAAGGAAACAATGTCTCAATAGGCAGTTTACATAGTATATTTTTCAGAGACACACTTAAAAGAGTTGTTGAACTCCAAAAGGTAGAGCTTATTAGAGAGGATAAAGATTTATTTTTTTCTTTTAACTACTACAGGGTATGGTTAGGGTTTCATTGCCTATTTTATATGTTCCAGGGTTTTTTATTTGTTTTGGTAAATTATTTCACTATAAACGCATTGTGCAATAATTCACCTATATATTCATCCATCTATCCATTCATGAATGTTAATTAAGAATATTAAGTCCAGCCACCATAATTTCCTTTATGAAACATATACACTGGATATTGACAGTAATGGTATACCATGTGGGAAAGGGCATGTGGGAACTGGAAGAAAGCAGGTGAGCCTTGAGGCTAAATATTCCTGCCCAAATATGCACAGGCTAAAGTTTCTTACACAATTTGATTTTTTAAATATTTGCTCTTTAAAGTGTTTATTTTTTATTCTTTTCAGTCTGATGCGGCTTCTTTATCAACTTCATTATAGGACATCTGTTCAGCTAGCAGCTAGTCTTCAGATGGTTCTCCAGGATGACTGTTCTATAATTTAGTTGTAATTTTGATGTGGTCAAGGAAGGAGGCCAGCACAATGTCTACCTTGTGGAAAAACAGGGGCCACATGCTAGCCTGACTAGATCAGGGAAGGCCTGCATGGCAGCCTTGCAAACTCTAGAGACCTAAAGTTACCACAAAGGATGGTCTGAAATTAAAACTTTTTAACTAAAAGCAGTTTGTGGCAGATAGTTATGTCCTAGGCTAGCTTCTTCCCTGAGGAACGTCAATCTTTACCTTAACTGTAAGCCTGTCTGTTGTCTTTTGCATTTATGATAACGTATCATTGGAATGTCAGGGTAACTTGTAATTTCCCTTTTTCAGGATCCCTCAGGGCACAATCAATGCACCAGGGAGCCAGGGCAAGATAATAAATTCCCTCATTGGTTAATTGTTGACTGTTAACTATCCTGTACCCACCTATGTAAAAGAAGCCTGTGTCTATCATTTTACTTTTTATCCAATCCCAGAGGTTCTCCCTCACCCTTTGCTTTCTCCTACCTCCCTAATCTATCACCAGTGGATTTCATATAGCCCACTTATATCTTCTCCTTTGAGTGTAATGTATAAAACAAGGTGAAAAACAGAAATTCTTGGGAGCATTATCTTAGTAAGTTGAGATCCTGCTTCCCAGCAATTGCTGACAGTTTGACTCAAATAAACTCACAAAAATTCTTTATAGGTTTGAATGTTTTCTTAAGTTAACAACCTATTTTGCCATCTTGACAAGAACCCCCTTTATACAACTTAATTTGAAGCATAGTTTTCATGGGGTAGGAAAAATACTTATCTGTCTAGAAATGCAACATGTATGAATTCAAACAGACAAATCAGTAAGAGCTCCTAAACCAGTTAATAGGTGGGGCCCAAGCAGTTCTTTTTTGATTTTGTTTATTCTTGGGGGAGGGGGTATCTTTCTTTATATCTCAAGAAACCACTAAACTCTAGGTTAATCAACAGAATTTTCTGTTAGTAGCTGTGCAAACAGTGAGCATGACACTGGACCATTTCTGCAGGTATTCAGATTCTAGAAGTTACTATTAAAGGAACACAAGGGAGACAGCTGGGTGGGGGCTAGGTGGGGTGGTGGAGGGATTGAGCAAAAAAGAAAAAAAGAGAAAGAACTTATGGACAGGGATGACAGTGCAGTGATTGCCAGGGGGAGGAGAGTAGGGGCAGGTGGAGGAAGGTAAAGGGGGGATAAATGGTGATGACAGAGACTTGACTTGAGGTGGTGAACACACAATACAGTGTACAGATGTAAAAATGTAGAAATGTAGAAATCTGTGTAATTTTGTTAACAAGTGTCACTCCAATAAATTCAATTAAAAGAAAAGGAACACAGGGAGCCAAGATCAGTGGGTCAGGCTCTTTGGAAGACACCAGTTGTGGAGATCTACACACAATGTGTCTGATTCACAAACCAGAACAAACCAGCCTGGGATCCCTCATAATATGTGTATGTGTATGGAGGAAGGGGCACTGTAGCTTGGACTTTTAAGGTAACCCAATCAAATTTTGTAATCACACTTTGGGGAAGGGAAGGTAATATAAAATTATAGAGCATAGGACCTTAAGAAATTACAGATTGATTTCTCTGCCTCCAAGAAGGTCCTCACTGAAGGAGTTACTAGTATTTGCTTGACTCTTAATCTTCCAAGGGGAAGTAGATTCCCTAACTTCCTTAGGTAACTAGTTCTTTTGTTTTCTGAAGTAATTTAGTGTACTTCTGTAATAGTCCTTCCTGCAGCAATTTAAAATCCTAGTGGTTTGTGTGTGTGTGTGTGTGTGTGTGTGTGTGTGGCCTTGACTTAAAATGACAGCCATGCTTAATGTGCTATGATAAATAAAGTCAACTTTCAATTATCTATGCTAATGGTAATGGGCTGGGCAAGTGAGGAAGAACATGCAGAAATGAAATCTAACATAATATCCAAACCTCATTTTAGCTATTAGTTTTGATTTTTTCTCCAGCAAAGCTTTCAAAGCGTCTACTAAAAAGCAACATGTTGATTTGAATTTTGTGCCTTTTCTTTTTCATTTGTTTATTCTCTGATGGAGTTGATAAAGATCACTGAGATCCTCAAAGGAGAGAGGAGATGGAGAAGTCTGGAATATGGTAAATTGGAGGGTACATTCATGCATTTATAAAAGCTTTAGGTTTTTGGTTTACCAATCTGTACTCTTCACTCTATAACTTCATTTAGCATTGTTTAAGTCGTGAAATCATTGTACATGCATGTTATTTTGAATGTGCAGAATGTACATTGTTTTAAACAGCATTTTTGCATTGAACTTTGGTAATATAGCCAGTCTGAGCTCATAATTCATGAACTACATAACAGTCAGTTGCTACAAAAATACCGAATTTACTATTTTGTAAAAATGAGACAATAAAATAATAATGGTTCCTTATTAATTAAAAATACTGCCAATTAGTAAAATAAGCCAGTCAGAGAAAGATAAGTACCATATGATTTCACTCATATGTAGAATCTAATGAATAAAACTATCAAACAAAATAGAAACAGATTCATAGATACATAGAACAGTCGGGCAGCTGTCAGAGGGGAGGAGGGTTGGGGAGCTGGGTGAAAAAGGTGAAGGGATTAAGCAAAAACAAAAACAAACCTATAGACAGACAACAATAAGGTGATTACCATAGGGAAAGGAGAGTGGGCAGATAGAAGAGGGTAAAAGGGACTATAAATGAAGATGGATGGAGACTTGACTGGGGGTGGTGAACACACAACACAATGATGAATTATAGAACTTTAAACCTGAAACCTAGCTAATTAACTAATGTTGCCCCAATAAATTAAATAAAAATATAAAAATGCAGCCAATTAAGGCATGCTAATTTACGTAAATGGAAGAACCTTAAATTTTGCATTTCCTGACTGATAGGACTAAGCTTCCCAAGAAAGTGTGAATTAATGCAAATGTTAACATAGCATCTCCTAAATCCCTTTCTACTTTTACCACCAAGAACAGAATATAGAAAAGTAAAAATATATAATGAGAGGCCAATCTTTGCTTGTTCTGTCATTTACTCAAGGAATACCAAGCATGCTTAGAAACTGTGGAAAACTTAGCAAGAGTTCAGGTAGCCAACTTCTCTCTCTCTCCATCTCCATCTCCATCTCCATCTCCATCTCCATCTCCATCTCCATCTCATCTAGCTTGAACTATATAATAGAGACCTGAGTTCATGTAACAGGACCATGCATCTGAGACACAGAGGAAATTTCTGACTGGTTTTCCCTTTTCAGAGTCTGTCGTATTTGGTGGTCTCATTCCTTTGATGAGACCTTCCTCTTTATTATCTACTAGAGGTCCGGTGCACGAAACATGTGCATGGGGGTGTGTGTGTGGGGGATGTCCCTCAGCCTGCCTGCACCCTCTTTCAATCCGGGACCGCTGGCTCCTAACCACTTGCCTGCCTGACTGATCACTCCTAACCACCTCTGCCTGCCTGCCTAATCGCCTCTAACCACTCACCTGCCTGCCTGATACCCTTAACTGCTCACCTGCATGCCTGATCATCCATAACCACCTCTGCTTCGGCCCCCAAAACCGCAGCTTCATCAGAAAGGTTGTTGGAAGGACGTCCAGAAGGTCATTTGGCTGTCTAGTCTAATTAGAATATTACGCTTTTATTATTATAGATAGGATGGAGCCTGCCTTCCCTCTGACCCTAGCGAAAGGTTTGTTTCCTTCTTTGTTTCTCTGCTTGTTGCCCCTAGGATCTAGTCTGTGATGGCAGTCCATCTTCTTCAAACTAGTTTGCTTTCTACCTGAACTCCCACACTCATTGCCCTGGCCTTGGGGAAGCTCAGGTCTCCCTAGGGCTATTGGGCTGCCTTTATGTGTTGGTGACCTTATAGGTCAGGAATGCTGCCAAAAAAAAAAAATAGTCATCCCAATTGGAGCTTGAGCCCCACAATACTAGGTTTATGGTTACAACTATGGCTGTGTTGAGTGTAAACTGCTTAGGGTATTTGGACATTTGGATTCTAGATTGATGCTTATTTACCAGATTGTCTTTGGAGATGGGTAAAAGGAGCGGCACTGTAGAAGGTCTCTACTTTTCTCTGCTTTGCATGTTTGACACTGCTTAATAAATATTCACATGCATTTCTTCTGATCTTTACCTGCTTATTTATTGAAAATCTCACTGACATTGAATATTTTATAACCAACAAATGCAAATACTTACGCTTATTTTCATGAAGATTTATTTAGGATACAATATTCAGAAGTGTTTTGCATTATAAAGACTGGAGTAATCTGTCAAAAATAAATACATAACTGCTAAACCAAAGATATAGAAGAATAAATACAGTGTTTGAAAAATGAGTTTCCATAAGAACACAAATTATAGTGACCCATAAAACATAGTTCTTTGTACACTATCACATGCAAACTCTTTACTGTGTTTCAAATATCTTTTAAATAGTTTTGTGCCCACCCTCTCCTGACAATAAATGCATTTCAATTTTTAGTTATCAGAGATGAAAATCACTTGTGAAATACGAAGTTTCATGGCTCAGCTATGTTGGGATGTGCTTGTGTTGCGTGCCATTGAGTCGCTCTGATTCTTGGCGACTCTCTGAATGATGGCCAGCCTTGCTCAGCTCCTGCAGACTCCTGCCTACAGTTTCTCTTATGGAGTCAACCCATCTCATATCTGGTCTTCCTTTCTTCCTTCAGCCTTCTATTTTCCCCAGCATCATGGTCTTTTCCAGGAACCCTGTCTTTTCATGACATGCCTGAGATAGCATACTTTCAATCTTGTCATTTTTGCCTCCGGCAATGTTTCAGGCTTAATTTGCTTTAGAACCCACTTATTCATTTTTCTGGTGGCCCAGGGTATCTGTAGAGCTCTCCTCCAACACCATGTTGGGATAACTCACTGCTACAAATAGCCATGCTTCATGGCCTATTGGTTCAGGATCTCATTCTCTTGTAAAGCACCGAGGGGTATATCTGTCTCCTTCCTGTGATCCAAATTAATTGAGTCCCCACCAGAGTTTTTGAGCCAACATTCAATCACAGCTGGGACTTGTTGTTGAGCTCCCCTGTTATGATGTAAATGTGTGGTCAGAGATGATTCAGTCTGGGTGGTGAGAGGTGAGGAAGGGCAGCCTGGGACCTCAGGGTGCTGGGATTCTCAGCTCCCTTGGCTTGTTCAACTCCTGCCTTTTGTTTCTCACAAAGTACTGTGCTTTTTTTTTTTTTTTTTGTTTTGTTTTGTTTTGTTTTTAAATCTCACAATTTACTTCCCAGAAAGCCTTTTATCAGTCCTGATTTTTTTTTTTTCGTTTTAAAAATTATATTGTTTTTATTTCTTAATTTGAATAAGTCATTTTCAGTGTTTCAGGAGCATTTTTAATTTACTACATAGCACAGCCCTTCATGCTTTAAGATAGCACTGACATTCATTGATTTCCTCTGTCAGAACTCTTCCCAAGGGGTCTATGGGCTCCACAAACCCCTTCTAGTTATGTCCTGTATGGAGTGTTAGAACCTATTTAACTCCACCAAATCCTTTTTCTCATCTGCTTTCTACCCAAAGGGGCCCTTTTCCAAGTTGGGTTCTCTAGCAGCAGGTGTTGAGTCAGAGACTGAAGTAAAGGATGTATATTACGGGTAAACACCTACCTGTGAAAGGAAGCAGGATTTGGCAGAAAGAGAAGTTGAATTGCAGTGATGGCCAGAGGAGCTCTGGAGTTTACATATTCCGTTGGAGTTGTCCATCGGTGGGCTGAAATGGCCAGGCCTTTATATACTTGCTGCAATCAGTCATTGGCTGTGGATCACTCCTGGGAGCACATGGCTTAGCTGAGGAGGGTCTCTGAAGCTGGAGACCAAAGGCCATTTGCTGACAGTATTACCAGCAGTTGAGACAACAGTTTCTTCCTAGAAGGGGATTTGGGCATCATGTCTCCATGTCCCTGAAAGTCTTTTAGTTAAGCTGGCACTCACGGTATGCTACAAGCATCCCATGCTTTCTCTGGGTAGATATATGGACAGAAATGAGTCTTTTTTGAGGGGAAGGGGCAGGAGAAGGCTGTTTTGCACACTGTAGGATATTTAACAGCACCCTTGGTCAAAACCTATTATATGCCAGCAGCAGACCCCCTTCCTCAAGTTGTGATATACTTGAGCAAAACGAAGAAAAAACATCTTTTCATAATATGCCAGAGAGGCCTGGGGAGGACAGTTAGGGGCGACCTGGCCTGCAGGGGAGGGCAGTTAGGGGTGACCAGGCTTGCAGGGGAGGGCAGTTAGGGGCAATAGGGCCAGCAGGGGAGGGCAGTTAGGGGCAGTCGGGCCAGCAGAGGAGCAGTTATGCATTGATCAGGTGGCAGGGAAGTGGTTAGGGGGTGATCAGGCTGGCAGGCAGAAGTGGTTAGGGCAGCAGTTCTCAACCTGTGGGTTGTGACCCCTTTGGGGGTCAAACGACCCTTTCACAGGGGTCACCTAAGACCATCCTGTGTATCAGATATTTAGATTACGATTCATAACAGTAGCACAATTACAGTTATAAAGTAGCAATGAAAATAATTTTATGGTTGCCCCCAACAACATGAGGAACTGTATTTAAAGGGCCAGAAGGTTGAGAACCACTGGGTTAGGGGCAATCAGGCAGGCAGGCAGGCGAGCAGTTGGGAAGCAGCAGTCCTGGATTGTGAGAGGGATGTCTGACTGCCCGTTTAGGCCTGATCCCACCTGTCTTCACTCCTCTGTTTAGGAAAAGCTCCAGAGAACAGTTATCTTTAAAAACAACAACAAATCAACAACTGTTTATTTTTTTATTTTTTTTTATTTTAAAGAGAGAGGGAGAAGGATTAGCAACATCATTGACAGAGAAGCATCTATTGGCTGCCTCCTACATGCTCCCTATTGGAGATCCAGCCCGAAATCCAGGCATGTGCCCCTGGCCAGGAATCGGACTGGTGACCTCTTGGTTCATGGGTCAATGTTCAGTCACTGAGCAACAATGGCAAGGCTTTTTTTTTTTTTTTTTTTTCACCTTTCCTCTTGATACTTCTGCATGGTTCTTGTGGTTGACTCTGCAATTTGTGCTTGTGGAGAAAGATCAAGTGTTGCTTTCAGTACAAAATAACTTGGTAAGTATTAAAGATATAAATACTGAGATTTATAAGAACATTGTGCTTCCATGAATATTTTATTTTCATCCATTTCCAAGGAATGTCTTTTTCAGGGCTGAATAGAACCCATATTTTCAATTCACCAACAGATCATTAGTCACTAACAAGAGGTACAAAGGTCAGTCAAAGCATAGGACTGTGTAGTTAACGAGAGGGTGGAGGGTGAGTAGAAACTGACGTACAGGTTTGAACTCCTATTGAATAGTAATAACTGCTGAGGAAAACACACCGAGTAACTTACAGGAATACCTACCAGCTCTCACTTGTTAAGGGCTGAGGGAATTCATTATGATTTTCTTTCTCTTTAAGGAACCTTAGTCTAGAATGCCCCTTACTAAAGATGGGAGCAGTCAATAGCAGCGTGATTTATCTAGCATACTCATAGGCTGAGGGCTGCCCCTTATTTTCTTGTCCTCAGCATAATTCTCGGAAAGCGCACTTCCCAGAAGAGCATGACTCAAGGAAACTCCTCTATAGTTGCAAATGCTTCCACTTTCATTTATTGGAGACAGACTCCATCCTTCCAAATGTGATAATAGTCTCAGGTGTTAGAACATGTGACTTAAGGCAAATTAAAGGAGTGCTTATTTGTTCTGTGTGATCTGCTTTTACAAGTTTCCCTGTGTTCTCCCCTGCAGAGCCAGGGGAGATTGAGAGCTACAGGAAGCGAGAAGCTGGAGACTCACTGAGCAAATGTCCATACCTGCCCGGTAGAAGTGTGTCTGTGTATCCAGTGAAGCCTTGGGAATCCCTAGGCTGGGAAAAAAAGAGCCCTAAAGGGTTAGGTCTGGAATTTTCTCTTCAGGTTCATCCTGAGCCCTGGGAATCTCACTAAGACCACAGAAAAAGCATGTTCATAGTTACAGCTTATTTTCTTGACACTCAGTTCTCTTCGCCTTCTCATTTTTGATTGCTATATATTCCCCCACCCCCATTTTCATCACTGCTCAAATTTCTCTAACTTTTATGCCCACTAGGTTTCTTGTGACTTCTGATTTGACTCTTATGGGGCGTGGCTACCATGTTTTGGACAGGTTCAAGCCTCGGACTGATGAGAGGGCAGAGTCCTCTCGTGGCCACGTGCAAGTCCCAGTTGAAGGGCAGGGCCCTCCCAGCACAATTACAGCCAACAGCTATAGTTGTAAGCTTGAACCTATGGTCCGAACACGTGGCCCCATGTGCCTTATGATAGAGTTCAGGTGCATGTAGTTGAGTAGGGTTGAAACTCACGAAAATGCTGTAAACAACTTGATCACGCCCCTACTTTGCCTCCTGGCATCTGCTATAAAATAAAGACATGGCTTGTGTGTGCTGTCGTTGTGTCCTCATCAGGGAGGCAGTGTCCCACCGAGATCCAGCTTTCATTCTCTTGTCTGTATTTTCTCAATCCTTTCATCCCCGCCACTCGGGATCACTCTTGGCTGTGTGGCACCGCCCAGACTCTTCATCTGGTATTCAATTTAGCTCCCACTCTATGAAGTTGAGTCTCCCAAGGCAAAACTGACAAATCCTGGTCTCTGTCCTACTTATTCCCAAGGCTCGTGCTGTCTCTTAGTGCTGGGCTCATGCTCTTCTTTCTCCACCCCATTAATAAAATGTGCCAATTTATTAATTTATAATGAGAAATATAAATGTCAAGTTTAATTTAGCTCTTATTTTGTTAGACTGGTTAATTTTTCTCCCTGTAGGAAAAAGGAAAACTTGCTTAGTGAACATGGAATCAAACACAAGGTAGTCGATTATTATATGACTAGAGGCCCAGTGCATGAAATTCATACACTCGGGGGGGTGGGGGTGGGTGGTCCCTCAACCCGGCCTGCTTCCTCTCGCAGTCCGGGAGCCCTCAGGGGATGTCTGAATGACAGCTCCTGCATTGAGCATCTGCCTCCTGGTGGTCAGTGAGCAAAATAGCGACCGGTCATTCTGCCATTTGGTCAATTTGCATATTAGCCTTTTATTATATAGGATTCTTTATGTCATGTGTCTCCAAAACAGGAAAGCACTTTCTACTTGGGTCAGATGCTGGTACTGGGGACTCCTTGTACCATGCTGGATCGTACATGTTCTGTGTGTTCTGTGGAGCTTGGGGACCCACCTTGTCCAGGCACACATGCAGGCAGTATATATGGCTAAAACTATGGCTTTGAAAGTTCTTCCACCTTTTCTAAGTCTTCTTGATTCTCTTTCTTTTTTTTGATGCTTCCATGATGCATTTCTGCCCATCTCTCCTTTTTCTTCATCTTCCTATCTCTTCTTCCTTCCCCTGGACACTGTCCTGCTAAACATCACATGCTTCCCTATAGACTCCTGTCACTGCACCTCCACCCCATCATCTGCTTCCGTTTTCCTATGCGGGAGGGACTATTAGTTTCCACATGAAACCATATGATTATTGGTAAATAAAGACAGGTATACTGCAGAATCTACGTTTCTTTAGCATTTCCTTGAAATAGGAAAGTGTGATCACCACTACATCCCTAGCTGCAGCAGTGTGGCAGGGACCAAGGCACATCAAAGGCTTTTAGACAAACTCAGAAAATTGTCAGTCATGGTAGTGACAAAAAGAATGCTACTTTCAAGCTTTTTATACATTATTGCTTATAGTGAGTGCTATACAATGACATTTACTTTTAAGAAAATCTTACCTGCTTATTTACCTTATCAAAGATGGAGAGAGAGGGGAAGGCCCATCTTAGGACTTGCTTTCAGCAAGTGTTTGTGTGTGTGTGTGTGTGTGTGTGTGTGTGCGTGCGCGCGCTTCTGAATAACTAAGCAAGTAAGTAAGTGGGGGTGATCTCAAACCTGATGGGAAAATGAATTTAAAAAGAATCAAAGATTGATAATGTAATCATTACTTTTTTTGCTTTTAGTTGTCCATATCCCTCATGTTCATTAACTAAAATGAAGGTGCTATAAATGAATGAAACTGGAATGAAAATTGGACAAGGTGCAGTATTTTTAAAGAAAAGCTTTGTTTTCATTTTTTAGCCATGTGAATTAACTCCAATTAGCTGTTTACAACATGTTGCCAAGTAGAACTCCTACCACAACTGTTTTAATGAACATCAAAGACTCATTTATAGGTAGTCATTTTCCACCCTGAGAATATTGTAAAGATATGTTTTTTGGTTGGTGTATCATTTCCCCCTCAATCAGACCTATGCCGATCTGCTCAGATCCTTGCTACTCAAAGTTATACTTGCACACCGGTAACATAGATATCAACAAGGGGCAATGCAGACTAGCAGGGCCCCATCCTGGAGCTATTGAATCGGCACCTGCATTTAACAAGATCCCCAGATCCTATGAACATTAAAGTGTGAAAACATTAAGATTCCTATGAACATTAAAGTGTGAAAACATT
This sequence comes from Myotis myotis, assembly GCF_014108235.1. NCBI lineage: Eukaryota > Metazoa > Chordata > Mammalia > Chiroptera > Vespertilionidae > Myotis > Myotis myotis. Next base: position 54,686,416 of record NW_023416368.1, read on the forward strand.
GACCTAGAACTAGATCCTAAATTACCAGGAAGGTAAACTTTCTTCTACGTGAAATTATCTTGGCTTCTGAATTAGTGGAGTAAAAAAATAATCAATTTCTATTAAATTTTATCCCTATTTATAGATTTAATGTTAGTGTTTTGATTTTATTTTTATTATATAATAAGTAAAATTCTTTTCTTGAATATCTTATTTCACAGGCTTATCTACCTTATATAAAATACTATTACAATCTGGAGTCATAATAAACTACTCTTTTAATCCATTAAGTATAGCTGGGCTTTATCCATAGGGTTGTATTATAGAGAGATTTTGACATCTTGGCATTTTCTCTGGAGTATTGTATCTTTCCTCTAATTGTGTGTAAAATAATTTCTTCAAGCCCTCAGGAGGAACCTGTGTATCATGTTTTTATTTCCTGAAATAAGAACTCTCAATAGACTTAGAGAAGTCTCCTGATATATGTTCAATGGACAATATGTGGAACCTATTTGATGAAGTAGAAAGTACTTGCATACTATAAAATACATTCAAAGACAAGTTTCACCTCTTTGTTCAAATAGGAATAAATTTGTATAGTAGTAGGGAAAACTGTGCTTATCATGATATACACTTTACATTTCTTATATCCACTTTGTCTTTTATCTTTGTGCTTCAAACAATACCTTTAAATGGTTCAAACATGTGTAAGCCAAAATACTATGAGGCAAAATAAAAATAGTATAAGTCACATCGGCCTGGCATCCCTTTAAAAGGACAACTTATTGATCAATTGTGAATCCATATTTTTCTCTTTAAAGATACATAATATTGTAACTATGTAGATGGCATCCTTAATCCTACTTATTTATAAATACTCCCTGAGGTAAAAAAGAGTTCAGGATTGACACTTTCTGAAAAGGAAACACTTTTTGGACATTAATTTATTTGCATATGAATCTCATATTATTGTAGAACTAGAATATAAACTCTGATGGCAGATATTTTTGTCTATTTCACTGTTGTATCCTCCAGCACCTAGGACAGTGCCCCATACATGGGGGATTGTAAATACAGAATAAGTAAATGAATGAGCTTAAAAATGTCTCTTCAGAATTAAACTGTTGGAATCCATTCCTTAATAGTAGCATTTTTTTTGTGTGTGTGTGTGTGAAAAGTGTCTTTAAATAATAAGATTCTCCCTGGACACAAGATCTTATCTAAACAACTAAATAATCAAAGCCAAAGATAATTGTGATTCTAAAAAGCACTATGCAGGAATGGCCCCAACAATATGTCCAGTTTACCTATAGCTCATCCATTTTATTGCTTTTATCTATGATGGTATCATAGCTGAGTGGCTTTTTTCTTAAAGCTCCATCTCTTTCCATTTCTTGATCTGACCCCATCACACAGACTTGTAATAACAAAGTTGTTCAAAGGGATTCCTTTTACCTCTCACCTGTCACTTTCCTGGCCATGACATGGAGCCTATTCTTCCTTTTAACCTTGACTCTGATGCCCTTCTCTATACTTGCTTGGCTGATGGCATGGCTCCCTGCTAAATGTATCTGATAAACTCATGACCTCAAATTTATCTTCTTTTTTCCCAAAGGAAGAACACACTTTATGCTGATGGTGGGGTGACAAGTATTTAGGAAATGATGAAGTGACATTTTCCCTTTTGGAGGAGCTTTTGGCGTATGAATAGGATTTTAACGAGACTGAAACGAGAGAGAGTATGACATGTCCAGTCATGCTACATAGTTCATTTGACTAGAACGTTGGCTGAGTTAGGTGAAAGGCTAAGGAAAAGACAGAAAAGGAAAGTCAGAACCACGTTGCAAAGGATTTTGAATTTAACATAAGTGGAATATCCATGAGAATCCAAGCACATGGCTATGTTCTGGAGGGACAAAAAAACGCATAAAAGTCAGTACCTATTTTTAAGATCCTCTTAGTTATGTGGAAGAGTCAGATATGAAGTGCTGTAGAAATGCATTGCAGGCAGAGAGAACTACCTGGACAAAAACGCAGAGGCTTGACAATGCCCGTGATTTCAAGGAACAATAATAATCCAGTGCTGCTGGATGTGTGATAGGAGTGGTGGAGATACATCTTAAAAGGTAGGTTGAGATGAGATTGGAAGAGCATTATATGTCATATTTAGAAGTTTGGATTTTCTGCTATAATTAACAAGGGGCTATATAGATTTTAAAGTTAGGACTAACATGGTTCATAACTGATTTATAACTGGTAACTTTGGTGGAATTATATAAGTTGTGACTTGACAGAAAGGTAGAAAGAGATATTAGAGATGAAAAGAGTAGATTAAGTATATAAAAATGGTCCAGATGAGAAGTTTTCTGATCTAAGGCAATAGGTTTTGTCACTAACTGGAATTGTATTTTATGGAGCTTGAGAGGACATGGAAGGATAATTTTTTCCTTTGCCTGGTTTTTGGTGAGAGAATAGACACCTTGAGTTTGAGGAACCTGGGTCATTCAGGTAGAGCAGTGAAGTGGACAGTTGAAAATATGCACCTAGAACATAGATTAGTCTAGATTAGAAATGTCTATTTGGTGCCAGCAGCTAAATGAAGCTAAATAAAGCCAAGTAAGCAGCCAGAGATGAGCTGAGGAAAATAAATGTTTGAAGAGGAACAAAAGAAAGGAGCCAAAGTAAACAAGAAAAAACAGGAGGAAATCAGGAGCAAAGAATATTTTAGAGGTTTAGATTCTCTTCTCTGTGGACTTTAGAGAGAAAAAATAATTTTAAGAGGAATAGATTGGTCAACAGCGCTAAGTACTGCAAAGATGTCAAGAATGATAAACACACACACACACACACACACACACACACACACACACACACACAAACAAAAAAGCCTAGGAGAAACACTTCTAGGCTAAGTTCCATCCACTAGGGCAAGGACCATATATGTACTTGACACATATTAGGTGCTCAATAAATATTTGTAAAATGAATAAATAGATTTACATTCTGGATTCACCTTGAAGAACATGCTGTCTGTTCTTCAGTTTATTCTTGCTTATCTATGGCATTGCTTATTATTCAAAATGTAACCCATATTAGATATAAATATTTCTCTGGTTTTCAAAGAATTAAGAAAAAATTAATTTAAAAAGAACATGATCACATTTTTATAGTTAAAAAACGAGTATTATTCTGCATGATAAAAGTTTTTCCCCATTATCATTTTAAAATAAATGATACATTATGCATTAAACAATGGATGGATGATGAATTAGCACATACTTAATTTCCTATGTCATCAGAAGTATGTTTCTTTTGACCTTTACGTTAAATTCAAAAGTTAATTCAATTTTCCCTTAAAGGCTATTAAGGCTCTGAGGCAAGGATTTAGGTTGAATTCAGAAAGATTTTAATGAGTTGGAAGTGGGTCAAAAAGCATTTACTACTGATTTTAAAACTGCTCCTAATTTATCATGACTTTCTCTCTAATATTTTCATAGTTTGTCTTCTATCAAAATTAAATCCTATGAGCTGATAAACTGCTATATTAATTTGAAAGTAGCCAAATCTCTTTCAATAGTCCTAAGAAATACTTTACAGATCATTTAAAAAAATATATCACTTGAAAGAAATTTGACATCTTTTTTCATTAGAGAATCAAAACTGTTATAAACCTAAATATGATTTTTAAATCTGCACTAGTTTATAACTCTTCTAATTTTCAATTTTATTTTCATATACAATAGGATGATGTTTAGTTTTATATTCTCTTTGAAGGAGAGGTTTATGAATGTAATTAATAGATTTTAATTGGTTAATATAAATTAATTCAGGGAAAATTCTGTTTTTGAACATTACATACAGACACTCCTCTACTTATGATGGGGTTATGTTCTGGTAAATCCATCATAAGTTGAAAATATTATAAGCATTTAATACACCTAACATACTGAACATCCTACCTTAGCTTAGCCTACCTTAAGTGTGCTCAGAACACTTACATTAGCCTACACTGGGGCCAAATCATCTCATTGTCACTGACCAGCACCACAAGATAGTATCACACTGCATATTGCCAGCCCAGGGGAAAATAAAAATTCAAAATTTAAGTATGGTTTTTATTGAATGCATGTTGCATTCTGCACCCTTATCAAGTTAAAAAATTGTAGGTTGAACCATTGTAAAAAGTATACACTTATGCATCTTACTATACATTAGTAGGGGATTTAGATAGTGTTGTTTTATTATTGGTTTGAGCTACTCAGATTAGTTTCTCCAGAATCAGGTTCAGAGAAGAGGCATTGTGGCCAAGTGACTTATTACTTGGGAGGAGCTGGCAAGGGAGTGGGAAGCTGGGTAGGGAAGGGCCAGGTCAAGCAAAGAGGGGATTTTAGGCAATGTCTTTCTTAGCCTCAGCTTGAACCCAAAGAGAAGCTCTGGAGTATTACTTCACCTCTGAGAGTCATACCCTACGCCAGTGGTTGGCAAACTGCGGCCCCTTGAGTGTGGCTCTTCCACAAAATAGCAAGTGCGGGTGCACACGTACAGTGCGATTGAAACTTTGTGGCCACACTCAAGGGTCCAAAGAGCCGCATGTGGCTTGCGAGCCGCAGTTTGCCGACCACTGTCCTAGGCAAACAATTGGGCTGTCTAGACCCATATCAACTGAACTGCTAAGAAAGCTGTGGTGAGGGTGGGGAAAGAGGGACAGGCAAAGGGGATGCATTCTCAGAACTTCCTTCTCCTGCATGTAGGCAAGGCAGAGCTTCCCATAGCCCAAAGGCAAGGCTCTGAGGAGAGGATAGGGCTTTGGCCATTGAAATCACAAGGACTGGATGTGGAGTGAGAGTAGGGTGGCTCAGAAATGGTAGAAATCATCTTAGTGCAACAACAATATGCTTTATATAGTCAAAACCAAATTTCTTCAAAATTTCCAAATTTCTCTAATTTCAGTTTCATTTGTGATCTGAAAGTCCACACAAATGAGGTTTTATTAACTACCAATAGTACATTTGTTGCTTGGTTGCTAATTTAAAAATGTCTTCTTTTCTCTATAGACAAAAACCAAGTAGAAATGCATTTAGAGACACACCAGCTAGCTAGAAGGAAATGCTCTTTATTGCTCCATTTTTAAATAGAGAGGCCCCCTTCCTGTTCTAGCACAAACTATTCTATATGCAGTAGAAATAGATATGTGATTCACCAAAAGAACATCCGTATCATATTTGACCAGTGACCATTTTTTTTTTCATTCAAAAGAATTTTTCCAGATTCACACAAAGTTTGTTTTGCTTTTGTTCAGGGCAGCCACTTCCCTTATCTTTGCCTTGCTAAGATATTTGTTACTGCAAAGATAAATAAACCACATAAATGCATATTGTGATGCATTAATTCAAAAGTACTTTATAGCACTCTCTAAGTGATTAGTTTCTTTTTATTAAGAGTATGAGAAGGAAGTTGGTACAAAGGTTTTTTCATGGTTTGGAGTAACTGCTGAGAATATTAAGAGAATTAGTTTAAAGGATATGCTTGTTGGCTTTGCTTTTGCGATGAGAGGGACATTCTGAATTCCAGTGCCCTCTGAAAAACTTCATATTTTGATGAATATCATAACAATTATCTATATATAAAACCCTAATATGCAAATAGACCGAAGGGCAGAACAACCAATACAACTGAACACCCAGTCGCTATGACGTGCGTTGACCACTAGGGGGCGCGTGTGGAACATGGTGGGCATTGGCAGTGGTGGGATGGTGGAACAGGTGAGTGGGGGAGCCAGACCAAGGCGGGGCACTGGTTGCTGTCATCGGGGTGAGCCTTTGGTGGTTACTGAAAATTCTTTGCTCCCATGTGCCCTGGTCCCGCCTGGCGCTTGCACCTGCTGCCGGCGCCAGCCCCAATCTCCCCTCAGGGCTCTTCCATCTCCCCCTGCTCCTGAGGGGTGATCGGGGCCAGCAGCCATCTCTCATACCTGCTGCTGGTGCCAGAGCTGCTGCTTGCACCCACTGCTGGCGCCGGCCCCAATCACTCCATGCCGTCAGTGGGTGTGAGCAGCAGTGGCGGGAGCGGGGCTGCCAGCAGACAGGGGACCAGGGGCTGTGGTGGGAGGGGCCAGACGGAGGCAAGGAGGATGGGCCGAGACCCGCCCCTGTGCCCACTGCAGCCTCATGGTCCACAGTTCCTTTCAAGGTGCAGGAATTCATGCACTGGGCCCCTAGTCTTAACATAATAGCCACTATTTGTTGCTTCAAATGAGAGCACCTGTGGTTTCACTAACTTATTGACAAGCCATGCTCAACAGGCATACCATATTGGAGAATGGCAGTCATTTCTAGTACAGAAAGGCAGTGTTAGCTTCTCCGGCCTTTCATTACACAAAACAAACCTAAAATCAGGGCAGGTTTCCCTTTCAGGACAATTGCTCTGTCCCTTTGGCACTTTTCCCTCCCCCCACCTTCATTCCTTTCCATCATGAGGAGAAGGGAGAAGAAGGAGGCAAAATGGATTCATTTCTCTAGGACACATGACCTTGACTTAGCTTCCAGGAGGATTTTACTAGTTTGTTTTGTGAAGGTAGTTTAATCACTTGCTTGAAGCAATAAGGTTTATTTTTGTTTATAACTGTTTTCCCTCACCCCCCAAATAGTCATTACTGAAATGACTTTAAAACACACTAAAACTCATATCTTTCTTATTGCCCAAAATGTAGGTGAAGTAGAGGATGCAGAGAGAAAATGCCCCCATTCATTTAACTTTAATCCTCTGGTCATTTAAGGTAAAAGAAAAACATTTTAGGTTCTCATTTGCCCTTGATATCAGATCACTTTAACCTAGAAAAATGGGCCACACACTGAAAGGAACGTGGCCTTGTTTGTCCTCACCAATTTGTCCTTTTCTTTCCAAATTCCAGTCCCAAATCACAAATTTCAGATGAAGATTTTGCATGTGAAATATACATAATCTAAACACTGAGAAATTGAGCCCCAGAAGTGATGTGACTGCTAAAGGATGTGTAGGGTCATGGAAATGGACTGAGACAGCCCCACCCCCAGGCCTTGGGCTGATATATTCATCAACATTTTGGTTTGTAGTGGAGTAAAAGTGATGTTAGAAACTGTGGGGGAGAACTCCGCTGGGAGGGCAGGTGAGCAGCCAGGTGAGATCACCAGCTCTTTTCTCACCTGCTCCCTCTCACTCTTCATTCTTCTTTATCTAAGCACCTTATTTCTCATTTCCTTGTGGTGATTTTTAGGGAACATAGTTTGGGTACCACCATATCTACTGTGGCCAAACTATAATTTAACAGCAGACAAACTATTGTTCTTTTGTGCATCCATTTCCATCACTGTAAAGCAAGGAAGCTAGTCCTTGTCTTCTTGCTGCCTCATAAGAATTTAAGGAGGAGGAAGGAGAAAGTGCATGGAATGTTCTAGACATCTGGAGTAAAGGCGCTGCATAGCAAAGGTTATCTACCTATCTTATGAGGATGTCATGAACTAAGGAAGATAATATGTGAAATATTTTGAGTTTTATGAAACATGAATAGCAAATATATTTGAGCTGTAATGATTTATGTTCCATGTAGTTATATTAGCATTTACTTAACATGTTCATTCACTCCTTCATTAATTATATAGCAGACTCCATATGGGCACTGATTCAATAGTGGAAGAAAGAGACTGCATTAAAAAATTCCTGTGGAAATACACAGTCATACAATAAATATTGCACCCTCTGTCTACATACCACCACCAGGCTGTCTATTGTGATTTATATTTTCCTTCCAAGGAGGAGGGGGTTGGGAGAGGAGAGGTGGTAGTGAAGGGGGAAGTGAAGAAAAGACACTTTTCTGTGGAGAGGTTTATATTTATATTCATCTGATTCCAGGTCTCCTCACACCCAGCATGCTGAATGTGCCTCCAAACATTAAGATACTGATATATCTCTTTTGCAATGATTGATCGGTGGAATGGATATGAATTTTTCTGTTTGCTACAGAATGAGAAGCCCCTCCCCCTTTTTAGAAAATTATACTTTCATTAAATTCTACTTTAAGAAACATAGGCCATCGAGAACAACCTCCCCCTGGCCCATTCATGTACCAAAGTACCACAAAAATGTCTGTTTAGTGAATGTTTGAAATTTATTGTAATTAGAACACTACTTTTTGACAGGCTAACATAAAATAAGATAGACTAATTTAATCAACAAGAACTATTTTTGGGGAAAGCTGGGTAACCCACATAATCCAAGAAAGAGCTGAACCAGCAGACCTTGAGAAAGACAGGAACACCTGCTCCCATCTGTACAGTTAGAATTCAGGGCTCTCTGCTTGCTTGGGGCTAATACCCACATTCCTTTCTGTGTTTTGCTCAAGATTCATTTCCTTGGGTGAGGGTTTAATTAGGTTATTTTGGTTTGGGTGCTCATCTTGCTGGTGGTGGTGGTTGTGAAGAGGTTCCTAGAATTGGCAGACCCACCAAAGACATAGTAAAGTTGACTAAAAATGTGGTAAATATATTTTATAGCATATGAGACTCCCTGGAAGTGTTTCTGCTATATTTTATATGCATTGCTGAAAGCGTATGTAAAGGATGCAGTGGGGTAAAGTAGTCAGTGTATCTGGGTTTGCCTTGCTATGGCCACTAATTAGCTGTATGACCTGGATAGGGACCTTCATCTCTCACAGTCTGTTTCCAAAGTTGAAAAATGAGGGGATTTATAGGTCTTTTATTTTCATTTATTTTTGTTTTGTTGTTGTTGATCTAAGTTACAAAATTGAATTAATTATGCACCTCAGTGTGTGGTATACCATCACATTCTTTAAAGCAAGATGCCTTTCTTGTTTTACTTTATTTTTCTACTTATATCTAATCTCCATTTTATTACCACTTTGACAACCATCCTAGTATTTTCAAAACATGTTTTTGTGTATGTATAATATGTAGATTTTTCTGGTGTGTGTGTACATACATGTACATGTTCATAATATATACAGTTTACCACCACTATCCGAAATAGAGCATTCCTAAGAAACCTTTCATAAGCCAAAAGGCATAAAGTGAAGAAGCAATTACAATTAATTTATGTGGGAAATTTTTTCAATGCTCCCAGGCCCCCTAAATAACCTACTAAACCATACCAAATAACACACAAAATGTATAACAGCACTAACATATAGTAAAAGCAGGAATGATATAATACATATACAGTGGATATAAATAGAAACCATGTATGAAGAAGCAGTTTCAATTACCAGGGTGCACTGCCTCTGTAATGGCTTGCTGCAAAACAAACCCTGCGCACCATTTTCACTTTTTGCCTTTCTTTGTAAATGTGAAAATCCTCTTAGGATTTCCTTTGGCTAGTAAAAATAGGAACCTTTGTAAAAGTGAAGTGGTTTAAAGTGAAATTTCAAAATGCAGGAGATACCTGTAAATATAAATAAATATATATATATATATATATATATATATATATATATATATATATATATATAGTGTGTGTCTGGTGTTACAATATTGATCTCATACTGGTTTTTTTTTTCTTAAATTGTTTTCATGCAACTTCATGTTTTTAAGGGCTATCCCCATTGGCCCTTGTATATCTAGTATATTCTTAACTGCTTTATAGCATTTCACTATATGTACCACTATTATTGTATTCATCTATACCTCTAGTGATAAATACATAAAGCAGCTGCAAATTCTACTAACACTAGCAAATTGCTTGCTTGTACATGTTTTTGTAGGTCTTTCAAGAGTTTCTATAGGATATTCCTATGATAGTGAGATTAAGATATGAGAATTCATAATTTCACTAAGTACAGTCAAATTGCCTTCCAGAAATATCTTACCACTTACCATTCCATCAGTTTTGCATAAAAGCTTTTGTCTATATTTTCTTCAAAACTTGGTATTCTCTAACTTTCTATAAATATGCATATATATATGCAGATATATATTATTTTTTCTCAATGATCACTAAGGTATTTCTCTATAGTTTCTTCTATTTGCATTATCATTTTACTTGCATATTCAGGTTTTTAATCCATTTGAAACAAACCTTTGTTTTTAACTTTGCCTTTCTCCATGTAAACTAATTTTTTCAAGACCATCTAATGAATAAGCCACTTTTCATCTTTTCCAGCTATTTTTGCTGTGAATTTTAAAATATAGTAAGTCACACAAATATTAGCCCATTTCAAACACTCCATTCTGTTCCACTGAACTGTTTTTTGTATCTACACACACTATTTCAAATTATTGTAGCTGTGTCATGCCTTAATATCTAAAAGTAAAGTCCCTGCCCTTTGGTTTTATTTTTTTTATAAGAAAAATATGCTCTATTATAAAAAATGAAGTCTTAGAAATAATAATAAATAAAACTTTTCTGAAGATCTGTGAGAATAAAAATACAACAGATAGATCACTGAGATCTCCAAGCAAATGGAAATCCAGAAGCTATAAAATGGGTGATGTAAATAATTGACTATATAAAAATTAAAATGTTCATATGGCAAACATTCCATAAAAAATCAATAAACGATGAAACAATAAAAACACATCAGTAACTCAGACAAAGTATTAACTTCTACATTATTCAGAGATGAACGATTTAATTAAAAATGGACATAGATGTGAAAAGACAATTCAGAAAAAGAACAAATTTAAATAGCTAGCAAATGTAAAAAGGTGCACAAATTTTAAAAAAGAAATCCACATTAAAGAACAAATGAAATATAATTTCATACTTGAACAAGGCTAAAAAGAAGAGTATAATATATAATAATTGTGGGAATGTTAAGCTATATAGCATTTTGGGAAAGGAATATAGCAACATGTGTGGAAATTAAGTATACATATTCCTTCTACTCAAAACTTCTATTCCCAGAGATCTATTATAAAAATAAAAGTGGAGAGAGTTATGTTTAATGGTATAGAGTTTCAGTTTTGCAAGATGAAAAGAGTTCTGGAGTATTTAATACCACTGTGCTGTGCACTTAAAAATGGTTAAATTTTAAACTATATATATTTTACCACAACACAAAAGTTTTAATTAAAAAAGCAAATAAAAATACCACATGAACTAATAAATAATTCAGTACAATTAAAAAATAAAGATCAACTTATAAAAGTGAAAACTTCTATATCTCAAAAATAACTACAAAATAAAATAGAAAACATTCATAATAGCAAGAAAAACAATAACTTAGAAATTATCCCAATAGATGAAAATGACCTTTATAAAGAAAAAGTTTAAACTCTCTTAAGTATAAGAAATGAGCAAAACTAGATAAATATAAAGTACAATGTAATATTTTAAATATATTAAAACAATTTTCTTGAATTTAATGCAGTGAGATTTACTGAAGGTTTTGGTGTATTACCTTTTTCAAGTGGTGAAAACTATCTTCTATTCATGGTTTATGAGATTAAAATATGTGGTTTCAAACTTCTTTTCTTTATTGATTAAGGTATTACATATGTGCCCTTATCCTCCCGGTTCCCCCCCACCCCCCCGCCCCCATCCCACCACTCTTGCCCTCATGCCCCTGTTGTCTGTATCCACTGCTTAGGCTTAAATGCATACATGCAAGTCCTTTGGTTGATCTCTCTGCCTTACCCCCACTCTCCCCTACCTTCCCTCTGAGGTTTGATGGTCTGATCATTGCTTCTCTGTCTCTGGATCTGTTTTTCTTAATCAGTTTATGTTGTTCATTATATTCCACAAATGAGTGAGATCATGTGATATTTATCTTTCTCCGACTGGCTTATTTCTCTTAGCATAATGCTCTCCAGCTCCATCCATGCTGTTGCAAATGGTAGGAGTTCCTTCCTTTTTACAGCAGCATAGTATTCCATTGTGTAGATGTACCATTGTTTTTTAATCCACTCAACTGCTGATGGGCACTTAGGCTGTTTCCAAATCTTAGCTATGGTAAATCATGCTGCTACAAACATAGGGGTGTATACATCCTTTCTGATTGGTGTTTCTGTTTTCTTGGGATATATTCCTAGAAGTGGGATCACATGGTCAAATGGAAGTTCCATTTTTAGTTTTTTGAGGAAACTCCATACTGTTCTCCACAGTGGCTGCACCAGTCTGCATTCCCACCAGCAGTGCACGAGGGTTCCTTTTTCTCCACATCCTCGCCAGCACTTGTCGTTTGTTGATTTGTTGATGACAGCCATTCTGACAGGTGTGAGATGGTACCACTTTGTCGTTTTGATTTGCATCTCTCAGATGATTAGTGACTTTGAGCATGTTTTCATATGTCTCTTGGCCTTCTTTATGTCCCCTTTCAAAAAGTATCTATTTAGGTCTGTTGCCCATTTTTTGATTGGTTGTTTATCTTCCTTTTGTTAAGTTGTATGAGTTCCCTGTAAATGTTGGAGATGAAACCCTTATCAGTGATAACATTGGCAATATCAAATGCTTTTTTTAATTCTTTTTTTATTGTTTAAGGTATTACAAATATTAGTACATATATCTCCTTTTCCCCCCCATTGACCTCCCCCCGGCCTCCTCTACCCCCCGGCACATGCCCTCACCCCTCCCAGTGTCTGTGTCCATTGGTTATCCTTATACGCATGCATACAAGTCCTTCGGTTTATCTCTTACCCCGTCCCCCGCCACCCCCCCCCCCCCCGCCCCACTGCCTTCCTGGTATTGATAGTCTGTTTGATGCTTCTTTGTCTCTGTATCTATTTTTGTTTATCAGTTTATGGTGTTCATTATATTCCACAAATGAATGAGATTATGTGATATTTATCTTTCTCCGACTGGCTTATTTGGCTTAGTATAATGCTTTCCAGGTCCATCCATGCTGTTGCAAATGGTAAGAGTTCCTTCTTTTTTACAGCAGCATAGTATTCCATTGTGTAGGTGTACCACAATTTTCGAATCCACTCTTCTGCTGATGGGCATTTAGGCTGTTTCCAAATCTTAGCTATTTTAAATTGTGCTGCTATGAACATAGGGTTGCATATATCCTTATCAAATGTTTTGACATCTATTGAATTATCATATTTTTTTCTTAGTTCACCATTTAGTTTAAACTAAAATTCTAAATATTTGTTTATAATTAGTAATTCTATTATTCATTAATTATGCTATTCCATGATTCTGTTTACTTTTTTCTTGCTGCATATAAGAGTTTCTGAGAAGGTTATGGTAAAATATCCAGCTATAGTTATTGACTGATCCTCTTTTCTAGATAGTAGTTATATTAATTTATGCTTTATATAATATGAAGCTATGTTCTTTGTTTCTTTATATCAGCATATAATATTCCCCCTAGTCTCTTGTTTGTTTTTGGTACTGAGTTCAATTTTGTATGATATTAAAATTGACATCATATACATTTTTAATAAACTTTTAATTTTATAATAGCTTTAGATTTATAGAATTATTGTGAAGATAGGACAGAGAATTTATTTTGATAATATTCAAGCTCACTGATTCTTCCCTTGGCTGTGTCCAGTATACTCATGGGTCCATTAAAGGCATTCTTTATTTCTGTTACAGTATTTTTAATTTTCCATATTTACTTTTGATTTTTTTTCTGAGTTTCCATCTATCTTCTTGCATTACCCATCTGTTCTTGTGTGTTGTCTAATTTTTCCTTTAGAACTCTTTATATTTTAATTATAGACTTTTTAAATATCCTGTTAGATAATACTAAAATCTGTCATATTTCATTCTTGTTTGTTTGTCTTGTCTGACTGTATTTTTCTTGCTTTGTGGTATGCCTTGTAATTTTTTGTTGAGTGTTAGACATGTTATAGTAAGTTACAGAAACTGAAGTAAATAGGCCTCAAGTTTAATGATTTATGTTCATCTTTCTAGGAGTTGTACTTTGTTTAATGTTTTCTGTAGCCATAGATGCCAGAGGCTTTAAACCCCTATGGTATCTTGATTTTTGTCACTTTTCTTGACTTTTGGCTTCTCTAAGTATTCCTCCTCAGAAAGAGTCTGTTTCTTGCAGCTTGTTTAGCTGTACTCTACTATTATTACACTGGAACTCCATTGGTATGGTCGTAAGTTGTGAGAGTGGGAAAGTATTTTATAATATTCCAATTATATCTCAGTCTTTTGGTGAGTCAATGTCTTTGGGTTGTGATCTTCACAAGAATTTCTTCTTGTGTAGCCTCCCCACCACCTACCCTCAGGTGAAACAAGATTAGAGGAGGCTTAAGTGAGAGGAACATTCTTCCCCCCACAAGTATTGCACAGGTTCTGGTAAGGGATTTCCTTCTGGAGACTAGACCTTCATTTTAATTAGAGAAGGCTTCTCCCTTCCCCCTGGTAGAGCCACCAGGGGGTCTTTCTTGGATCTTTACCTTGAGAACCTGGTGGAGTTTCTGGAGATAAAGACCATGTGGCTCTAGGATTTTTTTTTTTTTTTATTCTCAAACTAGTACACATTCAATCTCCAGAAATCCATCAAAATTACCACTTAAGTGTTCCTATCAGTTTGTGGCTTCAGCAGCTTCCGTTCCAGGTAAGATCTTAGTGGTGACTCTCTGGGTTTTCCTACCTGTCCAGATTTCAAGGTAGCCATTTGCCCTGGAAACTCAATTCTCTGATTTGTTTGTTCAGTATTGTGTTATTGTGAGAACAGGACTTTACAAGTTAGAGCTGAAACAAAGCTTATCTTACATCTTTATTTGATACATCTCCCCTCGCCCCCCTATCGTTTTCAGCCTTTCTATATTCAGGAGAATATAGAATATAACATTCTTAGTGTTCCTCCTATGTTGGATGTACTGTTGAATGTTGCTCTTCTGAGTTCAATCTAAAAGTTTTTCTTTTAATTCCTGAATTTAACAATTATATTTATCATATTGCTGCTAAAATGTAAGTTCTTTTGTGTTATTTTATATTGCAGTTTGCTTCTTATTAATTTCCTTTCTTGCCTTACATTGCATTTTCTTGGCTTTAAAGTTATACTTTTATTTTTATTCTTTGGGATATTATTCCTCTTAGGGGTCATTCTTATATTTATATTCCTTATTGATTTTTAATTTTTCTGTATTCTTTCTTCCCCCTGAATTAATGAGTACTTTTACACACATACAACTACTTCTAGTTTATTATTACCAACCCTCAATGTGCCACCCCATCATGTTGTATGTTGGTATTTTTATTTTTTTTCAAATAAATTTTATTGATTTGAAAAAGAGGGAGAGAGAGATAGAAATATCAATGAGAGAAAGACATCAATTGGCTGCCTTCTGCATACCCCCTACAGGGATTGAGCCCACAATTCAGGCATATGCCCTGACCAGGAATCAAACCCTGGACCTCCTGGTTCATGGGTTGATGCAGAACCACTGAGCAAACTGGCTGAGCATGTTGGTATTTTTCTAGTCTTAAGTTCAGATGAAGGAGCCACCAATCAGGCTAGGCTACATGTCATTTTATTAGATACTAAAAGATCTCTGCTCATCATTTAGTGGGTCAAAAGTCCCATTTACTCCATGCATCACTTGATAGGAGTAGTATGATGCCCTTTGTCTATTTGGAATTAAAATCATAGAGTTTTTGTGCAGAAAGTTACCTTAGAGATAATTTAGTATAATAAACCCCACTCAATAGATAAAGAATCATTACCCCGTGGCTTTCCAAGCAGGTTGCTCCCACGAAGCCCATGTTGTAAAAAAGAAATGCAGGTCATTACAAAGCTTAGCTACTCTACACAGTATATTTAGTGTCACTCCCATCTATAAATGAGCTTCTGGAAATTTTCAGGTAAAAGGCAAACATCTATGTAATAAGGGACACCTGATTTAGTCAATGTTTTTCAGATAAACAGTATAGAACTAGGGAGATTAGTGACTATGGTCCAGGTCATGTAGTGTGTTAGAAGCAGAGCTATAGCTGGATCCTGGATTCTAATTCCTGTTCCAGGGTTCAGTTCTTAGAACCATAATGGCTCCTATTTAGATTCTATGTAGTGCAGAAGCATAGGAGGAAATAGCTACAGGTGAGTATGTAAGAATTCCACATTACAATATAATGCTGTGTTAGAAGGAGAAAGTAATTTTCCTTATAAGCCATTCCTTTCAGCTGTTCAAAGCCTTCTGAAATAATCTGTTTTAGATTTAAATTATCCATGCTTGAAAAATGCATGGTTGAAGCCCAGAGGTAATTTTATTTTAAAAAATTGAAAATACCAATAAGCATCATGGCCCCTATTCTTGTTTCAGCCAGCACCATTTTTTTTTGCTTTTAAAACCATCACAAAAAACATACACAAAATTATATTAGGTAGAGCCTTTGAACGCTGAACAGTCAGTAGTTTTCTGAAATAAAACACAAATCAGTATTTCTTGCTATTTTCTCCTTTTTTCCTGAATATTTAGTTAGGCATTTTTGCTTTGACTGAAAGAGAACTGCTCTAACAACACAAGCCATGGGGGCTTATTGGGAGGATACATGTGGTCTGGAACCAGAGGGTGAAACCCATTGAGAAGGAAGAGCTCTGAACTGCTCTTTCTAGATCTCACTCATGGAGTCTTAGCTTCTTTCTGGGTGTCTGTTTTGGCTCCTTTATACCTTCTAGCAGATTCTTATATTTAAGGCTTTTCCTTACTTCAATGTTACAAGGTCACTGCAGTCTCTCTGGCCTCCCTGAATATCATGACTGTTCATCTCACCCTTATCCTTGGGAAATAGAACATACCCGCCCACAGGTCACAAGTGATGCACTTTGTTTTAGGTAGGTGCCAGTAAGGTCATGTAGTGCCAGCTATGACTGCCTTAGTTTCAAGAGCTGATGGAGGGTACACAGAGTTCTTTATGTCTCTAGAACAAATATGTACTTATGTACATATTTAACCAGGAATGACAAATGGATACATAGACATTACCATGCCCATATGATCATCATAAATTATAGTTATTGGAGACCACACTGGATTATTCTATGGCATCAGAAGTGATAGTACATGTAGGGTACAACTATCTACGATATGGGTACTCATTATAAATCTCTTACCAAGTATTATTACAGTATTTTATGTACTCCAGACACATTGCATGAATCTCAACATACACAGTTGCTACACATCACCACATCTAAGGAGTTCCTAGTTACAATTTCATGGTGGGTGGGGCGAGGGAGAGAATACATAGTTTTTTACATAAAAAGGAGGAACAAGGAACTCAGTGTCAAAAGCTTGTTCAGTTTGATCAATGTGTGTACACAAAGGTAGAAATATTAGATGGGTCTTATCAGATGATCTTTGAAGCCTGGGATTCCTCCATGGACTATTCTTAGCATATTTTCCCCGGAGACCTTCTCCTCCTAGCTAACTATGTTCAGTTGCCTCCATTTGAATCCCCGGAAGGGACAGCTTGAACAGCTAGCTTGTCCCTGGTGCCATTGCAATCTTTCACCGGAACCCAAGGACCATGTTGTTCCAAATAAGCTTAGAAAGTAAATGAAGGAGATAAAAAGAAAAAGGCTCTGCACCTCTGTGCTTTCACAGGCCCAGAGCCACAGGGGCAGTAGGGCCAGGGGGAATATACAGCAAGAGGCCAACCTCTTTCCAGAGCAGGGGGCTTTTAAGGATGGAGCAGTAGAGGTTAGGGACCTGAAGTGGGAAGTCCTGGTTTACATGCTTTGGAGTTCCTGCAGCCTGCCGGATTAATCAACTGGTTCACATGAAAAACATAATGTTATAGTTTAAAAAAGCTCAATTGAGGTGCTAATTTTATATTTATGTAAATAAACTAGGATTTGTAGATCTTCTGCCATAGCAAAGGTTCTAGCCTGAGTGCATTTCTATAGCAGGAAGATTTACTGTGTTGTAATGAAAAAACCCTGGAACAGGCATCCGTGTCAGAACCCTGATTTGTCTCCATGAGCTGTTTGACCTTGGACTTTTATGGGACTGGATTCTTAATCTGAAAAATGCAGGTGCTTTTTTTTTTTTTTAAACATCCTACTTTTCCTCCACATGAAATTGTAAATTGAAACCTAATACATGTAAGATTTAAAGCTCAGATGGGATACTCATTAAGCTTTCTCCTATAGCAATCTCTGAACCACCCCCGCAGAACCCTAGGACTCAGAAAACCTTTTGGAAATGATTAGATTATCACAGTGGTTCCTGGGCTCTGATCCCACAGATTCTGATTCAGAAATTGAGGGCACTGCCTAGGAATCTGAACTTTAAATATCCTTCTCCCATCAAATGATCCTGATGTAGACCTTGATGATTTAGTCACTTAGGCTGTTACTGTAGCTTTGTAAAATTTCAGTTTGCTCATCTGCAAATATGAAGATTGAAATATCACCCTACTTCAAAGGTTTTTTTTTGGGGGTGAGGATCAGATGAGATAACGTATACAAATTTATGACTTTTAAAATGGCATCTGCTGAAAGATGATTTAAATACCTGACAGACTATAGAATACTACACTATTTCAAAAATAGCTCCATGTAAAAATGAGTTTAAAAAAGAGTCTTTAATTCCAAAACTTCTATATCAAGATTTTCTAGAAAAAACAACTCTCTTGGGCATTTTTCTTCTGTTAACAAAAAGAAAGTGATAACATGCAATCTAATTGATTAAAGTAATATCATTTTAAAAAGAATACTACTTATTTTTATGTGTTCTTTTAGAATTTTTCTATGTGGTGAGGGAGGGGATAAAAAGATCCCAGGAATTAAACCAGTGTCCTCTTGGTGCATGGGTCTGTGTTCAACCACTGAGCCACACTGGCAGGGCAGAACATTCCTTCTTTTGGATAAAAACATATTTGTGCATATTTGAAGAATTTCAGCTCTAGTATATATTATGTTCAGTTTGATACTCAAAACACTTTTTCATTTAAAAAGTCTCTGAACCCGTTATTCCCTCATCTATAAAACGAGTGGCCAGATGGTCTCTGCGTCTCTCATGCTAAGCATAAGCTGTTTTAGTTTGTACTAGTAAACAGCACTTGAGAGGGAAGAAGTCTTCAAAACACCTGTGTAGTCAGGAAGAGATTGAGGCTATTGTTTGACTCTCTGTCATGTTAAGCTTTATTTTTTGCAAAAGCCAATATTCTGATGATTTTGTAGAATTGCCTGATTAAATATGGTTGTTAATCAGCCTATAACTGGAAGAAACATTAAGCCATTAGTCCCAAAGCAGGCTCCTCCCAGACCTATTGAGTAGAATTCTGCTGATTAGCCAGGTTTGGAAACCACTGTACAAGAGAAATATCTGTTGAAAATATAACTTCTGCTGATGTAACTCAATTAATTCTAGGCAGTCCATCACTCTTAAACATACTATAGACAGTGAGTTTTTCTATATATGTGCTGCATCTAGTGTGGTGTGTGTGTGTGTGTGTGTGTGCGTCTGTGTGGTTTGTCAATGGTGCAGTCACTGTTTCTAATAGTTCTCATAACTGTTCACATGTGGGTGTTAATAGCTAAATACGTACAACATATCTTGCTGCAATATATACATGTACCACTTGCTGCAAAAGAAATCTGAACTTTCACCACATAATCACACCAAGTTTCTCTTCCTAATGGTATTTTCCTTTTGATTTAATCTACACAACAACAACTCTATTGGGAAGTAAAGACCTTTTTATAATTTTACAGCTATGGAGAATAGAAGTATATAAATAAGTTAAGTCATATTTTATCTCAAAACAGAACCAAATGAAAATCCTTCCAGGAATTTAGTCAATGTGCCTACAGTTTCTGAGCCTACACTGATTTATGCACAGGCTAAGGTGTATTTCTGAACAATTTTCCTACTTTTAAAAATTTATTGTTGAAAGTATTAAGATGTCCCCCTTTTAGTCCCATATTGACCCCTTCTACCTGTACTTCCCCTTCAGGTCTTCATGGCACTATTGTCTGTGTCCATGGGTAATGCCTATATGCCTATAAGTTCTTTGGTTAACCTCTTCCTCCCTGCTCCCCTGCCTCCTTTCCCTCTGAGATTCCTCGGTCTGTTCCATGCTTCCATGTCTCTGGATCTACCTTGTTCAGCCCTACTGACACCACATGATAGGTGCTGAGGGCTCAGTTATTCCACTTCACTCTAGAATTCCTTTGTAGATGAAGCAGACTAAGATTTTAAGGGAAGTAAAATAGAAAAACATGGGTAATAAAAAGCTGCTGTTGAAATAATTTATTATATATCAAGGCTGTAAATACTTATTTTTTAAAAATATATTTTACTGATTTTTTACAGAGAGGAAAGGAGAGGGATAGAGAGCTAGAAACATCGATGAGAGAGAAACATCGATCAGCTGCCTCCTGCACACACCCCACTGGGGATGTGCCCGCAACCAAGGTACATGCCCTTGACCGGAATTGAACCTGGGACCCTTGAGTCCTCAGGCCGATGCTCTATCCACTGAGCCAAACCGGTTAGGGCTGTAAATACTTATTTTAAAACCTATAAAATATATAGCCCTCTTCAAGCCCTGGCATCTTGGAAAAAGACTGATTTAGGACTTTTTAGTAAAATGCCTTTGACTATCTTCTATGCTTCCTCCTACATCCTGGACATCTTCCTTGCACCTATGTTTTTGAATGTCTCTTACAACTGGCTTTGAAATGTTTTTCTTGGTTGTGAGATAGCTGGTAACCTTAAAACTCTTACCTCACTTTGTTCTTTTGAGCTCATTGTTTTGATGGCAACCACTGTCTGAGCTCTGTTATTTGGAATCCAGTACAAATATGTACCATGGGCACTCTGAGAACTTCCTTGGGTCTAATCAATACTAAGTCATAAAAAATGTTCTTTTAATGTATCACATATTGTTAACACAAGAATCAGAAAGGAAAAGCTTCAATCAGAAATTTTGAAATATTAATTTTTATAGCCCACTTTCTTAAGGATGATGTTAGCAAAAATAGAAACCCACTCAAGCAAGAGTCAATGCACGGCTTGTACCTCACTGTCTCTCACTGGGGGATAGAAAGTCAGAATTTTCCTCTTTCCTTGTCATTATAGATCTAATACCTTCAGCTAGTTTCTCTGACTGCTAATTCCCAGGAGGGAGAGGCTGATTGGCTCAGGTGTCACAAAATCAAGTCACCCTTCCTGGGGCTGGGGTTGCTGGGAGCAGATAGTACAAGAAATAGAGTGGGGACCGAGCAGAAGTGATGGTATTTCTGGTCAGTGACTATTTCTGCTTTTTGAATTTTGGTCTTAATATTTATTTTATAACTTTTTTCCTAATGTACTTCCAAGATTAAAGCATTTTTAAAAACCAGATTAAGTCACCTCACTAGCATCCTTGTTTTATTACAATTGTTTTATGTTTTCCTTTCTAATAATAGGTTGGGCTTACACCAGGCTGCTCCAGACCTTCACTGTCCTTGACCTGGCTCTGGTTTTCATCACAGGGGTAGCTGATCACACTGTCCCATTGCTTAGCCTTGCAGGAAAGCTTTGTTAGGTAATAAAGGGCATCCACCAGCGTTTGGAGGATGTGTGAAAGGGGGAAGCAAGGGTTTTCCTTCTTCTTTTGCATCCACGGGTATCATTTATGTTGGAATAAGTGCCTTTGCTTCAGCTCCAGTGCCCACAGTCCACTGTGGGTCCCGCTTCTCTATGTCCCTGCCCCTGACCGTTATACCATGTCTTCCTCCCTTTGTCTTTTCAGCATGGGGGGAAACTGCTTCCTGTTATAGGAAATCACTGTTCCCCCTTCCATTTCTCATCTCCCACCTTACCTATGTAACCAATTCTTGGTATTAAATTCCCTCTGGTATAAATATTTACAGTGATTTTTGTCCTGTTCGGACTAAGATTGAAACAGATTGAGATCTGGATGCAACATCAGTTTATCTTTGGATAAAATGTGATATGATAGTATAGAACTAATTCTGCCTATCTCTTGTATTTTTTTATATTAATGGACTTATTTTTAGAGCAGTTTTAGGCTTACAGGAAAATTAAGCTAAAAATACAGAGTTCCTCATATATCCTCGTCTTGCCCCCACATACAGTTTCCTCTATTATTATTTTGCATTGATGTGTACATTCTAAAGGACTGATGAGCAAATAGTGGTATGTTACCATTAACTAAGGGGTCCATAGTTTACATTAGAGTTCACTCTTTTAACTGTACATTCTATGTTTTAACAAACATATAATGACATGTATCTGCCATGATAGCATCTTAGAAGAGAGTTTCACTGCTTTAAAAATCCCTTGTGTTCCTACTTATCCTCCCTTTCCCCTCCCAGCACTCTTGATCTTTTACTGTCTCCATAGATGGCCTTTTTAGAATGACGTATAGTTGCCATCCTAGAGCATTTTTCAGATTGGCTTCTTTCACTTAGTAATAAGCATTTAAATTTCCTTCATATACTTTTGTGGCTTGATAGCTAATTTCCTTTTATTGATGAATAGTATTCCATTGTATGGATGTGCCACAGTCTGTTATCCATTCATCTACTGAAGGAGATCCTGACTGTTTTCAAGTTTTGGCACTTATGAAGACAGCTGCTATAAACATTTCTGTACAGACTTTGTGTGGGCAAATTTTCAAGTCATTCAGATAAATACCAAGGAATGCAATTGCTGGATGATGCACAAATGCTGGATGATTCTTAGTTTTGTAAGAAACCACCATACTGTCTTCCAAAGTAGCTGCACCATTTTGCATTATTACCACCAGAAATGAATGAGAGTTCCTGTTGCTTCACATCCTTGCCAGCCTTTCTTGTCAGTGTTTTAGATTTTAGTCATTCTAATAGCACTTTAAAATTTTTTGCTTATTGTATTTCATGATAAGTGTAGTTGGCATACAATATTATATTAGTTATATTAGTTTTAGGTATCCTATCTAATATGCTAATTGACCCTCAGGCTGTCGCAAAGATGGCGTCGCCCACAGCCAATAAGGAGGGAATTTCTAATTGACTGTCATGCCCTCAAAGGGTGGCACACACAGACAATAAGGAGGGAATATGCTAATTGACTGACCCGCTCTCAAAGATAGCAGCACCCACAACCAATATGAGGGAATATGCTAATTGACTGCCATGCCCTCAAAGATGGAGGCACTCACAGCCACAAGATGGCCGGCAGGGGAGAGCAGTTGTGGGCGATCAGGCCAGCAGGGGAGGTCAGTTAGGGGTGACCAGGCCAGCAGGGGAGGGCAGTTGGGGGCAATCAGGCTGGCAGGGGAGAAGTTAGGCGTTGATCAGGCTGGCAGGGGAGTTGTTAGGGGGTGATCAGGCTGGCAGGCAAAAGC
Source organism: Myotis myotis (assembly GCF_014108235.1). NCBI lineage: Eukaryota > Metazoa > Chordata > Mammalia > Chiroptera > Vespertilionidae > Myotis > Myotis myotis. The sequence continues at coordinate 54,709,630 of NW_023416368.1, forward strand.
AGTTAGGAGCAATCAGGCAAATAGGCAAGTGAGCAGTTGGGAACCAGCAGTCCCAGATTGTGAGAGGGACGTGGGATTGGGCCTAAACGGGCAGTCAGACATCCCTCAAGGGGTCCCAGATTAGAGAGGGTGCAGGCTGTGCTGAGGGACACCACCCCCCGACACACACACCAGTGCACAAATTTCATACACTGGGCCTCTAGTACAATATAATGATTTGACATTTTTATATCTTACAATGTGATAATAACTTAATCTTATTTTCTTCCAGTGGTGACACAATTAAATTGGAGGTTGTATCCTATCTGTAAGCATGTTTTGTTAATCATCACTATAAGTTGTTTTGAAAAACTTGATATCTATTTGCTTCTTATGGTTCCTATTGCTTATTTTGGTCACTGTTATTCCTGCATTTTACTTCTTAACTAGAAGCCTGGTGCATGAAATTCATGCATGGGTGCAGTCCCTAGGTCTGCTGGTGATGGAAGCATGAGCTTCTGGTGTGGAAGGGCAGGTACCAGATGCCCTCTGGGCCCTGGGAAGCACCTGGGCCCCCGGGCCCCCACGCGTCCCCCTCCATCTGAGTCATGGCGCCCGAGTCTCCATGTGGAGATGTGGTGAGTGTGGCCAGACACCATGGGTCAGGGTGCAGTGTGGGGCTCTGGGCTGCCCACTGGTGCTGCACAGAAGCTGGGTGGGCAGCACGCTCTCTCCGGCTGGCCTCGCAGACCAGCTCCTGTGTGAAGCCACGGGGAGCCTGACTGGCCCCTGTGGTCCTGGCAGCTGTGTCCTAGCTCACCCAAAAGAGGCCACATGGGTGTGGGGCAAGCTCCTGGAAGGCACCCGAAACCTGAGCACTGGGGCTTCCCCAGCGCAGGAGCCCTGGAGTCCCAGGGGATGGTAGCAGGCGGAGTGAGAGCGAGCTTGGCAGACACCTTGCATTCTCACCACACATCTGTCCCTGAAACCCCTGGCCCCAGGTAGCCGGTGAGAGGTCGCAGCCCCCTGCCTAAGAGCTGTGGGAGGTTGGTCACCACCACTCACCCCCAGTTCCCTGTCCCAGCTTGGGGCCAGTCCCACTGGGCGATCAGGTCCTGCCAGCTGCTAGTTGCCATCTGTGGGGCAATTTGTTGGGGCCGGGTGTCCCACCTGGCTCCCTCAGTGCCTGGGAACCAGGCGGTGGCCCTTCCCCCGACCGCCACCACTGATTGCTGTTGCGGGGTGATTGGCAGGGCAATCAGGCCCCGCTCACACCTGCCTTGGCTTGGTGCTGCCCGCTCACCTGGTCTACCATCCCGCCACAGTCCTGCTCTCAATAGGGGCCCATTGTGGCTGGCAGCGCCTCCACTGCTACCTGCTGGCAGTCCGAGTTGCCAACGCCCGCCACGTTCTGCACCACCCCCTGGTGGTCAGCACAGGTCATAGTGAGCAGTCAAACTCCCGGTCAAACAACCGCCTGAGGGGACAATTTGCATATTAGGCTTTTATTATATAGGATTGGCAGTAAAAGTAGGACTCAAGGGTGGTATGTGTGTGTGTTTATGCACATGTGTATACGTAAGTATGCATCCAAAGAGAAAATAAAATATATTTCCTATATTTTTATTAGCAGTTTCCCTATACAAAGAATAAAATATATTTCCTATAAGCAGTATCCCTATCCCTGTTTTCTTTGGTGGATATGTAGACCAATAAGCCTAATCATTATTTACTATGGTGACCTATAAATCATGAAAGATAAATAAGATTGTATTTTTTCACTAGCATTTTAAAAAAATTTTGAGGACTTAACCTATTTTTGCAGTGTTTTTGATGTCCATTCCCAATATGGCAACCTCAGCTCAAGCCTTCACATCTCACTTGGTTCATTCCAGTAATCTGCTGAGTAGTATTCCTGACTGCATGCTTTCACTCATTCACTCCACAAACAAGTGTTATGAAGAACCTATTATGTGTCAACAATGTGCTAATTGGCAGGGATACACTGACCAGTGAGCTACAGTCTCAGCCATCACAATATTATGTTGTAATTAGAGGCCCGATGCATGAAAATCGTGCAAGAGTAGGCCTTCCTTCCCCCCGCTGCCGAAACTGGCTTCCCTCTGGCACCCTGGACCTGGGCTTACCTGCGGCCACAGGCAGGCAGGCACCAAGGACCCAGGCTTACCTCGCAGACCTGGCTTTGTCGGAAGGATGTCCTCATCTAATTATGCTTTTATTATTATAGATATTATAGTGCAATATAGTAATATATTAGAATATATTAGGAGAGAAAATTAGGTAATAATGTGATCAGAACAGAATTTGGTATGTTAGACAATAGATGTATTACACAATAACCATATACTTATTCATGAACACCCCCAGGCAATTAGTTTTTGATAGGAGTCCAGTTACTATGCCAGCATTTTCAACAACAAAAAAAGGGTGAGGATCTTAGCCAAGTCGTAGGCAAAGTCTACAATCATCTTGAAGTTTAGCTTAATAAGACATAGTGCAGACCACAGATGTTCAAAATCCTTTAGTGGATTTGCATTTACTGTTAACCTAAAACCAAATGCCTTAGCTTGGAAATTAGGGCCATTCAAGTATTGATCTTTGCCTCTCTATTCAAATTTATCTTATTTTATTCCTGCAAACATATTGTACCTCCTAATAGACTAAGCTATTCACTTCTCCCCACACCCCCTCCCATAAGCCCCTGTATCCTTTGCTCATGCTATTCTGATTATAAATCTTCCTTCTGATCTCTACCTGTCAACAACCTCATCTTTCCTGTTAAATAACAGTACACCCATGTAGATACTTAGATCTTTCCAAACACATGCACTCTCTGATTTACTCAGTCCTTTTAGCACCATATAATTTTCTCTTTGTATTTTGTAGGAAGGTAATTATTAGCTTAATTTGCATACTGGCCTATTCTTCTTTATAGAGATTCTTGAAGGCTTTTCCTCATAAAGGAACTAGCACAGGGCGGTGGCTATAGCATAATCCAGATAATATTTGTTGAATCAGTGAAAAGACCAGTTTTCCCTCTCTAAATGCCAGCTAGGCCTTGGTATTTGCAGTTTAAGGAGGTGTAGTTCTTTGGGAAGCATAACTCTCACTGCCCTGCTAACTCAAAGGCCCAGATTTAACTAGGCAATAAAAAGCCTATTCTCTATGTTCTACAAAAAGAAGAAGGTTGCTGTTTAGAATATCGCTTGTTGATCTCACAGGTTTCGAGTCATGTAGTATATAGCGCTCTATAAATATCCTGACCTACGATTCAACTACAGTTGTTTCCCCCTCTGGCTCTTAGGGTTCTATCCTGTGTTTAAAGATTCTTGGGATTGTGGAGAGGCAAGTCAGAAGTCTTCCTTGTTACAGGGAAAACAAAGAAGGTTCCATCTCTGGGGGCCCCTGTGGGAAGGAAGCAAGGAACACACAGAGTCACCACATGGAAATGGCAAAAACAGACCCACACATGTGCTGGATCATGCAACCAAAAACTGTTTGTTCCCTGTGGTTTCTAAAGATCAAGCTAGACACTTTCCCATGTATTAATACTTTGAAATAAACAGGCTATCAAACTTGCTAGCAAGGAGATGGCTTGATGAGAGTAGCTTTGGGGAGAGATGGTTAATGAGTGGAAGAGTACACAGAAGGGGCCCCTGTGGAGGAGCTGTATTTGAGGCAGAAGGTAATAGGGGGACCTTGGTGTGGGGGAGGAAATGAATAGAAGCAAAGCTTTGGGAAAATTTCCACAGCAGTGTTTTCCCTAGCCTGGGAGTTGATGTGAGAGATAGATCTTAGTAAAGAGGGCCTGCACTTGAGCTGAGCTGAGAAGTTCTCCTTTCATAACCAGCACGATGTTCTCTGGTGCATGTTATCACCCTGGCTATGTCTGGCTTTGTGTGCTCTGCCCTTGCAGGGTTGAGCTCCACTCAGCTCTGAAGATAGACATGAAGGGGCCAGAAGCACAGATGGTCAAGACAAGAGATTCAAAACTCAAGGACTAGAACTTGAAGGGGATCTTGAAGATGCAAGAGAGAAAGGAGTCAACAAAGAACCAGAGGGATTTGTGACAAGATCAAGAGATAAACACTAAATCAGTGAATTTTAAGAAGAAAGGAATGTTCTTTGGAATCAAGGGCAGTGGAGCCTGTTAAGAATCTAGGAAGCTGATTACCACAGCTGCCTCATCTCTGTTCACCCTGTAGAGTACCATTTTTTGGAGGAGCAAATATATAATAGGTGCATGACTTTCTTCACATATTATCTATTTAAGTCACCATAGCAGTTTAATGAAGTAGATATCATCAACAGAATCATTTATTAATTGCAAATGAGTAAACTAAACTCAGAGTGGTCAAATAACTTGCCCAAGTTTACATAGCTATTAGATTTGGGATTAAAACTCATGTCTGTGTTTTCATAGTCTAAGTTTCTAGTATTGGTCTTATTTTATGACAACTGAGTTTTGTATCATCTCTCCACTCCCTTCACCCTCAAAAGTTAAGTCCCTTTTCCTATTGCTTCTTTGTTCTTTACCACCTTATGCACATTGTGGGAGTACAATGCATATTAACCAAAAGAGTGAGAAAAGTGGAATGATAAATAACAGGCCACTGGGATGGATGACAGAGAAGAAATTGTTATCTCATGAAATCAGATTGCAAAGACTTTACGTCTGACCTAAGTGTGGTTTACTATTCCCTCTCCCAGGTGACCTGTAGGCATCTCCAGATTCCCATTTCTATCTATCTGACCGGCCTAAGAATTATTGTGTAGCTACCCCATGACCTTATTGCTAAGTGTAACAATTACATGTATTACATGTATTGGAAGTCTAGAATAATTTTTGGCTACCATTTCCTGAGTAGACTATTTGCATAGAGTTTCCCACATTTTTCTAAATGCTTTGTAGGCTGATTTTGGTAAAAGTAAACTCAAGGAGTGTTGAGTGAAATGTAAGTATTTTGCACACTATGAATATATTTGATCAGCCCCTCCCTGGTATCTGAAAAAGATACTATCTACACCCTAAAGGTTAATAGAGTGGAGGACTGCAGATCCTTGGATAAACATGATCTGCAAAATATCTGAATAGTTAACTCCATATACAGAAACTCCCGTGCAAATTGGAAAGTTAGATTTCCCCCCAGGTAAGTGAATGTTGGAGGATATTTAAAATTAGAGTTGCGAATGGTCTTTTTATTAAAATAAGGAGTGTGTACAACAGAAGTTTGCATTTGCATGAACCACAGGGATCTTTGGATTCACATTGCTTCTCACAGATGAAGAAATTGAGATTAGCTAACTGGCAAAATCACAAAACTAAGAAGAAGGGGCGTCCATCTTGTCCTATCCTGTTCTCTGGTTACCATAGCAAACTGCCATCCATGACTCTGCAGCCCCTCCTCTCAACAATCCTGGAACAAAATACTGAACTTTTCAAATGTTTCTAATCTTGGGATATAATATTTGTTTTGCGATATTAACACCGATGTCCACTTCTAGATACATATATAGTAGAATAACTGGAATGATAAAGAACATAGTTTTAGGGCTAGATTGATTGACTGACTGAATTAATGCTTACTGAACTCCAGCTATGTGCCAGGCATGTGTTAGACCCAAGGAACTTGATGGTGAACAAGACATGACCCCTAAACAGCAGGAATATCAAGGATAGTGAAATTGGTGTTTTGTTGTGCTACTTAGAAGTTTGACATTGGGTTAGTTAGCTAACCTTTTGGAGTCTCCTCTATAAAATGGGATAATAATATATCATAGAATTACTGTATAAAGGAATGCATAAAAGTTATAGTACACAAGAGCTCAGTAAGTGGTAGCTATTATTAGCAGCTTCATTTCATAGGCAAAACCACCACAGTGCAGAAAGTCCAAGATATGAGCTAAATTTCATACAGTTGTTAGCAATCTGATTTATTCACATCCTGATTTAGGTGGCTGGGACTCTCTGAGCATGTTCAAAGATGCACCCTTCACTTAAATTTTATGGAGTAACATCTTGTGCAATAGCTTCTTTCTGTAGTATTTTTACATTACAATTTCTTGGAATGTGGAAGCAAATGACTGAATGCCAAAGATGATTTACCAGGTGTTAAGGGAAAAAAAAAAACCTGGTGTGCTAAAATGGAATCTTTCATCTCTTATAATAAAAATAACTGTATAGCCAAAACCGGTTTGGCTCAGTGGATAGAGCGTTGGCCTGTGGACTGAAAGGTCCCAGGTTCGATTCCGGTCAAGGGCATGTACCTTGGTTGCGGGCACATCCCCAGTAGAAGATGTACAGGAGGCAGCTGATCGATGTTTCTCTCTCATCGATGTTTCTAACTCTCTATCTCTCTCCCTTCCTCTCTGTAAAAAATCAATAAAATATATAAAAAAAATAACTGTATAGACCATTTAATGCCTCCTCCCCATTTGGTCATTTGAGTAACGTCTTTGTATTAGTTTTTTTTTTTTTTTTAAAGCTATCTGGAGGTTAATTTTAAAGGATGCTTATTAAGTATCAGATAATCATCACATCCAGGGACACTCATGGTTATAGAGCTTTTCATTTTACAAAATCATGCATTATGGAACCTATTCAAATAGTGTGTCCTTCACACTAGCCTGGTGGGTTTGCTGCTGGGTAAAAAAGTAAAGAAAGGTGAAGAGGTAACTGGTGCCTCCTGAGTAATATTCAAAAACTTCCAGAAAGATTGAAATGTAAGAGCAAATGAAATGTTAATAAGTACCCCTATTTTCTGTTATCCCATACCAAACTTCATTCTAGGAAAAAAAAATGTTACCTCTTTCCGGACTGAGTTTTAGTACCCTCACTCTGGACCAAGGCAAGGAGAGGGATCCTCAGCATTTCTTCCCACCTCTCTTCTGCGTCCTCAGCAGTTGTCTTCTCCCCAGGGTTTCTCCTGCCTCCGGATCACAGAGGAGCTTGTTATGATTGTAGATTCCTAGGGCTCATTCAGACCAACTGAATCTGATCTTCTGGGGGTGGTGTGGGGTGGGTTTGGAAGAATCCATAATTTCAACAAGCTCTCTGGATGACTTTTCCCCATAATAAAGTTTGAGAACAACTGCAGGTGTGTCTGTTTATTGTCTCACTCTGGTCCTTGTTTTAAACCAGTGGTTCTCAAACCTGGTTGCATGTAAGAACCACCTGGGAATCTTTGAAAAACTGCTGCCAGGGCCCCACCCCCCAGTGATCCTGAAATAATTGGTGTAGGATGGAGCCTAGCCATCAGGATTTTTGCCAAATGATTTTCATTTGAAGCCAGAGTTGAGAACTATGGCAATCCTTTTGGGACTTCCACCTGATGTTCTCATGTATCTCCCCCTCTCCCTGTATTCTGTCCTCATTCTAGCACTTTCTTTCCAGTTTGCTGCTTCCTTTACTTGCCTTCTACCTCCCTAGTTCCTGACAGATGGGATTCACAGACCATTTGGCATATGAAAAGGGACACTGTAAAGCACAAAAAGCAGGAAGTCACTCAGTATTTAACGTCTCTAGTGCTTGCTTATAAGATCCAGGAAAGCTGTATTGTGGTCATCGTCCTGTAATTCAAATGATACCCTTTGCACCTGGCTCTGTGATTCTGATTATGTAATCGACACACCTTAAAAATAAAATAACAGAAAAGGAGGGAATGGTTCTATTGCTGCTGCTGTTTCCACTTACTATTACAACATGGGGGAGGGCCATGGGACACACATTATCAGGCCATATCTCATATCTACTATAACTTTACGAGACTCAGTTTGAAGACTGGAGTTGGTCCATTTCCTTCATTCCATGACACGTACAGAATTATTTCCTCTTTAGGATTTTAGTGATCATTGTTTCATATACTGTATTAATTTAATAAATATTTATTGGGTACTACTGCAATGAGAATAAATAATCTATAACCACATGCAATACTATGAATGAATCTTACTAATATAATGTTGAACAAAAGAATCCAGACACAAAAGCAAATGTACTATATGTAAAGTAAAAGCAAATACAAATTATATATATATATATATATATATATATATATATTATTGTTGATAGTATTACAGATGTCTCCCATTTCCTCCCTATACCCTGCTCCCCCCACTCCCTACCCATCTCCCCCCCCCCGCCCCCCAGGTCTTCACCACCCTATTGCCTGCATCCATGGGCTATCCTATCTAATAAAAGACAAAAAGGGTAATTGACAGTACCTTTGCTACGCTTCATATTGGCTAATCAGGGTGATATGCAAAGTAACTGCCACGAAAGATGGCGGTTAACCGCCAACAAAGATGGCGGTTAATTTGCATACATAGGTGCAATGATGGGAGGCGAAAGTGGAAGGATAGAAGAACAGTGATCGGAAACCCAGGCAGCAGGCAAGAGTGAGGTGGCAGGGCAAAGGCGGCCCAGGGGGGCCCCCCAGCCCTGGATCAGAGAACCTGGCTGCCTTTGCCCACACCCCAGCTGGTGATCATGATCAAAGGTGCTGCCTTGCCTGTGGCCCCGTGATCTGCGATTGCGATCAAGCTGGGCCACAGGCAAGGCGGCACCCTGGGGCCCAGGTGCCGCCTTGCCTGCGGCCCTGTGATCTGCCATTGTGATTGGAGAGCCGTGGCACAGGCAAGGCGGCACCTGGGCACCCCAGCACCTGACATGCAAAGGTTGGGGATGAAATGACTTTTCCCAACCACATCTGCAAATATCCTGGGGAAGGCATCACTGAAGAGTTCACAACAACTCTCTTACTTGGCAAGGAAGAAAAAAAAAGTTGGCAACAGAAACAATCCCTTACCTCAAAGTTAAGGTCCCTCTGAGTAAAAAAGAATATTTCCAATGTAAAGGAGGGAGCAGGCAAAAATAATAGGTTCTCATGACTTCCACTGAAGTTTGAGCATATGACAGTGTCAAAACGAACATACAAATTAAAACAGACAGTGGACATTCAAATGACCCGAATCAACTGTCACTGTTTGTCCCAATAGCAGCAATGCTTATGTGATAATATAGTTTAACAAACATACAAAACAAGTCACATGATAAGAGAGGTTCGGCTTCTAAAGTAAATTGAATATGTTCTTTAAAAATTCTCATGTCCTCCCCTCTGACTATAATTCTTAATTTTACAATCAGAAAATTACCCCAGGTGATCCAGTAACATGTAGAACTCCAGTAACTTAACTTATTTAAAAAAACAAACATCCCAACCATTTTTAAAATATTTAAATTGATATTTTAGGGTTAAAATTATAGAAGATATTTAGATCCAAATATATTTTCTGAATAGAAAATATTTCAGTTTTTGATTAAAAAAAATATATAAATGACACATTTTCCCAAGGAACTCTGAATTAGTACCTTTTCCTCTAACTTTCTTCAAATTAAGAGACTCTATGGAGTTCCCTATACTGCACAAGTTTTAATGAAAGAAAATAAGACTTTCTAAGAGCATCAAATACATGTTCTTTTATTTACAAACATATATACTCTTCTCTCTCTCTCTCTCTCTCTCTCTCTCTCTCTCTCTCTCTCTCTCTCTCTCTCTCTCTCTCTCTCTCTCTCTCTTTAAAATATATTCTTCATTCACTCCAAATTCACTTACTGATTCAAAGAGGAAGGGAGAGGGAGAGAGACAGAAACATCAATGATGAGAGAGAATCATTGATCTGCTGCCTCCTACACGCCCCGTACTGGGGATCAAGCCCACAACCCGGGCATGTGGCCTGACCTGGAATCAAACTGTGACTTCCTGGTTCATAGGTTGATGCTAAACCACGGAGTCACACCGGCCAGGCTCAATTCTTATTTATAAATTCACTCCAAGGACATATACAACTTGAAAAGCTTTGGAAATAGTTTAAAAAAAACTAGTTTTTAAGTAACAAGAAAACAGTCATAGAAGAAAGTTTAAATTAAAAGAAAAAAATTGTTTTTATTCAAGAGTGGGAACATCCTCCATGAAAATATGTACCTTGACTGTGGCTGGCTGGGTGGCCTTATCACACCTTAGGAATTCAAATGCTTTTTACAATGAAAAGAGAGTTTCATCTCATTTCTCTCCCAGGGTAGATGTCTGTCAATAGAAGGTGGACATCAATAAAAGGAGGGGCTTGCACAATCAATCCAGAAAGTCAGCAATCTATGAATAATCCAGAACCGAGTATTTATCTCCTGTGCCACACACCCTCCCTCCCAGCCAGTGAGCAAGATAATTACTCTCAAGTCAAACTAAGTGCCCCCCAGTCACAGTGGCCCAATGCTGACATACAAAGCATACAAATAATTCCCACTCTGGCATAAAAGTGACAACTTTCTTGGAAGAAAAGCAGATACTGTAAATTTCTCAAAGTCTTCCTGAAACATTTTTTAAAGTAATTTTTACTTCTTTAGAAAAAATGCATACATGGCAAACCATCTGTAATAAAAGGCCCATTCTATAAAATTTTACCTGGTCCTACTCATATCTGCAATCATAATCATATTTACAGACAAATATATCTATACTAATAAAAGAGTAATATGCTAATTAGACTGGGAGACCTTCCAGATGTTCTTCTGGACAAATCCATGGTGGCAGGGCCAAGGTAGAGGCGGTTAGAGGCCAAGAGGGGAGGGCAGCAAGCAGGCCATCAGTGGGGGTCAGTTGGAGGTGATCAGGACAGCGGGGGGGGGGGGCAGTTTGGAGTGAGCAGGCCAGCAGGGGAACAGTTGGGGATGAGCAGGCCAGTGGGGAGGGAAAGTAGGGGCGAGCAGGCCAGCGGGGGCGGGGGGGCAGTTGGGGGCAAGCAGGCCAGCAGTCAGAGTGTTTAGAGGCAATTGGGCAGGCAGGCAGGTGAGCGGTTAGGAGCAAGCAGTCCCGATTGCGAGAGGGATGTCGACTGCTGGTTTAGGCCCAATCCCTGTAAACTGGCAGTAGGACATCCTTTGAGGGGTCCCAAATTGGCGAGGGTGCAGGACAGGCTGAGGAACACACCCTCCCCCGTGCATGAATTTCGTGCACCGGGCCACTAGTGTATATATAAGTATCTAAGTTCTTGGGTTTAACTCTTCTCCTCCCTAACCCCCCCTTCGAGGGAGTCTGTTCCGTGCCTCCATTCTTTGGGTCTTGCAAATACCCCAGAATTATATATAAAATTAATCTTTGCTGTTCTAAACCAGGATTATAATTACTCAGGGAGGATGTATTTATTGGAAGGAGTACAATTGGGGACTTCCTGGAATGAGCAATGTTCTATTTCTTAATCTGGGTGCTGGATACTGAGTGAGTTTGATTTCTGAAAATTAATTGAGCTTTTTTACTTATGATCTCAACATGTTTTGCAACAATCTTATATTGCATATAAATTTAAAAAAACTATACAAAAAAATACTATTTCATGGATTTTTTTAAGACACTAAGGATTTAGTAGTGACTAAGTCACACCTGTACTCTGCTCTCATTGTATATGCAGTTGAGTGGGGAATACAGGATGTTAGAGCAAATACATTACAAGGTTTCCTGGAGAAAGTGGCTGCTAAGAGATCTGAAGTGTGAACTGGAGTTGGCTAGTATAAGGGATGAGGAAAAAGAGTGTTCATGGTAGCAGGAGCAGCATAAATGTGGCTCAGAAAAATGAAAGTGGAACTGAAATAATTTTTCATTGTAGATATAGTAAGAAGGCAAGTGATGAAACATGAGACTGATTAGATAAACAGGGACCAGAACCAAAAGATCTTTATAAGGTATTTCAGAAGTTGGACTATATATTATACTAAGGTCATGAAAAACAATTGAAGGGGACATTACAGGGTACAATCCGGATCAGATGTGGTTTTAGAAAAATTATTGTCACTGAAAGGCAAGAAATAGATCGCAGTGGGCAAATCTACAGGCTAGGATGCCTGCAATCCAGGCAAGAGATAATGGAGGTCTAGCTATGCTGGTGGGGTGGGGTGGGGTGGGGGAGGGGGAGGTGAGGAGGAGTACTGAGAGGCATTTAGGAGGTAGACTTGCCAAGATTTGTTTCATTACATTGGGAGTGAGGGAGAAGAAAGGGTCAAGGGTGGGCAGTTGGACAGATGGTGAACACTGGCAGGAAGATGGTGAGTAGAGTTCTGGGCACAGAGGGAATGAGACTAACCCCAGCTGAGAACTCTCTTGCAATGATAGTTTCTCCTGCTCTGCCTCCAATCCTCTCTAAGAGCAAGGGCCATTTCAAAGCCTCATTAATGGTGAAATGAGAAGAAGCTAGTAGGCCCATTCATTGGGCAACTTGAGGCCAGTCTTTTAATCACTAGGTTTCTCAGCTTCCTTCCCCATAAACTGATGACAATTAGCAAGCCCCACCTACCCACAGAGAAGTAGAGATGATAAAATGGAATCCTAATTGTAACCATGCTACCTACATGCAAGGAGCTATTATTCTCGTTACTATTTCATAATATTAAGTCTTTTTTTAAATTTTGTTTTATGGGAGGAGGAAGGGAAGAGCCACATTCAGAGGAAACCCAGCATCATTCTCCTCTCCAGTGTCATTTCAAACAGCCAGATAAAAGCCAAAGGAGGAAGCAGGGAAACAGTACACCACGTAGCAGTTCTGAAAACCACCCTGCATTCCAGGCTGCAGCAGGGAGGTCACACCCAGGCATCACAATAGCTCCTCTGCTTTCAGAAAATTAACTGGTTCCTCTCGGTTCTTGCTCCAATTCTGATTTCTGCATTCTGACTCCTGGCTCATCGTCTCCTGCAGCTGGACTCATTTCCAGGCCCCTTGAATATTTATTGAGCACATTCCATGGTTTAGGAATTGTTCTAGCAACTAAGGATACAGCAGAAAATAAAAAAGAGAGAAAGTTTTGGCACTTAAGAGTTTACACTGTAGAGAGCAACTAAGATGGCGGCATAGGTAAACACCGGGAAATTATCGCCTCACACAACAATTGAACATTACCGCAAAGGACTGAGCAAACATCATCCAGAACAACAGGAAGGCTGGCTGAGTGTAAATTCCACAACTAGAAGGAAAGAAAAGCACGCTGAGAGCCAGAGGCGCTGCGGAGGTGAAGTGCAGAGGTACGGCGGCGCGCGCGCGTGCGCGAGGAAAGGGGGTAGCACCTGAGGACGCGGCTGACTTTTTGAGTCACAAACTCCCGACTGCTCTGAACTCCGGTTCCAGGAAGTCTCTGGGGACCCAGGACTCATACGGGGAGAGGCTGGTCTATCCGGCAGCGAGCGAACTTGAGGGCGGCTTTCCCTCAGAGGTGCTTGCAGCCGTTACCGGAACACTGAGACGCGCGACTCCGGGCAGAGAATCGGCCATGGCTGCTTTCTCCGCCCTCTGACTCCCTGAGACCCCGCCCCACCCAGGCTGCTGCGGCAGAGGCTTTTGCATGTGAATGTACCTAACTGCAGCCCAGGCAGACGCTCCTTGATCCGCCCTTTGACTCCCTGAGACCCCGCCCCACTCAGGCTGCGGCAGAGGCTTTTGCATGTGAATGTACCTAACTGCAGCCGAACCAGGCAGACCTGGAACTTCCAAGAGAAGGCCCAAGGCCCCGCAGCGGCTTGCATTGCTTCACAGCTGAGCCTCTTCGTGGCACCTGCTGTGTGGCCTCAGGCAGAGGCTGAACTAGCACCTCCTTAGAACCAGGAGCCACTGTACCCAGTGGTCAGAGGGGGTCCATCCAGACTGCAACTCCTCAGATCCATAAGGGATGCACTCAGGGAGCAGACTCAGTGAGCACCAAAGCCCCACTGAAGCAAGTCTTGCCCCAGAAGGGTGTCTTCAGCACAGAAGTTCTCCCACGTTAGACACAGCTGATTCTCACAGCCAATTGGCCTGGAGGTCAATTCCTCCCAGTGATTCTACAACAACCAAGGCACCAAGAGTGAACCAAGAGTGTCCACCCCAGGTAACTGGGGAGGCTGAGCTACTGGGCCCTACAGGACACCTGGCGCACAGGGCCACTCTATCAACACAGGGAAGCTGCCAAAATGCGGAGACAAAGAAACAGGTCACAAATGGCAGAAATGGAGGAAAGCAAACGATTGGATATAGAGTTTAAGGCCACGGTTATAAGGTTTTTCAAGAATTTTATGGAAACCGCCGATAAATTTAATGAATCCCTCAATAAGTATAGGGAGACCATGGAGGGCATGAAAAAGGACCAACTAGAAATTAAGCATACACTGACTGAAATAAAGAATAATTTACAGAGATCCAGCAGCAGAAAAGAGGATCCCAAGAATCAAGTCAAAGATTTGAAATACAAAGAAACAAAAAATACCCAACCGAAAAAGAAAAAAGAAAAGAGATTCCAAAAATATGAAGATAGTGTAAGGAACCTCTGGGACAACTTCAAGCGTACCAACATCAGAATTATAGGGGTACCAGAAGGAGAGAGAGGGCAAGATATTGAAAGCCTATTTGAAGAAATAATGACAGAAAACTTCCCCTACCTGGTGAAAGAAATGGACTTACAAGTCCAGGAAGCGCAGAGAACCCCAAACAAAAGGAATCCAAGGAGGACCACACCAAGACACATCATAATTAAAATGCCAAGAGCAAAAGATAAAGAGAGAATCTTAAAAGCAGCAAGAGAAAGACAGTCAGTTACCTACAAGGGAGTACCCATACGACTGTCAGCTGATTTCTCAACAGAAACCATGCAGGCCAGAAGAGACTGGCAAGAAATATTCAAAGTGATGAATAGCAAGAACCTGCAACCAAGATTACTTTATTCAGCAAAGCTATCATTCAGAATAGAAGGTCAGATAAAGAGCTTCACGGATAAGAAAAAGCTAAAGGAGTTCATCACCACCAAACCAGCATTATATGAAATGCTGAAAGGTATTCTTTAAGAAGAGGAAGAAGAAAAAGGAACTCTTACCACTTGCCACAGCAGGGATGGAACTTGAGAGCGGATAAATACCACAGGATCTCACTCATTTGTGGAATATAATGAACAACATAAGCTGATGAACAAGGACTGATCCAGAGACGGAGAGGCATTGATTGGACTGTCGGGACTTGGAGGGAAGGTAGGGGAGGGTGGGGGTAAGGGGGAAAGATCAACCAAAGGACTTATATGCAAGCATATAGGCCTAATCAATGGACATGGACAACGGGGGGGTGAGGGCATGAGCGGGGGTGGGAGGGGTGGGGGGTAGAGGGTAACGTGGGGACAAGGACACATATGTAATATCTTAATCAATAAAAAAAAAATAAAAAATAAAAATTTTGTTTTATTGCTTAAAGTATTACAAAGAGTATTACATATGTCTCCTTTCCCCTTCCACTTGACGTTCCCCCGGCATCCCTTACCCCCCAGTGTCTTATGTCCATTGGTTATGCTTATATGCATGCATACAAGTCTTTCAGTTGATCTCTTAGCCCCCCCTCCTGCCCCCCAAGTCTTAAAGAGTATTTCCCAGTAATTTCTTTTACAATTGATGTTAGATGAGATAAAATGTCTCTTCTCCCTAGCATCACATTTAGATGAAAGGCATTTCTGATATCCATGGGGAAAGGACTGGAATCAGACCCTCCTTTATTTTTACCTTTGTGATGGGGTCTTTCTGTTCCTATCTTTGCCATTTTGGTTCCTCCCTTGTTCCCGAAAATTTGCACCTGAAATTCATGCTCTTTTGGAGCTGTTCTAAGTATGTTTTGTTTATACAACTGGCACCATCCATCCCATGGGTTGTATATACAGCCCTGGCCTGCAACCTCATAGATTTGCAGAAATGGCTGCCCATACACTGTCTCTCACCCACTTGCTAATGAAGAAAATTATAGATGTTACTTTATGGTGAATTCCAAATTTTATTAGTTGTGTGTCTAAGAAAATAAATGAAATTCTTTTTTTATCGTGTATGTTTTAAAATTACTCCAGCATGAAAGGTCAGATTTATATTTAATCATGTTTTATTTACAATTTAAACTCTAAATCATAAAGTCAGAGATTGCTTGGATGGTTGCCTAAAGTGTCTAAGTTATACATATAGCATTTGTAGGGGGAGAGTCTGACTCAACTATGTAGCCTCCAAGGATTTTGAAATAATTTTGTAATCATTATATACCACTATGGACATTCATTACTTTTAATATTAGGCAAAATATAAGTAACTATCCTATCTAATCTAATAAAAGAGAAACATGGTAATTGGCGTATGACCGCTACCCTTCCCATTGACTAATCAGGGGTAATATGCAAATTAACTGCCAGCCAAGATGGCGGCCGGCAGCCAGGCAGCTTGAAACTAACATGGGGCTTGCTTGCTTCAGTGACGGAGGACTCCAACGTTCCCCGCCTGCCGCTACAGGCCTCTGAGCTGGCAGTGTGAAACATAGTTACAAAAATAGAAGCTAAACAAAACCCCAGAAACCAGCTTTCAGCTAGCCGGGATCTCAGACCTGGAGTTGATACAGAGTTTCGATTGTAGAACCTAAACAAACCAGATACCTGCTTTCAGGAGCGGAGGCCTAAGAGCTGGAGCCTCAGAGCTAAAGCTGGCTCAGAATAAAAAAGAAAAAAAAAGAAAAAAAGGAGCAGTTGGAAGCTTCAGTCCCAGCCTGAAAACAGCCCTCAGCCCCTCACCCAGACTGGCCAGGCACCCCAGTGGGGACCCCCACCCTGAAGGGTGTGTGACCAGCTGCAAACTACCATCATCCCTTCATCCAGGCTGGCAGACACCCCAGTGGGGACCCCCACCCTGATCCAGGACACCCTTCAGGGCAAACCAGCCAGCCCCCACCCATGCACCAGGCCTCTATCCTATATAGTAAAAGGGTAATATGCCTCCCAGCACTGGGATCAGCGTGGCAGGGGGCAGCGCCCAAACCCCCTGATAGCCCTGCAGCTCTGTGTGTGACAGGGGGCGGGGTCACAACCTCCCTATCCGTCCTGCTCTGTTCGTGACAGGTGGTTGCGCCGCAACCCCCTGATTGGCCCTGCTCTGTGCCTGATAGGGGGGAGCTCCCCAACCTCCTGATCGCCCTGCAGCTCTGTGTGTGACAGGGTGCAGCGCCCCAACTCCCCCCAGCCCATGGGCCCTGCTCTGTGTGTGACGGGGTAGAGCCATAACCTCCCCATTGGCCCTGCCCTGAGTGTGACAGTGGCGGTGCCCCAACCCCGTGATCGGCCCTGTTCTGTGCGTGACAGGGGGGAGCTCCCCAACCCCCTGATGGGCTCTGCTCTGTGTGTGACAGGGGGCAGCGCCCCAACCCCTTGATTCGCCCTGCTCTGTGCATGACAGTGGGTGGCGCCACAACCTCCCCATCGACCCTGCCTTGAGTGTGACGGGGGCAGTGCCACAACCCCCCAATCGGCCCTACCCTGAGCGTGACTGAGGGTGGCATCGCAACCTCCCAATCCGCCCTGCTCTGTGCATGACATGGTGCGGCGCCCCAATTCCCCAATCGGCCCTGCTCTGAGCCCGACCAGGGGCTGCACCTAGGGATTAGGCCTGCCCTCTGCCACCCGGGAGCAGGCCTAAGCCAGCAGGTTGTTTTCTCCTGAGGGGTCCCAGACTGTGAGAGGGCACAGGCCAGGCTGAGGGACCCCCCCTCTCCCCCCCGAGTGCACAAATTTTTGTGCACCGGGCCTCTAGTTTTATATAAATATTAGTCACTAGAATCATTTCATTTGGTTCTGTCCATGAAATAATAAATGATTTGGTAGCTATTGAATATATAGCATTACATAATGTTAAAAAAGAGTCCATTTGACTGAAGAATTTATTACATATTTAATTTACTTTTGTACCTCTGTGTATCCAAGTGCCTTCCTAAGGTACTGAATTTGTGCCATGCTCAGAATTTCAGATATATTTTAGGCCATTTTTTCCCTCACATCTATCCTCCATTGCACAAAATCTCTTCCTTACCTATGTCCACACTGTTCTTTAATCTGTCCACTAAGGTTTTCATTGCAATGATTATATTTTTCATTTTTATTATTTATGTTTAGTTGCTTTTTAAATCTGCTTGTAAATTATGTCATTTCCTTTGTTTTTTTAAAAACATTTAAAAGCACTTCAGGGTGCTTTTTATCTGTAAGTCTTAGATTGTGAATTATGCTGTTTGTTGCATCAGTAGATTCTTTGCCATGATGGTTTGTTCCCTCCTCTTTACTAGTATAGTTTTGATGGTGACCACCTCTTTCATGTAAATTCTACCACACGCCCTGGCTGAGGGATTCAACACTCAGTGGGACCCCGCTTCCTCTAGCCTCAGACTCTCTTGTACCTTCCCTTCTACCTTCCTTGTTGTACCTTCCCATTTTCAGACCTGCCTTCATTTCTACTTTGGGAGTAACTGGTGCCACTGATTTCTGAACCACTGTACTATGGAACTATACTCTTCTATTTCCATTTCATCCATATAGCTGTGGATAAGAAAGAGACATAGTTGAAAACTTCAAGTAAGAATATTTTAAAACACAATTATAAACAGCATTAAATATGACCATTGGATGATTGCCTCACTGTTCATACACTAATTAAACATACATGTGTTGATCACATATTATGTGCTGGGCCTCCTCTGGTCACTGGAGACAAAAACCTGAGCAGGGCTTATCTAGTTGAGGAGACTGACAAGTGAACAATTGTTATATATGATAAACACTATTAAAGAACTATGACAAAGTGTTCTCAGAGAACAGGTGATAATTAGAGTAGTTGTTTATGGATACTGACTTTGTGCCAGGCACTGTGTTAAAGATTGAATTTTAGTAATAATAATAATAACCCTGAGCAGCAGCTGACAGTGATAGACACATGTTAATATTGTCATTTTACGAATGAGAAAACACGGCTCATCCTGTGAACAGAAATTATACCCCAAGTAAGTGGCACAACTGGTTTTTTCAAGTGTGTATCTCCTGACTCTAAACCACTCCTTATGAGAAACTGTGGGGACTTCATAGAGGAGATGGCACCTGAACTGGTGCCGTTGTCTCCAGTGCAGGGAAGCGGGGGCTGAAAAGTTAAAGGTTGAGGGGTGGAATTGAGGTTAGAAACAAAGTACACTATTGATGTGTACGTAAATAAGGAAAGTGTAAAGTTAAGATATTGGCATTGTGTCTGATTTCTCTGCTCCTGATTGTCTCATGTATACCTTAGTACCAGAGAGCTGTGGTCAAAGGAGCAGGCTGCACCCAGGATCCTGATGCGATGTTTGCCCTGTAAACACTACCTTACAGCACTGTCCTTCCATCTCTGCACAGCATCTGTTCCAATTTATTATTGCACTCCACCTCAAGGGTTTCAACAGCAACTTTTTAAAAAATAATTTGCATAGTTGAAGTTTGCAAGAAAGGAATGCCCCCGACACCCACACACATACATATATACACATACCACCATCACTACCAAAACTGTACTCTGGAGAGGATATGCTCTGTTTAATGACTTCAGGCAACCAAGCTAAACACACAATAACAATGCTTTGTGCTAATATTTAGGGAAGTGCCAGTGATCTAGGTATTTCACCCTCTGCTGCATGTTTCATGCTTGGCTCTCAGATAGGTAGGAACATCTCCCTACACTGTACATCACTCCAGTACTCTGCTGCATTTGGGGGCTTTTTCAATGCAGTACTGACAATTTTCCCAAATTGTCTGACAATGTTTTTTTTTTTATTGTTTTATTGCTTAAAGTATTACAAAGGGTATTACATATGTGTCCTTTTTTTCCCCCCGCCCTTGACAATCCCCTGGCCTCCCCTACCCCCCAGTGTCTTATGTCCATTGGTTATGCTTATATGCATGCATACAAGTCCTTCGGTTGATCTCTTACCCCTCTCCCTCCTGCCCCCCAACCCTCCCTGGCCTTCCTGCTGCAGTTTAACAATCAGTTTGAGGCAGCTATGCCTCTGTATCTATTATTGTTCATAAGTTTATAATGGTCTTTATCATCCCTGAATGAGTGAGATCATGTGGTATTTTTCCTTCATTGACTGACAAACAATGTTTTGAGGCATTTTTTTTATATGTGTTCACAAAGAGATTCTTCTCCTCTAACAGTGTATATTTTTTTGAGAAAGTGAAGACATAAAGAGTTGTTGCTTTCTGTGGCCCTTTGTTGATATAGATCTTTCCCTCTCAGGTACCTGTGCACAGTGACTAAACAGTGGGTACCTGAGCACATTATTTCACTTGAAATCCCAATTAAAATGTCTTGCAACAATCGCAGGTTTAGTTGAACTTGTGTGCTTGGATTGTGCTCACTGTCAGTCGTTTTTTATTGCAGTGCTGGATAATCACTAAATTCTTGTATTTATTTCCATTTTGCCAATTAGTTTAAGTTGTTAGTGCAAATTTATATGTCCTGGTTCTTCCAAGTTCTTGCCAATTACTTTGGAACATTGAACACTTAACTGTGCTTGCTCTGGGGCACTAGCAATGAAACAGTAATTAACTGAGATAGCTGCTTCTTTTCCTTAAAAGCTAGAGAATGGGATTGTATTCCAATAAACAGGCTTAAAGCAACATGATGGTAACTCCTTTAATAGCAAGTTTTTAATCAGGGCTCACATGTATAATTTGATTTTTACATTAGTTAAACACTACAGAAATGAAAACAAACCAAATTGTGGTTTGTCAGATATATAAAATGCTAACAGATCAAATCTGGCTTGGCTCAGCAATGCTTTACAATCTACATGATGTTTTAAATGAATCATAAAATGTTAATCAGGTAGAAATCTTGACCAGAAATCCAAGTAATCTGATTCAGGGCTGCTTCAGATACAAATCAATCAAATGGAATTTTCTTTTCTAATTATATTTATCTTTTAAAAATAATTTATAGTTATTGAAGAATAGACTTAGAAATAATTTTTAATATACTTTAATCTCTTCCATCATGTTAAACATTTTGGTCATTTTCCTATGGAGCAAAGTGAAATGAGGATAAATTATCCCCAATGTTGCCTCAATAGGTAAGTTAAATTTCAAACACTCTTAGGGACAATCAATAGAGTAGCAACATTTGCTGAGTCTCCACTCATGTAGCTAGATAAGAATATTAAGAAACTGGAAAGATAGGGATATATGTGTATATATATATACACAATATAAGCATATGTATAGTTTATCTATGCAAATATGGCATATATGTGTTTATATATAGTATTAGAGGTCTGGTGCACAAAAATTTGTGCACTCGGGGGTAGGGGGTCCCTCAGCCCAGCCTGTGCCCTCTCACAGTCTGGGACCCCTCGGGGGTGACCACTTGCTGGCTTAGGCCTGCTCCCCGGGGGATTGGGCCTAAGATGGCAATCAGACATCCCTCTGGCAGCCCAGCAGCCCTCGGGAGATGTCCACTTGCCAGCGGGGAGCGGGCCTAAGCTGCAGTCAGACATCCTTAGCTCTGCTGAGGAGGCAGGAGAGGCTCCCACCACCACCGCTGTACTGGCAGCCATCAGCCTGGCTTGTGGCTGAGCAGAGCTCCTCCCATGTGAGAGCGCCCTGACCACCAGAGGACAGCTCCTGCATTGAGCGTCTGCCCCCTGGTGGTCAGTGTGTGTCATAGTGACCAGTCATTGCCGGTCTTTCTGCTGTTAGGGTCAGTTTGCATATTACCCTTTTACTATATAGGATAGAGGCCTGGTGCACGGGTGGGGGCCGGCTGGTTTGCCCTGAAGGGTGCCCCGGATCAGGGTGGGGGTCCTGATTGGGTGCCTGGCCAGCCTGGGTGAGGGGCTGATGGCTGTTTTCAGCTGGTCACACCCCCTTCAGGTTGGGGTTCCCCACTGGAGTGCCTGGCCAACCTGGATGAGGGGCTGATGACTGTCTGCAGCTGTTCACACCCCCTTCAGGGTGGGGGTCCCCATTGGGGTGCCTGGCCAGTCTGGGTGAGGGGCTGAGGGCCGTTTTCAGGCTGGCGGGCGACTGAAACTCCCAGCCTCTCTTTTTTTCTTTTTTCTGGGATTTATTTACCTTCTATAGCTGTCACTGGAGCTGAGAGCCAGCTCCAGCTCTGAGACCCTTGCTGGGTGAAAGCAGGTATCTGGGTTTGTTTACCTTCTATAATTGAAACTCTGTTGCCATCACTGGCGCTCTAAGCTCTGAGACCGCTGGCAGCTGAAATCAGGTACCTGGGGTTTGTTTAGCTTCTATAATTGCAACATTGTTGCATCCGGAGCTCAGAGCTGGGCCGCAGCAGGTGGGGAACCTTGGCTTCCTCCATCACTGCAGCAAGCAAGCCTCATGTTCGCTTCAGCTGTGTGGCTGCTGGCTGCCATCTTTGTTGGCAGTTAATTTGCATATCCTGCTGATTAACCAATGGGAAGCATAGGGGAGGTATGGTTAATTACCATGTTTGTCTATTATTAGATAGGATTGTGTTTGTATAATATATACCTATATATGTGTCTATATGTGTGTGTATACTTTCCAACCCATCATGACTTTACAGATACTAATATCTGTGGGGTACTTTAAAATATAAATTGCTCTAAATCCAGAGATGATGTGAGAGAATTTTTGTATTGTGTGACCTTCAGATACTTGGTTATGGCAAAGCCTGAGGTGGAGGTGAGGGCAGTCTGAGTTGGGAAGTCCTGAGTGTCACAGAAGACAAGATCCTCTGGCTATACAAGGGCCAGTGTAGTCAGTGGGAACAGAACTGATTCGTTCCCTTCTAAAGGTATTCAAGCAGTTTACTGGAAGATCATTATTTTTCATACCAATATATAGGATCGGGCCTAAACCAGCAGTCAGACATCCCCTGAGGGGTCCCAGATTGGAGAGGGTGCAGGCTGGGCTGAGGGGGCCACCTTTCCCATGCACGAATTTTGTGCACCGGGCCTCTAATATGTATATATGAACTATCCATTGACACAGACAATTGGGTAGTGAAGGCCTGGGGCAGGAGTGGGGACTAGGTGGAGGGGAATAATGGGGGATAAAGGAAACAATATCTGTAATACCCTCAATAATAAAGATCTTAAAAAGAAAAGTCTCTTCAGTAAATGGTGCTGGGTATACTGGAGAGCACATGCAAAAGAATGAAACTAGGTTACTGACTTAAACCTTTTACAAAAATTAACTCAAAATGAATAAAAGACTTGAATATAAGACCTGAAACCATAAAATACATAGAAGAAAACATAAGTGATAAGTTCCTTGATGCCTGTTTTAGTGATGCTTTGTGGAATCAACTCCAGTGGCAAGGGAAACAAAAGCAAAAATAAATTAGTGGGATAACATCAAATTAAAAAGCTTCTGTGCAGCAAAAGAAACTCAATAAAATGAAAGGCATCCTACCAAATGGAAAAAATATATTTGCAAATCATACACCCAAAAAGGAGTTAATATCCAAAACAGATAAAGAACTCATATATATCAACAACAACAATAACAAAACCTGATTAAAATATGGGCAGATCTGAATAAACATTTTTCTAAAACAGATATACAGATGGCCTAAGGCACATGAAAAGATGCTCAACATCACTAATTATTAGGGAAATGGAAATCAAAACCACAATGAGATATCACTTCACACCTGTTGGAATAACTATCATCAAAAGACAAGAAACAAGAGTTGGATAGGATGCAGAAAAAAAGGGACCTCAGTTGTATAATCATAAGGAATTAAATTCTTCCAACAACCATTAGAATCTGGAAGAAGTCTCTGAGCCTTAGAGGAGATCTCAGCTGCAACCCACACTGTGGTTACAGCCCATGAAACCCTGAGCAGAGGACCCAGCTAAGTTGTACCCAAACTTACAGAGGACACAGACCCATGGAAATTACAAGAAATAAATTTATGTTGTTTTAAGATGCTCAATTTGTAGTAATTTGTTACACAGAAAACATTAAAAAAGATCTAAGATATTTATACATGTTTTTCATTAGAAAATGAATTGTGCATTAGGACATCTTTGTTTTCCTTTAAAGATTTCCCATTTTCCCCTCAACCTCTGAATGAGTATGACAGAAATCACTCTCCTGCTTCATTTTAATACAATGTACAGTGAAATATATCATCAGATGCTTATTTCTAATAGTTATCTCAACCTTGGCATATCCAAAATTGAGCTAATCTCCAAAATCCAGCCCACACACCCATGACCCTCCCCTCTGAAACCTGCTCTCCCCTCCCCCACCTTCCTAATATCTTTTAAAGGCAACACCATCCTTCCAGTTATATAGTACAAAAACTTTGGTTCAACCGCCCCCCCCCACTTCAAACCACCCCATCCTTGTCTACCCTATCCCTCTTATTATGCTCTATTTTTTTCTTTTCCCCACAGCACTTATCTTTAATACACTATCTGATTCACTCCTTTATAATGTGTATCATCTATTACAGTGATGGCGAACCTATGACACATTTTTTTGGTTGAGTTTTCTTTGTTAAATGGCATTTAAATATATAAAATAAATATCAAAAATATAAGTTTTTGTTTTACTATGGTTGCAAATATCAAAAAATTTCTATATGTGACACGGCACCAGAGTTAAGTTAGGGTTTTTCAAAATGCTGACACGCCAAGCTCAAAAGGTTCGCCATCACTGATCTATTATCTGTTTCTCCACATTAGAATGTAAGATTCTCTAAGACACCAGGACAAGGACATAAAATAGTGCCTCCACAGAGAACACTAAAGAAATATTCGGGAATAAATGATGAAATAAGCTATAAACACATTCCATAACAGATTCTTGAGTTAGCTTATTTTATTGCCTATAAGTCTCTAAAAGTATCAATATCAAAAAATCTCTTGCTGCCCTAGCTGGTTTGGCTCAGTGGATACAGTGTCAGCCTGCAGACTGAAGGGTCCCAGGTTCGATTCCAGCTAAGGGCACATGCTTGTGTTTCGGGCTTTATCCCCAGTGGGGGATGTGCAAGAGGCAGCCAATCAATGATTCTCACTCATCATTGATGTTTCTATCTCTTTCCCTGTTCCTTCCTCTCTGAAATTAATAAAGATATATTTTTAAAAAATCTCTTGCTGATCACCAAATTTTGAATATTCCCAGAATTGCAATGATTGGGCTTTCAAAGTAAGAGTGAGCTGGGTTAGGCTGGTTTCTAGAGACATCCTGCAAGTGAAATTAATAATGAGGACTAGAAGAATGCTAATTTTATTGGTGTATCTTTGATAAGTCCTTTATATGTAACATTTTGAGAACTGATTAGTGTAGAGAAAGACAGTTTCTACAGTCTTGAGAAAAATCCAGTTTATATTTTGCTGTTGTTCCTGTAATTCAGCATAATCACTTAATTCAAAGACCCTAGCTTCAACCTGATAACACTCTCAGGAAAATTTAGTCTGAATGACTAAATTATTTCTGCTTAAACTTACTCAACTGAGCTACAGGAGCTAGGATTATATGGTTTGTACTTATTTCTGTCACCAAGCAAGAAAATAAATTTAATTATAATATTAAAAATATTTTCTTTAAAAAATTCTTAGAACATGAAAAAACAGTAATTCATGAGACATTTCATTTTCTTTTAAGATAATAAAGAAAAAAGGCTATTGTTTGTAAGGTAAGTTGTACAGATTATTTGTGAGATGTAAAAATTTATTTTTAAGAAAGTATCTTTATTGTTCAAAGTATTACATATGTCCTTTGTCCCCCCCCCCCCATTGACCCTTTCCACTCTGCACCTGCCCTCCCACCACCCAGGCCTTCCCCACACTATTGTCTGTGTCCATGGATTATGTATAAAATATATATAAGTTCTTTGGTTAATCTCTCCCCACCAAATTGGATTTTTATAATTAAAAATTTTATTACTATTTTATTTTTTCCAGAAGAGTTGGCTTCTATTTAATCTGTTTAATTAAAATATCTGTATCTCGCCGAAACCGGTTTGGCTCAGTGGATAGAGCGTCGGTCTGTGGACTGAAAGGTCCCAGGTTCGATTCCGGTCAAGGGCATGTACCTGGGTTGCGGGCACATCCCCAGTAGGAGATGTGCAGGAGGCAGCTGATCGATGTTTCTCTCTCATCGATGTTTCTAACTCTCTATCTCTCTCCCTTCCTCTCTGTAAAAAATCAATAAAATATATTTTAAAAAAAAATATCTGTATCTCAGATACATAGTTTTGAGTAATACCAGTTAATTTATTTTTACTTTACTTTATAGGACGACTATTTAAATTTACATGATGCTTCAAATTGATATAACATAAATGGTTGGTGTTTTAGAAACAAAGGGGCATGGGTAAAATAATTTAATAATTTATAAATAACCTACAGTTTTCTAATCTGAGACATACAACTGGAAATTCATACAACTTCAGAACTAGAAGAAACTTGGAGATCTCCAAAACACTCATTTCATATATGATGGAACTTTAACTAAGAGACATCTAGGATTTGCCCAAAGGTCCCCATCACACAACTGGTTCATGGCAGAGCCAGCACTAGAATCCAGGAGTGATGGCTGCCAGGGCAGGCTTTTCCCCAATATATTATGTAGTTTTCCTTGTATATTTTTTTCTTCTTAATTTCAGTGTAATTTTATTACTGCTATTATCATTATAATATAATTTCTGTGGTGTTTAAAGCCAAAGGTAACTGTGGAATGACAAAAATTCTGCCCTGGGGCATACACTCACTTTCGGCAATCAAGTAATAACCTTATATATGTAATCTGTAATATATGATTTTCTGCATCTTTCATATTTTCTATAATGAGCATGTGCTATTCATAATGAAAACTTAATTTTAGAAAACATTATTAAAATTATTCATATTAAAAATAAGCATAACATATAAAACAAATATAATAAGATAGACTAAAATAGATTTTATATTTTTCCCTTAAAAGAATAAATTCTGTCTTATTTAATGTCATTTGTTACTTTTGATGTTTAGAAAGAAAGCATACTAAAATAAGCTTTGTGAATAACTGTCCTTCTATTTTCTGACTTCTTTTGTAAAATAGTCCTTGTCTAAATATATCTGCCTCTTCATGATATACTCAAAACCAAACCTATAAAAAATTAGACATAGGTAACAGTTTACTGTAATTTTTTTTCATTTGAGAGATTTTTTTTTCTGGTAAATTTCTCTGTTCACCCATGATAGTTGCACTAGCCCTGGGCTCCATGCTCCTTGATAGTGACTGCACAAAGGGTAATGCGGGTTAGGACTCTATTTAGGTACTCTGCTTTATTATTTTATTTTAACTTTCCAGAACCTAAATTTTGGGCTAAATTAGCTGGCTACCTTGGAGTCTGACCTTCTACTTTAACTTGGCTGAGAAAAACATTTTTTATTATGGAGAAATAATTCCTACCAGGAAGCAATTTGTATCCAAGAGCTATCATGTTTCACACATCATTAGGAGAAGCATTGAGCAGTGCTAATCAATTTGGATAAATATCGAATAGAAAACAGAAGTTTGTGAATTACAATGGAGAACAGAGTCTACAGATTGGTTAGAGGAAAGAATAAAAGACCAATAGAGGAAGAAAACAATATTCTGGATAAGACAGAGTATGGAATATACTGGAGGCACATAGGGTGAGAGAAAATACTCTAAACCGTTAATGTGTCCTGTTCCCTCTGGAAAGGAGTGTGAAATAGCCTGGCAGATGGTGAAATTCCAGCACATCAGCCCAGAAGCACCTGGTTGAGAAGTCTGCAGGAATGGAGAGGAGAGAGGGCAGTTTATCTGGAATCAAACTGAACTTGGTCCCGGAACTTGGTGGGTGCTAAGAACATAGCTTAAAGAGAGAATTTTTGCATCCACAATTCGTTTTGAGGAGCTGGCAAGATATAATAAAAAGTATGAGGAGGAGCAAACATACATTAAGATCTCATAGGTGAGCCCAGGGGGGACATAACCTGTGGGGGAAGTAAACTAGGTGTTTATCTGTTAAGCCATTCTGGACTTTTTCTGTCTAGACATAGTCTATGTGGTTGGATTAAATATGTTCATTATAGCATATTATTTGTTAATATCCTATTGCTAGTCCTTCCTGCTGCGTTCCTCTTTCCCTCACTAGATTTTGCTAGATTCTTGAGAAAGAGACTGTGCACCATGCTTTGTTCTATACCCTGGCCATCCACCTCACATTGCACCCCACCCCATGCACACTGCAGCATTCCTCAACTCCCTGCCCTGCCCTGCCCTGCCCTATTTTTAACCCACTGGATTCATCATGACCTACTATTCTATATAATTCACTGTATGTTATATTTATAAGTTAAATATCTTGGTTAGTGACATTTATCTTATGGTTATGTCCTTCTCTTTTCCTTATAAGTAGAGCTATAAGACAGATGTTTAAATTAACACAGCCTCTCTTGTTTTTCTATGAATTGGGAGCAAGTACAATAGGCATTGCCTGAAAGGAGAAAAAGAATATAAATTCAGATGGGACTGACCTGGGATGGAAAGGATTGAAGCACATGAACAGGACTTTCTGCTGGAGTATATACTAATTCAAGGAAGTCCAGAATTTTCCTTAGTATCCTGAGCTTAGAGAGGAGACCTTGGTTCTAGTTGTGTTCTGTCACTACTGTGTGACATTAAACAAATCCTTGTTTTAGTTTCACTGCCTATAACATGGGGATAGTAATAGTTTTCCTGTTCTGTCTCATGGTTTTTCAAGATAACTCTATATCAGACATACTAAAATAGTTTTAAAAGTTTAAGATATTATATTTTTGTAAACACATAATTATCATCAAATATTTTATTTTTTAAAATGTTTTCTCTAAGATATATTTCTATGTGCAGAATAAGATATTAAGGCCTAATATACAATTAGGTGATACTGTGTTTAATATTCATATAAAATGTTTCCTGGTTTAAATATCAATCATTTTTGTAAAGTATGATTTTTTTTTTTATCTTCTCTATACCTGTGTATACTCTGTTGGAAATTAGAAACTTAAGTTTGGCTATTTGTGATCACTGCTTCTGGCTGGGAAAATACTAGATTTGAAGCAAGGAGCTGAGCAGATGTTGAATGGAGGGCCTGTGGGGAAGGTTCAGGCGGGTAGTGAGCACTGGCGAGGAATGACTTTGTCAGGAACTGGCCCATCAGGTGCATGGGCCATAAAATGAGGCCATGAGGGACACAATGTTCTTGATGCCAGTAGTAAATCCGTTTCAAATAAAGTGAACTGTTTGCTTAAACTTTCCTATGTTCGGTCAGAACTTTCATGCTGAGAGTTGACTCAATATAGCCAGTAGCTTACCTAGAGGCTGTAGGGCAGAAAGACTCAGAGTACAGGTTGTTGCATCAAAATTGTGTTCAGTAAGACAAAGCTCTCAGGAACTATTTGGCATCTTGCTTGTTAGAACTTTCTAGTTTGAACATAATTTCCCCTTTTGATGATACTGCTCTTTTAATATCCCATTTGGAATAAAGTACTCACCTGATGAATTATGTACAGGATGTCCCACCAATAAAATGCATATACACTTTAACAGCTGATAGTTCAATTTTGAAAAGGAAATGTATTTTAATAATCACTGCCTTTATAATTATTCATTGTGTATATACATTTTATGGCACACCCTCTATAATCAGTTCTCTGACAAATCTATGATCTTTTAATTTCAATTTTACATTAATATTATATAAGGGAAATTGTCAAGCATTCATTGTACTTTTCCTTGTGGATACTTCATGTTTTAATTTTATGTGGACTTTTTTCTCTTCTCTTTCCCCCAGTGAAGAGTGTTTCACAGAAAGCTGTCTGCTGGTGAGACATGGTTGCTACAGAGCCAGAGATGCCACAGCCGAGGTTACTAGGGAGAGTACCGAGGTGAGTATCTGATGATGGAAGAGAGCACTTTTCTTTCTCCTTGTGAGGTTCTTTAGGTACAGATGACAAGTTCAGTAACTTGGTAAGAATAAGACTTCAGAAAGAAATATGAAATTTTAACATGTTTCCTCAGAGTGATATAAATTTGAAGATACTTCTTCAAGGATGATTGAATTTGGTTTATGCCCACCTGATCTTAATCTATGGTGAAAATGACTTGGAAAATCCCACATGATACAGATATTTTGGTTATAAAACCAGGTAGGCTCTCCAAGGCCTTTGTCTCATCACCTGGGATGACAAATCTCAAATATTTCTTCCATCTTCACGTTTGGTTAAGTAAAGGTCAATAAAAATTTATTGAGATCTACTATACGCTGGTGTTTTACTAAGGAGTTTTCATACTTTTTCTCATTTAATCCTATCATCCTGATGCACAGTATTATCATTTCAATAAACACTAGGAAATATTACTCAGTGGAAAAGGTAGGATTTGAATCGTGTTCAGTATCACTAAGTTCTTTCTGTTAAAACATTTCCAGCTAATGAAGAATAGAATAAATACATAAATTATTGATTTCCTGTATACCTCACAACCAGTACTTTTTCTGTTAGTTTTATGAATACTTTGAAAAATTTATAAATTATAAAGTTTAATAAGATGCTTTGAGGAGATTATTCTGGCTTTGAGAACAAAATGTGTGAAACACTGCTCATTTTTACCATTAGCACGTTTAATCAGTGCCTTATTGTCTGGGCTCCCTGTAGGTTATTCTTGATGCCCACATGCTTTAAGTTAATTAAAAAAAAAACTTACTGAATTTATAGCTTGTATAGAACATTGTGCTAGAATAGGTAAGACTGTATTCTAAAGCTTTCTATATAAGGCAGTCGGCATATTACCAGATTGTAAAGGGAAGCATCTTGAGTAGAAATCTTAAATGCCCCCTCAATATTTGAAATTGGCAGTTAATCCTATCAACAATATGTTACACTTAAACTTTAGATACCTTCAATCTCCTAAAATCCTTTAGTGGAGTCACAAGGCCAAGCCAAAGAAAATCTGCATCTTCTGGGATTGTGGAGTTTTTCACTGTCACCAGTATTCATTTATCAAATCTGAACAAGGGCATGTAAAACAGACCGATGCCCTTTAAGAAAGGGTTGTGGCCAAGCTGGCATGGCTCAGTAGTTGAGCATCGACTTATGAACCAGGAGGTTATGGTTTGATTCCCAGTCAGGGCACATGCCTGGGTTGCAGGCTCTATCTCCGGTATGGGGTGTACAGGAGGCAGCCGATCAGTGATTCTCTCTCATCACTGATGTTTCTATTTCTCTCTCTTTCCCTTCCTCTCTAAAATCAATAAAAATATATTTTTACAAAAGAGAAAGGGTTGTGATGTTTGGGTTCACATGTAAAGAAGAATGAATTGGCACCCTATTAGCCTGGGAAGACACATCTTTTGGCTCAGAATATCTTTTAGAAAGCAAAACTAGATTGAAAAAGAGAAAGAAATGTTCTTGGAGAGCAAGTTGTATGACATGAGTGAAATTTATTGAGGCAGTTTATGTGTCTGGGTTTTCAAAAGTGCTGGAAAATTTTATGATCACCACTAGGTACTTGTAACTTGGTCAGTGGGGATATAAGAGAAAGGTTATTTAATGCTTCTAAATATGGATTTATTGTCCATGTGAATTAGGATTGAGAGTTCTTTCCATGTAGTGCTTTTTCCTATGCTATATTATGTTTTTAAGAGGTTAAAAAAAAAGAATGTTAGGTCTCTTCCTCTGAAATTCCTGTTTATTGGTTACTCTTAGGGACAGGACATTTGATTAGGTGGACTAGCTCATGTATAGCAAATGCCACCCTACTTTAATACAGGTTGCTTAGAAACAGTGTTTTGGGATTACTACCTTAATGGTTATCTGTGAATTGAACACTGCCAATCTCTTATCTCACAGAGGGCGTGATCAAACCATTAAATGACTCCAATTTTAGAGATTGTGACACCGTGTATTAGACATCAGCCTTTGCAGGAGACCTGGGCCTTGAGTACATACCGAGATAAGACATTTATGTGAAAGGTAAGACTTGTTTCTCAAACCACTGGGTGCTCACAGACTATCACATAGAGCTGTATGAGTTTTAGACATCGGAAGAGAGAGGAGGTGTTCTACATACTTTGTGATTTTATCTATAAGCCAACTTTCCAGAAAAATCCTTATAAAGTTACAGTACGATACCCTATCTATGCAAGTAGTTTAGGGAAATAGCAATATTAAAACCACTTATAAGACTGCATTGTATAAACTACCTATGTTTATATAGTCTAGGGAGTGTATGTATATGCACAATTCACGAAGCATCTAGAAATTGGAAGGAAATCTTGGACATCGTTACATATATTCTTCCCTATAGTGTAGATGAGGACACATTTAATTCATCCCTAATATATCTAGAGTCCTATTTCATGTCAGGCATTGCAGATGTGACTATGGATTAGGTATGTGGAAAAACAATCCTATATTTAAAAAAGAATATTTACTAAACATAACATTGCCATTGAGACAGATTGTTCAGAACAAAATAGGGTTATTTGTCCTTGGTTGCCACTTTAGCCATCATCGTCTATTCTAAAAGATATTGGTCCATCAAAGCAAAGACCTACGAGACTTGCATATTTTAGGTTATAATCACAAGAAATTTAAAAAAACCTGTTTCATAAATATTTTAAATATTCTTTGTTCTTCAGACGTGCATAAATTATTGCTGCTACATTTTTTCCCCTTTCCTTTTTTCTCTGTTAGCAGGCAGTGGCTACAATTGATTCAGCACTACTTTACCAGAATAAGTAAAGGTTGATTTGTCTTGTGTGATATTAAATTAAATCTGAGCGATAAACAACTTAAATTTTAATGCTTCATATTCAAGAGTGCATCTATGCTAATATTTAAATAACACAATACAGGGTAAAGCAAAAGTAGGTTTATATAAAATATTGATAAATAATAATTTAAGAATAATCTCTGTATTTCATGTACTCACAGCTATAAACCATTCTGTATATCTATCTTTCCAACTCTGATTCTGTGCATTGGTCTTTGGTTTTAGAATTTTGCTGAAAGCTCTACAATAAGAAATATAGAAAGGTGAGAGTATTGCTCTAAGCCTTACTCAGCTAGAAAAAAAATTGTGCAAATCTTACTTGAGATTTATTCACTGACTTATTTGACTAGTATAGATTAAGACTTAGTCATAAAGGCAAATAATATAAAGCAATGTTACCTATAGTATTCTTTTAGTGTATTTGATAGAAGATTAAGATGACCACATCATCAAATATGTGCCTATAAAGAAATGTGTTTAATGTCTTCACCAATTTGATATATTTCCCAGATCACTGAAAGTGAAGCAATGCTGTTAGGGTATCTATGTGAATAGAATATAGATACTTTTTTTTCAGTTTTCATATATAAGGTGGACCAGTGGAGTATCAATATACTTTCCTTTTCAATTTTCTCCCTTCCTTATATTGGTATATATTGTTGTTGAACTTTCTCCTTTATGGAGACTTTGCTTCATATGTGTGTGTGTGTGTGTGTGTGTGTGTGTGTGTGTGTATGTGTGTGTACACACACTCTGACTCTCTCCATATACATACATACATACACACACACACATATATATATTATGTATATATTTATTATACAAAATATGTATATTATATGTATAGTATATATGCATCACACACACACACACACATATATACATTCACTTTGCCTTATGAGACAAGCTATTGTAAGAAAAAAAAAATACATATCCCAACTTGAGTAAGTGTCTAAACCTCAAAGAACTTCAGTTTCTTATTTGCAAAATGGAGTTAATCATATCTACCTTTTTTGGATTCTATGAAGACTAAATTAATATGCAAAACAAATAGGTCCTGACAAATTGTGGGCAATAAAAAGTGGCCTTTTCTCCTAATTGTTAATTGTTGAATACATTAACAAAGCAAAGCAAGCCATTCTTTACGTTTTTCCACTAAGATCCAGGAGAAGTGGGAGGACTATATTTTCCTTTTCATAAGGTGTGTAAAATTGTCAATCAGAATAAATAGGATGCCTTGGCCAGTGTGGTTCAGTTGGTTGAGTCGTTGTCCCATGCACAATTGGTTGACTAGTCTTCCTGTGCACCGAAAGGTAGCCAGTTAGATTTCTGGTCAGGGCACATGCACAGGTTTCTTCTAGATCCTAGGTAGGGTATGTGTGGAGTTCCGTAATCGGCATTTCTCTCTTTCTCTCTCCCATTTTCTTCCCCTCTCTAAAATCAATAAACACACACACACACACACACACACACACACACACACACATTCATATATAAATAATAAAAGGCTAATATGCAAATCAAATGGTGGAACAACCGGTCACTATGATGGGCACTGACCACCAAGGGGCAGATGCTCAACGCAGGAGCTGTCCCCTGGTGGTCAGTATACTTCCACAGGGGGAGTGCTGCTCAGCCAGAAGCCAGGCTCACAGCTGGCAAGCACAGCGGCAGTGGCAGGAGCTTCTCCCACCTCCGCAACAGCACTAAGGATGTCCGACTGCCGGTTTAAGCCGGGCGCAGACATCCCCCGAGGGCTCCCAGACTGCAAGAGGGCACAGACTAGGCTGAGGGAACCCCCTGAATGCACAAATTTCATGCACTGGGCATATATATATATATATATATATATATATATATATATATATATACACACTTTTTTTCTTTTTAAAGAACTAGGATCTTTTTTTTTTTTTAAATATATTTTATTGATTTTCCACAGAGAGGAAGGGAGAGAGATAGAGTTAGAAACATCGATGAGAGAGAAACATCGATCAGCTGCCTCCTGCACATCTCCCACTGGGGATGTGCCCGCAACCCAGGTACATGCCCTTGACCGGAATCGAACCTGGGACCTTTCAGTCCGCAAGCCGACGCTCCATCCACTGAGCCAAACCAGTTTCGGCAAAAGAACTAGGATCTTTTGTGATGCTTCCTCTCAAAATTTATCTGCCTTACTGTGTAAAATCTGAGCCACATGGAGCAGTGTGTGTAGGAGCTCCAGCTGACAGCCCCAGGAGAGCCCAGTTGGTAGCCATCATCAATGGCCAGCCAGGAGAATGAGCCATCTTGGATGTCCAGCCCTGTCAAAATTTCATATAAATCTAGTCTCAGTGGCCAATGCAACCACATAAGAAACCCCACGTTACAAATAGTCAACCTCCAGAATCAGAACAGAAGAAAACAATAAAATGTTTTTTTTTAAGCCACAAAGTTCTGGGTAGTTTGCTATAGATACCTAGAACAGCATTATAAGCAAAATCATAGTGACTTAAGCAAACACACTCACCTAAAGAGATATATCTGATATATTAAACCTCAAAATATTAAGCAATATATGCTCTATAGGCCCAAACCCTATTTTTTAATTTCAATGTGATCAAGTTTAAAAAAATATAGTTAGCGTATGGTGTTAGATTAAAGGGGGAAAATTGAAATACAGCATTTTGGAACTCTGAGCTTCATATGCTTCCATCCATTCATTTAAATATTGATTATGTACATATGCAAAACAATACACCAGGTGCTGTATGTGGGGGATAAAGGGATGAGTCACAAAGCTGCACCAATATTTGCATTTTGGAAGACCCTCCCTTTTCCCTCTGAAGACAATAAAACACAGTGTACAAGTTTCCTGCTGGGTTTTCATTTGGTATTTTCTTCCTTTTTTTTGGACCATCCCCCCCACCCCCCAAATTGTTAGTTGGAGTTTTTGAAAAGTGCAAAAAGATAAAACTCTTGATCTGAAGGAAAATAGTTACATACATAATGACATAGTAATCTTAAAAAAAATTAGTCATATTAATAAACAATTTAGAATGTTGCTGAATATTTTTATTTTTATTGGCTCCTATATATATATTTTTAATCCTCACCCGAGGATATTTTTCCACTGATTTTTAGAGTGGAAGAGAGAGGGAAAGACAGAGAGAAATATCTATGTGAGAGAAACACATTGATTGGCTGCTTCCTACATGAGCCCTGACTAAGGCCTGGGCTGGGGAGGAGCCTGAAACTGAGGTATGTGCCTTTGACCAGAATATTGCTATTCTTTCTGTGAGATTTATGTTCATGATCTGGTAAAAATTACAGAATGGATTATGGAATTATATAGCCAAGAAGCTTTAAATGTGATAAGCCAACTATTAACAGCTTTTAAGTATGGTGACTTTGTTAAAAACATGGGCTTTGAAAGGGCAGAGACTTGACTTTGTTTCTGACACTGACAATTACTTTTTATTTTTTTACTTTAGATAATTTTGAAAACACTCTAAGTCTAAATTTCTTATCTATAAAGTGAATATAAAAATGGTATTGATATCCACAGCCATTGTGAGTACTGGCTGCAATTATGCATGCAAAGTACTTGTCAGGGCTCTAGCACATAGTAAGAGACTCAACCTTTTTTGAGATCAAGGTTATGGGGGATTACATTTTCTAGGGTATTAAAAAAAATAGTGATGTTGAGGGTTCAGTGCAATTTTATTAAGGTTCCACAGTTGCTGGGGCAATTTAAAAATTATCTATCCTATGTACATGTTACAGATGTTTTGAAAGTTTAAAATAATCACTTTAAACAACAGTGCAAGTTTTGTTAAATGAAATCCCATGTAGACAGACTATCTCTCTGGTTGAAATGAGGGTGGGGACCACTCTCATTTGCTACAGTGGTTCTCTTACAACAACCAAATAGCTTAGCAAAATCCAGTTTGTAAACTGCACTAGGCTATTATTTCCATGTTCTTAGCTCTATTTCTTTCCAGCCACGCTTTGCCATGTGTTGTAAGCATTTGAAAGTATATATATTATCCTAAATGTCCCATGTCGCTTTTTGCCCCTCTACTGGAGTTCCTGCTCCTCACTCTGACTCCATAGTCCTAAACTGTGCTTTGGCTTTTCAGACATCAGCCTCTTTGCTCAAGCTTGGAGGTGAAAGGATATAAGGAGAATATGCCTTAAGAAAAAAAATAATAAAAATCACACTTAATATGCATTAATTTACTATTGCAAGCATTTTATCCCAATTGCAAGCATATTTCACCTGAATTGTTCAAGCAGACTGAGCTTCATTTTCATTCCATAGTTTTAAATTTTGTAATTTGGGATATCTCCAAATACATTCTAGGGAAGTTGGTGATGGCACTACCAGCTGGTGAGCACAGATGTCAACTCATTTACATATTTAGCCAAATCTTGATAAATCCTAATATTCATTTGCTTAAACCAGAAGTTCCTTTCCCTTGAGTTTCTTTTCTCAAAAATTCCAGAAATTTCCAGGGATGTTGACAAGTATTTATGAGATTTGCCTGGTTTTAGGTCTTACTTAAGTAAGTCTCATCCATCTAAACTCCACAGACCTGACTTGTTCTCCTATTCTTGTGCCCCTCAAGCTTTGCCACTGCCATCCCTGATGGTGCTGGCTAGCCTTTATATTTGGCATGGAGGGTCTTAGCGCCTGCTCCTGAACCTGTAAAGTGTGAATGAAAACATTTCTGATGTGCTCGATACAGGAAGAAGCTACAAGTTTGCTGGAACAAAAAAAGAGTTGTCAGCAACTATGTTCTAGAGTAGTTGCTGATAACTCTTTTTTTGTTATTTGTTTGTTTTTGTTGATCCTCACCCAAGGATATTTTTTCCATTGATTGTTAGAGAGAGTGGAAGGGAGGGGGAAAAACAGAGAGAAACATCCATTAGTTCTCTCCCATATGCGTTGGATCAAGACTGCAACCAAGGTAACATGCCCTTGATCAGAATTGAACCCAGGACCCTTCAGTCTGTAGGCTGACGCTCTATGTACTGAGCCAAACTGGCCAGGGAAATGGTAGCTCTTTTAATTAAACAAATATGAAATTTTAAGAATAAAATATGCTGATTTTAAAATTTGAAACAGATAGTACTGGGTCAGAAGGAGAAATCCTCCAATTTTTTGTTCATTTTATTAAAATCTTCCATATATTCCTACGTTTTTATTTGTATAGCATATGTTCACTTTTTAAAAGTCAGAGATCCTAGGAGGAAAGGAGAGATAACCAACTTTGTTTTGGTGTTTTATGACATATCTTTACTTATGCTTTCTTTGAAATTTTTAAAATGTAAAATTGTTTTGACCTTTAGCTGGAACATGTAGTACATTTTTGTTTTGGTGTTTTATGACATATCT
This sequence comes from Myotis myotis, assembly GCF_014108235.1. Lineage (NCBI taxonomy): Eukaryota > Metazoa > Chordata > Mammalia > Chiroptera > Vespertilionidae > Myotis > Myotis myotis. The sequence goes on from NW_023416368.1 coordinate 54,747,645, forward strand.
TTACTTATGCTTTCTTTGAAATTTTTAAAATGTAAAATTGTTTTGACCTTTAGCTGGAACATGTAGTACATTTAGATTTAATGGAATTACTAACATTGAAAATTGTTCTTTCCTCTTCATTCTTTAAATTTTAGGGTATTTTAAAATTCTAGTATTCCCTCTACTAATTTGGAAGTTGTATATTATGTTTCTTTTCTTTTAGTGTTTTCTCTAGAAATTACATCCAAGTCTAATGTCAAACAATAACTTTACCATCTCCTAGACAATGTGAATCTTAAAAATCTTTCATTCCATTTGCTCTCCTTTTAATTTATGTTATTTTGCTAGATATTTAATTATATTTTTATGCTTCAAAATACATTATTACAATTATTGGTCTTATATAGTCAAAGTTTATTTAGATTTACTCAAACACTAATTTCTTCGTAGTTTATTCATTTTCTTATCTTGGACTTTCCATTTGGGATCACTTTCCTTCTGCCTGAAAGGTATCCTCTAAAATTTTACTAGTGAGGATCTGCTAGTGGCAAACATTGACAGCTTATGTTTATATAAAAAAAATGCCATTACTCCTCCCTTTAAAAATATATTTTCTCTGAATATAGAATTCTAGATTGACAGCCACTTGTTTTCAGCCAATTGAAAGTATCATTACACTGTCTTTTAGTTTATTTAAAAATGTTGTGAAATCAAATGTAAGTTTGTTGCTCCATTGAAAGAAATCTCTCTTAAAAATGTTTTTATTGATTTTAGAGAGTGGAAAGGAGAAGGAGACAGAAACATTGATGATTAAGAAACATTGATCAGTTGCCTCCTGCATGCCTCCTACTGGGGACTGAGGAAGCAACTCAGGCATGTGCCCTGCCTGGGAATCAAACCAGCGACTTCCAGTGCATAGAATGACACTCATTAACTGAGCAACATGGACCAGGCAAGAAATCTCTTTTTTTCTCTGGCTTTTTAAACACCATCTCTTTGTCTCTGGTGTTTCACTACTTTATTATAATCAGTATTTCTTCTGATAGGGATGTATTAGGCTTCTTAAATCTGTGGATTGATGTCTCTATTTCAGGAATCTTTTCAGCCATTATCTTCCCAAATACTGTCATTACTTCATTTTCTTTCTCTCCTATCTTTCTGGGGCTTTAATAGAAAATATGTTAGACATGCTAACTCTATCCTCAATCTCTCTTGACTTTCCTTTTGCTTTTCCCCTATTTCTTTATTTCTTCATATTGCATTGTAGATATTTTCTTCTGACCCATCTTCCAGTTCTTCATTTTCTCACCAGACGTGTTCAATCTGCTCACAAACACATTACTTGTACTCTTAAACTTAAATAAATGAGTGTGTGTTTTTTTGTTTGTTTTTTAATTTCTAGAACATCTAATTCTTTTTCAGATCTGATGGGTCACTTTTAACAGGCATGTTGTAATTTAAAGCTAATTATTCAAATATCTAAAATCTTAGTTTGTTTGTTTTGTACATTAGAAAGTTTTAATTCTTTCTTTCTAGTTTAGAGTTATTTCCTTCTACAAATTCTTTCTTGTTTTCAGCTGTTCCTGCATTTTGTTATATCTATTTGTAAATCATACAGCAGTCCATGTAGCCATTTTAAGAAAAGTCTGATTGATCATTAGAAACTAAGTATACATGTGAAATAATATTTCAGGAGTAAAAGCAGCATAAAATTTTAGCTATTGTTACATGTGTATGTACAATATGCAAACAGTGGTTTTACTGAGATATACCAATTCTAATTTGTTTAGATATAAATACCATTCAAAGTTAGTGAAGATTGGGGTAAGATAGTACCTTTTTATTTATTTCTTTTGAGATAATTTCAAAGAGCTTAAAAATTAAAGAAAAAAATAAGTGATGAAGATTATTACAGGAGCTATTTTGAGAATGTTTCATATCCTGCTAGCTGTAAAAAATCCTCCTAAAAGAACAAATACCCTTAATTTATTATTTGTGATGTTTTTATTGGGTTAGCAATGAGAAACTTCAATGAGCCCTGCACAAGAAATCCTGCAACTTATTTGTTGGCATATGGAATTCCTATCACATTTTTACTATTTGGTGGAAGGAGATATTTGGCACATGATTAAGAATGATAACTCTCATTTTTTGACACCATTAATGTCTCATAAAGTCAAAGTTTAACCTGAGGAAAAAAATGCAAATTTAATGTAGGCAATAATGCCCAGTGAAACTATTAAGACCTTTACAATTTACACTAAAAAAGAGGTAAAGAACTTTACAAAAAGGTAATGTGGTATTCTCTAACAGGAAATGTTTTAGGTCATATGATGTTCAAGAAAGGCAAAACATTTCTTTTTTTTTTTATATTTTTTAATATATTTTTATTGATTAAGATATTACATATGTGTCCTTGTCCCCACGTTACCCTCTACCCCCCACGCCCCCCACCCCCGCTCATGCCCTCACCCCCCCGTTGTCCATGTCCATTGGTTAGGCCTATATGCTTGCATATAAGTCCTTTGGTTGATCTTTCCCCCTTACCCCCACCCTCCCCTACCTTCCCTCCAAGTCCCGACAGTCCAATCAATGCCTCTCCGTCTCTGGATCAGTCCTTGTTCATCAGCTTATGTTGTTCATTATATTCCACAAATGAGTGAGATCCTGTGGTATTTATCCGCTCTCAAGTTCCATCCATGCTGTGGCAAATGGTAAGAGTTCCTTTTTCTTCTTCCTCTTCTTAAAGTATACCTTTCAGCATTTCATATAATGCTGGTTTGGTGGTGATGAACTCCTTTAGCTTTTTCTTATCCGTGAAGCTCTTTATCTGACCTTCTATTCTGAATGATAGCTTTGCTGGATAAAGTAATCTTGGTTGCAGGTTCTTGCTATTCATCACTTTGAATATTTCTTGCCAGTCTCTTCTGGCCTGCATGGTTTCTGTTGAGAAATCAGCTGACAGTCGTATGGGTACTCCCTTGTAGGTAACTGACTGTCTTTCTCTTGCTGCTTTTAAGATTCTCTCTTTATCTTTTGCTCTTGGCATTTTAATTATGATGTGTCTTGGTGTGGTCCTCCTTGGATTCCTTTTGTTTGGGGTTCTCTGCGCTTCCTGGACTTGTAAGTCCATTTCTTTCACCAGGTAGGGGAAGTTTTCTGTCATTATTTCTTCAAAAAGGTTTTCAATATCTTGCCCTCTCTCTCCTTCTGGTACCCCTATAATTCTGATGTTGGTACGCTTGAAGTTGTCCCAGAGGTTCCTTACACTATCTTCATATTTTTGGAATCTCTTTTCTTTTTTCTTTTTCGGTTGGGTATTTTTTGTTTCTTTGTATTTCAAATCTTTGACTTGATTCTTGGGATCCTCTTTTCTGCTGCTGGATCTCTGTAAATTATTCTTTATTTCAGTCAGTGTATGCTTAATTTCTAGTTGGTCCTTTTTCATGTCCTCCATGGTCTCCCTATACTTATTGAGGGATTCATTAAATTTATCGGCGGTTTCCATAAAATTCTTGAAAAACCTTATAACCGTGGCCTTAAACTCTATATCCAATCGTTTGCTTTCCTCCATTTCTGCCATTTGTGACCTGTTTCTTTGTCTCCGCATTTTGGTTGCTTCCCTGTGTTGATAGAGTGGCTTTGTGTGCTAGGTGTCCTGTAGGGCCCAGTAGCTCAGCCTCCCCAGTTACCTGAGGTGGACACTCTTGGTGCACCCCCTCGTGGGCTTTGTGCACAGTCTTGTTGTAGCTATGCCTTGGTTGTTGTAGGATCACTGGGAGGAATTGACCTCCAGGGCAATTGGCAGCGAGAATCAGCTGCCCTGATGATGCTCAGCTGTGTAGCAATGCAAGCCGCTGTGGGGCCTGGGCCTTGTCTTGGAAGCTCTGAGTCTATCTGGCCCGGCTGCGGTTAGGTAATTACAGGTTGCAAATGGCCGGGGCATTCATATGCAAAAGCCTCTGCCGCAGCCTGGGTGGGGCGGGGTCGCAAGGAATCAAAGGGCTGAGAAAGCAGCTATGGCGGAGCCTCAGCCCTGCCCTAAGGAGTCGCGAGTCCCAGTGTCCCGGCAACGGCTGCAAGCACCTCTGAGGGAAAGCCGCTCTCAAGCTCGCCCGCTGCCAGACAGTCCAGTATTTCCCCGTATGAGCCCTGGGTCCCCAGAGACTTCCCGGAACCGGATTTCAGAGCCGTCGGGAGCTTGTGTCTCCCTCCGGATTCAAAAAGACAGCCGCGTCCTCAGGTGCCAGACCCTTTCCGCGCGCGCGAGCCCCCGTACCTCTGCACGCCACCTCCGCAGCTCCTCCCGCTCGCAGTGTGCTTTTCTCTCCTTCTAGTTGTAGAATTTACACTCAGCCAGCCCTCCTGTAGCTCTGGATGATGTCCACCTTGTGTTTTTGATGCATTTATCGATTGTTGTGGGAAGCAGAAATTTCCCGGTGTTTATCTATGCCGCCATCTTAGTTTCTCCAACATTTCTTATTTTATGGGGAAAACAAACTGACGAAACGTGTACCAATTATATTTTCACTAGCAACTTTATATTGATTCCATTTATGAAACCTGAACTGATATTCCCTTTTCTGACTCAATTAAGAAGAGCTCTTCCAGTTTGCGGTGGGTCTATAACATGTCAGGGAACAGATTAGTATGTGGAATGCAGACTGAGACCACAAGTGAAAAGGCTGTTGATTCAGGAAGATCTAAATATTCAGCCCACTGTTGAAATGTCAGCATTTGTGGAAACTGCAGCCAGAAAGGCAGCACCAACTTCTACTATAAAATCCTAAGGTAGAAGGAGGTCCACCATGGAAGGATGTCAATGAAATGGAGGAAACCATAAGCTTAGCAAAAAGAAATGCATGTCTGGGTAAATTTATTAATGTTTAATTTCTGGCACATCAAGGGTAACTTCCTGGCTCTCAGTCCACAGCTCTTTCTACTACATTCGGTACTTCCTTTCTCTGCAAGAGAAAGCCTTCTCAGGAGCCACAGATCAACGAGAGAGTCTCTATGGATGGAAACATGAGGGGAGGTAAGGAGTATGGTAATTAAATATACTGAGAACAGTAAAAGTAAAATTTTGGGATAGAATGTGGTTAGAAAGCTCCATTTCTGGAACTGGGTGAAATACAATTTGAAAAGCCAAATCAGTCAATATCAGAATAAAATCAGAAAATTAAATAAATTGAGATACAAATATTATAATGCAAAAACTATCTTTGCAAAAATTATTTTTCTTATTAAGAATGATGTCTGTTTAATAATTATCAGTGCTTCTATATAGGTAGTTTGACTGTTAAAAAGTGTTAAAAAATATCCGTGGCCTGTGTTCACTATACCACTTAGGTTCAGATTATATTTGGCATCCTTTTTTGACAATCTCTGCTTTTAATTAATTGGCACAGAAAGATGTTACTGGTAGCATGGGAGAAAAGCACTTCTTCCACTTTAATTTTAAAGTAGGTGTTTGAACTTAATTAATGAATTAATGAATTAATTCATTAATGAATTCAGTATGTATTTATCGAAAACCTATTTTGTACCAGATACTGTTCTAGGAATACAATGGTGAATAAGATAATAATGATCCCTATCATTATGAAGATTTCTGTCTAGCGGGCTTTAGTAGAACAGTAAAATGTCTCCTCAAAATTTTTTAGGTAACTCCCTGTACCTAATACATAGTATTAATGCAAAATACAGGGGGGAAAAAGATAAAGATAAAGAAATTATATCATTTTCATCACTTTAAATAACCATTGTTTAACTTTTGGTATGTTGCTTTATAATTATTTTTTTGAGGATGTGGATATCTGTGTGTCAACACCAATATAGCTTTATCAGTCTCTATGCATTCATTATCAACCATATATCTATTCCTCTACATACACACACACACAAACACACACACACACACACGCACACACACACACTTTAACGTCTTCTCTGCAATGTTTCCTCATGCAGACATCTCTGTGACTTCTTAAGATGTCCTTTTTAATTGAACCAAAAGCTCCTGACCAGAACACCTCACTGACTCCTACTGTCCCTCTTGAGTGGGTCACATCCATCACACCACTTAGCCCTCAGGAGACGTTTGCATCCTTGCCTTGCAAAATGGTTGAATTACAAACTGCTCTTTATAACTGTCCTTTGTCCTTATCTTGCAAACTCAACTCAGTGACCAGCCTGCCTGCTTTGAGATTGAAAAACAGGCTCTAGTCTCCCCAGATCCCAAGACACACCCATCAGTCTCTGCTAAGAACTCTCACTGTATTTCAGTCCTGTGCAGCAGTGAGGACTGCCATTCTACAGGGTTGGGACACATGAGTGACTGCATCTCTATCTTAGCGATATCCTATCCTTAATATGGGTGTTTCTTTTGGAGCATTTGAGGAAGGGCTTGGAAAGGAAGGAATAAGGAAGCGGAAAATACCACTCTACTCCCTGTGAGTTTGATCACTCTTCTCTATTAAAGGTGCTCTTTAATCAACTTTTGAACTTTAGACTTTTCTTAAGTAGGTTAGAAGCCATGGTGGGGGTTGAAAGTTGTTGGATCAGCTCTGCTCCCTTCACTAAATCCTCCCTGGATAGGTCCAGCATCTCTCTTTAGAATGTACTGTTATTTATAACTCATTGTTCTCAGCTTTGGGGCTTCAGCCAAAATTCGAAGGTCTAAGACAACAGGAAGGGTCCTATTCAAATTCCTGTATATTTATATATATGTGTTTGATTTCACATTGCTTATGCAGTACTTTTTAACTCTTTGTACTTACATCATAAGCATTTAATCAGGTCATTAAATTTCTTTGGAAATGAAATATTAATAGTTACATGTTATTTCATTTCATGAAAGAATCATAACATTTCTCTTTTAAACTATTTAAAATAATGGGGTTTTATTTGATTATAAAAGTAATAAGCACTCATTATAGAAAATTGGCAAATACAGAAAAGTACAAAGGAGATAAAAACACAATTTGAAATCTCACAGAAAAACATCTACCTACATTTTACTATGTTTCCTTCTAGGTTTTATCTTCCTAAATAGATACAGATAGATATAGATACAAGAAAATAGTTATGCCTATTATGTATATGTGTATTTAATTTCATTAATACTTTGTCTTAAAATACATCTGCATTTAACAATGAATGGGGTTCCTACTATATGTAGTTTTATATACTAGTTTCACTTTCTATTATATTTTAATCTTTTTAATATTTGAAGAAGTATTGAAAAACTGGATTTATTAATATAAAATATATATTAATTACAAAAATTTAGAAGATATCAATTAGTAAAAATAAAGTCACAATAATATTAACTTTTTGTTACCTATCCACTCTGAATCTTTCAAACAGACTTTAGATAGAAATGAGGTAAATAGTATAAAAACAAAATTTGTACTAGCTCTAGACCACCCTGTCTTCTGTGAAGCTTTCTCCTGTCCCCACCCTCTTCATTATGGTCACTCCTCACATTAGAATGCAAATCAACTTCACTTTTGCTGCTCATTCATATATTGGTAGAAGGCATATTGAAATGAGGGGGCCTGGGAGGACACACTGCTCCAGAGAACATGGTGGGTGGGTTCAGTGCCAGCTGCTATGCTCTAGTACCCAACCTACTTTTTTCTCCCATCACCTGGGACCTCAATCCTGTTTGTTTTACTGAGTTCCTTCTCTCCTTAGGATCCTTTTTAGGAACCCAATAGTTCATCCCTGAAATCTGGCCTTTGTGCTATTTATTCCTACACCTCCCAGAATCTGAGAATTATGTCTGTATATGTGTGCAACTCAATTGTAGACACAATAAATCTATTCCCAGGGGGTGCTTCAGCCCTGTTTTAATTCGTTAGGAGGAGAACTGACACAGGCAGTATTTGGTTACACACACACATGAATAATTATGGCATAAATTTTATAATATAAATATTTTATATACCATGCAATTTGATGCATTTATTATGAAATATTTTATATATATTTAAATACTTTTATTTGTATATGTTATGTGTACATGGTGGTTTTAAATATGTGTATACAGAACCTCCATTCAAGAGGTGGAGCTTAATTACCCTCTCCTTGAATGTGGGCTGGACTTGGTGACTTGTTTCTAGTGTTACTCGGTCACTCCTAATATTAGATTTAAAAGATTACACATCTACCTTAAGTGTGCATGCTCTCTTTTTCTCTCCCTCCCTGCCTCTCTCTCCACTCTCTCAGTAGGAAGGAAGGTTGTGAACAGTCCTATGGACAGGTCCATAAGGTCAGGAAATAAAGCTTCTCCTGAGCTTAGAAGAGGATCCTTCAATCCCAGTCGAGTCTTTAGAGACTGAGGCCATGGCCAATAGCTTGACTGCAACCTCATGAGAGACACTGAACCAGAGCCACCCAGCTAAGCTACTCCCAGATTCCTGACTCAAAATAACTGGAAGAGAATAAAGATGATAGTTGTTTTAAACTGCTTAGTTTTGGTGTAAATTATTTATTTATTTTTTTTGTTAATCCTCACCTAAGGATATATTTCCCATTGATTTTTAGAGAGTGTGGAAGGGACGGGGAGAGACAGACAGAGAGAAACTTTGATGTGAGAGAGACACATCAATTGGTTGCCTCTCGCATGCACCCTGACTGGGGCCAGGGATTGAGCCTATAACTGAGGTACATGCCCTTGACCGGAATTGAACCCAAGATCCTTCAGTCCATGGGCTGATGCTCTAACCACTAATCAAAACCAGCTAGAGCAGCCCTAACCGGTTTGGCTCAGTGGATAGAGCGTCAGCCTGCGGACTGAGGGGTCCCGGGTTCGGTTCTAGTCAGGGGTATGTACCTTGGTTGTGGGCACATACCCAGTAAGGGGTGTGCAGGAGGCAGCTGATCGATGTTTCTCTCTCATCGATGTTTCTAACTCTCTATTCCTCTCCCTCTCTGTAAAAAATCAATAAAATATATTTTTTAAAAAAACAAAAAACAGCTAGAGCAGTTTGGGGGTAATTTGTTATACAATAATGGATAAATAACAGAAATAGATAGATGATAGATATCTAGATATATGGATAGAAAGATAGATGATAGACAGATAGATAAGTAGATAGATAAAAATAGATGATAATATGTTTTAAAGAATATATAAAAACAAATTTGTGACCCAGCACTCAGCTTGCAACACGGTTTGCCACTCCATCATGAACACTTTTGTATGTTGTTAAATTTTAAAATATAACATCATTTTAAAAAAATGATGACTAGCATTCTGTGGTATAAATATAATTCACTTGAACCCACCACCAAACTTTAGATATTTTATTAATGTATAGTTATTCATAATTACCAACCTGTAATAAACTATATAGCTGTACAGTCAAGACTCTTAATTGTAAGCATAAAATTTCTGCTTTTTCTTGTTGATTTAAAATAAAATTTTTCTTGCTGATTTAAACAAAAAAAAGATTTAGTTAAAAGGATTTGATATAAAATTACTTCAAAATAAAAAGTTAAAAACTCACAATGAATTGACCAACAAAATAAGACCTGAAGCGTGGAAGCATGGAACAGACTGGCATACCTCAATGTGGGGGTCGGGGGACTAGAAGAGATAAACCAAAGAACTTATACTTATAGGCACAGCCCATGGACACAGGAAATAGGGTGTGAAGACATGGGGGGTGGGTAGGGGCTGAGAGGATGGGGGTAAAGGGTGGGAAAGGGGATATATCTGCAATATTATCAACAATAGCAAGTTTATTTAAAAAAATAAAAGTAGAGCCTGCAAAAAAAAACCCCAAAAAACAACAACACAAAAAACAAAACAACAACTCTGAAGATCCAAACAAAATATGAAGTCTCTATGGAAAACATCCAAATAACACCATAGACACTATCCACCTCAAAACCTTTAATTCTGATCCACACACTAGCAACACTTGCTGGTTTCTCTGGCTCAGCCGCCACCAGGAACTCTTCCTGTTTTAACTGCCAGGATTGCCAGGGAGGATTCTTGGTCTCTGCTTTTTTCTGCCACTGCCTCCTGAGTTTGGGGATGACTGATAGAGCCTTTGCCACAGGCACATGTCCTCCCAGGAAGAAAGGAAAGAACAAGAACTTAGCAATTTTACTTTCTCTACTAGGAGATAGGTTGGGTCTCTCATTGAGAAGCAGGGTTAGATACTGAGAAGTGAAAAAGGGTGCCAGATATCCACTGAAATTCATGTTGACACATGTAACATCAACTTAAATTCTCCTTCCAATAGTTACAAAAATTCTCCCTTTAACTTAATGCAGCTAACCGTCATGTATCAAAAATGCATTCATCTCCTCTCCAAAAGGGGAATAACACAAAGTCTCATTTATTACTGCTTTTGACAAATTCGTTTTTTCCTGGTTGTTTTACAATCCATTATAATACTATGGGCCAAACTGAAAAGTTACTCAGCATCAACATACCCTATACAAAATAGAGGGGAGGAAAGAGTAGGGAAGAAGAGACAAATATATAAACACAAGAAATAAAACACAAGAAGCTGTTACAGTCCTCTTTTTCTAACTGGTTATGAGGTTGAAGTTGGTAGTTATGACTTTCCTCTTCTATTGCTCATTTCATGTATCTTTAAAAGAAATTTTACCAACACCTCAAATGTTGAAGGTTCTTTACCTGGTGTAGTGTCCCAAACCTTCATTCTTGAGGAATCTAAACCTTTGGCTGTCTTTCCTACACAGATTCTGAGGTCTCCCAATGAATTTTACCAATAAACAAGTCATACCAGGAAGCATCCCAGGACATATTTTGAGTGCCATCAATATTTCTCACTTTCCTAATTTTTAGCAGATTCTAATTCCTCTTCATAGTCAGAATCAATCTCAAAAGTCAGCACCATAATCCCCTTATTGCTTGTTCACTTCATGGCAGTGTGAGGATTCCGAGTTGGGCAGGTGGTACAAATTTGCCAACTTAAGATTCCATTGTTGTTTTTTTCTGATATAAGAATTCCTGCCTTGGTTACTGAGATAATCAAATCAACTGTACCAGAGTTTCAAGGATGGAAAGCTAAATTTTGACTGTGCTTGTATTTTGTGCAGGGCCATCTGAAATCCAGGAAATCTTTTCCTCTTTTCAGTCAATTGATCATAGGTGGCTCTCCATGATACCTTAGGCAAGAATAGATGAAGGGGTAGTAATGTGGCTCCAAATTCACTTGAGTCTTCAGAACCTAATCAGGTCCAGTTCTAATAATCCATTTCCATTTGATGATGCAGAACTTTGGGGCACAGCTGACTTTATAGACCAGTGGGTAAATATATCAAATTCATAATGTGAAGTTATAGGTCCCATGGTCACATGCTTAGTTGTAAATAGGTACCAGAGACAAGGGCATATTATTCAAAACAAACATAGACACTTGAGGAAAAGCTAATAATTGTGATTCTCCTATTGGGGCTGGCAACCAATTTAACCATTGGATTTCCTAGGTATAAGAGCAAATTAGTGGAGGTAGTTCCAATAGAGCCTGGTCAGCTGATGCCTTTTTTCCTCTGGGGAGTTACCTTTAATATATCTCAGATAGGATATTCAAAAATGGTTAGATTTTCTCTTCTAAAGTTAAATGGTTCATGTATTATGCCCTTTTGTAGTGGATACAAATTATTGCACCTTATGATTCACTTTGCTTGGGGGAGCCAATGTTATCCTGAAAAGATCTTTAATTTTTTTAAATTACTGTTTTCATTCAATATTACCTTGTATTAGTTTCATGTGTATAGCACAGTGATGAAACAATCATATACTTTACAAAATGGACCCTTGATATTGGAAACATCTTTAAGAAAAATTAAAATTAGACTCTACATTTTGTGATATTATTATATCCTATTTTCTGGCAAATGTATATTTTACCAAAGGTTTCTACTATTTCCCAACAGCTAGAATAATGTCTGGAGGAGGATGAGACAATATACTTCTCTAAAGGGAATCCAGCTTATCTCTTATCAAGAGTCATAAGATGTGGGACTTCCCATATATAGGAAGTCTTAGGAGAGTGACAAATGCCTACTATAATAATGAATGATTCCTGTTAGGACTGAACTTGCCAATAAGAAGGATTAACTACTCAAAGTACTTATTGATTTGAATGAGGCGGAACAATATATAAGTCCACTTGACAACAGGCTCTTAAAAAAGACTACCAGTTAAGTGCATCATTTAAATATAAAACCCACTATACTTCTACTCATTTTTACTATATACTCTGCTGCAAAACTTTTACTTGTTTTGATGTGGAAAACTGAATGTTTTCTTTATGGGAAAATTCAAACTTTTCTAGGCTCCCATAGTCATTTGTCCTGGGAGATATTGATAAGTGGGTTGGTGGTCAAGAGACAGTAAACCCATCATGCTTTTGATTCTCCACTTTTTTTTTTTTAAACCGTTGTCCTGCTTTTTTTTTCATGATTTAGAGAATACTTCATTAGTTTCTGAAATCAAATCCATGTAGATTAAGACCTTACATATTTAATACAGTGCATTACCCCTGTACAAATGGGAAAAAATTATGTTGAATGTTTCCAGACCAATGTGGCTGCTAGTTTCTGTATAATGCTAACCCAACATGGTACAATTGGGATAGTTTTTCCAAAGTTGACAGCATAAATAAAGTTTCCAAAAATTCAAATTATATATAAAGACCAATAGTAGTATGTTATGTATGAAAAAGCAACAGCTTTCCCACATTCTACAGTCATCTGAACAAAATTATAGAGACATCCAGCACACTGCATTAAAAATAAAAGGTAAAAAACAAATCCCCAGAAAATAGCAAAGTTCTATTACTGATGTGGTACCTGGCACCATTTTTTCTTATTAGCTTCTCCATCATCATGTGGAAAGAAAACATTCTAGAATAATGTCATTAAAACAGCTCTGGGCTTAAGATAAGATCATAGAGGGGTGGGGGGAGATGGTGGCAAGATGGCTGTGTAGGTAAATGAGGTACTCACATTCTCCCACAATAAAAATTACAACTAAGCCACAGGACAACCATCATTCAGAACCATCTGAAATCTGGCTGAATGGAAGCCCTAAAACTAGAGAATTAAAGAAGAAGCCATATTAAGACTGGCAGTTAGTTACCTACAAAATAACTGATTTCTCAACAGAAACTTTTCAGGGCAGAAGGGAGCGGCAAGAAATATTCAAAGTGATGAAAAGCAAAAACCTACAACCAAGATTACTCTACCCAGCAAAGCTGTCATTTAGAATTGAAGGTCGGATAAAGAGCTTCAGAGACAAGAAAAAGTTAAAGGAGTTCATCACCACCAAACTAATATTACATGAAATGTTAAAGTGTCTTCTTTAAGAAGAAGAAGAAAAAGGAGGAGGAAGAGAAGGAGGAGGAGGAAGAGGAGGAGGAGGAGGAGGAGGAGGAGGAGGAGGAGGAGGAGGAGGAGAAAATATTAACAATAAAATGGCAATAAATACATATTTATCAACAATTTAATCTAAAAATAAAAGAACAAGGAATCTAATGAACCAAATAAACTGAATAAAATAGAACCAGAGGCATGGAAACATGGAACAGACTGATGAATCTCAGAGGGAAGGAGGTGGGGCGAGAAGAGATTAACCAAAGAACTTATGTGTATACATGTATTACCCACGCACACAGAAAATAAATAGGGTGGTGAAGGCCTCGGGTGGGGCAGGATCTGGGTGGAGAGGGTCAGTGGGGGGAAGAGGTGGGAAAGATCTGTAATAATCTCAACAATAGAGTTTAAAAAAAAACAGTTCTAATAAAGCATGGTCACTACTATGTATCATAAGCAGGTACAGAGGTATGATACAGTACTGTCCTACATCTATAATATTATAGATACAACTAAAATGAAATTGTTTGATTCTATTTCTCAGCAGAGACCCCCAAGGGTGGAAAGATATAGCTCTGGGAAGAAATGCATCTTATCAGACAGGATTTCCTTCCGTTAGTGACACAGTGCTAGGTACTCACTGCTCTTCATAAATATCACATAAAAATGGTTTTAGGTGATATTCATGCTATTCCACTTTTAATGGAGGGAGGTACAAAATGCATCAATGCAAAAGATTGTTTTATATAATCCTCAAAAACTACAAAGTTTTCTGCAACCTAAGATAATGGAAAGGCTCCTTAAGTTTTTACCTACCACCTTTATAAAAGTTCTGAATAATGTGTGTGTGTGGGGGGGGTGGGTGGGGGGGTTAGGGGGGGAGCTAAAAATAATAGAGGGCCTTTTTTTTTGTCCACTTCTTAATGACAAAAAGGGGACAGTTCCAACATGATAATTTTTCTTGGTCTGTGTAGTGGTGAGGAAATAGTACCGGACTTGTCTTGTTCATCCTTTATTAAAAATTCCCTGCCAACATTTTCCTGTTCATTCAACAAATCCTCCATCTCTTTTCCCGTTTGCTCAACATAATCATCTGGAGTTTCTTTGTCTCTCTTCATACACATTTCCCTGAAGACATTCTCAGGGTATTTACATAAACATAGTTTTTCATGATTAACAAATAATACTCAACGGATGCCACATTTAAAACATTTTAAATTCCAAATAAGAGTAAATATTACTACAGGATACAGGTAATTAAAATTATGAAGACTATCTGATAGGTTAGTATTAGATGAATTTTATACTATACTTATAAATACACACCTGCACATGTCTATAACTAGTATAATTCTTATAAGTAAAATTGTTGGGTCACAGGGAGTACATTTTTCACAAGGTGCTGGAACAAACTTGTCCCCAAGAAAATATGAATTTATAACACTACCAATAGTGTACAGAGAGTTTATTTCTTTACGCCTTTGCTAACCTTAGACATTACAAATAAAACAATCTTTGATGAATTTGTTAGGTAACAGATATTACTTCCTTATTTTTTTTAAACGTACAAATCACATATGCTTATAAATTTCAGATAAAATTTTTCCCATATTTTAAAATTGAATTGTTTATCTCATTGATTTCCAAGGATTACTTATGTTGAGAATATTAACTATTTACTTGTCATTTATATTTAAAATATTTTGTCTAGTTTTTAACATGGCTCTAGTTAGAGAGTCAGTCTTTATCTATGCTAAATTTGTATAAATGTTCCCCTATAATTTCTTGTAATACATTTTTGTTTCATTATTTCAATATCACCCAATCTGTAATGTGCCCTGTGGTGTATATTTTGTGGGTAGTGATCCAAATCCCGCCCCCCCCATGATAAATTAATTTTTCTAAACTCCATTTATTAAATAAATTGTCCTTTCTCCCCTGATTTAAAGCACTATTTTATTGCACACTGAATTCTTAACTATGTTAGTACTTGGCCATTTGTGGACATACATTCCTGATGCCATTGTTTGGTTTGACTCTGTGCCTCTATGGTGTTTTTTATTATACCACCTTTTAAAACTTTTTATACATTATATTCAGTTCTTAATTTGACTTTGTTTTTTGGTTGGAGAGAACATACTGTTTTCAAACAATGTTATTTTCTAAAATGACTCAATTTGTCAAAACTATTTAATCTAGAGTTTTATTTCTAGGATATTGCTATAAAGTTGTTTGAATTGGCATTATACTCCTATTTTAAATAATTATTAATGACATTTGTATTCATCTCCATAACTATATTAGCAACAGGTATTTAGCCTTAACAGTGTGTAATTGGTTTCAAGGTACTATCTTTCCCTAATAGATAACATATTCTATGTTCCAGAGGTCTTTGTTTTGGTTCTCTTCCTAGTGGGTTAAAATAAGAGTTGAAATATTTTGTTTTCAAAAGGATTCATCAGTAATATACACAGGGACACATATGAGCATAAACTAACATAGGTATATGTGTCTAAAGCTCTCTCTTTGTTGCTAGTATACAAGTCTATATTTTAGCTGGTATAGATTTGGGGAGAGATATAAAATTTTTTCTTTAAAAATACCTGGTAATGTCAGTCACTTTTTAGTATAATTTCTAATTTTGATTCATTATTTAGATGGCTCTAGAATACTGTTTTATTTTATCCTGAGGCACTGTTTTGGTATTTGCTCTATTGCATATCTTAGATTATCATTTTGTTATTCTCATGTAAAATGACTACTTTGATGTATAACAAATTATTAGTTACTCCATTGTTTTTGACATTTTATGTTCCAGAGTATACAGCTAAGAGTTTCCTAATTTGTTTTTATATGTAGCATACACCTTTTTTTTTTGCCTGTATGCTTATACTTTGTATTTGCAATTCAAATTTTTTTCAAGAGAGTTTAGGTAGTTGGCATATTTTCAGTAAAATTTTCTGCAGCATGTAGAGCAACAATAGTGTGCACACTGCAGTTTCAAAAGGTTTTCTATAATTATGTCCTTGATTTTTTTCTTCTGTTTCAATGTTTTATTTTTTCTTGAAATATATAATTTGGTTATCCCTTAGATTAATACACATTATCACTGTATTCTTCATTTTACTGTACTGATTTTAATACAGATTTTAATTCTATTGAAATGCACATTTTCTCCCCTTATTCCTTAATTTCATTCAACCCAAGGCATATCCTTGGACTTTCTCTCTATTCTGCATTCAATCACGCTCAGTTTTACTTCAGTTTGATGTCATATTATTTTATTTGTTTGTCTAATAGAGAGCATGCTTTCAGAAAATTTCTGATAATATGGAGTGATATGTTGTTATAACAGCAAGTCTTCTGCACCAATCCCTTAAAATTTCCTATTTTTATTAATTTATAGCTACTAATCTATACTAATAAAGAGCTAATATGCTAATGGTCGATACGCCTATATAATGGGAAAGGACCAGGTCATTAGCATATTAGCTGGGGCGGAAGCGGGGAGGCTCCTGGAGGCGAGACCATCCCATGCTGGGGAGGGCAGGGGTCAGAGCCCATAGTGGCCCCCTCACCAGTCCTTTGCCACCCACTGCTGGCACTCTGACCGCCCACCTGCCAGGGGAAGGAGCACAGCACAGCACAGCAGGCGGGAGGCTTCCACGCTCTCCTCTGGTGCCATGACGGGGTAGAGCACTTGTGTTGCTCCGGAGATGGGGTGGGAGCAGGGAGGCACCAGAGAAAGCAGGACCAGCCTGAGGCGACTTGAGGGACTGCGGGGTGGGGTTTGAAGCGGCCAGAGAAGGCCAGAGGGTTTGGGGGCTGGGCCAGACATGCTGCAGCTTGGCATGAACAGGTTCGGGTGTCAAGGGAGGGCTGCAGGTGGATGGGCCACGCAATTTTGAATTGCACGCTGGGCTCCTAGTCCTATCTAATAATAGACAAACATAGTAATTAACCGTACCTTGGACACGCTTCCCATTAGCTAGTCAGGGCGATATGCAAATTAACTGCCAACCAAGATGGTGGCTGGCAGCCAGGCAGCTGAAGTGAACAGGAGGCTTGCTTGCTCCAGTGATGGAGGAAGCCAAGGTTACCCGCCTGCCGCTGCCCACCTCTGAGCTGCACTCTAAGCAACTATATTTCAATTATAGAAGCTAAATGAAGCCCAGATACCTGCTTTCAGCAGCCGAGGTCTCAGAGCTGGAGCCAAGCCTCAGAGCTAAAGCCGGCTTTCAGCTCCAGTGACAGCCATAGAAGGTAAATAAATCCCAGAATGAAAAAAGAAAGAAAAAAAGGAGAGGTTGGGAGCTTCAGTTGCCCACCAGCCTGAAAACGGCCCTCAGCCCCTCACCCAGACTGGCCAGGCACCCCAATGGGGACCCCCACCCTGAAGGGGGTGTGACCAGCTGCAAACAGCCATCGTCCCCTCATCCAGGCTGGCCAGGCACCCCAGAGGGACCCCCACCCTGATCCGGGACACCCTTCAGGGCAAACCAGCCGGCCCCCACCCATGCACCAGGCCTCTATCCCATATAGTAAAAGGGTAATATGAAAACTGACCCTAATAGCAGAAAGACTGGGAATGACTGGTCACTATGACACACACTGACCACCAGGGGGCAGATGCTCAATGCAGGAGCTGTCCTCTGGTGGTCAGGGCGCTCTCACATGGGAGGAGCTCTGCTCAGACACAAGCCAGGCTGATGGCTGCCAGTACAGCGGTGGTGGTGGGAGCCTCTCCTGCCTCCTCAGCAGTGCTAAGAATATCCGACTGCAGTTTAGGCCTGCTCCCTGCTGGCAAGTGGGAATCCCTCGAGGGCTGCTGGGCTGTCAGAGGGATGTATGATTGCCATCTTAGGCCCAATACCCCAGGGAGCGGGCCTAAGCCAGCAGGTGGTCATCCCCTGAGGGGTCCCAGACTGCGAGAAGGCACAGGCCGGGCTGAGGGACTCCCCCACCCCCCGAGTGCACAAATTTTTGTGCACCGGGTCTCTAGTATTATAATAAAAGCCCAGTGTGTGTCATTAACATACTGAACTAGATGTGCTTAGATGTTTCTTATTAGATCTTAAAACTGATATTCAAGTGATGTGTACAACCATAAGCCTGATTTTGGAGGATTGTGGTAATTCAAGTAGCATCAACTCTACTGAATGGTAAAAGCAGCTCTTACTTCTTGTGCCAAGCTTCGGAAGGTAATCTTTTCCTCCTGAATAGCTTGAAGCATTATGTATGTATTTCCTCCTCTGTTAGAAACAGTGGATTTAAAACCTCAATCCCCTACACTGCTCTAAAGTTGTTATTGTCTCTGTCCTTCTTAGATCTGACCCTATATCCCAATGCCCCACTGCACCTGCACCATAACTCTGACAGCAGTTGAACATTATTGAAGTTGTTTATAAATAGAAGAAAAGCAGGAAGGATGAGTGTAAAAGAGAAGTGAGAAGAAGGGTGGGATATTCTCTTGAGTGTTACTAAAGAAATTTGATGTGAACAGTGATTAATATTCAAACTATTACTATTGCAAGATTGCATCTCTTTCTGTAGCATGGGGGTGAAGATGGTGTTCTCAGAAGAGAGAACATGCATCTAGGCCAATAGGTGGGACACACCATCATGGGCCTGGGGATTGCAAGCACATTGTGTGAATGGACTGTATACAGGAAAGAATGGGAGGAAATGTGGGTGAGAGGAGGTCAGGGGATTCCTCACTGTGAACCTGCTTGTGGAGTTTAACTTTATTTTAAAGGAAACATTAAAATGTTGAAAGCAGGTGTGTGACACAGTGGAAGAGAAAGATCTCTTTGGCAATAATTTGATTGGAGCTGGAGACCCTTGATGAAAAGAGCACATAGGAAGTCAGTGTAATCATCCAAGCAATAATAAGGTAACAGCCTGGCGCAAAAATGCAAAAGACTTTGTGATTAGAAGAGTGGACAAGGAAAAGAGGAGCAATCTAGGATGATTCTTATGCACTTAGTTAATGTTCCAGGTTCAATGAGTGTGACATTCACTAAAATAAACTGGTTTGTTGGGGCTTCAGTATGGAGTGAAAATGAGTTCAATTTTGGAATCTCATTAGTGCTTTAATATAGACAATTTTCTACGCAAACAGTGATCACTTTAACTTTAGTAGAACAACAACAACAACAACCAAATGTTTCCAAGAATAAAAGAAGATACAATTTTAGAATGCATATAATGCCTACTTTAACAATTTGCATTGTGGTATCTTGTTATTAAAACCAATGAAAGGGGAGAAATTAACCATCAAGATTAGTATTTAAAGTCAGGCTTGAGTTGGTAGCATGAGGGAGTGAGAAGGAGCTTAGCTTTGGAACACAGGAAATTAATATCCTTGAACAGATTTTACCATTAACAGTAGGATTTGGGGCAAGACACTCAGTCATTTGGCTCCTCAGGTCCCTGTTTGTAACAGATAATATCATCTTTCAAATTATTTCAGAGTCTTAAGATCTGAACTAGATAGTTGATATGAAATTGCTTCCAATGCTGGTTTCATATCCGATGAGAAACAAAATATTAGATGTTTGTTGGAAATAGCACTAGGGCAAAAATTTCTGGTACACAACCCTAGTATGTAAATAAGACTAGCCTTGGGGACATTTTAATGCCACTGTTAACAAGAGAATCTATTTAATTCAGCTTTTAAAAACACAGTAGTTTAGAGACTAGAACATTATAAATGTAAATTCTAACACATTACAAATAAAATAAAGCTAAATGACAGTACTTAGTGCCAGAGAGGATATTTTCTTTTTCCATCAATTTTTTAAATTAGCATTTTTTATTAAAAATATAAGAAGGGAGAAAAGAAAATAGTTTTGCATTCAATGTTAATATAATTTTCAACTCCTGGCTATGACTACATCATAAATATCAAAGCCAAACATCTTACAGAACTAAATACAGAGCATTTCATATTCTTCCAAACAAGTTCACATAATTAAGAAAGTGTTTTTCAAATGAAATAGAATTATCTCATTTACTCTGCTGTGTTTACATATGTCTTTCATGAAGAGCTATTTGGCAGTAAATCTAACTGTTCTTTAAATAAGCACACCAAAATACTTCTTCAGAGTCTAGAGTTCTGCTACACGGGAAAAAATCCACACCAATTTTGCCTCTGAAAAGATATTATCAGTGCTCTTTTTGTTGGTCTAGAGACAAAATGTTGGAGAAAATGGAATTTTACCAAAAGCAACTTATGAATTCACTTCCATAGAATCTTATCCCACAGTTTTTTATAAGCAAATAAAAATTAATGGATTAGAAAAAAAAAAAACTTTGCCTATTTGCCTCCAAGTATTTTGGAATACAGACACTGATAATGGTTTAACCCAGGGGCAATCTTGGGTAAGCTCCCCTGGGATAGAAGTCCAAATGAAAGACTTAAACATTATAAATCGTGTTTGTCACCCGAAGCTCTACAGATTCAAAACTCAAAACAAGCCAGCTCCACAACTGATTGGTAGGTGTTGTTAGCTACTGTCCATTCAGCACCTTAGTTTGAGTAGATTTCATTATCAAGTTTTACTTTTAGGGTGTTCACATCTTACACAGAATCTATTTTAACACTGTCATTAAAAAATGGAAGATATTTTAACAGTTGAATGGTTTTGAGAATAACAACTTTCCAGCTTGTGCCTGAGGGTCAACTGCATTCCAGTTGATACCAAGGTGGTTCAGAGCTGGTCTCTCAGCGAGGATGCTTGGGTTTGAATCCTGGGTTTGGCCAGTACTCACAGCTATGTGACCTAAAACACATTACCTTAATTCTCTGTTTCCTTAATGATAAAATGGGACAATCATAGTACCTATCTCATAGTTATTAAGAGCATTATATGAGTAAATATACCAAGTGTTTAGAACAGTTCCAGACACATAGGAAGTACTCAGTAATTATAAGCTCTAGTTACCAGTATCAGCTCAGAGAATTGTGAACACAACATGAAGCTGATAAACAAAGAGAAGGAAAAGGTTTGGCTCTTTGGCTAGGGCCCTTGACATTGCAGGGGTTTGGGGAAGGAATGGACCATTGATGGGGGCTCTACCAAAGGGTGCCTCTCTTTCTCATGCTTGTGGTCAATCTTGGAAAACCAAGAGGAGGAGGAGTGTATCACCATATCCCTAAATATTGGTGACTTAACCAAAACCATCAGTTATTTTCTTATTGGTAACATTCATTCTTAAATGACTCCCTCCTCCTCACTTCCCCAATTCTCCATCCCAAACATGCAAAACCCACATGCCTCACTGAAGAAATACATGGGCCAATTTTGAAATTTTAAAATTCAAATTCTTTTAGTTTTTTGGTGTGTTTTTTTTTGCAAAATTCTGGCAAATTTCAATGCTGGTTAAAAACACACACATTTTGCTTGTTGGAATGCTATAATTGCTCTAAAAGACTGAACAGATTTCTGCAGCCTTTCTAAATGTAATTCATTTCTGAGAAGACAATAAGGATGAAGAATTTCTTCCTCAAGGGTCATGCTGGGAGAGGTTTAGAAAGTACTGAGTTTGTGCACAGAACATACAGGAAAAGTTTCCTCTCATAATTGGTTATTGTGTATTCTCCTCTTTCCAAAACTCACACTGAGAAAACATAAACTTGACAAAATGAAGAATAAGTTTCAACTGCAACCTATACACCCCATTATGATAGATAGTTTTATGTAGACTATAAACCCATGCTTTCAATCACATACTGATCTAAGTATGGCAGTCAAGTTCTTTTGGAGAAGTGGTTAACATCTACATTCGGTTGACTTTAAATGGAGGAGACTATACTAGATAATGTGGGTAGGCCTCATCCAACTGGTTGAAAGACCGAAGAGCAAAAGTGAGTTTTCCCTGAAGAAGTTGTGTGTGCAGTCCGATGCACCAGCTCCTGCCCAATTCTTTCCTGCCTGTAGTCCTACTCGATGAATTCCGAACTTTGCCCAACCAGACCCCACAATCTCATGACAATTCCTTGAAATAAATTAAATTGTGTGCATGTACTGATATCGTACTTCATCTCAACTGTGATATAAAATGCAAATTACAAATTTCACTGGTGTGAGATTTTTTACACAAACTGCAACAATATTAATGATTTTCAGAAGAATTTAAGCATTTCACATAGTTGGGTTTTAAACTCATTGAAATATTACACAAACACACATACACACAAAGAGCACATTACAAATTGAACATACCTGGTTAACCAACACCTAGATCAAGAAACAACATAATCTGCACAGTAGAAGTCACTTGTGCTCTCTCTGGTCAGCATATCCATGCCACCTCTTTCAGTTGTAACCTGTGTCCTGGCTTCTAAATGCACAGGGTAGCTATCAGGAATAAGAGTAGAGTAAGGTGTCTTGAAGCAAAGAGGCAATCTCATTATTCAGAGGTTGCTATCTGTTAGGACTCACTGAAATGTAAAGCAAATGATGAGGTTTTCTTACTATTTTAAAGTCTTAGTCATTAGAAATTTTTTTAAAGTGCTAATTATAAATTCTACTCCAGTTAATAGTTAAGAAAAGCTAAGTCTGTAGAGCACTTAGTAGGCATA
The DNA here is from genome assembly GCF_014108235.1 of Myotis myotis. Classification (NCBI taxonomy): domain Eukaryota; kingdom Metazoa; phylum Chordata; class Mammalia; order Chiroptera; family Vespertilionidae; genus Myotis; species Myotis myotis. The sequence continues at coordinate 54,770,575 of NW_023416368.1, forward strand.
TTTCCAGCTTCCCATTATTTAATAATTAATTCCAAATATAATTCCAAAAATTAATTCTGTAAAATGGAATTTTATGTTTCATTTCAAACTTCAAACCAGTGGAAATGTAGTGGGTTTATTACGTGAATATTCCAACTTCCCCATGGAGACATATAGATCGGTTCCTTTGAAGAAAGGGAGCTTTCTATGATATACACCATAAGAAAATGTCCCAATTGTTGACATTTACAAGATCTATTATTGGTAGTACTTGACGACTTTGTGAAACTCCCTTAGGTTTCTGCAGCTGTTTCCCAGTATCACATATGCAATCAGTCCACAAAAATTCCTTACTGGCAAATTCACTCACAGTAATTTCATTTTTAAATTCAATAATATCAGGAGATTATTGGTGTAACTAATGTTACTTCAGAGCTTGCAAAATCGCTACCTCGGTAGTAGAAATAGTACTGATTCTCATACCCAAAAAAGTTTATGGAAAGGTGAATCCTTAGGAAATGATGACAGGAAAGGACTCCAATGCTTCTGTGTCTAGTCCCTTAAGAACTGTCTCCTCTGGCTAGAAGTCTCTTGGGCACCTGTTAGAGCAGTGGTTCTCAACCTTCCTAATGCCGCGACCCTCTAATACAGTTCCTCATGTTGTGGTGATCCCCAACCATAAAATTATTTTCGTTGCTACTTCATAACTGTAATTTTGCTCCTGTTATGAATCATAATGTAATTATCTGATATGCAGGATGTATTTTCATTGTTACAAATTGAACATAATTAAAGCATAGTGATTAATCACAAAAACAATATGTGATTATATATGTGTTTTCCGATGGTCTTAGGCGACCCCTGTGAAAGGGTTGTTTGACCCCCAAAGGGGTCGCGAACCACAGGTTGAGAACCGCTGTGTTAGCGCATCCCTTCTCTCAGTCAATTGAGCACCCATGCTATCCCTCCCTGGGAGGGCATTACTCAGATCTAAACATACACCATTCCCCAGTCCCTTAGGTTATTAAAAAATTCCATGGTATTTGATTTATTGACATGAAAAAAGAGGAAAGCAGTTCAGGGAGTGGAAAGCCCTTGTTAAATAGCTTGGGCTCTCAGTGTGATAACAAAATCAGAGAAACCTGGCTGTTGAGGATTTCCATGTTGATAAAATGTATGTATTTATGTCATAGTTATATAGGTACACATTTTATGTTCTCTAATACACCACAGGCTTCTCAAGGAAAAGATACCTTCCCAATAAAGCTGTGTGTTGCCCCTTGCAGAGCATAGGGCAGGTGCTCAATCAGTATTTGTTAAATGGATTTAAGATAATAACTATCATTTAGTTTTTAGTATTAACATGTTAAAATTATAGCAAATTATGCAGTTTTGGGGATGAACGCTGTTTATCCTCCAAATAGATTTAGATTTCCTAATCACTGCTTAATCTTTTAGAGAATAAACAAACAGAAAAAATCTAAATAAAGCCTTGATATGTCAGCACCTGGGATACTGCACATAATTCTGATTATTTCATCTTCAGAAACAGATGATCAACAGAAATAATCAGGGGGACTGGTTTCCTTATAGAAAAAGAACCAGGAGGTCATGAAAGAACTGTGACAAGGACATGAGCAATTCCTACAAATTCTTGATCTCATTTCTTCCTTTAGTTATCAACCTTCACAGCCAAAGTCCTTGAAAAGGTTATCCTTTCCTCTTGAATCTCATTTCTCTTCCACATTCTCCCTGAAACCCTCCCCCATCTACCTTTGCCTGCACCAAATCGGCTCTACCAATACTGACCTCTGGGGGCCACTTATCTTAGGGTTCTTATGTCTTGTTTTACCTACCATTGGACAAAACTGACTCCTCCCTCTTTTTTGAAGTTTTTGGCTTAGCTTTGAGGACATAGTCTTCTAGAACAGCTCCGCTGCCTGCTCCTTCTCAGGAGTTTGTCCTGACCCTCCTCAGACACTTAATGTTGGAGAGCCTCAGGGCTCACTTCTTGCCTCTTCTGATTGTCTTCATTCTCTTGATCATCTCCTTAGTCTCATTGCCCGAGTAACCTTCTGTATATTGATGACTCTCAAATCTATAATTCCAGGCTCACCTCTTCTAAGACCCCAAGTTCCACCTGCCTCTTCAAACTTTTACACGGATATCTCATAGGTATAGCAACATTAACGTGTCCAAAATGACCTGTGACTTCTCCTAAACTTTCCCTGATCTTTCTTTTCTTTTTTTTTTTTAATATATTTTATTGATTTTTTTACAGAGAGGAAGGGAGAGAGAGATAGAGAGTTAGAAACATCGATGGGAGAGAAACATCGATCAGCCGCCTCCTGCACATCTCCTACTGGGGATGTGCCCGCAACCCAGGTACATGCCCTTGACCGGAATCGAACCTGGGACCTTTCAGTCCACAGGCCGACGCTCTATCCACTGAGCCAAACCGGTTTCGGCAACTTTCCCTGGTCTTTCACTGCAAACTTCTCATGTATCCCTCCTTATCTCAGACTCAGACTCAAATATCATCTTTAGCTGCTCTCTCTCACACACTCTATATCCAATTTATCAGCAAACCCTAGTGGCTCTATCTTAAAAATGTTTTCAGAACTTAACCATCTCTCACCAGTTTCACTGCACCCATAATCTCTCACTTAGATTATTGCAGTTGTCTCCTAACAATAGCCTCTCTGCTTCGCTCTTACCTTCCTACAGTCTTTTCTCAATACAGCAGCCAGGGTGATCCTGTTAGAGTAATCAGATCATGTTACTCCTCTGCTAAAAACCCTGCGTTATCGTGCTAACACATTCAGAGCAAAACCCAAAGTCCTAAGATTGGCCTCCAACATGATATGCCTTTCTCTTCCCTTATCTGTCTTTTCTTCTCTACCTAGATTTATTCTTTTGATGATCCCTCCAGCCACATGGCTTCAGTTACCTCAAGAAGTATAAGCACAATCTGTTTAATAATTATTGCAATGTAAAATATATTTACAATATATTTAGAGCCATCTGCTCCTATTCAGAAAAGGGGCTAGGCAACATAGAAATAAAATGGTTTTTTTTTTAAATAATTGATAATTACCATATGGAACTTATTCCTACTACCAACAATTTCATTCAGTCTCTCATCATTTTTGCTTGGATTATTAGAATAACCTCCTATTTGTTATCTGTAACTTATGTGTCAATATCTCCAACCTTTTCTTCATATAGTTGACAATGTAATCATATCACACACCTTTAAATATATTCAATCGGTTTCCTATACAGGAAAGTGACAATGATGATAAATGTGTGGAATTAAGTATTTTGAAACTGAAATGAGCCTTGCTCTTTCCCTCAAAATCAAATATATTTTCTATATGAGTTTACTATGTCAAGACATTCTGAAGAATGCCTGTATGATATGTATACATAATATTTCCATTGCTTGAAAGACACTTTTTAGTTGAATCAAACAGTCTATACTGCTATTAGAAGGTCAACATTTCATTATTTTAAAGTAGAACTAAAACTGAGGCCTATCCTGAAAGTCGTGATACATTCCTATAACTCTGTGGACTTGCTCATCATTATGCTCCAGTTTTGGTTTGGTCAGCATCTTCTTCACTAAGAAAGTCATCCATAAAACCCATTTTAGATTGATTCATGTTTTTTTTTGTTAAGTTGTACAGTATTTTAGTGGTGCAGAACAAGGATAAGTTTTCTTAAAGAAAACACAAAAGTAGAAGTGTTTTCCAGATCTTTCTCTACTTGAGTGGCATTCTTCACTGGCCCAAACTTCTTTGGCTAATTGATTCTCTAAACAAGACCTCAGCCAACCTTCAGAGCAGCTGTTTCTGGAATACTAGTAATGGAGACTGGCAAGTGAGGGAATAACTGTGGCTTTAACAGGCATGCATTTGCTTTCCACCACATTCTAAATTGCTTCTCTGAAAGGGTTGCTTTTGATGACCAAATGCATCTTGTTTTCTCTTGGTGAAAAAAAAAAGAAAGAAAGAAAATACAGCCCTATTTTTTAGACCATGATAACACAAATCAGTCACTGGAAAAATTGGCAAGAGTGAGTAGAGTTCCTAATAGGCTGGCCACTGTGACTTGGGACATTTTTCTGAGAAACCCAGTAATGCCTGTTTCATTTTGGAATAGATTCCTTTCCCCCAGTGGCACTCCAGAAGCCTTGCTGTCTGTTTCAATTACAAATCCCCAGTCTTCTCATCACAGACTCAGGGCTATAACTGACTTCTGGCAATTTATGATCAAACCTAAAGCATTTAGCTAGTGAATTGTACCATTTGTTGAACATGTAAAAATCTCTGACACTTGGGGCTGAAATTAAAATGTCATTTAGTAAATGAGTGTGTTAATAGCCAGGGAATCTCATAAGAGAGATAACCAGTGTCTCATTCAAAATCCTAGAATTTTAGAGCTGGAAGGGAACTCAGTGAACATTTACTCTAACCTTAATTTTACATATGAGGAAACTGAGGCCAAGGGGGATTAAGTACTTGGCTCAAGGTCATATTCCGCTTAAACAGAAAATCAGTTGCCTGATTCTCTCAAGTGCCTATTTCATGATCCATGATTCTCCTCACTCTAATTAGCTTTTGTAAAAGAGAAAAACTGGGAGCCAAACCAAATATTTGAGGAGATTATTTTCCTTCCTTGATGATTCTCTTTTTACAAGGTGGGCTTAGGGTAGGAGTCATCTATTGCAGTTGAAGGGCACCTGAGACAATATTATTTAATTTCACTTATTTAGGGGTGTTACTGTTGCAGGCAGAGTGAAATGGAGGGTGATAAAATTATCTTGTATAGAAATACAAACAGATAAGAACTTTTTGAAGTCTGTCTAATAGTAGAAGACATAGGGATGTTTTAAATGGCTGTTTTTAGTCAGTGTGTCTGAACACACTGGATCATTATCAGTTATTTTTTATTATAAGACAACTACTTTTAGGAAAACATGAGCTTGAAAAAAAAAACAACCCCCAAAACTTGGAAGAGCCTTTGGAAAGACCATGTCTACAGAATTTTTGGAATGAAGCCATTTATTATTTATGGCTGAGACACTGAAGTTTTATAGATAAACTAAACTAGAGGCCTGGTGCACGAATTCGTGCATGGGTGGGGTCCCTTTGAGTGGCCTGCAGGGATCTGGCTGAAATGCACAGTCCAGTGCTGCCTGCAGCTTCTACCTGCCACTCCCGCTCATCCTGTCCCCACTGTGCCTGCTGCAGGCTCCCACCCAATCAGTCCCAGTCGGGAGAGGCAAGCGCTGCAATAGATTACCCCAAAGAGGAAGCCATGAGCCCTACATCAGTGCACGTCATAGCAACTGGTTGACCAGTTGACTGTCTGCCCCCTGGTGGTCAGTGCACATCATAGTGAGCGGTTGAGCAGCCTTAGCATATCATTAGCATATTATGCTTTGATTGGTTGGTTGGTTGTTCTGCCGTCAGTCTATTTGCATATTACCCTTTTATTATATAGGATTAGTTAGAAGGATATTCTTGCAGTCTTATACCTATAGTGTTGTTACATGCAGAATCAATCTATTAAAATGGGCCCTGTGAAGAAAGGATGCACCCAGGACAGCTACTGTATGCTATCTAGGGTCTTAGGTACCCTAGAAATGTATCAGGATTTGAGTTTCCCAGTAGTTGGCAGTGAGGCTGCCTCTGCTGTAGGACCATAGGTTGCCTCTCTGATAAACATTTCCCCCCCCTAACTAATCCTGAACATTTACAATTAATTGTATTATCTTCATGTCTTAATTATCAGGATATCAGAGTATCTGCCACATGGTCGGTACTTAAATGTTTTTCAAACGAGAGCAAAATAATTATGAATTTCTATTTAATTCTGAGAGGGCCAGGGAACAAATGAAAGGTTTTAATATTGGATTTGGGCATGTTCAAGGCTGGATAATCTTTCCTAGAACACTGGATCACATCACACAGAGGTTCATAGGGATCCTTGTTCCTCTATTTCTTTCCATCACACAGAGGTTCATAGGGATCCTTGTTCCTCTATTGCTTTCCATCCAATTTGGGAATAAAAGAACAACCTGGCCAGAGACTAATGTTTTGATGTATGTAAATTAAGGAATAGAAAAAAAAGTGAAATTGTCAAGGGTCACAAAATCCTCCCATTTCTAGTAATTCATCTACTATGTTAATAGAATCAATTGTTCTCAACAAACATTTGTTGATATCCTGCTATTTGTGAAATATTTGACTTCTCTAGCGAAGACCCCATATGTTCCACCTGAGAAAGTTCAAATTAGAATCTCTGTTAATTTTTATTTTAATCTGAAGGTTTATTTCAAAGAAGTCAAGAAAACCTGACTTATTGCTACTTTCACACTATGTAAAACAATAAATTGATTCCCCTTTTATTACTTTGATTAATTCTTCCCCATTGACTGATTCTACTAGTACGATTATTAGAAAATATCCTGCCTCCAGTATGTTAGTTTTGGTAATTACACAGGATTTCATACACCTTACAAATGTAGAAGACAATGTTCATGATTTATATCAGATAATGAAAGTGAATTCAGCATTTAAAGAGCTGATTTCTTGGAACACCTGAGCTCCCTGGAAGGAAGTGCTGATAAAGGTAAAAGGGTTTTTAAAGCAGAAAGGTATCAAGTCAGTAACACCTCATTAGGTGTAAGTGCTTTGTCTGCAGGGAAGACAAATGAGTGATATCTCCACATCTTGCAACATTTGTCTGTATAGTTCAGAAGCACAGAGACCCTGTTTCTGTACTAAAAGTCTCTGAAAAAAGTATCTTTTCCTGGCCATAGTCTTTTACCTTCTAGGAGTTGGCCTCATTTCAAAAGTTCCAAATTGGTGAGGAGTCACACTGAAAAGTTGCCAGTTCTATATAGTACAACATACAGAACTGGCTATAAGCAATTGAGGAGTATAGACAGGGGAACTGAGTGAGCAGAGTTACCTGGGCCAGGTAAGGAGTGGGAGTGGTCACAAGGAATAAAAGGGGTCTCTTTTCTCCTTCGAAAGCCAAATCAGGTGCTGAAATATTCTAATCCTTGGAAAACTTCCAAAATAGCTAAGAATGTAAAAACAATTCATAGGTAGGAAGAGTTTTTTAAATAACTAGATTTTTAAAATTATTTTATTTTTACCAAAGAAGTATTATACAATTAGGAAAGAAAATGAACCAGTACAGGTTCTTGGATCCTTTCCCAACCCTAAAGCCAGAGAAAATAGAGGGAGCTTGATGGATCTCAGGGCTATTGTAATACACCACAAGAAAAGCTTTGAGAAACCTGTGGGAGGCAGAAGATAGTTGGGTCTTGATGTGGAGATAGCTAATGTAAGGCTGGTGGGAGAAACAATCAGGGCTCAAAAAGGTAGTGGCAGAGGAAGAATTCTCTGGCCATGCCCTTTCCTGTTCCTCATGTTGTGCGGGGCAAGTCATGGTCCTGCCCTGTTATAACTGGGGACAGGAGAGCTACTGTGCCAGCCAGACACAGGGGTATAGACATGGCAGTGCTGGGTGGGTGAAGACAAGTCATGCAGGCTGCGCTGAGCTGGGCTGCTGATCAGCATTTCCTCTTTGCCCACAGCCTATCTATCCTGGATGCATCTTATCCTATGGTCATACTGTTTATTTCACTGTTTCAACCTCTCTAGCTTTGATGCTCAGAACGAGTTTTGTATGACTTTCTGCTGATATCGGTAACTTGGATCGACTGCGACTGCAGAGGGATTCAGTCTCTCTGGTGGGAGAATTTATAACTTTCTGAGTACTTTTTTACACTCCAGAGATCTGAAGGGAATATTTTAGACCAGAGTAAAATGGTAACATTCCTGAAAAAAAAAAAAAACTGGATTGTAATATGTCTCAAAATAATTGGGACCCATAGATAGAATTCCTAAAAGAGGAAAAAGGCATTTGTTCTCTTCAAAAGCACAAGTGAAATACCCATGCTTTATTTAATAAGCTGTTTGCCTGGATAGCACCATTACTTTACTTTCAGATAACATGCCCAGTAGAGTAAACCTCTGGCACATTTATAAAGTTAACCACCAAATTAGAATAAGAATAGGGCCATTTGTATCTGAATATTCAAAAGTAGACACAGATAATAAAATAAATTCTAAGGATAACTGACCTTGTTAGCTGACTGGTTTCGGCTACAAAATAGCAAGTTATTCCAATGAGATTATTTTATTAATTTAATTCTGACCTGGTTTTCTTCTAGGTTGATTCTGGTCTGGTTCAGCACTTCTGAGACCAGCTATGAGTATCACCCTCAGTGGCTTCATGCTTGGATCCATGGCTGTTTAGAGAAAAATCAGATGACCTATTAGTCCAGGGAATGGACAGTCAGTTATCTCTAACTCATAAAGTATACTTGATAAATCCTGACTTGTACACAAAGAATGAAGTAGAGTTTATTTCTTTGACACATACTAAACTTGATTTTCCATAACAGATGACTTGGAATTTGGAGGCTAAAGGATTTGCTTCTTTTTCTTCTAAAACTTGGTACCTTTATTTCATATCTTACTATAATGGAACATCTGAGGATACTTGCTTTGCTTTAGAAGATTAATGAACTTGGCTGATAGATTGATGGCGATACAAGGTACTTCTTTGTTAGATAAAGACATTTGTTTCTCACCTCCATGTACAGAATGAATGTTGTCTTTTTATAGTGCAGGAAGGTAATTAAACAACTTTTTTTTAAAAGGAGGGTTGGGGATGAAGAAAATATCTAGAAATTATTAAGGCTTCAAAATAATAATCACAAACAGCAATAGTTTGCATAGACAGTGCTTTAAAGTTAACAGTGCCACCCATATATTATCTCTCTCTCATTCATTCATTTATTTATTCACTCATTTATTTAGTACTTACAGAGCACCAACTATATAGGAAACACTGAGCTGCCTTTTTCTTCACAAACCATTGTTTTTGGGTGTCATCCACATTTAAGAAGTACGGTATATGTTTCTATGTGAGTTGTATGAGTTGTTTTATGATGGGATTATCTTGTAGATATTTCTTTTTATCAGTCTTTCTTAAGGGCTTCAGATTTATGGGGAACATGAAGCCAAGTGCTTTAAACCATGGTGTGCCTTGCATGAATAGCTAGCTGTGTATTCTCCAAGTACCGACTATGTAAAAAGCTAAATCCAAGATGTTTCATTGGATTTAGCAGATATAAGGTTGAGCAAAATATACTCTGTACAGCAGACAACTATGAATATCATGTACACTAGTAGTTATGTGAGGAAAATAGAATGGGTACCTAAAAATATCACTTTAAAATATTTAAGAATAATGTTTTCTCTGTGCTCCATTTAAAAGTAAATGCCTATGTCAGGCACTTTAATATAATTTCTAGTTGGAGCAGAAACCATTTGATTGATAACTTAGATTTTATCATAGCCCCATACACACTGGTAATTACTGGTCTATTTAAGCATCTCTTCCTCTAAACAGTGTTCCTTAGAACATTTTGTATCTTTCCACTTGCATTTTCCTAGCATTAAGAATAGTATTTGGGCCCGGCCAGCATGGCTCAGTGGTTGAGCATCGACCTATAAACCAGGAGGTCATGGTTTGAGTCCTGGTTGGGGCACATGCCCAGGTTGTAGGCTTGACCCCCAGTGTGGGACGTGCAGGAGGCAGGCAATCAATGATTCTCTCTCATCATTGATGTTTCTATCTCTCTCTCCCTCTCCTTTCCTCTCTGAAATCAATAAAAAATAGTATTTGGAACCTAACAAGAATTCAATTTAAGGTTGTTTTTAAAATTGATGAGTGGCTATATCATAGATCCATCAACCTAAATTTTCAAAGATTATTTTTCTACCTATGAGCAGTCCCATTCAGAAATGATTATCTTAAAGGGTATCTTTTCTCTAATATGTAAAAAATAAAAAATGAACTCTATTCATCTCATTGAACTTCAGTGGCAAAAATAGGTTGGCTGCTTTTAATATTTGTATTATATTAAATTCAGAGAACTCCCAATTTCACAAACAAGTTACTTATCACAAAAAACTCAGTAAACAACATTCAACTACAAACAAAATAAGGCTATTTATTATAAGTGCATCATTTGACCACCAGGTTGGTGCTCTCCTTCCCTCCCTCCCTCCCTCCCTCCCTCCCTCCCTCCCTCCCCTCCCTCCCTCCCTCCCTCCCTCCCTCCCTCCCTCCCTCCCTCCCTCCCTTCCTCCCTTCCTTCCTTCCTTCCTTCCTTCCTTCCTTCCTTCCTTCCTTCCTTCCTTCCTTCCTTCCTTCCTTGCCGGGAGCCAGTCCATCCTTGCTGTTTCAAAGGACCTGGCATATATGGCATACTGTTCTTAAAATGTTTGCTCGCCTTCTTGGCACTATGTGTTTTAACCAAGGTCTCCTCTCTGAGAAAGGTTGTTTCCCCAGGTAGGGATTTTTTCCCTGAAGTCAGGGAGGGGATAAAACTCCTTAACTAAGTGCCAGGTGGGTAGTTAATCACTTTAACTACAAACAATCATGCTTAAGCTACATAATCTTTACTCCCTGGAATGGAGATAAGAAACGCCCTAACCTTTGTAATAGAGATTGATAGGATTGAATCAACTGGTATAAATACAGATGTAACAAGACAGCAAGAGACAGAACTTAGAACACAGAACTTAGAACACAGAACTTAGAACACAGAACTTAGAACACAGAACTTAGATTGAGAGAACATGGCAAAAGATCCTGGACTGAACCTGACTACAGAAATTGGCAAGAGAACCTGACTAGAACCTGGTGACTGAACCTGGCTGGAGAACCTGGACTGAACCTGCTTGGAGAACCTAGCAAGGGAACATGGCTACAGAACCTGGCTGGAGAACCTGGAGAACCTAGCAAGAGAACATGGACACAGAACCTGGCTGGAGATCCTAAGCAGAACCTCTCTGGAGATCCAGACCAGAACTTGGCTGGAGATCCTGGCTAGGCTGCTGATCAACTGAACACTGTCTCCATGTCCTTCCTTCTTCGCCGACTCCATCCACACCTTTGGGGACCCCTGGACCTGCTGGGGTTGGACTCCGGCACTTCCTTCCTTCCTTCCTTCCTTCCTTCCTTCCTTCCTTCCTTCCTTCCTTCCTTCCTTCCTTCCTTCCTTCCTCCCTCCCTCCCTCCCTCCCTCCCTCCCTTCCTTCCTTCCTTCCTTCTCCCTACTGGCCCCCCTCCCCACACCTCTTTCTGGTAAGAACATTTAAGGTCTACTTTTAGCAAATTTCAGTTATATAAGGTACTTATATTTCAAATTTCAAATGTGTAATTATTTAATATATACATATACATCCTTTTTATGTTAATTTGTGAAATATATCCAAAATGACTAAATCTGGACAGCCTATTATGTTTCATCTGAAATAATTTGGTGCATGAAAACCTGTCTTGGTTTGATTGAGTGGAGTAAGAGCAAAGTGGACAGATGTAGAAAGACTTCTTAAAAAGTACCATTCTTCCCTCCTACCCAAAAAGTTCAATGTCATAAATTCATTGGTACTTCTTACCTTAAGAGAAGACAAGTGAAATATCATTTTAACTTTCACAAGACAGAGCCAAGAAATAGTCTAAAAAGATATAACCATTTGTATTCTCTCTTTTCCTATTCAGTTAGACCAGTACAACTGCCAGAGTAAGAAAGGATACTTACTAGGGCTAAATGCAATATGCTCCTACAAAAAGGCCTTAAACCTGGTATTAATCACAGCCTTTTTATTAATGCCCATGTTGAGGTTGAAGACTCATAATATAAAGAATGGGTCAGTTGTGAATCTTGTCATTATTGTGCTGGTGACAGACTTTATTACATGTAAAAAGAAAAATCAGTTTCAGAACATTTCAAATGTGTTGGCTGAACAGAGATAAACAAAAGGAGATTGGCATCCTTGTAGCTATGTCTTATGTATTCAAAAGCCCCTTTTTGTTCATGGGTGAAAAAACAAGAGTTCATTATGTATTTATGAAAAACAAAATTACTTTTTCATAAAAAAATCAAAAGCAATATGCTTTGCTTGTATCAACAGGCAAAATTAATACTTTTCCTATAATAGTTCATTTACTCTGACATAATTTTGAATATTAGAACAAAATGTCAAGAAGAGTTATAAATCGAAATAAGATAAAATTCTTCAAGTAAATTGTTTTCTCTATAGAGTCATAGGAATCAATTATTTATTATTCATGGAAATGTTAGCACTTCTAATTTATACAATGGTTTTCATCTTATGATTCACCTACAGGGCATGGCCCAGCTGTAAACATCAAGGTACATTATTATTATTATTGCTGGCACTGCCTATTAATAACTGGGGATCAGAGCTGTGTTTTCAGTGACATGCTTAATCTGCTTTTGATTAAACCAAGCCTTCAATTATTCTTGGATATTATTTCCTTGAATCACTTTTTTTTTTAATATTAGGAGCAACAACCCTATTCTTTTTCTCTTTTATATTTTATTTCTCTTTTATATCTGTCCCTGTCTTGTAAACATGACTGGAGATGGATTGAAATTTCATGCTGGCCACTCTTCCAGATCAGTGCACCTCTCCCAGAACATGCAGGGATGTGAAAGGCAACTTCCTACCAACCAGACAGTGCTTAGTAGGATTATTCAATTTCTGAACTTGCTGCTGCTACCAAGGTTGGTAATTAATACCAACCATGGCAGCTTGTAGTGTGATTGGGCTCTTGTTCAACACAAGTAATCATTAGCTGCTAATGACTTTAAATCACTGTGAACAAGGCAGAGACTGACCTTGTGACCTAAGTGTTCCAAGGGATGCTTAGAAGTTACATGGTCTCCAGGAACAGATGAGTCTGGGCGTCTGGATTGAGAACTGGGATTTTTTTCTTAGACACAGAAATAATTTTTTGAACAAATAATATATAATATTGAAGTCTCAATTTACTTAATTTAAACAATGAATATTTTACCTGATGTCATATAGTGTGTGTATAAAATTAGTGGCATACAAAATAGTCATGTAGGAAATGCATGAAGCACTTCCTGCAGATTTAAGTTTACGCCTTTGTTAAGTTATAGGAGATGCCCCTTTTATTTTTCTTTCCAAAGTGATTAGGATGACTAGTTTCTCCCCATCATCTCTACTTAATGGGTCACTTGACTGTCTTGGCTAAAAATAGAATGAATAAAGAGAAAATGAAAAATGACTCCTTCAAACATTTTAGAAGATAAAAAAAAATGATGAGTTGGTAATGTAGTATTCACATATTTTGTGTATATTTAATATTTTGTGTAACAGTTATTGAATGTATACATACAACTGTGTCTAGAGACAGACCTACAAAAATGACCTTAAAATACCAAAATTAAATAGAACAGCAATTTAATTTAGTAAGAAGAAAGTTTCTAATATAATATAAAAATATAAGAAATAGTAATGAAATAACTATAAAAATATAATAAATAAAATTCTGAGACCTCTCAATGGCATTGCTAAATAATATTATTATAGCATTTCTAGATGCTTTAATTGTTAAACTGGTAGAGCATATAAATTGGCATGGGCTGGGAAAAAGAGTATTGGGTTCCACTTTTATTTTATTTGCCACTCATTTGTTGCATAATAATGTCCAAAACAGTCACCGTGCAGAATCCCTCAAAGATGGGTGATTATTGACACTCTATCAATGGTGACATGGAGACATAGGATTGTTGCCATACTTGTCAGTAGCCAATGAATGGCATTTATAAACATCCAACATTATACATGTACTTTCCAAAATGGAATTTTACTTTCAGACAAGCAAACTGCTACTTTCCTTTGCTAAGATTCCCTATAAATATGTATACATTAAGAGATTATCTTATATGGGATTGTCTTAAGGATTATTCATCTCCACTGAAAGATAACATGGAACAAATGAAAATGAAATAACTTGGAAATTTGCCTGGCTTCTTTTGGAATGAAAACTCAGGGAGACTTAGAGACAGGAAATAGGAATTCTTAGGTTTTTCAGAATTGAATTAAATGATTTTTTATATTCTTGGATGAAGGTGAGGCTTAGAATTTTTATGGTAACAGTAAGTGTGTGTTCTCAGTTTGAAGTGTTTTATTCTAATTAGCTTAACTAAGTTGTAACTTTCTTTACCAACTGGTTAAATCCTGCTTATGATAAGAAGATGCTTCATATAGTAGTAAAACTTATATTTATTGGGCATCTGCCACGTCCCAAGAATTTAGAAAGGTACTTTCACATATATTATCTAATGTTCACAAAAACATAGTCCAAATTGATGGAGGAATTAAAAGCCAAATGTAAATGTATCTCAGTTCTCATGAGGCATGGGGCTGGTTCTTGGCAAAGTTGTCACTGTTTACCTCTGTTCTTTCTAGCCTTCTTTTTTCTGCATTATTTCCTAAATTTTTGCTCCATGAATACCTGCTCTAAAGAAAGTATATGACATTGGCTTTTTGTATCTTATGAATATTTAAGCAATATCAAAGAAAAAAATCCAAGGTGTTTTAATGCTAATCCTATATAATAAAATCCTAATATGCAAATTGACCAACCTGCAGAATGACTGGTTGCTACGACGTGCACTGACCACCAGGGGGAAGATGCTCAACACAGGAGCTGCCCCCTGGTGGTCAGTGTGCTCCCACAGGGGGAGCACTGCTCAGCCAGAAGCTGGGCTCATGGCTGGCGAGGGCAGTGGCGGTGGCGGGAGCCCTTCCCACCTCTGAAGCAGCACCAAGGCCCCCCGCGGGGTGCCGGACTGTGAGAGAGCACAGGCCAGGCTGACGGGCCCCCTCCTCCCCGCAGTGCATGAATGTCGTGCACTGGGCCTCTAGTACATAAATGATAGTAAGAGCTTACTTGAAAATAAAGCCCTGGGTGCTCTCTAATGCATAATAACCCTGAATTCTCTGACATACAGACTGAGAATCACAGATGCAAAAGCAGAAGGTTAGTAGTGGACCTGGGAAAATAAAACAGTGTCCTTGGTTAAGGGTGAAGTGATGGAACCCTGATGCCAGAAATGCTCTATTGATGTAGTTTATTGTTATTAAAAGCCCCAGGATCAAAAGTGTAAAAGTGAATGTCTAAATTAGTGCCAAATCAAAGAGCAAAAATACTGTCAGCATTTGTCCTCCTTTCATGAAGAAACCATAAATACATGGAATGTTCATGTGTGTGTCCATGTCTGTATGCCCACATCTGTGAGCCTCTGCATGTGCAAAATTTGCCAGAAAGAAAAAGCACAAACAATGCAGAAGCCCATAGTAACTGTCAGTGAGTGATTATATCCCAATCAAACAAAATCAGAAATTTTATTAAGCTTTACTCTGTGAATAAATCCTATCAGGTTAGATTCATATAAGAAAAAAGAAGCAAACATTCAAATGAAGTAATGGGTGTGAAAGACAGGGAAGGGAAAAAGAAAAAAAATCATCCTAAAATTTTCAGTTTCAAGCCAGGAAAATATGATCAGAGCCACAAAAAGTCTAAGATTTAAGGAAACTCTGAGACCGGACAAGGGGACCCTCGATACATCTAGCTGGATCCTGTTTCCATGTCTGAATTGAGAATAATGTTTGAAGAGAAATGTGGGCCTTCTGACTGCCTAGATCAGTGGTCGGCAAAGTCATTAGTCAACAGAGCCAAATATCAACAGTACAATGATTGAAATTTCTTTTGAGAGCCAAAATTTTTAAACTTAAACTATATAGGTAGGTACATTGTTATTAACTTAATAAGGGTACTCCTAATTATATTCAAAGACATTTTGACTGTTCTATCTTTCACTGTTTTAGCAGACAATGGTAACTCCTTAATTTTTTTTAGAATATCCGCTTTGTTCTTAAAATCCCGAAAGAGCTCTTCGGATGCACTTATAAAACAACTTTTTATATATTCGCCATCTGTATATGGTTTTCCTCTCTTAGCAATCTCTTGACTAACCACAAAACTTTCAATATTAACATTGTTGGAAGATTGCATCCAGTAATTAAATACAGAACTTGATTTTTCTTGACTCTTCTGAAGTTCCTCAACTGCTTTCTTCCTTGCATCACCGACAGGATATTTAGTACTAAATAACATGTGTTTAGTTGTAAAGTGTCTCTCCAAATTTGATTTTTTGTTATGCACCAATTTTTCCTGACAAATAAGACAGGTTGGAAGGCCATTTAAGTTTTGAATAAACGTGAAAGTCTTGGTCCATTCAACTTTAAATTCACAGTTTTCGTCTTCCGTTTTTCTTTGCTTTTTCTTTGTAGCCATGTCAAACCGGGCACCTAAAAAAATGTTTCATCCTATCTAATAAAAGAGAAACATGGTAATTAGCCTACGTCCGTTACCCTTCTCATTGGCTAATCAGGGTGATATGCAAATTAACTGCCAGCCAAGATGGCGGCCGGCAGCCAGGCAGCTTGAAGCGAACATAAGGCTTGCTTGCTTCAGTGACGGAGGACTCCAACGTTCCCCGCCTGCCGCTGCTGGCCTCTGAGCTTGCAGTTTGAAACATTGTTACAAATATAGAAGCTAAACAAAACCCTAGAAACCTGCTTTCAGCCAGTCGGGATCTCAGAGCTGGAGTTGAAACAGTGTTTCGATTATAGAACCCAAACAAACCAGATACCTGCTTTCAGCAGCCGAGGCCTAAGAGCTAGAGCCAAGCCTCAGAGCTAAAGCTGGCCTAGAATAAAAAAGAAAAAGAAAAAAAGGAGCGGTTGGGAGCTTCAGTCACCCGCCAGCCTGAAAACAGCCCTCAGCCCCTCACCCAGACTGGCCAGGCACCCCAGTGGGGACCCCCACCCTGAAGGGTGTGTGACCAGCTGCAAACAGCCATCATCCCATCATCCAGGCACCCCTGTGGGGACCCCACCCTGATCCAGGACACCCTTCAGGGCAAACCAGCCGGCCCCCACCCGTGCACCAGGCCTCTATCCTATATAGTAAAAGGGTAATATGCTTCCCAGCACCGGATCAGCGGAGCCGCAAGGCCTCCCGGCACCGGGATCAGCGTGACAGGGGGTAGCGCCCAAACCCCCTGATCGCCCTGCGGCTCTGTGTGTGACAGGGGGTGGGGCCACAACCTCCCTATCCACCCTGCTCTGTTTGTGACAGGGGAAGGTGCCCCAACCCCCTGATTAGCCCTGCTCTGTGCCTGATAGGGGGAGCTCCCCAACCCCCTGATCGCCCTGTGGCTCTGTGTGTGACAGGGTGTGGCGCCCCAACCCCCTGATCGGCCCTGCTCTGTGTGTGACGGGGTAGAGTCATAACCTCCCCATCAGCCCTGCCCTGAGTGTGACAGTGGCAGCGCCCAACCCCCTGATTGGCCCTCCTCTATGGGTGATAGAGGGCGGTGCCCCAACTACCACCCCACGGGCCCTGCTCTGTTTGTGACCGGGTAGAGCCATAACCTCCCCATCGGCCCTGCCCTGAGTATGACAGGGTGTGGCGCCCCAACCCCCTGATCCGCCCTGCTCTGTGTGTGACAGGGGGCGGTGCCCCAACTCCCCTATTGGCCCTACTCTGTGAGTGACAAGGGGGAGCTCCCCAACCCCCTGATCGGCCCTGCTCCGTGTGTGACAGGGGGGAGCTCCCCAACCCCTGACCGACCCTGCTCTGTGTGTGACAGTGTACGGAGCCCCAACCCCCCTGATTGGCCCTGCTCTGTGCGTGACAGGGGGTGGCGCCGCAACCTCCCCATCGACACTGCCTTGAGTGTTACAGGGGGAGGTGCTTCAACCCCCCAATCGGCCGTACCTTGAGCGTGACTGGGGGTGGCATTGCACCCTCCCGATCCGTCTTGCTCTGTGCATGACAGGGGGAGGAGCCCCAACCCCCTGATCCGCCCTGCTCTGTGTGTGACAGTGGGCGGTGCCCCAACTCCCCTATCGGCCCTACTCTGTGAGTGACAGGGGGGAGCTCCCCACCCCCCTGATCGCCCTGTGGCTCTGTGTATGACAGGGTGCGTCGTCCCAACCCCCTGATCGGCCCTGCTCTGTGTGTGACAGTGTGTGGTGCCCCAACCCCTCCACCCCCTCCCACGGGCCCTGCTCTGTGTGTGAAGGGGTAGAGCCATAACCTCCCCATCAGTCCTGCCCTGAGTGTGACAGTGGCGGCGCCCAACCCCCTGATCAGCCCTGCTCTATGGGTGATAGAGGGCGGTGCCCCAACTGCCCCCCCATGGGCCCTGCTCTGTGTGTGACCGGGTAGAGCCATAACCTCCCCATCGGCCCTGCCCTGAGTATGACAGGGTGTGGCGCCCCAACCCCCTGATCCGCCCTGCTCTGTGTGTGACAGGGGGCGGTGCCCCAACTCCCCTATTGGCCCTACTCTGTGAGTGACAGGGGGGAGCTCCTCAACCCCCTAATCGGCCCTGCTCTGTGCATGACAGGGGAGAGCGCCCCAACCCCCTGATTGGCCCTGCTCTGTGCGTGACAGGTGGTGGTGCTGCAACCTCCCCATTGACCCTGCCTTGAGTGTGACAGGAGGCGGTGCCCCAACCCCCCAATTGGCCCTACCCTGAGCATGACAGGGTGGCATCACAGCCTCCCGATCCGCCCTGCTCTGTGCATGACTGGGGGCGGAGCCCCACGTCCCTAATCAGCCCTGCTCTGAGCCTGACCAGGGGCTGCACCTAGGGATTAGGCATTCCCTCTGCCACCTGGGAGCAGGCCTAAGCCAGCAGGTCGTTATCCCCCGAGGGGTCCCAGACTGCGAGAGGGCACAGGTTGGGCTGAGGGACCCCCCCCCCGCCGAGTGCACAAATTTTTGTGCACCGGGCCTCTAGTTTTATAATAATAAAGCCACCAACACAAAATAATTACAATTCTTAAATTGATGACAAAAATACCTGTAGGATTTGCAGCTGGTTGGAAAAATACAGGTAACTTTATGCTTCGAGTAGGTACTTTTGTCACCCGCGCACAATTTTGCAGACGCGACTAGCACTAACCACTGCACAATGAGACTGCTGACTGACTGGCTCACTCAAATGGTGCATGAATCGCCCGTGCCTCCCCCCCCCCCCCCAGCTGCTTATCCCGTGGCCTGCCTGCGCCATGTCTCCCTTCGCCTGACCAACCGACACCCCCCATTTTTTCTAATGCCACTTTTTCAAAATAGACTCGCCTAGGTCAAAAACTGACTTCTGCGCATGGGTCATGAAGTTTCAATCGCACTGTATGTGCGCGACCACACGTGGTATTTTGTGGAAGAGCCACACTCAAGGGGCCAAAGAGCCGCATGTGGCTCTCGAGCTGCGGTTTGCAGACCACTGGCCTAGATAACTGGTTCTCAACCTTGGCTGCACATTAGAATCACCTGGGAATCTTTTTAAAATCCTGATTTCTGGGCCTCATTCTTCTCCTAAGATCAGTATTGTAATCCAAATCAATTAAAGGAAATTGGTAGAGATAAGGTGGAAAACAAAAGCAGGTTTTCATGCAACATGTGCTATAGGTTAAGCAATGGACAGTGGGCTTCGAGGGACAGAATGTACCACTGGGTATGTGCTAAGCTTATTACAGAGAGAGCGTGCAGCCTCCACCAGGGTTACAGTCAACAGTTATTAAATCTATTTCCTACTTAAGTTTCCAAAGGTTCATCACAGACCTCCTTCCAGAAGTAACCTGATTCTTCCACTGTGAAAGTATGGTGAGACTTGCAAAGCTGCTCTCAGTATAATAGCAGTACACTCTTTTCATTGCTATCCTTTTCTCAAGGCCCGGGCATTTTCCCCAGCTGGTACTTATTTAGCTCTTGAGAAATCAAATCCTGTCCTGGCTCTGTGTATATCACCCTACTGCTTTAGTGTTTTATTATTATTATTATTATTTAATATTTATAGCTGTGACATCATAATCATTGTGTGCCCATTGCAAACTTCCTTACCCTCATTTTGACAGTCTGTAGCCACAGGGCTACAAATGCCCTGTGAAAAAAGAAGATGCAGCTTTCAGAGACCTTCCGTGAGATTCTATTAGCTAGTTTCTAATTAGCATGTTTTCTATGCAGTCTTTGATAGTCTCATTCTTGCTTTCCCATTTCTTGCAGCATGTATTCTTGTTGTTGTTGTTGTTGTTATTTTGCCTCTCTTAAGAACACACCATCAAATTTCACTTCATGAAATTACATCTGAAAATAAATCAATCATTTTTCAGTAATTAAGTGTGGCTATTTCATTGCTGTTTTACTATCTGGTAAAATCTCAGAATTTCCTTAAACATTATACCAGAATGTAATCCAGGAGAAGTATTATCACAGATATTTAAAGGTTTGTGGTAAATTTAATGAGTGCTCATGATAATTTGGGTGATGCCTTATTAGAATTCCCTGTAGTAAAATTAAGCCCTACCATCCTGCTTTTAATTAAGGGGAATGTGGGCCTTTATTAAAAGCCCCAGGATCAAAAGTATAAAAGTGAATGTCTAAATTAGTGCCAAATCAAAGAGCAAAAATACTGTCAGCATTTGTCTAAAATTCTGAACTATAACCACTTTATGAAAATTTTAAGACAGCAAGGCCCAAACAGATAGAGATTACTATTATGTAAATTATAAATTCACACACACACCCATGTGCACACACATATGCAGACATACACACATCTGCAGCAGATGGGACTTTGCCTTGAAATCGATATACAGATACCTTATCATCAAGTCTTGCATGTAATCAACACCTTCTCCACCCACCCCTCCCTATTTATTTCATCTGCTACACAAATCCATAGAAATCCAAGCCACTATCAGTATTCTCAACTCAATTCGTTTTTCTTCCATCTAGTATTTCCTTTAATGCTGGAATTCCTGGCCTGTCCCCACCATAACACCTAGGACTACTTTTGCCTACATTTGAATCCCAAGGATATATAACCTGCCACAGAGAGTGCTGGGCAGCAGTAGCCCCACCTATCTTTAAGTCCAGGCATGAAATCAGCCTGAAAGCTGGTTCCCTCTCCATCCTTGCACAAGAAATATATGTTTGAAACAGCTACAGATGTGTCCTATCTTGCATTTACTGGGTTTCCAGTGCCTACCAATGTATTATGCATAGAATTCATCTGTTGGTGAAATAAGCAAAATGATAAAATTTCTCAATATCATTTAATTTTTATTGAGATAAATGTGATTTTATGAAATAATACATGTGGTTTTATGAAGTAATATAGAGAGCTCTTTCCTGGTGCTTGTCATCTGTACATTCTTTTCACTGAAATGTTTGCTCATGTATTTTGTCATTTTCTAACTAAGTTGTTCGTTTTTGTTTTTACTGTTGAGTTTTTAGACTTCTTTATATAGTCTATAATCTAGATTGTATCGTTTGTCAAATATGTTGCCTGTATTTAGGATATTCACATGTCATCCTCTTTGCATATGTCCTTTCACAGAGCAACAGTTTTTAATTTCTTGACATCATTTTAACAATACCTCAGTGAGGAAAGAGGGAAAACATTGGGGTTTGTTATTTAAAGACCATTATCAAGATGTAAGTTAAACTTCAAAGTCCACAGAAATGGTACTCCCATATCTAGTTCATTATATGGATAACAATAGCTGGGGGCCAAATGAGGCCATGTTGTAATATATGGTTCACTTATTCATTTAATAAACAATGACTGAGTGAATCTTATGTGTTAGGCCCTATGCTGATGATGTAAGTCACAAGAAGGTGTAACTAATACTAACATAAGAACTTTGAAGTAATAGAATTTGTACAATAAGACCATTTAACAGTGAGCCCAAAATTCCTCTTAGGAAATAATGCCTCAGTTGAGAGCCAAAGAATGAGTAGGAGTTAACAGTGTAAGGAGTGGAGCAGAGGTGAGGCAGTGAGGGTGGGAGTTGGGGGGTATATTGTACTCAAAGGAGGTGTTGCAAGTGTAGTGACCTCACAATGGGAGGGAGCATGGAGGGCTGAGGAATAAAGAGAAGGGCAGCTGGTGGGTGTGGAGAGTGAGAAGAGTGATGCAACATGGGGCTGGACTTTGATCTCTATTCCAAGAACTAGTCAAAGGCTTGATAAGTTTTATGAGGGAGAAGTGAGCAGTGACATAAAACTTGCCTTGTGAAAAACATACCCCAAATGCTGTGTAGAATGAGGAACGGAAGAAGCAAGGAGTGGTTGTAGGCCCATAGTGCATGCAGAGGCTCTGTGGTTGTCTAGATGAATGCTAAGGGTGGTTTGAACTGAGATGCTTTTGATATGCTCTCAATATTTTCAGAGAATTCATAGTCAATCTCATACAGAGAGATTGAAGATGAAATTCTGGTTGCATTTTGTAGAATTAGGTATTCATAGAACTGGTGGACCACTGCAAGAGTGTTTTCATTTTTGGGAAAGGCCAGGACAACTATTTACCTGCCTTTGGGGCTGACTCTAGAGGCCTCAATGCTTTGCCTTGCCACTAATTGTTGAGGGGACACTCTATTCCAGTCACTTTTGTGACACTCTTCTTCAATCATACCTAAACCATTCTGAAGATCTACAGCCCCAAACCCACATGCCCTCAGTAGCTTTCTTAAGTCCTAAAAAAGTCAGTATGTTAGAAAAAAGGACCAAAGGTCAGGAAAACTAAGGGAGAAAGAGAAATGGAAGGGTGAGTGGGAAATATAAACAGAATCTGTGATAAGAAAGAATGAGGAATAAGGTGCTCATAGCAAGGGATGACATCCATTATTAGTTGGCATTTCCTCACAGACAGAGACTCACACGTGTATAACTTCCTTTCTCCAGCCACGTTGATGGAAAGACTTGTAATTTTGTGGAAGAAGAGTGTGGTAACCCAAGAGCCACATTGGAGCCCCCTAAGAAGGAGTCTTGGGAGCTGGAAAGGGTCCATGATGAAAAGCAGCAATTATGTTCCAGAAGCCACTGGAGGGCTCAAGTAGGAGGGCTTAACATGAACCAAAGTTGAGATTTTACTCTAAATTCACAGTTAGGTTTCCAAGTCTTGTTTATACTTTTCAAATCATAGTTTGCTTTATTTGATTTTTTAATAATAAGGAGCTTAAAGAGAAAAAATACTTTTAAAGATTTTGAATGGCAAATTAATTTAGCAAAACATTTTTTAATAATCTAAGTATAAATGATTCAAGAGCATATAGACTAAATTTCTCAAAATACCAAGCACAATAAAAAAACAAATTTACTTTGGATATATATGAATAAATATGTATTCAAGAGGCCAATTCCATTCCAGTGGTTTAGGCTGCTATATGTACTTCCTTGCAGGTTCAGAAGGAATCTTTTTCGATACTGTTGACCTTTAGGAAATCGGCCTTTTTTTTTCTTCTCTCCCTTTGGCCTCAATATTCACATTCTAATTCTAGCATATGGGAAAGATTGGCAGAGCTGATAGTCTGGGCTTTGGGGCAGAAGGGGCAGCTGTCATCAAGAGAAAAAAGCTGCAATGCTCCAAAGGCATTTTAGAAGCTATTGCGACTGTGAATGTCTATCTCAGGCAGTGTCGATGCAGACTTGCCTTGATGAATATAATTCCCTTTTCATGCCTGAAAAATTCAGGAAGATGCTTACTTTCTACCTCAGATAATCTCTACACATTTCCTTTTTCTATTCTATTGAAGGCAGCTCTTATTGGAAACTGTGTCCTGAAAGGCATCCACAGACCAGTGTTGGGCCCTGAAAGGCATCCACAGACCAGTGCTAGTCAAGTGGTTATATTATTAGCTAGTACATCTGAAACTACAGTGGGACAAGGTTCTCTCTCTAGTGTTATTAAATGAAAGGAAGAGAAAAATACCTGAAGATAGGAAAATCACAGCAAAAAGTATGAACCAATTATATTTCTATCCATTGCACTCATTTCCTTGAGATAGTATTAGATTTATAAATGATTTTATTGTTTGAACTCAGAATGTTTTTCTCACAATA
Organism: Myotis myotis; assembly: GCF_014108235.1. Lineage (NCBI taxonomy): Eukaryota > Metazoa > Chordata > Mammalia > Chiroptera > Vespertilionidae > Myotis > Myotis myotis. Next base: position 54,794,476 of record NW_023416368.1, read on the forward strand.
CTGTTGTACCTTAGGAATCCTAGTCCATTTTGTATAAAGTCATCTAATTTGGGGGAATCTTTTGAATCTTTTGATAGGATCCTCTGTTTCTTGGTTATTCCCAAATTTTCTAAAATGTAGTTGTGTTGTGTTGCCTAAAGAGAGAGAAGAAAATTTCCTAAGGGAGAATTTACCAATATGGGAGAACTCTCCTACGATCAAGTATCCAGAGAGTTGCTGCTGTCATACAGTTAGAAACTACTCTTAAGAGCTTAAGAAAAATCATGGCCCAGATAAAGTGAAGTTGAATGCCAATGCTATGGAACAGACAGTAATCAGGGGATCGAGAGGCTCAGGGAAGTAGATATGCTAAGGAAGCCTGGAAAACCTGCCTAATGACTATGTTATAAGGGAAGTCCAAGAGGACATTCCATTTATCAAAACAGTAAAGAACGCTTTGGCAAGAGGCATCAACATCATAGAGGAACTCTGTGGTGTCGATGCTTCATAGGCCACGAGTTCCCTAGACAAAACTGAGTTTCCCAAAGCAGAAGGTAATGACAGGATCCTGAAATAATATAGCTAATTATTAAATGTGAAAATACAGTTGGGTACACTTACTCTAATGAGATGTGAGGCTGCACTGGTAGCTGATGTGCAGAGAGTTCAGGAGATGGTTAATAGAATATGGCATCTCTTGGGGCAAGATACATGGGAAACCAGCAAAGGTATTGCTCAATCTACACAATTAAAATAAATCAATAATAGATTATCAATAGGCTAGGTAACTTCCCCAATAAAAGGTCAAAATCCCTACCCTTTTTGTTGATCTGAAGATAGGAAAGATAGCCAGTTTACCAATACATAACTCATCACGGGACAGACTAGATCTCCAGAAGAAAGGATACAGCAAGATCATGACAAGTGTATATGGAAATAATTCTCCTAGGACTTCCACAAAGAAATTTATGGACATTTACTTAATAACTATAAACTGAGAATAGGGGAAATACCCAAACATTTTGAGGAATTTTGGATACAGAGTACATAGGAAATAATAAAGTCCTGGCTCAGGTTTGGCTTAAGGAGTCTAAAGATCCACACACTGCTTATTCCCCAGTCCCTAAAAATATAAGTAATAGGAAGAAACTCCACACTGGTGACTAAGTCTAAGCCTGTGGGGTAAGAGCAACCATATTGAAGAACACCAAGTACAAGCTTCAGAAACAGTCTCTGGTCCCCATCTTTCCTTCCTGGGATTGAATTTCTCACTCCCTCAACAATGCAAAGCTAAATTCCCATCTCCTCAATAAGGGGGCCATTCCTTCCCAGGGAAGCCTGGGTCAAATGGTAGATGAGAAGAATATAAAGGTAGACTCCTTTGCCCAATTTTTGACAACTCTGCTATCAACACTCCTAGCTACAGAGCACCCACAGATTGGCTGAGGTGTTTGTGGTGCTCACCTTCTCTCTCTATCCAGTCTGGCTTCTTTTACCATCCCACAGTGGGGTAATGCCCATGGTACTCCCCAATAAACTTTCAAATTAAATCTCAGTCCTTTCAGAGTCCACTTCCCAGTGACCTGACCAACAACATTATCCTTTCCCTTTTCAATAAAAGAATTGTGAAACTTTCTCAGCAAAATAAACTCATTGGTTTATTTTGGTCAACTCATCCAAAGTGTTAGGTATATTAAGTGAACATTTGTGGCTTTCTTAATGTGCAAATAACCTGGATTGGGTAAAATGTAAATTAGAAAAAAAGTTGATTCTTTTGTTTGGGATCAGCCTAGCATTCCTATCAGAAGTTAACATCAAAGGATTCCAGGTAGAGAGGTGGTTATTTCTTTGGGGAGTTGTCTGCCTGCCTTCCATTGTTAGGAATTCAAACTTGCCTCGAGCCACACCACCGAGTAGAAAGGAGCCTCTTTTTCTCTTGGGTCATTGCATGAAAAATGGTGAGAACCTTTGTTGAAATCCTCTGGACATGAAATGAATAGGTTTTTTTCCCTCTTCTCTACAGTAATTAAATTATTGTTTTTAATAATAGTAAATCAGGAACAATTTCACCTCTCATTTTGATATTTTAAAATTAACTTCAATTAAAAATTTTTGGGTTCAGACTAGCTTCTATCCATTGCTTTTAGAAGACTTTATAGCCATTACAACCTAAGGATATAAAAACCAAAATAACTGAGAAAGGTACTAATGCCTGCCAAGTATCTATTATGTGTCTGCCATTATGGTTGGCAGATTCATATGCATTATTTCATTTAATCTACATAATCATCATATATTTTAATTATTCTCCCCATTATATAACAAGTAAGGGCGGGGGGATGACTTGGCTAAAGTCAGACAGCTCATCAATTGAATAATCAAGGTTAGAACCCAGGTCCTAAATCCAATATCAAAGGTCTTTCTACAGCTAATTTGATTGTGTGTTTTGTGACTAAAACCCATTTCCTACTCATGACATTTTTTAAGGTCTTAAAAATTGTATTATGCTTACCAGAGGTATTGTGATTTTATGGAGTTAGGCTCTATTGACATTTTTATTTCATTTGTCCAAAAAATCATACAGAAATTAGTGGAATGTTTGATAGGAGAAATTCCATTGTTTGCCTCTGAAAGCTGTAGACTATATCATTATCTTTTTTAATTGTTTGGTCTGAACTTTTGGAACAACTTTTCAATTGTGCAAAATAAGAATTCTGTATTTAAAATATAATTAGCTGTGGCTCCTATGTGTATGTATGCGTGAGTCTGCTCTTGTTTGTGTATGTAATTTACATGACATATTATATTGCCTCCTGGAAGGGAATTAATAGACTATTAGAATGGTTTAGAAATAATCAATGTAATTGAGAAGTGACCCTCTGCCTATTTCATCAGTGGTTTTAAAGGACACCAGGATGATGGGGGCAAAGCCATGGTTTTCCTAAATGAGTATGAAATCAATGACAATGATTCTCTCAGACAATGATTGTGCAGGAGAAAGGGTAGCACTCTTTCTCTTGTGGTGGTTCTCTAAATGTTTGATACAGATGACCCCAGCGCTGACTGAATGGTAATCAAAGGAATAACTTCAGGAAATAAATCCTTCGACTTGACCATTTTAGTTAAAAGACACCTTTCTGAGAGAGCTAGGAGAGTATTATAGGAATAGCCTTTAGGGGCTCTAATTTTAATAAAGTAAATAGCTGGGAGAAGAAAATGTATTTATCTTGATTCCACAAAGTATTTATGAATAATTGTATGTGTTGCCTTAAATCAAAAGCAGAATTTTGTCAGCAACAAACATCTCAGTTTTCTTTCCCCTCTGGAGAAGAAAACCAGGAACCACAATGTATCATTCATGTCAGCATATCCAGAGCAACTTTCCTTGGTTCTAGGTCTGGAGAAATGATTCAGGGTGCATTAGATTATTATCCATCAAGGAGCATTTTCTGATTGTTGTTACTAATACTTCATTTTAATATTTTGGTCAGTGTATTACTATGTGGTAAAACTCCAGGCTACCCAATGTAGTCTATTTTGACACTGCCTTGAGAGGGTGACACAAGAACCCTATTCAGTCCTCTAACAAATGACTAATTTTATGTAACACTGCAGTTGTTCTGTAAGTGAAAAAGCTTTGGTTTAGTTACTAAAGCAAACACTGCATATTCTGTCCAATGAAAGCTCTGATGTCGTGCAGTTAAACTATTAGAGTGATAAGAATTAATTATTGTGTGTTTACATTACAACTTTCTAAACTGCTCTGTTTCATTCAATATCTTGAACATTTAATATGACTAATCGCTTCTTGCTCTGGTAATGAGCATGTTCTTTGATAAATTGTTTGAGTGTTCAGGAATATAAATTGAAAATACTTCAATTCTTGTGTAGAGCACACAAGTTGATAAAGAGAACCTCACTATTACATGCCACACAGGTTCTTCAACATTATTTACTTCCAGAAAGATTGTTGAAAATTAACATAGGCTTTGGAAAGTTAACCTCCTCTCATTGCAAGATTAAAAAAACAAAACACACAACTATAAACATTTGAGCAATCACAGAACAGGTGAAAAAAAATCATGATGGTCTACTTTACACACACACACACATACACACACACACAGCCATTAAATAATTAGAATTTTCTGAAACATTTGTAAAGGCTAAAGGAAGATGTTGAAATAACTATAGATGATGGTAGTGGTGGGGGAGATAAAGCAATACCACCACTTATCTTTATCAGTAATGTCACCCATTATTTAAGTCACAGAGATATGTAGATATATCTTTATCAATTGGCTTTGGTTTATTTGTAGACAGATGTTATTATTTATGTTGAACCCAGCACATCGCACATTCATAAAGCCAGATGGATGACACTGCTTACAGGGAATTCAGTGCTTGTCTATAAAGGCCAGATGGGTGCCGCTCACAAAAAGGTTTATGTTGGCCAGCTATGGCTTCACTCCAAAGAGTAATGAAATATTCTCAATTCTCCAAATAATTTCTGTACTCTTTTTCGCCTATTGTAATTGTCTGCAGAACTTTTCAGGACTGCGACTTACCATTGATATAATCATATACATTCTATGTCTAAAGACACTTGCTCTTTTGATCGTACATAAAAAAAGGTAAGGCACTTAGTAACCACTGGAGCCAAAGAAAATAAACCAGTCAGATGGTAAGCAGATTTAATGCTGGAGTTTTCTTTCATTTATACATGGTTTTGAGTCTATAGATAAAGCTAAAATTATGTCCAAATGTACAAGAGATCTTTTTGATGGAAAATACCCCAAATCCATTCATTTCACCTGTATTAACACACAAGATTCCAAAACCTTGTGGTGAGTGAAAATCAAGCCAAAGCTGGATGGAGACTAAATTGATATTCCATCTCTATGTGGTTTCCTCATAAAACATTTATGTTTGCAACTTGTTCTCTTTGATGACGTGGTGACAAAATTTGTTATGCTTGCTTTCTTAAAATTTCAGTCTCATAGTTTGCTGTGGTATAATATTATGATTACTTAAAAATCCTACTTTCACAACAGACTTTAAATTCAAAAGAGAACCATCTCAAGGCTTTGTAAATATTCAGATTTCTGAATATGACAATAACAAATTATTTTCCCCACTGAACTTTTTATATTCTAAGACCCATGACTTTCTTAGGTTGTTTCACATTCTCTTTCACTTCTGCCTCTAGAAGTAGGAATTCCCTCTCATTTGAGGACTATTTTTTCACAGGGAAACACAATATGTAACACCTCATGATTTGTACTGTGTACATGGTGACAAGTAGAAGATAATAGATCTTAGCTGTGCAAATGAGATCAGTAAGCTTCCAGCTTGCATTACGTCCAACTCAAATTCTTAATGGTTACAAACTAATGCTGAAAATATTGATCTTAAGTTTGCATTCTAAGATCTTACCATGTTGCCTAACCCAATACACTTGTACACGATAAAGCTTTTAAGGCTTTGGAGATATATGGATATTTAATGTGACTGAGCAGAGGAAAGAACCATCTCTATTTAGGAGAGGGGAAGCACAAATCTCTCCCCATGATTGAAGTCGTTCTTTATTTCCTTCAAATTTCTCCAGATGCTCTCGCCAAGCGCCACCAACATGGTGTTCAGGCGCTTCGTGGAGGTTGGCCAGGTGGCCTATCTCTCCTTCGGGCCTCATGCCGGGAAGCTGGTTGCGATCGTAGATGTTATTGATCAGAACAGGACTTTGGTTGATGGACCTTGCACTCAAGTAAGGAGACAGGCTATGCCTTTCAAATGCATGCAGCTCACTGACTTCATCCTTAAGTTCCCACACAGTGCCCTCCAGAAGTATGTTTGACAAGCCTGGGAGAAGGCAGACATCAATACAAAATGGGCAGCCACAAGATGGGCCAAGAAGATTGAAGGCAGAGAAAAGAAAGCCAGATGACAGATTTTGATCGTTACAAAGTAATGAAGGCAAAGAAAATGAGAAACCGAATAATCAAACTTGAAGTTAGGAAGCTTCAAAAGGCAGCTCTCCTGAAAGCTTCTCCCCAAAAAGCACCTGCTGCTAAAGGTGCCGCTGTAGCTGCACCAGCTGCTGCAAAGGTTCCAGCAAAAAAGGTGACCGCTGCAGGCAAGAAGGCTCCAGCCCAGAAGGTTCCCACCCAGAAACCTGCAGGCCAGAAGGCAGCACCTCCAGAAGCTCAAAAGGGTCCGAAAGCCCCAGCCCAGAAAGCACCTGCTGCTCCCAAGGCATCTGGCAAGAAAGCATGAGAACACGAGGGGCTACTATAAACGTATAATAAAGGTTCTTTTTAACACACACACACACACATTTATCCAGATATTTCTTTCTCTATTTTTAGTATATGTACTATTATATTAGTGTGAACATTTAAAACTGTGAAAAAAATGATCGGAGAGAAATTACAATTGAACAGGAGAGAAGAATAATGGATAATTAAAAGATCTGAGGCTGTCTAATAGTCAAAGCCAAGTTATCAATGTTCCTTTCAAGAAAATATTGATATATTGGGGTGACATTAGTTAATAAAATTATATAGGTTTCAAGTATACAATTTTATGATACATCATCTGTATATTATATTGTGTGCTCACCACCCAGAGTCAAGTCTTCTGTCACCATTTACCCTCTTTTGCCTTCCCCTCTTCTACCTTTCTCTCTTCTACCTTCCCCTCTTCTACAGATCACCATACTGTTATCTGTATCTATGAGGTTGTTGTTGCTGTTTGCTTAATCCCTTCATCTTTTTCACCCAGCCCCTAAATCCCTCCCCACTGACAACTGTCAGTCTGTTCTCTGTATCTATGAGTCTGTTTCTATTTATTAGTTTATTTTGTTCTTCGATTCCACATATCAGTGAAATCATATGGTATTTCTCTGACTGGCTTATTTCACTTAGCATAACATTCTCCAGGTCCATCTATGTTGCTGCAAAAAGTAAGATTTCTGTATTTTTACGGCCAAGTAGTATTTCACAGCTTTTTTTTTTTTAATTTTATTTATTTATTTATATTTTTTTGCTTAATAACTTCATCTTTTTAACCTAGCCCCACAACCCCACGCCCCTCTGACAGCTGTAAATATGTTCTCTATCTATGAGTCTGTTTCTATTTTTTTGTAAGTTTATTTTTTTTTTCATTAGATTCCACATATGACTGAAATCATATGATACTTGTCTTTCTCTGACTGGCTTATTACATATAGCATAATAGGTCCATCCTTGCTCTAGCAAAGGGTAAGATTTTCTTTTTTATGATTGAGTAGTATTCTCTTGTATAAATGCACCACAACTTTTTTATCCACTCATCTACTGATGGACACTAGGGCTGTTTCCAAATCTTGGCTTTTGTAAATAATGCTGCAATGAACATAGAGGTGCATATATTCTTTCGAATCCAGATATTTCAATATAGCTTCTCTTCACACAAAGTTTGAGAAACAATGAACGAACAACAAATGGAAAATTCCTTCAAGTTTTAGGTGTCAGGGACAAGGGTTCAGCATGGATGTTACTTAGATTGTTCATTGAGAAGGCTCAGAGCAAAAAGAGCAGTTCTGTATAATCCATCCACACTGCTTAGGGGCCAGCAAGCCAAAGAGATGGATAGACAACTATGTTACCACATCTGGCTCTTCTGGTTTTCAAAGTAGTAGGATTTCTTTGCAGTTTAAAATACATCATTATGGTTTTGTCGAAGAGTGAACATGGCTCCACTGTCCCCCCCCACCCCCAATCATGAAGCAGCATCTATGGCTCTAGCAGTAGTTACCTCAGTAGTCTTGGCCCACTGAGAGAGGGTCTAAAGTGAAGGACTTGGGTGGGCATTGCCATGTGGTCAAAACAGTTTATCTTAGTGCACTTAGGATAATATATGAAAGTGGGACAAGATCTCTGAGATGTTTGCAAATCTGATCTCCTTAAAGATCTGTTACAATTAGAAATAAAGCATTGTACAATATTAGAAATTGCCATGGCCCATTATTATGGTGTTTCTCCCCAAAATAAAAAGAGTTAGCTTTATACATTAAACAGTATGTCTTTTAAAGGTTTATAAAGTATTGTTATTAATTGCATAACTATATGTAGTTATTACAATCCAGTTGCTTTAGGAAATTTTATAATGAATAGTATGTTCTTAATTGGACTGATAACATTTTCCCTGCCACATTTAATACTAACTTTAGTGACTGCACTATTTCTAAAACTTACAACAGATTTGGATGCACTGGAAAAGGTTCAGAAGCATATAAATATGGAGGTTAGAAATGAAGTCCAGGAGGAATTGTAATTAGTATTTTGGTTTGTTTCTTAGCTAGAAGAAGATAAGCTGTAATTATATTGATATTTATTATTCAAATATCTGAATAAAATGATACTATTTGGAAACAATAAGAATATTTTGTCTGTAATAATCTGAATATTTAGGCCCCAACACAGGCTTCTAAAAGATGATTCTAAACTCCAAGAACTATAGAGATAATTATTGCAAAAGAAAAATTAAAATTGGCACTTGATTTTTCTTGCTTGATTTGTATGGGTTTCTATTTCTCTAAACTGTACATAAACAAGGAAAAGCCAATATTATAATTTTTGTCAATTATTATTTAATCTTTACTAGATTTTAATCACACAGAACAAAAGTGACCAACTTTAAGGACTTACAATTGGTTCCAAAAGCATTACACATTTACAAATTTTTCTAAATGTTCTAATGTTCTAAATAATTAGAAATAATTGCTAGTTTGATATTGTGACTGAAGCAGATGTATAACATTGATAGTAACACCAAAAGAATGTTTTAATTTATTAGAATGCTATGGCATCTTCAAGGTTGGTACCTAAATGTAAGCTAAAGCAGTGATCTATGAATTAGTTTCTATATTCAAAGGTAGAGTTGCTATGGATATTTAAATAGGATTTGACTGAAAAAGAAAGTTCTCTGGCTAAATCAAAGCATTACAACATTTTAGTAAAGTTTAGATTTTATTTTACTTTCCAACCTTGAAAATGAATTTCCCCAAGCATGAAAGGCAAAAGATGAGAAGGCTGGGAAGAAGGTAGTTTCTGTACAGTGAAGCACTGATTTCTATGTAATTGCCACCATTCCACTTCAGTCTTTATTTCCAAAGTCTAATCAGGATTTCTTTTGTGGTCATCTACAACTAAAAATGTCGAACTGATAACAAAGAACCATTAAGTTGTTCTAATAATTGGATGGCAGACAATTCATTTTGGCTCAAGAGACTGGAGGTGAACCTGACAAAGAAACCGAGGCAATTCCTTTTCAATTCTAAGATCTCTCAAGACTGAAATTGATTGAGAAGTCCTGGACGTAGAAATGATCCCTCATTCTCTGACCAAATCTGGTCTAGATCATCTTAACCAGAGATACAGAGTGGGGATAAGAAAAGATCTAAGATAAATAACTACAGCATTTATCTCTTTCATCTTTGGTTATACTTAGACTGAGTTCTGATCAAATTAAAGTTGATGCTACCTTTTGTACAACTCCTTCCTCAAGGGAAGCTCCTTAGTAAGCAGGGTGTGGAGAAAGACAATACAAGCTATGACATACTTGTATTGGAGGTTCCCTGGCCATATACCAACTTTCTATCATGTGTGCACCATTTCTTATTAGTTTCAGTATCTAATGCTTTTCTTTCGGCTGAAAATGAGTACTTTGCTGGTGATTGAATAGAATGTGTAAATCAAATCTTTAAATTGATAGGAAAAAATATGACAGATAAGAACAGAGAAAATTAGAGGAGTGGGTAGTGTTAGTTATTGGGGAATCAAAATACAAAGAGATGACTTTGAGTCATGACAGATGCAGGTTCCCCTCTATAATACTCATTATATACTAGAGGCATGATACACGAAATTCATGCGGGGGCCGGGGGAGGTCCTTCAGCCAGGCCTGCACCCTCTCGCAATCTGGGATCCCTCTCTCCTAACAGCCCAACTGCTTGCTCCTTACCGCTTGGGCTGGCCACTCCTTAGCACTGCTGCAGAGGTGGGAGAGGCTCCTGCCACCGCCATCAAAGCTGAGCTCGCCAGCCATGAGCCTGGCTTCTGGCTGAGCAGTGCTCTCCCTGTGGGAGCGCACTGACTACCAGGGGGCAGCTCCTGCATTGAGCGCCTGCCCCCTGGTGGTCAGTGCGTATTTTAGTGACTGGTATTTCCACTGTTTGGTTGATTTTCAAATTAGGGTTTTATAATATAGGACTAGAAGCCCGGTGCACAAAAATTTGTGCACTCGGGGGGTGGGGGGGCCTTCAGCCCAGCCAGTGCCCTCTCGCAGTCTGGAACCCCTCAGGGGATGACCACCTGCTGGCTTAGGCCCGCTCCCCGGGGTATTGGGCCTAAGATGGCAATCAGACATCCCTCTGGCAGCCCGGCAGCCCTCAGGGGATGTCTACTTGCCAGCGGGGAGTAGGCCTAAACTGCAGTCAGACATCCTTAGTGCTGCTGAGGAGGCAGGAGAGGCTCCCACCACCACCGCTGTACTGGCAGCCATCAGCCTGGCTTGTGGCTGAGCAGAGCTCCTCCCATGTGAGAGCGCCCTGACCACCAGAGGGCAGCTCCTGCATTGAGCATCTGCCCCCTGGTGGTCAGTGTGTGTCATAGTGACCAGTCATTGCCAGTCTTTCTGCTGTTAGGGTCAGTTTGCATATTACCCTTTTACTATATAGGATAGAGGCCTGGTGCACGGGTGGGAGCCCGCTGGTTTGCCCTGAAGGGTGTCCCGGATCAGGGTGGGGGTCCTGCTTGGGTGCCTGGCCAGCCTGGATGAGGGGATGATGGCTGTTTGCAGCTGGTCACACCCCTTTCAGGGTGGGGGTCCCCACTGGGGTGCCTGGCCAGTCTGGATGAGGGGCTGAGGGCCGTTTTCAGGCTGGCGGGTGACTGAAGCTCTCAGCCTCTTTTTTTCTTTTCTTTTTTTTTATTCTGGGATTTATTTACCCTCTATGGCTGTCACTGGAGCTGAGAGCTGGCTCCAGCTCTGAGGCTGTGGCTGGCTGAAAGCAGGTTTGTTTAGATTCTATAATTGAAACTCTGTTGCCATCACTGGCGCTCTAAGCTCTGAGCCCACTGGTGGCTGAAAGCAGGTTTCTGGGGATTGTTTAGCTTCTATAATTGCAACATTGTTTCTTAGACTGCAGCTCAAAGGCCGGCAGCGGCAGGCAGGGAACCTTGGCTTCCTCCGTCACTGGAGCAAGCAAGCCTCCTGTTCGCTTCAGCTGCCTGGCTGCCAGCTGCCATCTTGGTTGGCAGTTAATTTGCATATCTCTCTGATTAGCCAATGGGAAGGGTAGCAAAGTTATGGTTAATTATCATGTTTCTCTATTATTAGATAGGATGGCCTTAGAAAACATTAGTGGCTCCCAATTGTATGCTACCAAGTGAAATGAGACTATAGTCAAGAGGAATCTTGGATTGTAAAACCACGCCCAAAGATACACAATATGAGTAAAATTGATCTAAATTTTTAATACATTCTCACCAGAGATCCTTTTAAAAGAATGACAGTTTTATAAAACTAGTTAAAATTCCCATGGAAGAACTAGAAATGATCACATTTTCTTTGATAGACTTATGCAAATTACAAGTAAACCAATACATCTAGGAAAAAAAAATTCATAAATCTGGGTCTTAGATCTGTAGCTTTCTTTTTCCGTGGTTTTCTAAAAGATGGAATCTGTCACAAAGTTTACATGCTCAGGCTTTATTAATAAGTGCAATCCTAGAGTAGAAGGTCTGAGGCAAAAAGGACAGTGAGGCAGGGAATGAGGGATGATCTGTAGACACAAAAATTATATAACCAAGCTGGCCATAACTACATAAGAAACACAGCTGATGACTTGGTTCACAGTGTTTTCCAAACAGGTCTACCTCAGAGCAAACCTCTAGGGCAAGGTCCTGCAGACATTTTCTGTAAAGGGCCAAACAGTAAATATTTTAGACTTTGTAGGGCATAGGGTCTCTGTCACAATTACTAAACTCTGGTGTAGCATGAAAGTTGTCATAGATATAAGTAAATGAATGGGCATAGCTATGTTCTAATAAAACTTCACTTACAAGATTAGGAAGCAGACCAAACTGGCTCTTTGGCTGTAGTTTGACAATCCCTGTTTCAGAGGGAAAAGGGAGAGAAATTTACTTGCTCACTCTTTCCTGTCTTCCTTCTATTATTGGTTAAAGTTCTCACTATTTGAAGCATTCATACTTCTAGATTTTTGTCACTTGCCCCTCCAGATAATTCCTGAGGAGTCAGATTCTACACACACCAGTGTGGTGTATCATTTGGGCTTGCAAATGTTGGGGGAGTTATTACTTTTATAGCTCCATTCTGTTTGTACCTGGTTCCAAGAACCACTGTGGCTACCACCATAGTAGCAGAGGCTAAGATGGTGGGGATAAAGGACAATGCTGAAATCTCAGGCTGTCTATTTGGTCAAGCAGCCATGGACTGGGGACTTGTACCCTGGAAGGATTGTTTCAATCTGGGAAACTACCTAAACCAGGGGTGGGCAAACTTTTTGACTCGAGGGCCACAATGGGTTCTTAAACTGGACCGGAGGGCCGGAACAAAAGCATGGATGGAGTGTTTGTGTGAACTAATATAAATTCAAAGTAAACATCATTACATAAAAGGGTACGGTCTTTTTTTTTTTTTAGTTTTATTCATTTTAAACGGGCCGGATCCGGCCCGCGGCTGACCTAAACTGAGTCTGGTAATGTACCCTATTTAAGGAAGAAATAAAACTCTCCATAAAGGATATGTGAGAAGTTCTGATTGAAACATATCACACTTACGAGCTTTGTTTTAAAATTTATTAAATTCCACTCTAAAATGGAAGGATTTTCCTCATTTCTTAATGTTTGAGCCTTAAATAGCTACTGAGAAAATTGGGATACAACCAACATTTGAAAATAATAACCAAGAAGGCATAGTTGTCCTCCCAGGGTGTACTGGGGATGCTATAATCAGCAGAAGAGTTAACTGATGTGTCCACATCAGTGGGCCAAACCCAGGTATTGGTGTCAAAGATTCTAGGTTCAACTACTGGTTTTGTGTCATAGATCAGTATGACCTGAGCCTGTTTCCTTGTTTATAGAATAGAAAATTAATACCCACGGCTGTGAGGATTAAATAGCATGGCAAGTAAACTGACAAACACAATGCCTGGCACACATAGCCATCTAATAAATGGAAACTATTAGCTACTTCGTGTGTGTGCTTGATAAAGCTACTCTCATGCTCAACTTGAGCCTCTTGAGAAGAAGCTTCCTGTGGTTGACTTAGTTGGTCATCATGCCCACTGCTATCATGAACAACTGACTGTAAATATGCATCAGGGCTGACTTCTCTGTGAGCTTCACTTTTTCCATTTGTCAAATGAGCATAATTTATACCTCCCTATAAACTTTTATAGGGACTATAAATGACTTAATAATGTTTGTGAAGTACCCTGTTCAATGTTTCATATATAGTAGGATTAACTCAATGGTAGTTACTATTATTACAGTTATAATTTATAATTCATCTCATATAACAAAATCATTCACTGTTTAGTGTCTGTCTTTTCTCAATAGTTTCTCCTATGTAGATATTAATGAGTCAGGAACAAAATAGCTAAATCTGGGAATTTATTAGTTTTCTGTTTCAATCCTTATTAGAGTTGTCTGATAATATCAGTACCATCATGAGCAATGTACTGTGTAGTGAGCTAAACAGCATTTTGAGACGATACAGGCTCTGACTTCTAGGAGCTTTCACAGGATGATGCTGTGATGGTGGGAAAGGAGAGTAAAAGCCCCCTTGATTTTGAACACCAACTGCCTTCCAAACATTCTATTGGCTTGCTTTACATATAGTTAATCACCAAAACAATCCTATAGGTAGGCACTATTACTAGCATTTCCAGTTTACTGATGTTCAGAGAGTTGATGTAATTCACCCAAATCTACACAGCTATTTTTTGCCAAAGTTGAAACCCCAAGTCGTCCAGCACCAAAGCCCTTGCCTTTTAATCATTCCACACTAAGTTTCTGCATGAGACTAGAAGTCATAAAAATTTCCTGTTCTGCTTGGGCAGTAAACTTGGTTTATGACCTTAGCAAATCATATACATTTTTAAGCTTCAGCCACCCCTAAAATTAGGTGGTTGTATTATCTGAACTTTATTCACTCCAGATCTACAATTCTGTGTATATTTATTAGAAGAAATTAATATAATGATGATGATAAGCGCGTCTGTGGTTGGGAAGGGGTGGAGGTCAGGTATCATTGGAAAGAGGGGATAGACAAGGTATGCCCCCCTTCCTTCCTCTCCCTCCCCTTATACACATGGCCTCAGTAAGCTGACAAGCTTATGCTGTTCAAACAAATTAGATCACATCACTCCAATATCTTTCCATCTCACTCCACGCAAAAGGTCCTTGGAATGGCTTATCACAATTCCTGTTACCCCACCATCTCTCTGCCTCACCTCCAGCTCTGGCCCTTGCTCACTCTACTTCACCATGTTGGCCTCTTGGCTGGTCCTGGAACACACAGGCACACTCTTAGCTCAGACCATGCGACTTGCTGTCCCCCTGTTTGGATATCCTTAAGACTAGGCCACCCAGCTCATTGGGAATCTTTAAGGAAAAAGCTTGCTCCATGGGGCCTTCCTGGACCGCTTGTTTAAAATAAAAAACCCACCCCTCCTTCAGCAATCCCTATACTGCCTCCTGTTTAATTCTCTCTATAGTGCTTATATCAATACATGACACCTATAACCTTTTTGTTTTTATCAAGTGCTTATCTCCTCTTCTATAGAGAGGGGAAAGATTTCACCTTTATTGGTCACATGCTTTCAACAATCCTAGCACATTTTTTAATCAGTGAAAAATCAGCATTTGAAAAGTACATATATATAGGATAAAGCCATATATATAAATCTCACATAAACTAATTTTGCAAAATAATATAACATTTACCTTAATTATTAAAAATATCTAATGAGTATCCAAGTAAATATTAGGCAAAGAATGAAAGACTTTGTAGAAGGATGTCAAAGACAGTGTGGATGGGCATCTACCCATGAACCAGGTCACAGTTCAATTCCAGGACAGGGCACATGTCTGGGTTGTGGGCTCAATCTCCAGTAGGGGGCACGCAAGAGGCAGCCAATCAATGATTCTCACTCATCATTGATGTTTCTTTCTTTCTTCTTTTTTTTTGTTAATCCTCACCTGAGGATATTTTTCCATTGATTTTTAGGGAGAGTGGAAGGGAGAAAGGGAGACAGATAGAAACACTGATGTGAGAGAGACACACGTCAACTGGTTGCCTCCTGCAAGCACCCTAACTAGGGCTGGGGAATCTGCAACAAAGGTATGTGCCCTTGACCGGAATTGAACTCAGGACCCTTCAGTCCTCAGGGGCTGACGCTCTATCCACTGAGCCAAACTGGCTAGGGCAACTGATGTTTCTATCCCTTCCTCTCTGAAATCAATAAAAACATATTTTAAAAAAGAATTATCTGCAGATTTCAGTTTTTCTATCAACAACGCTCAAAACTAATTATAATTTATGTGCAAGCAAATGCTTAAAATCCTGTTTACATATTCAGTGGAAGTTGTATATCATGGCTGTCAAAATCATTAAAACATCCTTAAACTAATTAACATATATTATAGAGTAACTTCATATTGCAAAAAAAAGAGTACGTCATCAAAATTTTTTTGAGTTAAATTGCATGAAAATTATCGTGGTTTGTTGCCAAAACCAGTATTGGGAAACAGATTTGTTATAATTCCTGGTAGAATTTCTTACTATTTTAATAATGGTCCCCAAACTTTATGTACATAGTTTAAGCCTAACAAAAGCAAATCACCTCCTATCTTATTAAAATGCAAATTCTGATTCAGAAGGCCTGGGGCAGGACCTGAGATTCTCCTTAAAAGGTGAAACTGATGCTGGTCTTTAGTCGTTTTAAGTGGAGCCAAATTCCTAGTGCATCTGTCTTCTCCTAATATTTCCATTATGAGGTCTAATGAACTTGAAATAGGAGAGACATTCTCTCCAGAAGCTTCATTGACCAACTGGTGTCATTAGTGCAGGAATGAAACAGATGCTTACTGTTATGGATGCCACTTCAGCTGGAGAAACAAGTGGGAAAGGACTGGGTCACAAGAATTAGGCACCTCTGATGTCTATAAAGAGATATTGTGAGGCAGCTAAACTCTTCTCCACGTGAAGAACTTAGGTCATTGTAGCCTAGCCTCAAACAGACTTAAAAAACAAAACAAAACAAAAACAACTGTAATATTTTAAAGCTGTGTTTTTCTTATTTTCTAATAACACAGCAGAGAAAGGAAGAGAACTGAACATGTTAGTCCCTAAAATATGCAGTGAAATTGAATAAGGGATTGGGGGTAGGAAGAACTACCACAGATATATTGTTTACTAGTAAAATGACAAGCATAGGAATTGCACAGAAAATAACCCAAAGTTGCTTCTTGCCTCTTTTTGTCATTGCTGTCATTCAGCATGGCTCTTAGAACCCTGGGCAGAGAGTATATTCAAGCGGTTCCACACACATAGGGCTCAGTTTTGCAGGTGGTGTGCAGCTCAGGGTGGAGTGACCCATATCCTGGCAGTAATTCTGTTGAATAAACATCTACCACTGGTCACCTCCCTGGAAGGAGTTCTGTTTCAAGTGGGCTTACCAAAGCTTTGCTAGTGGTTAGTGACAGAAACCTATTCTCATCCTGACCCTGCATTGACAGAATTACGAGAGGATAGCAGGGAAGATTTGTCTTCTTGTGCCCAGAAGTCTCCTTTGCTGGCATTCAAAGGGGATAATTAATTCAAATATATCTTCAGGCTACCATGGAACTGACAGTAGTTAAGAAAAGAAGTGGGTGCTTTTTTATTTGTTTGGTTTTTGTTTTTGAATTCATCAGGGAACACTTTAATAAAATTAGCCTGTCTTGTCTTCCTCCTGACTTCTGGTACATGGTTTGAGTCTAACAAAAGCAAGTCCCAGAACAAACCATTATGGTAAAGGGAGTGGTAAGATAAAATCTTCCTGTCCCCTTCTCGGTTGGGTGGCACCAAATTCATCCTCAATTCACTGCATTGTGCAGTCTCAGATTCCTTTATCCAGGCCCAGGGAAGAGAGTGTAATGGTCTCCATTCTCCAAAATAACTAGGGTAACATTCAAACCCTTGGGAGCATCCTCTGGAATAACCTCAGCTTTTCTCATATCCCCAGTTATGAAACCAGCTCCTCTGTCTCAAGGATACCTAAGATCTTAGTTTTATTTGATCCTTTAAGCAACATTGGAAGTCAAGACAAATTAATTCCTCCTATTTTCACTAGCAAAACTCATCCAGTGATTATTGTGATATTATATTTTTCCCCAGTAGAGCCAATCATGGGTCAGTGTTAAACACTGCACAATTTGGTATATTTTTTCAAGTAGTCTTACTTTATTCTCATAACAATATTGTCTTTGTTCTTAACCACTTTCTCCTAAGTATATAGGCTTTGTCTTTGTTAAAATTTCTAAATGTAAAGAACCAGGATTGGAGGATGAGATATGATTTTGATACAATAAAAGATGTTGCCGTTTTTCTACAGAATTTTTCTTCTGAGTTCGGTCAAATAATAATAATAATTAATAATAATACTTATGATGTACCAGGGAAAGGATACTATTTCTCCACATTCCAGATGAGGAAGCTGAGGCAGAAAGGATGGATAGTCCAAGGCCATGTAGCCAAAACAAGTGCTAAAGCTAGGATCTGAACCCAACAACTTACTAGCAGCTTAGTCAATGCTCTTAACCTCCTAGCCATATCTTTTGTCAACAATTAAACAGATTCATGCAGTACAACTGCTAGTCTCTATTAAATTACTTTATTCTTTCTTGAGTCCTATTTGGATGTGTAAGTTCTATGATAAAGTGATAAGGACTCTGGTTCTCCTCCTAATTCTTAATAATTTTATTATGTATCAGTGAAAATAGTTCTGTTTCTTACTTGTTAACAGATTTCATGGCCACGTATAGAAAATCAATAGTAACTGTAAAGAGAACCATAGAAAATTTATTCTGGTATGTTTTAGGATTTGAAAATAGTGAAACAATTCAAATATGGGTAAAATGTAATTTGAAGGCTATAGTTTTACATGTCTTAGGAAGAAATTTCAGTATCAGAAATCATATTTCCCTTTTATAGGCAGGGAGTGGGCATGCAAGCCTCCTAGGACATACGAATATGTTTGCTTAATGACTTACCAGATCTAGCGCCAGCTCTGGTTTATGAGCATGGCCGTGTCTGTTGCTATGTAGATGATGAACTGCAATAAATGTGTTCAAGGACATTAGATCACATCTGCAAAGAGATTCAGAGAATAACTACTGTGTAGTGTGGAAGGGAGTTGGAAACATTTCTGCTTAACAAAAAGCTATAGTTTTGTGGCTGTATTACTTCATCTTTCTGTCCTTTAATCTTTAACTAGTATTTGAAAATTCTTCAATTCCTTTGTCATTAAATTAGCCTTTTGATTTTACTAAAATATATCTTAGTATATAACTGGCTACCACTAGATGACAACTATGTTTGATTTATCTTCATAGACCTGACTTTCTTTCATTTAATTTTCATCAAGGCATATACTGAATGAATGTATTTTACGAAACAGTAGTTGCTGAATTTTCATGTGTGCGTGTATGTGTTATATCTAGGAGCATACTTGTGTTTCAGGGTGAAAACTTGGCATTTTGAGTTTCAGTCAGAATTATTTTTTATGACTTAGTTATAAACCCAAAAAAAAACATGGCCTTATAATGTAAATGCTGACATTACCTTTACATATCCTCAGCTATAAATCAAGGTGCTATAAAACACCATATTTGAAAAGTCAAGCTAGGTAAAATATTAAGTTAATATTTGTTGAGAAAAAAAGAGAAAAGCCAACTGGTTAAACATTTTCCATTTCAGTTCTGAATAGAATACACACCTTTTGGTTATCTTCAGTAACAAAACAAAATGTAAAATGACCATCACATATCAGTGAAATTGATGCGAAAATACTCTTTAAGGAAAAAAAGGATATTTGAGTTAGGGGCTCTTATTTTCCAATCCAAAATCAAATCTCTGCATGCCATCGAGTGCTACTTCCCTGAGGAATTAAATTTCCACCTAGTATGTTTTGTTGGAGATTAAAAAGGTACTCAGTTCTCACCGAGGGCTGTGAACGGCAAAGAGCATGTGGAGTCCAGTGAAATATTATGCCAGCAGAATTCTTATTGAACACTTGATGTCATATGTCATCTGACACTGGCTTTTCCATCAGGTCATTTCAGGATAAGGTATTACTGAAAAAGCAGAACCAACTTAGTGGGTGAACTGCTGACAAGTTTCAGGGGTTTGGCTGGCATTCCAAAGTTTATTTGAGTTAATCTTCATTCTCATTGGTCTGCAGAGCTCAGTGAACACTGGCTTTTCTGCAAACATGTTCACTGCTTCCTGATTGTACTGGTATCAGAAACACCACAAGAAAAGTACTTGAGGGACATATTTTTATAAGAATAATTTTATTAAGGTGAGGAAAAATTTTCTGTTAAAAGGTACAGAGTGTCTGTTTATTGTTAATTTGTAACACATGGCAACTGCAGGTAGTGGTATGTAATTGGTGTGTTGATGACTTGTTCCTGGGTATTATTTGGAATTTATACTTTCTACAGTAAGGTTCCAAAGAATTCCCATTGATTGATTAAAGTACCAACAGATAAAATCAATTCCACAACAGCACCCTGAATCTGTAGAAATTTTAGTTGTATTTTTAAACCTAATAGATGATGACTGAACTGAGAAAGTATTAGGCTAAATAGAAAACACCAAATTTATTGAATCTTAGGGGCTTAGGCTTAAATGACATAATAAATTATATGATGATTCTCACATTCTCATATATTCTATGTCACCATTTACAATGAAAAAAACCTGGATTCTTTTATGAGGGTAAAGTGTATAAAGTTATAAAATTCTGCTTATGCTTTAGTAATGGTTATGTAAAACTCATGTTGTCTTTAGACAACTCTGCCTACGTGTGTCACCCTGCCTATAAGTTTGGTCAAATTATTATTTGTGGTTTTGAAAATAGCTGAGTGGTTAATGGCTGGCAAATAGAAACACACCTACTACTGGGCTTTGTTAGACAGAGTTGAGAACATAGTTTAATACTGGAAGCCCAGATGCAGCCTTTAGCTTCCTCTTAAGGAAATCTCAAACCCAAAAGATTTCCTTCCTCCAGTGGAAAACAGGCGAGTCTGTGGTACCCCTTTTTGCCAGGGGAAAAGGGGGAAGGCAGCAAAGAGAGTTCCCTTTCCACTGATGGCTTGTTGCTGCTGACCTAGGCTACTTGCTCCACTGCTAACCCTGACTTCCTTCTGTATCAAGAAAGGAAATGGAGCAAGGCCCTGAACTGTGATATGTGAAGAAAAATTTAAAGAGTAAGTAAGTAGGAAAAACCTGCTATGAGTGGATACAGGAAGCAAAAGAAGGAAGCAGGACATGCCCATTTCTTCTGAAGATACAATAACACCCTCTGTTCAAATGTGATGCCAAAGATGCCAGCTTTTGTCAATCAGACTGGAGCATGGGAGGGGCTAAAGCTTGAGCAGACATTTCCTTCTCTCTGAGCAGAGAAAGGAATGGCAGGAGTGAAGTGAGAAATGTTCCTGTCCCCAACACCACACTCCCTTCTGACAACAGAACCCTTTGTATAATTTCCACACCCAGGGACTGTCCAGAACTTCCCTGAATACCTCCAGAAGCAGGACATCATATGGAACCCAACCTGCCTCATGACTTCCACCATTACTTTGGTGTTGTCCAGGAAAGAGCAAGTCTAATCACATAACTGATTTCCAGATATTTGTGACATTATTTCTCTCCACACACTCCTCTTCCCCCAACTACCATATCTATCCATGAAATCCAAGTGCACTGTTAAGACAGAACTAGGAAGTATCTTCTGAAAATGTAAGAAGACAAAATCAGTTTCCTCTGAGTACTTGCCCCATCATCATGTTGTGGAGAGGAAGTTCAGGTTAGCGACTGTGGGGAAAATGGTATTGATTGGCAGGGCACCCAGTAGCACTGTGGGACTGTATGGTGCCTCTCCTCCCCTCTCTGCATGTCTCCTTTTGCCTGTTTTCAAAAGTGAAATTCTGCACAGTCGGGAGGGCTGTTGCAGAGTGAAGGCACTTAGAGCAAAGAAAATAAAGAGTCAGATGTCCCAGCAGCTTTCATTGCGTCCTGATTCTCACCACCCCCAGATCAACCATGAAAGTAGGAGGGACCAGATGAAGACATTTAAAAATTGGTCCTGCTCCACAGTGATCCGGATCAAGCTGTGGCTCGGCTGCTCCGAGGTGGTTTGAGAGGCTGCTCCTGGGGTCGGGACACTAATGTGGAAGCTCTGTTCCCCTTGGAGACTTCTCTGACTCACCATAAACATGAAGTAGAAAGAACAAAACTTTTTTTTCCATTATATATAACTTAATATAAATCTAATGAAACTGAATTCCATGGAAATCCAACAGAAGTATGTATTCAGCATAGCCATGGCCACCTACTAGTCTTTCACATGGATCTGTAACTGAGGGAAGTGTGTGGGTGTTTGTGTGGGATCCATGCCATGCATTGGGTCTACAGTGAGATCTGTGTGAGTTAAGAATTCCATTTATTCCATAGTTTACTAGGGGAGAAAGGAAGTACACTAATGTGCAGTGTTAAAAAACAAACACAATAAACCCCCTACAATGTAAAGGCCCACACTTTCAAAGCAGTGTGCCAGCTGCTGGAGAGTGGATTTTATAGACCTGGGACCTTTCTCTGATGTGGATCAGAAATGACATATCTATTGCTGCATTGTCACTTACGTAACAATAATTTTGGTGGGGAATTACCTATTGAATGCTTTGCATGACTACTAAAGAAACATTCATAAAAAGAACAAGTGTAACATGAAATGTAGATAAAGTAAACTTACTCTTTAGCCACCTGCATATGACTTGGCAAAAGGTTAACCTCTCTAATCTCCTTGTAAGAATCTAAGGTCTTTCAAGTTCTTTAGTAACCTTGGGAATTCATTAAAAGCGTCAGGGTCTGTCACGAGGTAAGTGTTGAGTGGATAAGGTTGAAAGAGCAGTAGATTAAACTTCCTTTATTTCTTTTTCATTACATCACACAAATGTCTGTGTCCCCAGCCAAATACATTAAGAAAAAATAAAAGAGGAAACTCTAAATAATGATTGATAAAATGCCAAGCAACTTCAGACCCTTGTTGATGTTTGCTCTCTTAAATAGAATTCCAATGATTATATAACATGTAACTCTACAGTAAAGTCACTTAAAAACCTATCAAAACCCTCAAAACATCCAGAAAAAGTATATAAAAGTAAAGCATTATTTCCTTTGGATCAGTTATCTCAGAATGCTAGCTTTTAACCCAATAATTCTAAAAATTTTGAGGACCATTTTTATACTATCTCTCTGCAAGTATATACAGTTCTATGTACATTTATGTACATCTCTAAGCGTGCCTGGACCTTACAGTCTGGCACATGCCTCTTATCTAACAACCCCATTTTATGGAGACACTTGATCTAGAAAGTTCAATTGATTTGTCCAAAGTCACGGAAAGCTGGGACAAGAACCAAGATCTGTTTTCCAGGATAGCATTTTTTGCCACAACATCCTTCTGCCTTTTTCTGTCGTGGGTGGACTTAATTTGGGGGAAGAAAAAATATTGTAAGTTATTCAAAGAAAAATCTAGTGACTATGATGGATTATCAACTCAGTGTAATGGAGCAAACATTTACTGGCACCAACTGTATACAAGGCATCCTGATAAGTGCTGCACAGGATACAAGAGATTTTAAAGCATGGGCATAACCTAAACTAATTACAATAGATGAATTAAAAAACTGAGCTGTAATTATAGTATAATTGAGAGTAGTTTCCTTTAGTTCCTGATTTTGTATTATATCCCTTCAATCAACAGGTTTGGATTTATAAAACCACCAGAGGAAGCACCCATTTTAGTTAATCCCTATCTGTTAAGCTCTTCTTTCAAATTCACAATGACAGGATTGGAATGAACAAAATTGTTAGCTTATGACAAGAACTGTGAATCTTTCAAATGAAAATAGGACCTAACATTTTAAGTAAGGGTGCAATTATTATTTTCTGTAAAGACCGTTAGAATTTTGAGAATATTTGTGTACTGCCAAGTTGCTATGTGGATACCTTTGGGAAACGAAATCAACACATGCAATCTGTGGTGGCAGACCTTTAATCAGTCCTGTGCTATTCTAGTCTTTCAAATCTGGTCAGCTCCTCAACCTGCTGCTTTTCAAAAGCCTGTAATAAAGGCAATAAATACCTTATTTATCTACTCTTTCTGTTTCAACTAGTTTATATAAGGTGACATCACTATCCTAGAAATACAAGCTCATCATCTACATCTTTTCCTATAGTTTATGTAATAAATGTCTTTTTATAAGAACATCTTACTATTGACCTATCACCACAGTTCTGAGTTAGTTTTCTAGTAATAGAAAACATGCATTAGATGTTTGGGACATTTGATCAACTTTTAATTGCTTTACTTATATGTTTAACCCTCATACTAATTTCCTGAGGTAAGTGTCACCAACTCAGTAAGAAAACTGAGGCTCAGAGATAAAAATAAATGACCTAAGTTCAGGAACCTGTGCTGAGATTCAAATCCAGATCAGTGGATCCCTATTATAATCAAGGATATACTTTGAAAGGTGCCTGGCCTAGGGGGAGGGGAGACTTGGGAATAAATGGTTGAAAAAGAAGTAGTAATTCATTAGAACTCCTAAATATAGTGCTTGGCCTACCATACTTTCCTAATAGCACTCTGAAGGATATACATGGACAGAACATCATGACTGGCAAAGATGAGTACTTTATTAATATTTGACCACACAGTTTTGTGCATTTCTTTGGGTATGTAAGATGGACTTTGTGGAAAACCTCTAAGTCTTTTCTTAGGTCAAAAGCTGCCTAAGTTGCATCCTTTTTTCTCTGCCTCTCTCTGGTTCCCATGTGGCTTCTAGGTGGGAACAGAATAGAAAGGAATACACTAATTCTTGAATGAAAACAGGGCCTGATTCTATTTTATCATGCATGAAAGAAGCAAATACAATGAGATAAGTGTTAGTATTCTTTCCAAGAGAGAGCACATCCTAGAGCCTTGTGTGCCCCAATCCTTACCTTCTGGTATCTTTAAATTTTAACTCTTATCAAATCTTGTGAAAATTATTAGTTAAGGGACCAAAAATGTTATCAGTTGATTATTCTATAATTAATGGATTAAGAATAGTAGAAATGGAGATAGGCCAGTGCAGAGGGGGTAGGGTAGATGTCAGCTTCCCTCAGGGAGCATCCAACTCAAGATGCTGTTTTCCTTCATCTGGTGTAATTGTCTTCTGGGTTAAGTAGTCTAGATATTCTTTAAGGTTAGGTGAATTCATTTCAATAGAGACAAGGATAAAATAAATGCACAAGAATTACCTCTGACCATACCCTTTATGCATTGTAGTATAAATGACTTGACATGCAAGTTGAGATTCAATATCTTCAGAAAAGAGAGTCACTCATAGAACCCTTGAAACAAATATTTTCTAAATCTGTGGCTAATGGATTACATTATTATGGCAGTTTCAACTCTTTCCAAAGCTTTCACTAATGTTATGCCAAACTTCTAAACACATATGTCAAATCAAATTGATGAGCCAAAAGAGGTTCCTATCTATAATGTAGAAACAAGGCTTAATATACATGTGCTTCCATGAAGCTAGGCTCATCTTTTCATGTATAAGTATGGATCTTCATTTATTGTTCTAGTCGGAATAAATGGCTAAGCATGGGTAAAGAGGTTTGACGTTGTCTTGATGATTTGAGATAATTATAGAATAAAACACCTATTTGAGGCCCCAACAAATAAATATAACTATTTTATTACCACCTATAGAATTTTTCTTGCTTATTATAGTTCTGTTAGTGTAATATTCAAGAGTGTGTTTAATATTTTTATTTTGTAAATCTAAGTGTGACAGATACTATTATATGACTGCCCAAAAGCCTCTTCCTGGCTAACAAAATCCCAAGTTCATTTAGGTAGACCATGTATCAGCTCCAGGAAATGAATCATAACTGAACTATGTGGGATAATCCTTTTTGCTTTATCAGACACTTGCTTTCCCAGCCTTCCTTGCAGTGAGGGATGCCTTATAAAAAGTTCTGGCCAATGAAACATAAGAGGAGTTATGATGGGCTTTCCCTCCTCCTTTCCAATTAAAAAATAGTAGCCCTCTTCCACCTGCTGCCTTGTTCCTCCCTGCTTGAGATACTGAAATGAATCTGTGATTCCTTGAAGTGGTCATTATCTTGCAATCATAGGGTAATAAACCTTAGGACGCAGGCCTACACACTGTGGATGGCAGAATAGAAGGATGGCTGAGCTGCTGCACTCAACATGAACCACAACCTTCCAGAATAAGAGATGGTCTCTGTTAGTGAGATTGGGGATGTAGACAATGGCAACACACTTGCATGTGGCATGTAAAGGAGTCCAAGGGCTATAGCAGCAGGAATGAGGGACACAAATCTCATATTCCAAAAGATGACGGAAGGCAGATGAGAAGTTATCCAGACCAAAGTAGGTAGAAAAATCCTATAAGGAAAAAACTAGCACATGCAAAGGCAGTGCAGTGAGAGAAAACATGGCCTGATCGCTGAATGCCAAGGCATCAATGGTAAAAGATGAGGGTAGAGATGGGGCAGCATCCTGATTTTAAAATGACTTTTCTGTCAGACTGAGGTTTTTGAACTTTCTTTCAATGATAGAGTGCTACTGAGGGACTAGTATATATTATATATTTTATACTCTAGAAGTTCGAGAGCTTGGAGACAAAGAAATATGTTTGGATGGGGAAGAACATAAAGAATGTAGTGAATTTTTAACAAGACAGGGATGCCCCCTCTCACCACTCCTGTTCAACATAGTACTGGAAGTGTTAGCCATTGCAATTCGGCAAGAAGAAGAAATAAAAGGCATCCAAATTGGAAAAGAGGAAGTAAAACTATCCTTATTTGCAGACGACATGATATTATACATACAAAACCCTAGAGACTCCATCAAAAAGCTACTAGACTTAATACATGAATTTGGCAATGTAGCAGGATACAAAATTAACCCCAAGAAATCTGAGGCATTTCCATACACCAATACTGAACTTTCAGAAAGAGAGATTATAAAAACAATCCCGTTTACCATCGCACCAAAAAAACTAAGCTACCTAGGAATAAACTTAACTAAAGAGGTAAAAGACCTCTACTCAGAAAACTACAGGACGTTGAAAAAAGATATAGAGGAAGACATAAACAGATGGAAGAACATACCGTGTTCATGGATTGGTAGAATCAACATCATTAAAATGTCCATACTACCCAAAGCAATCTATAAATTCAACGCACTTCCCATTAAAATACCAACGGCATACTTCAGAGATCTAGAACGAACTCTCCAAAAATTCATCTGGAATAAAAAAAGACCCCGAATAGCTGCAGCAATCCTGAAAAAGAACAAAGTAGGTGGGATCTCAATACCAGATATCAAGATGTATTACAAAGCCACTGTTCTCAAAACTGCCTGGTACTGGCACAAGAACAGGCATATAGATCAATGGAATAGAATAGAGAGCCCAGAAATCGGCCCGAACCAATATGCTCAATTAATATTTGACAAAGGAGGCAAGAACACACAATGGAGCCAAGATAGTCTCCTCAATAAATGGTGTTGGGAAAATTGGACAGATATATGCAAGAAAGTGAAACTACACCACCAACTTACACCATACACAAAAATAAACTCAAAATGGATAAAGGACTTAAATGTACGACAGGAAACCATAAAAATTCTAGAAGAATCCAAAGGCAACAAAATCTCAGGCATATGCCGAAGCAATTTCTTCACTGATACAGCTCCTAGGGCACTTGAAACTAAAGAGAAAATGAACAAATGGGACTACATCAAAATAAAAAGCTTCTGCACAGCAAAAGAAACCATCAACAAAACAACGAGAAAACCCACTGTGTGGGAAAACATATTTGCCAATGTCATATCTGATAAGGGCCTAATCTCCAAAATTTATAGGGAACTCATACAACTTAACAAAAGGAAGATAAACAATCCAATCAAAAAATGGGCAAAGGACCTAAATAGACACCTTTCAAAAGAGGACATTCAGAAAGCCAAGAGACATATGAAAACATGCTCAAAGTCACTAATCATCCGAGAGATGCAAATCAAAACAACAATGAGGTACCATCTCACACCTGTCAGACTGGCTATCATCAACAAATCAACAAACGACAAGTGCTGGAGAGGATGTGGAGAAAAAGGAACACTTGTGCACTGCTGGTGGGAATGCAGACTGGTGCAGCCACTATGGAAGACAGTATGGAGTTCCCTTAAAAAACTGAAAATGGAACTCCCATTTGACCCTGTGATCCCACTTCTAGGAATATATCCCAAGAAACCAGAAACACCAATCAGAAAGGATATATGCACCCCTATGTTCATAGCAGCACAATTCACCATAGCTAAGATCTGGAAACAGCCTAAGTGCCCATCAGTAGATGAATGGATTAGAAAACTGTGGTACATCTACACGATGGAATACTATGCTGCTCTAAAAAGGAAGGAACTCTTACCATTTGCAACGTCATGGATGGAACTGGAGAGCATTATGCTAAGTGAAATAAGCCAGTCAGTGAAGGAAAAATACCACATGATCTCACTCATTCATGGATAATAGAGACCATTATAAACTTTTGAACAATAATAGATACAGAGGCAGAGCTGCCTCAAACAGATTGTCAAACTGCAGCGGGAAGGCCGGGGAGGGTTGGGGGGCAGGAGGTAGGGGGGTAAGAGATCAACTAAAGGACTTGTATGCATGCATATAAGCATAACCAATGGACATAAGACACAGGGGGATAGGGGAGGCTAGGGGACCGTCTAGGGCGGGGGGATAAAATGGACACATATGTAATACCCTTTGTAATACTTTAAGCAATAAAAAAAATAAATAAAAGAAAGAAAGAAAGAAAAAAAAAGAATGTAGTGAATTTTTAACCCTCTAAAAAATGTGCAGACTTCATTGACTATGTCTTTTTTGGGGCTATGATGTCCTAGGAAAAGGCCCTGCTAGTATCAACGGGAAGTTTTCATATGGGATCATGTCTCTGGATATGAAACCCATGAGGCCAGTTCTTAAGCTAAAGCATCTATACAAGGTGGGATCAGGGCCCTCTCTGAGGAATAGCAGCTTCCTTCTAAATCCAGGCAAGTTTCATAATGCATGACAGGCATTTGAGAGGGAGGCTCTTCTGGCTCACTTTGGGTGCTGACTCTGTATTCTCAAGGGCCACTGATAAGCAGGAATAGTGTAACCACGGGAATGCCTCCTGGTAACAGTCAAGTGGGCTGTACATTTCTGGGCTCTGGTTGATGTCTCCCCATCTGCTGCCAAGCTGAAGAAAAAGAGTCAAATGGTTAAATCTGAAGTCTTGCCTATTTGGGTTGGCAGTTCTTAGGGAGTAATGGTGTACGCGCACACACACGTGTGTGTTTGTGTGTGTGTGTGTGAAAGAAAGAGTGAGAGAGAGACTCAACAAAGAGAAACATGACAGAATTTCCTTCCTTTCAAGGATGAATAATATCTCACTGTATGAATAAACCATATTTTGTTTATTTATTCACTCATCAATAGATATTTGGGTTGCTTCTGCTTCTTGGCTATTGTGAATAATGCTACTATGAATATGAGTACACAAATATCTCTTTGAAACCCTACTTTTAATTATTTTAGATATATAACCAGAAATGGGATTACTTGATCACATGGTAATTCTATTTTTAATTTATCAAGGAACCATTTTTCACAGAGGCTACATCATTTTGCATTCCCATCAATAGTGAAAAAGCATTCCTCTTTCTCCACATTCTCACCAACACTTATTATTTTCTGATTTTGTTAGATTGTAGCCTTCCAAAGAGTGCAAGTGATATAATCTATTAGTTGTTTTGATTTCTCTGATGCTTATGGTAAGCATCTTTGCATAGCCTGTTGGCCATTTTTATGTCATCTTTGTAGAAATGTCTATCCAAGTCCATTGCCCATTTTTGAGTTGGGTTGTTTTTAATTGTTGTTGAGTTTTAGTTCTTTGTATATTCTGGACATTAATATATCATTAGATACAGGATTTGCAAATATTTTCTTCCATTACATCGACTGCCCATTCTCCTTATTGACTGTGTCCTTTGATGCACAGAAGTTTTCATTTTGATGTCTCATTTGTTTATCTTTTCTTTTGCTGTCTGTGCTTTTGATGTTTTGGCTATTTGGGATCCATTAAGATTCTACATACATTTTGAGATGGATTTTTCTATATATGAAAAAATGTCATTGGGATTGCATCAAATATATAGAATCACTTCGGGTAGTGGAATAGACTGAGTTGTGTCTCCTCAATATACATGTTGAAGCCCTAACTCCCATTGTAACTGGATTTGGAGACAGGTACTTTAAAGAGATTATTAATTTTAAATGAAATCATAAGGGTGGCACCCTAATTCAATACAACTACTTATAAGAAGAGGAAGAGATCCAAGGAATGCATGCACACAGAGAAAAAGACAATTTGAGGACACCACAGGAAGACAGTCATCTGTGAACCTAGCAGAGAGGCCTCAGGGGAAACCAAACTTGCTGATACCTTGATCTTTGACTTCTAATCTCCAAACTGTGAGGGAAAAAATTTATGTTACCCAGTTTGTGGTATTTTGTTATGGCAGCCCTACCAAACTAATTCAGGTAGTACTGTCATCTGAACAATATTAAGTTTACTGATCTATGAAAAAGAGATACCTTTCCATTATTTGTGTCTTCTTTAATTTTCTTCAGTAATGCTTTGTAGTTTTCAATGCACAAGTCTTTTGCCTCTTTGGTTAAGTTTATTCCAAAGTATTTTATTATTTTTGAGACTGTAGTTAAATGAATTATTTTGATTAATATCTTTGGAATGATTATAGGAATACGAATACAATGGTAAAAATTTCTATAAAATAAAAAGTGTTCAGAGACTTCAACCAGGTGATCTAAGCTAACATGATGGTGATGTCGCATTGAGAGTGCGTACCCTTGATATAATGTGATGAAGATAACACTTGCTATCTTGGCTGTGTGCCTTGCTGCTTCCACAGAGGGCATCACAAATAGGCTATGTCAAGGGGCTTGGAGGGGTGGAGTGAGCACACAGGAACATCAGCAGACATATTCCTGAACTCTTGGGATAAACCATTATGAGATGCCTAGAAATAACTGAAAGATAGGCTGGGGAAGGCTGAGGTCCTATGATCATGAACTCGGGACAAGAGCTGCTGTAGTTTGGATAGTAATGTTATTAAGACTCCACATAGGAAGGAGGCCTGGAAATATTCAGGTTATAGGGATAGCTACCAAACCATGCTTACTACATACAAACTTTAAATAATTATCACCAGGAAAGGCCTAAGCAGAAACAATACAGGCTTATTTGACACAAGGAGAAACTCCTGTGGAGTAACAAATGAGTCATAGTCCTGCCTGGCTGGGGTTCACTAAAAGGTAAGGGGATTGGTATGAATGCTGTTACTTAACTGTCTTGAGAAGTAAGTGATAACCAGCATTAACAAGAACAATAGTTTTACAATAGTACACTTCAGTTCTAAGGAAACAGTGGCCAGTCTTCTACACACCACTACTTAAAAACAGTCATAGGCTTTTATTGTGACTCTAAAATTTATTGCTTCCTTTCAGGTGGTCATATGGCAAAGTTATCTTCAATTTGTTTATTCCAAAACATTACAAGTTAGGTGGCTGGTATCGATGGTAGTCACTTACAGCCTGGGCCAAGGAGTTTGAGAAAAGAAGTTTCAGTGGGAAGCGCAGGGACAAAAGAAAATTAAACATAATGCACACACACATACTTTCTCTTGATACATTGAAAGAAATTATTTCTCATCATTCATAAATCCTCTCTGAATTAAAAGTATTGCAGGTAAACAAATGAACAAATAAGGAAAAAAAATAAAAACTCACAGTCACAGATAACAGTACATTGATTACCAGATGGAAGAGGGGAGGGGAGGGAAGTAAAGGGTAAAGAGGGTCAAATATATGGTGACAAGATAATTTGACTTTGGGTGAAGGCCATACAATGCAATATACATATTATGTGTTATTGAAATATACACTTGAAACCCATAGAATAATCTTATTAACCAATATCACCCCAATAAATTTAATTTTAAAAGTATTGCTTATGGGCTGCTCCTTAGGAAAATGAATTAGCCTTCCAATTATAGCTTTATGAAACCTCAAATTCTGCAATGAATATTTTTAGACATTAAGAATCAAATCAATTCAATCACCACTACACTAAAAGTAACAACTTTTATAATTTTCAGATGAAATGGATTATTTCCAAAATCTTGTTTTGATAAAATACTTCCTTGGTGGTTCCCACTGACTTTTCTCCTCCTAGGCTGAAGTGTTTTGAAATAAAGACCTTTGTTTCATCTTGACATATTTCCCATTGCATTACACTTAGTAGGAACTTTGATATGGCTCTGCCACATCTCATATTGCTTGCACTTGGTAGGAACTCCATTACTAACTGAATCACTGAGAAAGTGGCAGTGCTTGCCTCATAGATAGTGAAATTCTGTTGTAGTTTTCTCTCTTCTTCCCAGAGTTTAATATTTATGTGACTTTGAAATACATTGAGTTTTATATGTGGAAATATCAGGATTTAGTTTACAAATGTTGGAACTGCTGAAGTTTAGTTAATTAATGAGTCATAAGGAGTTTCCTTGAAAAGCAAGACTACTTTTTTAACAACTTTACTTTGAAAATAGGGTAAAAGGATCTCCATAAATATTTTTTAAAGAATTTCAGGGATATAAAGAAACTAAACTTAGGGAGAAGCAGTAGATTTGAAGCACATCCTTTATTATTTATCAAGGGAAGTTGGATACTGCTCTGAAAAAAAATTGCATCAATGTAAAAAAAGGATAAACTGAAAAAAGTATACACTGACATTGCTCTTTGGTCTTTGACTGCCTGTCTTAGCACTCTTGCACACAGTACATTGTTGAGAACATGTTTTTCAAAAAAAAAATTATTTTCACTTTCAAGATAGTCCTAGAAACAAGTTCATCATTATTTCTGGAAGAAATTAAAACTAATGGAATTAATATTATTCTTCCCTATACTGCCTCTGTACCTTGAATAAATGAGGGTGCTCACAACTGAACCAATTGCCATGGTTACAGGCAATATGTGTTATCTCCTCAAAGTAAAAAACAAACAAAAAAAACAACAACAACAACGGGGTAATTTAAGGTAAATATTACTCTTCTTTTAGGATGAACAATTCTCTCATGACTGCACCCCATTGAAAACAGGAATGCATTAAGGTCCAGGTTCTCTCCCACCCGCCCACCTCACTCACAAATGCACACCCTTGATGCCTAATGCTATTTTCATCTCCAGAGGACTAGTTGGTTTCCGATATATGGGGTTAGGAGCAGGTTCAGAATTGTAGACACAAAGAAATCAAAATCTGTGAAACCTGTAAAGTTATATTTATTATTAATACATAGTTGGTAAGCATTGGTATTGTCATTGGCACCAGTTAACTGAGAGCTAATGCTTTTGATGTTGCAATAGCTCACAAGAATAGTGTTGATACTACTAGCTCACAAGAACAGTGTTGGTACTAACAGTGGTGCCTTCTTTTCCTCAACCATGCCTCTCTCCTCAGGGCCTGATGGGGAGTTGGGTATTTAAGCTCTGTAGGTAATGGGCTGGTCTACACTCAATCTTACTGAGTTCATCTCGAAAGCATGTAGTGAGGGTCTGTTGTGGGCCAGGTGGTCGCCTAGATTCTGGAATTACAAAGATGAAAAGATGAACAAGTCTCTTCCCTCTTGGAGAGTTGAGCCAGATGATGATCAGTATTCTTTCCAAGGACAAAAGAGTGAGTTCTGAAACAAGACTTCTTTATATTTAGGTTTTACATAATAAAATATTGCTGAGAGGAGCTTATTTATGTATAAAGAGAAAGGTTGCAGGTGTGAGAGACCATGATCAACTAAATGTTTCAGTAACCCTACAGGCTGAAGGTAGAGTCCTATTTCTTACTCTATAATTTTTTTCATATATTTTAGCCCAGATTTCATGTTTCCTTATGTCTCCTTTTAGTTTATTTTTTTTCCTACATTCTTTTTTTTGTCCTCCTGATAATATATCTATAGGTGATTTTTAGACCCTCCCCCCTTTTCTCTCTCTCTCTTATTTTAGACTAGGGGCCCGGTGCACGAAATTCGTGCACTGGGTGGGCGGGGTGCGGGGGGAGTGTCCCTTAGCCTGCCCCCTCTCACATACTGGGAGCCCTCAGGCATTGACCCCCATCACCCTCCAATCGCAGGATCGGCCCCTTGCCCAGGCCTGACGCCTCTGACAGAGGTGTCAGGCCTGGGCAGGGGACCCTCATTTCCCCCCATCACTGGTTCTGCCCCCAGCCCAGGCCTGATGCCTCTGGCCCAGGCGTCAGGCCTGGGCAGGGGATCCCCAGACCCCTCCGATTGCTGGCTCTGCCCCTTGCCCAGGCCTGATGCCTCGGCCAGAGGCGTAGACCCCTATCACTCTCCGATTGCCTGATCGGCCCCTTGCCCAGGCCTGACGCCCCCGCCAGAGGTGTCAGGCTTGGACAGGGGACCCCCATCTCCCTCTGATCGCTTGCTCCACCCCCCGCCCAAGCCTGATGCCTCTGACCCAGGCTTCAGGCCTGGGCAAGGGGACCATCATATCCCTCCAATCCCCGGCTCCGCCCCCCACCCAGGCCTGATGCCTCTGGCCCAGGCATCAGGCCTGGGCAGGGGACCCCCCCGCCCAGTCCTGATGCCTCGGCCAGAGGAGTTGACCCTCATCACCCTCCGATCACCAATCACCGAATCGGCCCCGTGACCAGGCCTGAGGCCTCCGGCAGAGGTGTCAGGCCTGGGCAGGGGATCCCCAGCTCCCCGCGGTTGCAGGCTTCGCCCCTGCCCAGGCCTAATGCCTCTGGCCGAGGCATTAGGCCTGGGCAGGGGACTCCCAGCTCCCCGCGATCTCCCGCTCTGCTCCTGCCCAGGCCTAACGCCTCTGGCCAAGGCATTAGGCCTGGGCAGGGGACTCCTAGCTCCCCGCAATCTCCCGCTCTGCCCCTGCCCAGGCCTAACGCCTCTGGCCTAGGCGTCCGGCCCGGGCAGCGGGGACCCGCAGCTGCAGTGGCCCCACGATTGTGGGCTCCGCTTTAGGCCCAGGCAAGGGACCCGTAGCTCCCGGGACTGCCAACTTCGACCGTGCCCAGCTCCCATCGCTGGCTCCACCCCTACTTCCTGCTATCACTGGCCAGGGCGGCAAAGACGCTTGATTCTCCAATCATGGCTGGGCCGCCTTTGCCCTGCCCCCCACCTCTTAGCTCCCCCCTGGTTTCCGATCACTGTCAGTGGCAGGGGGCTTCTTCCTGCTTTCCCTTTCGCCTCCCTGCATTGTGCCTACATATGCAAATTAGCCGCCATCTTTGTTGGCAGTTAACTGCCATCTTAGTTGGCAGTTAATTTACATATAGCCCTGATTAGCCAATGAAAAGGGTAGCGCCGTACACCAATTACCATTTTTCTCTTTTATTAGTGTAGATAATTCCCTTGGTAATTGCAGCTATGTTGAAATTGGAATTGAAATAAGGAAGTTAATATTGTAATTCATTACTAATGAGTTCATACTTTTCTTTGCATAAGAAAGATATTAATGGCATGAACTAAGCTGGCTGGTTTGCTCTCTGGAAGAAAGAGGTTTTATTTCTTGATTACAAATCCAGCTTTTGGGCAAGGGTTGCTGTTTTGTACAAAGCACATTTTAAGCCGGATTCTGTTGTTGTGCAGGAAGCAATCCAAGGTTTTAGATAAACTGGTCGGTACCAGATCTTGGTGGAGAATTATTTATTCTCTTTCTGTTGGTTTAGAGTGGACTGGTCATACCTTTCAAAAAATCTCAATCTTCAGATTTTAACTTGAGCAGAGAATCTTGCTGTCCTGGCAGTGAAGGAAGAGAAGCCATTGAGAACTGGACAAGTAGTCCAACAACTTAGCTTCCATTCCAGAAGTCAGAGATTTTTAAAGAGCAATATAGGAGAATTTTTATACTGATGTAAAAATTTTCAGTGCAATTAATATTAATGCCAATTGCTTTCCTTTGTCAAAGTGTGACAAGTTTTTATTTTGTCCAAAATAACACATTGTTGACTTTGTAGGCTGTTCAGACTTTTTAGGCTGGCCATTTTGATTTCAGAAGGCCTTCTGTCTCTTTAGTTCATCCCAACATTATTGAGATTATTTTACTTTCTTCAAGGATTTAAAAAGGGAAAGTATAGTGTAAAAGTGGGCCTGCCTTTTTGCCCTTTTAGGCCACAGTGACTATGGTTCTGGGGTTTGCTTGTGACAGTAGTTCACCTATCAACTTGGAACTGGACATGAGCCAAGTATGAAGGAGTTGTACCCATCCATGGAATGAAGAAAAATTATGAATAGCCAGAGTTTGGGCTGAATTGTTAGAAGTACATTTTTTGCAAAACTCCTTTAGATCACAATTTTTAGAGCCCTAACGTTTCACTATGTCAGTCTCTGCTTATTGAGGGTAATTACTGTGAAAGGTTAATCAGTTTCAGGAAGGGAAGTGTTTGGAAGCCTAGTAGGTAGGTCTCTCAGGGTTTTACAGAGAAGTTAGTTGTACTTTAGAGGTCCCACCTCAACCCAATATGAAATTTACTTCTGGCAGACCACATAAATAGAAAGTAATTGGCAGGATTCACTTCCAATCACTTCCAAGGAAGCTTTACAGCAGCGATATTCAACCTTTTTAATCTTAGGGCACACATAAACTAGTTACTAATATTCTCTGGAACACCAGAAAATGTATTTTTTGCCAATCTGACAAAAGTAGGTATAATTTTGATTGGTTTATAAAAATAATAAAAACAATAGTAATTACCTACCCTTTTTTCTCAAAAGTGACTTTTTAAAAAATCAGGTGCCTATTCTTATATATAAGGATTTCTGATACCAAGAATTAACCAATTAGATGCAACTTTATTATGTGATGTGACCAATAAGTTGCAACTCTATTATGTGTCCTATATATGGTATCCCCCAAAATGTATATATACTTGAACAACTGATAACTCATTTAATTTTCATTCCTTTTTGGATTTAACTGATTTGAAAAATAATGACTGAAACCAGACTAAGCTTTGAACAAATAAAATGTATCCTAAAGTGACACTAGACTTTTTTATGGGGATACTTAAAAGGTAGAGTTTATGGTATAAAACCAGTAACAATCGATGAATTGAGGGTACAGAAAAACCAAATGAAATGATTCTTGATGTTTGCCATTCCAGTGCTTCACATTATCAGCAGTTCCTGGACCAGGACTGTCATTGGTTTGAAAACATGCATTGACCCAAAGAATTATTCATTTCTGTAGATTATTTTAAATTTTGAAAATGAACTGTATGTATAAACACTAACTTTATAATCATTCAAAGTGTGTATATATTTTTTGGAATACCATGTATGTTTATGATTTAAGACAGGACATTCACAGCAGATGGCTATTGTTGTGTTGGTTGTTGTCATTTTTTTATTTGACAGTCTAAGGGAGAAGAGTTCAGTTAATCTTTTTGACTAAATAATCAATTATTGCATTTTAAAAAATTATTATGGCATACCAGTTGAAAATTGCTATTTTACAGAGATGTTTGGCTGTTTAGGAAAAAATTTCAGGAATGTTTGTGGAAACAACTGAAGATTAGACATGATAACTTGGAAACAACTATGAAGAGACATTTTATGTAAAATGAATAATGATGTAGCATTTAATAGGCACCAAACATCAACACAAGAGTAACCTATATAATGCCCTATCCGGTTTGGCTCAGTGGATAGAGCGTCGGCCTGCGGACTGAAGGGTCTCAGGTTCAATTCCGGTCAAGGGCATGTACCTTGGTTGCGGGCACATCCCCAGTAGGGGGCGAGCAGGAGGCAGCTGATAATGTTTCTAACTCTCTATCCTTCTCCCTTCCTCTCTGTAAAAAAATGAATAAAATATATTTTTTAAAAAAAGAGTAATCTATATTAAGGGACTTAAGTTATATATTACAGCTGCCCAAAATGGGCTCTTGAGTTGTGTCCTAACTATATTTTAAAGTTCAAACAGAAATAGTGCATCTCTTTTTTATTTCATTGCCTAAGCCGAGAGGACTTAGATGCCTTCCCTGAATATGGAATTCTTTCCAACACTCTGACAAACAAATTGAGGGAGATTATGGGTTTGGTATGCATGCTGGTCAACCAACTGCATCCTCTACAGGTCCTTTTAAATATTTTGTTTTTCTTCAGATTTTATTTCTGACTCTCAATTTGTGATGTGGACATTGGCTAGGTATCCTAAGATTCAGAGTAGGTAGCTGAAATATTCCAAAACAGGCAAACATGAAAAGAAGTCTAAGCTGTTTTGTTTGTTAGTTAGAAAGGAGGTTGTTTTATGTTTTCCACCAAACATTTTTCCACCCTCACTTCCTGATTTCCTCATCCCCAGGGTAAATATGATACGTGACTTTTTTATAAATTAAAATTTCGTTCTTAAAACTTAATAAAATGTCCATGTAAACTAGGCTTCAAGTTCCTGTTGCTGTGTATTTACTGTTTCTTTACTCTTTGCTTTTTTATTCCACTTGCCACTGTGATCAGTTAGAAAACAGAAATCCCAATTAATTATTAATGATACCATTTTGACAAAAGGACAGAGCCCTACTTTTCATGTAGCTGTTCTTAAACTATTTGTAAGGGCTAAATCTTCAAGTAACTACATTCATAGAAGAACAAGGTGCCATTAAAATGACAAAGATTAGTCAATAGATATAAATTCTAGAAATAAAACTTCCATTAGATGTTTGGCAAGACTTTTCTAGGCCTCCGTTTTCTCATTCTGACAAATGAGAATTCTGTGCTAGATGTTTTCCTACTTTTTAACCCTAATATTCTATGGTTTGTAAATTATAATCTACAGATGCTGATTATAGTAATTAAAATGCTCTATCTTTGACCAAAGTGCTATCTTTATATTAATTAAGATGTTAGACATATACCTCTATGAAAGAAATGTTCTTAGTTCAGTTAAACTAAAGCTTTCAAGAATTCCACTTTTAATAATTCAAAATTGAAAAGGCTCTTCACTCTCAACGAAAAGGAAGACATTTCTAGAAGGGCTGTGGTGGGCAGTATTTGGAAATCTGCAGACATCTGGAATGAATCCTTTTCCACCTTTTCATTGCTCTTCTTCCCTCCCCAGGAATCCCAAAGCCAGCATGCTCTTAAACTTCACATTTTTGGACTGTAAATATGTAGGTAATGGAGTTTAAGTATGCTTTTTTAAATCCCCCATGGTTACAAGCCTCTAGAAGTAGTGTTCATAACAACAACAAAAAACAACTCTCTATATTAAAAATAATATTTTAATAGAGAATATACAATTTAAAAAAAGAGATAACTTATATAAGGGAATATTGTTAAAGGAACTCTTAAAGAGAGATAGCAAAATAAACTTCCTATATTTACCAGAATAAAATTCCTTCAGTGATTAAAATATTTAGGAAAAAAGTCTGATTTAGTTAAAAGTGTATGATCATATTCAAAAGGGGTTGATTTGGAACTTACCATGTCCCAGGCACTCCGGCAGATGCTTACTTTTTCATCCAGTTTAATCCTCAGAGTGATACTGTAAAAAAAGTATTATTTTTTTTTCCAGATAATGAAAGTGAGCATTGGTAAATGTAAATGCCCAAGAATTTAAAAACTGCATCTCCTGACTCAAAGTATCAAGGAAAAACATCATCTGAATGCTGCCCCCCCACCCCCCCCCACCCCCAAATTAAGTTCTTCAAGTCCTCACAATTACAGATGGAATGCTAAGTGTTGTCTAAGGGAAACTTTATACTAAAAAGACATATCATTTGGAAGTAACATACCAAAACAGCCACATCATGTGTTCTATTTACATAATTTGTATATAAATGGATTCACTTAGGTAAGTATTCTCCTTCTGGGTTTGCTCATGCCATAGTAATTTGCTTAGCTATACCTTTTTCGAAAGATAGTGCAAAGGTAAAAATCAACCAGATTTATCTTCATGCCACTATGGGACTATACTAAAATTATAGTTTTACTCTAAGAAATCAGTTTGTCTTGTCTGGTGAAGGTTGTGTAATATTAAATATATGTTTTGGAAAGTGGTAAAGTTTTTATAGGAAACCTGTTTGCCCACTTTTAAAGTATAAAATAAGCATTTTTGAGGTTAAAACTGATCTACATAAAAAAGTTAATATAGCTTTGCAATTTTAAAATATCTTTTAACCCTCAGAGAAAAGAACTAAGCAATCAGTGCCAAAGGTCCTGTAAACATGCCCAAAAGAATGGTATGAAAATCCAGTTACACTTCTTGCTTCTCTTTAAGTCATTAGATTGATTAATGAAACATTTTCAAAGAGAGAAATGTCTTGCTGTGTGATTCTTCTGTGCTGTGCCAGGAAGACATAAACCTTGTAGGGAGGGGTTTATCAGGAAGAAGAATGAATTTTTCCCCATTATTGTGCCTGCTATTCAGCAACTTCATTGCTGTTGGAACCCAAGTGCTGGGAAGGCCCATTCTCTGGTAAGAACTGAGGTGTCACAGGCTCAGTGCCTAGTCAAAGGGGAATGGTCTTTTCCCCTGTATCTCCATGCAGAAAGGCATGGACCAAAGGTGTTGGGAAAAACAAAGTTACAACATAAAAGGTTTGCTTAAAAAGCACAACAGAAACAGATACATTAATTGTGATTTAATAAGAACACATTCATATTCATCCACACACCATAATTGTTGCTTTTTCCCCTGCCTATGGGAACACTGATTTCAAGCAGTCTTCCCCCTGAAGAGGACCAGGTCATCTATCCTAGATTGACTGAAACCTGGACTGAGATGAAGTATATTCATTAAAAACAAAAGCTAAGAAATTTATCTTTCCATGTTCTCAAATATCTATCTGGTGCTACATGCAGTGTCCTTCATAAATGTTTGAATGTCTATATACACATTTATCTGTCCCCAATAGACTAGGAAACAAGAGTGAATCATGATATCTTACTTTCATTATAAACTGTATGGGGAAATATATAAAGAAATACGACTCTTTCAGATTCTCTGCAAGGGAATAAAGGAAAGAAAATTTTAAAAAACGAAAACACAAATCTCTAGATAAAGACGTCCTCCTGTTTAAATCTCTGAGAACGGCCTCCCTGATCCATCCTATTCCCCAGGAAACACCTGCCTCTCCAGTTGGCCCTTTGTTGGTAATGACAGTGCGTCAAGGGGAAATAGCATTTCCTCTATGTTAGATGTTTCTTTGTTAGAGCTGTATCGTATTCAGGCATTTTTCTTTCCTTTCTTTGATGGAGGAAAAATGCAGGATGATGAGAAAGCCCTGATTGACATCAATAGATTACTTTTGAATTATAAGGCCATTCCAGGAGAATCACTTGGGCTTGAATATGCCTGAGGCTCCGAGTACATAATTGGAGTTTTCTCTTCCAGTCCATTTTCTTCTGAAGGATTACAGAATTAGAGCTAATAGATAGAAAAAGGGTAGTCCAGAACATTACATTTAATTTGGCTGGTTTATTCATAAATGTCTCAGCCCTTTCACATACACGTTTTCTGTTGATGCTTCCATTGCCTTTTTGGAGGCACATGATTCCATTATCAAATGGACTTTCTTTCCCCTGAA
The DNA here is from genome assembly GCF_014108235.1 of Myotis myotis. NCBI lineage: Eukaryota > Metazoa > Chordata > Mammalia > Chiroptera > Vespertilionidae > Myotis > Myotis myotis. Next base: position 54,835,555 of record NW_023416368.1, read on the forward strand.
TGTCTTTTCATTTTGGAGCTGTAGGGAATTGTGCTTATTTTTGTTTTTGATCTACATAATCAATAGCTTTTTTTGATTGCAGCTTTTTTTCTTCAATACAGTGAAACTTTGACAGTGTTTCCCCAAAATTTGTTAGGATTATAAGTAAAAATTATAAACAACAGATTCCCTTTCGTGCCTGTTTCCCTCACCTTCAGTCACATTTGAAGTTCCCATACTTATATTTGGTAATCAGATTGCTTGGCTTTCCACTGTTCTCCTTTTATTATGGATTTTTTAGTCATCTTAATTCTATACCCAAGAATCAGGAATATTTGTGATGCAAAGGTACCCAGGGAATAGAAAACACAGGGGAGAATTAAAGTATCTATGTTAACACAGTGCAACTAACAGCTTTTTTTTTTTTTTTAATGAGGCAAAAATAATTTTTCTCTAAAACAAATTGGGACAAAATTGCAAAGGGGTCAAAATACAGAATTCATATATAGGCCTGGAAAACATAAAGACATTATATATATATATATATATATATATATATATATATATATATATATATATATATTTAATTGAGTCTTATTTTGACTTTTTATTTCTCATTTATCAGATGCAACTTATGGTATAGTCACTCTTATCTGTGGATGATACATTCCAAGACCCTCAGTGATGCCTGAAACAATGAATAGTACTGAACCCTATATATACTATATATGTATATATGTATATATATATACTTATACATATAAACATACACACATACATGCATACCTATAATAAGTTTTAATTTATAAATTAGGCACAATAAGAGGTTAAGAATAACTAGTAATAATGGAATGATTACAACAATAAAAGTTGTATGAAATGCCCTCCCTTCCTCTGATAACTGAGATGGCTACTGGGTGACTAGCCAGAGAGTAGTGTATACAGCATGGATATGCCAGACAAAGGGATGGTTTATTTCCTGGATGGGATGGAGCAGAATGGTATAAGATTTCATCACACTACTCAGAATGGTTCACAATTTAAAACTTATAAATAATTTCTGAAATTTTCCATTTAATATTTTTGCACCATGGTTGAATATAGGTAAGTGAAACTGAGGAAGTAAAACCATAAAAAAAGAGGAAACAACTGTAAATAAAATTGTTTGGCAACTGAAAGATATTACCAGTCTCACAGAAGCATTATTGTATTAAATTATGATTGTGTTTATGGTGTGTGTTGGTTTTAATTTAATAAAAGGAAACAATGAAAAGTGGGAGAAAACAATGCAGAAGTGGGGTATAAAAATGAAGACAGATTTTGGCGTCATGGATTTATGTAACCTCAAGCAGATTACTTAACCTCTTTTAGCTTTAGTTTCTTATCTTTGAAACCAGTACCTCTTTCACAGTAATGAGTGTTAGATAATACAGTTGGCCTTCCTTATCTGCATATTCAACCAGTCTTGAATAAAAAAATATTTGAAAAAAATGTTATGTTGTACTATGTAGATAGATAGGCCTATAGTAGTTGCATCTGTACTGAATATGTGCAGACTTTTGTTTGTTGTCATTACTTTCTAAACAATATGGTATAATGACTATTTACACAGAATTTACATTATATTACATATTAGAAGGAAACTAGAGATGATTTAAAATATAAGGGAGGATATGCATAGGTTATATGCAAACACTATGCCATTTTATATAAGGGACTTGAGCACCCAATGATTTTGGAATTCTTGGTGGATCCTACATTCAATCCCTTGCAGATATTGGGTGACAGCCGTACATCCAAAATCTTTGGAGCAGTACCTAGTACATAGACATGCACCTTAAATGTGTTACTTTTATTACCATTATTGTCATCTTTACTGTAAGCTCCTTGAAGGAGGAAACATATCTAATATATCTTTACATTTCCATTGTGTTTCATAGTAGGTGGTTAAATTAATTTAATAAATAAATAGAATTATATAACTCACATTTCAAAACTTCTCTAAATTTTTTCATTTGATAATATTTGAATTCTAAAGAACAAAAGTATTTGTGTCAGTTCATAACAACATCTGCAAAGATACAATACATAAGAGAGGTCATTAAAATGTGTAACTGAATCAAAATTTACACTGGAGTCAAGTAAATGCAGAACTGATGCTTAGAAATATCAAATCAATGAAGCAGAGGAAATTGTGAGAAATCCTGAAAAAATGTATATATATTTTTATGCAACAAAGAAAAAGAAAATTATGAAATCAAGACAATAAATAAGAAAACCAGTCTCATCTAATGAATAATCTCTGAACAAATGGGAAAACACCAAAGATATACTAAAGAAAAAATTTCTGAGCTAAAGAAATAGCCATGTACCTTACTTATTTCTTTTTTAGTTATGACTGTTAAAATCATATCTTACTATCCTCGCATATCTCATGTGTATAATTATGTAAAAGTGTGTGATACTTTATGTGGATTATTGGTTATGCAAGAAGAGTACAGCTTTTTATAATTTTGGAATAATCTGGATGCTTTTTAATTTATTTGTGTAAAAGCCAAGCAAAGTTAAACAAAGATGACTAAAATATCATCTAGTTTGATTTATAAATTTGAGCTAAATTTGCATTAAAGCACTAGATAAAGCTTTGTGTTATTACACATGGGGAGTAATGATAAAATTATGTGTCCTATACAGGAATCTAAAATACTGGCCATGGAGTTCCATTGTTTAAGCTTAACAACACATCTAAGTTTAATAACATACATGTTTAACAATACTCTTCCTGGTTTGTGACAATGTAGGCTGTAAAGGTGAAAAACACAAAATCCTTGCCATCAAAGAAACTGATAACGTGGTTGGAGAGACAATGTGTGCAGAAAAAATAAAGAAATGAACCAAAAAATGGTCATTAAAGTTGTAAAACATGGTTTAAATACAAAATTGAGCTTCACAATTTTATATTAGACCACTAGTTGTATGAAAGGGACAATTTCAAATCGTGTTAGAATTATCATTAATTTGAAAAAATTATTCAGATTCTGAAGACTGGGAATCCTTGTGATGGAGAGAACTGTTTTAAATATTGTCAAGGTGGCACAGGTGTTTTGGATTATTCTAGTGATTTTGGAATGGAGCCATTTGTTCTGTTTTTCCTCTCACATTCTATCTCTTCTAGGCCTCCTCTTCATCATAATAATACATGTCATTTATTAGACTTTTTAAACAGCTAATATTTGCATGTTATATAGTCTATTCTGGGTACTGTAACAAGTGTATTATCTAATAAACAACATGTGTTATTCAACCTTTATAACAACCTTATGAGGGAGATATTATCTTTATTCCTATTTTCTAGATGGGGAAACTGAAGCAAAGATAATTTAAGTAACTTTCCCAAGGATACAACTTCCATGTGGCAGGGTTGGGACTTGAACCCAGGCAGTCTGGCTCTAGATTTTATATTCTTAATTGCTATGCTGCACTGCCTATGACCAAACCCTATAATTGGTGCTATAGCAACCTTCTTCAGATCTTCATGAGAATCTGCCATGATAGAGAATAGTATCTCCATTTTCATATGATAAAACTGAAGATCAAATAAATCTCCCAAAGTCAGAGCATGAGCAAATGACAATGCTAGGACACAAACCCAGATTTTTATGAGCCTGTTTTCATTACCCAATACTCACATTAAATTTTACATAAGATAACCTCTAAGCAGAACTTTCAACTTAAACAAATAAATTCATATACTCTGAGTGTATAATATATTTTAGATAGGTGTTTTATTCTTTTAGGAGATATTTTCAAAAACTGATTTTTTTAATAGGAACACAGTTAGTGCTTGGTAACAAAGCCATCCTATATACTAGTAATAAAGAGCTAATATCCTAATTAGACCAAACAGCAGAACGACCATCCGGGCAACCTTCTGGGCAATTGTCCTGATGACCTTCTGGACGAAGCCCCTTGCACAAATTTCATGCAGTGGGCCTCTAGTTTATTTATAAATACAGGCTTGGAAAAGGTACATGTTTCTTAGTTTGCTTACAAAGAGGAATCTTGAGAACAAAAACAAAAGTTATCTCAATATGTCAGACCACACTCAAGCTGCAGTAAGATTAGAGCTAATTAACTAAGGCTTATTATGATTTTACTCTGTTATCTGATATTAGAAAACTCTTTTGTGTATGTGACATACACAAATAAAGGGAATTGGCATTTAAATCACCATATCAAGTCTAACAAAACAGGTATTTATTACTAGGAGTGGTTTCCAATGAAGAGTAAGGTGTTGGATCAAAAAGATAATAGGACCAGTGTCCTTGAATCTCATGTTGATGTTCAGTGTCCTTGAACCTTCATGTAAACTTGAAGCTAATGACCAAGTTAAGTTGTGTGCTTCTGAGTTTTCCCAGAGACAATGAAGGGGTTTTTTAAAATTACATTTATTGGAGTAACATTGGTTAATAAAATTATATAGGTTTCAAGTGTATAATTCTGTAATACATCATTTGTATATTGCATTGTGTGCTTACCACACAAAGTCAAATCTTCCATCGCCAAATATTTGGCCACCTTTGCTACCTCCCCCTCACCCCTTTTCCCTCTGTAACCACCATACTGTTGTCTTTGTCCATAAGTTTTTGTTTATTTGTCTTGTTTATTCATTTGTTGCTTAGTTTTATATCTCACATATGAGTGAAATCATATGGTTCTTGACATTTTCTGATTTATTTTGCTTTGCATGATATTCTCAAGATCCATCATGTTGTCCCATATGGCATTACTTCATCTTTTCTTATGGACAACGAAGGTTGTTTTTTTTTTTGTTGTTGTTGTTTTTTGAAGCCATCCTCATTCTTACTTAAAGGCTGCTGTGTCATGGACTACCCATTTGTTTGACAGCTGGCTAACACTAAGTTTTCAGTGGCAAACTGGATGAAACTAACTGCTCTGCCATATAAAACGATCCTCTTGTTTCACATTTTTTGTCACTATTGTTTTTGTTTTGTTTTATTTTTAATCCTTCCCTGAGGATATTTTTTCAATTGATTTTTAGAGTGGAATGGAGGGAGGCAGAGAGAAAAACATCAATATGAGAGAGATACATCAATTGGTTGCATCCCACACTTACCCTGACCCGGTTGGGATCGGAATTACAATCAAGGTAAGTGCCCTTAACCAGAAATTGAACCTATGACACTTAGTGCACAGGCCGATGCTCTAACTGCTGAGCCATTCTGGCCAGGACTTGTCACTATTTTTTTAAACTGATCTATTTAATCCAGACTGTTTTTTAATTTGGTTTATTCACCTTGGCTACTTGTATGATTCTAAATAAAATTTTCATTCTAAGCCCGCTCTATGTATAAAGATAAGAAAGCAATATACTACATTTACTTGTTTTATACCTTTGAATAGTAATATGAATTAATACTATTTTTTGAGTTGTCAGATAAAAGTGCTATAAAAAGTTTTTTGGTTTTATTTTAAACTACAGTTTGCCTGTGTGAGCCAACTTCAGTTCTCTTTGGGTAAAAGCCAAGTCAAAATATGTCTCAAGTTTCTGACATGAAAGAAGCATTAAAGGCAGGAAATTTAAGACCACCTAGTGATTTTTAATATCACAGGGAAAAGTTTTGTTGATTTTTAGTATCTTTTTACCTTTAGAAAAATAGATTTAAAATGCTAATAAAGCCCTTCCTTTGAACATGAAAAATAAAATGGGGGCATATATCCATTTATTTAATGATGGATATATGAAAATGACAGCATCCTAGTGAGACAAGCAATGATATAAATCTTTTAAAATGAGGATATGAATGACTTGTTCTTGATATGCTAAAGGCAATGCATACAGGGAATAATTACAATGCCTACAATAGGGTCAAAAGCTGGCCTGGTTTGTTGGAATAGGTATTATTGGGATATATCTTTTTTTCTGATGGGGCTCAAAGAAATGATTAATTAAATACACATCAAATGTTTATATTTCAAAAAATTTATACACATTTTAATTTATTAGATGGTTATTTTTTGATGGAATTATGTGTGCCCACCCTTCTCTGGAAGATTTTATCTTCTAGCTTTTCTTCCTAATGTCACAGCTTTGTCATATGTCTTATTCTTTCACTCTTTAGGCATCCCATAAGTTCATGGTGTACAGGGTCCGGCGATGCCCCTTATTAAATGCAACACACAGGTATCTAGATTGGAGCTTCTGTTGTCCCTAGCTCCTTTCCTAAAGCATTATTGGATATTGCTGAATAGTCTTTTAGGCAGATCTATGCTTATCTGAGTTTATGGGCAATCTCTCAGGATGATAAGGAGGTTAAAAGAAGTCAAGAAAAAATTGAATTAATTATATTTTGTCTCTATTAATGAATAAATACCTTATTAACTTCTATCTGAACAATTTTCTTTTTGAAACTTGTCCCTTAATTTCACAGTACTTAAAAATTTCCTGAAGACCAACTGATAATTATAAAGTTCAATTAAAAACAAAAACAATCAACAAGGTGATGACATAATCAATCTTTTGGAAAAACAAAACAAAACAAATCAGTGGTATTGTTAAAAATATTTGGTGTAATCTCTCTGCAAAATTTGTCTCACCTGTCCTATAATATGTGCCACATCTATCATTGAGTAGGTATATTCAGTTAAACTGACACATGAGGTGCTAACATGGATGAATGAAGTTGAAATCGTAATTCAGAATTGGATGATGGGCTTGTATAAACCCACTTATGCTGGAGGAAACAGGAAATGGCGAAAAAAAACCACCAGTAGGAACAGTGCACTACATGTTCTTGTGAACATTCACAATTGTGATTGGTAGACTGGCCAGATCAGGAGAGGGCTGTCAATGGCTCTCCGATCCCTTCCTTTAACAGATGATTTTGTAAGCTTAAACTTGCATTATATCAATGCTGCATTAATGGTTAATTCTAGCTGAATAGTGCTCTACTTGACCCAGGGTAAGCACACTGGAGGAGAAACATGGCAGGGTGTGAAAAGAAGAGCATCATCAGTCTCCTAACTTACATGGGTATAATAATTACACACTTTGAGGGGAGAATTGAGCAGAATATTAACATGCTCCTTTGTATGTTCATTCCTATTTTCTTACCTCTATAATAAGTATACTCTTTTATCTTTGGTGTGCAATCATTAGCAGTTGAGAAAACTTTCATATCAGTTTACAAAATGGAGTCATTTAAATAAGCTTAACCTATATAAGTACTCACCTTCACAAAGTATTTTTTAAAAAGAAATGATTACAATACAAAACACTATTTAAAATATGATCAATGAAAGTTCATACATTAGCCAGAGAGATTCTCCCTGGCATGAGTCCAGGCTTGTCTTCATGAGTGAAAAGAGAACATTCTGTATTCTACCTGGCAGGTGAGAATCTGAGTCATACCTTCCAGACTGGTGTTTTTGGAGGCAGAGTGCCAATGATAAACTTAAACTGTAACAGTTCTTCCTTCTTAATATAATGCATAAAATATTGACAGAGTATGCAACATGGATGCTTTTTAATTTCAAGATCTGGTTATAAAATTCTAATAAACGATCTAGAAAAACACTAGCTAATTTAGAACACAATTCTTAGAGGAGTGTGTTATGCCCCAGAGCTTTAGCTTTGGAGAGACCTTTGATAATATTTAGCATTTCTCCATTGAGACTTTTGAGTAGCATAATCTGGGTAGCTTTGTGTGAGGATGTTTCATTTCATTAAAACATTCCTTCTCTTATTAGCATTCTCAAGTTTTTCTAATGGGTATAGTATGTGATGGATTGATAAAAGGTTTTCTAGAAAACTACTCAATTCATTAATAGGATTTTTATTATTAAAATCAACATTAAAAATAATTAAATGCCACAAACAATGTCTGATTTATAGAAGGCACTCAATGTTTGCTGGAAAAAAAAATGGAAGGAAGGAAGAAAGGAAATGAGGAAAAGAAGGAAGGGTAAAAAGAGAGAGAGGAAAAGAGAGAGTGAGATAAAGGGAGAGGGAATAATTGATTTATCTCTTGTCTCAACAGGAATTTAAGTTTTTGAAAGATAAGGACTATCAGTCTTTGTGCAAAAATAAACCACAAATATACATTGCAGAATTATAGGTGCTCAGATATTCATTCATTTAATAAGTATATATTAAGTTACCGCTTTTCTGTATGTCAGGCATTTTTGCTCTCTAATTATAGAAAGTACATCCCTTCTATAAGCCTCATGATCTTAACATTAGCAAAAATAAGTTTCTTCTTACCAAGTTTTTGGTGAATACCTGTCAGCCATGGTGTCCCTCTCTATACTGATGCAAAAAGTGAATGTTTTCTCACAATATTTTCATCATGAAATATATTGTAATTAAGACTTCCAGATAGAATATCCAAATCATCCTCTAAAAATTAAATTTAGATAGATAGGACAAATGATTATGAGGGGTCTTTGCTACAATAAGACATGGATAAGGAAAGCCTCAAGTAAACTTCATTTTCCTATGGGTATAAATATGCATTCTTTCAGTGCCAGACAACAATCTAGACCTTATTGAAGTATATTTACACAGGATGCATATTCTGATCTTAGTGGGTTGGTTATCTGTATGTCTTCATTCTACTTTTTTTTTCCTTTCTCCAAGGCTATTGTAAAGAAAAATGGAGCATATATTTACCTCTTTGTTTAATGTCATCTGTCACCAAGGCAATAATGACTTGCCTAGTCTACTCTGCCAGTAAAAAATGGTCAGAGATCAGATAGATTCTCTCAAATGGTTTCTACTAAACTTGTATACTACATCAGTAGGATATGCTCAGTAGAATATAACAGAAAACTCAAGTATATTGGCTTAAGAACTATGGTGGCCAGGATGATTAGCTTAGCAGTTCAACGATGGTTCTTTCCAACTCTTTGCACTACTGCCCTAGGCAGGTTGGCTAGCTCCTCTCCATGTTGCTGAAGCTCCAAGAATCACATCTTAGTCATCAATGTCAGAGAAAGAGACAGAAAAATTTCTTCTTTTGGCATTTAAAAATATTAAAAATGAACAATCTTTTCCCCAAATCTTTTAATACTCCATGTTTTCTAATAATTTTATTTCTTCACTAATTAGAATCTGGGGCCCATGTGGGCAGAGACAATTCTGTTTTTTGCACTTATGAAAAATTCTGTTCTTTTCCCAGCACCATGTAGCTGCTCAGTAAATATTTGTGGAATGAAAGGATAAAGACTGGACTACATATGCCCTTTCCCCAAACCAATTGTAGACAAGGAAGATTGACTGTGAACCTTCCAGGTTTATCTCAGTTGACTTGGCAAAAGGATACTTCAGAACAAATTGGGGCCCTGGTAGCATGGAAAGGTGGCAAATGGCTGTTAGGATGACAATACACATGGTTTGCAGCAGGTTTTCAGTGCAGTAGGAGTAATAAAGAGAGAAGCAAGTATGAGTTAACCTAGGAAAGATATGAAACAAAGTCTGATGAAGTAAGGAGACTGAGTTATGCAACCTGAGGTTGTCCGACTGTTTTAATGTATTTATGTCCTCTATCAACTTAAGGCTTTATCATGCCCAATGTAGAGCTATTTGAATTTCATGTAAAATTTTGCTTTGCTTGTCCCATTTTTCAGATATTATTGTGAATACTCAACCATATCATTAGGAAGTATTATCTAAAGTATTACTTGGGGAAATCAATTGCGCCAGATAGTTTACTTCTATTTATCTACATTATATATTATCTTTCTACATTTAGGCCTGAACATCCTGTGGTGAAATGTTTAAATTCTGATTCTACTACATACTCTATTTGCTACAACTTGCTATGAGACTCTTAATTTTGGGCACATTTGGACAATTAACCAATTGGCTTGGGTTCAATAGTTGAAATAATCTGTTCTTCATCACAGTGTATGCCATTGACCTTGTTGTTGTTGTTTTTCTGTCTTGTATACCTTCCCCATAAAAGTTTTTGCTAAGTACTTTCCCACAAATTGGTAGTTAGCAACTTCAGCAATGTTCATATACATTGATCCATCCAAAACAACAACAACAAAAAGAAACAGATTTTCTCTCTTTGAAATCTGTAGTTCTGTCTAGTTTTTTTTTTTTTTTTTTAAATTAGAAATGGTTTTAATAATCTCCCCTGGAATCTTGCTCATGTTTGCTAAATGCACCTAGATATACATTTTCAGAATCTTTCTCCTCTTTGAATGTCAAATCTCTGTTTATTATAAACATATTTACTTGATTCTCCATGATTCCCTCAAAGGTTCCAAGTGAGGTTTCACAGTCTAATTTGGTATTCTTCCAGGATTTTGGAGAGATCTCAAACACATTTGAAGGGCTAGATTTTCTTCCTTGCTTCAGGCTTTAGAATTTCTTCATGAATATTGTGCCTCCAACAACCTGAGAAATACATCCCCTGGCTAGTAAGTCAGAAGCCAACGGAAGATGAGTAGTTCTAGTCTCATTATCGTGTATTAATAGGGTGCTATCACACTGATCTGAAGGTTTCTTCCTTTAACATTCTAAATAAAATAAATGATATCCTGTGAGCATTCCTGCCTGGATTTGAGCCCTGGTTTTTTCCACTTATTGACACTGGGATCTCTTTGAATCTGCATAATGGGGGTAATAATAGCATTGATTTCATAGCACTGTTGTGAATGCTGCTTGAGATAATGTTCAAAAGGTACTGAGCATAGTGCTGGACATCTTGTATTTGCTCAAAGATTGTATATGATAGAAATGCAGTGGTGCTCAGAGATTGAGCATTCTGCCAGTGATCAAGATGTTACTTAGATGTGCTAGTGCACATTAGCTACTTTCATATAAGGTATCTGCTATTATATTCTATTGTTGTTACTTAACACTCATGACAAAGGATGACTATAGAAATTTAGAGGGTGTATAACCCCTAGAGAGCCAGTAAACTTATCTGTGCTTTGACCTTTGCTTCCTGCAAGCACTTGGAAAGTTGTTCATTTTCCTGAATCTGACCGTAAATGCCCTTGGTGTGTCTGATATTTAGGGCACTCCCCTTTGAGACATTCATTTTCTCCTCCCATTTATCCTCTCCCTTTATAAACATGAACTGTGAATCTTAGCCTGTATCTAAATGATCTCTCTCCTTGTTGAGAGTATGTTAGGAGCCACTGATTTTCAGAATCTCAAGTTCAGCTGTAGCCCACTATACTGAAGCCCATGGTGTAGGTTTTGTTCTATAGGATCTTGCCCAGCTGTGAACTCTGCAGCTTAACCTTGGAAGAATAGTGAGGTGCTAGTATGATTCTAGATTGTGGATTTGTCAGGCTTTTTAGAGTAAATGGTAAAAATAAACATATCATAATAATTTATGGGCAAGGATGTTTATTGCGGCATTATTCGTAATGGTGAAAAATTGAAAACAGACTAAATGTTTATCAACCAGGGAATGATTAAATAAATATGACAAATGACTAAGATGGAATACTAGACATTAAAATAAATGAGGCAGCTTTGTATGAAGTATACAAATCTTTCTATAATGTTGGGTGAAGAAAGTTAATTGAAGAATACCACGTACAATATGACTTTGTTCTTTTGTACACAAACATTTACGTATATGAAAAATCAAAAGGGTCTATAAGTCTTGCAATTAAACTGTTAATAATGGTTACCCTGGAGCATTGGGGACTGGGGGCATATGAAGAGTAAAATTATCACTTTTATTTAATACCTTCGGTAATGTTTGAATGATTCCAAGTGAGCATGAAATATTATGATAATTTAAAAAATAAAGCTTATCACATAAAAACAAATATTTTACTCTATATCCTTTAATTATCAGTTACTTAATGATTACTTTTTAAAATAAAATATCCAATTGTAATTGCTCTTCTTTTCCACTGAAGAGAGATGGGGATGGTGGACACTGAGAACTGCATGTGAACCTCATAGTCCAGAGGCACGGGTGTACTAAAAAACTAATCATAGAAGAACAGAAATACAATGGAGATAGAAGGGGTTGGATTCCAGACCACAGCAATAAAGCAAGTCATAGTCTTTTTGCTGGTGGGGGGTCGTGCCTTTAATTTGTAAAAAACGCAACACCTCTGAAGTGCAATAAAATGAGGTATGCCTGTATAAAGCACTTTCCCTCCTTCTACCTTACCAAAGACCCACTTATAGCAGTTGTTTTTACCCAATACAGCATGCCCAGCTCTCAAGAAAAATCCACAAAATAAACTGAAAGACAAATGCATTTGGAAAATGCAAATATCTGAACCAGATTCAGATATGGCAGGAATGCTGAAATTACCAGACCATGAATTTAAAATATTTATTAATATGCTAAGCGCTCCAATGGATAAAGTATACAATATTCAAGAACAGATGTCAATGTAAGCAGAAACATGACAATTAAAAATAAAGAAATGATAGAGAACAAAAACACTATTATAGAAATGAAGAATGCCTTTGGTGGGCTTATTAGTAGACTAGAAAAAGCTGAGGAAATACTCTGTGATCTTGGAGCTATCTCAATAGAAACCTTTAAAACTAAAAAGCAAAGAGAATAAAGACTAGGGGAAAACCCACAGAATCCAAAGACTGTGAGATAACTACAAACATTTTTGTAAGGGGAATACCAGAAGGAGAAGAATGAGAGAAAGAAACAGAAGAGCCCTAGCCAGTGTGGTTCAGTGGATAGACCACTGACCTGCGGACTGAAGGGTCCCTGGTTTGATTCCAATCAAGGGCACACCCCTGGTTGTGGGCTCGATTCCCATTATGGGGTGTGCAGGAGGCAGCCAATCAAAGATTCTCTCTCATTGATGTTTCTCCCTCTCCCTTCCTCTCTGAAATCAATAAAAATATTTTTTTTTTAAAAAAGAAACAGGAGAAATATTTGAAACAATAATGAATGAGAAATGAGAATTTCCCCCAAATTAATGACAAACAGAAACCCACACATTCAGGAGCTCAGAGAACAACTAGCAAAATGCAAAGAAAATTATACTTGGACATATCATTGTCAAATTATAGAAAAGCAAAGATACAGAATAAATCCCGATATGCATATATGCATAACCCATGATCACAGACAGTAGTGTGTTAAAGGCCTGGGGGGGGGGGTGATAGTGCAGGGTGGAGGGGGCTAATGGGGGGAAAAAGAGGGACATCTGTAATATATATATAACAATAAAAGGTTAATATGCTAATTAGACCAGACGTCCTTCTGGACGTCATTTCAGATGTCCTTCTGGACAAAGCCAGGACTGAAGGGAAGCCACCCGGGTCCCGGGTGCCTGCCGGTGAGGCTGGAGGGAAGCCCAGGTCCCGGGTGCCAGAGGGAAGCCAGTGCCGGCAGCTGGAGGAAGGAAGGCCTACTCTTGCACGAATTTTCATGCATCCAGCCTCTAGTGTGTGTGTATGTGTGTGTGTGTGTGTGTGTGTGTGTGTGTGTGCATTTTCTTTTTTTTTTTTTTTAAAAGAAACTTTCCTTTTCTCTTTGAAAGAGATAAGGCAGGAAGAGATAAGCCAGACCGGTAGAAAAATAGTTCTTTAGTGAAAATTCAATTGCCAAGAAAGAATCAATAAATGATTCATTTTGGGATTCTTCTTCAGTTTTCCTGAATGGAATGCATAAAATCTATAGAAAATATCATTGGCTGAAGTTTTACTTGGCAATTTTGTTAAAGTCTAAATATAAATTACACTTTATTTATTGACTGCTTTAATATTCAGAATTTTATTCTGAGGCCCAGGATTTTATTCTGAGGCTCAGGAGAGATACAACTGCTACATAGTACAGTCTGGATCTGCCAGCCATGAAACAGCCTCCTTTAATTAGCTGTCAGTTTCTGTTTTCTCTCATCCTCCTTAACTGTGAGAATGGCTCAGAATTGCCTTTGGTCATGTCTCCTAGACAATAACTCTCAAAAAAGCTCAAAGAGAGGACCAATTCCTTGAAACAGTTTAGCAAAATCCAGCAGCCCTCTTCAGAGCTATGCAGCAGTTTTAAATATTAGAAATTTTCTTTTGTATTAATCTATCTATCAGATAGCCTAGGTTTTAGAAAGAAAATATTTTAAAAAGAAAAAAAAAATCCTGAAAGAAACCAGAGAGAAAAAACACCTTACTTATAGAGACACAAATAATTACATTTGACTTTTCCTCAAAAATCTTGTAAGCAAGAAGAAAGTGAAGTAAAATATTTAATGATGAGAGAAAAAACATCACCAACCTAGAATTCTGTACCCTGTGAAATTATCCTTCAAAAGTAAATTAGAAATAAATACTTTCTCAGTACACCTAATTTGAAAAAAAATATTCAGGAGGTTCTTTAAATTCTATATATCAGAAATTCAGATGTACATACAGAAAGGAAGATTATCAGAGAAGGAATAAGTGGTGATAAAATTTAAAAAAAAAACCACACTGCTATTTTTCATATCAAGACAATAATAGTTTGTTCAAAATAATAATAACACTGAATTCAATTATGTGTGTATATATATATATATATGAGAAATGAATGAATTACAACAATAATAAAAGAGGCAAAAGAAATTATTTTATTATTATAAGGTTCTTACACTACCAGTAAAATGGTATAGTGTTATTTGATAACTGACTTGGATTAGTTGTAAATGTATATTAAAAACTGTAGGGCCTCTACTAAAACATTTTTTAAAATAAGTACAATTGATATGCTAAGAAAGAAGAGAAAATGGAACCCTATAAAATGCTCAGTTAAAACCACAAAAGGCAAATAAGAATGGAAAGCAAAAATAGAAACCAAATGACAAAGATAAAAACTATAAAGCAGAAACAAATATGGTAGATATTGTTTCAACTATATTGATAATCACTTTGAACAGCAGTGGTCTCAGTGCACCATTAAAAGGCAGAGTAGATCAAAAAACAAGACCCAACTCTATATTGTCTACAAGATATCCACTTTAAATATAAGGACACAAGTAAATTAAAAGTAAATGAATAGAGAAAGATACACCATATCAACACTAACCAAAAGGAAGTAGCTATATTAATTTTAGATCAAGTAGACTTCAGGGTAAAGAAAATTCATCAGAGATAAAAAGGGGCATAAAATAATGCTAATGGGTTCAAATCTCGAAGAAGATATAATGATCTTTAACATGTATGTTCCTAACAACAGGTTTTCAAACTACAGGAGGCAAAAACTGATTGAAGTGCAAGTTGAAATAGATCAATCTATTATTATAGTTGGATACTTCAACAGCCCTCTATCAGAAATGGACCAATCCAGCAGGTATAAAATCAGTAAGGACATAGTTGAACTCATAGCACCATTAATCAACTGGCTACCAATGACATCTATAGACTATTTCATCCAACATCAGTGGAATACACATTCTCCTCAAGTTCACATAGAATATTCACCTAGATAGAACACATTTTAGACCATAAAACATTCCTTAAAAAATTTAATAGCAATAATAGAATCTCTGCTCTCAAACTACAATGAAATTAAGCTAGAAATCAATAATAGAAAAATAGCTGGAAAATCCACAACTATGTGAAGATTAAGTAACATGCTTCTTAATAGCACATGGGTTATTAAGAAAAATACCTCAAGAGTAATTTTAAAAATCTTAAACTAAATGAAAATGAAAACACAACATCAAAATTTGTGGGATGCAGTAAAAAAAATGGTTAAAGGGGAAATTTATAGCAGTGAAAGCATGTATTAGAAAAGAAGAAAAATCTAAAATCAAGAACCAAATCTTCTACCTTATGAAACTAGAAAAAGGAGAGCAAATTAAATCCAAAGAAGAAAAGAAA
Organism: Myotis myotis; assembly: GCF_014108235.1. Lineage (NCBI taxonomy): Eukaryota > Metazoa > Chordata > Mammalia > Chiroptera > Vespertilionidae > Myotis > Myotis myotis. The sequence continues at coordinate 54,851,363 of NW_023416368.1, forward strand.
AGAATTGGAGTTAAAAATCAATGAAACTGATAACAGGAAATCAATTGAGAAAATCAACAAAACTAAAGGCTTTGAAAAGAACAAGATAGATAAGCCTTCTTAGCCATGATAACTAAGAAAAAAAGAGGACACAAATTTCTAATGTCAAATGAAAGAGGGACATCATTATAGATACCATGGACATTAAAGGGATAATAAAATCCTATATAATAAAAGCATAATATGCAAATCGACCAAACGGTGGAATGACCAGTCGGCAGGGGGTGGGGCCGGAAAGCAGGTGGCACCAGGCCAGCCAAGGTGCATGCCAGCTGAGGCAGAGGGAGGGAACAGCGATGGGGAGGTGGAGGGGCAATGGGGGGGCCGGCACCGTCCCCTAATCCCCTGTCCTCACCTCCTGCAGAGCAAGGCCAGGTAGTGGCAGCAGCAGGGTGATGGGGGTGGTGCCGTCTCTTGATCGTCCATCTGGTCACCTCCTGCAGAGGGAGGCTGGGCAGCAGCAGTGGGATGACGGGGGGCGTGCCATCCCCTGATCAGCCATCCTGTTGCCTCCTGCAGAGGGAGGCCAGACTGCTGCTTAGACCTGCTCATGGCAGGTAGCATGTCTAAGCCGTCAGTAGGACATCCCCTGAGGACTCCTGGACTGTGAGAGGGCACAGGCTGGGCTGAGGGGACCCCCCTCCAGTGCACAAATTTTCATGTACGGGGCCTCTAGTAATACTATACATCTCTATGCCTAGAAATTTGGTAACCTAGGTGATGTGAAGCAATTTCTTGAAAGACACAAATCAACCATGCCATCAATTTTAACAAATGTATTGCTCTAATGGAGGATGTTGATAATGAAGAGGCTATGCATATGTGAGGACAGAAGGTATATGGGAAATCTCTTCATCTTCTGCTAACGTGCTGGGAATCTAAAACTGTTCTAAAAAAATAACGTCTACTCAAAAGTATAAGCCTTTAGGAAAACTATTCAATCATTTATTTTTTTTATTAAAGAGAAGATAATGAAAATGTATGTTCAATTAGACTCAAAGAATTAGAGAGATGGAAGGGAGTTTTTAGGTCTTCAATTTCAAACTTCCATCCATTAAAAAGGAATTCTATAATATTTTTTGATCATCATATTTCTGTTTAAGCATCTCTTGCAGCAGGGAGTTCAGCCTTTCATTTTTAGATAGAATGTTCCAGAGCATGGACTTGTCCTAAAGAAACAAATGATGTCTACTCCAATCTCTGACATCCACTGGCAGAATGAATTCTGGTGAGTCATTTAAACTCTGCAGGCCTGATATTCTTCATCTGGAGGGTGATGCAGTTAGGGTCAGAGGCCATCTATTTATGTTTAAAGGGCTATTTGAACTCCCTCCCACTCAGTACTTTTTGTTTGGAGTATGGATCTGATGTAGCAGGGTTAGCATGGGTTTGGAGTGAGTGTACCTGGGTGTGAATATTGACTAATATTTTCTGGTTGGATAACCTTGGAAAGATCACTTGATCTCTCAGTCTAACTTCCCATATGCAATACCTACCTTGGAAAACTGTTCTGGATGTTTACTGAAATAAGGTTTTTATTTATTTACTAGAGGCCTGGTGCATGAAATTTGTACATGGGGGGTGTGGGGGGGTGGGTTCCCCCTCAGCCCAGCCTGCCCCCTCTCACAGTTTGGGAGCCCTCAGGGGATGTCCTACTGACAGCTTAGGCCTGCTCCCCACAGTCTGGCCTCCCTCTGTGGGCTGATCAGGGGAAGATGCCATCCCCATCACCCCACTGCTGCTACCACTGTCAGCTGCCAAGGTGTTTTCATCAACACGGACTCCAGTCCCTACACTACAAAAAAATCACAACTTTCTTTAGGCATTTTCAAGAAGTCTCTTTCATAGGATATGACATTTCTTTCTTTCTTTTTTTATCCTCACCTGAGGATATTTTTTCATTGATTTTTAGAGAGCATAGGAGAGAGAGGGAAAATCAGAGAGAAACATCAATGTGAGAGGGACACTTTGATTGGTTGCCTCTGCATGAGCCCTGACCTGGGCCCCGGCCAGGGAGGAGCCTGCAACCTAAGTACATGCCCTTGGTCAGAATTGAATCCAGACCCCGCGGTCCGCAGGCTGAGGCTCTATCCACTGAGCCAAACTGGCTAGGGCAGGATATGACATTTCTTAGCCCCTCCAGCAGCAGACCTTCATTTTTCCTCTAGGAGTGAGGTGGAAAAACCCTAGATCACTTTCTTGGATTCTTATTACCCAAGTTACCAAGAACAGTGCCAGTGGCATACAGGGAGCTCTGCCAATGAGCGGTCAGAAAAGATGTTTCCTCTGCAGCTCATGTGCAGCGGTGGGTCTGCTGGGGCACTGTCTCCCAGTGGCGGAAGCCTGGGCACACCCCCCTGCCTCTTCACTCCTGCTCCCAGGCCTGCTGGGGTGCTATCTCCCGAGGCAGCGGCCTGGACATGCCCCCCTGCATGTTGTTCTCTCAGGCTCCAGGCCCACCTGGCCCCTCCTCCTGAGTTGGTTGTGACAGTTACAGCATCTCGGCCTAATTTGCATATTACTTCTTTATATATATATATAGATTTAGTAGAGGCCTAGTGCACGAATTTCATGCATGGGTAGGGTCCCTTGGCCTGGGCGGCAATCAGGGTCTTCCAGCTGCCAGCCGGGGCCTTCCTTCATTCCACACCGCCCCCTGGTGATCAGCACATGTCATAGTGAGCAATCGAACTCCCTGTCTCTCGGTCGAACTCCCAAGGGGACACTTTACATATTAGCCTTTTTCATATATAGATTTTGTTAAGCTTCACTCAAGAATATTTTTCCATTGATTTTTAGAGAGAGTGGAAGGCGGAGGGAGAGACACAGAGAGAGAAACATTGATTGGTTGCCTCCTGCACACGCCCAAACCAGGGCTGGGGACTGAGCCTACAACTGAGCCTTGACCTGAATCAAACCCAGGACCCTTCAGTCTTCAGGCTGATGTTCTATCCACTGAGTCAAACCAGCTAAGGCTAAAATAATACTTTTAAAGCACTTAGCAACATATTGGACACGTGTCCAACAAATGTTAATTTCTTCTTTCCTTTTCTCTATTTAAAACAGGAAATAATGTGGATAGAAATGAAATAAAAGTCAATACTTCTTAAAATCTAGGACAATTTTTAAAAATATAGACTTATGATTGATTTTGACTGGGTAAAATTTGTTCAAAGTTGTTTAGATAATCTTGCTTGAATCCAGAAAGACTAGATTATTTTGGAAATTTATTTCTCTTCTCAAACTTTTTATTTCAATATGAAATATTAAAAAAATATAGTGGTGCAAAACCATATTAACATGTACTAGTAAAAGAGTTGAATACTAGTAAGGTAAATCCTTTACCATGATTTATTGAGACTATCCTTCTATATTAGCCTGTCTCTCAAAACAGCCCTTAATGAAAGGATTCTCCAAACTCATCTTTGTGCCCTCAGCACAGAGCACAGTGCCAAACATGTACTAGGGGTTATTAAATATTTGAGTATATATTAAATACAATATACGCCTTCAAAAACTTAAGAAGGCCTATCTAATTATTTCATGCTCAATGCATTGACAGAACATATAAATTATTATTTCAGATCAGAATCTGGGGTTCAAAATGATTCCTGGACTGGCTAAAGGTTAAAAAATATATTCATATCAAAATGGAGCATGGTGATTCAGCAACCAACCAAACTAGTCAGCTTTTCCTCTCCCATAATTCAACATAGAGCACTAAAACAACACAAAGAAATAAAGAAACTCAAATGTAGGCCATACAGGGAAATAATACAGCTCCAGGTGTACTATTAATAAAGAGAACACAAACAAAAATGGTCAGACATAACAAGCAAAGAGTAAAAGAAAGAAAAATACTTGAGATGAATTAACATTTTGCTAACTAAGTTACAAAAAATAGAGTGAGTTGTATCCTCTATAATAAACCCTAATATGCAAATAGACTGAATGGTGGGACAACCGGTTGCTATGATGCACACTGAACACCTGGGGTGCAGACGCTCAATGCAGGAGCTGCCCCCTGGTGGTCAGTGCGCTCTCACAGGGGTAGCGCTGCTCAGCCAGAAGCGGGGCTCATGGCTGGCGAGCACAGGGGCAGTGACAAAAGCCTCTCCCGCCTCTTCAGCAGTGCTAAGGACCCGTCTGGGATGTCTGCCTGCAGACTTAGGCCCGCTCCCTAAGCCGGCAGGCAGACATCCCCCAAGGGATCCCAGATGGTGAGAGGGCACAGGCCAGGATGAGGGACCCCCCCATCCCTACCACAGTTCATGAATGACGTGCACCGGGACTCTAGTATAAGAATAAAGAACAACATAAAAGGAAAAGGGAATATAGGGAAAAAGTGAAAGAGAGGAAAAGACTCACACTGCTTTCTGGGAAGCAAAAAGCATTACAGAGTAAAATGTCAAAGCTAGATTCATATTGCATGTAACTTACTGGAGAGTCTCCTCCAGTTACACAGCACTATACTGAGCATAGCATTTGCCCAGAGATTCCAGACCTCTGAGATATGGCTTAGTACCCATGTCACACTGGTAGATTTCTTGTCAAAAGTCTTCCACAGGCTAGTGATGAATGAGAGCTAAATATAAATAACTATGTAATACTGCTCATCACATTAAAAAGGCATTTCTGTTCCACATTCAAAACCAAAGAAAACTATGTTGTCAAATTTTTAAAAAATGAACATCTGTAAAATTAGGAAATCTGGCTGCCTTGAAGAAAAATGGTAAAAATTAACTTTCTGTGAATTTCTATGGGGCCAGGCTAAGAATTGTGTCCTTTGTGGACACATCACAAAAATTAATTCCTTCATAAACCATCTTTAAATCCTCATTGAGAAATAAATTCCTAATCATTGTAAAAGGGGAAATAAATGTGGGAACTAAGTTTGGGGGGTAATTACCACATTTTCAATTAGAAGATTTCAAGATTATCCAGATGTTTTTATAGTTCCCCAGAGAAAAATGAAGGCCATTTCCTGCCAGAATGGAATGAATTATGTAGTGTATATGTAACATCTATTCTGTCATTAAAAATATACCCCACAAGTTTATTCAATAACAATGAAACGTTGTTAATTCTTGGAGGCTAAAAAAACCACAAAAAACCACCTGGGACTATTTGTAGTTAATTTCGTTCTTTCTTCTTTTTAAAAAAATTCCCATTTACTAATTTTAGAGATCACACAGAAGACTCCATTCACAGTTTACCTGACTTCTTTGTAATGTCTTTTTGTTCCCCTCCCAGCAACTTGATCTCAGTGGGACCTCAGTTCACCTAACCCAACCAGTCTAATGGGGTGAGGAGAGAAAAGGACCACATTACAGGTTGGAGCCGGACATTAGAACACTTTGGTAAAATCAGAAGGAAAATAGAATGACATTCAAAGACTGAAAATAGAGTGATACCCAAGAATCCCTATTCTTTAACAATTTTAGAAAATAACTACTGGTTTTAACTCACTGCTTCCAATAATGTATATGGAATAGATTTAAGGCCAACACATGACCCTCTTTTCCCTCCTCATCACATTAGACTTCAATGATGTGATAATAGAAAGGGGAAAAAAATCTTTCCACATTTTCAGGCAGGGTCAGTTCTCCAAAAGCCCTATGTTAGTGAAAATTGTAATTTAAATAAGAAGAATTCAATTAAAGAAGCATGAGCCACATATTTCTATAGAGAGGGTAAAATCCTCCCAGATTTATAACAATTGTGATATTTATTTACATTTACAGTAAACATTTTATATTTACTTGCTATAGTTTTGAAATCCAGTCTCATAATTTATATAGTCTGATTTATGCAATATAGTAAAGCAGTCAGAAAAGATAATATTATAACAGAGATTGTTAAAATCAATGTAAATATGTGGAATCAGCCTTAGGAAAGTGACTTGCCTGAACTTAGCCAGCACCTGGTCTGAGACCTCGCATGCAGGTGTGTTTACTCTCTTGATTATTTAAAGGCTCTCGTACACAGTGGCATTTTCTGAAATTCTCTGTATGGTGCCTTGTACATAATAGTGTTTGACAACTTTTTGTTGAAAGAGTGATGTAACTGGAGAGGCCTGGCTGATGTAAGGAGCGTGGACTTCTATGAGGGGAGAACATGTGAGTCAGAGTGAGGATAACAGTTATGGACCATTTAACAACTGCACTGTTTGTGAAGTTCTTACTATGAATGAGGACTGTTTGTTTTTTTTTCTTCCTGCCTAAATAGTTATAATATTTAGTGCATTTAGTGCTTGTAAGAGTGCTGTGAAATAAATATATCATCTTCATTTTAAAGATGAGGAAAGAAAGTGAATAGGTAGCCCTGAAGCATTGGGCAGGTCTCCCCAAAATGAAGATCTAGGCTCTTCCTCCTTGGACCTAGGGTTCCCTCAAAGAGATTTGCTTAAGCAGAATAAAAGGAAATAAATGGGAGAATAGAGAGAAAGCTACAGTAATGCCAATATGCCCAATATAGGCACTCTGCATTGAGTGTAATTTCTGCCCTCAGACTATTAGCATGTTTCCCTCCTGTAATCTGCTTTGAAATTTGATGGGGATGAAGAAAGCGTAAGAAAGGTAAAACTAGAAATGCACCCAATTCTCAAGTGGAAGAAAAGGAAGAAAGCCGAAAGTGGCTGAAAGCATTTCCCTATGTTAATGACAAAGTAGGAGGGATTAAAAGAAAAATGTCTGATCCTTTAGTTGCCATTGGTTCACTTGACAGCTGTGAGTGCTTAACCCAAGTTTCTGTCACCCTTAAAATTAACAGAAAAAAAATCCTTCACATTAAAAAATAATACAAGGTATGACATTACAAAAGTTACAATACTGTTATTTTGAGAAATGACATTTCATAATTACACAAAATAAGCTCAGTGCCTTCAGATATGTAAACATCCACATGTGAAGTCAGAAAAAAAATGGAGTAAATGGTGTGTAGAGCCAACTGAAATCATGAACATATAAAATATTTAAATCTATGCTTATGCTATCCTATACATTCTGGAAGGAGGATTGCTCCTGGAAAACGAAAAAAGCAAAACCAAAACATCCAGGGGTTTGCCTGATCTTGACCCACTTCACAAAATAGTAGCTTCTAAATATAGTACATTGACATTCTATAGTTTCCAGATTGAATAAAACTATAGAATGGTGCCACTAGCATTTGACTCTGCAAACCTTATTTTCCCATGGAGTTTGCTTTCAATATCTTCCGATCTCTCTTGTTCTGCCTCTGGCTGCTCACCTTCTCCTCTGATTCAGGAGGTACCTTATCATTGAGCAGCAGAGGCAAATGGGAGCCAACTTTCAGGGAGTCCTACAGATGCCATAAAATGTAGTGCCGTACTAATACAAACCCAGTTGCAATATTATTGAAATGTGAAGCTAACTTTAACATATTTCTGGAATCAAGCAATATGCAACTTCATACTAGTTTTATTTTTATTACTTCTTATTTCTGAATCCCAAGATCTGAAATCATCAGTATAATATGAATTTATATGCTAGCTTTAAAACAGACCCATAGAGTACATTTATAGAATTTTAAAATAATTTTCTAGGAAAAAATTTAATTGTAAAAAAGGGAATAATATTTTATTCATTACTTCACTACTATTTTTCATAGAAATACATGACAGACTTGGTATTCTATGTTTGCTGGATAGGTTATATTGATAAATAACATTTTTAAAAAGAAATATAGGGTATCCCAAAAATATATACACATACTTTGAATAATTATAAAGGCAGTGTTTATTAAAATACATTTCACTTTCAAAATGGAGCTATGAGCTGTTAAAGTGTGTATACATTTTTGTAATGTATACACAAACCCTGTCTGGGATAACTATATAATCCTATATAATAAAAGGCTAATATGCCAATCAACCAAACTGCAGAACTGGTTGCTATGACAATCACCGATCACCAGGGGGCAGATACTCAATGCAGGAGCTTCCCCCTGGTGGTCACTGCAGTTCCACAGGGGGAGTGCTGCTCAGCCAGAAGCCAGGCTCACAGCTGGGGAGCACAGCGGCAGTGGTGGAAGCCTCTCCCGCCTCCGCGGCAGTGCTAAGGATGTCTGACTGATGGCTCCCAGACTGTGAGAGAGTGCAGGCCAGCCTGAGAGACCCCCCCTCGAGTGCATGAATTTCATACACCGGGCATCTAGTACTACATAATTATATATTATATGTCAATGAATTTAGTTTTTCATTTATTTTATGGCTTTCCTAAAATTAAAAGATACATATGAATAATTAAAGATACACATATAAAATATTATATCTTTAATTTAATCTTAAGTTATAAAAACAAAGTACACCACAGGACCTAAGTCAATTTTGTCACTTAGGATCCTATTCGATGCATAAAACTACAAATTTACTATTTATGATATCATAAAATTCCTGGGACGTTACTCATTGGATGTTGATTTCATGTGACCAAATACTTTATCGGATGGAAACTCATACATAGCTTCCTTGGTAGTTATTCTAATAATTTAACCATGGCAACTCGTTTTGGCACTGTCTGACTATAATAAATAATTCTATGAGAATCCTAATGTAATTCAGTAATAATTAAAGTCCAATAAGAAAAAAATAATATTCTGGCAATGCCAGAATACAGAGGTTAGTTGTCCATCATGGATTTAAAAAAAAATGTGTGTTATAAAAATGCAGAGAAAGCATGTGTATAGAAGAACTTAGAAGGATAAAAGGAACAGGTTTATCTAGAATCTCTTCAGAAGTGTGATTAGTTGATTTCCACATAGAAAATAATAGTGATAATAGCTACCATTTATTGACCAGTTACATGTCTAAGTGTTTTACAACATGATCTTATTGAATTTTGGGAACAACCATAAGACAAAGGTATAATTGTGCTCACTTTACAAAGACAGAGAAATGATTCTCAAGGAGGTTAATGAATTAGTCCATGATCTCACTTGTAGTGAGAGATGGAGGTGACATTCCAAAACCAGGCTTTCTGAATCTGAAGTCTTCCTCTGTTCCAAGAAACTCTACTTCCATAGAAGACCACTATTTCCTAGTGTAGGGCTAATTCTCTAAAAGGAAACTCTATGCTTCTAAGTACTTTGGAAACACTTCTTCATGCCTTTTGAGTACTCAACAATGGGAAAACCTGGTTGCTATGCTTCACAAATGGTTACAAGCACATAGGCCAATTAATTGCCTTGAAAACCAGATGTTCTGATCAGGCAGAGTAAGAGCCTAACTCAGGGGTGTGATTTCAGAAGAACTAAAAGGCCCTTCTGTCAAAAGGAATATGCTGGTAGACTTCTTGCCCAAAGCTTTGCAGGGTTTCAGGGGAGGAGGGGAGAGGAGAAGGGGCTGAGGCTTAGGATGAAGGAAGTGGGGAGTTGGAGAGGTAGGAAGGAGCCAAGCCTTTATGCTTGATTTGTTCTTTGAGAATCATTTATGTAGGGAATGTAATTTATTCTTTCTTTCTTGCATCTAACCCCAGGCTTGGCACATTGCTTTTGTCCCAATTATTGTTTACTAAGTTGAATAAGAGTGATTTTCAGGTCTTTTCATCAGAAAAGATATGGGATGAGAAGGACAAAAGAGAATCTGAAAATCCTCGATGCTGATAGGACTTTCGGAATTGAGGGAGAATACATAAAGAGATTGGAAATGCAGCATACAAATAATAGAATAATATAGTAATAGTTAAATACAGAGCAAAGTATTAGAGTCAGGGATTATGCGCCTCTCTTACTTCAATAACCATGAAACCTTGTGTAATTTATTTAATCTAAGGTTCATTTTCTCTAAAGTGAGAATTGATATTCATTTCATCCATCCATCAATACATCTATCCATTCATCCATGCAATTATTTAGAGGGAAATTGTAGAGATGGAATCAAATTTAGGGGTAAACTTATACTCAAGCTCCTCTTTTCTGATTTTGCATGTTTCATTGCATGACCATAAATTCTCTCCTTAGCACCTGCCAGGTAGAAGGAGCCTTAGATATTGGCAAGAAACTGCCTCATTACCAGTCCCACATTATAGGAATTTCTCTCCTTGCTTGCCAAGGCAATGGTTGCTCTTTTGCTTTATTTGAGGCGGTTTAGTTTAATTTTTCATTATGACAGGTTTTCGTCTCCAATTCTTTATTTAGAGCAGGGTTCTGAAAACCTTTTCATTCTCCAATCCCTTTGAGGGTTTCCACAACCCTCAAGCATACCTTGAACCACTTTGCTATCAAAATAAAAGTGTGAAAGAATAATTCAGCTGTTGGGAGGAAAAGCAGGTGACATTTTTACTTTTCTTGACACTGAAGAAGGGAGGAAAGCACTCAGGGGAAGGTGGGAAGTGAAGGGAATGCAGGGTGGACAGGAAACCAGGCCTTGTGGTTCCAGAAGAAGAGAAAGAAGGCGGTGATGCAAAGGCAGAGGTTTTGCTGCAAATCTAATGCTTCCCTTGCCTAACAGATGTTAGAGGTGTTGAAGCTCTGGTCCTGTGACTCCCTCAGAATATCTCTGGGGAAACTAGACATCCTCTGAGAAATGCTGATTTAAAACAAGCAGCTTTTTCTCCTTTTGTCCCTATTCTTTGCCTTCCATCTCAAATCCCCTCCCATTCCACATTTTCTCTCCACTCCTCCTGGCTTCCGCTGCCCTCACTCATCCACTCCTACTTGGAGAAATTCAGTGATTTAATATATTTTTCTTTGTGTTTTTTATTCAAGGAGTCTTACTCATAACCTTATTGACTTTGAGAGCTAACTTTGCCCGCTGATATATAAAGCCTCAGTTCCCAATTCAGCTTTTTTCTTTCATACCAAATACAGATGAATAATACTGGGATTTTTGTCTTTCATTAGTGTGCAAAATCTGAGCTGGCTTTCTCTTTAACTTGCTCTCTTTCTTTGTACCTCATTTTCCCAAATCGATCAAGTTGCAGCTGTTTTTCTCTCTAACTTCCGTTTTAATTTCAGCAAAAATAAACTACTTCCTGACTTCAGTGCCTGGCCATAGAGTGATGTTATTCTGAGTGAGTAGCTTAACCATAGAATTAGGGAAAGTAACTTTCAGCATTGTTTGCCAGATGGGTATCATTTGCTTTTTTCTTTGGGTCAAAGAACCTAATTGACGGGTAAGGGCATTGGGCTTATGCTTTACCCCCAAATAAAGATTATGGGTAGTCACAGAAGGTTCAGCTGCCACCAGGACTATACATGTTTGCAGCTGGCCTCCTGCCACTGGCTCATTCCAGTATCCTCCCTGATGCCTGGTTCTCATCTGGTCCTTCCTGAGGCCATTTACTTTGTGATATAGCACTGAGATTTCTGTCATCACCTACTCTGTAGTTTCCTATTCTAGCTGCACTTACAAACTCATGCTCAGTGACTCTATATCATGATGAATCAACATTACCTCAACCTCACTGTCTTTGTATGTCTTTACATAATTTGAAATAGTTCTTCCTGCTCTGTTTTGCCACACCCTCTAGTTCTATGTATTTATACTGGTTGCTTGCATGTTGTCATTCTCTATGCCATCTTTTCCCTCGCTCTTTGTATAACTAAAGTTTACTATGTCTCTTGGTCTTCCACCTAGGCAGTCTATCCTCCTTTCCCTACTGGGAACAAGGCCAAAGTTATTTCCTCTCATTCCTTGCCCAACAGGTAATATTTTTATCCCTCCTCCTTTCTTCTGTCTCTTTCTATTCTTTTGAAATAATTTTGTCTAGAAATTTCTGTCCTTATATGTGCACATTAATCTTATAATGTAATCTAACATCTAACTGTAGTTCACTTATGTCATAGGGGATTTCAAAATCTAATTTTTAGCAACAATTACTAGAAAATTCAGTATCATGTGCTTAACTACAAACCTAAATCAGCATTATAAAATAAGAACACAATTTATCATCAATTATTCCCATTCATTTTCCACTCACTGAGTTATCCTTAAAAATGATTACTATGCCACGATGCTAGCCGATTTGTTTGGCATAAACCATTATCTGGGTGAATGGACGATGTTTTCTCTAAAATATGAAACTAGTACATTATCAAGTGTACCTGGATGCTCTTTAATAGATTGGTTTAGATATGTAATATACAAATCACTCCTTCCCTTATCATTCCTGAGATTATGCAAATTCTAGCTTCTGCTCTTATAAGATTGCACTGAATGTGACACTTACTCTGTCATCACAAAGGCTTTTCCTGCCAAGGGTACCTTCCCCACAATATCTGGTAAAGGCAAATGGCACCAGACTGTTGGACCTCGGTTCAGCAACCTCAGTTCTTGAGTTTGGCTGGAAAAGAATTCAAAGCCAAGAACTCTAATTATAAGTGAAAGTTTATTTATAAAGTCACAGAAGTAGAAGTGAGCCATTGAAGAAGTGAGCCAGCTGAGCTGCATGGACTCAGGAAACAAGTTACAGAGGCAAAAGAAGGGCCCTTGGAGTTAGGAGAAAGAAAGGCAAGGAAAACACGCCTTGGGAAAGAGGAGGAGGAAAGGAAGGAATGCTCCAGAGAAAGCTGCCTGAAGAAAGACAGAGGTGAGGAAAGGCACAGGCATGCTCTAGAGAGAGAGAGCAAGCTTCAGCTGGGTCTTTTGTCTTAAAGAATTTTATCAGGAGGTCTCAGAGGACAATATCAATAGAATATGCATCAGCTTTCCAGGTGTGTTTCCTCAAAGTTGTGGTATTCACTGATTGGTGGGCACTAGGGCAGGGGGTCAATAGCTGTCACAGTCACTCCACCTGGCCTTGTTGTTTTTCTGGACCTGGAGCTGAACACCACTGAGACCTAGATGGTATCTCTAGTTTGACAAAAATTGTCACTGTGGTCAACAGACCCAAAGCTTTGTTCCTAAGAATACTAGATGTGGGTCAGAGCCTAAGAATACTAGATGTGTGTCTTGAGCGCTTAGTGCATAAGAGAGTATTCATGTAAGGGAGTCCTATGAGACTTTTCTCTGGCCCCCTTATTCCTCTTCTAAGGGGGTCTACCACATGACTAGCACCATTCCAGGAGAGTAAAGGTCAGGTAAGGGTCTGAACCACATAACCAGCAATTTGAAAGATCAGGGGGTCTAAACCATATGCTAGGGGAGGAAGATCACTCTGGGGACAAGGTCCTACCCTACAAGTGTCCTTTGCTAGGCACCAAGTAAACCCCCCATCCCCACCATGTGACAATCCATACATGGTTTATTGTTCCTACTCTGCTCATTTCTAACTGCTGACTAATCAAAGTGATAGCAGAAACAGTGAAGGTTGAATAAGTTAATAAACATTTTTGGGTTGACCTGTTTGCATTTCCCAAGATAGCTGGCTTTAAAATACAGAAAATGGAAGAAAAAGCTCTAAATTTCTATAGGGTTTATCAACCTCCCTAATAGTTATCTCCCCCCCCCCCATTTGTTCCCAAATTCTCTTTATTATGGCCTTAATCACTTCTCAAAGCAATGGGGTTGCTCTTAAACACCTTTGGGGAAGAAGGATAGGAGACTGGAAAAAGCTTGAGTCTGAAGTCTGATTGAGATGACCACCCCTTACGTTTCCATCAGGGTAACGGGACTGAAGATAATATGTTTGGCTGGGAAAGAATTCAGAGCCAAGTGAAAGTTTATTTAGAAAGTCACAGAAGTAGAAGTGAGCCATTGAAGAAGTCATTGTTTGGGAAATAAAAAGTATGGATCAAATATTGTTAGTTTATTTAATTGTACTATTTATTTTAATTATAGACTGATACCTACATCAACTTTACAGGTTTACCCATAGATAGGTGGAGTATCACATCCTTGATGTGATTTCTGGAATACGGGAAAGGTCCAGAAAATGTTTAGAAATCACTTCCTGACATACTGGCCTGATAATCTCTATTCCCACCTTCAATGTGTTAGTTCATTGTTAAAATGTAAAGACTGTTAGAAGGACTAATACTTTATCTTGTCAATACTTATCCTTTGATGTGAATGGATTTATCAGAGACCTTCTTTAGGAGAGATTTGATTAGGAAAAAAAAGTTGACCCCAGCCGTAGGCAGCTGCCTAGGTGGCCTCGAAGCTAGGTAAGTGTTACACTGCTGGGAAACAGCAGCAGAAGCTGGCTGGCATCCTGGGCCTGGTTCCTGCCAACTCTGTTGTTAACTATACCAGGATGCCCGCATAATTAGAAAAAAAAAGTAGAGAAAGAGATGATTAAGGTCTTGGGGTTCTGAGGCCTGACGGGTAGGAAAGAATGTATGAAGGGGCATTAAAGAGCAACACCTGGAAGCATGGGGATAAAAGGTTGCTCTAAATTCTCTCCTCATATTTGACCCCAGTTGCCCATCAGGATCACTCCAGAAGTTTTTATAAAATATCAAAACCTAGGCCCCACACCTCAGGCTTTTGGATTTAATTATTGGGAAAAGGTATCTTTAGTGCTTAAAAGCCCCTCAGCAATTCAGATGTTTACTGGAATTGAAAACCAGAGTGAGAAGAAATAGGAGCACATAACTAACTGTTGTTACTTTATAATGTATAATGCAGCTTTTTATATATCATATGATTAGGTAGATATTATCATTGGTCCCATTTGCAAGTGAGTAAATAAACGTGACTTCCTCAGGTTACACTCAGGTTAAAATTTGCCTCCTTTGTCCAAGTTCATTATTTTGAAGTTCATTCCGTATGTATGTGTGTGTATGTATGTGTGTGTATGTATGTGTGTGTGTGTGTGTGTATATTTTTATTCATTTCAGAGAGGAAGGGAGAGGGAGATATAAAAACATCAGTGATGAGAGAGAATCACTGACTGGCTGCCTTCTGCATGCCCCCTACTGGGGATTGAGTCCATCATCTGGGCAGGTGCCCTTGGCCAGAATGGAACCCGGGACGCCAGTCCACAGGCCGATGCTCTATCCACTGAGAAAAACCATTCTGTGTTTTTAAATGTGTAGACTTTTTGCTAATTTTTTTGGCTTCAACTATTTACTCTGTAATTACTAAGAATTCATGGATTATATCGCATAGAAAATCCTTGAGCAGAGGGCTCAGTTTTCTTTCTCTGTATCTTTATAAATTTAGAATACCAGAAGCCAGGCTATGCACAAAAGGGTGACCCTAACTCCTGGTTCAGCCTGGGATGGTCTTTGTCTATGCTGTTGTCTGGGAGTAATTTCTAACAGTGGCCCATTCACTCTCCTAAAGGTCCCAACGAGGATGTTAAATTATATGGTCATGTGTCAACTTCTGCCTTATTTTTTAAATTATTATTTTTATTGATTAAGGTATTACATGTGTCATTATCTCCCCATTGCCCCCCAACCCCTCTACTCATGCCCTCACCCCCTTGGTGTCTGTGTCCATTGGTTAGGCTTATATGCATGCATACAAGTCCTTTGGTTAATCTCTCCCCCTTACCCCCACCCTCCCTACCTTCCCTCTGAGATTTGATGGTCTGAAAGATGCTTCTTTGTCTCTGGATATGTTTTTGTTCATCAGTTTATGTTGTTCATTATTTTCCATAAATGAGTGAGTGAGATCATGTGATATTTATCTTTCTCTGATTGGCTTATTTCACTTAGCATAATGCTCTCCAGTTCTATCCATGCCCTTATTTTGTAGAAACAAGTTATTGATTTGGTTGAGTTTTCTTTCCATCAACAGTTTTCATAGTTTTTTGTTTGTTTGTTGTTACTGTTGTTTTTTAAATCTCCCACCAGGTTTTACGTAGAACTTCACTGAGGTTTGAAAATGTAGTGCATATAGAATAAAGGTAGTGATAATCATCATAGTAATTTACACTTCTAATCATTGATTTATCTAAATTATATACTTTATACCCATTATCTCATTTAATGCTTATAAAGCCTTGTGAAGTGGGTACTAATGTTGTCCTCATTTAACAGATGAGCAAACTTAAGTATAGAGAAGCTAAGTAACTTGCCCTGGGCTTAGGACCTAGGCAGTCAAAACTTTTGCCCATGTTTCAGTTCAAGTCTAAGCTCCAAATTAATACACTAAAATCTACAACCCTGGAACAAAAGTTCTTATGCCCATTATTGCCAGCTGAAGTAGACTGTAACAAAGTGTGAAAAAAGGAAAGCATTATAGTCATCATGCTGTTGGAAACTTCAAGTCTTCCTCTATAGTTGTGTCTATCGCTACAGGGATATTTGTGGAAAATATATAAAATTTAGCTCAAAATCATAACCTGTGTTCTAGTGTAAACTAAATATACAGAAGATGGATGTCTTGCTCTTCATCCACATGTTTTAAAATAGTCTGAACCATTTAAAATCAGTAACTTGGCCAGCAATTTGTAACTTGTAACATTCTGAGTTATATGAATCTAGATCTACCTTTCATTATCCACATGGACCTACTATAAGAAAGGGATCAAAGGACAGCATCTAAATAAATTGTTCTCAGCATAGTTGGCCAAATATTTGTCCCAAGTTTAAAACATTGTAGGTACACAAATATACAGCGGAGAGACGGAATTTTCACCAAATTATTTGCTATTGGGCAGAAGTCTGGAAAATAGAAGTTTGAACACCAGAACTGGGGGGAATATCTAAAACTCTGTCTCAGAAGTACCCACAAGAAAAAGAAAATCAAAACTGTACGGCTAAATGGTAGTCAAGGCAAGTAGAGTTATTCAGTGCTCAAGGACTCTTATTTGGTAAAAGGAATTTAAGAATTACTGATTTCAAACCCTTTCCTCAAGGCGGCCAGGGTAGTAGTGAATATGAAAGAAATGTGATCTTTTGAAAAGTCTGAGGTAATATTTTGAGGGCAGGGAGCAGAGAAAGCTTCCTGAATGTGTAGGGTTGAACAACAATTGCAAAAATGAAGGACATTTGCTTTGTGGGCCACAGGAACATGGCTGTGTTTGGGTGTGATAAAGGACCATTAATGTACCAGGGGCCAAAAGAAGGTGGTGTATAGAGCTGTGCAGAGCTAATGGTGGCAGTACAGTGGGTGGTGAGCACACAGATAGGCAGTGTCAATAGTAAAATTATTTGAGGTCAGTACTGAAGACTAAGTAATAAGTGGGAAATGATTGTGACAAGACACATATGATGAACATGAAAAATTCCTGTAGCAGGTGTTGCAGATTTGTGAAGGGGTTAGAAAATAAACCAAAGTTATAACTTGAGCAGACTTAGATCAAGAGATTTAGTAGATGGCACTGCTGAGAGAGAATGTAGAAAAAATAAATATGATAGCGCCTGCCATTAGGAACAAAGCAGAGGTATAGTCTTATATAAATTAGAACAAATCTAACTCTTCTTTTACAGAGGTGAAATAGAAAGCAGATTTTCTTCTATTCATCCAAACCAAACACTAATAAAATTGGCCAGTATGAATGCAGAAATAAATCATCCCAAACATGATTAATGTGCACATGTAACAGAGTTTCTGAAAGCAGGTACAAAGTATAGTGGTACAGTGTATTTTTTCCACCATCACATAAGCTTTATAACAATTCCATATTTTGAGATTTCAAGACAAGGAAAAAAAGCTCTAAATGTTGATTTCTATGAAAACCAGTGATTACAGATATATTTGGCAAAAAAAAATTTTTAATGAGAAGTTAAAAGTGAAAAAAACAACTTTTGAAATTTGGTTTTTAAATATAAATTTAATTGAGACTTTATTTTTTTAAGAATAGTTTAAGATTCATAGAAAGGTGATGGTACAGAGATTTCCCACATAACCCTTTCCCTCACACATTCATAGCCCCTCCCATTATCAACATCTCCCTCTAGAGTGGTTCATTTGTTACAATTGATGGACCTACAATGACATATCATAATCACCCAAAGTCTGTAGATTACATTTGGGTTTACTCTTGGTGTTGTATTCTATGGATTTGGACAAATGTATAATGACATGTATACACCATCACAGTATCATACAGGTATACGCCATATAGTATCACACTGCCCTAAAAATCCTGTGCTCCAACTCTTCATCCCTCTCCCCACTTCAATCCCTGGCAACCATTGACCTTTTTATTGTCTCCATAGTATTTTCTTTTCCAGAAAGTCATATAGTTGGAAACATACAGTATGTAGTCATTTTGGAGTGGCTTCTTTCACTTAGGATTATGCATTTATGTTTCCTCCTTGTCTTCTCATGGCTTATAGCTCTCATTTTTTGTTTTAAGTGCAAAATAATATTCCATTGTCTGGATACACCACTGTTTATTTATCCATTCACCTATTGAAGGACATTTTGGTTGCTTCCAAGTTTTGGCAGTTGTGAATAAAGGTGCTATAAATATTCATGTGCAGGTTCTTGTGTGGACATTAGTTTTTCAACTCCTTTGAGTAAATACAAAAGAATGTGATTGCTGAATTGTAAGAGTATGTTTAGTTTAATAAGAAACTGCCAAACTAACTTTCAAATTAGCTGTACCATTTAGCATTCCTACAAATAATGAATGAGAGTTTCTCCATCATTACCAGCATTTGATGTTTTCAGTGTTCTGGATTTTGGCCATTCTGATAGATATATAGTGATATCTCATTGATGTTTTCATTTGCATATCTCTGATGACTTACCATGTGAAGCATCTTGTGATGTGTTTATCTGCCATCTGCTATCTGTATATCTTCTTTGTTGAGGTGACCTGTCTGTTCAGGTCTTTGGCCAATTTTTTAATTGTATTTTTTTTTATTTTCTTACTATTGAGTGCTATACGTTTTTTTATATATATACTAAAGGCCTGGTGCATGAAAATTTATGCACTGGAGCAGGGGCTCCCTCAGCCCGGCCTGACCACTCTCACATTCCGGGAGCCCTCAGGGGCGGGAGGCAACCCGACCATCAGGGGAAGGCTACGCCCTATCACAACCCTGCTGCTGTCACTGCCAGCAGCATAAGCCTTGGCCAGCCCTGGTTACCTGAGCCTCGGGTAGCCCTGGGTGGCTGGGCAGCCACCATCCAAGGCTTGCCTGTGCCTCTGGCTGGCCCTGGGTGGCTGGGGGGCTGAGGGGACTGGGGAACTCCGGAGGCAAGCACCCCAGTGGGGCTCAGGGGACTGGGCGCCACCATTTTGTGGCTGTGGGAGCCGCCATCTTTGAGGGCAGGACAGTCAATTACCATATTCCCTCCTTATTGGCTGTGGGTGCCACCATCTTTGCAATGGCATGAGGGTCAATTAGCATATTCCCTCTTTCTTAGATAGGATTTGGGAATAAGAGTCTTTCATAAGAAATGTCTTTGAAAATATCTTCTCCTAGTCTGTGGTTTAGCTTCTTATTCTCTTGACATTGCCTTTTACAGAGTATAAGATTTAATTCTAATTAAGTAGTTTATCAGTTATTTCTTTCATGGATCATTCCTTTGGTGTTGTATGTAGGCAGTTAACTGCCATACTCAAGGTCATCTAGATTTCCCCATATGTTATCTTCCAGAAGTTTAAAAATTGCATGTTTTACATTAGGTATGTGATTCATTTTGAGTTAATTTTTCTGAACGGTGTGAAATCTGTGTCTAGATTAATTTTTTTATGTGGCTGTCCAGTTGTGCCAGAATCATTTGTTGAAAAGGCTCTCTTTGCTTCACTGTATTGTCTTTCCTCCTCTGCCAAAGAACATATAACTATATTTATGCGAGTTTATTTCTGGTCTCTCTAGTCTTTTAGTTTTCTTTATTTTGAGAATTTAGTAGGCTTATAATATTTAAAAATGTGTGCTTATTAAAATTTAAACTACTGTGACTTTTGTCTACATATAAAAGGCCTCATTAGTAGTTGCAATGACAATAAAAGGCCCATGGGTGTGAATAATAACTCTCCTTGGAAGGCTGCTGAGATATTAGAAAACCTCTCCACCAAAGGAAAGCCACAGAAGACTAAGTCAAATTGTGATATTCTCTCACCGCATGTGTTCTTTCTTCTCTCACTTCCATTCCCAGCTGTGTTCCTTCTCCAAGGTAGAAATGGTCCCCAGGACCATTCTGTCCATGCCCTATGTCCCTTTGCAAACCAAAGACCCTTGCTGGCTTCCTATTTCTTCTTTCTGACTCCAACAGAAATTCCCAGCCCATTTCTCCATCCCCCAGGGACTGTATTCTTTCCTATGAAGATGCTAATGAATAAACAGACTCAATGTATGTGCGGACAATATTAGTATTCTGCCCAGGACCCTTTCAAAGCCTTGCTCCTATCTTAGGGGTCCTCCTGACTTTGTGTACGGTAGCTTTCAATAGCCAGTGTCTATTACTTTAGGAGCCCTTTTTCCCACAAGAATGTAGAAATTTACATTTTGGAGTAGGCTTTAAAGCACAGCTAAGTATAGGTTTATGAAAGCTCAGTTCTCTCACCTTGGGTCAGAAACAATGCTTACCCTTCAGGGTTCCCCTGCTGAATCAGGCTGGAGCATGTGGCTTCCTCTTTGTATCTCTCCTGTTCACTCCTACTTTACTGATATCCCCTGTTAGTATATACATATCTTTACCATAAATCCTTGTCAGGGTCTGCTTCTGGTGTACTACTCAAGATAGTAGCTATCTGTTTTAGAATTATTTATATTTTACTTTTGATTATTGAAGACACATGCTTAAGCTCAAAGGACTTACTCTTTAATGATGGAATAATATGCCCATGAAGGTAGGGTGTATGTGAACATGTGCCTGTAAATAGTTCCTTTAAACTCTGCCGGTGATCACCTAATTGTTATGCATAAGACAGGGATTAGTTATACCTAAGTTATTGTTTTTCACATTTACAAAACGAGACTGATCTCTCAATAACTTCTTCATGAGGTTGTTGTAAAGTCCAAATAAGATAATGAAATTACTTAGAGCTTAGCCTGTGCTGAACACACAGTAGTAATTCTTAAACATTTGCTAATTTCTTGCTAAGTAAATTGTATATAGCTAAAATTAACACTTTAAATCAAAACATACTAAATGGGTTTCAATTATACCTTTAGATTTCATTAAAATATGACTTTGAGTAACTACTTTACCTTTTGTAAATGCCTCAGTTACCACTATAGAGTGAAAGTCCTCAAATCATGGAAATTCCATTTGAAATAGACAAATGAGCAGAATTATAAGTAGCAGATTTATAACAAAATATATATTAGCTTTATTTAAAAATTGAGGTCTTGAAATTAATGACTAACAAAGTAATTATTAGTGGTAAATCTCAATGTATAGTTTATGGTACCACTTGATAAAGTCGAGAGCTACTAGTTAGATATTACATGCATTGTGTTTACCTTTTATTGTGTTTATGTCTTAGGACAATGGTTAGCTTTATTAATAAGGACATTAATGAGACTAAGTTTATCCATTTGATCTCAGTGTGGGCCAGTGAACTTTTCTCTGTTTCATTATCACAGACTGAACTCCTAATTCTTGCTAGTCATTATGTGGATCTGTAATGCTCAAAATGAGAACACTAATGAAACTGGTCATTGTGAACACACCAGTACAAATCCCACAAGGCCATTAAATATATATATGTCTGTATACATATATATATATACATATATATATATATATATGCAAATGTGTGTGTGTGTGTGTGTGTGTGTGTGTGTGTGTATATATGTAATATAACAAATAAGAGTAGCTCCAAAGGACCCAAGAAGTATTAGGTAAGAAGGAGTGTGTTAGTATAGCTATGAAATTCACTAACAACTCATGACAATGACTGAGGAAGATACTCAAAGTGCCTGCATAGTTCTATGTGACTAGATTCATTTTCTGAAAACAATGGAATGATTTTTAGATTATCTCACTGAGACTTAATTCTAAATTTATAAAATAAGAATAGTAATATTTTCTCATATATTAAATCACCTAATTTCTTTAAGGAGAAATGGGGAGAAAATATTAGGGGTTCTTTAGAAGACAGGCACAATATTCAGCTAAGTGGGTCTATTATTTTTATGACTTAAATATACATAGTTGTAAGAATAGGAAAAATATGTTTTGCTCTGAGATAGCAAACCACAGAGTTAATCAGAGTTAATTTTAGAGATGCCAAACATAGCACAAAAAGAGCCATGTAACTCCTTGGTGCCTAAATAGGCAGGGACTAGAAGAACTCAAAAAACCATTTTAGCTCCATGATTCTCAATCCCCTAATTCTATAATTTCACACATACACACACAGAGAATGCCATGTTTCAAGATGCATTAATTAGACCCCTCTTCTATAAATGATTCTATTTTCCTACCTACCCCCTAATTAGTTCTTGATCACTGGCCTCCCCTATGGGTTCTTTCATGGAGGATTTATAACAGTTCCTATGTTCTGAAACCTTATCAAACAAAAATGGTCCATCTCTTAGTAAATAAGAGATTATTTTTATTTTTAGAAAGAGTCCACCCTCGACTCTGTCTAGTATATTTCTTCATTGCTCAACCTTACTTGCCAGAGAATACTGATACTATGTGAATTCTAAAATTTTATGCTATTAAATGCAATTGGTAAGGACAAGATCATAACTAATGTAGGAACAGATTTATTGGACTTTTAAATTTTCAAAAACTATGAGATACAAGATAGACAAAGAAAAATGATCAGAGAAACGAAAAATTCAACACTGGTTGATGTTGCTCTGGATCAGAGCAAGAACCCCAAAATGGAGCAAATACATTAGGTAAAGAGAGGACAGCTCTCGTATGCTTGCACCCTTCTTCACTGAGTACGTAAAAGACTGCTGCTGCTAATGACTAAATCTCCTTCTCAGATAGTTGGTCTTATCTGGGGTGTGGCCACAGCCCTGAGAGAAGCAATATTAGACCCCCCATGAAAGACAACGCTAGGGCCTTTTTCCTAGATATTTTTTCCTTCCTAAAATCAAGTGTATCACTAGAGTAGAAACATTTGGCCCATGTAGCATTGCCAGTGCTCTAGAGGGTATTGTGAACAATGAGAATCTTTATCAAATACAGGGGGAAAAAAGTTTGGGTTTCTTATTTTTATTATCTTTTTCTTTATTTAAAGTTTTTTTTTAGAACTTTAATTTAGAGGTAGAAGTTTTTTTAGTGGCATTTCACTAGACATAATGGCAACCACAATTGCCAAGTGGCTGGAAGAAATGGTTTCTCAAGTAAAAGGCAATGTTATTAATTCCCAAGATAGAATTGTGGCAAATTCAATGGAATTAGTAAATTTGACTTGGTAATGAACCACTAAGGAAAAAAAATGGTGCCAGAAATTTCCCCTAAATCAATAACTAACATTGGATAATTGAAATGCTATGACACTTTCACAGAACATTTTAAGTAGATAGTGAAAATAATATTAGTCAACTATATCATAGGGCTTGATAAAAAGAACCACAGCTACTGAGGCTTGGAAACTAAATCCAGGAAAAGAAATCTTTATAAAAGTTGGGAAATAAAGACCTTTTGTGTTTTGACTGGAGAACTTAAATTTTAAAAAGGGAAATTCCTGAATTCCTGTTTATGTCCATATTTTCCCAGACAAAACCCTATTTCTCATATTGAGTAACCAGTAACCAGGAAAAGAGAATCTCACTCTCATAATGAGAAAGAAAATAGAGGTAAGTTATGAGCAGGGAAAGAGACAGAGGAAAAAGAAATAGGGGAAGCATTCATAATTTTATTTTTTTAAAATGTATTTTATTGATTTTTTACAGAGAGGAAGGGAGAGGGATAGAGAGTTAGAAACATCGATGAGAGAGAAACATCGATCAGCTGCCTCCTGAACAACCCCCACTGGGGATGTGCCCGCAACCAGGTACATGCCCTTGACCAGAATCGAACCAGGACCCCTCAGTCCGCAGGCCGACGTGCTATCCACTGAGCAAAACTGGTCAGACAAGCATTCATAATTTTAAATCAATAGGGCTCCATAGAGAGAACTACGAGGGTGGGGAAAAGTCTAACCTCTATTTCAGGATACTTAGTACCTGAATTTATACAACATAATGATGATCAAGACAACTTTTAGTGAAATAAAAATGTTAAACTATAAATTTACATATAAAATAACACTTAAAAAATATAATTTGAGGTTTTGAAAATTGAATGACTCAGTTTAGTTGAAAATGTATATATGTGTGTGTGTGCATGCATGTATGTATATGTGTATACACACACACACACACACACACACACACACACACACAGTGGCCAGATTATTATGACCACCACATCAGTACTTTGTTGGGCCACCTTTTGCCTTCAATACTGCAGTGATTCTTCTTGGCATTGACTCCACGAGATGTTGAAAGGTGATGTGAGGAATCTGACACCATGCCTGATGAATAGCACTGTCCAGTTCCGTGAGATTTGATGGTTGTGGAACCAGCTGCCTAATGGCTCTTTTAACTTCGTTCCACAAATGCTCAATTGGATTGAGATCTGGTGATTGCGGGGACCACCTAAGCAAGGTAAAGTCTCCCTCATATTCTTGAAACCACTCCTGCACAACACGAGCACCGTGGCATGGCGCATTGCCTTGTTGGAAGAAGCCATCTCCACTGGGATACGCCATCAACATGATAGGATGAACTTGATCAGCAACGATACTTAGGTATGTTGTGCTATTCAGACGTTGTTCAACATGAATTAAAGGGCCCAAATCATGCCAGGAAAACATGCCCCAAACCATAACACTGCCCCCACCAGCTTAAAGGGTTGTACTCATGCATGTGGGGTGCATGCTTTCATGCTGTTTCCGCCAAATTCTCACTCTGCCATCTGCATGATGCAACTGGAAACATGATTCATCTGACCATATGACTTTTTCCCAATGCTCAACTGTCCAATCCTAGTGTTCCTGTGTGAATTGGAGATGTTTTATCTTGGTAACTGCAGACAGCAAAGGTGTTCAAACAGGCCTTCGGCTTTTATATCCCATAATATGCAGTGTACAGCTAATTTGCCTATAAATGTCAGGTGGTCATAATAATCTGGCCACTCAGCATGTGTGTGTGTGTGTGTGTGTGTATGTATATATGTATATATACTATCTAATAAAAGAGAAACATGGTAATTGGCCTACGACCGGTACCCTTCCCATTGGCTAATCAGGGCAATATGCAAATTAACTGTCAGCCAAGATGGCAGCCGGCAGCCAGGCAGCTTGAAACTAACATGGGGCTTGCTTGCTTCAGTGACGGAGGACTCCAACGTTCCCCGCCTGCCGCTGCAGGCCTCTGAGCTGCAAGCAACTATGTAACAAACATAGAAGCTAAACAAAACCCTAGAAACCTGCCTGGCTTCAGCCAGCAGGATTGCAACATTGTAAGCAAAGGCCAGAAACCTACTTTCAGTTGCGGAGGCCTAAGAGCTGGAGCCAAGCCTCAAAGCTAAAGCTGGCCCAGAATAAAAAAAAAGAAAAGAAAAAAAGGAGCGGTTGGGAGCTTCAGTCACCCCCAGCCTGAAAAAAGCCCTCAGCCCCTCACCCAGACTGGCCAGGCACCCCAGTGGGGACCCCCACCCTGAAAGGTGTGTGACCAGCTGCAAACAGCCATCATCCCCTCACCCAGGCTGACCAGGCACCCCAGTGGGGACCCCCACCGTGATCCAGGACACCCTTCAGGGCAAACCAGCCGGCACCCACCCATGCACCAGGCCTCTACCCTATATAGTAAAAGGGTAATATGCCTCCCGGCACCGGGATCAGCATGACAGGGGGCAGCACCCAAACCCCCTGATCGCCCTGCGGCTCTGTGTGTGACAGGGTGTGGCGCCCCAACCCCAATCGGCCCTGCTCTGTGTGTGACAGGGTGCGGCGCCCCAACCACCCCCACCCCCATGGGCCCTGTTCTGTGTCTGACGGGGTAGAGCCATAACCTCCCCATCGGCCCTGCCCTAAGTGTGAGAGTGGCGGCACCCCAACCCCCTGATCGGCCTGCTCTGTGGGTGATAGAGAGCGGCACCCCAACCCCCTGATCGGCCTGCTCTGTGGGTGATAGAGGGCGGCGCCCCAACCCCCTGATTGGCCCTGCTCTGTGCGTGACAGGGTACAGAGCCCCAACCCCCCTGATGAACTCTGCTCTGTGAGTGACAGGGGGAAATGCCCCACCCCCCTGATTGGCCCTGCTCTGTGCATGACAGGGGGTGGCGCCTCAACCTCCCCATCGACCCTGCCTTGAGTGTGACAGGGGATGGTGCCCCAACCCCCCAATGGCCCTACCCTGAGCGTGACTGAGGGTGGAATCACAACCACCCAATCGCCCTGCTCTGTGGATGACAGGGGGCGGCACCCCAACTCCCCAATCGGCCCTGCTCTGAGCCCGACCAGGGGCTGCACCTAGGGATTGGGCCTGCCCTCTGCCACCAGGGAGCAGGCCTAAACCAGCAGGTCGTTATCTCCCGAGGGGTCCCAGATTGCGAGAGGGCACAGGCCGAGCTGAGGGACCCCTCTCCCCCCTGAGTGCACAAATTTTTGTGCACCGGGCCTCTAGTATATATATATATGTATGTATTTATATCCCACGTTCAAAGACTGTTAAATCGCATTGTTTACCCATATCTTCAGAAAAAAATCACTTCTACTTTCGTGGTAAACAACCTGCTTCCCTATTTATAATGGCCTGGCCCTCTAGCAACTTCAGTGTGAAATTATAGCTAATTTGCCTACAAACATCAGGTGGTCATAATAATCTGGCCACTCAGTGTGTATCTTCTTATATATGCCATACATATATCACCTCTCCCATTTTTAATCAATTTAATATTTGGTTTCCCCACCCTCTATCTATTTTTCTTCTTTATTACCTATGTAACATCATCATCTGGCATTGGAGGCTCTTTGGTTCTATAATACCTTCTTTTAGAGCTGAAAGAGAAATGTAGTCCTTGTCCTTATGGCTGATCAACAAATACACAGTAGTAATTTTTCCTGTGGGTATTGGTGATGGCAGCTAAAGTTCCTTATTACACTCGCTTGTTAGAAACATCTGTCATTAAACTGAATAAAGGGAGCTGTAGAGATGGAAGAGAAGCTGCACTTTGAGACCTGGGTGTGGAAGCAGTACCCAAAGGTGCTTCACATAGAATTGGAGGGCAAAGCAAAGTTAGTCTTAGGCAATGCATACATCACTGCTAATTTCTATCCTTAAAGCATTTTAATGCCTGGGCCATTTGATTTCAAAGGCTCAGAGAACACTTCTCCTCCTGTCCCTTGCACAGTTAGCAGTTTGGGGTCGCCATGTGTGCACTAGATAAATTGTAAAATTGAAAGTTCCTTTTATATTTGACTATTTTATGTGTGGTTACTAAGGCAAATGTTTAATAAGCAATCACAGGTCAGTTATGGGTGCTGTTCCTTTTCTACAGATGAAGTTGTGAGCAGCTCTGAGAAGAATCAAACGGATGTAAAAGGTTTAAAAATGCGTTTTATTGCTTCATTAAAGTTTTTGCAGTGTTTTCCTCCAATACTACTAACTGGATGAAGTAGGACAAGCTGCCTTCCCCATGTGTCTTATTCAAGTGTCCAGTTCTTATTATCTCTTTATGTTTCCTTCAAAAGCTAACTTCTCTTACTTTTTTTAAATTTAAATTCTTTATTGTTTAAAATATTACATGAGTCTCCCCCCCCCCCATTGACCTCTCCTTGGTTCTCTCACTTTTTATACTTATTGTTTGATACCTATTAATTGAACTACATTAAACTAAGGGGCTATTTTGCCCTCAATTAAAACAACAAAAAAGAGACAAATGAACTTTCTGGACTTTCAATTCCCATGCCCAAACCCTTTTGCTAATAACAAAGGATGGCATTTTCTCTTGTATTTGTTTGTATTTTTCTTTAAGCTTTTGACACTTATTTCCCATAACTAACCACATTGGCTGGAACTTATTTACTGAATAATTTGGATTTTTCTCTTTACATTTTTCTGCTAATGGAATCTATTTTTCTTATTAAAAGATGTTCTAGGCAATTTCATTTCCAGCAACACCAGTCATAAGCCATTTTGTTCTTTATCCCACTTTCCAAGTGGGCAATGAATGATCAATGAACTGTTATTGAAATACTGCAGTAGGATGTCTGTGATCTAGATTTTGCAGTTAACACTTTGTATTGCCTGTCTGAAATGTGTAATTCATCACTTTCTCTTGGCTTTTGCACTGTCTGCTTATGCTTTGTTTTTATGTTCTTTCTCATGAGGTAAGTTCACCTCTTCTTTGTAGAACACTAAGGCCTCATAGGCCAAAAATAACCAAACCCTAGATGACTATGCAGTTCTCCCACTCTGAACTACATACACAGGTATTAGTAACATTTATACAACTGTAAGCCTACTTTTGCCCCATCCTGTATATAGACATAGATATAGACATGGATACAGATATATATATATATATATACACACACACACACACACACGTATATGTAAATATATACATACAAAAATACTAAAGAATATATAAGTATAGATTTTATCTATTATCTATCTATCATCTATCTATCTATCATCTATCTATCTAATCATCATCTATCTCTATCTTTTCAGAAAAGGAATTTAAGGATTAGCATAGTTATTGTTTACCTCTAGAGAAAAACATTTTTTTCCTTTTGGGGAGGACATTGCAAATACAAAACCAACACTTTATTTACTTTTTTAAATATATTTTCTATTGATTTAAGAGAGGAAAGGAAAGGGAGAGAGATAGAAACATCAATGATGCGAGAGAATCATTGATCAGCTGCCTCTTGCATGCCCCTACTGGGGATTGAGCCCACACCCTTGACCAGAATTGAACCCACGACCCTTCAGTCCACAGGCCAACACTCTATCCACTGAACAAAACCAGTTAGGGCCAAAGCCAACACTTTCAAACTTGATCTATCCTTCAAACACCCACCTAGATGAATACTCCAATGTTTTGACTTTTGTTCCTCTGAGTTGTCACTGAGTAGCAAGTCTTATGGGTGTGAAGAAATGGTCACAATCTAATATTAAGGAGTGTGTGCAGGTGTCTGTCTGGATGGTATCATGATGCTGAGAAGGACAGAGCTGCCATTCTCTGTTATATTCGCTAGGAAGAGTCATGATGATCCTGTACTTCTCACCAGCTACTGAAATCAACTCCCAGCTTCCTTGGGCATGGTTTCCCCTCAAGTCACAAGTCTTTATTAAACCTACATACAAGAACAAAATTAGGTCTTTTCCAGAGTTCCCTGTTCTCACCTATAGCATTTGTATTTCTCTGTGCTTTGTGGGGGTGAATTAACTTGTATGGGTTTTGGTGCAACTAATACCTGTGACATACCAGCTGGTCTGTTTACTCTAGTAATAAATAAGATTAGGCAACACAGCAATGCTTTCTGATGAGAACACAAGTACTTGTTTCTGAGCTAAGAAATAATCACCTGTGACACAAGTCATTGGTGGACTAAGATTTTAAGTTTCTTCAGGTAGAGCCTGATCTTTCCCAGGACCTTTACTAAGTCTTCCTTACCTTGTGATGATAGTTACCAGTGTGCCAGGAGTGGTCTATGTATGACTGCATTTAATCCTCATACTGTTCCTTTGAGGTAGGTTCTATGATTATCCCTATTTTGCAGATGAGAAAATTAAAGCACTAAGAGACTAAGTAACTTCCCGAAAGTCATAGAGAAAAGAAACAGAAGGGCTAGAAATAGAATTCAGGCATTTTGACTCCAGACACTTGCCCTTATCTACTCCAGGGGACTGAATATATTGGGGGCAGGATAATTCTGGGAACTTGCCTTCTCTCATCATTTCTTTATGGTTATCTGAAATAGCAATGGGTTTCCAACATGGCTCTTTGAAGCCCTGAGGACATCCCATGAATAATGGTGGGTGTTGGCTCCAACACATTAAATGCATGCATGATATTAGCCACAGGTGTTAATTTATTCCTGGGCTGCTGCGATATACACCAAGTGACTGAAGGGAGAGGAGTACACAACCATGGAAAACCTTGAGCAGAATACTTTTCCCATAGGTGCATAGCTTCTCTAAGTCCAGACAGCCATGGTTGAAAATTGACATGGCATTATTTGAGGATAGTGGAACAATCTTACTTCATGGAAACTGTATCCATATGATCATGAGCTTATGGTATAACCAGTTTCTGGAAAGTTTATAACATTTTGTGGAACATACAAAACATACTTTTAAAAAGAAAATCCTCACCTGAGGATATTTTTCCATTGATTTCTGGTGAGAGTATAAGGGAGGGATGAAGGGGGGAGAGAGAAACATCCACATAAGAGACACATCTATCAGTAGCCTCCCACACATGCCCCCATCAGCACTGGGGAACCTACAACTGAGGCAATGCCCCTGAAAGGTAATCGAACTTGTGACCCTTCGATCTGTGGGCCAGTGCTCTAACCACTACCAAACTGGCCATTTGAAGAAAATAATTGAATATGTATAAATATCAATAATTACTTTATTATGATTTATTCAAAAGAAAAATACTAGAGAAAGAGATGGAATAATATCTAGCTTTTATATTACCAGATTTCAGATTATCTCGCTTAATCTTACTCATAGACTAGAAAGCTAGACCTTACAGAGATACAGTAACTTTCTCAAGATCAAATGTAATAAGATTTTTGAAATCAAATTTGTCTGATTCCAAAATGCTTGATCTTTATACATTATTATGTGGGGGGGGGGCAGTTTGAGGGGGTGGGAAGAGTGTTTGAAAAGAATAAAAACCTGTAAAATGGTTCCCTCTCATAGTTCCAGTAGAAGCTGAGTGGAGTCACTTCTATATATACACATTAGAGGTCTTTCAGTTAACAGATGTTATTGAGAATATGAGTTACTAAGACTGTGAAAAATACTGCTAAAAGCATTATAGGATATGAAGAGATAGAAGAGTCCAGGAATGCCAAGTTATACAGACCCTCAGCACCTTGTGCCAGCTGGTAGTTGGAATGTTTGACTCAGTATCTCTACAGCACCCTTTTATTTCTTGTTCAATGTTCTCTTTATACTTTTTCTTTGAATATCAGCTCATTTAATCCATCAAGGCAATTATTTTTCATTCAAGTATAAGTGATAGGGGGCATACATCAGAGAACTCTCATTTGGAACTAAGTGATAGAGCAAGATGTAGGAAACATTAAAAAGTAAAGAAAAAGCAGGATTACTGATGATATGAGGATAGGGGGAATGAAGGGAGATTTAAGGGGTGCAATGATTTGCAAGAGAAACATATCCTTACTCCAAACCTCTTTGTATCAAGTATACTTATTATTTTCACTAATGTTTCCAGTCTGTTTATGCATTCATTGGTTGATTCTTGTATATGTCCTGGACTGGGATCAAACTCATACCCATAACTTTGGTGTACACAGATGGTGCTCTAACCAACTGACCCACCCGGTCAGGGCAAGATATTGCTATTAATGAATTATTTTTATTACTTATTTACTTATTTTTTTATTTTTTTAATTCTTTATTAGTTAAGGTATTACGAATTATTTTTTATCTTTATTGTTGAAAATATTATAGATGTCCTCCCCTTTTCCCCCCATTGCCCTCCTCCACGTTGTTAGTGATGAGTCATTTTTTAGAATGACTGTAAAGATATTGCTATTGATGAATCATGTTTTAGAAGACAGATATTGGAGGAGGAAAAATGGCGGCGGTATAAATGGACGTGTCCTGTGCCTTGTCCTGGAGCAGATAAGGGTGAGCAGCTGAAACGGGTAACATGCAGCCCGAATAGGCAGAGGATTTTCAGCTGAGAGACTGTCTGCAGCTAGGAAAGACCGAGAACCCCCAGGAAAAAAAGGACGGTTGGAGACTGCGGCTGAAGCCTCTCGTGGTGCGCCAGCTAAGCAGCGGAGACTGCGCTATCTTGGGTGGTTGCTGCCGGCATCCAGAGACCAGCTACTAACCTGGAAACAAGGGATCTCAAGCAGCGTGACTGCCTGAACTCAGACGAGCACTGCTTCTTCTCACGGAAAGGTTGGACATCCCCTAAAGGTGCGGTTTGCAGTTCGGGTTGGAGGGAGGACCGAGCTCGCGCGCGCGCGGGGCGGAATCTGTGCCCCACAGAGTCTGCAGCCGTTGGGACCAGCGTGACCCGCGAGTGGGGAAGGGGCCCCACAGGGCTGCTGGCAGAAGGGAACGCGAAAAATGAGCCCATAGCTGGACTGGATGTAAGGGAGCAGCCTTGGACTTTGCCAATCTGCTGGCTGCTTGGTGCGAGGGGCGAGTGGGCGCGCGGAGACTGTGCGCAGAGCTGGAAGGTGGAGGCTTGCGAATTCGCACAACTATCAGGCTCTTGTTACAGTTCCCCTTAGATCCGTGCATTTGATTATTAAACCCAGTGCATGGGATTCCCCAGTTGGGGTCATTCACAGAGCCTGTAGGGGAAAGTTCTTTTTGGGGAGCCTGGGAAACAGCGGGCAATGGCAAGGAACCAGCTCTGGGCAGTGGTCTTTCCTGAATCAGTTCCCAATACCATAGAGGAAAAAAAAAAAAAAAACCCTACTGATAGAGAGGACTTATAGCCTCGGAGGTCAATCCAGACACACTGCCACCCAGAGGAAGAGCCACGAACTGTCTCTTCTGCGATCACAAATAAAGGCAGTCTGGTAAACAAATACAAGCTGCCTTAAAATCAGGTCTGTGGTTTACTGCACGGAGGGACAGTGTATCGCAGGGAAGTTCAACACTCCCCTGAATGCCTGGCAGGACTGAGGCGTGCCAAAAAGAAGAGTGGAAGATCTGAAGCACCTTCACTTCCGAATATTTATATATATATATATATATATATATATATATATATATATATATATATATATATATATATTTTTTTTAAATTCTTTTTTCACCATTTCATTAAGAACCTATTTTTTTTTCATCACTTGATTTTACCTTTTTAATTACTACATTTTTTTAACCAGTATTATTGCTATCCTTTTACCATTTTTTCAAGTGTCATTTTATTTTTTATTATTTTTTTTAATTTTTCTTTATTTTATTTTGGGATTAGTGTTATACACACTATTTTCATCGTTCCTTTAGCATCATTTCTCTCTAGCTCACATTTACCCTTAAGCCAAAACTCTCTTCCTCACTTTTCCCCTTTTGTTGTCCTGTTTCTCTTACCCTATTCCTGCTTTGGATTTTACCTATTCCTTCTTTCTACCCACTGTCTAAATTTCACCCTACTTATATATCTAATTTCCAATCCCTCGCTCTCCCCATACAAATAGCCTCTTCCCCACCTCTATTTCATTCTCTTACTTTTTTTTGGTTTTTTTGTTTGTTTGTTTTTTGGTTTTTTTGTATTTTTGTTTTTTTTCTTCTCTCCCTTTTCCCCAATCTCATTTCGGCACTCCTTTTTGTTTTTTATTTTTCTCTTTAATCTCTTTCTCTTTTTTCTTCTATATCCCCTAATTCTCTTCGCTCGGGGGGTCACCTTTATTTGGGGTTATTAATATCGTGAATGCATTTAGTTTGTTGCCTTGTACGTTGTGCCTTGTTGTGTTGTATTTTGTGCCTTTGAATCAGCGCAGCAGAGAGAGAACTACATAACCAAACACCTTGAGAAGAGAAATCATGGTGAAACAAAGAACCAACCCAAATATGAAAGAAAAACAGGCATCATCAGAAAAGGAAGTAAACGAAATGGAGGCAATGGAGGCAAGCAACCTGTCAGAGAAAGAATTCAGAGTAATGGTCATAAGGTGGATGAAAAAAATGGAAGACCAATTCAACAATATGTGTAGGAACCAAGAGGAAATGAAGAAGAACCAAGAGGAAATGAAGAAAAACCAAGAAGAAATGAAAAACGACATCACTGCCATAAAGAACTCAATAGAAAGCATCAACAGTAGACTAGAAGAAGCAGAGGACCGCATCAGCGAGCTAGAAGACAAGGTAGAAAAAAATACCCAAACAGAACAGCTTCTAGAAAAAAAAAATTAAAAAGCAGGAGGAGAGCCTAAGAGAACTCTGGGACAATGCTAAACGAAACAACATCCGAATCATAGGGGTGCCAGAAGGAGAGGAAACTGAGCAAGGAATAGAAAACCTGTTTGAAAAAATAGTAACAGAAAATTTCCCTGATATAGGGAGGAAAAAACTCACACAAATCCAAGAAGCTCACAGAGTCCCAAACAAAATGAACCCGAAAAGACCGACACCAAGGCACATAATAATTAAATTGGCAAACACCAACGACAAAGCAAGAATCTTAAAAGCAGCCAGAGAGAGACAGAAAGTTACCTACAAAGGATCCCCCATCAGACTAGCGACCGATTTCTCAACAGAAACACACCAGGCAAGAAGGGAATGGAATGAAATATACAAAGTCATGCAAAGGAAGGGTCTGAATCCAAGAATACTATACCCAGCGAGGCTATCAATCAAAATTGAGGGTCAAATCAGGAGCTTCACAGACAAAAACGGTCTACGGGAGTTTATTACAACCAAACCAGCAATGCAAGAAATGCTACAGGGTCTGCTGTAAATAGAAAAAACAGGAAACAAAGAAGGAACGCAGCGGTCAAGAACAAAAATGGCGACTAACAAGTTTCTATCAATAATAACTTTAAATGTAAATGGATTAAATTCCCCAGTCAAAAGGCATAGGGTAAATGAGTGGATAAGAAAACATGACCCATATATCTGCTGTCTACAGGAAACCCACCTCACAAAAAAAGATGCACACAGACTGATGGTGAAGGGATGGAAAAAGGTTTTTCAGGCCAATGGAAGTTAAAAAAAAGCCGGGGTAGCAATACTTATATCTGACAAATTAGATCTCAAAGTGAAGGACATAAAAAGAGATCAAGAAGGCCACTTCATAATACTAAAGGGAGCAGTCCAACAAGAAGAAATAACTCTGGTAAATATATATGCACCCAATATAGGAGCACCCAAATACGTAAGAAATCTTCTGGAGAAGATCAAGGGAGAGATTGACAGCAATACAATCATAGTAGGGGATCTTAACACCCCATTATCTCCACTGGACAAATCCTCTAAACAGAAACTCAGCAAAGAAACATCAATCCTAAATGGCTCACTAGATCAGATGGAATTAATTGACATCTTCAGAACATTTCACCCCAAAGTCACAGAATATACATTCTCCTCGGGTGCACATTTGTCATCTTCAAAGATTGACCATATATTGGGTCACAGACAAAGTCTCTTCAAATTCAAGAAAATTGAAATCATATCAAGTATCTTCTCAGACCACAAAGGCATAAAACTGGAAATCAACTACAACAAAAACAATCCAAAAAAATCAAAC
The DNA here is from genome assembly GCF_014108235.1 of Myotis myotis. NCBI lineage: Eukaryota > Metazoa > Chordata > Mammalia > Chiroptera > Vespertilionidae > Myotis > Myotis myotis. The sequence goes on from NW_023416368.1 coordinate 54,886,596, forward strand.
ACATGGAGACTAAATAGCATGCTATTAAACAACGACTGGGTCACCAGTGAGATCAAAGAAGAAATAAAAAACATCATGGCAACAAATGACAATGAAAACACAACAATCCAAAACCTATGGAACACAGCAAAAGCAGTCTTGAGAGGGAAGTTCATAGCTCTACAAGCCTACTGCAAGAAACAAGAAACAATGAGAATAAATGACCTAACTCTACAACTCGAAGAATTAGAAAGAGAGCAACAAAAAAAGCCCACTGTAAGCAGAAGGAAGGAAATAACAAAGATCAGAGCAGAGATAAACGACATAGAGACCAAAAAAACAATACAAAAGATCAACAAAACCAAGAGCTGGTTCTTTGAAAGGATAAACAAGACTGATACACCTCTAGCCAGGCTCACCAAGAAACAAAGAGAGAGGACCCAAATAAACAAAATCAGAAATGAAAGAGGAGAAATAACAACAGACCCCATAGAAATACAAAGGATTGTTAGAAAATACTATGAACAACTCTACTCCAACACACTAGACAACCTGAAGGAAATGGACATATTCCTAGATAAATACAACCTTCCAAAACTTAACCAGGAAGAATCTAAAAATCTCAATAGGCCAATAACTATGGAGGAAATCAAAGCAGTAATCAAAAAGCTTCCAGCAAACAAAAGCCCGGGGCCAGATGGCTTCACAGGGGAGTTTTACCAAACATTCAAGGAAGACCTAAAACCTATCCTCCTCAGACTATGTCAAAAGATCCAAGAGGAAGGAGCACTTCCCAGCTCATTCTATGAAGCCAACATCACCCTAATCCCAAAACCAGATAAAGACAATACAATGAAAGAGAATTACAGGCCAATATCCCTCATGAACATAGATGCCAAAATCCTCAACAAAATCCTAGCAAATCGGATCCAGCAGTACATCAAAAAGATCATACACCATGACCAAGTAGGATTTATCCCAGGGATGCAAGGATGGTACAATATCCGCAAATCAATAAATGTGATACATCACATAAACAAATTGAGAGAGAAAAACCACATAGTCATATCAATTGATGCGGAAAAAGCATTTGACAAAATCCAACACCCTTTCTTGATAAAAACTCTCAGCAAGATAGGAATTGAGGGATCATACCTCAACATAATAAAAGCCATATATGACAAACCCACAGCCAACATCATAATCAATGGGCAAAAACTAAAACCATTCCCCCTAAAAACAGGAACAAGACAGGGATGCCCCCTCTCACCACTCCTGTTCAACATAGTACTGGAAGTACTAGCCATTGCAATCAGACACGAAGAAGAAATAAAAGGCATCCAGATTGGAAAAGAAGAAGTAAAACTGTCCTTATTTGCAGATGACATGATACTGTACATACAGAACCCTAAAGACTCCATCAAAAAATTATTAGACTTAATAAATGAATTCGGCAATGTAGCAGGATACAAAATTAATGCTAAGAAATCCATGGCATTTCTTTACACCAATAGTGAACTTACAGAAAGTGAAACTACAGAAGCAATCCCATTTACCATTGCACCAAAAAAATTAAAATACCTAGGAATAAACTTAACTAAGGAGGTAAAAGACTTATATGCTGAAAACTACAGGACACTGAAAAAAGAGATAGAGGAAGACATAAACAGATGGAAGAATATACCGTGTTCATGGATTGGTAGAATCAACATCATCAAAATGTCCATACTACCCAAAGCAATTTATAGATTCAATGCAATCCCCATTAAATTACCAACAGCATATTTCACAGATCTAGAACGAACGTTCCAAAAATTCATCTGGAATAAAAAAAGACCCCGAATAGCTGCAGCAATCCTGAGAAAGAACAAAGTAGGTGGGATCTCAATACCAGATATCAAACTGTATTACAAAGCCACTGTTCTTAAAACAGCTTGGTACTGGCACAAGAACAGACATATAGATCAATGGAATAGAATAGAGACCCCAGAAATCAACCCAAACCACTATGCCCAATTAATATTCGACAAAGGAGGCAAGAGCATAAAATGGAGTCAAGACAGTCTTTTCAATAAATGGTGTTGGGAAAATTGGACAGATACATGCAAAAGGATGAAACTAGATCACCAACTCACACCATACACAAAAATAAACTCAAAATGGATAAAAGACTTAAACGTAAGACGGGAAACCATAAAAATACTAGAGGAATCCACAGGCAGCGAAATCGCAAACATATGCCGAAGAAATTTCTTCTCTGATAATGCTCCTAGGGCAATGGAAACTAAAGAGAAAATAAACAAATGGGACTACATCAAAATAAAAAGCTTTTGCACAGCAAAGGAAACCATCAACAAAACAACAAGAAGACCCACTACATGGGAGAACATATTTGCCAATGATACCACCGATAAGGGTTTAATTTCCAACATTTACAGGGATCTCATGAAACTTAACAAAAGGAAGATAAACAATCCAATAAAAAAATGGGCAACGGACCTAGATAGACACTTTTCAAAAGAGGACATACAGAAGGCCGAAAGACATATGAAAACCTGCTCAAAGTCACTAATTATACGAGAGATGCAAATCAAAACGACAATGCGTTATCATCTCACACCTGTCAGAATGGCTATCATCAACAAATCAACAAACAACAAGTGTTGGAGAGGATGTGGAGAAAAAGGAACCCTTCTGCACTGCTGGTGGGAATGCAGACTGGTGCAGCCACTGTGGAGAACAGTATGGAGCTACCTCAGAAGACTAAAAATGGAACTCCCATTTGACCCAGTGATCCCACTACTAGGAATATATCCCAAGAAACCAGAAACGCCAATCAGAAAGGATATATGCACCCCTATGTTCATAGCAGCACAATTCACCATAGCTAAGATTTGGAAACAGCCTAAGTGCCCATCAGCAGATGAGTGGATTAGAAAACTGTGGTACATATACACAATGGAATACTATGCTGCGGTAAAAAAAGGAACTCTTGCCTTTTGCAACAGCATGGATGGAACTGGAGAGCATTATGCTAAGTGAAATAAGCCAGTCAGAGAAAGATAAATACGACATGATCTCACTCATTTGTGGATTATAGAGAACAACATAGACTGATGAAAAGGGACAGACTCAAAGACTGAGAAACAGCAATCAGGCTATCAATCCCCAGAAGGAAAGTAGGGGAGGGCGGGGGTAAGGGGAAGAGATCAACCGAAGGACTTGTATACATGTATATAAGCCATACCAATGGACATGGACAACAGGGGGATGGTAGCATGAGTGTGTGTGGGGGGGAGGTTGGGGGTTAATGGGGGGGATGAGGACACATTTGTAATACCTTAACTAATAATAAAAAAATTAAAAAAAAATAGAAGACGGATATTAACAGCTATTATATATAACTAGAGGCCTGGTGCACAAAAATTTGTGCACTCGGGGGGAAGGGGGGTCCCTCAGCCCGGCCTGTGCCCTCTAGCAGTCTGGGACCCCTCAGGAGATAACGACCTGCTGGCTTAGGCCTGCTCCCGGGTGGCAGAGGGCAGGCCCAATCCCTAAGTGCAGCCCCTAGTCAGGCTCAGAGCAGATTGGGGGGTTGGGGCACCACCCCCTGTCACACTCAAGGCAGGGTCGATGGGGAGGTTGTGGCGCGACACCCTGTCACACACAGAGCAGGGACAATCGGGGGTTGGGGCACTGCCCCCTGTCACACACAGAGCAGGGCCCATCAGGGGGTTGGGGAGCTCCCCCCTGTCACGCACAGAGCAGGGCCTATCAGGGGGTTGAGGAGCTCCCCCCTGTCACTCACAGAGTAGGTCCGATAGGGGAGTTGGGGCACCGTCCCCTGTCACACACAGAGCAGGGCCAATCAGGGGATTGGGGCGCCACCACTGTCACACTCAGGGCAGGGCTGATGGGGAGGTTATGGCTCTACCCCGTCACACACAGAGCAGGGCCCGTGGGGGGGCAGGGGGCGGGGTTGGGGCGCCACCCTCTATCGGCCACAGAGCAGGGCCGATCAGGGGGTTGGGGCGCCGCCAATCTCACACTCAGGGCAGGGCCGATGGGGAGGTTATGGCTCTACCCCGTCACACATAGAGCAGGGCTGGGGGGGGGGGGCCGCCCCCGTCACACACAGAGCCGCAGGGCGATCAGGGGGTTTGGGCGCTGCCCCCTGTCACGCTGATCCCGGTGCCGGGAGGCCTCGCGGCTCCGCTGATCCTGGTGCTGGGAGGCATATTACCCTTTTACTATATAGGACAGAGGCCTGGTGCATGGGTGGGGGCCGGCTGGTTTGCCCTGAAGGGTGTCCTGGATCAGGGTGGGGGTCCCCACTGGGGTGCCTGGCCAGTCTGGGTGAAGGGCTGAGGGCTGTTTTCAGGCTGGGGGTGACTGAACTCCCAAACGCTCCTTTTTTCCTTTTTTTTTTTTTATTCTGGGCCAGCTTTAGCTTGAGGCTTGGCTCCAGCTCTTAGGCCGCAGCTCCTGAAAGTAGGTTTTAGGCCTTTGCATACAATGTTGCGAATCTGCTGTCTGAAGTCAGGCAGTATTTGTTACAATGTTTCAAACTGCAGGCTCAGAGGCCTGCAGCCGCAGGCAGGGAACGTTGGTTTCCTCCGTCACTGAGGCAACCAAGCCTCATGTTAGTTTCAAGCTGCCTGGCTGCCGGCCGCCATCTTGGCTGACAGTTAATTTGCATATCTCGCTGATTAGCCAATGAAAAGGGTAGCGGTCGTACGCCAATTACCATGTTTCTCTTTTATTAGTGTCGATGAACTAGGAAAACACTGCTCTTATTGAGACTAATGGTCATAATAATTATTACAGTTGTAGCTAAACAGGCTTTCACACAGAAAGAAGAGATTATCAGGCTTCTAGTGGAATCATTGCCATAAAATATTTTTTTCCAGGGAGGAGTAATTTCTGTTGAGTCTCATTATGATATGGCTATGAAGTTTAGGCCACAGAAAATAATCAGGCTAGCTATAGGTTAACATGGGCTTGGGATCCAAAATTTCTCCTTATTAACATGGTGCATCCACCAGAAGTTACTTTAGTCACATATAACTGAATGTATTTCTTGGGAAAGGAAGTTCCAACTTTCCCTATCCCTCTACCCCTCCCCATACATACACCACACCTTTATTTGGTTCAAGAGTGCTTAATCAGGGAATAACTAAATTGGGAGTAATATGTCATATGATCAATGTGATAGGGGAGTGATAAGTACACACTGAGTGTTCAATAAATCTCAACAGCCGGTCAATAAAAATAGGAGGGACGGTAATTAAGATGAATCTCCACTTGGAAGAGGTAACCTGAGGTAACCTGAGAGGGGGGAAAGGTGTAGAGCTATGCTGCCCTCAGGAGTCAGCAAAGCCTTCATGCTCTTTGCAACTCCAACATCTCCCTTTGTGAGAAATGCCATGACATTAAGTAGATACACACCTCGCAGGTATGACAAACTATAGGGATGGCCCAGACAAGGGTTAGTTTCAGAGTGCCTTAAAGAGAAGGAGGCTGTGGCAAGGCTGATAGCAAAGCCTTAAAAGTCCTGAGAAGGTAGCATGATGGATAAATGAAGAATGAAATGTGCGAGAAATGAAGACTGAGAATCAGAAGGCTTGGATCTTCCTCAGAGAAACTTGCATCCACACCTAATTCCAGTTTCATTGTCTGTTGAAAGAGGAGCGTAGGCTGGGGCAGTGCTAAGGTTCTTTCCTGTTTTAAAGTCCTATGGTTTTAAACCAATGTCATTTCAGAATCTGCACAGAACTGACATATGTCCTTGATCACCAGAGAAATTCAAGGTTGCTTGCCTGACCCCAACAGCTCCCTGCCCGCTCTATAACCACTTCTCAACAGCATAGTATTCTCTGGCAGTATCAATTATTTTTAAGGATGCTCTTTGGGTATGTTTTGATATAATTTCTAACTTATGAAAAAGCTGCATGAATTGCCTAAGGAACTCCAATAAAACTTTTTCCAGATGCACCATTTACATTTTGCTTCATTTGTTTAATCTCTTTTTGTGTGTATAAATGGATAATATATATTACATGTTTATAAACAGAGTACCATTTGAGAGTATGTTGAAAAATTGTGACCCGTTATCCTTAAGTAGTTTATTGTATATTTATATAACTGCAGTCCAATTATCAAAACCAGAAAGCTTAGCATTGGTATATATATATTAATCTAATAAGCACTCCATATTGAATTTTAATTATTTATGCCAATAATATCCTTTACATATATTTTCCCTTGCCCAGTATACAATCCAAAATCCCTAACTTCATTTAGTTATAATGTCTCTTTAAATATAGAATGGCTCCTTAGCCATTTTTAACCTTTCTTGATTTAAAAAATTTTGAAGAAGTATAGGGCAAATGTTTGTAGGCTGTCCTTCCATTTTAGCTTACCTAATGTTTTCCTATAATTAGATTCAGATTATGCATTTTGAGTGAACTTATACACCTGAAGTTGGTATGCACTGACCACTGACATACTTCTCAGTTAACGATTGGTATGCATTGTGTCCTTCTCAGTGTATCACACCAGGTGGTGCACAATATTGGTTTATTCTAATACTAGAGTCCCAGTGCATGAATTTGTGTATGGGTGGGGTCCTTTGGCCGGGCCTGTAATCGAGGCCAGTTGGGAAGTTGGTTGGCTGCAGGGAGGAACTGTGGGAGGTTGGCCTGCCAGCTGGAGAGGAGGAGGAGGGGCTGCAGGAGGTTGGCTGAGGGGGGGTGGGGCATGGGAGGTGAGCTGTGGGAGCGCACTGACCACCAGGGGGCAGCTCCTGCATTGAGTATCTGCCCCCTGGTGGTCAGTGCATGTCATAGTGACTGGTCAATGGATCATTTCAGTTGTTTGGTCATAATGGTTGCTTAGGATTTTCTATATACAGATTGATAATGATAACTCTGATAATGTGATTCAGGTAGTGTCTGTGAGGTGTTTTTACAATAAAGTTATGATTTTTCCCTTCCTAATTAATATAATTTTAATTAACATTAGGAGATTCTAGTTCAGGGGTGGGCAAACTTTTTGACTCGAGGGCCACAGTGGGTTCTTAAACTGGACCGGAGGGCCGGAACAAAAGCATGGATGGAGTGTTTGTGCGAACTAATATAAATTCAAAGTAAACATCATTACATAAAAGGATACGGTCTTTTTTTTAAAGTTTTATTCATTTCAAATGGGCTGGATCCGGTCCCCGGGCCGTAGTTTGCCCACGGCTGTTCTAGTTACACATAATTTAGACTGATATTGCTACTCCATTTTTTCACTTTTTTTCTTTGTTAACATTTAGATGATTTCCATTGACCTGTTGTCAAGTATACTTATTCTTTTCACTGATGTTTCCAGTCTGTTGATAAGCTGATTGTATGGATTTTTCACCCCAGATACCATATTTTATTTGTAACAGTTTTATTTGGCTCATTTTTAGAAATAGTTTCTATTTTTGGGTTAAGACTACCTATCTGTTCACTTGCATTATGTACCTTTCCCCTAGGTACTTTAACATATTTATCAAAGTTAGTTTAAACTCCCTGTCTTATCATTGTAACCTCTGGGGTATCTCTGAGTCTGCTTCCATTTCCTTTAAGGAAATATTATTTTTCCATGGGTGTTTTGTAATTTGTGATTATATGTAGGGTGTTGTGTATATTAAGAAGTAAAACAACCAGCAGAGACTGAAGCAATTAATATTTCTTCTCATGAAAAGGAAAACTTTTTCTGTGCAAACCATAGTTGAGCTGGGACTAGAACTTTTAATTAGATTTAGTTCACCATTAAATTAATGCTTCAGGGGGTTGCCAGTACTTTACCTTTGGCAGGGCAAGACCTCTCCAGCTTTCTGAACCAACTGGAATCTCATTCTGCTCTATAAAGTTGCTTCCAGCTTTTTATATTGCTAAGGAGCTGCCCTTGCTATCCAGTTCTGCTCCCTGGCTTTCTGTGGTTCAAGGGATCTCTTCCTGCTCTTCTGCCTTGCCTTTCTCTTTCAAGTGCTGAGAAGTACATTCAGTGAATGCTTAGAGTGCCTGTAAGGGACTGGGCATGGTATGTCTCAGACAGAGCAGTATTACTAAAAGAGCCGCTCAGGCACAGGGAGACAGCTCCTCAAAGTGGTCTTTCCTAGCACTCCTGTCCTTCCTCCAGCTATGGGAAATCTCTAAGAAGTATATAGTGAGGACCCACAGTGACTTGGAGGGTCCCTCTCTCTTCTCCTGTCTTCACTTGGCAATCAGCAAGTGCCTGTGTTTTAGGGGTTCCATCTCAAATCTCTTGCTCTGTTCCTAATCTTTTGCATGAGTATTTAGTGAGAGCTCCTGGGGAAGATTTGATTAACAAGTGTAGATTCTCTTTGTGCATAGAACTCCTCAGGATTCTAAACATCATACCAACTGTTATTTGGTCTGTAAAATTCCTATAATATTCAATTAGTTTTTCCTTAAAGCCATTCATGTTAGCTTCTTTTTCCCACTGCCTTACAAAAGATGATAGAAGCTACAGGACATTTCCTATGAGGGGTTTGTCACTTTCTAGATCTTAGTTCATTTTGGTTTCTCCCATCCTCAGCTAACGGATGGACTTACTAAAAACTAAAATGACCTTGTAGGTTATTTGGCTTAGGATATCAGGGTAGAAGTAGAAGTGGAAATTAGGTTTTGTTGTCCTTTTGGTATAATACCAGTGGTCGGCAAACTGCGGCTCGGCAAACCGCAGCTCGTGAGCCACATGTGGCTCTTTGGCCCCGTGAGTGTGGCTCTTCCACAAAATACCACGTGCGGGCATGCACGTATAGTGCAATTGAAATTTCGTGGCCCATGCGCAGAAGTCAGTATTTTGTGGAAGAGCCACACTCACGGGGCCAAAGAGCCGCATGTGGCTCGTGAGCCGCGGTTTGCCGACCACGAGTATAGTTTCATCATTCTTTGACTAGTTTCTTTGTTTTAAAATAAAATTTAAAAAATTTCAGCCCTAGCCAAGGAACTCAGTTGGTTAGAGCATTGTTCTGATACGTCAAGGTTGCAGGTTCAATCCTCGGTCAGGGCACATATAAGAATTAGCCAATGAATGCATAAATAAGTGGAACATCAAATCTCTCTCTCTCTCTCTCCATTTCTCCCTCTCTCTTACCCTCCATTCCTCTCTCTCATTAAAAATCAATAAATAAAAATTTTAAAAAATTCAATGATAGTTGACATTTAAAATGATACTAGTTTCAGGTGTACAGCTTATTGCCTTGGCCGCTTTCTTATTTTCTGTATAACTAGATATTCCAGAATAATTTCCCTGCTCCAGCTCTGTAATCAGCCTTTTCCCATGGATCCTAGGTTCCTTTTACTGTAGAAACCACTATTGTTTCGAAGCTTAATGAGTACTAGATATGCTCATTGCTGCTAGTGTCATTGCTTCTAGGTCCTTTCAAGTAGACAGAGCTGGGAAACTAATTTTCTTTCCTTCTTTCAATTTTCATTCATTTATTAAAAACATAGAGTTTACTAGTATACTGATGCCTCCAATTCCAATGTACATTCCATCTTCCCTTTTCCATAGTTGTTACCTTTCTTTAATAACAGTGAGGAACTGGAATCTCATTATCCTTAATATATTTACTCATTTGCTCAAGATTAGAATACATAAAAATTAGTTCAAGAATTGTTAACCTGTATTACTGAGGAGTATAAAAACTAAAGCTATTAATTAGACTTCAACATTTTTTGGCTGCTTTTAAGGTAAAATTTACATATAGGAAAATAAAGAAATATTAAGTGTATAATCCAATGAATTTGATAAATAAACACTTAATGAAATCTACACCCCTATAAAGGTATTAAACATTAAAACATTTTCACTATCCCAGAAAGTTCCCCTTTACAATCAATCCCCAAAACACCACAGTTTTAAGTTTTTTTGCTGTATATTAGTTTTGCTTGTTCTACAGCTTTAAATAATGAAATAATACAATATGCATTCTTTTGTGTTGGGCTTCTTTTGCTCATTCTGTGAGATTCATATGTGCCTTGTATACCAAAAGTTCTTTTTCCTTTTTCTGAGAAGTATCTCCTAATATCTATATATCCTACAATTTGTTTATTCAGTCTCCTGTTATATTTGGGATGTTTCCAGTTTTGTTTTGTTTTTTTGCTATTATGAATAAAGCTGCTACAAACAGTGTTGTACAAGTCTTAGGTGGGACATATGTTTTCATTTCTCTTAGATATACACAAATGGAATTGCTGTGGCATGGGTAGGTGTATATATAACTTTAAAAGAAGAAATTGCTAAGTCTTTTGTCAAAGTGTTTGTGCCTCAAGTCTGTTTTTGTTTTGCTTCACTTTAATGCCTTTCTTTTGTAACTAGTATGGGGCTTTATGGCCTCCTTCACTGTATGAGTGTCCTCCATAGAAAGGACTGGATTGGCTTGAAGGAACGCAGGGATCTCTGAACTACTTAGATTAGGCTTCTTAGGCTTCTAGGTAAACTTTAGCGAAGTGATAACAAGCCCACATCCTTACTCTCAGAGTTCCTGTTATATCCCAAATTCCCCTTCCCTTCTTCAACCATGCAGCTTGTCAATTCTTGACATCTAATAGAATTGTCATACTTCAACTGCAGCTGAATTTGACATATGTGAGGGAGCATTATTACCTCCACAGACTTCCTGAGACTTCATAGTTTCAGAGTTTATTTTAATCCTCTACAACCATGATATGCTATGGTGCTGAGAAGTGGGTGAGTGGGCAGGGTTTTGCTTTTGGCTGATCTGACTTGTTTTTCTTGTCACCTTCCAGGAAAGCCATTGGAGGCTGCTTCATGGCTAAACCTGGCTCTAGTCTTTGTGATGTCTGGGCTTTGTGAGCTCTGTGTTTACCTAAGAATTGTCAGAAGCAAAACTCTTCAGTGTTCTGAAATACAGTAAAGCATCTATACCCCAAAATAGCACTTACACAAGACTAGGAGTGTGCATTCCCCTCCTTTTGCTCTATCTTTGTGGACACTGTTGTTGGGCTTTTTTCCCCTCACTATTGCACTTATTACCTCATCCCTTTCTCTGAATGCACTATGTGCAGCAGTTTTCTTATCAGATTAAGACACTTCTCCCTAGCAACCTCCTCTCCTTCAGATTCATTCCTACTCTTCCTTTTCAGGTTGATTGGTGTCATATGATGTTATCATCTACTATTGCATGGCTGTGTCTCCTTAAATGCAGGAGACACTGAATCCTTGATAATTACAGTGAAGAACTTTTGTGATTAAAATGTTTTATGGTCAGTGATTATCTTGCATGAGATTCTTTTTTAATGTAGATGCTGTGGTGAGCATTTATGCTGTAAACAGAGCTGTGATACTCAGCTAAAAAGAGCAGTGAAAATATATTTCCTGATGAGTCAGTTCATTTTAGGTAACAAACTAGACCTGGGTTACAGCAGAAATGGCAGATTCAGAGACTATATGTCAGAAACAAAACAAAACAACAACAACAAAAAACTTCTGCTGACGATGAGAGCTGCCAGGCACTTTCCTTTTTGGCAATGGAGAACATGCCAAGAGCCCTGGTTTTCTTCAAAGAGAGAAACTGTTGCCACTACTAACTTGGACTCTACCTTCTTTCTATTTCCTGAAACGTGACATTGTTCTCAGGGAAATCTGGAGTCCAACCCGCAAAGGGCTCTTTAACCCCTCTTGCCTTAGGAGTGCTATGTTAAGTGTTCTTTCTTGGTAATCCAACTAAGAACAACATAAAACCTAAGCCACAACATACTCATCCTCCCACTTACTCCCCCAGCCTTCCATTCATCCTTCTAACAAACATTTATTGAGTAATCAATCTCTAGTGTGCTTAATAAATGTACTAAGCATAATGGACAAATAACTGCAAATAAGATAAGATATCCTTTTTCTCCAAGATATTATAGTTTAGAAGAGATAGGGAGGAAACAATGTCTGTTTTTAAATGACTATAATAAAAGGAAGAAAGTATAACAGAGGTATAAACAGTGCTATATCAGGTCAGAAGAGTAATCACACCTTTTGATTGTATAGTCCATTAATTATTATTTGCAAAACTACCTATAATACATATTTATATAAAATTATGTGTATGTAGTTTATAATAATATATTACATACATTAAGATTACATACAAAACTATAAATTAAAAAGATAATGTAATATGAAATAGATAATATTTTTGAAATTATTTTAATCTTATTGAGCAATATAATTTTTTTTACTTTCTTTAATATACTATTAAAATTTTTGGTGATGGTAATATGATTTTTATGTCAGATATGATTCAACAGTTATTGTCTTTGCATCTAATGTGATTGAAATAAAGTTCATATCAGGAGAATGGGGAATGTTATATCCATCATTTCTTGTTTGCTGGTGCTTACACTATATAATATTATTTTTAAAATTTCAGGTTCTTGTTGGAGAAAAAAAAGCATGTTGTGAGAGTTAGTTTAACAACTAGGTAAGGCTATTTGAATACCTACATAATCTGCAATATGTCATAATATACTGAAAATGACTGATGGATCTGTGTCACAGCAAATGCTTCCTCACTGTGGAACTCCAGACTTCCCAGTGGCTACTTTCCATGGCATCCACGTCTAATGCATGGGCCTGGTGTTGGTCCTAATGACAATTTGTATGTTAAAGAAAAGTAATCCTTACTTTACTTCCTATTCTTTAAAGTACTTATAACAGATGTTCAAATAGTTTCTACCCACACTCTAGTAGATCATTGGCTCTCCCCCTAGAGCAGGGGTGGGCAACCCCTGGCATGCGTGGCAAACATGGCACACCAGTAACTTTTGCTGGCAAGCGAAACCCTCTCTTAGAATCTTCCATTTACAACTTTTTTCTCAATATAGACTTTTTTATTTTTCAGATAAATTTAGTATAGGTGCATCTTAGATAAATAATTTTACATAACAAGTTATCTTAAAGACCATAGACATGGATTGACGAGAGGGGGGAAGAGCAATTTCTATGCCTCTGCCTTAACTCCCCCTGCCTTCCTAGATCCGACCAGTGTTTTGGTTTCATCCACATATGCTTGTGAATCTTTGTTCTCAGTGATGAATTTTGTTAAGTCTCATAATAGGAGTAGCCTGACAGATGAAAGTAGTAGCTCTTGCATATCTCTGAAGGTCACGAAATATAAACCTGATGTAAAATCTCTGTCATCAGTGATGCAGCAGCAAAAGTCCCACTGATAATATCAAACGGAGTCATAAAGTTTTCTGTCGGACTATCAGTGTACATGTATACATTAAAAAATAAATGTATTTTTCATCATCATATACTGTGTTTTTGTTGCTCGAATGAATTTTATTATTTCTTCAAGGTTCTTCACATACATACACCTTAAGAGATATCAAGTAGGCGTAACTTGTTCTCAAAAAATTAGGGTTGGCACGCAGAAGAATTTTGAGTCAGAGATTTTGCTGGTTTTGGCACACACTCACAAAAAGGTTGCCCACCCCTGCCCTAGAGTGTGTGCATATCAGTTCAGAGACCCTAGAGCAGTGGTTCTCAACCTTCTGGCCCTTTAAATACAGTTCCTCATGTTGTGACCCAACCATAAAATTATTTTCGTTGCTACCTCATAACTGTAATGTTGCTACTGTTATGAATTGTAATGTAAATATCTGATATGCAGGATGGTCTTAGGCGACCCCTGTGAAAGGGTCGTTTGACCACCAAAGGGGTCGTGACCCACAGGTTGACAACTGCTGCCCTAGAGTAAAGGATGGTTTGGATATGAATTCCCTTGGTGAAAACTTCATATAAGAACTTAACTTAACTTTGGATGATGAGTAGAAACTGGAGAGTAAGCATTTGGAAGAGGGTGGATGGCATATATATGTCATGAAAGCACGGGGGATGCTGGAGGAATAATGAAATGTCCATTATATTAGAACATCAAAGAAAAATTGTGGGGTAATTAGAGCCATAATATGAAAGGCACTGAGTATCTTATTAAGAATATGAACTTTACTTAGTAGGGTTTAGAAGGCGTTATGTATATACTCTTTGAACTGGGAGGTATTTAATTAAGGAAATCAACTTTTCCTTCTTTTAACATCTCCCTTCATCTCAAAGAAAGTGGTCTTCCTTTATCTGCATTACTTTCTCTATGCTGCCTGTTACTGGAAACACCTGTGTAGATAGGAGTTGGGATGAATTTGTGATTATGGTGGTGGGAGAGGAATTTTCAAACTAAGATGATTGTTATATAAACAACAAATGGTTTAAGTCAGAGGTAATGAAGACTTTAAAGAGTGTGATGACAATAGAAATGAAGGCAAAATGAAAGATTGTTTAATGAAGGAAGAGAAAACCCACAGCCTGGTTCATAAACTTTCCGGCCTGGGTAACCAAGAGAGTGGGGATCAAGAAAAATGGAAATTCCAGGAGAAGCAGATTTTAAATGATCATTATTGATGTGGGGAGATATTTAGCTAGAGATGCCCCAAATAAAGCTAAAAACATGGATATGTAAGGTAAAACTTATGCCTGGCTGGAGTGGCTCAGTGGTTGAGCATAGAGCTATGAACCAGGAAGTGATGGTTCGATTCCTGGTCAGGGCACATGCCCAGGTTTGCAGGCTCAAGTCCCAGTGTGGGATGTTTAGGAGGCAGCCAATCAATGATTCTCTCTCATCATTGATGTTTCTGTCTGTCTCTCCCTCTCCCTTCCTCTCTGAAATATATATATATATATATATATATATATATATATATATATATATATATTTTTTTTTTTTTAAAGATAAGACTTGAATAATCTGAACAGGGGCATTAAAAAAATTAGTAAAGGGGAACTGGTTAAAAGAAGAGGATCAGACAATGTTGAAAAAAAACCTCTCAGCATTTTAACCAGCAATTCCAGTGGATCTGTAACTGGGGAATCTTGGCTCTTAGTCTTGTAATTCAATTATTTATATCTTTGGCGATTACAGTTACTTCACAGATTCTTTTCTACCAGTTAAGTAAAATTAATGTGTTTCAGAAATCTGGTTTCAATAATTTTAGGGAATTAGTTTAAAAATCTCTATACTGAAAGGGCTTAAGGAGCAAAGCAGTACAAAAGAGCTAAGCATAGCTTTTAAAAATGCCATAAAACATAATGAAAGGTGGAAACAAAAAAGAAGTTCCTGAACACAAAACTACATTTGAAATAGAAATAATTTGGAACATTGTCAAGGCTATATTTTCACTGGTGTAAGAGATCTTGACAAAGTAGACCAATCAGCTCCATTTTTTCTCAGTGAATTGCCCAGTTTGACTGAACTGATGAGCTGCTTTGCTGTCATTAAAAAAAAAAAAAAAAAAAAAAAAATCGAAGAGATTTTAAAAAAGAAAAATAGAGAATTACTGAGGCCTGTAAGGATAACAACAACAACAAAAATCCAAGTTAGGGCTTGGGAAGTAATTTTGGGTGGGGGGAAAAGCAATGCAAAAAATATTTCTAGAAAATTGTCAATATGGTAACTTAACAGAGGGAAAAAGATAGTAATGAATAAGTATGTATTCTGTTATGGGCTGAAGTGTGTTGCCCCCAATTCATATGTTGAAGTCTTGACACCAAATGCCTCTAATGTAACTGTATTTTAATGAAGAGTCTTTAAAGCAGTAATCAAGATTAAATGAGATCATTAGGGTGGGACCTAATCCAATATGACTTGTATTCTATTAAGAAGACATTAAAACACAGATAGGCAACTATGTGAAGACACAGGGAGAAAATGGTTATCTGCAAGCCAGGGAGAAAGGCCTCATATGAAACCAAGCCTGCCAACACCTTGATATTGGACTTCTAGCTTAAACAGCAATGAGAAAATAAACTTCTGTTTAAGCCATATGATCTGTGGCATGCTGTTAAGACAGTCCTAACAGACAATAGACTAATACAATTTTTCAGGTAAAAAAAGGGTGACCAATTAAAGTTTTGTTGTTGTTGTTGTTGTTTGTTTTAACTTGGACAGATTACTGAGTACTCATGGAGAAAAAAACTTTATAAACTCATTCATTATGACCTTCAAAGGTGGTTATGGAAGACTCGCAGTCTATTTTGACTTTAACATGTTTAAAATTACATTTTGTAAGAAATATAATATATACTTATATTATATGTAGTAATGTAATAATATACACTCATTTTTCTACTAGGAAATCAGATTACAACTGTATGGAGGCTGACTGAACAGAGAACTAAACATAGAGTGTGGTTAAGAAAATACATGGAAGAGGGGTGGGTGGTCAAGACAAAGTGTCCAGTAGTTTAGAAAAAACAAAAACATACTTAATGTTCATTGGTGTGGCCAAGGGGTTGAGTGTCTACCCATGCACCAAGAGGTCTCTAATTGATTTCTGGTCAGGGCACATGCAGGGGTTGTGGGCTCGATCCCCAGTAGGGGTTGTACAGGAGGCAGCCAGTTGATGTTGATGTTTCTCTCTCATCGATGTGTGTGTCTCTCTCTCCTCCCTTCCTCTCTCTCTAAAATCAATAGAAACAAATTTTAAAAAACATACTAAATTTACTGCTAATAATAGTGTGGATATTAAAGGATAGAATCAGCATTATTAATGTAAATTCCTTATTCATGTAGACCAGTGGTTCTCAACCTTCCAAATGCCGCAACCCTTTAATACAGTTCCTCATGTTGTGGTGACCCCCAATTTCATTATTACAAATTGAACATAATTAAAGCATAGTGATTAATCACAAAAACAATATGTAATTATATATGTGTTTTCCGATGGTCTTAGGCAACCCCTGTGAAAGGGTCATTCGACCCCCCAAAGGGGTTGCGACCCACAGGTTGAGAACCGCTGATGTAGAAAATGGTAGGAGATTCACTGAGAATTTCCATTAAGAGTGTCAGAGCAGTAATTACTAAGAGAGAATCCTTGCTCTACAATCTTCCTCAGTCTGTCTGATGGATATTTTACAGGTGATAATCAAGCAATGAAACATGAAAGTAGCCTTGTAAGGGAAAGGTGGAGGCACCATAAAGAGAGGCAGGAATAGAAGTGCAGAAATCAGAAAACCTAAGGTCATTTTCTTGTTAGGCTTATGACTAGCAGCCAGAGTCCCTAGGACTCGTTTTTAAGCTTTAAATTCTGCACTAAAGAATGTAGAGGACTTAGAGTTTTGAAAGATAAAAATAATGAGAAAATAAGATCTACATATACAGGTTAAAATAACAATGATCACTTAACTAAATAAGAGAGGCCTGGGTTATTAATAGTACTTTAAAAAATAATGGTTTAGTAATAATTGATAGTAACCACTATTCTCCATTTACACAGCAGGGGTCAAAACAAGAGGAAATGAGCCCCTACTACAATGTGTGGGATTCAGATTAACTACAGGGGAGAAGTGGCTGAGTGGGATGAATTACTATGGAAGGATATGGAATTTCCTACTTGGGAGATCTTTAAAAATAGTCTCTCAAGTGTCAAGGCTAATTTAAAAATTTCAATTTTAAATAGCTGTGGTGAATTGGAAGGTGTAGGAGAAAAACATAAACCTTGAGGAGCCCTTCTAGTCTGAATATATGATAATTATCTTAAAAATAATAATAGTTTCAAAGTAGGATATTAGAAAATCATTGAGAACTAATATGTGTGTTGTGATTTATTCTTATTATACAGTTCTTCCCCCCATTAATCTGGGAAGCAATTTGGGCATTTGCCAAGCAAGTTACAATTATCTATTGTTGAGATTTAAATCTCTTCATTATGCAACAAGCACCCAGAATGACCTGGTAGAGAGATTGGGAAATTTCTGTTTTGAGCAACAGTAATAGCAACTGATTGCACTGTTCCTAAAGCTTATCAATTTATCAGTTTTTATTCAAAAGTAAGTTTTATTTTATGAGTAACTTCTAGATGCTCACTAACTGAACTAGATACTGTGGGAATACAGAAGCGGAATAGGACAAAGGGGTGACTGGATTAATGCATGTGAAAATTAGTGCACAATAACAGACAGAATTATTGGATTATGTGATAAGGGCTATGTGCTGGAAGAGTTGAATAGTGAATGGATTTATGGAATGAAAATGTCACAGAGTAGATAAACTGTAAAGAATGGAAAAAAATTAAAGAGCAGGGGTGTAGTCTGGTAGCATCATGAGCAAAGGGCTGGAAGTGAGAGAGTATGTGTTTGAGTTATACTTTTGATACACTTAAGAGCCTTGCATAATTATAGCCCCGGGGAGAAATTCACAGTTGTTCATATGTCACACAAAGCTTTTGTGATTTGCAGGTTGCTGAAGTCTGTGACCTTATCTTATTCTATGTCTTTGCTCCCTCTCATTCCCATTTCTTTGTCACAATCCCAAATCTGTTTGAGTTCAAATTCAAGTTCTGCCACTTAATCACTCTATGGCCTTGAATCTTGGCTGCTTCATGTATAAAATGATGATAATAATAGGACCTACCTCAAAGTGTTGTGGTGAGGATTAAATAAATCAATAGATGTAAAGTGCTTAGAATAGCGCGTAGCATGTTGTGAACATCAATAAAATATTACGTGTTATTATTGTTCTTTTTAATCCTTTAAGCCTTTAAATCCAGGTGTTGTGTCCTCCTGGAAGCCTGTCCTTTCCTAAGCAGCCTGTATCGGCATCATCCTGTGTGCTTGTCAGACGTTGTTCTTACCTTGCTCACAGAACACCCTGTTCCGCACTGTAATCCTAGGCTGGCATGTAAGTTTCCTCCAGACCTGGAGGTAGCCATGTCTTGTTTATTTCTGTATCCTAGAGTTTATGGACAGTCAATCAATATGTACGGAATAATTAGGTGAAGCAATGAATAAATAATTGATAGCAGGATCTAAATCTATGAATTCACACATTATACTCTCCACCCACTTTCACTATACTCACTCAATCTTATTTAGCTATTAATACTAAAAAGTAATATTAGGACCAAAAAAAATGTAATGTGGAATATGTAATGAAAGTATATGGGTCAAAATTTAATGGCTTGCTATAATTGGTCTCACTCAAGATATACTTACAAATTGGGTTTACATTTATATTTCAAAATTTAAAGGCTAACACTAACTATATAATCTTAATCATAGTGTACTTTGAAGATTCACTTGTAGTAATCAAGACATATTTCCATAATCTAATTAGTTGTAACATGTACTCTCTATTTTTAATGATTTTTTTCCGACTTGTACACGTGGACGTTTTATAGGTATAAGAATCAGGAGATATGACAATTAACTTCTCTGAGCCTCAGAATTTCTCCTTTGAAGGGTTAAACTAAAAAGCATGTAGAATATATTTCCTTCTGACTCTGGCTTCTCTGAGCTCAGTGAGTCTATGATGTAGTGGAATTATCATCTAGGTTTCCTGAATGTGGAGCAGTGGGCTTTCCATTAAAACCATGTATTTTTTTAAAAAATTTACCTTTATTGTTGAAAGTATTACAGATGTCCCCATTATTTGTATGTTTGGTTTTTCCTATTGACCCCCTCCACCCCACATCCACCCCTCCCAGGCCTTCACCATTATATTGCCTGTGTCCATGGGCTATGCATATGCATATATGTTCCCCAGTTAATTACTCCCTTTCCATTCCCTTATCCCTGCCTTGCCTCTGAAATCTGTCAATTTGTTCCATGCTTCTATGTCTCTAGATCTATTTTGTTCATCAGTTTATTTTGATAGAGGCGACTTAGAATCTGATACATAGAGCACCTGAAGGCCTTCTCAATAAACACCTTGATTCAACACTGCCTTCATTATTGGACATTGCGACAGGCAGCCCGAGCCCACTTGGGGGTTCCCTGGTAACAATTTTGTTCATTGGATTCCACAAATGAGTGAGATCATGTGATACTTATTTTTCTCTGATGGGCTTATTTTGATTAGCATAATACTCTCTAGGTCCATACATGCTGTTGCAAATAATAAGAGTTCTTTTTTTCAGCTGCATAGTATTCCATTGTGTAAATGTAACACAGCTTTTTAATCCACTTATCTGCTGCTGGGCAGACAGAAGCAAGAAACAGACTCAAAGGGAAGGGGGGCATGGGTTGGCAGGTGGGAAGAGATTAACTTATATGTATATATACATAATCCATGGACACAGACAATAGTGTGGTGAAGGCCTGGCAGGGGAGGTATGTGCAAGGTGGAGGGTTTCATGGGGAGCGGGGGAAGGGGGGCAACTGTAATACTTTCAACAATAAAGATAAATTTTAAAAATAAAACCATGTAGTTTTATTGGATCATTAGCCACTCTTTTTAGTTGTTTTTAATAAATTTATTTTATTTGCACAGAAGCCTTAATAGATAGAATTATGATAATGGAGATTTGTTAATGTCTTAATGAAAAATAACATGGTAAAAGTAGAATATCTTATGTGAAAATAACAGGTAAAACCCTATAAATAATTAATTAATAATAACCAATATTGCTTGTTAGTTATCAGTGTGACAATTCAAAGGACTCTAGTGTACAAGACAATCACTTAAGGCAATTTAATTTATGGTTACATATTTTTCATATTGGAGATAAAAGATAAAGATTATATTTATTTCAGATATAGAATCCATTAAAAAATCAGATAGGTCTAATACATATTTGATTTCATTCCAGGCTGGTTCTTTTTTGAGAAAGAGGCATTTCAAGGCCATATTATATTAATGAAATAGCAAGAACGCTATACACAGTATTCCCAGTATCTTAACAACCAAGTAGGTCAGCTGCCTGATAGATCAGGTCAATTACTAAAAAAATCAACAGGCAACTATGAAATTAGCATGGCCATTCAGTCTGCTACTTACTCTCATCTATCAACTGGATTGCTTAGTGATTGAACTGACCTACCCTTTAGCCATCAAAGTTAATTAAAATAGCCAGACTGACTATTCTATGCTCTGGTTAACTGAGACATAAATATGAGCCCCACTATCATGGTTCAGAGAGGGACAGCAAAAACAGGATGATGAAGACACTAGTCTGGTAAAATTATCAAACCCATATATCAAACCCAATTATCAAACCCATATTAGTTTTGTCATCAATACTCTAAAGAAAAATTTTCTCTTGTCATTCTTTTATATTCTCATTTGTAAAGTTAGCATTATTGATTCTAGAAAGCTTTAAAACATATGTTTCCTCTTTCCTTACAACAGCATTTTGTTCTCTATTGGTTAGGCAGTCCAGTATACCTCCTGTATCCTGGGGGTGTAACATAGTGACCAAAAGCCTTTTTTCCCATCACTAATGGAAAGTTTCGGCTTAACTTTGTTTGTTTTTTGTTTTACAATTACTTTTATTATTAGAAAACTAGAAGCCCGGTGCATGAATTCGTGCACAGGTGAGGTCTAGCTGGCCCGCCCCAATCATGGCTTATCAGGCAGGGCAGGCTGGGGGCAGGGGCTACAGGCAGTTGGCCAGCCAGCCCCGCCCCCTGGTTGAACTCCTAGTCGAACTCCTGGTCGAGGGGACAATTTGCATGTTAGGCTTTTATTATATAGGATAATCTTCTGACAGCAGTATCACCTTGTTTAGAATCCAAGTTATCCAAGGCTTAAATCAGAAGGGATTTTATTTTTTTTAGGATTCATTGTTATCTGAAATGAAAAATAATAACCCTAGATGAGAGACAATCTGGGAAATGGGGATACATAGTATTGTTTAGAATCAATATAATTTATTTTCCTCTTTTATGGTCTAACTAAAGGATTCATGCACCAGTGGGGTTCCTCCGCCTGGCCTGTGGGGATTGGGCCAAAACCAGCTCTCCGACATCCCACGAGGGGTCCTGGATTGGGAGAGGGCAGTTCTCAGGTGACGCACCCTGGAATTGGGCTCCCTCCTCTCTGGTTCCAGGTGTGTCACCTGAGAATCTCAGCTGCCAAATCACCATAGTTCAGCAGTTCCTGTGGTGAGCGTCTGCCCCTTGGTGGTCTTTGTGCATCATAGCTACCGGTTGGATGGTCATGTAGGCTTTTATATAGAGAGATTATCAGGTGTTATTAGTAAGTGGAGAGACAGCTAACATGAAACCAGCTAAATAAAACACTGGTCCCAAGGCATACATCTCATTACTTGAAATGTAGTTTACTTAAAACTGATGTATGTTGAATTAGATCATGTTTTAATCTGTTGACAGACTTTCATTTGAGGTAGAAAGTGATAGATAGAAGGTAAAACTGATTTGAAAGATGTCATCCAGCTCTGACTTCTACATCTGAGGGGGGATAAAGACAATATACAGAAGGTTCAGAGAAAAGACACAATACGCCAAGAGGTGGGAAAGGGAAGCCTAAGAAGACATGCTAATGGGAAAGTGATTATAAAGCCTGGAGTGAAGGCTGGACAATAATGATACTAAAATCATTAAGAGTTGAAAAGGAAGTGTGCAGCTTGGCAGTCTTATTTGCAGAGAAGGTCAGGCCAGACTAATTCTGCTCCCAGGATGAGGAAGTCCACTTTCCTTACATAAATCTTTCCCTTCCCTTTCTATATTACCCAGTCTTTCTCTTTGCTGCCTTTATCTCCAGCATGTCTTGGTGGAAATAAGATTTGGGGCTAGGAGTTCAGAATATGAGGTTTTAGCAGGTAATTACTAGATGTATAAACTTGAGCCAGCTCTGAGCTTCATGTCTGCTAATTTGTAAAAATAAGATAATAATAATATCTGCCTCATAGTGCTGCTGAGAGGATACTATAAAGTAAGAGGTACAAAAATCACTTTGTAACATATGAATGTGGGTTTTTAGCGTTATTAATGTATTTCCTCAGCCTTTACATCTTTTCCTCTCTCCTTTGCAATTCCAAGTAGCAGATAGCAGAGAAGAGAGATACAAAATTGCCTTCTTACCTTCCTTTGTAAGATAACTTCTTATCTCCAGGAAAGGCTTAGTGATAGAGGAATGGATCTTGGGCTCTCTTAGGCTTTATTCCAGTCTTATGATTTCATGACAAATAAGCCTCCATATATTTCCTCTGTGGGGTTGCTTATTGCTTTTTTTCAGGGCCCAGAGAAATCACTATTCTCTTCTAAATCTATATTTTGAGACCCTGGAAATATTTTAAAGAGAAAACTAAGAAAATGAAAAATATCAGAGGCATGATTTTATTGGTATGGATTGTGCAGTGAGCCCATTCTAGTTGGTTTTTTTTGTTTGGTTTTTTTGTTTTGTTTTGTTTTGTTTTTTTTTTTATTAATCCTCATTGATTTTTAGGGAGAAGAGAGAGGGAAAGACAGAGAGAATAATAGACGTGAGCGAAACACATCGATTGGCTGCCTCATGCATGAGCTCTGACCAGGCCCAGGGCAAGGAGCCTGATACGTGCCCTTGACTGAAATCAAACCCAGACCCTGGAATCAAACCCAGGCCCTCTGGTCCACAGGCAGATGCTCTATCCACTGAGCAAAACCGGCTAGGGCCTGTGGCTTGTCTTTTCTTTCTTCCTCTTTCTTTTCTTTTCTTTTCTTTTTTCTTTCCTCCTCCTCCTCCCCCTCCCCCTCCCCCTCCCCCTCCTCTTCCTCCTCCTCCTCTCCCTCCTCCCCCCTCCTCCTCCCCCTCCTTCTCTTCCTCCTCTCCTCTCCTCTCCTCTCCCCTCCCCTCTTCTTTCTTTCTTTCTTTCTTTCTTTCTTTCTTTCTTTCTTTCTTTCTTTCTTTCTTTCTTTCTTTCTTTCCTTTTTTCTTTCTTCTTTCTTTCTTTCTTTCTTTCTTTCTTTCTTTCTTTCTTTCTTTCTTTCTTTCTTTCTTTCTTCCTTTCTTCCTTTCTTCCTTTCTTCCTTTCTTCCTTTCTCTTTTCTTTCTTTTCTTTCTTCCCTCCCTCCCTCCTTCCTTCCTTTTTTTAACACTATCTTTCAAAGAGCTCAAGTTTTAAATATTGAATTTTATTTGATCAATTTTTAATTTTATGGTTCACACTGTTACATCATTTCTAAGAAATCTTTGCCTAATCCAGGGTCACAATTACTTTCTTCTAGAAGTTTTTAGAAACTGAGAAAATTTTAAAACACAAAAATATACAAGCACACATACTATTAGCTATCAGAATGTGCTATATGTCTGAATCAGAGCCATACATCATATAGACTAAAAATTTCCACTGTACACTCCTGAGAGGATGAGAGTGAAGAGGCAAATAACATCTTAGAATTATTCTGAAAAAAATGACCTTAAGAGGTTTCTGAAAGGGTCTCAGGGACTCCAAGGAGTTCCTAGACCACATTTTAGACTCATGGATTTAAACATAAAGTTTTAATAATTTTTAGGTCCATCCATGCCATCACAAAAGGTAAGATTTCCTTCTTTTTTATGGCTGAGTAGTATTCCACTGTGTAAATGTATTACAACTATTTTATCCACTCACTTACTGATGGGCACCTGAGCTGCTTTCAAATCTTGGCTATTATAAATACAAGGGTGAAAATATTCATTTGAATTAATGTTTTGGGTTTCTTTGGATAAATTCCCAGAAGTGGAATCGCTGGTTCTGATTTCACTTATATGTGGAATCTAATGAACAAAATAAACTAACAAAATGGAGACAGACTCATGCATATAGAAAACAGATCAACAGCTATCAGGGGGAGGGGGCTAGGGCTGGGTAACATAGGTGAAGGGATTAAACAAAGAAAAAGAAAAAAGACTCATAGACTCAGACCACAATATGGTGATTGCCAGAGGCAGAGTTGGGGAGTGTGGGTTGTAGAAGAGGATTAAGGGAGGATAAATGGTGAAAGAAGGAGACTCAGTTTGGGGTGGTATTGTATTGTAGAATTGTATACCTGAAACTATATAATCTTAACCAATGCCACCCCCAATAATTCAATTAAAAATAAATAAAATTAAATTAAAAACATGTTACAGGTAAAAAAAAAAAAAAACCCAAAAACTAAAAATAATCAAACACAAATTATGAGTACAATATTAAAATTCAAGTGAAGTAAAACTCAAGGCCAAACTTTATAAAAGATTGCCAAAATCTCACTCTAAAGCAAATCCAGAGCCTTAAATTTATATTAATTAGCCAATAAGGAAGACCTTTTTAGCATTCAAAAAAGAAAAGGATAATAATAGGTAAGTTTAAGTAGTACTGATAATTAAATAATAAAATCATATAGAAGGAAATATAATAAAACACTTTGGAAAATCTCATAAAAAGAGAGAAGAGGCAAATAAAATTAAATATTTTAATCCTCTCTTGAGGATATGTTTTTATTGATGAGAGAGAGAGAGAGAGAGAGAGAGAGAGAGATCAGTTGTCTCCCTTATTCGCTCTGATCTGGAATCAAACCTGAAACCTAGATATATGCCCTAACCTGGAATCACACCCCCAACCTTTTGGCATAGGGACAATGCTCCAACCAACTGAGCAACCTGGCCAGGGTGACAAAGATATTTAAAAAAACAACATTATGTATATAATATTTTCCTACTAATATGAGAATCTTAATGGTGTATATATTCTTTTGAAGAAAAGAATTTCCAAAATTATTAAGAAGAAAAAAATAAACATCAATAACCATAAAAAAAATTGGAAAAAAAAAACATGAACAAAACAATCAATAAAAATCACTGAGACTAGTTGATTTAATAAGAGGATTTTTTTTCAAACTGTCAAGGAAAAAATTAAATGCTTTCCATTTAAACTGTTTCAGAGAGCAGGAAAAGATGGTTTAATTTTGTGAAGCTAACATAAAACTTATGCCAAACATAGAATAGAAAGAAAACTATCCTCTTTTCCAAATGCTAAATGAAACACTTGATTCCTGTCAGAGGCTAACAGTTATTCTATATAGAAAGCATTCTGTATATTTAGCCAAATAAATTTAATAAGCCATGAATAAAGCAAATCTTAACAAGAGTTCTTTAGTACAGGCTATCTTAGGGTCTATAGAATACTAAAATGCATTGTAAGTTTCTGTGATTTATTGACCATATGAAACACCCTCCCTTATTTTTTCTACACCATACTGTACACCTAATAACTAGGAAATGTATGGCCCCAAGTGTTCTATGCACTGTGTGCTTTAGTGTTCTCACCTACTGAAGACTGGCAGACACCAATCTCCCTAGATGTTGAAATCTTAAATGAAATGAGTTCAAACTGACACTGGCAGGGTATTCACAGAATCATTCATCTTCATCCTGTAGATTTTATCCTAAGGATGCAAGATAGATTTACTATTGTGAAACATATTCATATAAGCACTAAAAAGTTAGATTTACAAATGGGATAGTTTAAACCAATGATGAAATGGTCTCTCTAATTAAACATATAAATATATCTCTTTATGAAAGTGGCAAACATGGAGAGAGCCTGGTTACAAAGCTTGGGAGACTGCTGGGAGGTGGGCCCTCTCAGGTCCTGTTGGCAGGAGTGTCACTTGGCACAATCTTTCTGGGGGACAATTTGGTGACATATGTATTTAATATGTGGAAAATTCTTTAAAAATTAAACATTCTTTTATTTAATTTGGGGGGGGGAGAGGGAGGGAGAGGGATAGAGAGATGGAAATATCAATGAGAGATAAACATCAATGGGCTGCCTCCTACACAGCCCTCTCCCACTGGGGATCAAGCCTGAAACTGGTCATGTGCCCTGAACAGGAATTGAAATGGTGACCCCTTGGTGCATGGGTCGATGCTCAACCACTGAGCCATACCAGTTGGGCTGAAAATGAAACATTCTTAGAAGACGTAGATTCTATGAGAATTGATGAGAAAGTGAAGGAAGGAGAAAGGAGAGAGAGAGGAGAGAGAGAGAGAGAAAGAGAGAGAGAGAGAGAGAGAGAGAGAGAGAGAGAGAGAGAGAGAGAGAGAGAGAGAGAGAGAGAGATATTGAGATTTGATTAATAATGTCATTAACTTATAAACTTTCTCTAGCTCTTCAGAACAAGTCATCCTCTTCCCTGTCTTCCCCAACTGTCACCCCCATAGCCAGGAGGCTTTAGTGTTAAGAAAAATAAAATTAAGTATCCAACTCAAAAACACTACTGACCCCCAAGTGAGTGGCATGTAAATGGTTATCTGCAATCGTGGGTTAAAATATTACTGGGGTTCTCAAGCCATATCAGGAAGGCAATCTCTGGCTTAGTTGGCTGGGCTGCAGTAGCCAGGTTTTCCTCGAACAGTAATGACTCAAATTGTTCTATTGCCAAGATTCCTGAGAACTGAAAACTGCTCATAGGAGAGGCCAGTTTACCAGCAGCTTCCTTGAAAGTCCAGAGGAACAATCGAAGAGACAATGGTGGCTCTTCATTAGAACTTTCTCCCTTTGGGAGAAAAATGAAGTTTTGGAAATTTAAAAACATATTATGTTCTCCATTAGCTTCCTGCCTTCAAAGTGTCAGCCAGAGCTATAATGCAATAATTTCAAAGAGGTGGGCCTTTGGTTCCCCTGCAGTAGCAGTCTTGTAGCCACAGTGCCATGCTAATGCATCTCCTGCACAATCACAAAGAACTCATAATGCGGGCGTGGAGGAGCCTGGATGTCTTTTACACCTATTTGTTACCTTCAAGTTCAGTAAAGATGCACCTGGAAAACACAGATACTGTAACTCAAATCCAACCTACTCCACAAAGGCTTTCTCTAATTAGGTTATTTGAATAAAACATTA
This sequence comes from Myotis myotis, assembly GCF_014108235.1. Taxonomy (NCBI): domain Eukaryota; kingdom Metazoa; phylum Chordata; class Mammalia; order Chiroptera; family Vespertilionidae; genus Myotis; species Myotis myotis. The sequence continues at coordinate 54,914,226 of NW_023416368.1, forward strand.
TTTGGAATCTCACATTATATATCAACACATGCTGATTTTAAAAATCTGAGTTTTGTGTAATATGCTACATTTTAAAAGATTCATTATGGTTCGCTGCCAGTTGCATATTTTACTTTACCTTTTACAGACATCTGATAGCAACAGCAATGAGACACCTGAGGAATATTTCATACATATTGAATATAATGGGAATGTAGAAAAACATCTAAGTACAAAAATACTGTGAGTTTGTGTGTTCGCAAGTGTAAGTGTTTTAGTTATGTATGTGTTTCCATGGCAACAATTGAAGGTGAAATAGAGCAATTAACAAAATTTGACAAATTAATTTAACTAATCCTTTGTCATTTTGAAATTTACCAGGATATGTACTTACTTAGGTTCCTCCTCTTTCTATCACACCTTCATGACTTGATGCTTACTGCAAAGGATAGTCAATTAAATACTAAAAAGCATTTCAAAGCAACTTTGTCACTACTATAGCAATGATAATTAATTTTTCAATTGGCCCTCATTTAAAGTCCTAGAGCAAATTTTTTCGTGGGTGGTGGAAGGTTTCTATTGCAAAGGTTTTATTAAAATAAAATATTCTGAAGCATATGATTTAAAATAATGTAATTTTATACTGCCAGTACAATTTAATAATGCCATTTAAATGAAGCTCAGTGGAATGGCAGCATCAGAATAGGGGCATACACTAGAAAGTCATTAAGCAACTACTAAAAATATTGTTTATACTTTTAGGTATATAAATAATTTATACTATGCAACTAAAATTTGGAAGAAAAGCAGGGAATAACTGAAAAATATCTGGCCAGTGCAAATGTAGGGTCTGAATGTTTTTAATGTATAGTCTTGCGATTCATTCATGGCACATTAAAGCAAATAATGCTAAAGGAATAAAACATGTAAATTCTGATGAAAGGTCACCAAAAATTAACTTGGGCCAGTCACTTATCCACTTAGTGCTTAATTTTACAATCTGTAAAATGGGCTCATTTGGACCATGGAATATGAAGAGAAATGCAAACACACTTTGAGAATGTTGCTATAAAAGTAATGGAAAAACAAAGGTGGTGAAAGGGACCATGGCCAGGTCAACCACATAGCCTTGTTGTTAATGTTTATGAAGGTAAAATTATGGGATAGATTTTAAAAATACAATTTTTTTTTTTTTTTTTAGAGAAAGCATTGAGAGGAGTGTGTATTGCTCTCTGCATATCTGTTACATTTTATTATCTCAAGTAACCTTTTATCGTTACTAATAACTTTCATTCCTTCATAATTTTACCTTGTATATGTCCAATCATATACATAGTTTTAACTCTCAGTCATATCTTGCTCATTTTCTAATGTTTCTTGGTTCAAATTTCTGAGAAAGGAAACTTATTGGTCCAGTTTATTGTCCATGCTAAGCTAGCAGGAAGATCTGGCTATTATTGAGATAGTGCCACCCCTGGTTTGGCCAGTTCTGGTCAATGGGGATTAAAAGTTTATATGGTACAAAACATTGCCGACTAGGCAGCAAGAGACCTTAGGCATGGAAATCTCACTAATAAGGACCTGTGGATTTGTAGGTGCTGATGGACATCTTATGTTTATCTAGATATTCTGAACTATTTCCAGCTTCCTAAAGGTGACACAATCTTTCTTTCCTCTGTGTCTTTGTAGACACTGATTTTTCCGGTTCCATTCTGTAATGGATCTTGAACTTGGCTCAATAAATGTCTTACTTCATTGAACTTTCAATGTCCTTTCCAGTATGGAACTCTGCCTTGGCACTCATTCAAGATGCGTGGCCATGTGTGTTTTTAATGAGCTGTGCTCATTGTGGGTTGGGGAGACAGAATCTTAACAGGTGGTATAAAGAAAAGGAACACGAGTATGGTGTAAATACTGTCTTCTAACTGGGTAAAAACAGTCTCTCAACAATGTCATGCAACTATGTGGCTATTTCCCCATTTCTGATTCTGCAATGTGCAAAAACAAAGGAACAAATGAACAAACGAATGAAGGAATGAAGAAACAAACAAAATAAACCAAACTGAGAGAAAGGAAGTTAAAAAGGCCCCAGATAGTTTGGCTCAGTGAATAGAGCATTGGTCTGTGGACTGAAGGGCCCCGGGTTTGATTCCTGTCAAGAGCACATGCCTAGGTTTTGGGCTTGATCCCCAGGAGGGGGCGTGCAGGAGGCAGCTGATCAATGATTCTCTCTCATCATTGATGTTCCTTTTTTAAAAAAATATATATTTTATTGATTTTTTACAGAGAGGAAGGGAAAAGGATAGAGGGTTTGAAACATCGATGAGAGAGAAACATCAATCAGCTGCCTCCTGCACACCCTCTCCTGGGGATGTACCGCAACCAAGGTACATGCCCTTGACCGGAATCGAACCTGGGACCCTCAGTCCAGAAGCTGAAGCTCTATCCACTGAACCAAACTGGTTAGGGCTCATCATTGATGTTTCTATCTCTCCCTTTCCCTTCCTCTCTGAAATCAATAAAAATATATTTTAAAAAAAGGAAGTTAAAAAGGTAAACTGGGGGTATCTCTTTTATTAGTATGCCAGTGTAAGAAAGGTGACTTGGCTGAGAAAAGAGAGGAAACCAAGACTTCTAATAAACAAGCAGCTCAGGAAAACTTTGTTAGAACAAGCTTCACATTGGACAACCAACTGCTGAGAAGTGATTTTGACTTTCTGAAGGGGTAGAAATAGTGAAAAAGCTCTTAAAGTGCACCTTAGATTTTTTTTTCCTTTCAAAATATATCTAAAATATTTTCTACTATGTAGTGAATATTGCTTAAGTTAAATTATTTTAATACTATATTCTTTTGGATCAAAAAAGAAGAAAAATGTTTACTTATCTCTGTCAAGCAAATTAGCCTGTAGTTTAAAGCCTAAAGCTTGGGTCATGTGACTGACATGCTACTGCCACCTTTTGGAAACTCACCTATTTTGTAGGTCTATCATTTTGAGTCATTAAACTCAACTCAAAATCTGTAAAATTAAAGGTATTTAGTAATAGTATAGTAAAATTGGGTAAAAGTAGTAATAAATATGATAATGGAAAGGACCAGGATATCATTTCTTTCTGGGGGGAAAAAACCTCACACACAAAAAAACATTAACTTTTATGTCTTAGAAGGCTGAACTAATTCAAATTTTAGTATTTATCTTTTATGTAACCTCAAGCAATTTTCCTCACTTATTTATTAATTTATCTACCATGTATATAATACATGTTCATTATGTGCTAGGTGCTAAACATAATAAAGAGCAAAACAGAACTCATGTCCTTCAGAAATCTAAGCTAGAGACTAGTATTAATTGTATTTCAAATATGAGTAAAGTTTTACTTCTCATTTTTTAGATTAAGAGATATATAATTAATCATTTAATTATTTTCCCCAAATTTGAAAGGTTATTGTGAAAATTAGATACTATATAAAATAACCACTATAACTTAACACATTGTAAATATTCATAAGTGCTATTTATTATTCCATAGTATCTTCTAAAATGTGTAATATGGGATTATAGTGGTACCTGTAATAAATAAATTGATATTAATAATATAATTAACTGAAATTTTAAGTTACTTAAGTAAGAGAGAAAAGTGTAAATAGATAGTGTGATATAATTTGTCTTATATATAAGAATAATTTTTCCCCAACTGATCATATATGCCATAAATTCTCTTTTGGGAGACATTGGAAAATAAACTATAAATACACAGTATTCATTGTTTTAGAAAGCCTTTATGAAAAATAGTTTTTTTATGAGCAATTTAAGTAAGGGGAGGGAGAAAAGTAGATGAGTGTAGACAGAGAGGATGTTTTGCATTTAGAGTGCAGCTTGGGAGAAGGTTTGGCTGTGGGTGGAAGTGGAATGCAAATAGGAAGAAGGCTGTTTGCCCATGTGCTCAGAGAAGCAGAGCAAAGTTACAAAAGGGAATAAAGGAATCTAAGGGAAAGAAGAATCAAGAAGTATTGTTCAAACAGGTAAATCCTAATCCAAAGTGTAACAGATCACTCCAAAGTGAAATAGTGTACTCCACTGTTACAATAATGGCACAAGTAAAGGAAGGACTTCTGAAGTCATACATTTCCCTGGTGGACTTGTGAGAGCCATTTACTTCCAACAGATTAAAGGGAAACCAAAAATGAGGTGCTACAAATGGTAGAAAAGTAGCAGTTTTGGGAAATGCTGCCTGGAATTACAAGTAATTTATTTGCCTTTTTCTTTCCTTTTTAAAATTATAATAAAATGGACATAAATTTACCATCTTAATCGCTTGGAGTGTACTGTTTAGTAAGTAGCATTAAGTATACTCACATCGTTGTGAAACAGACATCCAGAACTTTTATCTTACAAAACTGAAACTATGCTCATTAACAACTCCCCATTTTACTCTTACCTGAGCCCCTGCCAATCACTTGTTTCCATAAGCTTGACTACTCTTGATATCCCATATAGGTGAAATCATATAGTATTTGTCTTTTTTGTGACTAATTTATTTTACTTAGCATCATGTCTCCAAGGTTTACTGGCCTTTTCTAAACCTTTAGGAGAGGTATAACTAATCAGAGAAGATACCTTCACAATGGCAATAAGTAGAAACTTTCTTCTTGGAAACTGAGGGAACCAGATCTCAAACTGGGCTTGAGGGCTTGGCAGAGGGAAAGATTAAGGGATGGAAGTGGAACAAAGAGAACAAGCAATATGGGTCAAACTTGGGAAGTACACAGAGACTGGAAATATAACTAGAGGCAACCAGAAAAGGAAGTGGGAGCTCTTTATAGTGTGACCTAGATTGAGCAGTAGGTCTATGGAGCGAACAGGAACTCCTACTGGAGCCAGTCTAGTTTGGGCTTTGCTACTGGATAAGGGATCTGGAGAGCTTATCTGTAAAATGGGCTATGTAAAAGGCAATCTGAGCTGGTGGAGACTAAGAAGTCTTAAAGAAAAGTAGACTTAGACAAAGTGGCAAATGCAACTGTTTGGGGATATTAGAAATGAGAAATTGACCTTAGAAATATCTGCAAATCATATGATGCTTTTTGAAAGTCTTATATGCCACTGTGTCATCTTTCATTCAAAGAAGAGAGGGAAGAGGAGGCACAAAAATGTGGCCATATTTTTCAAGTGATCTCAATTAGTGTGTGCTTCAGGGACAATCTAAGATTATCGTGCTGTATGTAGAAAGTGCTGCTCCAGCTCGTCACAGATACTGGGCAGATTTTACAAGAACATCACAGAGCTCTAGCTGTTGTTAGTTGAAATATGTAAATAAGCTGTTTCTAAAGCAGACACACTGACATGGTTTTTCAAAGTTGAGTTGAAAGTTCTCCAACTTTTTAATAAGAAAAAGTCCATGCATAAAATGTTTGAAATAATACTATAATGAAAACTATATACTGAGTACTTAGTTTAAACAACTGTTAACATTTTTAATCAATTTTCTTTATATATCTTCCTAAATATATTTTTTAGCCATTTGAAAGCAAGTTACAAAAAATTTAACTAAATGCTCAGTATCTTCTAAAAATACATTCTCCAATATAACTTTAGTATTATTAATTATACCTAAGAAAATTATTAACAATAATTCCCTAGATAATATATCGAGTCCAGATTCAAATTTCCTTTTATTATTTTGATAAAATATTCATACTATAAATAACATTGCCCTTTTGATCATTTTTACATATATGGTACAGTGGCATTCAATATTTCTATGTTATTGTGTGCAATCATCACCATCATCCAATACTAGAACTTTTTCATCTTCATCTTCTATTTCTGATTCACTGGATTTGAGATAAAATTTGTAGGGACAGTGCATATAATTGTACCCTTGAACCTAAAAACCAACTTCATAAGCACAAAGCTGAAGAGATGGGAACAGATCTATAGCATGAGTAAAAGCAATTAGAGATGTTAGTCAATAAGTTCAGAGGGTGAGTACAAACTTAGGCTGAAAGTGCAGTCTGGGAATCAGGGAAGAGGGGATTCTGCTGTTTTCTGCCCTGCTCAGACCCTACTTGGAGTATTGGGTTTAATTCTGGGACCCATAACATTGGGTAGTCTGAAAACTGTTATCAGGAGGAATTTCAAAAGACATCATCTGAGTAAGAGAGAAAGAAATTGGATATTTGGCCTGGCTGGTGGCGCTCAGTGGTTGAGCACTGACCTATGAATTGGGAGGTCACAGTTTGATTCCAGTCAGGGCATATGCCCGGGTTGCCTGTTCAATCCCTAGAAGGGGGAGTGCATGAGGCAACCAATCTATGATTCTATCTCATCACTGATGTATCTATCTCTTTCTCCTTCTCCCTTCCTTTCTGAAATCAATAAAAATATATTTAAAATAAAAAGAAATTGGATATTTAGAGTTTGTGAAAAAGCAAGTTAACACCTTGAGGAAGAGATGTCATTTTACCTGCCTTGGAATATTTAAAGAACTGCCATTTGGAAGGTATATTTATTCTGTCTAAGGAATAGTGCAAGGGATAATACGAGGAAAGTGCCCATGGGAAAGGCTTCAAATCGGTATAATCCTATCTAATAAAAGAGAAACATGGTAATTAGCCATACGTCCGCTACCCTTCCCATTGGCTAATCAGGGCGATATGCAAATTAACTGCCAGCCAAGATGGCGGCCAGCAGCCAGGCAGCTTGAAGCTAACATGAGGCTTGCTTGCTTCAGTGATGGAGGACTGAAACGTTCCCCGCCTGCCATGCCGGCCTCTGAGCTTGCAGTTTGAAACATTGTTACAAATATAGAAGCTAAACAAAACCCCAGAAACCTGCTTTCAGCCAGCTGGGATCTCAGAGCTGGAGTTGATACAGTGTTTCGATTATAGAACCCCAAAAAACCAGATACCTGTTTTCAGCAGCTGAGGCCTCAGAGCTGGAGCCAGAGCTAAAGCTGTCCCAGAATAAAAAAAGAAAGAAAAAAAGGAGCAGTTGGGAGCTTCAGTCACCCCCAGCCTGAAAACAGCCCTCAGCCCTTCACCCAGACTGGCCAGGCACCCCAGTGGGGACCCACACCCTGAAGGGTGTGTGACCAGCTGCAAACAGCCATCATCCCCTCATCCAGGCTAGCCAGGCACCCCAGTAGGGACCCCCACCCTGATCCAGGACACCCTTCAGGGCAAACCAGCCGGCCCCCATCCATGCACCAGGCCTCTATCCTATATAGTAGAAGGGTAATATGCCTCCCAGCACCGGGATCAGCGGAGCCGAGAGGCCTCCCGGCACTGACTGGGGGCAGCGCCCAAACCCCCTGATCGCCCTGCAGCTCTGTGTGTGACAGGGGGCGGAGCCACAACCTCCCTATCCGCCCTGCTCTGTTTGTGACAGGGGAAGGCGCCCCAACCCCCTGATCAGCTCTGCTCTGTGCCTGATAGGGCAGAGCTCCCCAACCCCCTGCTCGGCCCTGCTCTGTGTGTGACAGGATGCGGCGTCCCAACCCCCCCCCCCCCCGCCCCCCACGGGCCCTGCTCTGTGTGTGACGGGGTAGAGCCATAACCTCCCCATCGGCCCTGCCCTGAGTGTGAGAGTGGCAGCGCCCCAACCCCCTGATCAGCCCTGCTCTGTGGGTGATAGAGGGCGGTGCCCCAAGTCCTGCCCCCACCACGGGCCCTGCTCTGTGATGGGGTAGAGCCATAAGCTCCCCATAGGCCCTGCCCTGAGTGTGACAGTGGCGGTGCCCCAACCCTCTGATCGGCCCTGCTCTGTGAGTGATAGAGGGCGCTGCCCCAACCCCTTGATCCGCCCTGCTCTGTGTGTGACAGGGGGGCAGTGCCCCAACTCCCCTATCAGCCCTACTCTGTGAGTGACAGGGGGGAGCTCCCCAACCCCCTGATGGGCCCTGCTCTGTGCGTGACAGGGGGCAGCGCCCCAACCTGATTGGCCCTGCTCTGTGCATGACAGGGGGTGGCGCCGCAACCTCCCCTTCGACCCTGCCTTTAGTGTGACAGGGGGCGCTGCCCCAACCCCCGAATAGGCCCTACCCTGAGCATGACTGAGGGTGGCATTGCAACCTCCTGATCTGCCCTGCTCTGTGCATGACAGGGGGCAGCGCCCCAACTCGCCAATCAGCCCTGCCTTGAGCCCAACCAGGGGCTGCACCTAGGGATTGGGCCTGCCCTCTGCCACCCGGGAGCAGGCCTAAGCCAGCAGGTCATTTTCTCCCGAGCAGTCCCAGACTGCGAGAGGGCACAGGCCGGGCTGAGGGACACCCCCCCCCCCCCCCAGTGCACAAATTTTTGTGCACCGGGCCTCTAGTAATTTAATAATAAAGGATAGAATGGGTGGAAAGTTATGCCTTAGGGAGTAGCTAGTTCTTGTCCAAGGGCATTCACTGGAAAGCAGGGCAAAGGAAATCTAGGCATTGAGAGGCTTTTCAGACTAGATGACGTATCTCTTCTGGCTATGTTTTGTTTAGGACTCTTTTTTCTTGCAAATAACAGACCCCAATAGTGCCCTCTTAGGCAAAAGAGGAAGTTACTGAAAATATTTGAGCTATTGCATATGATCAGTGGGATGGTTAATACTAAAATTCAGGCAGGGCATAACTCTCTCTTGTCTCTTCCCTCTCTCTTCTCTCTCTTCTCCCTCCCTCCCTCTCTCTCTCTCTCCCCCACTCCCCCTCACTCTTGTTCCATTCCAGCTCTGGCCTCAATTTCTCTCACTGGTTCACCTGTAGACTTTTTAGGAAAAAAAAAAAAAAAGAAAGAAAGGATGCTGACTGTTTCTGAATCTAAGATGCCTGGTTGAAAATTCCAGGAGAAAAAGACTCTGTTACCACTCAACTCTGGCCAGAAAATAATAATGATGAACAAATTGCTTGAGCTGTAAATTGTGAGTTCTCTCAGATAATAAAAGACCCTATGATGGGAGACTCAGATGCTACAAAGGACAAAGGTGAACATTAAAACCCTATCCTGACTTAAATGACACAAATAGTCTGTCCTGAAGGAAAACACCAACTGCAGAATCCTTCATGGCAACCTCAAGCCACCTTGAAGGAGAAAATGCTTGAAGGTCACCTGGAAGTGCCACATTAAATGTTGTAGCATAGTTGGGGCTACTGGGAAATCCCTGCTACCCACAGACAGGCCAGGAATGCAGCAAATAAAGTAAGGCTTTTCTTTTCTGAGAAAGTAGGAGAAAGCTGTGCGACAAGGGCAGTGGTGCATACCAGCTTAAGCTCTGCAAACATTTGCATTGTGGCTAAAAGCCAAGGGTGAGGCCTAGGACCCATGGGACTGTAGGTGAGATTCTAGCATCTTAGTAGAAAAATCCATTCTTCTTTACATGCAGGAGACCTGAAGGTCCTCAAGTCGAAATAACAGCTCAGTAACAGAAGTGATCCTCAGCATAGGGGTCTCCTGACTTCTGATATTTCTTCTTCCCTATACACCATCCTGCCTTTGAGAAATTACCTTATTTCTAAAGAAGCCTGGCATGCCTTCCTATGGATTATGGACTGAGAAGGACCCAGGCTTGGTTCTCTGTGTGGGCACAAATGTCTCCAAGTACCAATTTATTGAGGTCATTACAAGGACACTAATTGAGGAACTTTCCATTTTAATTTTTGTACTAGTTATTTTTTTATTTGCTGAATATCATGTGCATGCACACGAATTTTTCTATGAAATTATTTCTTTCTGGGGAAATTCTAAAAGTTGTAGCATAGAATTGGGAGAGAGAACATTATGCATTACAAGTTCCTGGGAACTAGGTGCCCTCACATTGTCACTGGTCACCTTCCGACCTTCCACGTCCTGTCTGTATCTCTCCACCTCCATTAAGGCTGACCTGGAACCAGGAATGAATGAAGTGGGGTTTACAATAAATGGTTGTTAGTACAGCTAATCTGGCTTTTGTATAATCCCCCATGAAAGAGGAAGTAGAATGATGGTGGTGGTGATGATGATAATGACCATGAGGACAATGGTAAAAGCAGGTTGCCCCTGCCAACCAGCAAGTACAGGTGGATCTGCTTTGCGATTCTGAGAATGCTGTCAGAGAGTGGAGGTAACTAATGAAATGAAAGCTAAAGCTAAAGCTTTTGCTTCTCTGAAAATCCGTAAGGAGAATGTCAAATGTCTGAATGTTTCATTATGCTTTATATTTCATGAGATGCTGCAGGGTACAGAAAGAATAAAAAGTAATAGTTAAAAAATGGAGAAGCAGAACTGATGAGTTCTAGAATTGAAAATAACCATCGCCCTTGGTTACTATGGGTAAATAGTACACTATATCAACCTTAGGAGGAAAAAAAGCAACGACTAACAAAAGTATCCCCAATGTGGATTTAAATAGGTCTACCAAGAAACCCACAAAAACAATTAGGACAACAGAGAAACAACCTTATTTCCACTGCCTGTACATTGATGCCAGAAGTAGAAAAGGGGTACCATTTCAGAGAATTTGCTATAGAACATTATAGTAGCAGCAGAGATAACAAAAACATGCTTGCTTCACAATGAGTTCTGGGTAAGACCTAAGTCTACAACAAATGTACCTCATGTGAAAGCTACAGCTTCTTATTCTAAACTTTTCTTTTGTATATGCTTTTGTACCTTGAGGGCTCTGTATCTCAAAATTTTGTCCTATGTTACCTGTCACTATTACACTGTCAACCCAGGAAATGATAAATGTTCCCTATAGACTTATTCGACACAAATATACTATTAAGAATACATATATTTTAAAGATAGTGTGTCATTTCTAGATTGTAAATGATGTAAAATAAGAGGCTGAATTTATTTGTTTCAACTTTAGTGGTCAGCAGCTTCATTTACTGATTTTTTGTGGAAAGACCATCAAAAGCTCCATGTCAAATAAAAACAGTCTGAAAAATGATGCTTATGGCATTAGTGCTATTATGAAACACAATTCCTGTGCTTTGAAAAACAATAGAGTTTGTTATGAAATTGAGTTTCCCCAGAGAGCGCCACATGACTGTAGGCTATTAATTATAGAGTTTTATGGTTATCTTTGTTCGGAACAATGGTGCTCCTGAGGTCCTGAGGAACTTCTCCTGTGCAATCATGTCGAGTTTTGATTAAGCGCCATTATATACAGTTCATTAACAATGTATCTTAAAATGAGTTTTTGATTGAACATTTTTATTGGTCATTTACTATAATTGATGGATTCTGTTGGAATTTCACATAGAAAATTTGCCAGGATAGTTACAGTATTTTTCATTATGTATCATTATGCCTTTCCCCCTAAAAGTACCCAAGTTTCTCTTAAAAAATTAACTTCTGAAAATTAGATATTGATCTATTGCCAATGCAGTTGCTGTTTCCATAGTTCAATTAGGAGAGAGAGACAGAAACTGGTAATACTGAATAGAAATAAGAAAAATTTGGGACATTAAATAATCCTATTAACTTAGCCCTTTTTTTCCCAGTGCCCAATCACTCTTTAGGACAGTAAATGAACTCTTGCTGGTTGATAAGTGTCCTTTTAATGCATTATTAAACATGATCTGTTTCACTAGATCCTCCAATTTTATATTAATCATAATGTTTACCACTCCTGTTCTTATCTTAATCAAAAGGTTAAAAATGATTTGGCAATGGGTCAACTAATTACTTTTTATAATGCCTGTATATTTAAATAATAGTGAGGAATCTCTCAGAAAGCATTCAATGTGGTAATAAAAACTGCCCTGCAATCTTTTGATAGTGAATTTATTCTCACTAAAGGTTGTCAAGCAAATGCTTGTAGCTACTCATTGGAAAGAAGAAATTAGATAATCTTTAATTTTTCTTCAAACTCTAACTTCGCATAAATCACTCAGGTAATATAAAATAAGTCAGAGGACAAAGGTAGAAAAAAACTGAAGAAGTTTTAAAATGGATCCTGTTTGACTTCAGGCAAGTTACTTATCTTCCCTGGGTTTTAGTTATCCTATATAATAAAGAGCTAATATGTAAATGGTCCTCATGCCCTCACACCTTCACGCCTTAACAGCTCAGACACTCAACACTGGGGTGAGAGGAATGGGGACCAGCCAGGCACAAATGAGCTCACGAGAGAGGAATGGGGACTAGCCAGGCTGTGGTCCAGGAGAGGGACAAGGCACTTGCCCCGCGGTTCTGGATGCTAGTGGTTGCATCTGCGCTTATGGCCCAGCCCAGGAGAGGGACAAGCTGCATGCCCCACGGTCCTTGCAGTCCTGGGCTCCAGCAGCTGTGCCTGGGGCCGGGAGAGGAATAAGCTGCCCGCCCCATGGTCCTGGGTGCCAGTGGCTGTGGCCAGCCTAGGCAAAGCCTGCCTGGGTCCTGGGTGCCTGCAGATAGCCAGAGGGAGGGAATCCAGGGTCTTGGGTGTGGGGTGAGGCAGAGGAAGTTAGGGGCGATCAGGCCAGCAGGGAAGCAGTTAGGGGCGATCAGGCAGGCAGGCAGAGGTGGTTAGGGGCAATCAGGTAGGCAGAAAGGTGGTTAGGGGTGATCAGACAGACAGGCAAAGGAGTTAGGGGCGATCAGGCCAGCAGGGAAGCAGTTAGGGGCGATCAGGCAGGCAGGCAGAGGTGGTTAGGGGCGGTCAGGCCAGTAGGGGAGCAGTTAGGGGCAATCAGGCAGGCAGGCAGAGGTGGTTAGGGGCAATCAGGTAGGCAGAGAGGTGGTTAGGGGTGATCAGACAGACAGGCAGAGGGGTTAGGGGCGATCAGGCAGGCAGGCAGGCGAGCGGTTAAGAATCAGCAGTCCCAGATTGCGAGAGGCAGTCAGACATCTCCCAAGGGATTGGAGAGGGTGCAGGCTGGGCTAAGGGGACCCCCTACTCTATGCACAAATTTCATGCACCAGGCCTCTAGTAATGTGATAATAAGGATACTGGATTAGATGATACTAAAGGTTCCTTCCCACTGGAGCATGTCATAATTTTTTATTTCCCTAATGGCTGAGAAGTAACTAAAAGTCCTCCAAGGACCTATTTTTCATTTAGGAAACACTAGACACTTGGGGCAATAGCCCACTAACAGATGTTGGAAAATCTGTAAAATTCCAATGAACTTCTAAGTTCATTAGCATCTATTACATTAAGTTATACTTAGGCTAACTTTCTGTATAGCTTTCCTGCTACTAAAAATATGAATAAGAAAAAAAATTAAGGAAAACAGTTTTCTCTTAATAATTTTCTATTTTTTTTCTTTGAAATAGCAATTACTGCTGCCACTCAAAACTTCTATGAATTGGAACATGCTTTGTCATTGTCATCATAGAAAGAAGGTCAAATTAAAATTTTAGTTGCTGATCTTTGGAAAGGAAGAGCTATTCACTGCTTATTTTTCCAAATCTCATTTAGTGTCCTTATACTTCCCCTCATATATGCTTTCCTCTTTTTCCCCTGGGCAGAATATAAGGATATATATAATACATTAGCTCATAAGTATATTTCTAATCCAGGTGCAATCAGAAGATTTAGTCAACCACCCAGACATTTTGGGGACCAAAAATGCTCAATCTTCCAAAACTTCAAATAAAAGGAACCCTTTAAAAAGTTCATTATTTTATCTCCTACAGAACTCTCTTCTTCCTTCTCTTTTGACTGCTCTCTCTCTTAATTATCTTACCCCTTTAAGCTGCAAGGCACCATTAAAAGAAGGTAAATATACCAGGAATTTACCAGATTATAATTAATTTGATCACTGTCTACCCAATAATATTGAGTGGATCACACTTCCTCTTTAACTTGTATCTCACACTGCACTGACTGTTAACTCAAATGGTGGCCAACTAGGACACCTTTTCCCTCTTGTTGCCTTGATTCTTTTATGGTTTAACTGGGGAAAAATTCATGGAAAAATATAGTGTGAAGAGACTTAATCCATTGTAACATCAGGCTCATGGGTCAAGTTTAAGACTATATTTGAAATTCATTCACATATTTTTATTCATTTCCCATATGTGAAGTAAATGAGCAAAGTAGCTTTGTATTTAATGTTTTATCCATATGGCGAAGAATCACTTTTTCTGCTTAAATGTAAAACAAGAAGATGAGATACATTTTATTGCCCATTTTATTATGGGTTACAGTGGTTCTCAACCTTCCTAATGCCGTGGCCCTTTAATACAGTTCCTCAAGTTGTGGTGACCCCCAACCATAAAATATTTTCATTGTTACTTCATAACTGTAATTTTGCTACTGTTATGAATCATAATGTAAATATCTGATATGCAGGATGTATTTTCAGGTGTTGCAACCAGAGGTTGAGAACCGCTGGGTTAAGGTCTATCGAAATAATAAGAATTTCCTACCCCACAGTATATCTCTACATATCTGGGTAAAATAAAAATGTTCCAGAGTCAAAATGGCAGCTTAAGATATCAACTAACCATCCTGTTAATTGGTATTCTTGACCATAGGAAAAAAAAATAGGCAAGTGTGACTCTATGCATTATCTATGCTTAATATTGGAAAAACAGCTAAGCATATGTATATCCTATGGGTTGTCAGTTAGTACTGTAACCTTTATGTAGAGAGAAAGAATATAAAACAGAGTTCAATGATCCAACCTGGGAATAAGATCAAAAAGTCAAAGTGTCTTATCTTTATGCCACCAATAAGGTATTCTGGGAAAAGCATGGAATTCAGTGGTTAATAATCCTGGCCTCTAGCCTTTGGCCTATCTTGACTACTTGGGGGACCTGGGAAAAGTAACTCATCTCTACCAGATTTACTTTCTTAGTCAGCATATGGACAAAGACATGAGATCTCATTGGAAATTCCTGGCACATCGCCTAGCACACAGCAGGTACACATGAAGTGGTCATGGGTTCTGAATCTTCTTCAGTTTCCTCACCCATGAAGTGAGGAGTTTCTATAACACAATAGTGTTCAAGATTTTTTTATGTGTATGACAGCAACATAGTTTACATGGAATAGGGGTATATTAAACAGTTAAAAGCTAAACTGTCCTGACTGAAGTGAAAGCAGAAAGCCCAGAGCCACCTTTCTTGCTCTTTTGTGTTAATTATGTCAAAGGCTTGGCACTCCTTCAAACTTTCAATTAGTGCAGGTGCACCAATGTGTGCATACAAGTGCATGCCATACACACATGCACACGCACACACACACATCTTTTTAGCACCTTAAAATCATTAACTATTTCTTGGATCAATACATGTCCTATGTGGATTATACATGACAATGGTCTTTAGAGTTCCACCTGCAATTTCCTGGAAATTCCTTTGACAATTCAAAATGAAAGGGGGTTAATATTGATGTAGTGAACAATAATGATCCTTCAAATTGTGTTGGAGATCACACTTCCATAAATAAAGGGTGGTACACCTAACTGTGAGAAAGCCTGATTCAGGCAGAATGCTTTAATGGATGTCTATCTGTTCTCTGGCTGTGGGTACTGGAGTTTTTACTAAAATTATCATTTGGGCCCATCTAGTTCAGATATCTATTTTTAACAATACAGAACACTTTTTTAAAATTCAAGACTATAAAAAAGGCAAAAGAAATGTTTGGTTTCATGTAAATCAGAGCATCTTAATAACTGTTCATACATTACTAAATATTTAACATTTTTATACAATAACTATACTTAGCAGCATGGCATGGTTGGGAGAGGTTTTAGAGTCAGATTAAATAGATTTAAAATCCAAACTCTTTCACTTACTAGCTTTGTGACCTTGAGAAATTATCTTACCTTTGCTAAGCCACAATTTCCTCATTAGGAAAGTTATTCCTTATTTGGGTTGCTATGAGACCTAAAAAAAATAAATAAAATCAAACAAACCTATTCTGGAGCCTACAGTTGAACCCAGAATATAGTAGATGCCCAATAACTATTAATTCCTTTTTCACTTAAAATGTGGTGTGGTGCTGATGTTCAACAAAATACTGGTAAAACTTGAGGACCAATTTTGGCTAAGGAGCTGCACTTTTATAGCTTGGTTCCTTATCTTATTTTTCTTTACTTTTTCTGTTAGTTACTGATTATCCTCAGAGTTGTGAGAGGACTTGGATATTATACTAATTTACAGAGACTCTCAATTGTTGTTAAATGTTTACAAATAAAAAGAGATAAAGAAGTAAATGTCTACACTAATTGTATATCTATATTCCTATGGACTTCTAATAGCCACTGCAGATTTATGCAAAGTTAGAACCATAAGAAATTAGCTCTGCTGCAAAATGTGCTCTGCAAAGGACCTGCAGAATATCCCTCTCTCTCTCTCTCTCTCTCTCCTCTCTCTCTCTCTCTCTCTCTCTCTCTCTCTCTCTCTCTCTCTCTCTCTCTCTCTCTCTCTCTCTCTCTCCCTTATTAGATATTTTACAGGTAGTAATGACTTCAGTTATATGCCACATGAAAATGTTTGTTCTTCTCTACAGACAGCACTAACAGTAGAATTAAATTCTCACAAACTTAATATGCAGACAAAACATGTGGGGATCTTGTTAAAATGCAGATTTTGATTCAGTAAGTCTATAGTAGATCCTGAGATTCCACATTTCTAACAAGTTCCTTGATGGTGCTCATGCTGCTGATCTGCAAACCACAATTTGGTAGCAAGATTCCAGGTACATCCTAAGTCACCTTGTCAATCATCCATTATTGTTCTTTCACCATGTCCTTTTCCCATCCAGTTAGAATAAGAATACTTAGGGTGTTTTTATTTATGTATGTATGTATGTATGTATGTATTCCATGCAAGCCATGTTTGAAATAAAAACAGGTCCAAGAAAACCCTCCTGCCAACTAGGAAATTTTTAGCTGTTTATCTCCCAAAAATTATCATCTAAAAGAAAAAACAAACAAACTCACAACCTTTTATCAATTTAAAATGATGACCTAGTTTTATATGACAGCTTTCTTTGAAAATTTAATCTTTTTTTGACTATCTTGCAGGTTGGTTTTTCTAACCACAAAGAAAGTAAAAATCCCTCATGGAAAAAAACCACTCTTATGACTTTGAAAACTATAAAAATAGCATTGGCATGTGACTGAGGCCAGCCCCCTGCAGGCCAACCATTTATAACAGCACACACTCTTCCTTCCTGACTTCCATTCAACAGTAAGATTTCTGTGAGCCCTATCCAATCAATGAGAATGATGCAGATATAAAGTGGATCTCCATTAATTTATTAATTTGTCAGTCAGTAGCCACATTAAGTGGATAACTTCCCCAAATGCCCACAACTTGAGGATGTTCAGAAATGCTGTCATACAGTTCATGATTTTAAAAGCCGTTTCTTAAGAAAACTCTGGGCCAAGCATTTAGAATACATTATCTACTTTAAACACAGATTTTCATTGATGACATTCCATGGGCATCCACTTAATATTAATATTAAGCCAAGGAAAAAATGGTCCCTGTTTCTTTCCTTTAAAATGACAGGAATAGTGGGTATTTGTTCCTTCTGAAAAACAGGAAATATCTAAGCCAGCAGTATTCACACTGGTGTCATTACTTGCATTACTGCAGTTATTGATTGAACCTTGCCAAATTCTCCATGATGCATCTGTCTACCAGAGAGGAGGCTTGTGTGAGGGATTGACTTGTAAAGGTTATCTCAGGATTGATGATATGCAGTTCTCTACCTTTTAAAAACTCTTAAAAGGCTGGGAAATCAGGTAGTCACCATGGCACAGAAAATGAGGCATCTGGCTGTAACCTTCTGAAATTACTATTGTAATATTTTTAAATAATCAGTACAGAATTTGGACTTAATTCTTTAGAATGGGTGTGCAAACCAAATAGGCACTTATCAGTACTGTTTTCTGTCACCTTGAAACAAATAAAGTCTAAGTATTTTCCAAGGGTAGAACTCAGGAATTCCCTAGGAGTTTCCCAGAATCCTTGAAGTTCTTGCTTATCAGATAATTTATGAGGTGGGAAGGAAGTGAGAAATATCTCAGGGAGACTTCTTGTTGGTACTCTGGCCAACATATGAGTGTGTTTTAATTTATTTTGTCCCTTTTGTTGAATCTAAACCGATAATATGCCTCCCAAAGCTCTTGCTTCGGGGTCTGTACATTTATTAACACAAGAAAAGGAATTGCTGAGACCTCAGTTTGTTGTATTGATTTGGAGAGGGCTGCAGGGAGTCCCACAATCAGTAAAGTACTGGCTTCCTCCCTCTCACCTCTTCCTTGCCAGTTTCTACTGCCCCAAATTTGCCTTTTTCCTGTCCTTGCCTTGCTCTTGGGTATCAGTACTACATGCATATGATCTCTCAATCTCTCTCAGTGAAGAAAATAATCCTAAATGCTGAATGATTATACCAGGATTTTACAAGCAATACATTTCAAGGTGGATGAGAGGCATACCAAACTCATATGACTTCCTCTAGGTCCGACTTTCTTGTGTCTACCTTCATCTTTATATGGTGAAAAGGAGCAGAGCTTTGGGTTTCACGAGGGCAGGTTTGGCTATATCTTTCTGGCCTTGTTAGAGGCTTGAGTATTAGTCTATGCAGCTCTGTGCACACCCAGAATGTTTCTTTCTGTATTCCTGTTCTCCAATCCCATTTGCATGTGCCTGCAAGTTTTCGTGCATACATGTGTAAGCAAACACACACATAACATGTATGAAAAAGAGAAGGGAGATGATAAAACTCAAATGAAGAGACAATTTCCAGCCTGAGGACAAACTGACACTTTGATAATTCAGTTCTACTCAAGATCCTTGTTTTCCTCTCTAGAAAACCACTTTACCTTGGACAAGCCTTTCTTTAGCTAGGTAACCAATAGGTGACAAAGACCTACCCTGCACAAAGAAAATATTCTGTAGAAACTGCCTTTCATCTCCCTAAGACCAGGGATGAGTTTCTTTTTTCCTTTCATTCATTTATTCATTCATTCACTCATTCATTCATTCTGCTATAAGAAGACCCAGAGCAAGAATGAGTTTTCTCAGATGCACTTCTATATTCACACTTAAGGTGTCTTTATGTTACCCTGAATCTTTCTCTTCTCCTTATCCCCATAACTAATACGCAAAAGCAGAAAGTGAAAAAATATGGTCATAGTAAAAGGAGATTTGGTTCAAGCACTCTTCCTAAGTAAAAGAAATAAAATATTATGTTACTTTCACTACTACAAATTACTCCTACCCCTCAGAAAAAACTTACTACTGCTTCAGTCAGGTAAAGTTTATAGAATGTACTCTTACACCTGTTGCAACCAGTCTCCACGGGGACTCTCTCTTCTGCAATTCTGTGCCTCCTTTCTAGACTCCGGTCTCACCTTAGAGGAGTGGTTATTCCTTCTACCTGGGAAGAAATGCGGTCAATCTGGTACCCATCCAGAGTGGACTTTTACATTAGAAACAACACTTCCTCAGTGACCAATGAATGGCAAATCTAAACTGGGTCCTGGCTAGAAGAGAAGCACAATGAACAGGGTAGTCCCTATTTAGTTGTTAATTTCTCTCTACTTCTAGTTTAAAGAAAAATTCAACAGTCTTTCAGATTGATCCAGGAACTTTTTGAAAGTGAATAGACATGGAGTTGCTCCAGTTTATATTCTGATATTAGTGCGCTTGATCCACATGCCACACTCCAGCTTCGTGTTCAACCCTCCCCCCTCCCCACCCGACAGTCCCTATCCTGTACTGAGTAACCATCTGTCTCCACAGTTCGCCCACACAAGGACGGAACTGTCATTGATACAGCAGCCAGGACTGTGGCAACAGGCACTGATGCCAGACGACACAGGTGGTTGGGAGCACTGAGAGTCACCAAGGAGATTCAGAGAAGACATTATGGGGATGGGATGCATCTGAAGGCATCACAATCTTGACTCGTTTAAGGAAATATGAGCCAAATGATGGATACTGATCCAAAAAGTGTTCTCATCACATTCACAGAGATGTTAACAAATGTAATATCAGTTGCCATTCACTGAAAATCTACCATAAGTTTTCGCTATAAACCACCAGACTTTAGTGCTTTCTTTGATTTACAGAGTTAAGACAGAATGTATCTTCTTGGGGCCAAGGTCTCTAACTCTAGGATTCACAGTATAATTATAAAAATGTACAAAAATATTCAAAATGTTTCTTTCAAGATGACCCATGAACATCATTGGACAACCATTCAGCTGCCAAGAAGCCATTTCCCAGAAACAATGATATTGTTGGCTATACTGAACTATTTCAAGCAATTTAATCTATTTGGTACTTTTTGGAATATCCTCTATTGGTCTAACAGAAGTCAAGCAACATACAACTATAATAAAATTATACAACAAAAACTTGATTCTTTAACTTCACTTTCTAATGATGACTCAAATTCTGATGAGAAAACAACATAATCCTTAGCCTTCATTTTCTTCTTCAATCTAATATCTAATACATCCCCAATGGAGGCCTGTTGATCCTTTCAAGTCCATCACCTTCTCTTCATTCCCATTGTATAATCGCAGTTCTTAGCCTCTTCAGATCTGCGTGAATGCTTTAATGGAATCTTAACTTATATATCTGTCTCCAGTCTTTCTCTAATATCTTCAAATGATCCAAAAGAATTGTTCTAAACAATTTCTTTTCACTTGTTCCTGTTTTATTTCTTTCCTTAGCACTTACTGGCTTTAAATGTACCTTATATTTTTCTTATTTTATTTTGCTCATTGTTTGTCATCCCCCCTTTGACTTATCAGCTTCATGAAATCAGGAATCATTGCCTGTTTCTTTATGGCTATTAAAGCTGAGCCTAGAACAGGTCCGGCATATACCAGGTTCTCAATAAATACATGTGAATGTCTGATATTCTTTGATTAAAAATCTACCTTGCCTTTCCATTTCTTTCAGGATGAAGTACAAACATCTTAACATTGGATTTAAGACACTTTGCATACTGACCTCAACCGGGCTTTCTACCTCATTTCATCTAATCTTCTTCTGCACAAACCTTCTGTTCAAGTAAGCTGAATATATTGCCATTCCATAAGCTTGCTGTATTTTTTAATGCATCTCTACATCATTTGCAAATGCTGTTCTCCTTAACTGGGAAAATCTTCCCAAGACTGCCTAGAACAAAACCAGTATGATGACTGTCTTTTCAGACATCCTGTCAAACTATTCATTCATTCATTCTTTCATTGCCTGACCAACCTCTCTACATCCTTGAAGACCCAGGTGAAATTTTGCCATTCCTATGTAGCCCTACCAGACTTCCTCAATTAGGATCCATTACTTTTTCGCAGTGTTTTCATAGTAGTACTTTGTATATAACTCTACTTTGGTTCCTATTACATTGAGTTGTAATTTATCTAATATGCTTCCTTTGTCCTCCTCTGGACTATGGGATATTCCACAGTAGATAATAAGTAATTTATCATCGCTTCTCGGCCTTTTGGCTAAGATCAAGTGAAGTAATTTATCAACTTTTTTCCAGTATATTTACAGTGTCTGACACATAATAAGTACTCAATTAATGCGTATTGAATAAATGAATAACTAAGCTATTGAGAATAAGATATATACGTTTGGGGAAGCAGGGCTCATTGCTCTGGATTGAAGATTCTGCAGATGAACTCTGCAGCATTCTATCCAGCTATCTGAAAACTTGCAGGGAGGACCTTCAGTATTTATGTGAAATGCATATTTAAGTTTTACTAGTATAATAACTTACCTATGTGAAATTGATAGAATAGTAAACAAAAAACTTAAAGATCTTGGAGTTGTGGACCAAGTAATATAATAGTGAGTCATTTATACTAAGCAAAGGATAATGCAGCCCACAAAAATGTTCAGGGCTCCTTAGGTCTTAATTATTTGTACACAATTCTCTACAAAGCCAATGAGAACAATGCATGACTAAGTAGCACAACATTTGGTTTCGAGAGCAGAGAAGTTCACCATTTTAAAACAAAAAATATACAAATGTGGTGATTATCCTCGTTTCTTTTAAAAGTGATGAATCTGCCAAAAAAATGACTTACACTTAAATGCCAAAAGAGAAGAGCTGCCTAGCCATTTTGTTTTCCAATCTTTCATTCATGCTTTGTACGTACGCTCCTCCATCAATGAGGTGTTTCCCCCTCCCCCTACCTGAAGCTGCCCACAGAGAAAACAAAATAAAATGTTTAAAGGACATTGTGAATGAGCAAGCAGCCAAGCTTTCCCCAAGAAAGAGTACTTCTAAATAATCTGACAGTTTTCTTTGTTGGTACAAATGGAAAAGCTAATATAAAAATATCCTCTATGCTTGACTTTTAGTTTTATAAGAATGGAGACCAGCTTTGACACATTTCTGTGTGCCTATCTTAATCCTCCAGGACTGAGGATTCTGAGTAAACTGCTGAATTGCAGTGTCTGCCTATTTATCTATCTTCCATCTGCACATAATGTAGACCTCACATTGTTCATTTGGGAGTCCCTATTATTGTCCAAATGCCTATCACAAAGTGGGGCGCCTTAGTTCTCTGGGGTAACTGGCCATGGTACCAACAGACACAGATGGTGAGTGAATGCATTAATATGCTCTGCTCATAGTTGAAATTGTGCAGAAATAATATATTAACTGAAAGGATTGCTTCTCATCTTCCTTATAGAATTTTTGAGTCCAAGTCTGTATGAATAAAATGAAGTGGAGATTTCAGGAAATATCTGAGTAATATTTGGCGTGAAAAATACAGCTACCTGTTAAAGAATTTGTGATTGATTTTAATCTGAAATCGCTCAACTAGCAGCCTTTCCTGATGGATTTCACTTTGTTTATCCTTTAATTTATCCTGCCATGTTTCCTGTGTCGTCAGAATCATAGTGTGGGGACTTGAAATGCAAAGCTGTGTTTCCTTGTCCCCTTAGGATAAAGGAGGAAAAACCCCAGAAATGTTCCAATGTGACTCAATTATCATTTGTAGTTTGTTAAGTAAAGAGCTTACATTTAATCTGTAAAGTGGGAAGCACAGTGCCTATCCCCCCACAGGAACAGGATGATGATGAAAGCAGTTCGTAACTACAAAGTCCTTTACAAATGGAATGCCACTGGATATAATTGTGGATAGAGCCAGGAGTGATAACAGGAGATAGTTAAATAGATCCGGGTTTATATGAAATTTTCAGTGGAAAGAAATCCTGTCTTTTATTAAATCAGATGCAGATACTTTGGAAGTCATATGGACATATTATACAAGTG
This sequence comes from Myotis myotis, assembly GCF_014108235.1. NCBI lineage: Eukaryota > Metazoa > Chordata > Mammalia > Chiroptera > Vespertilionidae > Myotis > Myotis myotis. The sequence goes on from NW_023416368.1 coordinate 54,937,352, forward strand.
ATATATAGCCAGACAAGGATTCTACTCCATATCTGAGTGTTGGCCAATCTTGTCTGGGAGGCCAATGCATGTGAGAGCTTATATTCTGCCCTCTGTCTTTAAGTCCTTTAGACCCCATCTTCTTCTCTCTGGCCCTTATGCTAATTTTTGCTGTAATTTTTGTGTTTTCTTTTATCAAATTTCCCTGAAAAAAAATGTAAGAGAAATCTATGTTTTCTGCCATCAGTGAAACAATGTAATTATACATAAAGAAAATGAATAATTAATATCTTCCACACTCTCTCTCTGCACCCCATTCTTGATGGCCACAATCAACTTTTAGTCAGTGGTGATGTTAACAGCCTGGAATGCATCTTTTGTATACTTCTCTTCATATTATACATCTATATGTACAGGAAATGTATATACACATGTTCATTTTGGGCTGGGTTTTTTTGGGGGGGTTTTGTTTGTTTGTTTTAATATATTTTATTGATTTTTTACAGAGAGGGATGGAAAGGGACGGAGAGTTAGAAACATCAATGAGAAAGAAACATCGATCAGCTGCCTCCTGCACACCCTACTGGGTATGTGCCCACAACCAAGGTACATGCCCTTGGCTGGAATCGAACCTGGGACCCTTGAGTCCGCAGGCCAATGCTCTATCCACTGAGCCAAATCGGTTAGGGCGGGGTTGTTTTGCTTTTATGAAACTTGGACTATACTAAACTCATCATTCTACAATTTACTTGTTTCACTTAGAAATCATAGTGGTCTTCTTGGACAATAATGTATTATTTTAATGGCTCTACCTTATCCAATGATAATACACCACTATTTGTTCAACCTATTATGTTCTCTAAGTCTATTTATAGTATTTTTTAACACTATAAAATTGTGCTGTAATTAACACACTTGTTCATATATTTTTATGTATTAGTGTGTATACACACAGGTAGATAAAATAATATATACTTTTACTTTTTATGTATTTTATGTGAATTTTTTACTCTTAATACATATTAACAAAAAATTTACAGGGTGGTATATAGCAATTCACATTCCCACCAGAATGGAAAAGAGTGCCTCTTTCCCCTCATCTTTTATCAGCACTGAACTTAATCCCTCGTTTAATTATTTTGCCAATCTGTTACATTAAAAATGTTATTTCATTTTACTTTAAGTTTGCATTTTTCTGTATTTTAGTGAGGTTGAGCATCTTTCACACATTTATTGGCCAGTTACTTCTCCTATTTTGCTGATTATTCATACCCTTTTTATAAAGTGTCAGTGCTGTGCACATGGGGTCTCCATTAATACTGGCTGAATGCATAAATTAAAATATCTTGCCCAGCCATTGTAGCTCCATGGCTGAGCGTCAGTTGATGACCCATGAACCAGGGGGTCACAGTTAGATTCTAGGTCAGGGCACATGCCCAGGTTGTGGGCGTGATCCCCAGCAGGGGGTGTTCAGGATTCTCTTTCATCATTGATGTTTCTATCCTTTTCTCTCTCTCTTTCTTTCTCTGAAATAAAAACATATTTAAAAGATAACTATTTCCCAACAGTTTAAAAAATATCTAAAAATTTAGAATTTTCCTCATCAATTTGTAGAAGTTCTTTGAATACTTGGGGGTGTTAATGTTGTTTTGTTTTTTTATACTAACTGTATTTTTCTGCATTTCTTATTTGTCTCTTGACATTGTTTATGCCATAAATTTCAAGCCACAAAAGAACTCTTAGAACATCATGAGTAAAAAAAGCTGATAAAAGACATAAAACATTCCATTCCTTTAGATATGTCTAATAACTAGATTGCTATCCATCTTCCTGTATGCACAGCAGATCTAGCACTGTGTCCCCATGACAGATTAATGGCTCTAGAACAAGGCCTAATATGTCACCTGTGGGTTTATTTAACAATTAGAGAGCAAGGCACAAGCAAAAGAACAGCCTTTTCACCTCCACAAATGGAAATGGGAGTGAGAGTGATTGCAAAATAAAGAAAGAGCACATTTTAAAAATACATTTAAATGAGTAGCAAAGGAACATAATAATGATGATGATAATAATAAATATATTCTAAAAATAAGTGGTTTCTTGGTATAATTGAGTACTTGATATTTTTTCACTGGTAACTTAATCTCATTTCCATGATCATCAGTTCTCAAATAACTTGAAAAAAGAAGATAAATTCAAATATTTACATTTAAATTTGCCACTCATTGAACTGCCTTTATAACTCTGTGTCACTTTGAATTGAGGTTTATAAAGCAACAGTGCTATGTACATAGATACTCAAAAAATACTGGTTAAATGAATATATAAAAGTATCTCAAAAATTAGAATTTTAGAAATGGGAGGAAACTTTATGCAGTCTGATTCTGTTTATAGAACTTGAGGTCAAGGAAAGTGGGTGACTGGCTGGGGTCACCCAATGAATTTGGGGTGATGTCAGGATAAAGAGAGATCCGTTGCTTTTGGGATCTCAGTCCAGCACCCTTTAGTTAATTCAGGACTTAATAAAACTTCACCATTTGACTCTAATTGAGCATTGGATAAATGCTGGATGGGAGCTGGGGCTTGCTCTTGTTTAATGGGAAGCATGTACCATTGATTTTGTGATTGATTCTTTGATAATTAAGAGTATGCTGAGCTCAAGTTAAAAGGAAAGCTGGGCTGAAGAAGGAAGGTTAAGGGACTGACAGAGGCACTTAGGGGCTGAGTTGGGGCTTGAATATCTGCTTGTGATACTTATATTGTTTCACAGGACTCAGACTCAGAATGAAGGTGTTAATCTAAGAACAAATCAGCATCTCTATTATTGTTTTATTTTGCAGTATACTGGTAGTTACATTTTATGAGTTATACAGACTTCTGCCATGGATTGGACTATGGTTATCAATAGTTTTCACCTCCGGTATCATCATCAAATGCCTTACCTGGTAAGAAACTTAGTGGAGACCTATACCCAACTTCAACATTGATCTGAAACTATTTCTGGGCAGATAAAGTTTTTATCCATCTTATAAAATGTATATGTTCCCTCTTTTGCTAGTACTAATCCCCACAGGCCTCAGATGCCTCATCCATCTTCATAAGCAAAGCAATCATGGCTCTGCTCATCCCCATTCAGAATCCCCAAGGAACTCAGAATTCCAGGTGAGGAAAGGGAGCTGTAAGCACATTCATTCTATTTTAATTATTTTTAAAATAAACAACTTAAATCACTTTCTTTTTTTTTTTTTTTAATATATTCTATTGATTTTCTACAGAGAGGAAGGAGAGAGATAGAGAGTCAGAAACATCGATGAGAGAGAAACATCGATCAGCTGCCTCCTGCACATCTCCTACTGGAGATATGCCCGCAACCCAGGTACATGCCCCTGACCGGAATCGAACCTGGGACCTTTCAGTCCGCAGGCCGACGCTCCATCCACTGAGCCAAACCGGTCTCAGCTTAAATCACTTTCTTTTAATTTCATTCTATTACTTGGCATTAGTAATATATTCACATGATGTTTCACAGACATTGAAAAGTAAATAAGATGAAGTACACAGTAGTCCCCCCTCATCTGCGGTTTTGCTCTCCACAGTTTGTTACCCACAGTAAACCATGGTACAAAAATATTAAATGAAAAATTCCAGGGATAAACAATTCCTAAATTTTGAAATCTCATGCTGTCATTTTTAATCTGCCAGGGACGTGAATCATCCCTTTGTCCAGCATCTCCATGCTGCAGATGCTTCCACCCATTATTCACTTAGTACCCTCCTTGGGTACTAAGGAGTGTCAAGTATTGCATTGCTTGTGTTCAGGACACCCTTATTTTACTTAATAATGGCTTCAAAGTGCAAGAGTAGTGATTCTGGCAATTCAAGTATGCCAAAGGAGAAACTATAAAGTGCTTCTTTTAAGTGAAAAGGTACAAATTTTTGATTTATAAGGAAAGAAAAAAATTGTATTCTGAAGTTGCTAAGACCTAAGGTAAAAAAGTATTCTACCTGTGAAATTGTGAAAAAGGGAAAAGAAATTAATGCTAGTTTGCTGAGAGACTACCTCCAGCAACCCGGGCATGTGCCCTAACCTGGAATTGAACCATGACATTCTGGTTCATAGGTCGACGCTAAATCACTGGGCCACAAAAGATGGGCCTGTTGTTAATATCTTACTGTGCTTAATTTATAAAGTAAACTTTAGCACCCGTATATATGTATAGGAAAATAACATAGTTGTATATAGGGCTCAGTACTACCTGCAGTTTTAGGGATCAAATGGGTGTCTTGGAACCTTTCCCCTCCCTTTTCCCAGAAGGTCATGGTTCAATTCCCAATCAGGGCACATGCCTGGGTTGCTGGAGGTAGTCTCTCTCTCAGCAAACTAGCATGAATTTCTTTCCCTTCTTCACAGTTTCACAGACAGAATACTTATTTTACCTTAGGTCTTAGCAACTTCAGAATACAATTTTTTTTTTCTTTCCGTATAAGTAAAAAACTTGTACTTTTTCACTTAAAAGAAGCACTCTATAGTTTCTCCTTCCTTGTCATCCAGTTCACTCTGTAGGCAGATTAAGTTTCTTATGCATTCTTTCAAAATTATTTTATACATATACTAGTGTGTGTGCATGTGTGTATGCATATATATGTATATACTTATACACACATACTTAATTCACCTTTTATTCACAAATTATTGCATTTTATACATGCTGTTCTGCTCTTTGATTTTTTTAATTTATAACAGAACTTGGAACTCTTTCCTTTCATTATGTAAAGTAGTTCTTTATGTATTAATGGCTGCCGAGTATTTCATTGTGTGGATATATCATAATTTAACCAGTCTCCTGTTAATAGACACTTAGATGCTCTTTTCAACACTTGACATTACAAAAAAAAGGTTATGATAAATAACTCTCCACATTGGTTATTTCATTCACATGTGAGAATCCATTTCAATTGGATAAATTCCTAGCAGTAGAATTGTTAAGTCATGACACAAAGTACATTTATTTTGAAAGATATTGCAAATTTTCCTATATATGAATGTTAGTAGACAAATCACCAAATATAAGCTGCTTGTTTTGTTAAGAACCTATGCTTCTAATGATATGTGCTTTTGTTATTTTGGGTTAAGGAAGAGATTTTTTTATAAAGTAGAGGAAGTAATACCAGTAGCAAATATTCCCATAGCATTAGTATGTGCCAGGCATTGTTCTAAGAGCTTTGCATTGATCCATGAGTGAATGTTTAATCTGCTTCCTCCTTCAGCCCCCCCAAACAAAAATTCTCCACATTCACCTAAAATAATTTCCAGTAATTTTATTTTAAAAAGATTTTCATTTCAACTTTTTAATCTTTTGTCATGTGAGTGTTTGAAAGAATATGGATTCCTTCCTTACTTTATAGCTTCCTACTTCCTTTTCACTATCTTACCACTTTTTTCCTCTTAACAGTGTGATCCCTGATGTAGACTTTTTTTTATGAATGCCACTAGAGCACATGGCTGTTAGGGAGAAGCAGGTACTGAAAAGATTTTTTTTTTTAATATATTTTATTGATTTTTTTACAGAGAGGAAGGGAGAGAGATAGAGAGTTAGAAACATCGATGAGAGAGAAACACCGATCAGCTGCCTCCTGCACACCCCCCACTGGGGATGTGCCCGCAACCCAGGCACATGCCCTTGACCGGAATCAAACCAGGGACCCCTCAGTCCGCAGGCCGATGCTCTATCCACTGAGCCAAACCGGTTTCGGCCTGAAAAGTTTTTATGAGCAGCTTCTTATTTCTATGTAAAGCATGGATGGACTTGCTCCTATCACAGAGTTGAGCAGCTACTGATTTCTATGTTCTCTATAATTTATCCAGGATTTTTTTTCTCACCAAGAATGAGTCATTTTCCCAGATCTTTGGCTTTATTTTCTTTTATTACCAGCACAATCGGTTGACTTTCTGTTCAGAGCTTGTTTTGTCTCACCTCTCTGTGGTTTACTCTGAGGCAAGCAGCAGTGTACAAAGATGGGAAGCACTTGGACAGTGCTTGCCATGTGCCAAGCTCTGTTCTAAGTACTTTGCAGACTATTAGGTGTACAAAGCTTATGTGCCTCTTCAAATCCCTCAATCACTGCCTGTCAGGCATGGCTTCAGGGGTTGCGCACTGACCTTTGGACCAGGAGGGTTGGGGTTCAATTCTCAGTCAGGGCACATGCCCAGGTTGTGGGCTCAATCACCAATAGGGGGTGTGCAGGAGCAGCCGATCAATGATTCTCTCTCATCATTGATGTTTCTATCTCTCTCTCCCTCTCCTTTCCTCTATGAAATCAATAAAAAAAATATATTTAAAAACACAGTTCCTTGTTAATCTATAATAATAAAAGCGTAATATGCAAATCTACCAAATGGCCCAACAGCAGAACGACCATCCAGACGACCTTCCAGACAAAGCCTGGGCTGCAAGGGCTGAGGAAGCCGGGGCTGCGAAGGCCTACTCTTGTACGAATTTCATGCATTGGGCCTCGTGTGTGTGTGTGTGTGTGTGTGTGTGTGTGTGTGTGTGTGTGTGTATTTATCTTTCAACATTCAACTTACACTAGGTACCTCTTCATTTTCAGACTTGGCTGGGGAAGAGGGTGGGGTTTCTAAAAATGCCTGTCAAGGAACCAGATGAGGCTATTGGTAGAATAGGGGAGTTATCCATTATGAACCACTGCAACTCAAGAATGGAACCAGACTGGTAAATCCCCTTCCTTTATGTCATTTGAGGATAGCTGTGAAGTGCATCTCCTTTTTGTCACCTTTCCACACAAATCCCATTAAAGTCTTGTGTGGAAAGAACACCTGCTGAGCAATGTGCTGCTTCCTTAGCTGTTGGTGGATTAGCCAACATGTTAAGACATCAAGCTGCAATGCATTGTACCTTCTCTTGTTTCAACTCCCTTTTACCCTCACTGTTACCACTTCAGGCTTATAACTCCCACATGAGCACCCTCACCATAATGTGTTCCTCTGGATTATCTTCCCAGAGGACTCCAGCTAAGATCTATACATCAACTGATTTAGTCCTCGTAAAAACTCTACTTAGGTAGACACTACTCTTTCTCCATTTTGTAAATGATGAAACTGAGACACAGGGGCTTACATGACTTGCCCAAGGTCACAAAGTTACTTTGAGACAGCACTAGTTTTCCATACAATCTGGCTCCGGAATGCATGTTCTTAACCATTGCTTTCACCTGCCTTTCAATGTAAAGACTCTTCAAGCTGAGATGTGTAGCAACCACAAGGCTCCCACACTAACAAAGTGGTTCCTAGTGCTAAGTGACTCTGGGGCAACTTCTTGTATCATAAAATAGACATGTGAACCTCTGCCAAATGACACTTTGTTACATCATGGACCTTTAGAGGTTGTTTGAACTGACTGGTGAAACTGAATCCAAGGGTTTACTGTAACTACGGTAAGCCCCACATTTACTTTTCTGAAAAGTATATATTGCAATACATACAACAACCCAGATGATAATCATATTTTCTGTTCTAAGCATCAGCACGTGTAGACTAACTTATATGACACTTTGTCTCTCCCATGCTACCTGAAAAGTGATCCAGGAAGTCTGAGACATGTTATTTACAGGTCATATACATTATATTGTTAAAGCCAGTGGACATAGGGAAAAATGCCTGAAAGAATTTTTTTTACAGAATTTTCTATTAGAATAAGGTTGGTCTCCCCTCCCCCAATTTGACCTTTAATTCCTGGGAAACCTGGGCTTAACTGCTTTGATTTACTCCCATAATAAGGTGATCGATTAATGTAAAAGGCTGACTTTATGAGACCTATTCTGGAATAGTGTTGGAAACTGCCATGGTGAGAGAGTTATATTGCCACTACTCTAAAAAAGGTCATTGGAAAAGAATCCAAGACAGCATAAATGATGGTTTACACATCAGGAACCTCTCTGTAAAACAGGCAGAGAATGTTGAACAGCATACCTCATGGGGTTTGATACAGATGTTATGTAGTAAATTTAATTTGAATTGTTGTTGTATACATTCCCTCATTGTCAAAAATTATGCTCTGTGAGGCCCACCTCACAGGCACTGTCCAGGGATGAAATGAGAAAGCCCCGGAGAAGCCTCAAATGTTACTGAGTGGAGGTCATCGCACTGTAATTAGGGTCTGTTAGAGCTGTTTCATAACCCAGGGTGACCAGTCCTTGGGGTCAAAGTTCAAAATGACAGTTTTCGTACCAGAAGGAGATATTTAAGTTAAAAGAACAATGTTAGAGTGGAGTCCAGTTAGAGGTGATCTTGATCCTGTAGTTTGACATTCACTGACCACTGAGAAACGCAGAAAGGCTTTGATGGGCATCTGTGTTTGTTGGGAAGGAGAGCAGCCCATTTGCTGTGGCGTCTCTAAGCATAACATTATGGGGGTATGTGTGTGACTTGCTGGCCATCTGAGAACAGATGTTGGCTTTCTAAAGCTAGTGGCTCTCCCTGACATCCAAATTCCTCCCAGGCTCTGTGGGCTTGCCAGGACCATTATTTGTCATTTGTTTCATTTTCATCTTCCTGATATAATATGGCAAAGCACACGACCACAGCTGTGCCTCTTCTCAAATCCTTTCATATTTAAACTTGGTTTTTGTCTGATGATGAGAAATTTACCATAAAACATGATGTCTTCTGGACATGGCTGGCAAAGCCAAATAGGATAGTATTGTCACCTGGCTTTTGAAGAGGCTTAAACACTGATAGGCCAGTTTGCAAACCTCACATATTTTGTCGCTGACACCAAGCTGGGAAAGAAGCTAAAATATTTTGATCACTGGGTATGGGTGTTTGTGGCAGATGGTCTCTTCAGCAGTATTACATTTTGGGGGTCAGTGGGGGAGAGAGGAGGATATTCAAATAGAATATTTAAAGTCAAAGAGAGAGAAACAGCCTCGTTTTACAAGGCTCTGTGCCAACTCTTGGAACACCCATGCTTCTCCAGTCTAGTGAGAAGAGGTTCCCAGTCTGAGCAGTGTGGTGGGGATGCCAGTTCATTTAAACAGTCTGTTGGGAGCATTTGCTGCGTTTGAAACCCAGGACCCAGACAGCCTAAAGAGGATGGGGAAATGTGTATGCCCATACCACTGGTCATAAAGGCGTGGGCTTCCAGAGTGCCTGCATAAATCCTTGGTAGGAAGAACACTGTCAGAGGTCTGTGTCTATGGAATAGGCTTTGAGAAATGCAGCCAAGGACCGAGCTGAATAACCTGACCTCACTTTAGGTGACTTTGCATAGGACTGAGAAATCTCCTGCACAGCTCCTTATCTTAAAACCTGGATACTGCCAGCTGACCAGCTGGTTAGCTGGCTGGAGAGGGTGCAGAGACTGAGTTTCCTAGCAGATTTGGCCCTACTCACACTCTGACCAAAAACCATTATGATAATGCAAATGTGCTCTGAGAAAGCATGGATACTGCAAGCTACCACGTACAGCCAGGGCTCTTTGAGGTCGCAGGACTTTGCCAATTGCCACTCACTTGGGTTTTCTGTCTTGATATTATTTATTTATGTGCCTGGAAACTGCAGGGTTGTTTTGTTTTGTTTTGTGTGAAAACTCTTGGGCAGAGGCAAGAAAATATTTTTTTGGAAAATCATGTTGTCAGAAGGAAAGCAAGAGAATGAAATCAGTGTCCACAGAATATCAGTGACATTATGATGAATCACTATTGCCCAGTGGATCTCCTGGTTAAAGGTATCTTTCCCAGTCATCTTTAGTCATTGGTGGACTTGAACTTGGATGAACCTTTTGTTGTCTCAGACATCAAAGGCCATTTTGAGGCTCCTCACAAGGCAGCTTAGTGAACCATAAAACACTAGTGCTTACCCGATGACCAGCTCAGGTAATTGTTAGCTCAAGTGATAACATTTTCTGAGCAATAGCTGTGCACTAAGATTTATTTTACTCTTAGAGGAAGAGAAGAGAGAAAGTTTGACCCTAAGGAACACACTGCTTACCTTAGCTTATAAGTTATAAAAAATTGTAATTTGCTTCTCTCTCTTTTTTAATGTTATTTTATTGTTTAAAGTATTAAAAATAGTAGTACATATGTCTCCTTTTTTTCCCTATTGACCTTCCCCCAGCCTCCCCTACACCCCTGGCACAAGCTCTCACAGCCCCCACCCCCCACCCCTGGTGTCTTGCGTCCATTGGTTATACTTATATGCATGCATACAAGTCCTTCAGTTAATCTCTTGCCTCCTCCCCTACTCACTCTTGATGTAAAAGACCAACTAAAGCCACAAGGTCATTATTCAGAGCCAGCAGTAGAACACCTGGTTTGCAGTACCGTTCTCCTTAACCATGTTAAAAGTGACAGAGATGAGTGCTCTTTCTTTGGTACACTCATATAAATAAATAGTAACACACAGTATATTACAGTTTGTGAAGTGCTTCATATACATTTTTATGCAGCATTTCATATTTGCAACAATAGGTATGGCTGCCTCTGTTTTCCAGATGTGGAAACTGAGTTTAAAAAAGGTCACATGAGTTGTACAAAGCAAGACAGCTCATTAATGAACAGCTGGGATGAAAAGGCACAAATTCAGGATTTCTGAAACAAAGCCTGGCATCCTTATTCCTTTTCACAGTTGCCTCACTTACATAGAGAAAGTGCTAAGTGAGTACATCACTGTAAAACCTATAGATTTTTAACTGGGGAACATTTAAAATGGAAATAGACTAGCACAAAATGAGGTTAATTTTCTCTGTTTGCAGAAGGAGAGGTTAGCATGGGAAAAGCTGTACTGGCAGCCAGGATATGTCTGATGTGAACAGGAGACATCCTTGCTGGCTCTCCCTCCCCTCTTCTGGAGCACAGAGGTGACTGGAGGAAAATGCATTTTTGCACATCTTTGGCACATATTGCCAATCAAATTTCATCCCTTGCTGTGATTATGCAGCTTAGGTCTTGGGTGGGAGATGAGACAAGAACTTTGAGTTTCTCTGATTTTCCTGAAAATTCCAACAGAACCTGATAGAAAGCTTTAAGGGGAATGCAGAATATTCAAGTTATCTTCTATTTTTACTTTTAACTTTTATATAATTTCAGACACACAGAAAATTCACCCAAATAGTATACCGAATTCCAATATATATTTCATCCCATTTTACTACATTTTCCTTTCCTTCTTTCTCTTTTATTCTATATGCATACAGGTGCATACATACATCTCAACCCATGTATATTTTTTCCTGAACTTTACAAGAGTAAGTTGCTGATACAGTGATATAGTGTTCTTTTAAAAAATGTCTTTTTAATGGTTCCATAGAGAGAGAAAGGGAGAGGGAGGGAGGGAGGGAGGGAGGGAGGAAGGGAGGGAGGGAGAGAGGGGGAGAGAGAGAGAGAGAGAAACAGAGAGAGAAACGTGGATCAGCTGCTTCCTGTACACTCCCCACCAGGGATCAAGCCCAAAACTTAGGTATGTGCCCTGATTGGAAATCAAACCAGAGACCCACTGGTTCATGGGACGATCCCAACCAACTGGACCACACTGGCTAGGGCAGTGACATAGTGTTCTTTCTACTCTAAATACTTCTCTGTTTCCTAAAAATCAGGACATCCCATAGTGCAAATATCAAACTTAGAAATTTAGTATCAACACAATATTGCCTAATCTATAGACATATTGGGGCAAAAGCCAGTTGTCCCAACATTGTCATTTATAACAAAAGAAACTACTAGATCGTGATTTGCATTCAAGAACCTTGTCACTTTAGTTATCTTTAATCTGGAAGACTTTCTCAGTCTTTCTTTGACTTTGATGGCCTAGATACTTTTGAAGATCACAGGTCAATTACTTTGTAGACTACTTCTAAATTTGGTCTTGTCTGATAATTTATTCTGGCTGAATTCTAAAAGTAAAGAAAAATGTCACTAATAAAAGCATAAATAAGTAACTATCTCTAATTAAAAAGTTACCTGTTTCTTTTCTCCTTTTCCTCTAATTAATGTTTTTCATCCTTAATACCAATTTCCTTTAGGTCAAGAACACTATATATAAATGCTCATTTTAACTAAAAACCCTGCTTTGTGCTTTTTAAAAATTTTCTCAGCACTCTCTCTTTGTTTGAAATGTAACAAGTTTGTTCCTTTATCTTCTTTCTCATTAGTTTCTTGTACATTTCCAAAAACGATTTGTGTGTGTGTGTGTGTGTGTGTGTGTGTGTGTGTGTGCAGTGTCCCTAGATATATAAATTACTTCTTTCCTTATGCACTTGCTCTGTTAAGTCCCTTTTGTCCCATGTTTAAAACACTTCTGTTTAGGGGGACTGTTTCTCATTTGCTTAGTGATATGACTCTAAGGGTATGGATCCATGTGGTATTTAGCAAAGTGTACTAGAATAAGCAGTATGAGATCTCTTGGATGCCAGCTCTGAACCTCTGAGAGTCATTAGCAGGGCCTCTGTAATTGGCCATGGAGGAGTGGGCTGGACAGAAAGTTCCTTGCGGAATAAGTAGGCTACACTCATTTGGAAGTGGAGCATCTTCTGTTTCTTTTTACTACTTAGCTAAAGGTGGCTCTGAGAGGAATTGTTAGCAGTTTCCTGGGTGCTTCCCATGCCCCCTTACTCACTACCAACCCATCATACACACACCCTCTCACACACCCAGTAAATACAAAGGAGGGACAGGAATTCCCAAGCGCAGGTTCTGAAATTATTGGAGAAAGAAAGAAGCTCAAATATAGAGGGTCCTAGAAAATAGAATATAAATACATCCATTCTGCTCTTACTGTTTTATCATGCAATGCAGTTAGAGACAGTGACAAAGACAGCAAGGTTGTGGAAGTTATGGTTTGCTGTAGAAATGGGTCAGAACGATAGTAAAAATACAGTAGTTAAAAATGAAGTGTGTATTTCCTGTATCCTCACAGATTTGGAAATGCTCACAAATGGTGTCATGCAGAACAAATTTTGTGGGTTGTCTTTGATTCATGCCAATCCTTCTGCAAACTTACTCTTAAACATGTTATATCAGAAGGGAGGCCAACAGGACATAGGTTGATTAAAGGGCTGTTAGCTAAAGGTTATTTTAACTATTGTTGTAGAGCCAAGTTGAGCTCCTTCTATTTTATTGGTAATTCAAAATTCAGGATCTATGATTTGGAAGGAAACAGAAAAAGTAGGTGATGGAGACCTTTGAAAATACAGCTTTCCTTATATTCCTGAGTTCTTCATCCTAGATATGTTTTCCTGCACGTGAGACAGAAAGCAATAATATAACTCAATGATTTTGAAGGATTCAACTTTTAAGTAAAGGCCATTGACATTGAACCATTAGGTTGTGGTTATAAAAAGAAGAAACTAAAAACATTCTGTATATAAATAAAAATGTTATTTGCACCCTTACTCTATAATGATCTCTTCTTGTTTTGATTCCAGACTCTCAATATGTTTATACTGATCTTTATCTGTTTTAGTACAGGGTCATATAAAATTTCAAAGCTTTAATGTTTTCACATACTTAAGAATTCAGTTTAATTCACACCAATTTAGCCTATACTTTGCTTACTCCGAACACTGAGCTAGGTGTGGTACAGTATACTATGAGAACTAAATCATTGCTTCACTTCTAACAATGTCATCTTTTAATACAGGATTGCAATCTAGAAATCTTAGAAATGACCAAACATAACAAAGTAGGAAAATTCAGGCTTAGTCATCCTGGCTCCCTCAGGTTCACAGACAAAGTCCCAGTGGAAAATTCTCCCAGCTCCTTCCAAGGCCCAGTTAGCCTGGAACACTCTTTATACTCACAGGGTTCATAGGTCATACACAGCCTATCTTTCCATCCACAAAGAGTAGAAAAAGAAGGGAAAGGAAGTTTTACTGATGAAACAGAAAATGGGGGTCAAGTTATCCAAGTTTGGTGTTTCTAGAACTAGGAAATCTAAGGCAAATCAGATAGTTTTAAAACAGAAAACATATTGAGATACAAAAAGATATTGAGAAGCAATGATGATATGGCCTATATAATGGACTCATTTTAGAACAAAAGGCAAATTAGCAGATTATTTTTCATACAATGGGGTGCAAGGATCTCATCTATGCATGCATTGACTCTCATGTTGTTACTTATTGGTCCCTTCCTGCAGCACACGAATGTTTTGTAACTACAAACAAAATTATGAGTCCAAATGAGGATGCTCTAAGATATGTGATAGAGTTAAAATTATAGCAAGATATTTGAAAACTGAGAATACACTTATTTCTAATTACAAAATGAACACTTACATTGACAAAAATTTTAAAAGTACAGATAAAAAAATTACAAAATAAAATCCATTCAAAAAGTCAAACACTGATAACATTATATTTATACCATGTAATCTCTCCTCACAAACTTAGTAGGCACATGTAAATACCAAGATAAATATCAAACCATTTATTTAAATATGTAATGTGTTAGTCTGTCTTTTTCTGTCTCTATCCATGTATTATGTCAGTTTTCATGAAAATATTGATCAGTGTAATATTCTTTTATATTATGTACCATAATTTATTTAGCTGATATCTTATTGTTGAAAATTATATTTGAATAGTTTTTAATCATTTACTTTTATAATATATACCATTAATTGTTTACAGCCTACCATGCACTTTATTAAACAATAAGCTTATTGAGCAGTCTCACTAGGTCTTGACATGGAACAAATTCATTTTTATGCAATCATTCTCCCCAAACTTGTTATTTTAGATCTTTGTTCTTTGCTACACAGCAGTTCTATGCATGAGATCCAAAGAAAATTCCGTAAATTTCTGATTATTTTCATTAAATGTCTTCCTGGTTTAAAACTCAAACTTGAGTTCAAGAGACTTCTTTTGAAGGCCCTGTAGGGACTGCTCCATGATGGAGTTCCCTGATGTGGAAGAGCCAGGGACTGAGTCTGACTGAACAACTTTCATACTCCTCAGCTCCCACCTCCTAGTCTTTTCTCTGTGTCTAGCTAGCACTCTGGATGGCAGATGGAGGCTCAAGCCTGGTTAGCTCTAGCAGTGTTGCTTGGCATATAGAAACTCAGGTATCTGAGCCCCTCAAAATATAGGTTACGGAGCTGCCCTGCTGGGTGATCCCCCTGTCTACTCTACTACTTCCTCTCAGTTTATTCTTTTTTGTGTCAAGTAGTCACAAATGGATCAGAAAGTTATCCCACTTCTAGGAATATATCCCAAGAAACTAGAAACACCAATCAGAAAGGATATATGAACTCCTATGTTCATAGCGGCACAATTCACCATAACTAAGATTTGGAAACGGTGTCCATCAGCAGATGAGTGGATTAAAAAACTGTGGTACAGCTACACAATGGAATACTATGCTGAGGTAAAAAAGAGGGAATTCTTACCATTTGCAACAGCATGAATGGAACTGGAGAGCATTATGTTAAGCGAAATAAGCCAGTCAGAGAAAGATAAATATCACATGATCTCACTCATTTATGGAATATAATTAACATAAACTGATGAACAAAAACAGATCCAGAGACAGAGAAGCATCAATCAGACTGTCAAACCTCTGAGGGAAGGAAGGTAGGGGAGGGTGGGGGTAAGGGGGAGAGATCAACCAAAGGACTTGTATGCATGCATATAAGCCTAACCAATGGACACAGACAACAGTGGGGGAAGGGGGAGGGCATGAGTGGGGGGAGGGGGGAAATGGGGGGGGGGTTAAGGACACATATGTAATACCTTAACAATAAAGAAAAATAAATAAATAAAATGTCAACTCCCCTTCTGGTTGAGACCCTAATCTTTTCAAGTGATTCCTCTTCGGACTGTTTTACTCTGTTTGAGCTGCTATAACAAAGTACCATAGACTGGGTGACTTCTAAACAATAGAAATTTATTTCTCATAGTGCTAGAGATTAGGTGTCTAAGATCAAGGTGACTTGTGAGAGCTCACTTCTTGGTTCAGAGATGGCATCATTTCACTGTGTTTCAGTGTCTTCTTTCATATCTACCACCATCATCTTCAATAAACTTTAATGATATTACCTCTGTTTACCAATGAAGAAACTGAGGCTTTGAGAAGTTAATAACCCAAACAAGGTTACATAGCTATACATATCAAAACCAAGAAAAAAAACTAGTCTGTCCAATCTCTTTTCAACTTTTTTTCCCCTAAGGGTTATTGCTAGTGCAACAGTACTCACACCTGACATCCAAGCCCAATTTTCACAAAGACTGTCATGGAATTGCTTGCCTACAATAACAAAAATAGCAACTTAAGTTTATTAAGCATTACTAAGTGCTGAGGACTTTATAATATCCTCAATATCTTATTAATCTTACTTCTACCCAAGAGGCAGTAATAGTATAATTTAGATTCAGAGATGTTAAGGAATAAAAGAAGCTGGGATTAGAATTATAGGCTGTCTCACTCCAAATCCCAAGCTGTTAACCCTATGTTGTGGTATATATTGCTACAACAATATATTTTTTTTTTGTTTTAATCCTAGAAAAATAAAGATAATTCCAGTGGGCTGCAGAAAGAAGGAGAGAGAGATGGTTGTTAGTAAAATACTTCTGTAAGTTGTACTAAAGAGATTTGCCCCCAAGTATTTGGTGTTTTCTATAAACTTTTAACATACATTCACTGAGATGTGATGATACTTTTTCAGATATGAACTACTATGTGAATTTAAGTGTTTGTAATTACATGAGGTGGTATTATACATTTTTGGGTGTCCTGCTAATTTGAAGTATGAGTGGGGGTTTGTCACTTAAAAATTAATCTTTTCACTTGTAACATATAGAAAATTATAATGGAATTGAATATCTGGATATCCCAATGGCCTGGTAAAATCGATGTGACTTTTCTACAGTGACCAGTGACTGTTTGGGACTTGACCCAGAATCCTGGTCTTGTGACATTCACTCCAGGTTTTATTCAACCAGGTTATGTTGCAACTCCCTTTGTACTTACCTTTGGGAAAATGTGCTGGTCCAGAATTTGGTCTCTATTACCTATTAAACACCCCTTAAAGGAATGGGTACATTAGGTCTCCAAATTACAGTTTGTGCAACTGACACCAGCCTCTGCTCTCTGAGCTCAACTCCTTGCCAACATATAATTTCTTGGAAAACATCAGGAGGCCCCAGCAAAGGGCATAGCATTTCCTGGAAACATGAGCCTACTTTTACTGTGTACCTATATGCTTGTGACTGGGCCTCCTTTTGCCTTTACAAGATTTTGCAGTGACAGGATTGGAACAGATTGCTGGCATTATGGCAGCCAGGATATTGTCAGGAGGAACTTGGCAGTGCTCATAGGTGTTATGATGCTGGCTCTTTGCTCAAGGGCAAGAATACTGAAGGGAAATTAGAGATGAAAGAGAGAGCAAGAGTAATGTCAGAAAAGTTCAGAAGATAAAACTGGTATCAGAAAATACATGGAAATTATTTGAGGTTTATATACTTTGAGCCTTTGGTGACTGAAGATATAGAGTCAAGAACTGCTTCAGTGCTATTCCTTCATAAATCTGCATAATAATATCTCGGTGGGGATTTGGTAAAATTACAAGTATTCATTTACTAAATTGGGTTTAATGTGTGTATCATGCATGCCATATGAATATTCAGTGCAGTGAATACTTCCCAATCTATGTTGAAGTTAACACATAAGCTGAATATAATCAAGTAGAACTCAAAATTGCATGCTTATTTTAACCTAACAGAGGTCCTATGCCTTAAAGAATTGGACCCACCTCCACCCCTCATTCTAATATAATAAAATATAAAGCCTTTTCAGTATTTGTATCTAATTTTTGGCATAAAGTAGTTTTCTTTATAAAAGAGGATTAGGATAATATATATACAGGGCTCTGAATGGTTCCTTAGAACACAGTGGCAGCTGCCAAGCAGATTCAGAAGGAATGTTTAATTATAATGCTCAGCAATAGCAACAAAGGAAAAGTTCAATGAGAAGAAATGACTCTATTATGGACAGAGGTCTATGCTGAGTGGAGGAGGTACAGTGGAGTCTTTTCCAGATCACAGACATTTCTTCTAGCTGAAGTTGCTCTGGAAGCTGATGGGCATTTTACCTTAAAACCTGACTTATTTTTTTCCTCCAAGAAACTCAGTTGGCCTTTCAGGTTAAGAATACAAAATTATTTCTACTTCCAAAATAAGTCCTTTTCCCTGAAATGAAAACTATTAATAATTTTTAGGGAAAAGTAGATCACCTCCAGTTCTGTAAAACCAAGGATTTAGGGGAGCAAACTAAATGTTAGATCTGAAAGAAGATTTATTTTAGCAGCTGACCAGGTGTCAGGCACTCTGAATTCTTGTCCAGACTCTATAACAAAGCTTCAAATGGCTAATTAATTAATTTCTCAGCCTCTTTCAACTATATTTTCCATAATATTCTTTTATTTTTATTTTATTGTTTAAGGTACTACAAATAGTAGCACATATGTCTCCTACCCACCCCCCATTGACCCGCCCCCCATGATATTCTGATTATTAATTTATTTTGAAAATATTCCTTTGGGAACATTTTTGGTCATAACATTTTAAATTGCCCTAAAATATATGACTTTAGATCCATGGGAGATGGTAAAATGTAGTATATGACATGTTATTGAGAGGTAATATTTGTTTATACTTATTGCATGGAAGGTATTATGCTAAATGTGCTTTACCTGCAAAATGTTGGCATATAATATGGCTTTATTATTTCATTTTATATAAAAATTGAAGCTCAGAAAATTTAAGTCACTTGCACAATATCATATAGTTAGTAAGTGGCAAAACTGACATTCAATCTGAAGTTTTTCTAATTCTAACAACCATAGCTTTCAACGTTCTGCCTCTCCTTCCTTTAGGACAATTTCTGGATACCTGGTGAGCTTCACATGTCCATTACTAGTGTGTGCTGAGGAAACTGGCTTGGGTTCTTTATTGAGTGTGTTACTCATCTAAAGAGATATAGAATAAGAGATGGGAGCAAAACAATTTGTAAAGAACTAAGCCTTGCATTTCAGAGGAGCTCAAAGCAGGAGGGCTGGTAGTACATTATCACCATGCTTAGCAATAGCAAATAACCAGTGAGGTCTGTATTCTTCTATCTCTAAGGATATTACCTTCTTATCTCTATTACTGTGGGACAAACATGACAGCCATAGACTTATGCAAATATACAAATGGTCCCTAGAAAGACAGTTCATGATAGTGGGTTGCAGATATAAAGCAGGAAGAAGTAACCTCACTTGTATGGGTTTCATAAATTTGGGAAAGCGTTGAAAAGATAACACAAGAATTTAGGGGAGCAAACTAAATGTTAGATTTTAAAGCAGATTTATTTTAGCAGAAATAGTATGTACTGATTAGAAAACATAGAGGTTGCAACTAAAGAATGAATGTGGAGCTGTCTTGACGATGTAGGATGATGAGCCAAATCTAAGGAAAAGAATTGGTGGTTATCAAGAGACATAAATAAAATACCTGGAATAAGATTCATCAGTCTCAGGTGGGGAGGAGTCAAGATTGAGCTCTGTCATAAGGAATGCCTCTCAATAGGAAGATTTGTACTTGTAGAGGAGCCAGAAGGAAAGCTATGTGCCAAAGTCAGCTAAAAATCACAGCAACTTATGTACAAAATAAAACCAGATTTCCCAAACATGAAACTAAACAAAATTTATTTTTCTGTAAAGAAGTTCAAATTTAGATCCCATGGAACATGATAATCATATATGGAAATAGCTATGACTTGTTAAAGAAAATGATATAAGAAGAATATAAAAATCTTTGGGGATTGTTACAACTAGTGAGAAGACTGGAGAGTATTTTGAAGAGGTAGGTGAGACTTAATTTGTAAAAGTTGAAAAAATGTATAGAATATAATTATGCTAGACAGTAAGCCATGGCAATTGGCCTGAAAGTCTATGGGGAGACCAAAGTGGTCAGGAGCAAATTTAATGGACATAAGTTTCTTCTTCAATATTTGCAACTAATATACACCATTAGGATCAGTGTAAATGTTGGGCTATCTACACTAATAAAAGAAAAATATGCAAATTGACCGCAACATGTGACACACACCAGCCAATCAGGAGTGAGTATGCAAATTAACCCAACAAAGATGGCAGCTTAATTTGCACAGGTGCCCTGCTGCCGGGGGTGGGGCAGCCTGCACTGCCCCAGCTGCTCTGGGCCTCTGGGCAGCATGGGAAGGTGGAAAGGCGGCTCCAGGCCAGAACGAAGGCAGAAAGGCAGCTCCAGCCAGAGCGAAGGTGGTGCCAGCAGCCAGGGGAAGGAAGGCCCATCCTTGCAAGAATCTTTGTGCATCCGGCCTCTAGTTATAAAGATGAAAGTAAAAATTCTTTATTCTTAAACTCATAGAATCCAAGTCCAGTATTAGAGGGAGGTCTGTCTACATTCATAATGTAAGTAAAGAAACAATCACATATAAATGAAGTTGTATAAATGATCTGATACTAGAGGCAAAAATACACTTTTTTGTTTAATAAAAATAATCTAATTCTAATACCTTTATTTTTGTTAAAATTATGAAAGTTATTATGGTAAAGTAAGCAAATGTAAATGTAATCATGAAGAAAAGTATAAAAGGGTCATTAAAAAGGTATTAATTGTAGCAATGCATTGATGAAGATGGTGCTTATAAAGTCAAAGGGGATCCTCTTTCCATTTACAAGTCTCCTTGTAAGCATGAATCTAGGCAATAATCATTGGAAGTATGTATATGCAGCGTTAGAAGGGGCTTCACTATGCTCTGCTTAGCAAGCAAACAGAGCATGGAGCTCAGCCCCAAGGAGGTCAGACTATTTATGGTCCTTGGTGACTTTACTTAGATTACAAATGAAGCAGCCTTATTTCAGGAAATAACATTCAATAGGAGGCCTGCCCTTGTGCAGACAAGGAATGAAGCTGGAAAGCTGCACTCTTGCTAGTAGGTCAGAACATTTTCAGTCCAGTTGACTTAGGTTCTTTTATTTAAATGTTTTTGTTTGTTTGTTTGTTTCAACAAGCAGTTTTGGGTTTGTCTGTAAGACAAATGATAAAAAATAGTTTGAAAAATATCAATCAAACAAAATAAATCAAAGGGGATTTTTTAGGTTTCTTCTCTAGAACCTTCTCCTTTGCTAAGGTCACTTTTTCTGTTGGTATAATGATCAGATCAGTAAACTGCAACCATGAACCCTAGCAAAAGCAAATGGAATTATCTTATTTGAAAAGCAAAAGTGGGTCATCTCGTTTTTGAACATTTTGATGATGATATATTAAACTTAGTGTGTTATTATAAACCAAGTTGGAGTAACATGTCCAGATATGATAATTTTTCATGTTGCTGTCTCTCAATATGGAAAAGGCTAGGCAGCATGTCTTTGTCAGCATTCAATAATTTTAAAAATTTTATTTTAAAGGGGCTTTGGCTTTTTGAGTCAGATGCCTAGATCATAAATAGGCTTCAAACTTTTCAACAAATGCCTGCTTTTTTGTCCTGTGGACTACAGCAGAACTTTCTTTAACACTGGTTTAACAGCAACTGACCATATCCAATGACCTTGAGAATTGGTGAGGAGTAGATGAAGTAATTCACATTCACATTTTCATTTAAAGTTTAGTAAACAGAGGTTAGATGCTTTATGAGGGAAACTAAATTACAATAGAAGAATAAAATTTTAAGAAGCAAAGAGATGGAAATGCGATTTCTTTTTTTTTAATATATATTTTATTGATTTTTTACAGAGAGGAAGGGAGAGAGATAGAGAGTTAAAAACATCGATGAGAGAGAAACATTGATCAGCTGCCTCCTGCACACCCCCTACTGGGGATGTGCCCACAACCAAGGTACATGCCCTTGACCGGAATCGAACCCGGGACCCCTCAGTCCGCAGGCCGATGCTCTATCCACTGAGTCAAACCGGCCAGGGCAGAAATGCGATTTCTTAGGAGAAAATGAATGGATTTGATTCCGTTTTAAATTTCCCATGGCTGAGTGATTTACTGAAAGCCACATATATACAGGTATTTTATTATATACAGTGTATGTAATATGGAAATAATAATTCCATCCTTCCCTACGTTATAAATAAATAACTTGTAAATGGACTTTGAGATCATGAGATTAACAATGAAAATGATTCACTCACTTAAAATAAATTCAACTGAAATTATACTTTTAAAAAGGGGTGTTATAAATGAATTGAATCAATTGAAATTAAAAAAGCACACATTGCAATATACTCTGAAGGAATTACTTTTGAGAAGCTAAGCTTTACTTTAATGGCTATGAAAAAATAGATAAAAGACAATAGATTAACTTGTATTTAAGATATGACTGTTTTTTTCTCCATCTCAAGTTAGAACCAGTATTTCCAGAAATTTCAAATGATGGTTGATTTGTGGGTAGAATTCTGCATTTGGGTTATAATTTAAGTACAGAACATTTTTAGGTCATCCATTAAAATTTAACAAATCACTTATAATGTATCTTCTGTGTTTTAAGCAACATGCTAAGACATTGGGAGTACTGTGGGATGGAAACAAAGAGATGGCCTAGGGCAGTGGTCGGCAAACTCATTAGTCAACAGAGCCAAATATCAACAGTACAACGATTGAAATTTCTTTTGAGAGCCAAATTTTTTAAACTTAAACTATATAGGTAGGTACATTGTTATTAACTTAATTAGGATACTCCTAAGCTGGCCTTTGCTAAAAACGTCCTCAATCTGATTGAGGTACGTTTGCTGAGGTCGACCCCTTCCAACTCTCCCATCCACACTCATCTTGTATACTTGTTTCCTCTCTTTTCCAAAAACAGACTTCTGCGCACAGGCCACGAAGTTTCAATTGCACTGTACGTGCGTGCCCGCATGTGGTATTTTGTGGAAGAGCCACACTCAAGGGGCCAAAGAGCTGCATGTGGCTCGCGAGCCACAGTTTGCCAACCACTGGCCTAGGGCCTACATGCAGGCCATCATAAAGATCTGATTTGAGTCCCCATTTCCCATGACAGAAGACCTATCAAAATACTACTGAAGAATATGATATAAGAGGACAGAGCATCATCACATGAAATGTTTCCAGGACTATATGGCTGAGTTCTAGAGCATGGACTCATGATAAGAAAATGTGGAATGTAGCCAATGAATAAATTAAGGAGCATACTGTGACGTGTTCTAACTGTTGTGTTTTTTGCTATTTTCCCCAGCAGGTCTACAATCCGAAGAGTTCCAATGCTGAGGACAATATAGAAATGGTAAGTCTAAGTTGCTCTGTACCCAGATATATAAAGGGCTAATCATGCTGGAGGATTTGGGAATCCTGCATCTTGAGACCAGGAGTACCTTAAAGATTATTTTCAGGCCATCCATCTGAAACCTGAAATTCATTAGATGTCTCTGAAGACCACAGAGAAGATTTTTACACCCTCCTCTGAGGAAGGCAAAATACTACATCTACCTGATTTCAAGTACGATGAGCAGACTGACTTGTTATAATAATCTCTATGCTGACATTAGAAAGAGGAGTGGAGTGCATGGCTTGCTCATAACCTACCTTTGCCTCTATTCTTATTGCACACAAAGTAGGCAACTTTTAGCTTATTTCTCTATTGAATCCTGGGGTGAGTTGGAAGCAGGGAGTATTTCCCCTAATGTTTTCTGGTTGTTAGGGGATCTGTTGAGATACTACATCAAATTTGCTCTCATCTCTGAGCTAATCCTGCCCTTTCTAAGGCTACTGAGAAATTTACAGAGCCTAAAGATACCTCACTTCCCATCATGTGCTAGCAGTACTTAATGTGGGGCCCTTCAACAACTAGTGAAGGTGTAGAATTTTACTTGGGTTTTCTTGCTGGTTAATCCTAGTACAATTTACCTCATTAATTTGTTCTTAATGAGTTCATCAGCAATGATTTAATACAACTTTGAGGAACAGCTTTCTTTAGTCTTTAATTCGCGACAGTTCCCCTTCTATTTGGCAGTACATTAATGGAAATGGAAAATTGCCTCATTCTAAATGTCAGAATAATACTGCACCAAAAACAATTCAGTCATGTCTTTCAAACCACGCACATATGGTTCATCACCAAATGTCACTGTTCTACCCCCTTCCCCCTGTGTACCCCTCCCGCCTGCACCTTCCCTCCTTATTTTCTTCCTATTTGCCTGCCTCTGTGGATCACTGGATAAACTTTATGTCTTCTGTTATCCAGGAACCAGTTCTCATTACACAAGTTTTACCTAGAACCTTGGAATTGGCAGAGTTCATAGACCAGGTGAACACTGATCAGCTATAGCTTTCAGTATTGCAAATGTCTTTCATCTGCTCTCAAAACAAATTTTAAAAGTTTGTGAAGTTTCTTCAAATAATTTTTGTGCATAATTTTAGACAGTTTTGTGAAATTCTCTAAGTAAAGCTATATTTCTCACTCTGTCCATATTAGAGCAATTCTTTTTTTTCTTCTTAGCACTCTGTTCAAGCAAGTTTTTCTCTAAAATAAATGCTTTTATTATGAGTATTTTAGTTATGATTTATTAGGTATGTTCATAATCAGAACACCCAGCACAGTTTCACTTATACATAAGGATATACTTTTTAAAAATATATATATTTTATTGATTTTTTACAGAGAGGAAGGGAGAGGGATAGAGAGCTAGAAACATCGATGAGAGAGAAACATCGATCAGCTACCTCCTGCACACCTCCTACTGGGGATATGCCCGCAACCAAGATACATGCCCTTGACCGGAATCGAACCTGGAACCTTTCAGTCCACAGGCCGACCCTCTAGGACAGTGGTTCTCAACCTTCTGGCCCTTTAAATACAGTTCCTCATGTTGTGACCCATCCATAAAATTATTTTCGTTGCTACTTCATAACTGTAATGTTGCTACTGATATGAATCGTAATGTAAATATCTGATATGCAGGATGGTCTTAGGCGACCCCTGTGAAAGGGTCCTTTGACAGCCAAAGGGGTCGCGACCCACAGGTTGAGAACCACTGCTCTAGGATATACTTTTAATTGCAGATCATATTTCACCAACACTTAAAGGGCATTTCAATTCATTTAAAAAAAATTAGTCTATATGCTAAACTATCCAAAAGACTGTCCACTTTTTCTAAGGGATAGCTAAAAGATAGTAAAGCTATATTTTTCACTCTGTCCATATTAGAGCAATTCTGTTGTGTGTGTTTTTTTTTCCTTCTTAACACTGTGCTCAAGCAAGTTTTTCTCTAGAATAAAAGGTAGAAAGATTTCCAAAGTTATTAATCAAGCATCAACTTTCATGGTTTAGGTAACCTCAAAAGACTATCTTAAACTAGGGGCCCAGTGCACAAATTCGTGCACCACGAATGGAACTGTGGTCCGCGAGGCTGCAGTGGGCACAGGGGTGGGTCTCAGCCCATCCTCCACGCCCCCTCCCGGCGTCTTGCCACAGCCTCAATCCCCTGTCTGCCTGTAGCCCTCCCCCTGCCACCGCCACTCCCACGTGCTGAAGGTGCCTTTCACACTCACTGATAGCTCAGAGCCACTGGGGCCGGCGCCAGCAGTGGCAGCAGTTGTGAGTGGCAGCTGCTGCCCCGATCGCCCCTCAGGAGCAGGGGGAGATAGAGAAGCCTTCAGGACAATCAGGGCTGGCGCCAGGCGCTAGCAGTGGGTGCAAGCAGCAGCTCTGGTGCCAGCAGCAGGTATGAGTAGGGCTGGCGCTGGCAGCAGGTATAAGTTCCAGGGGGACTGCAGCATGCGGGAGCAAAGAATTTTCAGAGGCTTGCCCGTATGACAGCGATCTGGCGTCCCCGCTCATCTGCTCCACCATCCCACTGCAGCCAATGCCTACCATGTTCCGCCTGCCATGTTCTGTGCTCTGCCCCCTGCTGCTGACACCCACCATGTTCCGCACGTGCCTCCTGGTGGTCAGTGCATGCCATAGTGACAGGTTGTTAGGTTGTTTAGTTGTTCTGCTGTTTGGTCTATTTCCATATTAGCCTTTTATTATATAGGATGATAAATTTATCTTTCTGTAAAGGACCCCTTCTTTAGATACTGCTTTGAGGAATAAAAATATTTAAGAAAAAAATCCACACCCTCAAATGCATATTTTTTATGTCCTTATATTTAAAGTGCTTGTCTGAAACTAGAATTCTGAATCTTAGTTTATTGGTTTTGCTTTTTATTTCTACAGGCAAAGCTGATTCCTCTGTGAAGTATGAATATTTTTATTCAAGTAAATGTAATGTTTTCTACAGCTAGAGGATCCCTTGGTTAAGCAGTCAGAAGGCAATGAGAGGGTGACCTTTAGTTGTGTATTACAAAGGTAGAATCAGAAAACACCAAGAACATTACCTGACTTCTTTGTCTTTCTTTTCCTTTATCTAGTGGTAGATATTTGATACTTGCCAGTTTTACTCTGTAGAGACTATATCATTACTATCAAAATAATTATATATATATTTTTTCATGATTTATTTAGCATACACTATATACACGTGCTTTATAGAGGTTATTTAATCTAATTCTCCTAAAAACAAAGAAGGTTTGAAAAAAGTTTTTACAGAGATTTAAAAGGCTGTCTGGCATTATAGAGATGGTATGTATGTGAATATATGCTTCTCTTATTTCACATTTTTCTAGTATCTATATTATTTACCTTAGAGCAGAAAATGACATAAAGAATCTATTATCCACTCTCCCTCATTGTCAGTAGTCATCCAGCCCCTACTAGCTCTCATGTATTCCTAAGACAAGCAGACCACTGTTGAACAGCTTTAATGGTAGAATATGATTCATTATATACAAGTGAAGTATCTCCTATACTTTCACCCATTGTCTTTTTTCTACCTTCCGTAATAACATAATTAGTCAAATCCTTCCTCCACGTGATACTTTCAGCTGTTTGAGGACACTACCAATTCCCTGCATTGATTTCTCCTCTGGGTAAAACCTTTCCAACTCCTTGCTTCCAGATCATTCAGGGGACTTCATAATAAATTCAGAACAGGGCACTCTAGAGTCATAGGAAGTCTGAATGAATGTAGAATAAGAGGATTTAATTTGGGAAATATTTTATTTTACATGTAAACTCAAGTGGTTGTGAGTGTGTGTGTGTGTGTGTGTGCGCGTGTGCCTGAATTATTATATAAGTTGGGGATCATGTAAAACATAAATAAGAACATAAATGTCTCTTGTAAGTAGTTCACCCATGCTGAGATTGACTTTTTGAACCCAATATGAAACTTTATACTCTTTGTATAAGTTTATACACAACGACCTGGCCAACCGGTATACTTTTTAATTGTTTCCATCATTTGATGCTTGAATCCTCTCTTAGCCATCACAACTTTCTGACATCACCACATTTCATAGATCTTTCCCCCTATATTTCCAATCATGTAACTGATACAAATGTCAAACTAGGCCATGCTTGCAAGTCCATCTGATTGGCTGTCACTTAGAGTTCACAGAGCTATCCTGAACTCTGCAGAGAAAATGGGAGGTGCCCCTGAGGCCCCTGCCTCTGTCTCCAGGCACCACTTTCACTTTGCTGTGAACTTTAGTTTTGTTTTTAAAGTCCTATCTGGATGTTAGCTTCTCTGCTACTCTTACACAGTCTTTGTTCTTGGCTTTCTCTGTGGTAATACATGTTTCCTTTTTTCTTCCTCTCTTTTAAATTTTTTTATTTTACAGATTCAAGTTCATTTGCCTTGGCTTGATAGCCCCTTTCTCCACATTCAAAATGACCCCATCATGTTCTCATTAACCTGAACAATTTCACATCACCAATAACTTTCTTTCTGCATGCTCAAAATCAAGGACAGTTGTAAATAAGCTCAAGATCCAGAAGATATGATAGTTTCAATCACAACCACAGTAACTAATACAAGTAAATGAATGACTAAATTCAAAGGGGCCTTTCTGAATGCTAATTTTTCTTTTTTGATCCAGAAAGTTTTATACATCTTTAACATGTGCCTCTTCTTTGCCAAGCACAATCATTGATATGTTCATATAAGTTGTCTCTAAAGTATGCAAAAGACATTCTGGTAACCTGTTGTTTTAAAAAAATGTTTTGTTTGTATAGGTTGATGAGAAAGATGAAGGGTAGATCAAAAATATTTGTCACAAGTGGAATAAAATTTAATTCTCCTTTTGAAAGTTTCAAATAATTAAACTGATTTATAATTTAAGTAAAATTCTATTTATATAATACATGCATGTGATGAATACTCAGTAATAATAAATTATGACAACAGTGAGTTAAAAAACACACACACACACACAAACTTTTTTATTTCCCGTGTTTTGTTTTGTTTTTTTTTGGGGGGGGGGGTTGCTGTGACTAGAAGATCAGAAGGTCTGGTTCTCCCCTGGGGCCTGCTGTCCATTGGACTCACACCTTCTGGTTTTCAGGTAAAGTCCCTCTCTAAGTGTCTTTTTCCTTCAGTTTAAAGTAAAGGGCTGTAGTGAATCTTCTCTAAGTGTCCTGGAATAAACATTCTCTGATTCTTGAATTACTAGTAGCACTCAGGGTTACAATGAATGTTTCCTCCCATCACCTGCCTGGCTCAGTTGAATAATTATCTTTCCATTAATATTTTCCTAAATACTCTTTACCTCTGGGACAGCCACTTGCTCTCTTTTTAGTGTCCCTACTTTATTATCCATGTATTTGTACCATACAAGGTAGATCAACTGGGATCATTGCAAGATAGGAAATACTAGTGATTTCAAGCAGTGTTTAATTCAGCCACTACTGGACTATGGCTTTGAAGGTCACACCACCATAACTGCTTCCCAAAGGTCAGAAATTGCTGCGACTATCATACTTTCTCCCATGGCTATAATGCTAGTAACTAGACTCTGGGGCATAGAGTCCTATCACCACAAACACACCTGCTGACCTTGCTTGCTAGTATTAATAGAGACAGAAAGATGGTTGCCAAACACACATTCATTTTAAACTGTTATTCAAGTATGTCTGGTGCATCTAAGTTCAGACATAGACACTTAGCTTTAAACACATATGAAAAATGTAGGAATCAGCTTTCCAATCTCTTTAAATAGAGGAAGGGTAGAATTGGTGTTAAGAGGCCCAACCTAACCATCTACCATTTGGCATGCTGAACTCACTTATTTTACATTAGAGGCCCAGTGCACGACATTTGTGCACTCGAGGGCAGGGGTCCCTCAGCCCAGCCTGCACCCTCTCCCAGTCCGGAACCCCTTGAGTGATGTCCACCTGCCTGCTTAGGCCCGCTCCCCAAGCCAGCAGGTGGACATCCCCCAAGGGGTCCTTAGCACTGCCTCAGAGGCAGGAGAGCTCCCGCCACCATAACCGCAGTCAGCCAGAAGCCGGCTTGCTGCTCCTTAGCGCTACATTGGAGGCAGGAGAGGCTCCCACCACTGCTGCGGCCCTCCCCCTGTGGGTGTGCACTGACCATCAGGGGGCAGGTCCTGTATTGAGTGTCTGCCCTCTGGTGGTCAGTGGGCATCACAGCGACTGGTCATTCTGCCATTTGGTCGATTTGCATATTAGGGTTTTATTATATAGGACTAGAGGCCCGGTGCACAAAAATTTGTGCACTCGGGGGGAAGACGAAGTCCCGCAGCCCAGCCTGTGCCCTCTCGCAGTCTGGGACCCCTCAGGAGATAACGACCTGCTGGCTTAGGCCTGCTCCCGGGTGGCAGAGGGCAGGCCCAATCCCTAGGTGCAGCCCCTGGTCGGGCTCAGAGCAGGGCCGATTGGGGAGTTGGGGCGCTGGCCCCTGTCATGCACAGAGCAGGGCGGATTGGGAGGTTGCGATGCCACCCTCAGTCACACTCAGGGTAGGGCCAATTGAGGGGTTGGCGCACTGCCCCCTGTCACACTCAAGGCAGGGTCTATGGGGAGGTTGCGGCGCAACCCCCTGTCACGCACAGAGCAGGGCCAATCAGGGGGTTGGGGCGCTGTCCTCTGTCATGCACAGAGCAGGGCCCATCAGGGGGGTTGGGGCTCCGTACCCTGTCACACACAGAGCAGGGCCCATCAGGGGGTTGGGGAGCTCCCCCGTCACGCACAGAGCAGGGCCACTCAGGGGGTTGGGGCGCTGTCCCCCGTCACGCACAGAGCAGGGCCAATCAGGGGGTTGGGGCGCTGTCCTCTGTCACTCACAGAGTAGGGCCGATAGGGGAGTTGGGGCACCGCCCCCGTCACACACAGAGCAGGGCGGATCAGGGGGTTGGAGCGCCGCCACTCTCACACTCAGGGCAGGGCCGATGGGGAGGTTATGGCTCTATCTCATCACACACAGAGCAGGGCCCGTGGGGAAGGGTTTGGGGTGCCGCACCCTGTCACACACAGAGCAGGGCCGATCAGGGGGTTGGGGCGCCGCACCCTGTCAGACACAGAGCCACAGGGCGATCAGGGGGTTTGGGCGCTGCCCCCTGTCACGCTGATCCCGGTGCCGGGAGGCATATTACCCTTTTACTACATAGGATAGAGGCCTGGTGCACGGGTGGGGGCCGGCTGGTTTGTCCTGAAGGGTGTCCTGGATCAGGGTGCGGGTCCCCACTGGGGTGCCTGGCCAGCCTGGATGAGGGGATGATGGCTGTTTGCAGCTGGTCACACACCCTTCAGGGTGGGGGTCGCCACTGGGGTGCCTGGCCAGTCTGGGTGAGGGGCTGAGGGCTGTTTTCAGGCTGGCAGGTGACTGAAGCTCCCAACTGCTCCTTTTTTTCTTTTTCTTTTTTATTCTGGGCCAGCTTTAGCTCTGGCTCCAGCTCCGAGGCCTCTGCTGCTGAAAGCAGGTATCTGGTTTGTTTGGGTTCTATAATCGAAACACTGTATCAACTGCAGCTCTGAGATCCCTGCAGGCTGAAAGCAGGTTTCTGGGGTTTTGTTTAGCTTCTATATTTGTTACAATGTTTCAAACTGCAAGCTCAGAGGCCGGCAAGGCAGGTGGGGAATCTTGGATTCCTCCGTTACTGAAGCAAGCAAGTCTCATGTTAGTTTCAAGCTGCCTGGCTGCCGGCCGCCTTCTTGGCTGGCAGTTAATTTGCATATCTCGCTGATTAGCCAATGGGAAGGGTAGCGGACGTACGCCAATTACCATGTTTCTCTTTTATTAGATAGGATGTGTGTTCCCACCAGTTAGTAAGCATCTCAAGGGCAGGGGCCATGTCTTGTTAATCTTTGTATCAACAAATTAGGGAGAAGACATAGCTTTAAATGGACATACACAGTCCATTCAGAAAGTGTGAACTAATTGTAAACAATAAAAAGCACTACATACCTATAAGATGGGCTGACCAGTGAAGGCTGGAGTGAACAGTAGTGGAATTTAGATGTACACAAGGATAAAGATGAGATGTCCCCTATTGAAAGAACCCAATAGTTGGCACCATGTGTCTCTGGAGCTGCCTCTTCTCAGTTAGGAAGTTTCTACATACACA
The DNA here is from genome assembly GCF_014108235.1 of Myotis myotis. Lineage (NCBI taxonomy): Eukaryota > Metazoa > Chordata > Mammalia > Chiroptera > Vespertilionidae > Myotis > Myotis myotis. Next base: position 54,968,788 of record NW_023416368.1, read on the forward strand.
AATATTTATCATTTATTCAGTAATTCATTTAGCATTTGTTTATTAAGTGCCTACTATTTATGCCATCTATTTTTTTCAGAGACTGGGGATATAGCAACGAACAAAACAGAAAAAAAATGATTACAGAAGTATTGAACTTTAGTATATAGAACAGACATAGATACATTGTTTGATATTGTTTTATTTATATTTTTTGGAATGGTTTGTGTGATTGAATACGTTTTTCTTTTATATGTAGTTTAAATAGTTCCTAGTGTGTTTGGCAATGTAGAAATTCTCATAAAGACTCAGCCAGGTGACCTCATTGTCTAAATGTTTAACAGTTACATTACACTGCAATAGATGTTAACACAGTTATGGAGCAGAGGGTAATAATAATATATTAAGTAAGGAGTATGCAATGTAGTAGTTCTATTTATTTCCCATAAATCCCCTACTTTTTGGAAAACATGAGTTAAACATGGCATATCATAAGTAGAAAGGGTATTTAATTTAAGGTTTATGTAAAGATTTGTTCAAAGTCAAAATGAAATCTTTATAAGGAATGCTAAGTGAGTTTAGACTCATATCTGTCTCCCATAAATATATTTTTGCCCAACGTGTCAATGTATTTTTATAGTAAAATCAAATGCATACCCCTGACTTAATCAGTGTCCTCTGCCTTATTTTATCTGGAATGTAATCTATTCAAAGGCAGCAACCAGACAAGCTCTAAAGGCCTCCTCAACTTTTCCTGATCATTCTGCAAATTATTCCCATGGTGACACTTCACCATTTTATTTTTTATTTAGCTAACTATCCAGAGCCATCTACACAATTGAAAAGTTTCTCCCTGCATTCCTAATCATTTATAAAAGTGCTACACAAAATTTGTTTCTTAGGACAAATTGCTGTGTGAAAGACTATTTATCCAATCATAGAAGTGTTATTATTTAACTTTAGAAAAGGTAATCCCAGAACGATGCATGTTTTATATTATGTCTTCATTACAAAGTATTTGAAGTACATTAATGACTATCTTGAATAAGTTCATGTTCTAGTTAATGTCATTTCTAATGTGTAAGCTGCTTTTATTTTAGAGAATTATAACGTAAAACATACAAAGAAAAATTGAATTATCATGGAGTTCAAACAACAAAGATAAAAAAGTGTTATTTTAATATATTTCTTTCTAGTCTTCTCAGTAACTATGAGATGAAAGAAACAGCTTCATGAATTCTTACTAGTGGCCCAGTGCATGAAATTGTGCACATTGAAATTAATTAGAAGAAATATTTTAATATCGCTAATTAGCCCTTTCTCTGTAATAGCAGTGTCAACCAAATTCACAATCGACAATGACAAATCAAAACACATGAGTGCAATTGGCACCAGTGAGGGCTTTATCTATATAGATAAACTTGCTTAATTAGACCTGCTTTATGATTTATCTAAACTTTTTCCAGCCCAGTAAAGCACCCCAACTTCTCTTTCAGGTAATTGTCAGCAACACAGCAGTAAATATAAACACAAAGTAGATTATTATTGTAGATCACACAGGGAAAATATTTAACTGCAGCAGTATTTGACTATATTTTGTGCAGTGAGAAAACCTCAAGTCATTTTCAATGTCTGCCATTTCTTACTTCTTTTCAGTCAGGTCAAGTTTCTAAGCTTTCTAAATCTCCATTTTCTGGCTAATGAAAAGAAAACAGGATTCTACTAAGTATCCTATCTACCTACTCCAGGACTTCTATGAGGATCAAATGAGACAAGGCACAGGAAAACACTTCACAAACATTTGGTTAAAGTGTAAAATGTTTGCACCTGGCTATAAAGCAAGTTGTGTTCCTGGGCTGAAGAAACTGCAAGGAGGCTAGTCACTAGGGAGGGGAAGCTGGGCGTTGCTACATGACATCATTACCCAGCACCCACAGCGACCATCCATTTCCAGGCTAGGCTGGGCTGGGGGCTGCATTTTGTGCCATGGGGTCTCGGTAGTGTCGGCTGTGATTTTGTGGGGTGTTGCTCCGGGGTGGTGGCAGGGCCTGTGCCCCACTTAGGGGAAGCCGAGTTTTGCTTTGTGGGCGCCAGGTCCATGGTACCATTTCTTTGTAAATGACCAGTGAATGTCACCGCCACTCCTGCGGTGTGCATCTGCCTCCTGGTGGTCAGTGCACATCATAGTGACTGGTTGGATGGTCGGACACTTAGCATATTAGCTATATATATATATACTAGAGGTCAGGTGCACAAAAATTTGTGCACTCGGGGGGAGGGGGGCCCTCAGCCCAGCCTGTGCCCTCTCGCAGTCTGGGACCCCTCGGGGGATGACCACTTGCTGGTTTAGGCCTGCTCCCCAGGGGATTGGGCTTAAGATGGCAATCAGACATCCCTCTGGCAGCCCAGCAGCCCTCGGAGGATGTCCACTTGCCAGCGGGGAGCAGGCCTAAACTGCAGTCGGACATCCTTAGCACTGCTGAGGAGGCAGGAGAGGCTCGCACCACCACCACTGTACTGGCAGCCATCAGCCTAGCTTGTGACTGAGCAGAGCTCCCCATGTGAGAGTTCCCTGACCACCAGAGGGCAGCTCCTGCATTGAGCGTCTGCCCCCTGGTGGTCAGTGTGTGTCATAGTGACCAGTCATTCCCAGTCTTTCTGCTGTTAGGGTCAGTTTGCATATTACCCTTTTACTATAGAGGATAGAGGCCTGGTGCACGGGTGGGGGCCGGCTGGTTTGCCCTGAAGGGTGTCCCGGATCAGGGTGGGGGTCCCCACTGGGGTGCCTGGCCAGTCTGGGTGAGGGGCTGAGGGCCGTTTTCAGGCTGGCAGGTGACGGAAGCTCCCAACCTCTCCTTCTTTTCTTTTCTTTTTTTATTCTGGGATTTATTTACCTTCTATGGCTGTCACTGGAGCTGAGAGCTGGCTCCAGCTCTGAGGCCCGGCTCCAGCTCAGATACCTCGGCTGCTGAAAGCAGATATCTGGGGTTTGTTTGGCTTCTATAATTGAAACACTGTTGCAGCTCCAGCTCTGAGGCCTCTGCTGCTGAAAGCAGGTATCTGGGTTTGTTTAGCTTCTACAATTGCAACATTGTTTCTTAGAGTGAAGCTCAGAGCCCGGCAGCGGCAGGTGGGGAACCTTGGCTTCCTCCATCGCCGGAGCAACCAAGCCTCATGTTCGCTTCAGCTGCCTGGCTGCCGGCCACCATCTTGGTTGGCAGTTAATTTGCATATCACCCTGATTAGCCAATGGGAAGCATGTCAGAGGTATGGTTAATTACCCTATTTGTCTTTTATTAGATTAGATAGGATGTCCCTATTTCCCCCCTTATGCCCCCTCTACCCAGCTCTTGCCCCCCACTTCTCTCTGGCCATCACCATACTATTGTCTATATCCATGGGTTGTGCATATATTTTCTTTGGCTAATCCCTTCTTTAAATTCACTTCTTTAAATTTTTTATTTTTAGATAAGTGCTTATAACTGCACCATTATATATTTTCTCTTATATCATTTAGAATTAAGATATTTTTTAATTGAACCCTTGTAAATTTTAGCACAATTTAATAAATTATGCTAGAAGCAATCAGGGGATTTTTCATGTAATGGAGATACTTTTCAATTAATATTTTATTAATTTTTTATTTTGTAAAATTTTAATTTGAAATAATCTCATACATGTAAAAAAACACTATAAAATACTACAGCATATTATATGTACCCTTCACCCAATTTCTTAGGTGTTAATAATTTAAACATAACCATTATACGACTAACAAAATTTGGAATATATTTTTCTTATAATCTCTTTAATGTTACTTAATCCATTTACTTTGTTTTTGTTAATCTTCACCCAAGGATATTTTTACATTGAATTTTAGAGAGAGTGAAGGGAAAGGGAGAGACACATTGATTGGTTGCCTCCTGCACATGCTTTGATAGGGACTGGGGATCAAGCCATCAACTGAGGTACATGCCCTTGACTGGAATCGAACCTGGGACCCTTCAGTCCATGGGCTAATGCTCTATCCACTGAGCAAAACAGGCTGCAGCTTAATTCATTTACTTTTAATCTATATGTGTCTTTATATTTAAAGTGGGTTTTGTTTTAGATTCACCCTCATAATCTGTCTTTTAATTGGTGCATTTATGCCACTGACTTTCAGAGTGCTTACTGATAGAGTTACTACCATATCAGGCAGCTTCTGGGGCTTCTGTGGCGGGGCTGCCTTGCCACCAGGGACCCCCCGATTGGTCTCGGGTGGCAAGGCGGCGTAGGGCCTGCCCTGGATGGCAGCGCGCTGGGGGCTCGAACTGTCTTGCCTTGCCTGCAGTATGCAAATTAGCCGCCATCTTTGTTGGTGGTTAATTTGCATATCACACTGATTAGCCAATGGGAGGTGTAGCGAAGATACAGTCAATTACCACGTTTGTCAATTATTAGATAGGAGATATATATATATATATACACACACACACACACTAGAGGCCTGGTGCATGAAAATTCATGCACTGGAGGGGGGTCCCTCAGCCCAGCCTGCCCCCTCTCACAGTCCGGGAGCCCTCAGGGGCAGAAGGCGACCCGGAGATCAGGGGAAGGCGATGCCCCCATCACACCTCTATTGTTGCCACTGCTGGCAGTGCAAGCCTCAGCCGCCCTGGTTACCTGAGCCTCAGACGGCCCTGGGCAGCTGGGAAGCCACCATCCAAGGCTTGCCAGCGCCTCGGGCCAGCTCTGGGCAGCTGGGAAGCCACTATCCAAGGCTTGCCTGTCCCTCGGGCCAGCTGTGGGCAGCTGGAAAGCCACTATCCAAGGCTTGCCTGTCCCTCGGGCCAGACCTGGGCAGCAAGGGGGCTGAGGGGACTGGGGGACTCCGGAGGCAGGCGCACGGCAGGGACGGGCCTGGCCTTGCCGTGTGCCTGCCACCCTGGCAGTGCTGAGTGACTGGGCACCGCCATCTTGTGGCTGCTGCCATCTCTGAGGGTGTGGCAGTCAATTAGCATATTCCCTCCTTATTGGCTTATTGGCTGTGGGCCCCGCCATCTTCGAGGACGGGGTAATCCATTAGCATATTCCCTTCTTACTGGCTGTGGGCACCGCCATCTTTGCAATAGTGTGAGGGTCAATTAGCATATTCCCTCTTTATTAGATAGAATATAGCATTTTTTAGATTGGTTACAAATGGTGCCTTTCCTCCCAAGTCATTTTTAGACATTCTACCTTTTAATTATGGCTCTCGCTCAGAGCTGTTCCCAGTTTATATAACTGGGGTCATCACTCTAGACTTCATACTCTTGGAAGATCCATAATTCAATGGAGAACAAATTCCTGAAATTTATGATAAATAACTGAAGAGGAAAAGGAGGTATTTAATCCTAAACAGGGGCTAAAATTACTTAAAACATTTCTATGGTTACATTTAGCAGATATAATTTTGATGTGTTAGGGATATCAGGGGAGACAGGACTTCCACTTCCTTTAGGTTAACTACACCCACACATCTCATTCCTTAAACTTCAGGTTGTCATTTTGGGATATATTGTTTTCTTTTCTCTTTGAGGTGCCCTTCATCTGGCTTTTGACCTGATTCATTTGAATACATTTAAGGGACTGTTTGTATAGTGGGGGCATATAAAACACTGCTTTTCATTGATCCTATGTGTCCCTAACTGTGAACTCAACTGTCTATCAACCAGTCTAGCACGTTTGTGTGTATTTTCTGTTGTTAGAACTATCATTACTAGCTTGTGTGGAAGACTGTTTACAAAGAGGGTCACAATTATTCTTTTCATTCTTATAAGTACATCCCTTTGCAAAGTGGCTTGATTGCTTCTCTCTTCAAGATACAGAGTTTATTTCTCCACCCTTTGAAGATGGCTTGGCATGTGACTTGCTTTGGCCAATAGAATAATAGCAATTATGCAAAGTCTTGAAAAGTGTTTGTACATTGGGGCTCATCTTCTTTCCCTGTGCTGGGGAAGCTGTTGCCATGTGAACAAGCTTGATTCACTTCCTTGAGGAAGAAAGACAATGTGTAGAGAGGTCCATGCCAGCTCAGCCTCTGTCATCTAAGGAAGGCCATCATAAACTTTCCAGCCTCCAGTGAACTGATCTAGAGACTAGAAGAACTGCCTACTCAACCCACAGAATCATGCTCAAATAAATTCTTGTTTCCTAGTAGCCAGTATTTTTATGGGAGTGGTTTATTTATACAGTAAAATTAAACTGATATGGAAATTGGGACCAGAAGTGTCAGGTTGCTGTAACAAAACTCAGAACATATATATAGCAATGTCTTTGGGATCATATAGCAAATGGAGTATGAAAAAGCAATGAAGAAACTGCTGGTAAAATATGGGGGGAAAAGGCAAATGAGGTGTGAGCAGAGGCTAGGAAAAGGGTGAGGAAACAGCAATAGCTGGCTAAGAAGATGGAGATCCATATTATGTAGCTGCAAAACAATCAGCAAAACTGTCACCATATAAAAATAAGTGTACCCAATAAACTTGTAGATATGCCAAAGATGCTTTGATTGCCAAATGGTTAAAGCATCCATTGGCTTCTCCTAGTGGCACTGAATATGCTATTGCGAGAGAAAGATAAGCTAAAGAAAGATTTGGCAAGCAGAATTAGAGATATACAGGGAAGCCAAATTTTCTGGATTAGAAAATAAAGTTGTTTTTCATCTCTAGTCTATCCAGACAGCAAAAGATTCTCAAAATAAGAAGTGATTCTTGGTAAAAGCTAAATTGAGGCTACAGCTAACAGATCCTTTTAAAAGTCCTCTGGAAGGTTTAAGGTAGTGCCTAACAGACTTGAACAAAAGATGTTTTAGTAATGTTAATAGTACTTTCCCCTATCAGTTCCACAGACAGCTCAAACAGACGGTGTCTATTTCTAATGAATTTGTGGATATAGCTTTTGGGTATGGAGAGGGCTCTATTCTGCTTCCTGGGGGAACTTCTAAAGCTTGATGAAAACACTGCAAGGTTTGGCTGAAAATAACAGAAACAGTTCAAAATCAAAAGAAGCTTCTGGGCCCCAACTGTCTATGAATAGGACTCAGGCTTCTAGAGGTCATAGCTAAGAGCCATACAGAACAATGGACTTGGGAACCATCCCTGTGGATTATAATTGGTCCCCAACTAAGGACCACTCCCTGCTCTAGAAGTAGAGGCCTTGTTAATATTTGCGTGACAAGATTTCACGACTGTAAACCAGTGTGACTGCTCTGTACTTTTGTTCTTCCCATTTTGCGTGGGAGTATCTATTAGTGTTACTTGTCCCTTCTCACTATTATATGTTGTGTGTGTGTGTAAAGTAGATGAATAATTTTAATGTATAAATGTTTGGATAAAAAGGAGCCACACCTGAGGAGCTGAACCTGAAGACCCTCTTCCCTAGCTGTACCTGTTTAGATAAAGATCCTGTACTTCAAGCTTGATACCATAATAAGATATAATTTGGGGGGAAGAGAGAGAATGTATTTTGCATGTGGGAAGGAAGTTTATTTTGTAGCCAGAGGGCAAACTGTGGTAGATTGTTTACAGAAATGGCCACAATAATTCTATCTTTATATACACATCTCTCTGTTTGGTAACTGCCATTCTAAGAAACAAGAGGTGGAGTTCCATTCTTGCTCCTTTGAATCTTGGCATAGCCAGACAACTTGCTTTGGGTAATGGGAAATGAGGAAAATAAAACCCAAACCCAGGTTCATAAATGTTTGCACATTAGGAATTGCTCTCTGTGTCTGCACATGTCATCCTCAAACAAGGATATGACAATCCTGAGCTAGCCTGCTGGAGAGATCACATGAAGGAGAACCAGGGAGAAGAAACTGAGGGTTTACAGACTGGTGAGTGAGGCCATTCTGACCATCCACTGTAGCCACATGAGTGAGACACAGAGAAGACCCACAGAACTGCCCAACTGATCCCAGCCCAAACTGCCAACCCACTGATTCATAATCTATTAAATAACTGTTTTAAGCAGCTAAGCTTTGGAGTACTTTGTTAGGCAGCAAAAGCTAACTGGCATAGATTCTCTGTTTAAAATACACAGGAAATAGGGCGGTGAAGACCTAGGGGGTTGGGGTTAAATGCAGAAGGGGGAGGGGGAGAAAATGGAGATATCTGTAACACTATCAACAAAAAATATATTAAAAAATAAAATATAAATAAAATTAAAGTATATGCTATATATACAATGTCCCCTCAGAAACATTTATAACATGCATTAATCTATAAAATTCTTCAGACTATTAAAAATTAAAATAAAATGGGAAGGTTCCATAAGATCTACTTTTTACATTACATACTATGACAAATTTTTTTTTGCTACTGCCTTCATGTGCTTGAGTACAATTTTTTTAAACCTGGGATCTCAAGTAGTTCCATTAATCCTCTATGGGCTTTATTTCCTTCTTTGAAGACTTTTGTGTTTGGTCTTGAACTCTCTTGCAAGTAGGTAAGCAGTTTTGACCTGTATAATTTTGTGTAAATTTGACCTATCACATTTAAAGGATTCCCACTCTTCTTCCTGGAAAATTCTTTTCCTCCCTATAAAGATTCCTTCACCCACTCCCTCCTTTTTTAAAATAGCTTCTTTCCTCTGCCACTTAGGCATTTAGTGTTTATTTTCAAATGCCTTTTCTTTTGGGGCTGAGGCAAACATTTTTCCTGAGTTTCCAATCAGCTATTCTTATACAGTCTCCAGGCTTCTTCATGGTTATTTACTTCAAAACTATTTCTTTCAGGTTTTTATTTCCCCTAAAGAAAAGCCCATATTTTGTAATAATTCCATTTTCTGAAACTGAGTAATTTCATTATAAATATTTTTGGTTTTTCTTTCTTGCCAGAATGTTGGAATTAATCACATAGTAATTGCTGTTAAACAGGCACTCCTTGAGGGACAAATTCTCCATTCTGCACATCCCTATGAATGAATAAAGCCATCATGTCCCCTCTTTGGAGGTAGTTGAAAACCAAGGCTTCCTGGTCTACCTAAAAGTAAATCCTTGAGTTATTGGGACAATTCAGATGGAAATGAGGTAGAGAAAAATGTTATTTTGCTATTTCTTTTGGCTTTATTATTATTATTAATTAGCCCTCTCATCTGAGGACATACCTTTATAGCTTTTATATTACAGTTATTTGTAGAATCATTTTATCTTCCACACTAGACTTAAGACATTTGAGAGTTGGGTCCAAGTTTCAGTCATTTTTGTATGTCTTAGAATAAACCTAGCACATAGGAGGTAAATTATAAATATCTGAATAAATGAACAATTAACAAATTGATGAACGAATCCAAGCTATGAACTGGGTAAGAACTCCTTTGGTGGGAAAGAGGGAAGGTTACACCAGATAAGCATCCCTTCTGAATGAACTGTTTGTCTCTCCACAACTGCCAACTCTTGTTCTCCTACCTTAATGTGCACCCCTTAAAGAAAAAAGACAGAGTTAAAGAAATAGAAGCTCCATAATAACAGATACCATTCTCTCCTCATTACAACAGGCATGAATTACAGAGCTACTACTACTCCCTGTATTGCTCACAGGGAGTTTGGACCTGCTGTACCTAGTTCTGCTGATATCCCTAAAAGGGAGAGAGGAATCTAAGGCGGCAGTGGCCTAGCTTTAGAATCACACAGCCTACCCATTAAAATAAACAAAGCAATGACTATAGCAAAACCAAAGACCACATACAAAACTATATGAAAAAGCATCTTTCCAAACCTCCAAATGTGAGTGGTGACAAACCACCAACAATTTACAATATGTTGTGTCCATATCTGTGTGGAGAGAAGCAGAAAGATTACTGGGATTCTGTTAGTTCTGAGAATGGTGAGCATTGGGCTAATTTGAGAATAACAGTAAAAAAAACTATGACAGGTTTTTGCAGTATTCAATTTGAAGGTGAGTACAATGGATTGCGTTACTACCAATTCTAATGGTGCTGGAGGCCATTAAACTCAGTATTATCAAGATAAATCTATCTTCCCAGACAAAGCCCTGCACTGAGGAAAAACTGCTTGGACTGGAATTGAAATTGAGTAGGATAGAGACAGTGGGGCCAAAGGACTAGACAGGCCAGAACAAGGTGAGGGAAGAGGCAGATCTCAAAATGGACTAGATCATATAGTTTTTGTGTGAAAACAACAGAGAGGAAGCTCTGGAACCAGGAACCTAGAAGAGTTCTCTGGCCTACACGTCCTTTGCAAAAACTTTTTTACAAAAAAGGATTATGGTTGGACCCCATATAATTATTAAACAAGAGATAAGGAGTGTAATATTCCTACAGAAAATAAAGTCATGCAAAAATGGCAAACCCACAAAACATTTGAAAATTGTATGCTAATTGTGTTGGCAGAGTAATGACCCCTAAGGATATCTACATCCTAATTCACTGAATCTCTGAACATGTTAGGTTGCCCGGCTATAAAGAATTAGGTTGTATATGGAACTAAGGATGTAGATGGGATTAAGGTTGCCAATCAGATTCAAATTTCATAAAATAGGGACTTTAGCCTGGATTACCCACGTGACCTAATCTACACTAATAAAAGAGAAACATGGTAATTGGCGTACAACCGCTACACTTTTCATTGGCTAATCAGCGAGATATGCAAATTAACTGTCAGCCAAGATGGCGGCCGGCAGCCAGGCAGCTTGAAACTAACATGAGGCTTGCTTGCCTCAGTGACGGAGGACTCCAACGTTCCCCGCCTGCCGCTGTAGGCCTCTGAGCCTGCAGTTTGAAACATTGTAACAAATACCGCCGGACTTCAGCCAGCAGATTCGCAACATTGTAAGCAAAGGCCAGAAACCTACTTTCAGCTGCGGAGGCCTAAGAGCTGGAGCCAAGCCTCAAGGTAAAGCTGGCCCAGAATAAAAAAAAAAAGAAAAAAAGGAGCGGTTGGGAACTTCATTCACTCCCAGCCTGAAAACAGCCCTCAGCCCCTCACCCAGACTGGCCAGGCACCCCAGTGGGGACCCCCAGCCTGATCCAGGACACCCCTCAGGGCAAACCAGCCGGCCCCACCCATGCACCAGGCCTCTACCCTATATAGTAAAAGGGTAATATGCCTCCCGGCACCAGGATCAGCGTGACAGGGGGCAGCGCCCAAACCCCCTGATCGCCCTGCGGCTCTGTGTGTGACAGGGGGCGGGGCCCCAACCCCCTGAGCAGCCCTGCTCTGTGCCTGATAGGGGGGAGCTCCCCAACCCCCCCCCCCACGGGCCCTGCTCTGTGTGTGACAGGGTAGAACCATAACCTCCCCATTGGCCCTGCCCTGAGTGTGAGAGCGGCGGCGCCCCAACCCCCTGATCGGCCCTGCTCTGTGGGTGATAGAGGGCGGTGCCCCAACCCCCTGATTGGCCCTGCTCTGTGTGTGACAGGGGGTGGCACTGCAACCTCCCCATCGACCCTGCCTTGAGTGTGACAGGGGACGGTGTCCCAACCCCACAATTGGCCCTACCCTGAGCGTGACTGAGGGTGGCATCACAACCTCCCAATCTGCCCTGCTCTGTGCATGACGGGGCGGCGCCCCAACTCCCCAATTGGCCCTGCTCTGAGCCCGACCAGGGGCTGCACCTAGGGATTGGGCCTCCCTCTGCCACCCGGGAGCAGGCTTAAGCAAGCAGGTTGTTATCTCCCGAGGGGTCCCAGACTGCAAGAGGGCACAGGCCGGGCTGAGGGACCCCCCCTCCCCCCCGAGTGCACAAATTTTTGTGCAACGGGCCTCTAGTGTGATCATAAGGGCCCTTACAAATGCAAGAGGGAGGCTGAAGAGAGGAAACCCAAAAGATGTGCACATGAGAACTCAGTTCAACATTGCTGGCTTTGAAGATGGATGAAGGAGACTATGCCAAAGAATGTGGGTTAGCTCTAGAAATGGGAAAACACAAGGACACAGATTTTCCCTGGGAGTCTCCATAAGAAGCTCAGCCTGGCTTATACCTTAATTCCAGCCTAGTGAGACTACTTTAGGATTTCTGACTTCCAGAACTGTAAGATAATAAATATGTATTATTTTAAGCCATTAAATTTGTTACAGCAGGATTGGGAAGCTAATGCATGAATATTTCAAGATTATCTAAAATAAAGTAATACAATTATAGAAGCTATGAAAGAAAAACTACATTTTTAAATTTTGAAAAAATAATTACAGATACAGAAAAAATAAAGAATTAAAAATGTATCTCATAAAGCATTCAGCACAAAAATTACAAGAATGAATAAAATTACTGTTATCACCTTAATAGAAATTTGAAGACAGAAAGGAGAAAAATAAATAAATTAGGAAGGAGATTTAAAATGAATTCCAAGAGAAGTGATAGAGATAGAGGTTCATAGAAAAGGTTCAACATATTTTTGATAGGAGTCATTATATGAAAAGCAAATCAAGAGAACAGGCCGAAACCGGTTTGGCTTAGTGGATAGAGCGTCGGCCTGCGGACTGAAAGGTCCCGGGTTCGATTCCAGTCAAGGACATGTACCTGGGTTGCACGCACATCCCCAGTAGGAGATGTGCAGGAGGCGGCTGATTGATGTTTCTCTCTCATCGATGTTTCTAACTCTCTATCTCTCTCCCTTTCTCTCTGTAAAAAATCAATAAAATATATTTAAAAAAAAAAGAGAACAGAATATACTCTAACAACTAAAAATTGTAACAAGTTCTTGAAATGAAAAGTTATTTGAAATGTATTAAAATATATAAAAAATATATACCTCAGAAAATCTACACAGAAAGACAAACATCAAGGTATTGTCTAGCAATAATATTGGATTAAAATAATCCCTTGGGCATTGAGGTAAAAACAAAACCATGCATAATGAATGAAAATTAGATTGTCATTGGAGTTTTCAACATCAACACTTTATTTCAGAGATCAATGAAGTAACATTTGAGATACTCAAATGAAAGAAAATGTAAAATGAGTTTCCTAGTAGGCAAATCAACCATCAACACAAAGGCTGAAAAGATATGGCTATGATCATGTAGTAATTTAGGAAATATTACCATGAGCTCAACCTGAGTAATTTACTAAAGAATGAGCTTCAGCTAACTAAAAGATTGGAGAGACTTTGAATTTATAACGTAACAGCTATATTTTCTGGCAATGCAGATGTGGAACAATGATAAAAAATGGAGAGAATATGGAGCATGTTTATGAAAATATGAATAAGCTTGCTGATTACTTTAAAAGTATTAATTGAGAGGAAAATAATATTGCTTCATATAGGATATTGTGCAAAGGGTAAGATGGAAGGAAAGAGTACTGCCTAATTTCAACATAGATCAAAGTAGGGAATCAGTAAATGAATAGAAATAAAATTAAGGTTTCTATAAAAACATATTAAAGTAAGCTTTTGAACATATTAGTATGTGTTTACATATATATGAATATATACATTTATTTGTATAAAACAGAACTAAGGCAAAACATAGTAATATATTGATCAATATATATTTACATTTATGTCAATAAATGTAAATAAACTTAACTCATCCAGTGAAATGAAAAAAACTTTGACTGATTAACAAGTTATAATTGAATACTATGATAAATACTAGATATCTGAGAAAGTAAAATTAGGACCAAATGCATTAAGAGACACAAAAGGAGACCTTATAGTGCTAATGCTAAAATTCCCCCTATAACATGGTATTAACTTTCATAAAACAGAAACTAAACCAATAAGGGAAAACTTTATGAATTGGAAAATTCATGAAGAGTTGAGTAGTTGTGACAAAGACCTTATGGTCTGTACAACCAAAATATTTAGGTACTATCATACCCTCTACAGAAAAAAACGTTAACTTTGATCTAGAGAAATAGATCATTTTATTTTTGGAAAGAAGTACACTTCAATTGAAACAATATCACTGATTATCTTAAGTAATTAAAAAGTTGCTTCACCGAAAGTGCCATCCTTCCCTCCCCACTGAGAAACACTAACAAGGTCAGGGGTTGTCAGAAGAGAGGATTCACAGCAAGTTTCCAGCCCATGAAGACTTTGTCTTTGCATTCCTGGGACTCCTCTTCCTATGGAGAGACACCCAGCAACTGGGCAGCACCATAAGGCGAATCCACCACCACAAACAGACTGGCTTGTGGGCTGGAGACATCCTTCCCCTACCAGGTGACTCAGCTAGAAGCTCCGTCTCTCTCCTCAAGCAGCATCTTCAAAGACAGTGGCAGCCTCACAGCACCAAATAAACCAAACACATCACAATAGCACTGCAAAGGCTCAAAAATTAAATTGTCATTGGAACCAGAGTCTACAAAAGCAGGGGAGATGTTAGTACTTAAGATAGTGGTGAGGATCAATGATATAACAGGCTTAATGAGAATTTCAGAGAATTTTGGACACTTCAATTCACTATTCAGTTGTCTATGGCCTTTGGTTATGCTCAATGCATGGAAGAAAGTAGTAATTTATTTCTTTAATCTGGGACTTGGAACTGAGCATCTGATGGCATGGTATTTGCTTCTGTAATTCTCCACTATGCATCTGCATTAGTTTTCTGTGGCTGCTGTAACGAATTACCACTAACTTGGTGGCTTAAAACAGAACTTTATCACAGTTCTGGAGGTTAGACGTCTAAAACCAAGGTGATGGCAGGGCCATGCTCCCTTTGCAAGTTTTAGGGAAGGACCAGCTTCCCTAGCTTGTAACTGAGGTGCATCACTCCATTCTCTGCCTACCTCTACCTTCACAAGACCTTTTTCTCTGTCTCTGCATATCCTTTTCTGTCTCTTAGAAAGATATTCTCATTGGATATGAGAATGCAGTATGATCCCATCTTAATGCTAACCGTAAGTACCTCTGCAAAGACCCTATTTCTGAATAAAGCCACATTCTAGGGTTCCAGGTTGATATGAATTTGAGAGGATGCTATTTAGCCCACTACAGCATCTAAATATACATGGCAACTATTTTGATTTGGCTTCCTTGGCTTGTGGTTGCATCCCTCTAATCCCTACCTCCACTTTTATATCAGCTCTTCCTCTGTTGTTGTCTTCTTCTCTGCATGCTTATCTCACAAACTCCCCTGATTCTTTCTTATAAGAATACATGGATTGTATTTAGAGCTCACCAACGTAATTCCAACTATGCGTCATCTCTCAAGATTCTTAATCACATTTTTTTGCCACATAAAATAACATTCACAAATCATAGGGATTAGGACGGAGATACAAATTTTTGGGGACCACAATTCAAGTCACTACACCATCTGTAGGAGACACTTATGTCACAGGGATCTAATGAGGAGCTGAGGCAAACACAGGAGGACTCAACTTCAGAGGCATCAGCTTTGGAGGCAGATAAAAAGACAGCAGAGTTGCCACAACAGCATTTATCACCTGCCCCACCTGGCTGTGATAACCCTGGTTCAGAAAGTGTCAAAGTTTTAAATTCCCATCACCATGGTCAATGTCCACTAAAAATGCTACAACAAAGAACTGAATTCTAAGAACATGGCTTCATTAGCTTTTTTTTCTGACTTGACTTCAAGGTGTCCCAACCTGTGAGACCACATTCCTGACTCACTGTGGGTGCTTAGAGCACTCTTTATGAGTGACTCTGACATATTTACTTTATTTTACTTTCAATTACAAAGGTAACACATGCTACTTGTTAAAACATTAAAAAGTTTGGACATATTGGGTATCCCCAAAAATATATACACACACTTTGAATAATTATAAAGGCAGTGCTTATTAAAATACATTTCATTTTCTATATTGAGCTATCAGCTGTTAAAATGTGTAGACATTTCATCCTGTATATAAGTAAAAAGTAAAAAAACCTTTATCCCTCTCTTCTAAATATTTTCCTTACCCCATCACCACAACATCATTATTATCAGTTGGGGTTTTGTCTTTCCATGCCTTTTCATGTATATGTAACCAAAGACAGACTCATACCATACACATGATTTTGCAACTTTGTTAAGTTAAACTTTAATTTCTTTAACATTTATTAATAGCTCTGTTTGATTTTCCAGGAACAAAAATATTATCCTGAAAACTAAATTACTACTTCCAAAATCACCCA
This sequence comes from Myotis myotis, assembly GCF_014108235.1. Lineage (NCBI taxonomy): Eukaryota > Metazoa > Chordata > Mammalia > Chiroptera > Vespertilionidae > Myotis > Myotis myotis. The sequence goes on from NW_023416368.1 coordinate 54,984,838, forward strand.
TCTATTGTAACAATTCAGGTGAGAAATGATAGTGGACAGTATTAGTAATACAGCTGGGAGAATTAGTTAAATAATGGAGATTCAGATGTTTACTGAACTCCAAACGCCCAATCGGCAATATTCTTTGAAACACTTTTGGAAATTGGAAACTGAAGAAGTGATTCATACAGGGCTATTAGCTTTATTGGTTTCTATTTACTGCTTAAGAAGCCAAGTATCTTCCCTTTACTTTGGCTTTGACAGGAAGCAGTCACCTACTTTACTTCCAATTTAAAATGCCCTATTATAACTACTAAGATAAATTCTAAAGCCTTCCCAACCCCATTAAATATTTCTAGTTCTATTATTACATGCATATTATTTAAGAATGGAATTTTGCCAACTGCAATCTCATGTTGTTTTGCTCTCATGAAACATTGTTTCACTCTGTCTTTCAGCATTATCTCCACTGTCATTCTCATCAACATATCCCTTAGTAAAGTCTATGATCTCCATGGTACTGTGTGCAGAGCAGTGGTTCCCAACATAGGGCACAAGGCCCATGGGGAGAGGGGGGCAATTTGATTTTTAAGGGGGGCAATTAGAGAATGAGTTATTAACAGTGAATTTTTGCATTTCTTATGGTTCTAGGGGGGCTCATATAAAGTGCGTAAATATATTTTGTGACATATTTATGCATTTGAGTTCTATATTATATGTTTTGAAACTTTGCTATTTTTTCATATCACTTCCTATTATTATTTTTTAACAATTTCTTAGTGATTTATTCCTCAGTACTTCAATTGTCCTTTCGTTCTTTTATTTTTCTTTCATGGATGACATGTTCTTTGGAAGCTGGTTTAGACCAAGTTAATGGCCTTTTAGGCTTCCTCCACATGAATAGGAATTCACTTTTTTAATAGTAAGAATTATATGTCATGGGGACGGGGCATCAGGATTTTAGAGATGCTTAGGTGGGACATGTCCAAAAAAAGGTTGGGAACCACTGGTGTAGAGATACAAAGAAATGTGAGAAAATATCCTTTTTTTAAAATTAAGAAGCTGAAAGTTTAAATTGGGAGATATACAGTAGTTAAAGTATCACAAATTGGTAAGTTAATTATTTCATTCATTAAGGTTTTTTTGAATACTTTTATGATAAAAAATATGTATCAGGCACTGCTCCGGGCTCTAAGGTAAAGTACTAAACCGAACAGACACAAATTTTTATCCTCATTGACTTCATATTCTAGAGGGGGAGCAAGGCAATAAGAAAAATATAATACATATAAGAATATTAACAGCACAATAAACAGTAATAAAAGAGGGTAACAAGAATACAGAGTGCTGGGGACTATGTATGTAAAATTTTAATTTACATGGGCACGACAGACCTTACTGAAAAGGCAATATTTGGTCAAAGACTTGAAGGAAGTATGGGAGTAAGCCATGTGAGAATCTGAGGTAAGAATAGTTCATGTATAAGAGATAGGGCAAAATCCCCAAGGCAGGGCCATACCTAATGGTTTCAAAGAACAGCAAGGTGGTCAGGATGACAGAGTAGAGTGAACAAAGGGGCAGTGTAAGAGGGAAAGATAAGAGAGGCTTTGATTCTGTCTGAAACAGGGAGAGAGTGGAGATTTCAAGCAGATAAGTAACATGCTGAGTTGAGAAAAGACTCAAGTGTGAGCTATGTCAAGTTGAATGATCAGTTAGGAGACTATTTCATCAACAATTCAAGTGACGGACCACAGTGGCTTGGACCAGGGTGGCAGCAATAGAGAAATTAAAAAGCTGGGGGAAAAATATATATTAAAGAGAGAGACAATAAGATTTTCTGATGAATTGGGGAAAGAGTGTGGGACAGAGAACTACTCCAATTTTTTTCTTTATTGATTAAGGTATTACACATGTGTACTTATCCCCACATTGCCCGCCCCGGCCCCCCATCCCCCGCCCATGCCCTCACTCCCTTAGTGTCTGTGTCCATTGGTTAGGCTTATATGCATGCATACAAGTCCTTTGGTTGATCTCTCCCTCTTACCCCCACCCTCCCCTGCCTTCCCTCTGAGGTTTGACAGTCTGATCCATGCTTCTCTGGATCTGTTTTTGTTCATCAGTTTACATTGTTCATTATATTCCACAAATGAGTGAGATATGTGATATTTCTCTTTCTCCAACTGACTTATTTCGCTTAGCATAATGCTCTCCAGGTCCATCCATGCTGTTGCAAATGATAAGAACGCCTTCTTTTTTTTTTTTTTTTTTTTTTTTTTTAAACAGGGGGCCAGTTCACTGTCCCTCAGACCGTTGGAGGGCCAGACTATAGTTTAAAAAAAAACTATGAACAAATTCCTATGCACACTGCACATATCTTATTTTGAATTAAAAAAACAAAACGGGAACAAATACAATATTTGTATTTGCATGTGGCCCGCGGGCCGTAGTTTGAGGACCCCTGGTGTAGATGTACCACAGTTTATTTAATCCACTCATCTGCTGATGGGCACTTAGGCTGTTTCCAAATCTTAGCTATTGTAAATTGTGCTGCTATGAACATAGGGGTGCATATATCCTTTCTGACTGGTGTTTCTAGTTTCTTGAGATACATTCCTAGTAGTGGTATCACTGGGTCAAATAGGAGTTCCATTTTTAGCTTTTTGAGGAAACTCCATACTGTTTTCCACAGTGGCTACATCAGTCTGCATTCCCACCAGCAGTGCACGAGTGTTCCTTTTTCTCCGCATCCTTGCCAGCACTTGTCATTTGTTGATTTGTTGATGATAGTCATTCTGACAGGTGTGAAATGGTACCTAATTGTCATTTTGATTTGCATTTCTCCTATGATTAGTGACAGCATATTTCAAAGACCTAGAACAAACTCTCCAAAAATTCATCTGGAATAAAAAAGACCCCGAATAGCTGCAGCAATCCTGAGAAAGAAGAACAAAGTAGGAGGAATCTCAATACTAGATATCAAGCTGTATTACAAAGCCACTGTTCTCAAAACTGCCTGGTACTGGCACAAGAACAGACATATAGACCAATGGAATCGAATAGAGAACCCAGAAATCGACCCAAACCACTATGCTCAATTAATATCTGACAAAGGAGGCAAGAGCATACAATGGAGTCAAGAGAGTCTCTTTAATAAATGGTGTTGGGAAAATTGGATACATGCAAAAAAATGAAACTAGACCACCAACTTATACCATACACAAAAATAAACTCAAAATGGATAAAGCACTTAAACATAAGACGGGAAACTATAAAAATACTCGAGAAATCCACACGCACCAAAATCTCAGACATATGCTGAAGCAATATCTTCACTGATACAGCTCCTAGGGCAGTGATGGCAAACCTATGACACGCGTGTCAGAGGTGACACGAACACTCATTTTTTTGGTTGATTTTTCTTTGTTAAATGGCATTTAAATATATAACATAAATATCAAAAATATAAGTCTTTGTTTTACTATGGTTGCAAATATCAAAAAATTTCTATATGTGACATGGCACCAGAGTTAAGTTAGGGTTTTTCAAAATGCTGACGCACCGAGCTCAAAAGGTTCGCCATCACTGTCCTAGGGCAATGGAACTAAAGAGAAAATAAACAAATGGGACTAAATCAAAATAAAAAGCTTCTGCACAGAAAAGAAACCATCAACAAAACAAGAAAGACCACTGCATGGGGGAACATATTTGCCAATGTTATCTCTGATAAGGGTTTAATCTCCAACATTTACAGGGAACTTACACAACTTAACAAAAGAAAATAAACAAACCAATCCAAAAAAATGGGCAATGGACCTAAATAGATACTTTTCGAAAGAGGATATACAGAAGGCCAAGAGACATATGAAAACATGCTCAAAGTCACTAATCATCTGAGAGATGCAAATCAAAACTACTCCAACTTTTACTGGTCTGGACAACTGGAATAATAGAGTAGCTATTAACTGCAAGGCATCAAAATTAGGAGTTTACTTTGGCACAGGGTAAGCTTGAGACATTCATTAGATAGGCAGGTAGAGGTGTTACATAGGCAATTGGATATAGAAACTAGAGTTCAGGTAAAAGAATTATCTGGAGCTTGAACTGTTGTAGCCTCTGGGTTTTTTAGCCATGATGCTGGGAAACTTTAAAAAGAGACAGAATGTTAATATAGAAAAGAGGTCTGAAGACTGAGCACTGGGGTGCTTCATTGTAAAGCCAAAAGAGGAGAAACCTACAAAGCCACAATTTTCAACCGTGTGCTGTTGCACACCAGTGCACCACAATAGCTGTCAGCGTGAATGAATCAAAATTACACTGTATTTTTGTCAGATCAGCAAAATATATAATTTTTGGTTTGCCACAGAATTTTAGTAATTACTTTATGTGCCACTAGATGAAAAAGGTTGAAAATCACTGCTATAAGGAATCAGTCAGTAATGGCCAATGAGGTAGGAGGAAACACTTAGGAAGCCATGGAAAAAATGTTTCAAGAAAGACTGATCAACTTTGTCATATGTTTTTGGAAATCAAAAAGTATGAAAATTCTTTATAGGAAAGCAAAAGGAGCAGAAATATAGAAAAGGGGCTGAATGGGAAAGTGGGTCAATACTTATTTTTGAAGATGAGAGAATTAGCAGTATAGATGAGACATTTGTTTTAGGCTTCAGTATTTTAGCAACATTTGAATTTGAATGTGTAGAAAAGGAAGACTTTTCTTTTTCCTCTCCCCATCTTAGATTCATTGGCTGGAACCATGTAAATTAGACTGACAAAAGACACTAATAAGAGAAAAATAAACAAGTTCATTAACATGCACATCATAGGTAGACATGGGAGTACATACATACATACTCAGTGATGAGTAACTCAAAGGGATGGTTAAAACTGGGGTTTACAAAGAACGATTCATTTTTAGAGAAGTGAAAGGGATAAGACAAAGGAAAAAGACTAAGTTTTTCTAGGGTGGCGACATTGTGAGAAGGTAAGTATATGAGGAAACTAATGGAAGGTAAGGGTTAGTTGGTAAATGTTGTTATATAGATTCATCTGGTGCTGTCCCTAGGGTGATAAGGATCTAGAGCTATCTCTAGTGATTAACTTCTGTCCTTCCTAGAAGAAATGGAAGGGGGGACTTCTACAAATTCATGTCCTGTTTTCAGGAAAATAAGGGGAGATTTTTTTGTATTTATTTCTTTTTAACTACCTTCAGCTCAAATAATACTTATGCCAAAATGGCAAATTTGGGGGTGGCATAGTGGGCTACTATTCAAATGCTTTTTGAAAGGGCACATTCTCTTTAGTTCTCCACATTCATCACTTACTATCTTTGTAGCCCATATAGGTATTCAAGCTTGCAACTCCTGCAGAAAACTCTATGCCACTGTGGATTTAATATTTGCAATTGTAGTCTTTATAAAAAAAAAAAAAACCCTGAAAAATATGTAGCCCTTGGAAACAATACCAAGGCACTTTGTTGATATTTTTCAAATATAAAATACTTTTTTTTTATTCTTTGGAAAAATTATAAAGCTAAAATTTGTTTATGGTGTACAATTTAGAAGATATATAAAAGCAAGAAAGAAAATACACATTAATCACACTATCATAAGTGATAATCTGTTTACACTTGGGCAGGCAGATATACTTAGCCTTGTTTTGTTTTTGTCTTTCAATGAAATTATTGTATATTTTTTAAAATGTGCTCATACAATAAATAATGTTCACTAAGTTACTCTTTACTTTCAACAGGGCATAAAATCTTTTGAAACCAGTAAATATTCCTATTATATCTTTTGTATGACCTACAATGCCATTTTTATAGATATAGAATTCCATTTTATGGATAGACCAGTATTTGTTTAATTGATCACCTGTTTAAATATTTATTAATATATTCATTTATTGAAAAAAAATAATGTGCCAATGGTCATCCTGGTAGCAAATATTTGCATGCATTTATTCCTAAAAGAGGATCACAGTGCTGCAAGGCTGGTGTGACAAGTGAGTCACTTGGCCAGAGGGTAAACTTGCTGACTTTCTCATGCAGAACTCCATAAAACTCTATTGTCCTATTAAATTATCCCAATCAATCTTCACCAAAAGAGGTAGACATTATACATTTTTTCTTGTAAAAAATGAGGAATAGTCACATGTACCCTGGAATAAAACATCTCAGATGTTGGAAAACATCAATGATGCAAATAAGAAGTGTGCTTTACATGTAACTTTTACTAATTTTCCTTTAGAGTTTGTAAATAAATAGCAACAGGTCTAACTGGGTCCTCTCATATATCAAGTCTTTAGTAACAAGTTATTTTAAGACTTTGTTGTGCTGTCCATCATTTAAACTCATTTTTATTATTTAGGTTATTAGCATTTGTATAGACTACTGCATATTTTTGCTTGCTTTTAATAAAAAAAAAATGCAACTTCTCAAGAAACACATGTCAACTGTCTAGTTAGATGAGTTGATTACTTTGTCATTTTCACTTTTCTCAAATGTGGCATAAATTCCCTTTCAACTATTCTGGAGATGTCTTAATTAATTAAAGTTTTAAGCCTGGCCACACCAAACTCTACTGAGTACTGAACTTTGTAGATTGCCTATATAATTTTCAAATAGTTGGTGTCCATCTTTTCTATATAAGTTTGACCTGGGGCCCCTTGTTCAAAAGCACCAAAAAAAAAAAAGTGCCATTAAAAAAATTCCAATATAAAGTTTTTGCATTTTCCCCCTAGACTCCTTCTCAATTTGTCATGGCCCTTTTTATTTGTTATTCAATGTTTTACTAGGTAGAGAAAAAAATTAAAACTTAACATAATTGGTAAGAATATTACTGTTCACCTTTATATTAACCAATTCCAGTTTTAAAGGCATTTTGAAGTCATATCACTGAATTTACACAGGTCTTGTTTTGTGGTTTGTATTTGCATATGTATTTTGTACTTACCAGACAGTAGAAATGATGCACACAACTAACTCAACTGATCTTTTTTCTTACTTTGTGATATAATCACGTTCTATGAATAAGGAAGGACTGAAAGGAAAAGGAGCCATCTTTCCCTTTCCTGCTATGCCATCATTTTCAGCCTAAATGGTTGGCTAATACAAGGAAATAATACAAATAAGAAAAGATTGATAAGGTGCCTTGGCTATTTATGTTTCCTAGAATAGCACTGCCTTCTTCCGTATTTGAAGCAAATTCTGGCCATGTGGTTTAGACCCCTTGACCTTTCATATCATTGGTAATTCAGTTTGGACCCTACCCTGACCTTTCCTCCCCTGGCAGTAGATCCCCTAAGGCAGGGGTTCTCAACCTGTGGGTCGCGACCCCTTTGGGGGTTGAATGACCCTTTCACAGGGGTCGCCTAAGACCATCAGAAAACATATACATAATTATATATTGTTTTTGTTATTAATCACTATGCTTTAATTATGTTCAATTTTTAATAATGAAAATACATCCTGCATATTAGATATTTACATTACGATTCATAACAGTAGCAAAATTACAGTTATGAAGTAACAACGAAAATAATTTTATGTTTGGGGGTCACCACAACATGAGGAACTGTATTAAAGGGTCACGGCATTAGGAAGGTTGAGAACCACTGCCCTAAGGGAAGGAAAAGGGGGCCAGAGGATAACCTCATACGACCCCCATAGAAGCCCTTGCATGACCATTGCCTTAAGCATTAGCCCTAAAGATAACATCTAGGCCTCAGTTGTATTTCAGCTCTAGGCCCAGAAAAACAGCAGCACCATGGCTGACTCAGGATCAGTTGCATTGACTAATGACTCCCTACTCTGGCACTGACCAATCACAACACTGAGGGGACACATCTGGAAAGCTGATGAATATTCTATTGAGTTCCTCCGCTGACACCTTCAGTTAAAACCCCTCAAGACCAGGAACCCAGAACAAGTATTCACTCTCTGGAGCACACCCGAGTCTTTCCCTTTCTCCTTCTTCCAGGTGTGTTTTCTTTGCCTTTCTACTGCCTCTGTAACTTGTTTCCTAAGCCCACATAGCCCAGCTGGTTCACTTCTTCTACCTCTGTGACTTTCTAAATAAACTTTGCTTGTATTTGAAAACAAAAATAAAATCTGGTTCCAACAGACAGCATGGCCTAAACGGGCTGTCAGCTTACTCAGTTGAAAACATTATATACTTAACTTGCATTTGCTTTGAGTCTCACTGAACTCCTATACACTGTAAGTCCACAAGAATTCTGTGTTCATGGGGCATCACAAACACTGTATGTGAATGGGACAGCAAGGAATGGCAAAAGATGTATTGAACTTATATCCTTTGCTCACACATATGCCACATTGTCCTATCAGACCTGTTTCCAAACACAAGTTCAAAGACAAAATTGGTAAGCATTTCAAGATCATGACCATAGAGCATAAAACCAGGCATGGGGCCCTTCTGACTACTAGGCCCCCCTGTGACTCTCCAAGTCACACGCCCATAAAGGCAGCTCAAGTTCCAGACTTTTGAAATGACTGCTTATCTTCATAGTGCAAAAACTTAAGTTCTCTTCTCTACTCATGTTAGGTCGTCTCCCTAGAAAACATCATCTCTCTTCAAAGTTATAATTACCATCTCTAATTAACAGGCACTGTCAAGTCAGAGAGCATGTCTGGTCCATTACTGCAGACTCAGTTCCTAGCCCAGTATCTAGCTTGTAGAAAAGACTCAAAAAATATCTGTCACACCAATGAATGAACACATACTTTTGTTCTAGGCATGGTACTTAGAAATTTACATAGTTTATGTCATTTACTCCTCAAACAACCATATGAGGTAGATTCTATTATTACCTCAATTTTATGGAATCTGAGGCTTATAAAGCTTCAATTACTTGTAGAAGATCATATAGGTTATAAGCAGTAGAGTCAGAATTTGAATTCAAGTAGTTTATTCTCTCATTTACTTTAAACAGAGACAAGGAGATAACTTAAAAATGGACTTTGGAGGGGTAATAAAAGCAAGAAGTTGAAATCTGAAACAGCATATGGAAAGAACCCTACATGACTTATTAAAAAACTTTTTTTACAACTTCAAATAATAAACAAACATACAATTCCCCTGTTAAATGCCAGCTACACCAAAATATTGTGTAGATAGGACTGGCAAAGGGAGGGATATCTGCTAGGCTCTGCAGCAGACTTTTCCTTTCCCTGTCCTGCCATTTACTCATCCTTTTCTGGGTCTTTGATAAAGTATGTCCCACCCAGATCTACCCTCACCCTTTCCGTGTGCTCTGCCTGATAGATCCACTGCTGAGAAGCTTAAGCATCTGTCAATAATTGCTTCAGAATCAGGCTGTAAAGTACAGAATTTTCATCAATGAAAGTCCAGCTTTTCTCCAGAGCCTGCCCTGCCAAATATGTCTGGCAATGCTGCTTGGGAACATCTTCTTGGTCTGCACACAGAAGTGATAGAAGGGACTTCAAATATCTTCTTAACTTTATGCAAGAATAAAACTTCTATGCTGAGTGGCACCTCAATAGGGCTTCCAGTACCACGTGAAATGTGTAAAATACCATTATTCTTCAGGCACTTCCTAGGTTCCACTATTCAGCAGCTGCTTTGTCAGCAGCAGGGTTGTTAAAGCTGTCATTGGCAGCTTTGGGTTTTGTGCTTTAACCATTGCATGACTTTTTTCCAGGGAGGGGTAGACTGTGAATTTAACAATTATCTTAAAATAATTTTCTTTGGCTCTTCAAATTATTGATTGCTGACACTTCCTCCGTTGCTCAATCCCCAAAGAGTTTTGATTGTCCATATTTCCTGGTTTGCCCAGTTATTTCAAAGATCTTACAATCTGGAAAGGTAATAACAAAACTCATAATAATGTATGAAAGCTTTCCTTTGAGAGTAAGTGTGGAAAAGAAAGACAAATGGTAAAAAGGGGGGTTAGAAATAAGTTAGGGAATGCAGTTGGCCACAATGAATATATACATGAGATTCACAAAAATATGGTTTTAATTGGAAAGCCAGTAGAATCCTCATGAGTGGACTAGGGACAAGGTGGTGATGCAGCAGTTAAATATTTTATTAGCAGATTGAACTGGCTGAAGGGAAGAGAGCTTAGAGGTTGGAGGCCAAAAAAAAAAAAAATCAGGTGGTAGGAACTAATATAAGTCAGAGATGAGGACAATATTCTTTTAAATAAAAGTCCAATAATTTTTTTTAATTTGAAATATGGTGAGGTGCATGTTGCTTTGACACACCTTCCATCATGGGTAATGGCATTTGTAGCTTGTGACACTAATAAATGGGTTTTGACTTGTCCTTTGTGCTGGCATCAACATATAGGGAAACAGTCAAGGCAAAACAAAACACAAAGGGACTACTGTAAAAATACTGTATTATTTGGATTCACTCACCACTGATCTTGCCAAATCCCTGCAGATTTCCATTGTCCTGCACTGGAAGAATAAAGGAAAATACAGGGGTAGATGCCAAATTGCTTTAAGTTGAATGTTTTCCAATTTTTTTTCATGAGATATCCTTAGTTCTTTAAAACCCAGTTAAGTGTTTTATAATATTTTTATTTTCCTCATAAGTATTTAAAAATTATATAAATCTGACTCTGCCTTATTTTTTTTTGTCATCATTCACAAGGAACAAATTTCATTTGTCAATACGCTAAACTCCCAAAGAATGGAAAAGAACAAATACTGGTGTAAAAATTATGCTTTAAAGGCATGGATGCCAGACAGGAAAAGTGCTCAGTCTTTTCCTATATTTGATCAATTGGAATGTCTAATTCATTTGACTGTGGAAGGCTGGCCTGACATGACTTCAGATTAGTTTAATAGGGATTAAGATGGCATGAAGTGTATAACACTACGCATTTGCAAGTACAAACATGCTTAGAAATTCATTTGTCTTTGGGGGAAGACTAGTTCAAACTCTAGCTATATTTACAAACAGATTCCAGTCACAGCTGAGCAGTGTGGAGCTGGGAAAAGTAACTGTGCCTGCCTTTCCTTAAACCACAGGGCCTTTGATTTCTGCCCAAATAAAGCATGCCTTTGGCATTCAGTTCTCTTAGCTGGCAAGATATCTGCATAATGTCTGCAGAATTTAGAATAGCCAGGAGGGGCAGGTCAAAGGCAGCCAAATTATGATATCACACCCATAAAACCTCATCAATGGTGACATACAGAAAAACACTCATTGAATTGCTTTCATTAATTTATTCTTATTAAGAAGTTCTTAGCAGTGTCTTCATTCTTTGGCAGGTTTCAGATTCTGCCCTATCCCTTTCCCTCATTCATTGCTTTTTTTTTAAAACAAACAAACAAAAAAACAGGCTACCATGGGCATTGATTGACAGTAGCTGAAGAAATGTGGCTTGGGGAAGTCTAGGATGCTTAGCCTACCCAGGAGGAATGTTTTATAAATGTTTTATTGTTGGAAGAGCCAAAAATTTTCCAGAATCTTCTGGTATGGGTTAGAATGAGAGTTGCAGAGAAGTAAAAGGAAACCTGATGATAGAGAATTCTATGTCTGTCTCTTCTCTGGGACATGGTCAGGAATTCTGATATAACACCTGACCAGACCCTTGCCTGGCCCTGGGTTGCAGTGATCAGATTCTTTTGGAAATAGGAACTGTGGATGACTGTCAAGCTGTCAGGATAGATGTCAGATCAGGGAAAGAGTGGGATATGCAACTGAATGCAGGCTCAGCTTTTCTTTAGGTCACACATGTTTCTAAAGCTGAAAATCTGGCTCGTCTATAAAAACAACATCAGGAGGAACTGAGGGAAGTGAGAAAAACCGACGGGAAACATTTCCTGGTAACCGGCTGACCCTGTTAGGAATTTAGAATGTCATCTGTGTGGGAGCAGATATTCAGAAGACTCAGCTGCTTTGTCTGCTTGTCTGGAGTGGAGCCTGGGAATCTTGACCTGAAAGCTTTACTTAGGGAGCAGAATTTATAAGCCATCAGAGTGCCATGTGGCAGAGAACTTCTGCATGTAGCTACCTAGTGAGAGAAGGAAAGTTCACGAAAGCTGAGACCAAGAGAGACAAAAATGAGGAAAGAAGATTTATCAGGGCATGTTTAAGATTGGAATGAGTAGAGAAAATGTCATGAATAACAAAAGCGAGGAGCAAAGATATTGCATGGCTTCACAGGCAAATTTTAAAACAGCAAGAATATAATTTTTGTGCTACAAATGAATCCTGGTCCTTTTTCCTTACTGTGCTAAATTTCATTTACCAAGTTCATAAATATATTTTAATTCATTTAGTTGTAATAGGAAGTAACGGGGCTATGGGGCATTTTGGCTAGTTGAAAAAGTACACTTTTAACATAACCTTGCTAGTCACTGGCATTCTTAAGGACTTCCATGTTGAATAAGCATGTCAAATAGACCCTACTCAATGACTGGCACTGATGTATGATGTGAAACTCTATGACCATAGGCATGAGGGCATGTAACCTTGATGAGGGAAGTACCCAAGTACAGGTGCCATCCACTCCAAGGAGAGATGGCAAAAGCAAAGACCCTGAAGCATGACTCGAAGGTGGAATTAAACGGTGAAAATAGGAGCTCTGTCTCCCCCTCAATATCTGAAACTTATTAATTTGACCAAAATATTATCTGGGAAAGCAGTCTTGCACCAAGAAAATGAAAAAACAGTCATAACTCTCATTCAAATTCAATGTGAATGAACCAAACTAGAACTATGCCCTAAATTCCTAAGGACATCGGAGTCTTGAATGTTTTGGATATCACCACATGAAGACTTAAATACACCATGCATATTCCATCTAGTAAAGAGTCATGACATTCAATAATGGGAGGCAAACCCAAGAGATGAAGAAGGGACATGAATATTTAAAACAAAAAAAATACAAACAAATGTCATTGAAAAATAAGGCACCCTGGTAAGAGACCTTGATCAGGATTCAGGGAACTTGAAGTCTAGTGCAGGTTCCACTGCTGACCAGCTATAGAGAAAGGGACTAGCTGACTTCTAAGTCCACTTTTAGGTCTGATTTTTTATGATTCATTTTCCTAAGGAGTACAGCTGGAATCTCAAGAGCACTGAAAAGCTGTGAAAAGTGAGTGAGTCCAATTTCTGTTACTGATGGAAAAGACCTGAAATTCTGTCTAAATCATTTGGGTTTTCTTTTGTGCATGGCTTTTGATTTTATTTTCTGGAAAGCTAAACTGGATGCTTTATGACTTTTGGGAAGTTCAAACATAAAATGATTATACTGCCTAGATTTTTTTTCAAGTATAAATGATAAACCCACTTCCTGGTCCCAGCCCATACTATTTCTTCACTCTGGCCAGTTAGATCTATTGTTGAGGTTAGTTGTAGGGAATTGATCGCATTTAGCTAGTATGTTGAGATATTTTGCTCATGCCCTCTTCCTTAATCTAGAAAGTTAAAACACACACAAACTTGTGTGAGCTAGTTTAACAATTTTTTTATTTTAATATTTCTATTCTTCTCCCTTATGATATGGAAAAATAAATTAAAGAACTCCGGGTCAAATGTCTTCACATTTTTACAACTAATAGCTTGTTCTATGCAACAGTTTAAGCACATTCAAGTAAAATGGAGAAAAAAAGAAAGAAAATGAATAACAAGCTAACAGCAAGCTCTTGGCTTTCAGGAGTCTCTTGGCTCATGATTCCAGGCAGCAGGGAAATAGAAGTGCTGGAAGAGATACTAAGCATGAACCAGTGCACACTGCAATTCCTGCTTCTACAGAGGAATGTAAAGTGGTCTTGCTCTTGTTGATGTGAACATGCGTATAACAACAATCACCAAACACCTCACCTTTCAATGCCTTTGGAAAATTTTGTATGTTAACTGAACAGAAAATTTGACTAAAATGGCAGTTTCTCACGACTCTCCATAGAGAAGTGTAAAAATAAAAGCAATGACCTTGTATATAACTGTGTGGGTATGTGCTTGTGTATATTCACACACAGGGGAGAGGTGAAGATATTCAGACTCAGGTTCTTGGTGTCAATCAGTAGACTAACATTTGATCCCTTTAAATTTAATAAGGGCTTCCATCTCCAAAAGAAACAGAAGGAATGTCAATCATTTGGCTGTTTATAGGTTCTCCAGTAAGTGTGGTCTGTGGAATAGGTCTCTATCATCTCCAGATAAATTGTTCTCAAGATTTTTCACTAGGTATTGTCAACAAGTTTCATATTTATTTAGTTAACACTCCTGGGATACTGATTGGATATGGTGTCTGAAGATGGCATAAATCATCATTTTTTTTCCTTTTGTGCATTTGGTTTTTTCCATTCTTTATTCTGGATCAAGAAAATGACAAAGGGAGTTGGTTGTGCTTATAAACCACTGTGTCAAGTCCCAGACTCCCAGGTGGATACGTCCACGCCTGCAGGAGCACTCATGAAAGCCCTCATCAAACAGGCTTCAATGACTTATAGGCTGCTATGTTGTTGCTGGGTGTTGGGGTGTTTCCCCTCTCACTCTTTTTATTATTTCCTTGGCACTTCTAGCATTGTGTTGAAGATTCTCATGCGATGGAGACAGAATGATGCATGATGTGAGGAAATTGGAACTGAATGTATTTACTGTACTGGCAGATGTACCACACATTTCTAAGGCTGACAGACTTATCTGAACAGCCCATCTTTCTAGGTCATAGCATATTCCTGTAACCCCTGGATGTCTCACTGTCTCTCCTCCCAAAGCAAGAATTTCAGAGCAACTTAAAGGAATAACCTCAATTGCTATATGCATTCTTATCAGGTTGAACATCTCAATGATGGCTTTCAATACAACCTGGCATACCAGAGGTAAAACATTTAATTATTTAGAACAGACAATATTCAAATGAATGAATAAGACATTTTCTGTTTGAGGTATTCTGGGAAAACAAAAAATATACCAAAATTATTCTATGCACAACTTTCATGGTTTTAAAAATGTGAATATAATTCTCTTTATTAGAAATACATTTATTTTTTTAAATATATTTTACTGATTTTTTACAGAGAGGAAGGGAGAGGGATAGAGAGCTAGAAACATCGATGAGAGAGAAACATCGATAAGCTGCCTCCTGCACACCCCCAACTGGGGATGTTTCTGCAACCAAGGTACATGCCCTTGACTGGAATCGAACCTGGGAGCCTTCAGTCCACAGGCCGACACTCTAGCCACTGAGCCAAACCGGTCAAGGCTATTAGAAATACATTTATATATAGATGAATATAATGTGAGGATGGACATGGTGGCATAAGAAAATTGGAACAGTCAACTCTGGTGGGCTAGAGAATAAATTAAATGAGAGTAATTTATTCAATCACTCTTTATTGAGTTTTGTACAAAAACCGACAGTGAAGAGCTAAAGGAGCCCTAGCTGGTTTGATTCATGGATAGACTATAGACCCGTGGACTGAAAGATCCCAGGTTCAATTCCAGTCAAGGGCAGGGATCTGGTTGGGGGCCCATGCAGGAGGCAACCAATTGATGTGTCTCTCTCACATTGATGTTTCTCTCTCTCTCTTTGCCTCTCTCCCTCCCTTGCCCTCTCTCTAAAAATCAATGGAAAAATACCCTCAGTTGAGGATTAACAACAACAAAAAACCAACAAATTAAACTAAAGGAAAACATTTCTGTGCAGACAAGCTTTGGGCATATGTTCCCTGATTCATGCTGTAGAAGTAAAGAGAATATGATAGCTTGCAAGACTGGAGATCATCTACTCTCTGACTTAAAAAAAAATTAATATGAACATTTGTTTTTAAACGAGGAAGGCAGGTTTTTCTTGTATAAGTGACATTTGAGAGGTCTGAATATCAAGGAAACTTAGAGGCTGAAGAACAGTTGGAAGTGGTGAGTGAAGGAGGATGGATATGTATAAAGACAGAAAAACCCAGACATATACAAAACTATTTGGATCTCTTTCTTTGGTGCTAAATCACAGACCCAAAAGGGGCTCAGGGCGAAAACTGAGGTTTGCCCCTCTTCCACAAGGCAACCTCAATTTTTGTTTATGCAGAGGTGGGTGGGAGAGAGCAGTGAGTTGGCATCCTGGGAAACTCCATTATTGGACTGGCATCATGAGAATATGCCCATCCCATGGGAGACAATTTTTTAAATCCCATTCATATGTCCAAATGCATGATTAGGGACTTGTAGTAACCACCCATGTTCACACATCTATCATTCAGACACTAAACAAAATACAAAACACCAAATGTCTCTAGAGTTGAGCCAGATCTTTCTTATCCTTGAACAATCAAAACTTATAAAAGCCTCGGGGAACTGAAATGATTTATGAATGTTCAAAGTTGCTAAACTTTTGACAATTGTTCTTGCTAAAACAAAACTGTCTACATTATCTTGTATTACCATACAACTTTTGATAAAAAATATGTTTCCCCAAAAACGAATATTGTTTTCTTGTCATTTTTTTCCTTCTATTTAGACATTGCATTAAAAAAACACTTTCTTTGATTATTTTCTTCTGAAAGCTGTTCTAAATAAGAGTGTCTGGAAGAAACAAAACCTTCTCAGTACAGTGTAACTAAAATCTCTGTCCTGCTTTGGCCTGAAACTTGCATCCTGTCACCAGACTGAACATGTGGGCAATCATTACCTCATAAAGTACCAGGGAAAATTTTAGCCTCTAGAATGCACTTTTACTTTATTTTGAAGAGCAGTTTAGAAATCTTAATTTTGACATCTCCATTCTAATCTTTGGCGGGGACATATTTTTCTCTTAAACCAAAGAATCTATTAAATGTTTTTGTCAAGTGCAAGGGTAATTAATCTCTTTCTAAAGTTAGATTCTGTTCTCACTTTTGCCTGAAATTTCATAAAAAAATGACCTGTTTTTTTCCTGATATCCTGATAAATGAATAATACTAAAAGTAGTCTGAAAATAAAGTCACCTCCCAAAAAAAATTGTTGAAAAAATTATAACATCCACAGAATTAAATAATACCTTATAATTATAAAATATATTCAAGAAGAAGGTTATGATTTATACTTCACTATTTTAAGTGACCTAAATGATACCATATTGAGTACATTATATGATTTGATTGTGCAAAAGTACTAAAAAATAAGCAAAAGGCAATGTACTAAAATATAGAGCATCAATTCTAAGTTAGGGAGATTTTGATTTTTAAACATTTATACATTGTTTCTAGTTTGTCTAAAATAAACATATACTACCTTTCTGACTTTAAAAATAAGTTCATTAAAAATTCTCAGGAATTTGGACTTAAACTTATATTCTCCTTTTTCCTTATACTATTCATTGTCTATTCACAATGGTGGTTAGTGTTGGTTTGGTCAGAATAAATCCCAAAACAGTTAATGATCTGAATGAATGGTGGGGCCAATTATCAAAGAACTCAGGCTAATAATGTTGTAACTTAATAGGAAAAACAATTTAAAAAATCACATTTTATCTAAGGGCATCCATTTTGAAAAGTCTCCAGAAAAACTGTCAGTCAGTTAAATGCCAAGAAGTTATCATCTATATATAATTTTCTAAATTGCTAACCTGGCTCCAAGTTAGAAACCAATTATAATAATTTCATAGCCTAGTCATGTCCTGTTCATGACAATATAGTCAAACATTCAACATTTTCACTGTATATTTATATATAAAGTAAGACCCATGAATTTTATATGATTAAAGCCATCTATTGTGATCCAATTGTCCCTGATCTGACATTTTGGGCTTCTATGCAACCACACATTGTATATTCTATAAGACAAGCTGAAAAGTCCCACTGAGATCTGAGCAAGAATCTGTTGTGTTTTGTGTAGCCTGCTGAGTCTTGTAAAATGCAACTGGCTCTAAAACTTTCCTCATAGCCTCCATTAGATGCTGCTGCAAACATATTATTCACATGGTTCAACATCTTTCTCCATAAAAACAGGCATTGCATCTGGGTGATATTCTCAACAAGCCAAGTAATATCAAAATCAATGATATAGGCAACCCATTTATTGCATAAGGTGTAAGCGTGCAATGGTACAGACTACAGCACCAGAAATCCTTACAGAGCAGATACCCCTCACAGGCAACTATATTCTCCTTAAATGGGCCTTTCTTTGTGATAGACACAAATTGACCAATTATTGGACAATAAATATATACAATTTCTCAAATTATTCAAATGCCTATAGCAATAAATAATGTTAAGTACAAGGTCCTCTTATCTTCATTAAGAAAAACAGTCTTCAGCCCCACGGGTGTGGCTAAGTGGTTGAGTGTTGACACGTGAACCAAAAGGTCACAGTTCAATTCCAGGTCAAGGCACATGCCTGGGAGTAGCAGGCTCAATCCCCAATAGAGGAGGGTGCCGGAGGCAGCCGATCAGCGATTCTCTCTTATCACTGATGTTTCTATCCCTTTCTCCTTCTCCCTTTCTCTCTCTGAAATCAATAAATACGTATTTTGAAAAGAAAATAAAGTCTTCTGTCCAACTTGGGATATCTAATTTGAGACGATGTTTCTCATTTCTCTCCCCTGTACACACAGGTCTGATGAGTAAGACAGTAATGAGTTTTTCTAGTAAACACATATTTGATGGCTCACTTCAACCCTCTGAGATAGCAACCTCTTTGCCGTCTGTACTCTGAGTTATACCTTATTCTGACAATCACAAAGAAAAATAGTCTTTAGTTCTGGGTAGGTCATGATAAGGCTAACTTGTCATTGGCATTTAGCTTAGTTTACTATTTTTTTCTGTCAGGCAGAAGTTTCTTTGTCCTTTTTACTTGTTGCTTTTATACCTTGGTTAAAACTGGCCTCACATCAGGTTATAAAATAAATTCTTCCTAAGCTTTCCTCTAGTGCTTTTATTGACTGGTTATTTCAAATATTTAAATATCTTGATCCCTTGGAATTTACTCTTAGAATATGGCATAAGTATATAAATTCATTTTTCCCCTTTAAGATGGCTAGCTACCAAGTTATTTCATTTATTGAATACTAGAGGCCCAATGAACAAAATTCATGCAAGAGTAGGCCTTTGCAGCCCTGGCTGCCTCAGCCCTCACAGCCCTGGCTTCTTCTGGAAGGTCGTCCAGAATGTTGTTCCACTGTTCGGCTGTTCAGTCAATTTGCATATTATGCTTTTATTATTATAGAAGATTCTACCTTCAAATGTCAACTTTGGGCTATTTCTAGATTTCTTTATTCTTATATAGTGGTCTGTTTGCCTATTTATGAACCAGTATCACATTGTTTTAATTGCAGGATTGAGGCTTTAAATATGAGGTTTTAATATCTAATTAGGCTAATCGACATTGCCCTTCTTTTTCAGAATTTCTTTGCTATTCTTATTTATTTTTACCACATGAATATAGCATCTGTTTTTCTAGTACCTCAAAAATACCATTGATATTTTTATTGGGAACTCATTACATTTATGAATTAACTTTATGAATTAACTTTCAGAGAACTGATATTTTTGTAACACTGAGTTTCTAACACAGGAGTTTGGTATGTTACTCATTTGAGCAACATTTCCTTCATCTGGTTTTGCATATTTCTTCTGGCAAGTTTCTCTCATATAATTTTGCATATATCCTTTTATTCCCAGATATTTTACTTTTTATGGCTCATGAAAAATGTATTTTTTCAATATGGTTCCAAATTGTTGATTGTCAGTATATATGAAATCTGCTTTTCAAATATTAATTTTATGCTAAGTCACCTGATGAAGTTGTCTTGTTTGTATCAGGTTTCTAGATATACAAGTATAACATCTGCAAAAAGTTGTAATTTTTTTCACTGCCTTTCTCATTTCAGTTAATTAAAACTCACTCTTTATAGTTATTGAGGTCCCAAACTTGGGTGATTCTTTATCCCTCTGTTTTTCAAACTTCCTATCTAGTCACCCTCAAATTTTGTCAGCTCTTCCTTAGAAATATATCCAGAATCTGACCACTTCTTATCAGCTACCAACACGTCAGCTTGGACTACTGACATGTCCTCCTACCTGGTTTCCCTGCTTTTGCCGTTTCTCTTCTATTAGCCAAACTAATACCATTTTAATGCCAGTATTATCACATCACTTCTCTTCAAAATTCTTCAAAGTCTGTCTGCTTCATCATGGTAAAACCCATGTCCTTTCATAATGGCTGCAAATCCCTTCATAATGTGGCTCCCTGCTCCAAATACAATATATTTTTATGGTTTTTCAATCATACCAGGAAATTTTCTACTTCAGTCTTTACACTGATGTACTCTCTCCTGGAATTGCATTCTCCTTTTGTCTTCCAGGTTCATATTTTCATGGCCTTATCGTTGTGCTTTAATATCTCATCATTTAAGGTTTTCCGTTAAAAAGCAAAAACAACCATTGGATCACCTTACATACCAAGTACTATGTATTTCCTTTTTCCTGCTTGATTTTTCTTTATAGTATCACTATTTGACATAGTAGATGCCTGCATATTTATTTGTTCATTATTTTTCTTTACCATTTTGAATGTACCATGAAGGCAGGAGTTTATTGATGTTTTTTAACGCTCTATCTTCAGGACCTTGCTTGGCCCATAGTAGAAAGTCAATAGATGTTAGTTGCATAAAGAAATTAAACGAGTGTGCAATAAATGGGATATAACATCTTATATTTTATATAAAGATTTAAATCTACAAATTACTATGCTATAGTACTTACAAAGTATATGGGAAAAGTATAAAAACATCTATAGGATGTTAGGGAAGGAGAGAAGTCACTAGACATCACTAGGAGAGGTATATATGATGTCTACCTTAAGAATTATGAAAAACAAGTATGACAATATGAGGATTTGTTACTGGATGTGGATACACTGGTGTTTTACTTATTCTCTACTTTAATTGATGTATTTGAAATATTTCATTTCATATTTTAGGAAGTGGAAAACAGATTAATCTCTTAAAAGAATATGCAGCAAATATACAGTATAAGAAAAACCCATTGCATGAATAAAGAGTTACTATGCCTGAGGAACTACTGGAAGTGATTGACAAGGATTAAAATCCATCTAAATTTAAACAACTTTGAGGGCAAAGAAATTCTACCTGGATTTTTATTTCATCAGATACCTAATAACATGAGTCAGGACTAAAAATGTTACTGATCTCACATAGAAAAAGCAGTTTATTGTATAACTTTAGAGATGATTTTTCCTGATTATTTTTAAAAACCACATATACACAGTTAAGTATGTAACAATTTTTTTTCCCCTATGGATCAGATTTATGCTAGTTACTAGGATTATAGAGATAGATAAAATTAAATATCTAGCTTCAGAGTTCACAATCTAGTAGGGAGGATGGACAAATAAACAGTTCTAAGACAATATGCTATAATAGTGGCATAATGGTGATTTGTGGGGTGCCACGGGGGCAGGGAGCTGAGAGAATGAGCTTCCCATATGTCAATAGAGATCTGTGCTCACAGAGAAACTTTACTCAGAGCCATACTGTCAGCAACTATGCTCCAAAATCTACCATAATTATTAGTCCTAACTGTGAAATCCAGGCTTCCCACTAGAATTTATTATACTCTAGGTTTTGTGATTTTTAAAAAGATAATAAGGCATTTGCTAAACTCAACATGATCTTAGGAAATTTTTATACCCCAATTTAAGTTTTTATACTCCAACTTAATCAGGTTTTTTGTTTTGTTTTGTTTTGTTTTTGGCTGATTCTAAAATTTCTTTATCAAACCAACAACAAGCAAGTAAGGACCTTGTTGATCAAAATGTGGGACATCCAGAAGCAAATTTATTCTTCCAATAAACTAGTAGTAAGAGAAAAGTCTCTCCCAGGAGGAATTAGAAAAAAAAGATTTTCTCAGTAAACACCAATTTGTTAGATATTAGCTGACTTCCTCTTATGATGCTATGAGTTTATTTATGAGTAAAACCAAGTGCAGCAACAGCTATAATGAGTGTGAGTGGGAAGACAAATCTAAAAATATTCTTCCAAAGTGTGACAATAAAAATGGTCTAAATAGTGGAGACCAACAATAGGGCTTTGCCCAGGAACTGCTACTCACAGTTGTTGTATTTGAGTACCTCTTTGCCTTTTGGATGTACATTTGTCCTCAGAAAAGAGCACCATGGGGCAAAATCTTCCTGGTTGAGAAGATCTATAGTTTTGGCATTGTCATTACTGCCCCAAGCCCTCAGGTCTCCTACCATTAGGTAAACAGATTCTGCAAAAGTTTTTACATTGGAAACTGCAATAGAGAAAACTGAATTGTCCCTTATGGGAAGAAGCACTACCTGTATTTCTTGAGTTGGCTTAATCAAAATGGGACATAACAAATTGCCATTCCATGAACTTGGAAATCGCATGGTTTCCAAATTTAGAGATCATTTACCTTAAATTAATTATTTAAAATATTTCATTATTATAGTGGTCAGCACTCTCTTTTATTTTTACCAGAATGGCTTTTTTCCTACAGTGAGGTACTAAAGCCTAAAGCTGAGGGGAATAATTTTCTACAACTCATGTTTCCTTTAGGCAAATGATGTTACTGTCTAAGAGAAAGCTGTCAAATCATAACGTTTACCTTTAGAACCCAATCCTACCCATGTTATGAGGGAGAAATTTTATTATTTGGGTGGTTAATTC
Organism: Myotis myotis; assembly: GCF_014108235.1. Taxonomy (NCBI): domain Eukaryota; kingdom Metazoa; phylum Chordata; class Mammalia; order Chiroptera; family Vespertilionidae; genus Myotis; species Myotis myotis. The sequence goes on from NW_023416368.1 coordinate 55,007,443, forward strand.
CATGGAAAATAAGGTTCTACTTCAGAATATCCCTGGTCTCTTGGCTTTCTAGAAGTATAAATGGTGTCATATTCCTAGTTTGTAGAGTAGAATAATTGCTTCAGGTTTCTGGGTTGCATTTTAGTTAAAAGTACTGTAAGGTAACTTAGGCCTTTGGCAGCTAACATATCTGGGGGGAGGGGGGGCGGGGCGGGGAATGACAATTAATTTCATCCCTTTAAAATATACACTACTAATTGCCTGGTGCACAGACTTGTGCACATTGAAAGGAAATTAATTAGAAGAAATATTTTAATATCTCTCTTCACCCTTTCTCTATAAAAGAAGTGTCAACCAAATTCACAATCGACAATGACAGATGGAAACACACCCGTGCAAGTGGCACCAGTGAGAGCTGTATATGTATCACACATGTGCAAGTCAACTTAGCCTTTTATATATATAAACTTGCTTAATTAGACCTGCTTTCTGATTTAGCTGAAATTTTTCCAGCCCAGTTAAGCACCCCAACTTCTTTTTCAGGTAGTTGTCAGCAACACAGCAGTAAATATCAACATGAAGCAGATTATTATTGTGGATCACGCAGGAAGAACAAAGGGTAAAATATTTAACTGTAGCAGTGTTTGACTATATTCTGCACAGTGAGAAAACCTGGCCATTTTCAAGGTCCACCATTTATTACTTCTTTTCAGTCGGGTCAAGTTTCTAAACTTTCTAAATCTCTGTTTTCTGGCTAAGGAAAAGAAAATAGAATTCCACTGAGTCTCCTATCTACCTAGTCTAGGATTTCTGTGAGGATCAAGTGAGATGAGGCATGGGAAAATGCTTCACAGACTTTAGTTAAAGTGTAAAATGTTTGCACCTGGCTATAAAGCAAGTCGTGTTCCTAGGCTGAAGAAACTCCAAGGAGGCTAGTCGCTAGGGAGAGGAAGCTAGGCGTTGCTATGTGACACCATTACCCAGCACCCACAGCAACCGTTTCTGGGGTTGGGCTGGGCTGCAAGCCGCATTTTGCACCATGGGTCTCCGCAGTGTCAGCTGTGATTAGGTGCGCTATTGCTCCATGGTGGTGGCAGGGCCTGTGTCCCACTTAGGGGAAGCTGAGTGTTGCTTTGTGGGCACCAGGTCCATGGTGCCATTTCTCTGTAAATGGCCAGTGCACATCATGGCAGCTCCTGCGTTGACCAGTGTCCTGATTGAGCCAGTGTCCCCCTGGTGGTCAGTGCATGCCATAGTGACCGGTTGGATGGTTGGAGGGACACTTAGCGTATTAGCCATATATATTTTTTTTATTTTTATTTATTTATTTTTTTTGCCAGGACAGTCTGTTGATACAATTTACTTAGAGTCTCAATCTCTGCTGAAAACCATTAAATAGGACCTTATTGATTGTAGAGTAATGTCAAAACTCCCTAATATAGTCTTGAAGGTCATTCATTATCTAGCTCCTTACTATTCCTCATTTTTTCCTTTACTAATTTCTTAACTGTCCTATTTTCTGTCTACATGGCCTCTTGGAATTTTCCTCAATATCTCTGCTTTCCCCATTTGAGTGACTCTCTTTCCCCATCATATCTTCCTTCTCCTCTCACATACATACTTCAAAACTCAAATCTATCCTCATGAAACCTTCTCTGATATTTCTGGTTAAATGTAATCCATTACACTTTAAACTTTATGCTTTTCTTTAGAACTTTCACATTATAAATTCTTCTATAATTGTCAAAAATATTTTTACATTTTTTTTTTATTTCAAAGATATTTCTTGAATGCCTACTATATGCCAGGAACAATGCTGGTATTAGAACATGAAAGAGAACAACCTCATCAACCTTATATTCTATTGGGAGGAACAGAACGAAAAAAAAAAAAAAGAAGTAGAGGGAAAAGGACAAGAATAGAGAGAAGAAAAGAAACAAATAAACAGAAATAAAGAAATGATATACTGTAAGAAATGCTATAAGAAAACAAAGGGCTGATATTATAACTATCACAGATGCCAAGACACTTTAGATAGGAATATACTAGTAAAGGTTCTCCAGAGAAACAGAAGAGAGAGAGTTGAAAGAGAGAGAGATTATTAGGAATTGGGTCACAGTATCATGGAGGCTGAGAAGTTCCACTTTCTGATGTCTGCACACTAAAGGACCAGGAAAGCCAATGATGTAGTTTAGTCTGAGTTTGAAGGTCTGGGAACCAGAGGAGAAGATGGAGTCAATCACAGTTGAAGGTTAGCAGAAGACCCAGGTTCCAGCTCAATCAGTTCAATCAGTCATGCAGAAAATGGATGAATTTTCCTTTCCTTCACCTTTTGTTCTATTCAGGCCCTCAGGAGATGGGATGATGCCCACCCACATTGAGGAGTCTACATACCCAAATGCTATTCTCATCCAGAAACAGCATCACAGACACACCCAGAAATATTATTTAGTCAAATATCTCAGAATCTCATGACCCAGTCAAGTTGACACACAACCACTACAGGTAGTCAGGGAGGGCCTCCCTGAGAAGATGAAATTTAATCTGAGCAATAAGTAAGAATGCAGCTATGGAAAGAGCAGAGGAAGAACATTGCAGACAGAAAGAAAGGTGAGGAGGAGGAAAGAGTTTGGCATGCTTGAGGAAAATGACAGACTACTTGTGTATAAAGCAAGAGGGGAGCATGCAGAGCTTTGATGACCAAAGCAAGAAGTTTGGATTTTATTATAGGTGCAATGGGAAGTCATTGGTGGATACTATATGAGGAACACACAGTATCTGTTTTAATCATTGCAACGTAAAATAAATTATCAGTCTGTTTTTAATGGGGAAAATAGATTGAGGGAGATAGTAGAGAATGGGGAAGGTTAAATTGAAGGATGGTATAGTCATCCTCATATGACAGATTTACATGACAATATTTTGTATCAAACATGTTTTAACTCTGCTTGAATGGAGAGTTGGGTCAATGATTATACCACTTGCACTGAATAGAGACTTGTGATGGGTCCAAACATTGCAGTATTATGCAAGTGATGTTATGACTTTGTAGACTTGACAATAAAAAGGATACAGCCTCCTTCATGCTTTTTCTCTTTGGCGCACTCTCTTGGAAGCCAGCCACCATACTGGGAGGAAGCCCAAACTACCTTATATAGTAAGACCACATGGAAAGACCAAATGGACAGGAAGGGAGACCTTCAGCCCCCAGCCAGCATTAACCACTGGACCTGTGAATGAATGTCCCTTCAGATGGCTTTAGCCTCCAGCCTGTCCCCGCTGTGCCCTGATCCACAGAACCTAGAGACATTAAAAAATTAGTTGCTTTATGCAACTAAAGTTTGGGGGTAATTTGTTTTTATCAATAGATAGAAAATGAATTGGTGACACAAAAGATGGTAAGATTCATATTTTATTTGGAAATATAATCTATAAGATTTGCTGATAAAATGGATTTGGGGAGTGAAGAAGAGGGACTAAAGGATGAGTCCTAAATTTTTTGGCATTAGTAACATAGTAGATAGTAGCTCCATTTACTGAGGTAGTAGAGAAGACAGGAAGATGCAGGCTTCAGATTTGGAAGGGGCAAAGCTGATAATTTCTACTAGATTTTAAGCTCTTTAAGAGCAGTGAAGAACTTTATCTACTTTCTTTCATAGCACAAAGCAGTGTCTTTTGAATAATAAGTGTAATAAATATTTGAACCGTGAAGAAGCTACTGCTCACGACTGCAACAGTGAGATCATCCCTTCTGAAAGCATTTATCTACAATATATATGGATATAAGTAAAAATGCATTCTTAACATTTGCATAAAGGGAATTGACAGATTACATCAATTAATCACACTTGGCAAAGGAAGTATGCATAAATTTACTTGCTGTCTTTCAGACTTTAGCTGTACATAGCAACTTGATAGAAGGAACTGGAAAATGTATGGTTAATTTGGTTCTTAGAGACATACATATATTAAAATGGGTCATGTCAGTCACAAAAATGAGGAATTGTTGTTCTACATAGTGTTCTGTAAACAAAACCTCATGCTTCTCATTTGTGGCTAATTCTAAGAAGTTTGTGCATGCATGACTTTGGCCTTTGCTTTACAATGCAGTTGCTTAGATTTGTATTAGCCAAGGCTTCCGTATAAAGTGCCTATATATTCACTCCAGAGTTTCTGGGAACTTCTCTGATGGGTCCAGGACTTTAATTAGACCCAAAATCAGTGGTGACATAACTTCACTGACAGAAGGGCCCTTCTACAAGGAACTCTCCAGAGTAATATGTAAGTGGCAACTACATCTTTCTGAGTTCTTTCACTTTCTGCAGCTTCCAAGGGGAAAAGCCATTCAATCTGCATTCTTAGTGTTTGACTCAAGGCTTTATGAAAAACTTGACCACTTTGTAAATACCTTCACAAGATCTGGTTTGCCTTTTCTTTCTGGCACCTAAGTTAAGAATTTACCCTCTTAAAATATTTGCCAGTTTCATTTATATTCAAAGGGCAAATGCGAACTTTGGGGACATCTCCTCTGGCCACATTATTTGCCTCTGTGTTTCCGGGCAGGAGGGAATGGGGGGCAGGGTGAGGAATGCCATGCTGTGCTGTGGGTGCCACACAGCCTGCCTGTGTGGGGAAAGGCAAGGCCTTGAGAATGTGCCTCACAGGCTCAGCCTCTGGACACAGAGACCCTCTTTCTAAACTGTCCATATCCAACCCAGGGAAAGCTTCAGCTCTCCAATGATAAAGATGCTTAATGACAGAGACATTTCTCTTCTGATTATTTTCCTTTGGAAAGGAAGTTCATTTAATCAACTCATTTGGCTTGGCTTTTAAAAATGATGGTCTTGTGCAAGATGTTAATGTTTATCCCTTATTAAATGCTGATTCTAATTAAACAAACTCTCCACCTTGAACAAGAAAATTGATTTTCTGTTTGAGATTTTTGCCCATAAAATCATGGTGATTAGTGAGGTTTCAGTTAGTTATTAACTCTTAATATATAGTGGTAACTTAAAGGCCATTATTTTTCAAATAATGTTCAATGACCCATCAGGTTTCCTAAGGTCTTTAGAGTTTTCACAATTCATAATCCTCTAATGTGTTGGGAGGATTGTGAGGTGCTCTAGGGAGCAGGTCCTAGTGGCCAAGCAGGTTTTTTTGTGTATTTAAAATTTTTCCCCAACAATGAGATACGTTTTTATAAAAAATCAAGTAATTCTCCATCTATTGGCCTCAGGACATCCCATGCTCACTGAATGCAGCACACACAGAGTTTTTCTTCTTTCTTAGTCACTGTTATCAGGTTAATATGCATGCATTCCAACCTTTTTTTTTCTATACATAACCACAAGCACATGTACCATATAGAAATATGTATGGCTGTGGTGTTGTTACTAGGATTTTTAAAAAAAAATATATTTTATTGATTTTTTTACAGAGAGGAAGGGAGAGAGATAGAGAGTTAGAAACATCGATGAGAGAGAAACATTGATCAGCTGCCTCCAGCACATCTCCTACTGGGGATGTGCCCGCAACCCAGGTACATGCCCTTGACTGGAATCGAACTTGGGACCTTTCAGTCCGCAGGCCGACGCTCTATCCACTGAGCCAAACCGGTTTCGGCTGTTACTAGGATTTTTTTGTTCAAAATGGAATTATACAATATAGTGCCTCCAGCTAGCTTTTCACCCAATAATGTATTATGGACAAATGGCATATCATAATATTCAATTATAGATTGTACCAAAAAGTATTTACAGAACTCCAAGTTATTCTCAAACTAATTATCATCCAAAATTGTTCTCTTTATTCTAAGTCCATTGGAAGTCTAGCTACATTGTTTCTACAATACTTCCCTTTTTTGAAATCCTGAAAGTATATTAAAAGAAGCAGATTAGACAACCCATGTCTTTGCTTTGGAAATCTCAGAGCAAATGGGCATGTAGTTTTTTGCTTTATGTACAGAAAGCCCATTTTGGTAAGTAGGATTCTAAGATAGCCCTTAAGACTTTTGCTCTTGGTATTTAGACCTGTATAATCCTCTCACCTTGAGTATGAAGGGGCTTGTGACTATTATGAGATATCATTTGTGGGATTAGATTATGTTATTTGGCAAAGATGTTTTTAAGATCCTTAATCAGATGACTTTGAGTTAGTGGTTCTCAACCTCTGGCCCTTTATATACAGTTCCTCGTGTTGTGACCCAACCATAAAATTATTTTCGTTGCTACTTCATAACTGTAATGTTGCTACTGTTATGAATCATAATGTAAATATCTGATATGCAAGATGGTCTTAGGCGACCCCTGTGAAAGGGTAGTTCGACCGCCAAAGGGGTCGCGACCCACAGGTTGAGAACCCCTGCTTTGAGTTAATCAAATGGGAGATTCCCTTGGGTGGGCCTGGCCCTTTAAATCTTAGTCTAGAGGTCAGAGACAATGTCAGACAGAGTCCATATTGCAGCAGATATTTTCCTATTGGCTTTAAAGAAGGAAATTGCCTTGTCTGGGGGTTTACCATGTGGCAGGGAATGTCAAGCAGCCTTTAAGAGCTAAGAGTGACCCCTTGCTGAAGACTAGCACAAAGTGAGCCTTAGTCATACACCCTCAAGAAACTGAAATCAGGCCAGGCTGGTGTGGCTCAGCGGTTGAGCATCGACCTATAAACCAGGAGGTCATGGTTCAATTCCTGGTCAGGGCACATGCCCAGGTTGTGGACTCAATCCACAGTGTGGGGCATGCAGGAGGCAGCTGATAAATGATTCTCTCTCATCATTGATGTTTCTATCACTCCCACACCCTTCCTCTCTGAAATCAATAAAAATATATATTTTTTTAAAAAAGAAACTGAAATCAGCTAATATCTAGTGCACTTGGAAGAAGACTGAAAGCCTCAGACTAGACTGTAGTCACAGCTGATACCTTGATTTTAGCCTGTAAGAGCCTGAGCAGAAAACTCAGCTAGCCCAGTTAGGAATCCTAACCCACAGAAACTATGAAAGATTAATTTTGTGTTGTTTGAAGCTGCCAAGTGTAGTGGACTGAATTGTGGCCACAAAAATATATGTCCACAGGAACCTCAGAATGATCTGTTTTGGAAAGAGAGTCTTTGTAGATATAATTAAGGTAAGAATCCCAAGATAAGATCATCCTGGATGAGGGTGGGCAGAAAAGGTGACATCACAGAGAAACAGAAAGGAGGCCAGGTGAAGATGGAAGCAGAGATTGAAGTTCCGCATATCAAGCAACACTAAAGGTTCTTAGGAAGTTGTCACTGAATAGTTTCTGGCTCAGAATTTAGAAACAAAATCAACCCTGCTGACACCTTCATTTTGGACTTCTGGCCTCCAAAACTGTGAGAGAATATATTTCTGTTTTTTTAAGCCTCCAAGTTTGTGGTAATTTGTTATGGCAGTACTAGGAAACTAACACACCAAGTTTCTGGTTACTTGTTATGCAGAAATAGAAAAATAATACACAATATTAAAATATCAGGAGATTTTTTTCCTACACAACACTGCATCTGACATAGCAATAACTGTCTAAAGAGGCAGTTGCTGGAGTCCAAGTGATCTGATGGTCTCAGTGGGCCACACCACTTCTGCCACGCCATCACGCACACTCGTACCTGGCCTGCTTCCTCATCTGCTGAGCCCTATAGTCATTTGCAGTTTTAATCTTTGCTTTATTGTTTCACTCTTTTTTATATAACCTCAAATCATATTGCTTATTTATTCGCATTTTGTTGCTTCTCAGAATTGAAAACACTCCCAAACAGCATTGAGTATATTCAGAATGGAAATCTGTAAATGATAAAGAAAATTCCAATACAGTTCCAAGACTATGTTTAACCCAAACAAACTATTCAGAGCCAACATAGCTAAACAGCCTCTACACTGGGCTTAAAACGAGGTGGCCCTTTGCACTCAGATCTACTTATTTTTTTAGTACAAAGAGTAACGGTTTTCTCAAACATACAGTATGGTTTCCTGAAGCTATGATACCAGCATGGAATACATAGTAATCCTAACATCTATGGAAACTGAACTTGTCAAAGACAAGCTGACTCTACAAAGATACATTCTAGAAGAGTCCACTTTGCATTAGGTTCATAGTTCATGCTGTGTAGTCTGCTGAGTGGAGCTTCTCCTTTTCATACTTGAGTTGGCAGCAGGATTTGAAGAATGGGTCTTTCTTTTATGAAAATGATTTATGGCTGCAGCAATTCTCAACATCAAGACTTCCAGTTCTTTCTATCTCCTTCAGCAGAGGGCAACCTATCTTTGTTATTCATTCAATTGGGGAAAAACTTGCAAATGGCTTTAATAATTGCTTGTTTCTTTGTCTGCCAATAGTGAGAATCATTTCAGGTAATTTAAAGAAAATTGTCAAAGAGCAAATACCCTTTTTTTCCACATGTGTGTTCCCTTAACAGGGAACTAGCTGGTATAGTGGAGAACCAACATTTTCACAGCTGAGAAAGGAGGAATTGATAAAGCTCTGAGGAAAAAATGATGGGAGAAAAAAACTATAATAGGAAATAAGAACCTTTTAAGTTTGATGCTTAACCTGAATTAAGAATAAAACCCAAGCCCCACTAGTGTGGCTCATTGGTTAAATACTGACCTATGAACCAGAAGATCATGATTCCTGGTCTGGGCATATGTCTGAGTTGCAGGCTTGATCACTAGTGAGGGTGGGGGGTGGTGGTGCAGGAAATAGCTGATCAATGATTCTCATCATTCATGTTCCACTCTCTCCCTCTCTCCCTTCCTCTCTGAAATCAATTATATATATATATTGATTTCATTTTAGTCTTTAAATATGTATATTTAAAGAATAAAACCTGAGTCCCTGTCACTTAGGATATATGACAATCTGGAAGTTGTATTTTACTGATGGCTGTGGTTAAATTTCAAATGAAATACAATGTTCAGGTTTACTGCTGTTAGCACTGTTAATACTTTTTCCTGACATGGCATTTAACCTGCTTCTGGCAAAGGAGACATTGCTATTTTTCCTAAGTCCCCTGGGGTTTGGTGTAAGTGGGTTTCTCTGATGATCAGCATCATCAATCAATATTTATTGAGTGCTGACTGAGTGCCTGCAATTGTGTGAAGCTATTTCATTTGTAAAATTATTTTTGTGCTTTATTTTATTTTTCTTAAAGAGAACTAATGTATACTACTATGGTTGACAATATACACATAAAGATACTTTCTTTACTATCCTCACTTTCAGCTGGAAAATGAATTAAAGCTTGTATATTATACCATCTCCCAGTGAATCCATCCCAAATATGTCACCTTAGATTTAATCTTCTTCTGAGGTGACTGACTTTTCTCTTAGGACCAGTGAATAAACTGCTTTCCTATGCCGCTTCTGTTCTCTAAAAATTTCAGATCTTATCCCCACTTTGACTTGCAGGTTCCTCAGCTGGGTTACAGACAAGGGACAGGGACCAAAGAAAAGAAACAAAATGCAAACAGGAAATGACATTGGATACAGACCTTCACTTGGAAATAAAAGTAATACATTTGACACAATAACTAAAGTCATCCAATTTTTTAGCTTTTCAGAGGATTTCTGTGTACCACCCATGGTATGTCAGTTTGTTGACAGAGGAGGCAGGAAATACACAATATTTGTGAGGTATGTTAGGAGAGCGCCCAAGGTAACTGGGTTCTTGCTTCAAGAGAACAGCCATATTCTTTAGTGTTATATCATGTAGAAGAGTGATATATTTCCTTTCCTTTTAAAACTTATTTCCAAAATTTCTTTCATTTTGCTAAATCACTTGATAAAGAAAAGTATGAAATGTTCATTTTGGAAAATCTTAGAACATGCTAAATTTTTCAATTAAAATTTTTACAGGTTTGGTTATGGAGTAAGGATGAGTTTTTAACATTTTCTTGTTATGACCCCAATCCACTTTCATATTTTCTTCATTATCTTTTGTAACATATTTATTCATTATTCAAAAGTACAAACAAACTAGATGCAGTGAACAAATAATCATTTTCTTTTGTGGGTGTTTCATTTTTGGCTTCTTAAAACAGTACCAGGGCCAACATTAATTAGTTGTCATTGTTTTAGTATTTTGCCTAGGTGGGTGGGTAGAAGACCAGCTTTTATGCTTCTGTTTTTATTTATTATTTTCTTACTTTTCCTTAGGTTGAAAAACCCTGCCTCTCCTGTTTTATTCATTGTGATGAAAATGTGCTTAATTAAATATAAGATTTTTACAGATGCTTCAACAAATGTCTTTTAGTACAAAAGCACCTATCTGGCAGAAAGAAGGGGAGCTTTTCCTTCCAACTCCTTTTGCATTTAAAGAAAACAAAAACAATGGTGATATTGCTTGGGTCCAAATATATATGTATCAGGAGGCATGAATGTTGCCACAACAAAAAAATCAAATTATCTTATTTAGAAATCTCATAAAAGCTTAAAGAAATATTAACCCTATATGATATTATAAAAGGTACTAGAGGCCTGGTGCACAAAATTCATGCACGGGGTGTGTGTGTCCTTAGTCCAGCCTGCACCCTCTCCAATCTGGGACCCCTCTCACAATCCAGGAATGCTGGCTCCCAACCACTTGCCTGCCTGCCTTCCTGCCTGATTGCCCCTAACCACTCCTGTCAGCCTGATCAACGCCTAACTGCTCCCCTGCTGGCCCAGTCACCCCTAATGCCCTCCCCTGCTGGCCTGGTCGCCCCCAACTGCCCTCCCCTGCAGGCCTGGTCCTCCCAACTGCCCTCCCCTGCTGGTCTGATCGCCCACAACTGTCCTCTCCTGCTGGCCATCTTGTGTCCACATGGGGGCAGCCATATTTGACCACATGGGGGTGGCCATCTTGTGTGTTGGGGTGATGGTCAATTTGCATGTTACCTCTTTATTATATAGGATTATTCCATTACATACATATGTAACTATGTAAAACAAGAATAATTATATTAAGGATAATAGAGAAATACTTTATATTCTTTAGATAGTAGTGCATAATGGCAAGTGCTGTCTGATGTTAAACACTAGTAAAAGAAAATGCTGAAAATAATTTATTTAATGGAAATACATTTTCTGGTAGCATTTTCTTTTACCATTAGAATTTTAAATGAACAGTGAAGCATACTACTGCAAATGATTAAAGACACTATAAGTTATCTCCATGGCTGTGAAGTCTATGGTCCTCCACGATAACTCTAGTCCAACCTCCCTCCAGGACACCACATATGTACTTTATTCCAGGATACAGGATGCAGATTGCCATCTATTATATTCATCCTCTTTTTCTTTTCTTTTTTAACTCTCTCTCTCCCTTTTTGCATAGTTTGATAGAAATTTTCTATACTTGCTACACTCTTTCCTGTTTCAAGACACTTCTTTTTAAATATAATCTTATAATTTTATGATTTGTAAATAACTAAATATAATTGTCTTTTTAATTCATTTATACTGCATATAAAGTGTAGTTGCAATTATAACTGAAAAACTAGAGTTTGTGATCAGCTCATGATTAGGACACTGGTAAATTGGATTGGAAGAATAACCGTGTGGAGAGATTGACCTAATATCCTATTAGTGAAGTCCATTCTGAGTTATATAGTACACTGATTTTGCAGTAGAATTAGTTTATGTAAGTTTATTTGCTCTAACTAAATACCTAACAATATTTCAACAGATGATACATATAAAATGCCTCAGACATAATGTCATCTCAAAAATTTAAAAAATGAGAAAAAGCATGTTTTTCCTTCTTTGTTTATATAAATGATACCCCAAACAAACAAAAGTAGGACTTTATGTATCTGTGAGTTCCCTACTTGGGCCCCATAGACTGATTATGGAAGACTGTACACACTGGAAGCGTGAGGTTATCTCCTTTCTTTTGTTGAAGTGATCTTTTCTCAGTCACAGGCAACTACTAGCAACATTCAAATTGCATTATGCTGTTTCAGGCCACTCTGCCTTCATCAAACATCTCTTCTGCCTAAAGTGCCCTTTGCCATTTCTTAATTTTAACACATTCTACTAATTTTTCAAGATAAAGGTCTAGCATCATCTCTTCAAGAAAGCAAGCATTCTCTGGACTCCCCCAAAATCATTAGTGTGCAACGCTCTCAGCTCAGGTAGCGCTTTATATGAATATTTATCATGTGATTAACATGTGATGCCATGATTTTGACTGATTGTGTCTCTTTTAGATCACAAGCTTCTCTGAGGAAAAGATCATATCTTTTTTAGCTTTATGTGCCTAATACTTAGCAAAGAACGTTTCACAGAGGAGGTACTAATACTAATTTGTTGAATGAATGAATTTGGCTAATGCATTTGACTTATACCATTACAGAAACTAGTTGGCCAAAGAAACTAATCAATATAATGAGAGAGAGCTCATGGTGTTTTATCTAAAAATAAATCTGATCTCAGAAGTCCATTTAAATTACACCTTTCAAATGAAAATCATGGAATTAATTTATCTGCTTTCCATTTACAAACTGTATATTTTATAACCATGTCATAAAATCCAGTTAAGGAAAACCTTTACACCTTAATAAAATTATGTTAATAGTTTTAATATTTTAAACCCATATTCTGGCCAATTATTTAACAAATATTTATTGATAATTCACTATGTGCCAAACCCTCTCTGCTTTGGGCACTAGGAATAATCAAAATACTTGCTTTCATGGAACTTACATTCTAAAGGGTTAGACTGATACTAAACCAGACAAAAATATATACAGACAGAGACTCTCTTTAAAGAAATGCATTTTATAAACTTTGGGCTTAAGTTGAAACTAACTATTAAGAAGAAGCTATCATTTATCTAAAGGAGTTGTTAAAATACTGAAACACCTAATTCAGACCACAGACTCCTGTTTGCTCCTCTTGGGGATGCCTAACAAGAATTCAGGAGAGGCATAGAAAGACTGAGCTTCTTTTTCTGAGAAAACAAACATGGATATTTTGAATTCTTTACTATAAAATAGACTGAGTGTGGTTCTGAATATGGTCACAAAATTGTTTGGCTCTATGAATCCACAGCACTATAAAATTAAGCTTTCTGGTAAAAGGACTGTTTTTTTAACCTTAAAAAAATTGGTAGGAGTATTTTTATTTTTTTCCAGCATCATAGACCCTCTTCTCCTCACCCCTTTCTTTGGGGTTCTTAGCAATGAGCTCTTTTACGACACAGCTTTTCGGCAGGTAGTATCTATTATTTTTAGCCCAGTTAATGGCTTACTTACAAACCAGTGAGACTAAGTCATAAAAATATAAGGAATGACTCACATTCATTAAAGTGAATTCTGATACATTTGGCTATTTGTATAAAAAAGAAGGATGTAATGAGGCAATTATGGACACAGAAATCATTAATCCATGAGGTGGCAGTGATGCCAAGTAGAGAAGGCAGACATTTCTTCTTTTAGGTTCTTATGAGCAAAGCAATTACTTCTTTAAAAGATCTGCAGTTTGTGAACATCCACTGAAGGAATCACCCTTCAGAACTCAAAACCAGAAAATCTATGAGGAATGTCTCTGAGGAACTAATCCAGATGCATGAGTTATCATGGTTTACAGTATCAATTTTAATCCTCAAGTCCTGTTAGATGTCACTTAATTGGCCTCATTTGGATTTAGGCAGGAGAGTTGCCTGGGCATCAGGGGAAAGGGCTGAGACAATCCCCACTGGCTCTAGTAATGACTTAGAGATGTTTGGGGACTTGCTTCTGTCCACAGATATGGATTGTTGGGTAGACATGCTCATTTACTTCAAGAATGGAAACAACAACAAAGGAAAAACTCTGTCTGTTTAGCACAAATGATATGTGTTACATGGAAAAGTCCTCTTGACAGAACCTACATTATTACTCATTAGGCTATTTTTCCAAAATATGTTCTCTGCTCAATTCAATCCATCTTAAAGCAAAATATAATAAAATAAAAGTAGCTGAAAACAGACTCATAGACACAGAGAATAAACTTATGGCTGTCAGATGGGTAGGGGTTTGGGGAACAAGTTACAAAAAGTAAAGGAATTAAAAACTCTAAATTGATAGTTACAAAACAGTCATGGGGATAGGGGGTGAATTCTAGTCAAGATGGCAGCATAAATAAATGTGGTACTCAAATTCTCCCACAACCACATCAGAATTACAACTAAATTACAGAATAACCATCATTGAGAACTGCCTGAAATCTAGCTGAACAAAAGTCCTAAAACTAAGGATATAAAGAAGAAGCCACACTGAGATTGGTAGTAGGGGTGGAAATGCCAAGTGGGCTGTTCCCACACCCACATGTGGTAGTTAAAAATCAGGAGATATCTCAACTGCAGAGGTCTCCCCTAAGGAGTGAGGGGTCTCAACCCACACCAAGCTCTCCAGGCTGGGGTTCCAATGCCAAGAAGAAAAGTCCCCATAACTTACAATTGTAAAAACCAGAGGAGATTATGGCTGAGTGACATGGAAGGTCTGCTGGAGTCCCAGGAGTTCCTCTTACAGGGCCCATGCATGGTGTACTTGGACTTACTCTGAGATCCAGCTCTGGGGCAGCAGCTGGAAAGCTGAATCAGGGGAGGAACTAAGTTATCTGGCTTCAGGGTGATGGCTGAAGGGCCAGCTTTCTCCTAGACAAAACTTCTGGCACAGGCCATTGTTCCTTTGCTGAGCACCCCCTTCCAACCCCCGCCCCCCCCCCCCCACACACACACACAGGTCCCACAGGCAGGTGCCATATCTGAGACTCCATCAAGCTTTCTAACACTGTTACCCTGCCCTGGTGACTCCTTGAAACCCTGCCCACCCAACTTGCAGTCCACCCAAGACGTTTCGAGTGGCTTTCCCAAACAATCATGTTGTGGACTTTCCTAAAAACCTCTCAAGGGTTCAGAATCCCCAACAAGCAGCATCTGGCCTCAGCATACCCTGTACTTCTTACAAAGTGATCCCAGGCCCACCAATAATGGTTACCGGCCTTGGTTCTCAGCTTGGCCTCTACTGGACACCTCCACACCCAGCACAAGCAGCAGTCATTTGCAAATTGCTTTGTAGCTCATGCTGGGTTGCCCAGGCAGTGCACCGAAAGCAGCTGATATTGGTCTGCACCTTCCGGGAGGCCCCACAGCCAGCATATCTTGTGGCCAGATTCAGACTATCTGGAGCACCACAAAACCATCTCCATCAGAAGCACACTCAATGGATAAATGCATCAGGCACCAGAGCCCTATTAAAGTGAGTCCTGTTCTGAGGCATCAGCCCCTGCACAGAAGCTCCTCCATGGAGGTTGCAGCTAGTCCTTTCAGCCAATCAGCCTAGGTATAAATCCCTCCCACTGATGTATCAACAGCAATCAAGGCTCAACTACAACAAGAGGGTGCACACAGCTGACATGGTAGGCACACCTTGAGCACCCAGTTAGGGTGACCGGGGAGGCTGTGCCACTGAGCCCTACAGGTCATCTACAATGTAAGTCATTCTACCAAAACTTGGAGACATAGCAGCTTTACTTAATATTTAGAAACAAACACAGAAATTCAGCCAAAATGAGGAAACAAACAAACATGTCTCAAATAAAAGAACAGATTAAAATTCCAGGAAAGAACTAAACAAAACAGAGACAAGCAATCTACCAGATAAAGAGTTCAAAACACTTGTGATAAGGATGCTCAATGTGAACTTCAACAAAGAGATAGGAAACATAAAAATGGAGTTAAAAAAAAACATAAGAAAGAACCAGTCAGGAATGAAGACTGGTGATAACTGAAATTAATAATATATTATAGGGCATTAACAATAGAATAGATGAAGCAGAGAATAAGCAAACTGGAAGATAAGGAATAGAAAACACCCATAGAAAATAAAATAAAAAAGAATCCAAAAAAAATGAGAACAGTTCAAGAAGCCTCTGGGACAACTTCAAGCCCACCAACATTCACATCATAGAAGTGCTGGTAGTAGAAGAGAGAGAGCAAGAAATTGAAAACCAATGTGAAAAAATAATTATGGATAAATTCCCTAATTCTGTGCTCCCTGGACATGTATGCCTATTTCAACTACCATAAGAGGGTACACACAGGCCACCTGTGCACCTTCTTGCTGTACTTGAAATAAACATACAAGTCCAGGAAGCACAGAGTGTCCTAAACAAGATGAACCCAAATAGGTGCACACCAAGACACATAATAATTAAGATGCCAAAGATTAAGACAAAGAAATAATCTTA
Source organism: Myotis myotis (assembly GCF_014108235.1). Taxonomy (NCBI): domain Eukaryota; kingdom Metazoa; phylum Chordata; class Mammalia; order Chiroptera; family Vespertilionidae; genus Myotis; species Myotis myotis. Next base: position 55,023,651 of record NW_023416368.1, read on the forward strand.
AAACATCAAAACATCAAGAGGAAAATAGTTATATTCAAAGTGATGAAAAGCAAGGACCAAAACTAGTATTACTCTAACCAGCAAAGCTATTTTTAGAATTGAAGGTCAGATAAAGAGCTTTCAGACAAGAAAAAGCTAAAGTTATCACCACCAAACCTGTATTACAAAAAATGTTAAAGGATCTTTTTAAAGAAGAAGAAAAAAGGTTAAAAAAATATGAATAATAAAATGGCAACAAATACATATCAACAATTAAATGAAAATGGATTAAATGCTCCAACTTAAAAATATACAATAGCTGAGTGAATAACAAAACAAGACTCTTACATATGCTGTTTATAGGAGACTCACTTCTGATTGAAAGACACACACAGACTGAAAGAAAAGGGATGGAGAAAGATTATTTTATGAAAACAGAAACAAAGAAAAAGCTGTGGTAGCAATACTTACACCAGAGAAAACTGATTTTAAAACAAAGGCTATAACGATATAAAAAGGACACAGCAATTTTACTTCTGAGTATTTATATGAAGAAACTCAAAACACAAATTAAAAAAGATTTATGCACCGTATATTTATTGTAGCATTATTTACAATAGCCAAGATATGGAAGTGACCTAAGTGTCCATCAAGAGCTAAATGAATAAAGAAGAAATGGTGCATATATACAGACGCATAGATACAGAGAAAATTTTCCTGGTTGCCAGATTGGAGAGAGTTTGGGGGATAGGTGAAAACATGAAGGGATTAAGAAGTACAAATTGGATATACAGAATAGTCATAGGGAAGTAAGATACAACATAGGGACTATAGTCAATAGTATTGTAATGGCTATGTATGGTGGCAGATGGATACTAGATTTATCAGGGTGATCAATTTGTAAGTTATACAGATATCTAATCACTGTATTATACACCTGAAACTAATATAATATTGTACATCAACTGTAATTAATTTTTTTAAATTATTTTTTAAAGATTATGTTGAACAGTTGTATAGCTGAAGAAATAGTTGTTCCCAATACTATGTTATGGTATATGCCAGGATCCAATACATAACAATTACTGAAAATGTAAAAAAAAAAAAATACTATGCCATTAATACATCATGTATCAACTATTTTTTTAATTTATTTTAAAAAATAAAGGTAACTTTCCATCTTCACTCTAAAATACTTTTGTCCTCTCTTACAGAAATGTTCTCTCTAAAATTCTTCTACTCTGGGGAAACATTCCTGAATTAAAATAAATAATATTTACTCTCCAACAAATAAAATAGTCACAGGATAAAAAATAGCATAGGGAACATAGTCAATAATATTGTATTAACTATGCATGGTGCAAAGTGGGTACTAAACTTTGGGGGAATAACTTAATAAGTTATATACATGTCTAACCACAATGTTGTACACCTGAAACTAATATAATATTGTCAACTGTAATTGAAAAACATTAGATGTAAAATTGAAAAAAAAAAAAAAAAACCTAGTTAAGTAGGTCTATTGCTTTAACTAATTTTTTCTGCCTGAACAGGTTCATTTTCTAAATAAATTAATAGCCAAAATAGTTGATCTGGTCAAAGAATAAAGAAAGTCATAGATGGGGACCCACATATCATAATTTCTTTCAAAAGGGTCTCATTTTGGAAGAATATAGATTTACTCAAGTGGCAGGAACACAAAGGAGGATATTATTGATATTGACAATGTGGGTTACCCACTGAAGAAGCTTTGCCACAAACCATGGTTACTAATTCAGAACTTGAAGAGTTGCAGGAGGAGCTTGGGCAAGAGCTGCAGGATGAACAAAATGATTTCCGATAGCAACAAACAAGCAATATTACTGCCCATAAGACAAAAATGAATGCAGGATTTTTCTAATTTATATTGACATGCCTGGGAACATATACAAGAGTGGATCCTAAGTTGTATGGATAAAGGTGGAAAAAACATATTAGGCCGGTTTTTATTTTGGTATAAGTGTACTTAAAAAAGATACTAGATTCAATGTGTTAGTTTTAGCTAACAGTCATATTAGACAGACAATTGAATTGTCTAACCCAACTCAGGTTATAATGCTATAGAGGACTTGCTAATCACTGTTTAAAGAACATCCTCTTCACTAAAGCTTTCCAGCATATATTTGTGAGGGAGCTACAGGGAAGTTGTCCAGTGGGAACTGCTGCAATCAAACTAGACTCCTTGAGTTCAGCAGGGACAATGGGATACTGCAATAGTAGGGACCAAATTTTGGCACTCTATGGCTAGAAATCAGGTTGTTTGGTCCACAGAAAGCTGTGGGTTGGTGAATACTGTTTCCTTAACACAGAAATAGGTCGAGAGCCTTCAAAGTACTACTTGATATGAATAAGACGTACAGATTTCTCCTGGTGAATGGAAATCTAACTTTAATCATTATAATGGTCACAACTCTCAACCACTTCTCAGCATTGAACTAAATTACAACCTAGAATTTCTTTGAATGAAGCAGAGGTCAAGTCATACATGAGGAAAGATCCTGTCTCATAGCGAAAAATTTAAACTCTAAATGTTCTTATCAAGCTTTGCCGCAAAAAAATTTGTGGCCAGGGCAGAGTAAGTGGATGCTGCATGGACATGCTCCCAGGAACAAACTGGTATTACAACTAAAATACAGAAAAACATACTGAATAATCAATGGAAATCTCGCAGGAAAGAACCATGACACCCAAGGACCAAAAGTGGAGACTGGTTAGAGACTGGTAGGAGGGGCAGAGGTGTGAAAGGGCTGACCAGGCGCCCCCAGACAGCAACTGAAGTCCCTGAGAAATAGCTCAGCTGTGGGGCATTGTCAATGACAACTTTGGGACCTAATCCCCATGCTGGGCCCCCCAGAAGACAGCACCAAAACTGAGGAGGGTACCCACATAACATCTGGCTGTGAAAAGCAGCAGGACACTGTCTGCCAGAGAGTAACAGCTGAAAATTCAGGCACCCTCTTAAAGGGCCAATGCACCAAATTCCCTGTGGAGCAACCCACCTAGTACTCTGGCAGAGGGAGGGTGAAGTGCACTGGAACTGTGAGGGCAGAAGCGAAGACTGGGGACTCAGGGGATAGAGCCCAGAGGGTAGACACCCCAAATTTCCTGGGCTGAGTCATTTTCTCAGGCAACAAAGGACATCTTTCCCACATAGACATTGCCTTGTGGTAGGGATGGGTGGAGGGGAGAGACAGTTGACACACCCTATTGAAAACACCTTGGCCTGAGGCCATTTAAGAGATTAAAAATAACAATTAGCATCCAGGCAGAAGCAACTGCCCCACCCTGTTAAACAAAAACAAAAACAAAAAAAAAAACAAAACCTCTCACTGGGCCTGAGGACAACTGCCTGGAGGGCAATTCAAGTTGGAATCCTATCAGTCTGTAGGCAGAGGCAGGCTCTGGAGGCTTTGAGTCTTTGCCTGATCTAATTAGTCAGAAAAAGCCTTTAACACTGTCCTGCACTAGAGATTGAGAGGTGTAGAGGATCTGCCTAATATATAGCAAGGCTATCATTCAAAATAAACAGTCAAATAAAGAGCTTTCCAGAAAAAAAAAGGCTAAAGAACTACATCACCACCAAGCCAGCATTTCAAGAAATGCTAAAGGGATTGCTGTAATGAGAAAACAAAACACAGAGAGAAACCTAGCCATATAGAAATATAATGGCAATAAATAAGTACCTATCAATAATAATCCTAAATGTAAATGGACTAAATGTTCTAATCAAAAGGTGTAGCTGAATGGATACAAAAGCATGACCCATCTATATGCTGTCTATAAGAGACCTAGGTCAAAACAAAACAAAAGACACACACAGAATGAGAGTGAAGGGATGGAAAAAAATTTTCCATGCAAATGGAAAAGAAAAAAGAAACTGGAGTAGCAATACTCATATTTGACAAAACAAACTTTAAAATAAAGGCCATCACAAGAGACAACAAAGGTCACTACATGATACTAAATGGATTGATCCAACAAGAGTATATAACCCTGGTAAACAAATATGCACCCAATATAGGAGCATCTAAATATATAAAAAAAACTTCTAGAGGACTTTAACGGAGAGATCAACAAAAATACAGTCATAGTAGGGGACTGTAACATCCCTCTGATTTCATTGGATAGCTCTTCCAGACAAAAACCTAACAAGGAAACAGAGATTCTAAAGGACACACGGGATCAGATGGATTTAATTGACGTTTATAGAACATTTCACTCCAATGCAGCACAATATACCTTCTTCTCAAGTGCACATGGATCATTCACAAAGATATATGTTAGGACACAAAACAAGTCTCTACACGTTCAAGAAGACTGAAATCATATCAAGCATCTTCTCAGATCACAGTGGAATGAAATTAGAAATCAACTACAGTAAAAACACCCAGAAACATTCAAACGCATGAGGCTAAATAGCATGTTATTAAACAATAAATGGGTTACCAACAAGATCAAGAAAGAAATAAAAAACTTCCTGGAAACAAATGAAAATGAACACACAACAACCCAAAATCTCTGGGACAGAGCAAAAGCAGTCCTGAGAGGGAACTTCATAGAACTACAGGCATAACTCAAAAAAGAAAAGAAAAATCATCAATAAACTATTTAACCCTACAACTTAAACAACTAGAAAGGGAACAGCAAGAAAAGCCAAGACTAAGTAGAAGGGAGGAAATAATAAAGATTAGAGCATAAATAAGTAACATAGAGACCAAAAAAAATACAAAAAAATCAATGAGATGAACTAAAGGACTTGTATGCATGTATATAAGCCTAACCAATGGACACAGACACCAGGGGGGTGAGGGCATGAGTGAGTGGGTAGGGGGGGCAATGGGGTGATAAAGACACATATGTAATACCTTAATCAATAAAGGGAAAAAAAAAGAAATACACAAAGCAAAAGAAGAATAAGAGTATATTTAGAAATAATTTTAAAATAATTGTATTTCATTTGTTTCTCAGAAATATAAATGAAGAATGTGAATCCATTAATTAGAGATTATCTATATATAAAAACTCTAATATGCGAATAGACGGGATAGCAGAACAACCGAACAACCAGTTGCTATGATGTACGTGGACCACCGGGGGGTGCGTGTGGAACATGGTGGATGTTGGCAGCAGAGTGCGGAACATGGCGGGCATTGACCACAGCAGGATGGTGGAGCAGGTGAGTGGGGGCACCAAAACAAGGCAGGGTGCCGGTCACTGTCATTGGGGTGAGTCTCTGGTGATTACTGAAAATTCTTTACTCCCACACGCTGTGGTCCCACTGGGAGCTCATACCTGCTGCCAGTGCTGGCCCCGCTCACACTGCTGCCAGCACCAGAGCCTCCGCTCACACCTGCTGCAGGCCCCGATCACCCCTCAGGGCTTCTCCACTTCCCCCTGCTCCTGAGAGGCAATTGGGGCCAGCAGCCATGTCTTGCACCCACTGCTGGCTCCGGCCCCATTAGCATGTGCAGCTGCCGCCAGAGCTGGAGCTGCTGCTCTCACCCGCTGCCAGCCCCGATCACCCCTGAGGCCTTCACCACCTCTCCCTGCTCCTGAAGGGTTATCTGGCAGCAGCCGCCACTTGCACCCACTGCTGGCGCTGGCCCCAATCACTCTGCACCATTAGCGGGTGTAAGTGGGGCCAGCACCATCAGCATGTGGGAGCGGAAGCAGCGGGAGCAGGGCTGCCGGCAGACAGGGGATCGTGGGCTGTGGTGGGAGGGACCTAGCATGGGCCCGGAGGATGGGCCGAGACCCACCCCTGTGTCCACAGCAGCCTCTCAGCCCACAGTTCCACTCAAGGTGCACGAATTCGTGCACTGTGCCCCTAGTCATACAATAAGAAACTATTAGAGATTTTGGAAATTAAAACTAAAACTGTTCAAATTAAAAATGAAAAAAAAACCCAATGAAACCAAGAGCTGGTTCTTTGACAGGATACACAAAATTGATAAACCATTAGTCAGACTCAACAAGAAATGAAGATAGAGGACCTAAATAAATAAATAAATAAATAAATAAATAAATAAATAAAATCAGAAACAAAAGTGAAGGAATAACCACTGACACAACAGAAATACAAAGGACTGTAAGAAAAAACTATGAACAACTAACTATATACCAACAAGCAGGACAATGTGGATAAAATAGACAAATTCCTAGAAAAATACAATCTCCCAAAATTGAATAGGCCAATAACTACTGATGAAATAGAAGCAGTAATCAAAAAACTCCCACCAAACAGAAGCCCAGGACTGGACGGCTTCACAGGGAGTTTTACCAAACATTCAAAGAAGAACTAACACCTATACTCCTCAAACTATTTCAGAAAATCCAAGAGGAAGGAACACTTCCAAACTCTTTTTATGAGGTCAGCATTATCCTAATTCCAAAACCAGATAAAGATACTACAAAGAAAGAGAATTACAGGCCAATATCCCTGATGAACATAGATGCTAAAATCCTCAACAAAATATTAGCAAATCGCATCCAGCAATATATTAAAAAGATCATACACCATGATCAAGTGGGATTTATTCCAGGGATGCAAGGCTGGTACAATATTCACAAATCAATAAACGTGATACATCACATACATAAATTGAAAGAAAAAAAATCACATGATCATATCGATAGATGCAGAAAAAGCATTCAACATATCCAACACCCATGTTTGATAAAAACTCTCAGCAAAGTGGGAATAGAGGAAGCATATTTCAACATGATTAAGGCCATATATAACAAACCTACAGCCAACATCATATTCAATGGGCAAAAACTAAGACCATTTCTCCTAAGGACAGGAACAAGACAGGGATGCCCACTTTCACAACTCCTGTTCGACATAGTATTGGAAGTGCTAGCCATAGTGATCAGACAAGAAGAAATAAAAGGCATCCAAATTGGAAAAGAAGACGTAAAACTGTCATTAGTCACAGATGACATGTCATTGTACACAGAAAACCTCAAAGACTCCATAAAAAAACTACTAGACTTAATAAATGAATTTGGCAACATAACAGGATACAAACTTAACACCCAGAAATCTTTGGCATTTTTATACACCAACTAGTAGCATGGTGCATGGATTCGTGCACATCGAAAGGAAATTAATTAGAAGAAATATTTTAATGTTGCTATTTGCCCTTTCTCTATAAAAGTGTCAACCAAATTCACGATTGACAAAGACAGATTGAAACACACACATGCAATTCACACCAGTGAGATAGATAGATATATAAACTTGCTTAATTAGACCTGCTGATTTTTTTAGCTAAAATTTTTCCAGCCCAGTGAATTACCGTAACTTCTTTTTCAGGTAATTGTCAGCAACACAGTAGTAAATATCAACATGAAGCAGATTATTATTGTGGATCACGCAGGGAGAACAAAGGGTAAAATATTTAACTGCAGCAGTGTTTGACTATATCCTGCGCAGTGAGAAAACCTGAAGTCATTTTCAAGGTCCACCATTTCTTACTTCTTTTCAGTCGGGTCAAGTTTCTAAGCTTTCTAAATCTCCATTTTCTGGCTAATGAAAAGAAAATAGGATTCCACTGAGTCTCCTATCTACCTATTCCAGGACTTCTGTGAGGATTACATGAGATGAAGCATGGGAAAATGCTTCACAGACATTTGGTTAAAGTGTGAAATGTTTCCATCTGGCTATAAAGCAACTTTTGTTCCTGGGATGAAGAAACTGCAAGGAGTCTGGTCGTTGCTAGGGAGAGGAAGCCAGGTGTTGCTATATGATATCATTACCTGGCACCCACAGCCACCATTTCCAGGCTGGGCTGGGCTGTGGGCCGCATATTGTGCCATGGGGTCTCGGCAGTGTTGGCTGTAATTTGATGGGCTCCAGGGTGGTGGCAGGGCCTGTGTCCCACTTGGGGGAAGCCGAGTATTGCTTTGTGGCCACCAGGTCCGGAGTGCTGTGTCTCTTTAAATGACCAGTGCGCATCATGGAAGCTCCTGCATTGAGCATCTGCCCCCAGTGGAGTTCCTCAGCCTGGCCGGCGATCGGGGCCAATCAGGGCCACAGAAAGTTGGCTGGCTGGGGGGAGAGGCCACAGGAGGTTGGCTGGCCACCCTGATTGGGGTCATCGGGGCCATCCAGCTGGGAGGAGGGACTGCGGGAGGTTGGCCAGCCGGCCCTATCAGGGCCAATCAGGGCCGGCTGGGAGGAGGACCATCGGGGGTTAGCTGCCCACAGGAGATTGGCTGTGGGAGTGCACTGACCACAAGGGGGCAGCTGCTGTGTTTAGCGTCTGCTAGTGGTCAGTGCATATCATAGCGAACAGTCAATCTGTCATTCGGTCACTTAGGCTTTTATATATGTAGATAATGAACTCACAGAAAGAGAAACTAAAAGAACAATCCCATTTACCACTGCAACAAAAAAATTAAGATACCTAGGAATAAACTTAACTAAGGAAGTAAAAGACCTATTCTTGGAAAACAATAGGACATTGAAAAAAAGAGATAGAGGAAGACATAAACAAACAGAAGAATATACCATGTTCATGCACTGGTAGAATCAACATCATTAAAATGTCCATACTACCCAAAGCAATCTATAAATTCAATGCAATCCCCATTAAGATGCCAATGAAATATTTCACAGACCTAGAAAAAACTTTCCAAAAATTCATGTGGAATAAAAAAAGACCCCTAATAGCTGAAGCAATCCTGAGAAAGAAGAACAAAGTTGGAGGGATCACAATACTAGATGTCAAGTTATATACAAAGCCACTGTTCTCAAAACTGCCTGGTACTGGCACAAGAACAGACATATAGTCCAATGGAACAGAACAGAGAACCAGAAATTGACCCAAGCCATATTTTTCAATTAATATTTGACAAAGGAGGCAAGAGCATACAATGGAGTCAAGATAGTTTCTTCAATAAATGGTGCTGAGAAAATTGGATGGATACATGCAAAAAAAATGAAACTAGACCACCAACTTACACCATACACAAAAATAAACTCAAAATGGATAAAAGACTTAAACCTAAGATGAAAAACCATAAAAATTTTAGAAGAATCCATAGGCAGCAAAATATCAGACATATGTCATAGCAATATATTTACTGATACAGCTCCTAATGCAATGGAAACTAAAGAGAAAATAAACAAATGGGACTACATCAAAATAAAAAGCTTCTGCATAGCAAAAGAAACCATGAACAAAACAACAGGAAAGCCCACTGCATGGGAGGACATATTTGCCAATGCTATTTCAGATAAGGGTTTAATCTCCAAAATTTACAGGGAACTCATAAAACTTAACAAAAGGAAGATAAACAATCCAATCAAAAAATGGGCAAAGGACCTCAATAGACACTTTTCAAAAGAGGACATACAGAAGGCTAAGAGCCATATGAAAACATGCTCAAAGTCAATAATCATCTGAGAGATGCAAATCAAAACAACAATGAGTTACCATCTCACACCTGTCAGAATAGCTCTCATCAACACATCAATAAATGACAAGGATGCACAGAAAAAGTAACCCTCTTGCACTGCTAGTGGGAATGTAGACTGGTGCAACCACTGTGGAAAACAGTATGGAGTTTCCTCAAAAATTTAAAAACGGAGCTCCCATTTGACCCAGTAATCCCACTTCTAGGAATATACCCCAAGAAATCAGAAACACCAATAAGAAAGGATATATGCACCCCTATGGTCATAGCAGCACAATTTACAATAGCTAAGATCTGGAAACAGCCTAAGTGCCCATCAGTAGATGAGTGGATTAAAAAAACTGTGGTACATCTATACAATGAAATACTACACTTCTGTAAAAAAGAAGAAACTCTTACCATTCGCAACAACATGGATGGAGCTGGAGAGCATTATGCTAAGCGAAATAAGTCAGTCGGAGAAAGATAAATATCACATGGTCTGTCATTTGTGCAATATAATGAACAACATAAATGGATGAACCCAAGTAGAGCCAGAGGAAAAAAAAATATTTTAGAATATAATAGAATCCTGTTATTTGCAGATTTTTAATATTTCCTACAACTTTTGTGATATTATACTATGTTAGTACAGTTTTGGTAATATTATTATATTTAAAATCCTTTTTTCTTGAAATATTAATTTTATTGCATGTAACATTATTATACTTACACTTATTTTTCTTGAAATATTAATGTTGATTGCATGTAAAATATAAAATAAAAATAAATAAATAAATAGAATTTGTGGCCATTTCTCAAGGTGACTGTGCATTTCAGATAAAGAAACAACCTAAACTTTTTGGGAATTGTTGGCTACTTGCTGTGAACTGACCTTAATTCTTGGAGAGACAGAATGTTGCTATGGTTCACCAGTCAGATTAAAAGACTGCTGCAGTCAGGTGAACACTTTTGGTCAGATTCATCTCACAGTGGGCCCTGTGTTTCCCCAAACCTATGCTGGGATTATGAATGTATAGGTGAACTAATATACTTAATAACAAGCAGACTGCCCATGTTGATTCCCTAACCCATGCAGCCAGACCTGATATTATAAATCAAGCCAACTGGAAGTCACTGGAAGTGACTCTGCCAACAATGTAAAACAAAACAATAAAACTTTCTGCAGTGATTATAAAAATTCTTGACAATATCAAAGGCTTAAAAAGTACCGGGGTGGTGATTCCTACCACATCCCCATTCAATTTGCCTATTTGGCTAGTGCAGAAGATAGCTGTATTTTGAAGTATGCAGTGGGTAGCCACAAAATCAGATAATGACAGCTATTCCAGCTGCTATTTCAAAACTCAGCTGCAGGTATGTAACTATTATTCTGAAAAATCCTTTATCTTCTATGCCTTTTAGCAAAGATCTCTGAAGCAGTTTGCTTTTAGTAGAATAGGCCAGAGTTATATCTTCACTATCCTGCCTTAAGGCTATACTATTTCCTTAGCCCTATGTCATAATCTAGTCTAGGGAAGCATTAGTTGCCTCACTATTCCAAAGAACATCATGCTAGACCGTTATCTTATTGAAATAATGCTGATTGAACTTGACGAGAAGTGGTATCTACTCTAGACACTTGGGGTAAGATAGATGCATACCAGTTAGTGAGAAATCCTATAAAAGTTAGGGCCTGCTATCCCTAGATATATCTAGGAAAACAGTGTCTGAAGCTTAGTGTGATATATTTCCCAAACTTAAGGAAAAGTTTCTACATCTTACATTTATACTAATAGAGACACAATGCATAATGAGATCTCTTTAGATATTGGAAGTATATGTTTCATTTGTACATGCTTCATATATTCATTTAGCAAATTACTTCAAAATGATGCGTTTTATGTGAATCCTAGAACAGCAGACATATCTCTGCAACAGGTCCAGGCTAATATGCATTCTTCCCTTCCACTTGGGCCATATGACCTAGATCATCTTACAGTGCTTGAAGTATCTTTGTAGGATGGGGGAATGTTGAAAGTCATTACCGGGAATTTATAGGTAAATGACTGTGAAGACCTTTAGCATTTTTGAATAAGTCTATGTCATATTATGGAGACATAAATTTTCCTTTTAATAACCAATTTCTGGTCTGCTACTGGGTCCCAAAAGAGATGGAAAGCTAGACCAAGGGATCATCAATTTGCCATGCTCCCTGAGGTACTCAGCATAAACTGGGTGTTGTCTGACCACCAAAGCATGAAGTTGGATATATACAGCAGCACTCCTTTATCAAGTAGACTTGATATCCAATGTGAGCAAGTCATAAAGGCATAAGTAAGTTTCATGAGCAAGCTGCCCAGATGCTTATGGCCCATACTCCTGTTACATGGCCTCCTCCTTATCAACCATAGGTATGAGTTACCTCTGGCCAAAACTGAAAACATTTTTGCATCTGATTTACTAAAAAGCCTACAATATCTTCTGGCACCACCTTTCTCCAGAGAGATCAGCCAGCTATGTGTCTAGGCTGATTATACTGGACTATTTCCATAAGAGAAGGCACAGTACTTGTCCTTACTCAAACAGACACTTGGTCAAGATATGGATTTTTCTTCACTGTATACATTTGTTCTACTAAAAAGTATAATCTGTATATACTTTATTCACTATCATGGCAGTCCACATAGCATTACTTCTGACCAACAAACTCATTTAAAAGCTAATAAAGCATGGGAGTCAAACAGGCTTAAAATAGGTATGTAGGGATACCAAATTGACAAGGAGTGGGCTCTGTGTTCAGTTAAAACTTAACTGAGCTGGAAATACATTGTTGAGGATGCTCTTGCCTTTATGGCTCCAGATTATGATTAGCCACAGAGTAATTTGTACAAGATGTGGAAGGTGAAAAGGAAGCAACAGCCATTACACTCTCAAGACTGATGTTGATGTAGGGTGCCAGGCGTCACTGGCCTTGCTGGCTCATCTTGGCAGAGGACAGCGACTGGGCTTGTGGATATCCTCCATCAGCTTCTCCAAGTCCTGGGTGAGGAGCATGTGCACCTCTGCGGGAAAGTGTGTCTGCTTCTTCAGGTCACCTAGGTCATTTAGGGTTGAGGTGGTAAGAGACAGATGTGTGTTCCAGTTCTTCCTTGCAGGTCCCAGTGGGTCCTTGCTGTACTCTGCTTCACATGAAGCATTTCTTCCCGACTGCCAGCCCTGATGACCTACAACTACTTCAGAACCGTAAATCGATGCAGCAGCAATATCTTTCCACAGATATTTTCAACAATTATGATCTTGCCTCTTTAATAAATTTATACTTCAATATCACTCATAATGGCTCTGCTTTCTGGATTAAACCCCAACTGATACTATAATTAACAGTGTAATTTGGTATGGTCTCCTTTTAGGAAGAATTACAATGTATAAAACCATTATTAAGACTCATGTTTAATTTATCCTAATTATTACTTTAGTTAGTGACCCTCACTGACCTCAGTAGAAAAGAATTTTTGTTGTTTTTGTTTAATATTTTTACAGTTCCTATTGAGGATGTTTTCTTAGTATTTTCATCACAACTCTCAGAATACTTTAAATTCTTTATATTTTAAAAGTATATAGCAATAAGTCAACAAAGAAGGTTTTAGTTAATGAATGTGTTAATAGATGTCCCATATGTATACAAACTAGTTCAAATTCTATATTGTGTATAAGTGAAAGACAGAAAGAAAATAATCTCCTCTTCAATGAAATACAAAATATGAAAAAAGAAGAGGAATTCCTTTCCTTATGTTTAAGAATAGATCTTCAAGACTATAGCTGGCCCAGCTGATTTTGCCCAGCAGTTGATCAAACCAAGATGTCACAGGTTCGATTCCCAGGCAGGGCACATGCCTGGGTCGTAGGTTCAGTTCCCCATGGGGACTACGCAGGAGGCAGCCAATCAATGACTTCCTCTCTCATCAATGTTTCTATCTCTCTATCTCTCTTTTTGCCTCTCTCTCTATTTATGTTGCTGTCCTTATACTAATCTCCTTCCCTAGTAATTAGTAAAAGTGATATTTTGCCCTGGAACACTTCCTGAAACCATGGGCTAGAAAAACATCCTGCTGACAGATTCTTATAGCAATTTTCACTTCACCTTCTGTAAAACGATTCCCATGTAATTTCAGCTCCATGAGAACAGGACCATGCTTCTCTTGTTTACTACTATATTTATGGACTGTAACAACTGCTTTGTGAATAAATGAAGCAGGGTGAATGGGTGGATGGATGGCTGTTACCCAGCCTTATTAAATTTTCAATCTCATTTTTAACTCTATTCACTGATTCTTGTAACAATATAGATAGATATATGTACAGATATGAGATAGATAGACAGATAGATAGATAGATATAGATATATATGTGTCAGTTCAGCCAGTGTTCTCACCAAAATATATCTGTCTCCTGTGAAAAAGATCTAAAGGAAATTAAAAGGGTCTCAGTAAAATCAAGATGGTAATTTAATAAGAATCAAGTATTAGATTAAGAGAATTTCAACCAGACTTTTCTTCATTCTTTTCTATTCTGGTTTGCTTTTTTTTTTAGGAACTCATGCTCAAGGAAAGACATGAATCACTTCCCTGTCATTGCTCCTACTGACTTCACATTGGTGGGATTCTTCAGTCTCATGTGACCCTGCAAATCTCTGTCCACTTTATACTGATAGCTGTACACGTGCATGGCTCCCCACTAGACCACTACCTAGTGCTGTTCCTCAGATGAACACTTCCTTGGAGTGCCCCTCTCTGATTATGCCAATGATCAAATTTTCTCACCAAACTTATCAGCTTGGTTCTCCATCCCTTACACCATTACCTAAAACATAATCTCCCTGATGGGAAAGGCTACCCATCTTCCCTTGGAATTCTTGGCACTTTGTCCATTTTTTGGCCACATTCTATTTTATTTTATTTTTTTTATTAGTTATAAGCCAAAGAACATAATTTTTATTACACAGCCTTTCAAATATTCAAGTGAAGCAACATACAAAAGCTTGCTTTTAACAATGTGTATTTTTATTTTGTATCCTTATTATTGTTGAAAATATTACTGATCCCCTGCCCGATTTTGCCCCCAGTGTCCACTCTGCCAGGTTCCAGCCTTACCCTGGCCCTTCAACACCCTGTTACATGTGTCCAAGGGCGACGTATGTATGAATAAAGGTCCTTTAGTTAATCTCTTCACAACACAGCTACCCCACTTCTTTTTTTTTTTTTAATTGCTTAAAGTATTACAAAGGGTATTACATATGTGTCCATTTTATCCCCCCGCCCTAGACAGTCCCCTAGCCTCCCCTATCCCCCAGTGTCTTATGTCCACTGGTTATGCTTATATGCATGCATACAAGTCCTTTAGTTGATCTCTTACCTCCCCACCTCCTGCCCCGCAACCCTCCCCGGCCTTCCTACTGCAGTTTGACAATCTGTTTGAGGCAGCTCTGCCTCTGTATCTATTATTGTTCAAAAGTTTATAATGGTCTCTATTATCCATGAATGAGTGAGATCATGTGGTATTTTTCCTTCATTGACTGGCTTATTTCACTTAGCATAATGCTCTCCAGTTCCATCCATGACGTTGCAAATGGCAAGAGTTCCTTCCTTTTTAGAGCAGCATAGTATTCCATCGTGTAGATGTACCACAGTTTTCTAATCCATTCATCTACTGATGGGCACTTAGGCTGTTTCCAGATCTTAGCTATGGTGAATTGTGCTGCTATGAACATAGGGGTGCATATATCCTTTCTGATTGGTGTTTCTGGTTTCTTGGGATATATTCCTAGAAGTGGGATGACAGGGTCAAATGGGAGTTCCATTTGTAGTTTTTTGAGGAAACTCCATACTGTCTTCCATAGTGGCTGCACCAGTCTGCATTCCCACCAGCAGTGCACAAGTGTTCCTTTTTCTCCACATCCTCTCCAGCACTTGTCGTTTGTTGATTTGTTGATGATAGCCAGTCTGACAGGTGTGAGATGGTACCTCATTGTTGTTTTGATTTGCATCTCTCGGATGATTAGTGACTTTGAGCATGTTTTCATATGTCTCTTGGCTTTCTGAATGTCCTCTTTTGAAAGGTGTCTATTTAGGTCCTTTGCCCATTTTTTGATTGGATTGTTTATCTTCCTTTTGTTAAGTTGTATGAGTTCCCTATAAATTTTGGAGATTAGGCCCTTATCAGATATGACATTGGCAAATATGTTTTCCCACACAGTGGGTTTTCTCGTTGTTTTGTTGATGGTTTCTTTTGCTGTGCAGAAGCTTTTTATTTTGATGTAGTCCCATTTGTTCATTTTCTCTTTCGTTTCAAGTGCCCTAGGAGCTGTATCAGTGAAGAAATTGCTTCGGCATATGTCTGAGATTTTGTTGCCTTTGGATTCTTCTAGAATTTTTATGGTTTCCTGTCGTACATTTAAGTCCTTTATCCATTTTGAGTTTATTTTTGTGTATGGTGTAAGTTGGTGGTCTAGTTTCATTTTCTTGCATATATCTGTCCAATTTTCCCAGCACCATTTATTGAAGAGACTATCTTGGCTCCATTGTATGTTCTTGCCTCCTTTGTCAAATATTAATTGAGCATATTGGTTCGGGCCAATTTCTGGGCTCTCTATTCTATTCCATTGATCTATATGCCTATTCTTGTGCCAGTACCAGGCAGTTTTGAGAACAGTGGCTTTGTAATACATCTTGATATCTGGTATTGAGATCCCCCCTACTTTGGTCTTTTTCAGGATTGCTGCAGCTATTCGAGGTCTTTTTTTATTCCAGATGAATTTTTGGAGAGTTCGTTCTAGATCTCTGAAGTATGCCGTTGGTATTTTAATGGGAAGTGCGTTGAATTTATAGATTGCTTTGGGTAGTATGGACATTTTAATGATGTTGATTCTACCAATCCATGAACACGGTATGTTCTTCCATCTGTTTATGTCTTCCTCTATATCTTTTTTCAACGTCCTGTAGTTTTCTGAATAGAGGTCTTTTACCTCTTTAGTTAAGTTTATTCCTAGGTAGCTTAATTTTTTTGGTGCGATGGTAAACGGGATTGTTTTTATAATCTCTCTTTCTGAAAGTTCACTATTGGTGTATAGAAATGCCTCGGATTTCTTGGGGTTAATTTTGTATCCTGCTACATTGCCAAATTCATGTATTAAGTCCAGTATCTTTTTGATGGAGTCTCTAGGGTTTTGTATGTATAATATCATGTCATCTGCAAATAAGGACAGTTTTACTTCCTCTTTTCCAATTTGGATGCCTTTTATTTCTTCTTCTTGCCGAATTGCAATGGCTAACACTTCCAGTACTATGTTGAACAGGAGTGGTGAGAGGGGGCATCCCTGTCTTGTTCCTGTTCTTAGGGGAAATGGTGTTAGTTTTTGTCCATTGAGTATGATGTTGGCTGTGGGCCTGTCATATATGGCTTTTATTATGTTGAGGTATGATCCTTCTACTCCCACCTTGCTGAGAGCTTTTATCAAAAATGGGTGTTGAATTTTGTCAAATGCTTTTTCTGCATCAATTGATATGACCATGTGGTTTTTTTCTTTCAATTTGTTTATGTGATGTATCATGTTTATTGATTTGCGGATATTGTACCATCCTTGCATCCCTGGGATAAATCCTACTTGGTCATGGTGTATGATCTTTCTGATGTACTGCTGGATCCGATTTGCTAAGATTTTGTTGAGGATTTTGGCATCTATGTTCATGAGGGATATTGGCCTGTAATTTTCTTTCATTGTGTTGTCTTTACCTGGTTTTGGTATTAGGGTGATGCTGGCTTCATAGAATGAGCTTGGAAGTGTTCCTTCCTCTTGAATTTTTTGTAGTAGTCTGAGGAGGATAGGTTTTAGTTCTTCCTTGAATGTTTGGTAAAACTCCCCTGTGAAGCCGTCTGGTCCTGGGCTTTTGTTTGCTGGAAGCTTTTTGATGACTGCTTCAATTTCTTCCATAGTTATTGGCCTGTTGAGATTTTTAGATTCTTCCTGATTGAGTTTTGGAATGTTGTATTTTTCTAGGAATTTGTCCATTTCCTCCAGGTTGTCTAGTTTGTTGGAGTAGAGCTGTCCATAGTATTTTTTAACAATCATTTGTATTTCTGTGGGGTCTGTTGTTATTTCACCTCTATCGTTTCTGAGTTTGTTTATTTGGGTCCTCTCTCTTTGCTTCTTGGTGAGTCTGGCTAGAGGTTTGTCAATCTTGTTTATCCTTTCAAAGAACCAGCTCTTGGTTTCATTGATTTTCTGTATTGTTTTTTTGGTCTCTATGTCATTTATTTCTGCTCTAATCTTTATTATCTCCTTCCTTCTGCTCACTCTGGGGTTTTCTTGTTGCTCTCTTTCTAATTCTTTGAGTTGTAGAGTTAGATGATTTACTACCATTTTTTCTTGTTTGTTGAGATAGGCCTGTAGAGCTATAAACTTCCCTCTCAGGACTGCTTTCATTGTGTCCCATAGGTTTTGGATTGTTGTGTTTTCATTGTCATTAGTTTCCAGGATGTTTCAAATTTCTTCTTTGATTTCATTGGTAACCCAATCAATATTTAATAGCATGCTATTCAGCTTCCAGGTGTTTGAGTATTTTGGGTTGTTTTTATTGTAGTTTATTTCTAATATTATGCCATCGTGGTCTGCGAAGATGCTTTTTATGATTTCAATTTTCTTGAATTTGGGGATACTTTGCTTGTGACCCAATATATGGTCTATTTTTGAATATGTCCTATGAGCATTTGAGTAGAATGTATATTCCCTGGCTTTCGGGTAAAGTGTTCTGAAGATGTCTATTAAGTCCATCTGATCTAGTGAGTCATTTAGGATTGCTGTATCTTTGCTGATTATTTGTCTAGAGGACTTATCCAGTGCTGTCAGTGGTGTATTAAAGTCCCCTACTATGATTGTATTGTTGTCGATGTCTCCTTTGATATCTTCCAGGAGTTTTTTTATGAATTTGGGTGCTCCTGCATTGGGTGCATATATGTTTACCAGGATTATATCTTCTTGATGTATTGATCCCTTTAGTATTATGAAGTGGCCTTCCTTATCTCTTGTTATGGCCTTCACTTTGAGGTCTATTTTGTCCGATATAAGTATTGCTACCCCAGCTTTCTTTTCCTTTCCATTTGCCTGAAAGATATTTTTCCATCCTTTCACTTTCAGTCTGTGTGAGTCCCTTCTAATGAGGTGGGTTTCTTGTAGACAGCAGATGTATGGGTCATGTTTTTTTATCCATTCAGCCACTCGATGTCTTTTGTTTGGAGCATTTAGTCCGTTTACGTTTAAAGTTATTATTGAAAGGTACTTGTTTGTAGGCATTTCTGTTTTTGTGTGGCTGTTTTCTTTCTGAGCTTTTTATTTCTTATTTTTATACCAGTCCCTTTAGCATTCCTTGCATTGCTGGCTTGGTGGTGATAAACTCCCTTAGCCTTTTTTTGTCTGTGAAGCTTCTTATTTCCCCTTCAAGTTTGAATGATGGCCTTGCTGGATAGAGTATTCTTGGATTCAGTCCTTTGCTTTGCATCACTTTGTAAATTTCCGTCCATTCTTTTCTGGCCTGATGTGTTTCTGTTGAGAAATCATTTGACAATCTAATGGGAGATCCCTTGTATGTAACTTTCCGTCTCTCTCTTGCAGCCTGTAAGATTCTCTCTTTGTCCTGAACATTTGCCATGGTAATTATGATGTGTCTTGGTGTGGGTCTTTTGGGGTTCACCTTGTTTGGGACTCTCTGGGCTTGTGTGACTTTTTTCTTCCCCACCTCAGGGAAGTTTTCTGATATTATTTCTTCTAATAGGTTTTCTAATCCTTGTTCATCCTTCTGTTGTTCTGGTACCCCTATTATTCGTATGTTGTTTCGTTTCATGTTGTCCCAAAGCTCCCTTAGGCTCTCCTCCTGTCTTTTCATTTTTTTCTCCAATTGCAGTTTGTTTTGGGTGTGTTTTGCTTCCTTGTCTTCTAAATCACTAATTCGGTCCTCCGCTTCTCCTAGTCTACTGTTGATACTTTCAATGGAGTTTTTCATTGCAGCTATATCACTCTTCATTTCTTCTTGGGTCTTACTTAAGTTGTTGATTTTTTCATCTGTTTCTTCTAGCTTCTTCCATATGTTATCGATTTTTTCATCTGTTTCTTCTTGCTTCTTGCTGAGGTTGTCGATTTTTTCCTCCATCCGGTTTATGCACTCTAGGACCCTTATTCTGAATTCTTTTTCTGTCATGTTGCATGCCTCTGTATTACTTAGCTGCTTTTCTGGAGAGTCCTCCTTCTCTTTCCTTTGGGGGTTTCTTTGTCTACCCATGTTTGATCTCACTGACATATCTAGATGTTGAGTCGTTCAGTGGCTGCTCCCTTGGTGGCAGTGACTCCTTGGTCTGCGGTTGCTCTTCGGGCGGTTGCGGTAGCAGCTCCTCTTCAGTTGGCAGCAACTCCTCTGGTGGGTGCTGTTCACAGCTGTGGTGGCTCTTCTGGCTGGTGGGGCGAGGTTTCACGTACAGCTGCTGTTCCTCAGCAGAGGGTGTGGTGCTCAGGAGGTTGCTGTTGCTTGGATCTGCTGTGTTGATTTAAAGGCACAAAATACAACACAACAAGGCACCACGTACCAGGCACTATACACAAATATATTCACGATATTAATAACCCCAAATAAAGGTGACCACCTGAATTAAGAGAATTAGGGGATAAGGAAGAAGGAAGAGAAAAAGAGAAAAGAGAAAAAAAGAAAAGAAAATTAGGGACCAAAAAAAGGAGTGCAAAAATGAAATTGGGAAAAAGGAGGGGGGAAAGTAAAAGCGAGAAAAGAAAGGAAAAGAAAAAAAAAGAGCGAAAAGAGAGAATGAAGTGGAAGAGGGGAAGAGACTTTTTTATATGAGGAGAATACTCCTATAGAACAGCCATTAATCCCAACAAATTCCAGCAACAGCTCCCTGGAGATGAATGCAAACTAGAAACAACCAAGAATATAACGATGAAAATAGAATGGAGAACACTAATCCCAAAATAAAATAAAGAGAAAATAAAATGGCACTTTAAAAAAAAAAATGGTAAAATGGTAGCAGTAATAATACTGGTTAAAAATAAGAAGGTAGTAATTAAAAGGGTAAAATCAGTTGATGGAAAAAAGAAGAAAAAGCAAAAAAAAAGAAGAAGAGGAAAAGAAAAAAAAAAGAAAAACAGAAAAAAAAATTGGTTTCTTAGTTAAAAGGTGAAAAAAGAAAAGAAAAAAAATATTGCAGTAGTGAAGGTCCTTTGGTTCTTCTATTCTTCAGTGTGGCTCGCCTTAGACCTGCCAGGTATTCAGGAGAGTGTTGAGTTTCCCTGCGATACACTGTTCCTCTGTGTTGTAAACCACAGTCCTTATTTTAAAGCAAGCCGCATTTGTTTCCCAGACTGCCTTATTTTGTGTTTAGCAAAGAGTCAGTTTGTGGGTCAGCCTCTGGGTGGCAGTGTTCTGGGGTTGGCCTCTGAGGCTACAGGGCCTCTCTGTCCAGTGGAAGTTCACTGCCCAGAGCTGGCTGCGTAAGAGTTACCAGTGCTGTGTTGTTGCTGGGATTGAAAATCCCTCTATAGGCCAGACCCTGTTAACTCCCAGGGACTGATCAGGTTATTTTAATCCTTGATCTCCTACAGGGTGGAATCTGGGTGTGGCTGTGCTCCTTGCCTGGGGCCTGGGGGGAGGAGTCTCACTCTCCCGAGAGATTGGCTGCCTCAGTCCTGGGCTCAGGGATGTCTCAGCACTCAATTCGCTGCCACCTCTCCCGGCCCCCCTTCTCTCCTCAGTCTCTCCCCAGATTCCACTCCTCCGCACACTCTCCCTCTCTTCAGCACAGGTGAGTGTCTGTATCCGAAATGTCCCATGAACAGGGTTCAGTGAAAACAAACAAACAAACGCCGGCCGCGGAAACGGGGAAGGCTTGGTTTCTGTAAGCTTCTTCTCTTACCGGGACTGCATGGTCTGGTCAGCTCTTCAGGCTGCCCCCTTTAGGCTCAGTCCTCTGTGATCACAGACCGAGCTCTCAATTCCCCTGGCAGCGCCAGGAATCCCGCGGTTCTCCTTTCCCCTGTTAGGGGCTGTGCCTGTCCCAAGGGACGCGGCTGTCTGCCACGTGGTCTCCCTCCGACTCTCTGGGCTCAGAGGTCTGGCAAACTTTCCTGCCCAAATCCCTGGGTTTTTTTTACCTTTCCAGGGGAGTTCTGCTCTTCCCGGCTGCAAACCGTCTCGCCAGCTGAGGAATTTTGCCAATTCAGGGTGGATGTTACTAGTTTCAGCTGCTCACTCCATTTGCTCAGGGACACGACCTGGGACGCGTCTGCCTATACCGCCGCCATCTTCCTGAATCGCCACATTCTATTTTAATACACCTCCTAATGATAGGGTCATTTCTTGTTTTAAAAATGTCTACTGACTATTTCTTTTTCCTTCTCCATCTCCCCTGTGCTTGGTCTCCTTACATTCAGGCTTCCCCAAGGCTAATTTACCCAAGTCAATCCTTTTAAGAGGACATTTTTTTTTTAAAGCTCCAAAAGCTTCTAATTGTCCTGGAATTTCTAAATATAAGCCTCTCCATGCTTAACTAGGCATTCTATAATGGAGTTATAGTATCTATGTGCAATCTACTTCCCTCCAACCTTAATATTGACTCTTCACACAATCACGTTAGCGTCCCCATACCTGCCATCCTGAATTTACTTCCAATATTGCCCGTTCAGAATGGTCCTCATTCTGCTCTCTTTTAAAATCCAAATCCTATTAACTTTGACTAGATAAAATTCCACTACTTCATAAAGCCTTCGTTTCAGTCCATACCAATTTTGCTTTTATGACTCCTCATATTTTATATTTGATATCAGGTCATTTATCTAAATGCTTCATGTGTGTTAGATTTACCTCTCAAATTCGACTGAAAGCATATATTGGACTTCCTTTGTATTCCCTAGTGTATCTGCACAGTGTCACAGACTTAGCACAACTTAGTAAGTTTAGTATTGATTGTAAAGTAAAGAAACCTTCCTTCCCCTGCTTGCATTTTTGAAGGAAGATATTGTAAGTAAAGAAAGGAATTGAGTTATGAAGATGATAGAAAAACAGTGCAATGTAAGGGATAAGACAAATTTGAAGACTGCAGAGTTTTGAGAACTATTTTTAAGCCTAAGCCAATGTTACCATGACCAAGCTTGTCAATAGCCACCATAACCACCTGCTGTGGTAAGAAAGTGTTTGGAGCTCAAAGAGAGTGAGTGGCAGCTTCAGATAACACTCTGACACTAAAACATTTTTATTTATTTATTAATATTATTCTGAGATCCACTAGCTAATTTCTGGACAAACTTTTATGTCATACCTGTGGAGAAAAGTGAGAATAGGGATTATTAGCACTTTGACATAAGACAGACACAGAGAGAAATCCCTTGCCAGATCTCTAACAGTGATACAACTGGGAACAGAAACCAGGTCCCATGCCTTACCATCTGGTGTTCTATCAGCTAGACCACACTGTCTCTGTAAATTGCCAATTATGTCGCATGCACAGTCCATAACTGCATGTAACATAATTCTGAACTTTGTTTTTCTATGTTGTTGAAGATAAGGCATGTCTTTCCTTGGGCATGGTGGAAATTTTTATGTCCATACAAATTTATAATTAGTGATGTGGCTCCTTTATACATAACAACAAAATATTTTATTAAAGTTTATTTCAATGCTATAAGAAAATTAAGAAATTCTTGATGTAAGATAAGAAGATATTTAATTACAAATTATTTAAAGGAATGTATTTTGAGAACTGGCAAATCTATTGTTTTAATTTCTACACATCTCTATTTTTCAAATAGAGTTTGAGCTACTTTATTCCACAAAGTGGAATTCTGAGCACTCGGGACTTCTGTAGCTTTATGCTTGTGCCAAACCATGATTACAGCAATAAGAATACTAGTTTTTTCCATCTGCTCTTCTAGCCTGAATGCACACTTATATATATATTGATCACCATAGTTGAGAAACTGCATCTTTGACTAAGATTAAAATGAGAATTTTCTAATTACAGGAAAATGAAGGTTTATGATCAGGTAAAGTATATTTCTTTGTTTAATTACCAAGGCAGAGATCTATTTGGGGTTGCAAAAAGGAGGCAATCCTTGATACGAGTATTTAAACCTTTACTCTTTCAAATATCTGTGTGTGCTTCAGACCAGCTCTTCACCAGCAGTTGCCCTACAGCCACATGAGCAAAGCACTTTTGATGGTGGCAACTGTAACGGCGTCTATAGAGGTAAAGTATAGCTGAAAACTGTACAAGCTGATGAGTGGTGAAGAGGCTGGGTCATTCTCTAAACTCATTTTCAACAATATTACAATATCCTGTTTGTATTTTTATGTATTATCTGATCCACCATGATAAGGAGAGAAAATTGTAGAGAACAAATTATTCACTTGACAGTAATTAAGGATTAAAGCAGTTAGATTACTGAGAAGAAATAAACATGGTTCACTAATAGGACATTTAAGATCAGTAAGTGCCAGGAGGTGGTGGATGCAGGGGAACAAATTCAATATGAGGGCACATACACCAGAGCTGATCTCTAGAAGGTAATAGGGTCACTGTCCCTTTTGTTCACTGGTTCCTAAACATGGTTTGCCCTATTCACCAGTTCATGTTTTAAAGGAAAATATAAGATTTTTAAATTTCAATAGTGAATTTGAGGTAGACATGATATAACATGCCAAGAAAAAGGATTATTTCAGCCCCAAATTAATTCACTGGAGTGTAAAATGAGATTATAAGAAATATATAATTTCTTATTACCTTTTCAGATTTTTATTACCTTTTCAGATTTTCAGAAATTTATTACCTTTTCAGATTTCTTTTTTATTTGGATATGCATATAAAATCTCAACTAGGAATATAAAGCTATGTAAGAGAGGCTATGAAAAGAGAGAGGGAAGTATATTTGGTAAGGAAAAATAGCTATAAAAACGTTAAGCCTTAGAATTTAAGATAAAGGAGGATGTGGGGGGGGCAAATTATAAACTAAATAGATGAACACAAGAAGGGAATATTTATAATATCTTTGTAAATATACTGAACAAGAAGAGGAATACTTCTTTTGTGTTAGAATATAATAGTGTTCTAGAGAATAAAGCACATTATTCAAGGGCCATATATTTAGGCAACTGGAAAAAGTCCTTGTCCAAGATTTAAAAAATAAAAGTGGGGAATATCTGTTATACCCTCAACAATAACATAAACTAAAAAAATATATATAACAGAGAAGTATCTTGCTTGGTTGTTGAAAATGCTGATAATTGTAAATGGATTTTAATTTTTTTCAGTGTTTAACCAAAACAGATAGATAAAATAAAATGGTGAAGAAAAAATTGGAAAGGGTCTCTGAAGGAAACTCTCTATAATTCTACTTCCACACAGTCTGCCCTTCAGGGGGACAAAGGACAGAGAGCTTAAGTGTGCACCACAGCTCCTTTACCCACATGACCTGTCCTCCATCCCTTTCCTCACTTCTCTTCTGCTTCCCACTTCTCTGCCCTTCACCACTTACCTATGCTCAGCATTCCTGCAGGGTGCTCAATACCACTCCCCCACCTTTTCTCAGACCTTTCTCCTCCAGGGGTATGGCCCTTTCCCTCCTCCCCTTGGTCATTTGTCATAGCTTTGGGCATATTTCTATAGTCACAACATCTAAGGTTTTGTGTGGGTTTTTTTCCTCTTCAGAACATCCAATAATACATAATTTTCCCAGGTTAAATTTATTTTATTCTGCTTAATGAGTTTTTCATGTCATGTGTTGTATTTTATAAACTAAGACTGAGATAGTAGTGTGAAGGCAGATTCTGTCTCTGATACTATGTAGACTTTCCCAAGTTCACTAGATAGGTGAAAGATAGTGAGAACTGAGAGGTGAGGCTTAATAAATGTCTGTTGATTCACTAATAATAAGGATAACTACCATTCAGTACTTGAAATGTGCCAGGTTCAGGGCTAGATACTTAACTGATTTTTGTAATAATGATCATAATCATAAGAATCATCATAATAATGCCTCTCTTCCCTTCCTTTCCCTTTTCTCTCTTTCCTCCTTCCTTCCTTCCCTTCCCTACTATTTTTCTTAGGAAAGTAGGACTAGTAAGTACCATGATATAGAAACATTTTTTAAAATTTCTCCTTTTGTTGTACTTTATAAACCAATGTCAACTGATGCAAATTTTTGGCTTGCATTAGGAAGTCAGTAACTTGATCTATATGACATTATTTTAAATTTATTTTATTCACATGCTAAATATGTGTTAAATCTGTAAGTCTAAACATATCAGCTTATATAGTCTGAATCTCTTTCCAGCCAAACTAAAACTTTCCAAGTCAGTGGAAAATGGAGTAATTTACTGAGCAAGATCCTGTACTCAGTTATCAATTACTTCAGAACATGATTCAGAAATACTTGAACAATTAATAACAGATTCTGCCCTGTTTTTTTTTTAAGCTCTACTTATTTTCAGGTATCTACTGTTATTATAGAGTATAACCTACAAATTGCAAACTCCATGGCCCTGAGAAAATCACAGACTAAAATCTGGGCTTCTCATCTGTGTGTCAGATTTGGCCAAGCATTTTTATAGCACGACTATCACAGAGCGGTTGTGTATATATCCTTTGCGTCAGGCATGTACTCAGTATTTGCACTTCTTTGTTAGGGCTAGTTGGTAGTCCTTGGCAAACTATACATCTTTACTTAAGTTCTCTTAGTGATTGACTGGTATTATTTTTATTTTTAGGACAATTAAGAACATATCTAGTTGTAAGATGCAAACTCTTCAAATGCTTTCATGCTTTGAATTTTTTCTCATATGCTGAGATTAATTCAGTATTCACTGGTATTTTCTTTTCAATTTTATGAATTTATTTTTCACATTTAATATCATGAATTCAACTCAGATTGTACGATCTATCTATCTCTCTATCTATCTATCTATCTGATGAAAGGTAATTTGTATGGTGAAAGGCTGAAACACAATTTATTTTACCCTAAGAGGCCATGAACTAACACCAGTAGTTTGCAGTATTTTCTGCCTCTTGTATTCCAGGATCTGTTTTAGGGTTATCGTCTCTGTTTCCTTGATCTGTCAGCTTATTCTATGCCAATATCACACTGTTTTTAATCATTTGCTCTTATAATAGAATAAGTCTTCTTGTTCCAGTATTTAATTAATTATTTTTGGACAGTTCCCACTGTTTATTTTTTTCAGATATATTTTTGAATCATTTTCTCAAAGTTACAAAACAAATTCCATTGGGATTTCATTTTGAAAATGCAAAATGATTTGGGAAGAACTGGCATTGTTACAATATTTAATCTTCCCAACAGTATAATCTAAACTTATGTATGAAATGTGAAACTGTTTTCTTTCTATCATTCTGGGGAAAATAGCTGTGAAAAAAATTTCAAATATTCCAACAATGCTTGTCTGATTTATGGATGAATAGGATCTCCGGCTCCTTTAATCTCACAGCCTCCTCACTGATCATGGAACTAGCTTTTGAGCACCTTCATTGAGGTGAACAAGAGTCTAAAAGTGAACCAAGGTTAACAGTTCCAGAGTCAGTCTTGGTCAAGAAGGAGCTGATATACTTGGGTGTGAACAGGACTCCTTTGTATCTGGGCAGAGATCTACCTGCCCATGAGGTCACTAATCATTCCTATTCTTTCTTGTATATTTTCCTGCCCTTTTGTGGCTGCCTCTCCTCCATCACCTCCATCCTGCCAGGCACACTGGTTCAATATATGTTTGAATTGTGTTTAGGTGCCAAAGAAAGTTTAGCTCTTAGCTTCCCCACTGCAAATGAAAAGAACAAACCACAGGTAGGGAATAAAAAATAAACTCAGAGCTTAATTTTGAGGGAAAGTGTAATGCCTTAAGTAACTTTTTTTTTTTTTTAGTATTTAGAAGAGGCTTTATTGCCTCTTCTTGTCATATCAAAGCTATCTGATTCCCCTTTCTTTTCCCCTGTTAGAGATCAAATTGTATTTTTAAGGAAAACACTTTCTAGTAGCCACCTTTCTCCCCTATGAACACTGCATGCTTTCTCTTTTTTGATGAAAATGATTTTTCATTTCAAGGAGACAGCTAGGAAGATCCAAGCTCAACCATCAACAGATTGTCGGCCTTGTGGTTGACGAGGTTGAAAGGACTGTGGGTTTCATTTCTGTCCTCCCACAGTTCCATCAATTCCTGGTAATGTATGTGAGGACACCAGTCTCTGTGATGACCCACGATGGCTATGGAAAATAAATAGCTTTTAAAATGCAAGTTTGGGTTTTAGAAATCTGTAGGTCCATGAAATCTAGAAGTGAGTTGCATAGTTCTTATCTGTTAATACCTGGTTTCTGCATTCTCCACAAACTCCCTCTTATGTTTGTTAGCCCCAAATTCTTCTTGAAAAATGTTTGACAATTTGATTGTATGCGGTATTACTAATAAAAATACTCCCCTTCCCGCCCCATGGTTGCATTTAAAATACCCATTTAAGCATGATTCACAAGCTTATTTTAAATGTTTGCAAATGTAGTATTTATAACAGAAAATTGGCACTATATTTTCATAGTTTCAAATAATCCATATCTTTAAAAATGAAAAGTGAGTTAATAAAATCTTCCAGTGTTAAGTTATTGTGTTAAGAAAATAAGAAACAGAAAAGACAGTGAGATCTAGAGTTGATAACATTTTTCATTCTATCTAGTATTAGCTTCCTTAGGGTGACTCTCAAAGTTGAAGTCAAAGTCAGTTACCTGAGTGTTGGGTCTGCTCAGCACAGACCAATGGTGACTGTGTGCTCTGTACAGGGGGAGTGCAACCCAGAAGCAAGTAAAATGTGGGCTCTTCAGAACAGTCTTCAGTTATACCTTGGTTACTATCTAACCAATCTGCTTACTATTCCAGAAGTGTTACCCTAGTCTCCTTAGATGCCTGATGTTCTATTGCATTTTCACAGCCCTCCACAGCCACTGCTTGTTTTGGACCTATTTTTCATGACAGGATGATAGCTTTCTCTCCTTACTGTTGCTTCAAAAAAGGGCTGTGAAAAATGTTTCATAAGATTTTCTTTTGTTCCTCTCTTTTTTTCTTTGTTTGCCCTTTGGGTAACTCCTGTATACTCCTTTCACATGCAGCATGAGATTAGATTTTTCAGAAATTACACTGCATGTCAGTTATGTATTAGAGCAATCTGTCATCTTCACATTGGGAGCACTGGATGCTGTCTCCAGCACCTGCTTTTCTAGACTAATATTTCAGAAAATACAGTAACGCATGTTATGTGAGCAGTGTCAGCAAGCCGTTACTCTTAATATGAGGTTCTAAATTATGAATATTATCAGACATCCCATTGCAGCATTAGGCAGTGATTCTGTGGTTCAAACAGGAGAACATTCACACAACTACCAGACAGAGGCAAATGAACAGACTAAAAATATATTGCTTCTATTAGCTTTAAAAGCTGAATTGGAGAGCAGCAGCCACTTGGTCTTATGTAGCAATAATTTAGGACTCTATATAGTATTTTTCTTCCCATTTTATAAATAAGTAAGTAAACCTATGGCATATTTATACCCCACCTCTCCTTGCCTCTCCAAGTTGGTCAGTGCTCAGCCTGGGCAACTACCAAATTGAAGGTCTGTAATTCTTTTACGACGTTTGCTAAAGGTGGGAGCCCAGCAGTAGCTTCATAATAGTATATATTATTAATGCACATCCATTTTACAAAAAGGATCCATGCCAGGAAGCACTCCAAAGAACCTAGTCACATTTTGTCTTAGGAAGGCTGATATTTAAAACATCAAAATAAAATGGCTCACACAGCTGAACGGAAAGCAACAACAAAATAGCCAATGAGGTGGTGCAACCTGAACTTCTAGCACAGGCAACACAGGGGCTTTCCTTGCACACAGAAGGTGTGTGCTATTCAGGAAATGGCTTTTTCTGCAATGACTTGGATTGAGCAGTAAGTGAATCACAAAGACATCAAGTTGTAAAACGTAAGCCTCATCCATGTTTCTTGCAGACAGTTTCTTGCAGACAGTGGGGGTCCATCATTAAGTACAGATGCATATTATAGTAATTTCATGGTGATTTGAATTTTTCTGAGTGAAAACCAGCATTTATACTATGTTAAATATACAAAACACTGAGAATGATCACAAGTGAAGGTTATAAACCCTCACTCATATGCTCCTATGATTATTTTATGAAGGAATATTATTTAAAATAAGCTTATATATTTAAAATTATCTCAGTACATGATTGGTTGTCAGTTCACAAACAATTACATAAAAGGTTTTCCTAAAATACTATGGTTATGACATGTATCTATGAAAAGATACTGATACAATCACATTGTCTTTAAAATCTTATGTTTTAAATAGTATGAGGCAAACATGAAAAGTACCCAGGCAATTCAAGATTGTTTTGTTCACAAAATACACTTCTCTTACTATGAATTCACAATCTTACTATCATCTCTTCATTATATACTTGATGTAAATTTTCTACATTTTGAAATATTTTAGCATTTATTTCCCTTACATGACAGAAATGCAACCACATAAATTTCTCAGGCTGTGACAAAATCTATTTGAAAATCTGGTTTTTTTAAATGTTATTCATAAACATTCAGTAGCACAGTAATTACAAAATTTAGACTGTATCTTTTATTTCTTACTAGAGGCCCAGAGCATGAAATTAGTGCACTCCAGGTGGGAAAGGGGTCCCTGAACCCAGCCTGTGCCCTCTTGCAGTTTGGGAGCCCTCAGAGGATGTCCAACTGACGGCACAGGCCCACCACAGGGTAGCGTGCCTAAGCTGTCAGTCAGACATCCTTAGCCCTGCTGTGGAGGCAGGAGAGGCTCCCGCCACCACCTCTGTGCTTGCCAGCTGTGAGCCCAGCTTCTGGCTGAGTGGTGCTGACCACCAGGGGGGAAGCTCCTGCATTGAGTGTCTGCCCCCTGGTGGTCAGTATGCGTCATAGTGACCGGTTGTTCCACCGTTCAGTCGATTTATATATTAGCCTTTTATTATAAAAGATATGCCTATTCAGTTTTAGCAGACAATAGTGGATTTCAGAAATTTCACTTTTGAAATATGAAAATGAACTATATACCATTTGACTATATATAATATCCTGATTCAAACTTGAGCTATTATATGTAGATATTAATTCACAGAAATATACATTTCCCCCCAGATATCTATTTGCAGAGACATCAATTCATTAATCAGCAGTCAATTATTTCTTGGTATCCATCCATCTCATCAACCTTAATTGTTTTTACTTGGTCTTTCCATACTGGGTATATGCCACTGTGTTAAGTGCATGGAATGGTTTATTTAAACAATTTGAGTCCACATGCACACACTCATCAACCTACTGAAATATGAATACAGAGTAGGGCTGCCTACTGGTCCTGCAGTTTCTTGGGGTGCAGGGGATTCCTCTGTTCATGAGTGAATATGGAGCAATGAAATATTTCTACCAGCTGCTCTGCATTTTGTACCTATGCCATGAGATCAGAAGATATAGGGGTACTTTGGCTGCTTTATTTATTTTCAGAGGTCATGTATCAAGTTTAATATGTATATTGTGTTACATTTTTAAAATTCATTAACTATAATCTGCCAAAGTCAAATAATTAAAGTATTTTTTCTTATTTTAAAGCAAAATATAATTTTTATTTTATTGACAAGATCTCATCGTTTCTGATATCCTCCTATCTAATAAAAGACAAAAAGGGTAATTAACCGTACCTCCGCTACGCTTTTCATTGGCTAATTAGGGCGATATGCAAAGTAACTGTCAAGAAAGATGGTGGTTGGGGAATTAATCGGTAGAAACCAAGATGGCGGCATAGGTTAACGCCGGAGATTCTTGCCTCGAACAACCACTTCAAAAAACAACTAAAGACGGAAAAGACATCATCCAGAACCACAGGAAGGCTGGCTGAGTGGAAATTCTACAACTAGGAGGAAAGAGAATATCATACCCAGACTCAGAGGAGGTACAGTGCTGAAGTGAAATACTCAGGTGCGGAGTGCGTGCGAGAGGGCTGGCGGCGGAGGGCGCGGTTGCTGTTTTCAATCGGAAGGGAGTTTCAGACTCTGAGCTCCAGAACCGGGTGAGTCTCTAGGGACCCAGACTCAAACGGGAGAAGCGGGACTGTCTGGCTTCGGTCGGAACTCAAAGGCAGCATTCTCTCCGAGGTTTGCAGCGGTTGCTGGGACTCTGTGAGGCAGAGCCCCTAGGGACGGAACTGAGAGCAGCCATAACTGCTCACTCTGGCCCGCCCTGTAGATCCCCTGGGACCTGCCCTGCCCAAGCCCTGCGCAGAGCCATTTGCCGGATAGCCTCAGGCAAACGCTAGATTAGCACCGCCCTAGAGATCCAGCACAGAAGCTCTCCCACTACAGACACAGCAGACTCTCATAGCCAGTTACCCTGGAGGTCAAATCACCCCCAGTATTGCGGTCAACAATCAAGGCTTAACTACAACAAGACTTCGCACAAAGACCACTAGGGGGTGTACCAAGAAAAGATAAAAAAATGCGGAGACAAAGAAACAGGACAAAACTGTCAATGGAGGATATTGAGTTCAGAGCCACACTTTTAAGGTCTCTTGAGAACTGTCTAGAAGCTGCCGATAAATGTAGTGAGATCCTCAAGAAAACTAATGAGACCCTCGATGTTGTGATAAAGAACCAACTAGAAATTAAGCATACACCGACTGAAATAAAGAATACTATACAGACTCCCAACAGCAGACCAGAGGAGCGCAAGAATCAAGTCAAAGATTTGAAATGCGAAGAAGCAAAAAACACCCAACCAGAAAAGCAAAATGAAAAAAGAATCCGAAAATACGAAGATAGTGTAAGGAGCCTCTGGGACAGCTTCAAGCGTACCAACAGCAGAATTATAGGGGTGCCAGAAGATAAGAGAGAGCAAGATATTGAAAACCTATTTGAAGAAATAATGACAGAAAACTTCCCCCACCGGGTGAAAGAAATAGACTTACAGGTCCAGGAAGCGCAGAGAACCCCCAAACAAAAGGAACCCAAAGAGGACCACACCAAGACACATCATAATTAAAATGCCAAGAGCAAAAGACAAAGAGAGAATCTTAAAAGCAGCAAGAGAAAGAAACTCAGTTACCTACAAGGGAATACCCATTCGACTGTCAGCTGATTTCTCAACAGAAACTTTGCAGGCCAGAAGGGAGTGGCAAGAAATATTCAAAGTGATGAATACCAAGAACCTACAACCAAGATTACTTTATCCAGCAAAGCTATCATTCAGAACTGAAGGTCAGATAAAGAGCTTCACAGATAAGGAAAAGCTAAAGGAGTTCATCACCACCAAACCATATTATATGAAATGCTGAAAGGTATCCTTTAAGAAGAGGAAGAAGAAGAAAAAGGTAAAGATACAAATTATGAACAACAAACATGCATCTATCAACAAGTGAATCTAAGAATCAAGTGAATAAATAATCTGGTGATAATAGAATCAGGGACATAGAAAGGGAATGGACTGACTATTCTTGGGGGGGAAAGGGGTGTGGGAGATGTGGGAAGAGACTGGACAAAAACTCGTGCACCTATGGATGAGGACAGTGGGTGGGGAGTGAGGGCGGAGGGTGGGGCGGGAACTGGGAGGAGGGGAGTTATGGGGGGAAAAAAGAGGAACAAATGTAATAATCTGAACAATAAAGATTTAATTAAAAAAAAAAGAAAAGAAAAGAAAGAAAGATGGCGGTCAACTGCCAACAAAGATGGCGGTTAGTTTGCATATGCGCAATGATGGGAGGCAAAAGGGGAAAGATGGAAGAATGGTGATCAGCAACCCAGGCGGCAGGCAAGAGCTGGGGGGTGGGCAAAGGCCGCCTTTGCCCACCCCCTAGCCGGTGATTGCCATCGGAAAGCCGGGCAGCAGGCCAGGCGATACCCCCTACCAGGGGTGCCGGATGCCTGCAGCCCGTGATCACCATGGCAATCAGAGGCAGAGAGAGCTGGGGCACAGGCCAGACAGCAACCCCAGACCCCGGGGGCCGGGGTTGCTGGCTGGCCTGCAGCCCTGTGATCGCCATGGTGATCGGAGGGAGAGAGAGCCTGAATCAACTGTCACTGTTTGTCCCAATAGCAGCAATGCTTATGTGATAATATAGTTTAACAGACATACAAAACAAGTCACATGATAAGAGCGGGTCGGCTTCTAAAGTAAATTGAATATGTTCTTTTAAAATTCTGATGTCCTTCCCTCTGACTATAATTCTTAATTTTCCAATTTACCCCAGGTGATCCAATAACATGTAGAACTCCAGTAACCTAACTTATTTAAAAAAACAAACATCCCAACCATTTTTAAAATATTTAAATTGATATTTTAGGGTTAAAATTATAGAAGATATTTAGATCCAAATATATTTTCTGAATAGAAAATATTTCAGTTTTTGATTTTAAAAAAATAAACATAAACAATATATATATAAGTGATACATTTTCCCAAGGAACTCTGAATTAGTACCTTTCCCTCTAACTTTCTTCAAATTAAGAGAATCTATGGAGTTCCCTATACTGCACAAGCTTTAATGAAAGAAAATAAGACTTTCTAAGAGCATCAAATACATGTTTTCTTATTTACAAACTGCCGGGAGCCGGTCCATGCTTGCTGTTTCAAGGGACCTGGCATATATGGCATACTATTCTTAATATGTTTGCTCACCTTCTTGGCACTATGTGTTTTAACCAAGGTCTCCGAGAAAGGTTGTTTCCCCAGGTAGGGATTTTCCCCTGAAGTTAGGGAGGGAATAAAACCTCTTAACTAAGTGTCAGGCGGGTAATTAATCACTTTAACTATGAACAATCATGCTTAAGCTACATAATCTTTACTCCCTGGAATGGAGATAAGAAACGCCCTAACCTTTGGAATAGAGATTGATAGGATTGGAATCAACTGGTATAAATACAGATGTAACAACACAGAACTTAGAAGACAGAACCTACACAGAACCTAGAGACAGAAGAACTTCGCTGGAGAGAACATGGCAAAAGATCCTGAACAGAAACTGGCAACAGAACCTAGAGACAGAACCTAGCGAGAGAACATGGCAAAAGATCCTGCACTGAACCTGACTATAGAACATGGCAAGAGAACCTGACTAGAACCTGGTGACAGAACCTGGCTGGAGAACCTAGCAAGAGAACATGGACACAGAACCTGGCTGGAGATCCTAACCAGAACTTCACTGGAGATCCTGAACAGAACTTGGCTGGAGACCCTGACAAGAGAACCCAGCTATGATGATCACCTGAACGCTGCCTCTGTGTCATTCCTTCTTCGCCGACTCCATCCACAACTTTGGGGACCCCTGGACCTGCTGGGGTTGGACCCCGGCAACAAACATATCACCCTTCTCTCTCTTTCTCTCTCTTTAAAATATATTCTTACTGATTCAGAGAGGAAGGGAGAGGGAGAGAGACAGAAACATCAATGATGAGAGAGAATCATTGATCAGCTGCCTCCTACACAACCCATACTGGTGATCAGGCCAAAACCTGGGCATGTGGCCTGACCTGGAATCAAACTGTGACTTCCTGGTTCACAGGTCGATGCTAAACCACTGAGTCACACCCGCCAGGCTCAATTCTTATTTATAAATTCATTCCAAGGACATACACAGCTTGAAAAGCTTTGGAAGTAGTTTCATAAAAAACTAGCTTTTAAGTAACAAGAATACAGTTATAGAAGAAAGTTTAAATTAAAAGGAAAAAATTGTTTTAATTTATTCAAGAGTGGGAACATCCTCTATGAAAATGTGTACCTTGACTGTGGATGGCTGGGTGGCCTTATCACACCTTAGGAATTTGAATGCTTTTTACAATGACAAGAAAGAGAGTTTCATCTCATTTCTCTCCCAGAGTAGATGTCTGTCAACAGAAGGTGGACATCAATAAAAGGAGGGGCTTGCACAATCAATCCAGAAAGTCAGCAATCTATGAATAATCCAGAACCGAGTATTTATCTCCTCTGCCACACACCCTCCCTCCCAGCCAGTGAGCAAGATAATTACTCTCAAGTCAAGCTAAGTGCCCCCCAGTCACAGTGGCCCAATGCTAACATACAAAGCATACACATAATTCTCACTCTGGCATAAAAGTGACAACTTTCTTGGAAGAAAAGCAGATACTGTAAATTTTTCAAAGTCTTCCTGAAACATTTTTTAAAGTAATTTTTACTTCTTTAGAAAAAATGCATACATGGCAAACCATCTGTAATAAAAGGCCTATTCTATAAAATTTTACCTGGTCCTACTCATATCTGCAATCATAATCATATTTACAGACAAATATATTCTATACTAATAAAAGAGTAATATGCTAATTAGACTGGGAGACCTTCCAGGAGACCTTCCAGATGTTCTTCTGGACAAAGCCATGGTGGCGGGGCTGAGGTAGAGGCGGTTAGAGGCCAAGAGGGGAGGGCAGTTGTGGGTGATCAGGCTGGTGGGGGGTGGGGCCGTTGGGGGTAAGCAGACCAGCAGGGGGGCCAGTTAGGGGCAAGAAGGCCATCAGTGGGGGTCAGTTGGAGGTGATCAGGACAGCGGGGGGGAGGGGAGTTTGGAGTGAGCAGGCCAGCAGAGGGACAGTTGGGGATGGGCAGAGCAGTGGGGATGGAAGGTAGGGGAGAGCAGGCCAGCAGGGGGGGCAGTTTGGGGTGATCAGGCTGGTGGGGGGGCATTTGGGGACCAGCAGGCCGGCAGCGGGTGGGAGGGCAGTTGGGGGCGAGCAGGCCAGCAGGCAGAGTGGTTAGAGGCAATCAGGCAGGCAGGCAGGCAGGCAGGTGAGCAGTTAGGAGTCAGCAGTCCTAGATTACTAGAGGGATCTCCGACTGCTGGTTTAGGCCCAATCCCTGTAAACTGGCAGGACATTTTTTAAGGGGTCCCAAATTGGAGAGGGTGCAGGCCAGGCTGAGGGACACACCCTCCCCTGTGCACAAATTTTGTGCACCAGGCCACTAGTTTATAATATTCATCATTATTGAAGCCTCGCAGAAGAAAAACATGCTGCTTCTACATGGAAGTTTTACTGAATATTTTTATTTATTCTTTCAATTACTCCATCTGTTTGCATAAAAAACATTACTATGACATCAACAGAGTTACCTAGAATTTGGGAAATACAATAACACAACACATAGAACAATACAACTATTGAAAAATAATTGCTACATTATAAAAAAAAAAAATTGTTTTCTATTGTTCCTATCCTATATGTATACAACAAAAAATAAAAACCTGAGGCATCTTGAGATAAGTATAGTTATTAGCTACCCAGCTGTTAATCATAATTTCTTTGAAACTTCAGTTAACAGTTGTCATTTGGTTGATAATGTACATTCCTGATGCTATAGCCCAGCCCAGTCTCCAAATCTTCACATTTCTATTTGACCTCTGAGTTCAAGCTAAATGTACTAGTGGTGAATATGAAATCAGAAGAAAAAAAAAAAAAACCCAATTGGAAAACTTGGATCCTTAGTTGCAGTAAGGAAAGAGAGAAATAAGGGAGGTACTGGGTGAGACATTAGTGGAAATCAGAAAATAAGGCATGTGCAGATCACTCAACTGTAATAGTAATGTCCTATTGCTTTATAATGACCAATACTGGGGTGTGTTTCAGCTAAAAATACAAATACAACACTTATTCCTGGGGCCCAATAATATTTTTTTATTTACTCTCTCAAGAAGGAGGAAATTCCAATTTTGCTAGTTTATAGGTATGCTGCATTTTTGTTCTTTTCAAGCAAGCCAAGTAGTACAGATAAACTAGTTTAAAAAAAACACAAAACTGGCCTCCTTCTATAGACTGAAAATATTTTCTGTACTGCTGATGTGGAACCTTATGTTTCTTCCATTCAGTCATGGCAATAAAAAAACTATGATTACTACATGATCTAAAGGAAGTAAATTAACCTTTGCTTTAAGGTTAAAAGAGTGTACTTGAAATAGCGAAACACAAAACAATGCATTTGTGCTCTACAGGATGGCTTGAGACACCTCAGAAACAGGTTCAACTCTAGCAAACAGTGTCAGTTGGTATTATACTCTATGAATGAATCAATATGATACAGTACAAAGTATTTCTACCACCTCTAAAACACCTGTTATGTAAACCACTTTTCTGCTCTGAACTCTGAAATACAAGGGTGGAATAGGCTTTAGGCTTTTTTGTTTATTGATCTGTTTGTTTTATTCTTCCTGAGTTTCGGTGAAGTTACAGATTTTAAATTTACAAACACATTTCAAGTCTCCCTCTAGTAAAAGTGTTGACATCAAAGGAGCAGCCTATAATTGGGGAGTTAAACAGTGACTTGCATAAAATTGCCTGTCTGTCTATGCCTTCTGGGGAGAGAAAATGCAGTGGACATCGGCAAGCCCTCACACCCCACACAGTCCAGCCACGCCAGCGGTGGGGCAGAGCTCTGCTCCTGGGCTCTCTTTAACCTTGGACTCCATCCTTGCCGTCTGATATCAGGGAGCTTTGCTAGGCCAGCTTCAATGGTTAGTAAAACACAGGGATGGTGCTTCTTTCCTGGGTTGTTATGAAAATGAGGTTGGCAGAGAGGAAATATGTGAATGGCCTTTTGAAGGTCAAGCTATTTCTGTCCTTAGGGATGTAGTAGTTCAGAGTCAGAATAAGGAATCACAGGCCAGCAGAGCTAGCACCTGGGCAATAAAATGTTACTGAGACCATGGTAACGTGACTGAAAATGCTGGGAGCTGCAGCAAATTGCATTTTTCAGACTCCTCTCAGAGAGAACTGCAAATAATTGCCATAAGAAGGTGCTTCCTTAAGCTTTGTAGTCTCAGCCAAGCAGAGTGCTTAAAACAAAGTAGGTGCTAAATAATATTCTAGAAATAATAATCATGAAGCAGAAATTATGGGAAGCATGACCTCCAGAGCCACGTTCAAGAGGGAAATGATCACTTTATGGTCTGTGAAATGTTTTCTAAAGAGGGGTCCCTCTAAGGAACATTGCTCTCATTCTAAAATGCCTTGTAAAGAATGTTTCTTGAGTGAAGAATGCAAGCTAAATTGCTCTAAACATTAGAGGAGAGGTTGATTTCTGAACCAATACTTCTCTACTCCTACCCTTCTCAGTGTTCAGCTTGTCTGCCAATATATGTTCATATTCAGATAATATTATTTTGAAAGATTGCCAAATTATTCATTTGCCCTGTATGCTCACATATTTCAGTTTGACTCTGAAAGTGACCCTATGACTTTGGACTTGCTTGTAGTTATATTTTCTTGGAATTCTAGCCTAGTTCTGTCAATACATTTATTTTGAAGTCTGGACATGAACCACTGTTCAGACAAGTGACTCAATGGTTCATTTTGGTTTCAATGAAAAGCCTTCCTCCAGGCCCCTCCCCTGCAAAATAAAAAATAAAAAATGGCTATACTTCTAGGTCAGAAAGTTAGAGCTGGCCACACTGTTTCCAGTGAAATGATCAGTCTAAGTTATATAAGGTAGCATGGATTAAATTTTTCATTAAATTTCATTAGAAATGAATTCAAAATTAAAAATATCTGAGGCATGGATTTATTTCTGGACATTCGATGTTTTTTAAGTCCAAGAGCAAAATGATTGAAAAGTATATATATTTAGACAGTACACATGTTGGCACAATTTCATTTTAATGATTTAAAACAATTGGTACCTAGTAAAACACCCAATTTGTTTTAACAAATCATAAGATACACTCAAGATGACAGAGATTGCTTAGTGGGGATCTATATAACCTTGCTTCCTATAATTCTTATTGAAAACATTAGGCCACTAGTACATCAGATGGGGCATACCATTACCATGTATAATAGATTATAGAAACTTTCTCTGAAATGATTACAGAAGTTGTATTTAAACAAAGGATGCTTTTAAAAACCAAACAAAATTCTAATGCTTTAAAGAATATGTTTCTTTGGTCTGGAATGTTTCCCATGATGGGATTCCTGAATGAAGCATCTTCTACTATACAATCAGAAATCATATGAGTGAAGGATAGACTAAAGACTCAAACATAGTCAAGCTATAATTCTTATAAAAATGCCTCTTAGCCCTGACCGGTTTGGTTCAGTGGATAGAGCGTTGGCCTGCAGACTCAAGGGTCTCGGGTTCGATTCCTGTCAAGGGCATGTACCTTGGTTGTGGGCACATCCCCAGTGGGGAGTGTGCAGGAGGCAGCTGATCGATGTTTCTCTCTCATCGATGTTTCTAACTCCCTATCCCTCTCCCTTCCTCTCTGTAAAAAATCAATAAAACATATATTTTTTTAAAAAATGCCTCCTTGGTGAAATTCAGCCTGCAGTGCTTCTTTCTTCATTGCCAGAATTCTGAACATTTATGAAAGGGGATTAGCTAAATCCTTCACTGAAATGTTAGAGTGTCTGATTTCTCTGACTTTTGTTTCTGGATTACCACTTTTGAAAACCTCTAACAAGTCAAAGAAGAATGGGAAGCACAAAGCCTATTAGTCAAAAAACTAAAGTCAAATGAAGATCAATTTTAAAACATACCCAAATACACAAGGAAACAACGAAGAAACCCTGAATATATTAAGTGCCATGTATGCAATTTGGGAATATTGAGACATTTTTGTTAACTTTCAATTTCATTTTCTTAAAGCAACCAAATTGCAAAGGCCCAAATTTTGAAGGTTATGGAAAGACTTAAAAAACATGAATCTGATAGTGAATGTTTAAAAACTGTTTTGTTGATCTAGCATTAAACTGAAAAAACTAACATTTGAATCTCTTATTGTTTTCTGTTTCCCTTTGAGATTCAAAGTTTATTTTTTCATTTTAAAATAATTTTTTCAATTACAGTTGGCATATATTAAATTAGTTTCAGGTGTACATCCCAGTGAGTAGACATTAAAAAGTTTATTATCATTTTAGATCAAGAAACATTGAATTAAATAAGATTACTGATAATTGGCAATATGTGGAAATGACTTCCAAGATTTTCGTCCAACATCCTACTTTTTACCCCATAAGCAGGATTAGTTTAAGGAAAATGCTTCTGCCAAAGTATTGTCTGATCATGGGCTCTAAATTTACTACTCAGCTATTTATAAATATCAACAGCAAATGCCCAAACTGGGTCAGTATACACTTTAAAAGTGAGAGGAACAAAGAGCCAGGTAGGATGAAGGCAACAGATCACCTACATTGTATATCTCTTCGTTGCGGGAGCATTTTCTTGGTCCTGGATTCCCACTGGCCATTTCCCCAACATTGAATATTTGCTACTGTAGTGTGTCAACTTTTGAAGTTCAACTAGTTGTTGTCTATGAGACTCTTTAAAAATAACATAAAATGCCTGATTATAGATATTATTTACATGTGTGTGTGTGGCTACCATTTTTAACACTGGAAAACTCAACAAATAACAAAGATAAAAATCACTCCTAAGTCCATCAACCAGAGTAATCAGTTAACATTTTTACATATACATAGTTAGAATAATTTTTCCATGAGTAAATGTAATTTTAAGGCATTAGATAGCATGAACTTAGTCAAGTATGTGTGAACATTTTCCCATGCCATTTTTAATGTCTGTATAATAGTTCATCCTAAAAATATATCATTGTATTAACCAATGCATATTGCTGAACAATTAGACTGTTTTACAGTTCATGTTATAATACTTCTGCTACAGACATTTTAGGAAATCATTGGGTATTATACCCATAACATTTTTCTAAGGGTAAGCTCTGAAAAGTAAAGAAAAAATGAAATTGACTGCAATAGGCTAACTTGGTATTTCCATGATTTGTATCTGTGTTATTCAGGATCAGCTAACTGCTATAACAAACAATTTCAAACTCTCAGAGACTTAGTGCAACAAAGATTTCTTTCTTACTCACACTGAGTCTCATGATGTTCCTGATTAGGGGTTCTCCTGGGTGGCTCTTTTCCAAGCAGCAAACTCAAGATCCAGGCTCCTTTTACTGTACATTTCCACCATCAAGGGGTCAATGGAGACCATCCTATATGACTCAGGATGTTTTATGGACTGAATCTTTAGATAAAGGGCTTAACTCTAGTTTTCTAAAATAGCTTAATACTAGAGATAGTTTCAATATTTAAAAAAGTGGAATTTCTACTCTGTGCCTTAGGGAATTACCATGGTAGAATATATAATACTGTGTCTTTTCAACTCAACCAATAAAAGCATGACTCTTTTTGAAAGTATTCTTTTTAAGTTTACCATATTCTCTACAATTCCAGTTATGTTTGCTGCTAGTGAAGGAAACTCTGTGATTAGCTGCATTCTCATAATGTAATGGGTGATTGCTAGCTCTTTCCCTTTTGCATCCTCCTGCAAAGCAAGAGGCAAAAGAAGAGGCTTGCCTCTAATGCATCAGACATTATTTTATCACTGTAAAAATTAAGGGAGAGGAATCAGAATGATAGAAGGAGAGAGTGGAAGGAAGGAATGAATAGGGAGAAAAAGATATATCGGGGGGGGGGGTAAAAATAAAAAATAGAAAACCAGACAAAGAAAGAAAGAGAAAATTATAAAACAATCACAGGCAAAATGATACAACTGCTATGCTTTCAAATTATGCACTGGTAGAATTGCCTACTGATGAAACAGCTAGAAATATGCTGTAAAATATGTCTATTGTCAGGCAAACTAGAGAAGAATAGTATAATTTCAGAAAACAAAACTATCATTAGGGACACTGAAAAAGTGAATAAAAAATACAGCTAAGTTTCTGTTTTTACTTAAATCAGTATGAAGAACAGTTTAAAATCACATATTCATATTTATCAATTTGAAAATAGTCTGATATATTTAAAATTGTCAACTGTCTTTTCCTTCTACTTCAGTTTCTTTCCATTTTTTAAG
Source organism: Myotis myotis (assembly GCF_014108235.1). NCBI lineage: Eukaryota > Metazoa > Chordata > Mammalia > Chiroptera > Vespertilionidae > Myotis > Myotis myotis. Next base: position 55,066,071 of record NW_023416368.1, read on the forward strand.
GCACAGACCAAACCCAGATCCACAGATTGTAGCTTCTTGTTTATGGAGTATACAGAATGGCTTTGTGGTTCCCATCTGCCTGCTTTATCTTTTGTTTTCTTCCTCGCTCTCTCACTCTTCTCTCTTTTTCAACTTCTCATAACCCAGAGACAATCACAACAAACTTGGAATATTTTTTCTCAGTTGTTTTTCCTTTAAGAATTTACCCCTATACCATCTGCAAAATCAATTCCAAATGATCTTAATCAAAACAGCAAACTTTATCTTTGAACAAAGTCAACTTATTTAGGAACTTCTAGGAATAATCAAATAAAAACAACTTTAGAGGCCTCAGCAGACCTGCTGAATATGGTATAACCTTGTAGAGATGTGAGGAAAAGGAATAATAAAAGGAAAATATCATCTCTAACAATGACCCAAACAGCAAATACTACCTTATGTGGTAGTCTTTGACAACATCAGATTACTGTACTAGTCAGTATCTGGCCAGAATAAAAGGTAGTACATTCAAACTGATGAATTAGGAGACATTTTAAGTAAGAAATTACTTGAACAGGTATAAGCAGGGTTAGATAAGCCAACAAAGAAATTTTTTATAACCCAGAACTACTAATATGGGGGGTCATTCCACCCAAAGACATTAATGGGGAGTCATTTCCACCCAAAGACCTGAAGGGACAAAGGGAGGGAACAGGTACCAATATTCAGGGAAATGAGGCGCTACCTGACTTGAGCCGTGGCCTTTGGTAGAGAGATGCAGTCAGCCCTCAGCAACCCTGCAGGTAGAAGCTACAGAATTGAATATCCTGACTTCATTCCTAATTGTCTGCAGGTGACTCCTCTGGGTGCATAGAATCGGAGGCTAGTGGTCAAAGAAACTTTCTGATGTGGCACAGAAAAGGTCAGGTTCCAGGGGCCCAGAATGGAGCCAACCAGAGAGTGGCTCTGGAGTAGCAAACAGAAGTTACTGGGGGAGTGGTCTCCTCACTCCTGTGCAAGACCCCCTACCGTCTGTTCAGAGCAGCCAGAGGGACCCTTTAAAAATATAAATCTTTGTATGTCATTCTAGTTCTTAAAACATTGATGTGGCTTTTCCTGACAGGATAAAATTTAAAATCCTTACTATAATCTACAGTCCTTCTATGATCTAATTCTTGGCTACTTTTCTAATGCAATCTCTAATTACTCTTTCCATCTTTTCTTCTGCTCCAAGCCACAATAAACTCCCTGCTTCTCCTCAATACTCCATATTCCTTCCTGCTTTGCACTTGCTGGTCTCTCTGGCTAAAAGCTTTTTCATCATATCCCCTCATTGTCTTTAAGAGGTCTTCTGAGATTCACTCACATTATTCTTTATCTCATTGCCTTATTTTATTTTATACTTCTTCATAGAAGTTATTACTGCTTATTTATCATCTTCCTCTTTCTATTAGAGTATAATATCCATGAAGATAAGTGCTTTGGCTATGTAGATGGCTGCTAAGTCCCTATGGCTAGAACAGAGCTTTTTCAATTATAAATAGTAAATATAAACTGAACAAGTAAAGGAATACCAGACAATTCTCTTCCTCTTTTCTTAATCCAGAGAAATTTTCTTAATGTCCCTTCCAATCATTGTGTCTCATTGTCAATACTAGAGACTTCCGATCCATCTAAGTCATGTTCCCACCGCGGCTGAGGGAAGAGGAAAAAGGCCGACACTTGTGTAGGGGTGGGAGGAGGAGTATTCCCTCAAAAGAAAGGTTGCCTTGTCCAAAATAAATGGAAGGAGTCTTGGAAGAGAAAGAGAACAATTTCTATGAGTTCACTGACTGCCACTAGTCTTAAACAGCCTTAACAGGGAACATATTGGTTGTTGGAAATGAGCTATGAATAATGAGCTTTATTTTTATTGTTGTGAAACCTTATCCGAGGATATTTTTTCCATTGATTTTTAGAGAGAATGGAAGGGAGGGGGAGAGACAGAGAGAAACATCAATGTGAGAGAGACACACTGGTTGGTTGCCTCCCACAGTGTCCTCACTGAAGCCTGAATTGAGCCTGAAACCAAGGTACTTGTCTTTGGCCAGAATTGAACCTGCAACCCTTCAGTCCACAGGCAGGCTGATGCTCTAACCACTGAGAAAAACCAGCTAGGGCAACAATGAGCTTTCTTAATGTGGAAGGAACTTAGGAGCTGGGTGGTAGCCTGAAGTATTTCTATGAATAAAATAGAAAATATTTGTTGCTGACATTACTTGATGATGGTGAGGATGAAGATAATAGGATTATGATCATGTCCAAAGAGTTGTTTTATTTCACATATTCTAAAATAAAACACATTGTTCCTTGAGCTTTTCAGAATACTTTCTAAATTTTTCTTTCCAGACGGAAAATATTTATATACTATCAAAAAGCAATTATTGACCACCCCTTGATTTTTATGGTGGCATCCCTTTCCAGTTTCTCACAGTAATATATTCCATGTTCGGGTTCAGACCTTGAAGACCTATGATGTGTGAAATGATCATGATATATTACTTTTAATCCTTACAATAGTTCTGCAAGTTAAGTATCATTATCCACATTTTATAGGTGAGTAACTGTGTCTGTTATCTATCGCTGTGTAAGAAATTGCCACAAAAATTAGTGGCCTAAAATAACAAAAAATTATTTTTCCATAGTCAAGACAAGACAGGAGAAAATGTATCACAAGCCTGATCTAGAAGTGGAAAATTCAAGATATACTTTGTAGGTATTTTGGGCAGGACTTATTGGGGGATTCAATATGGGGTAGGTAAGAAAGGAGATCAAATACAACTTCTAAGTTTGACTTTAACAACTAGATGCTCTTTACTAAAATAGGAAAGAGAAAGCTAGAACTAGGTTGGGTGGGGATAATGAGAGTTTTATTTTTAATATATTAAGTTTGAAGTGCCCATGAGACAGCCAAGTGGAGATGTCAAAGATGAACTAAACCTTCGAATTGTGGAGTTCACATAAGAGGTCTAGAGGATACTCTAGGCCTAGAAATACTTTTTTTTTTAGTAACTGAGACTTGGGATCTAAATCTCAATGCAATTTGATAGTGAGGTAATCTAGATTCATATAGAAGACTAGACAAAAGGCAGGAGAGAAAGCAGATCAGAAAGTTTCCGCTAAGTGTCTAGGTCAGAGCTAGCCCAATTTCATGCCTTAGGCTAATATTATTTTTAATGTTTGGTGGGGATGGTACAGGAGTAACACATCTTTCAAGTGCTGGCAAAGAAACAGAATATTGAGAGAGAAAGAGAGATCTCAGATTCCAAGAGCAGGCTGCATAAAACACAAGTGGTTTCCAAGAGAGAACAGATCTGGGGTCTTGCCTTACCTCTCTTGAAGTATAAGAGAAGGGGTTTTAAGATATAAAGGGGAAAAAATATCAGCCTCCTTCCCACCTCCCTGTTGTTCACTTTTGAGCTTCTTAACATAGTGAAAGCTTCTACCACCTAACACAGTCTCTATAAAAACATCCTTAACCCTGAACAATTCAAAGCTGCATTCATCCTACTTGGTAGTGGAGAAAATCAGGAGACAGCCTTACAATTCTGTTTCCTGGAGCCTCATTAGTTTGTGGGCTGGCTAGGAACATTCAAGTGGTCATGGTCATACAGTGGCACTCCACTTTTTCTTTTTTTTTTTTTTTTAACCTCAAGCCCTCAAGAAAGAGAGAGGCAAGGGCTTGTGACCAAGGTTTCTGAGGGCCACCTCCTAATCACTACTCCTAACAGAAAACATTCACCTGTGTTCTATAAAATATTTCATTCTCCATCAGTGGAGTCCTGACTGCTGAGTAACTCTAACTCTTCTATCCTGAAATTCATATGGCATCTATATGTCCATTTAAAATGTCATTAACACAATATATCAAAATGAAGACTGTGCTGACAATGCATTTGTGGCTTGCTTGCTTTTTAATAAGGTATTTTAATAAGGTATAGCTGTCCTTCCTCACTTAGTGGCTCAGGAGCTTAGATTTAAAAAATGTAGAGAATGTGATTATTACAATGGAATAAAATTGCATAACACTACAAATGTAATTTTTTAAAAAATATATTTTATTGATTTTTTACAGAGAGGAAGGGAGAGAGATAGAGAGCCAGAAACATCGATGAGAGAGAATCATCGATCAGCTGCCTCCTGCACATTTCCCACTGGGGATATGCCCCCAACCCAGGTACATGCCCTCTACCGGAATCGAACCTGGGACCTCTCAGTCCGCAGGCCGACGCTCTATCCACTGAGCCAAACCGGTTTCGGCTACAAATGTAATTTTTAATGTCAAGCTTATTCCTTTGATTTGCTTAAAATGAATGGGAGAGGTGTTAACTGAACCTGTTGGTGCTGATTACATCTTCAAATGCACTGATTTTTTTTTCTTTGCAAAGGAAAAAGATATGAGAGATGATTTTTTTTTAATTTTCACTGAAATACAGCTTTAGGTAGACTACCATTTAGGTGAATTTTTTAAGCATGGCCAGTAAGAAGTGCAGCCGGGTCATATCCCTAAGAATCCAAAACCCAGAAATCATGCAAACTTGCCTGCATGTTATCAAAAACTGCTCCCATTATCAGTGGATCTCTAATAATGTTACTTAAAGCCTCTTCAAAATGGACTAGAGGCCCGATGCATGAAATTTGTGGAAGGAAGTCGGCCCTTATGGCCCTGGCTGCCTGGGCCCTCGCTGCCCCGGCTGCCTCTGGGCCCCGAAGCCCTGCCCGCTGGTCGTTTCAGAAGGTCATTCTGGAAGGTCGTTCTGCTGTCCAGTCTAATTAGCATATTAGCTCTTTATTATATAGGATCTTCTTGTCACCATCTTGTTTTACTTATTTTTTTTAGCCTAGTAAATGCTTTGATTGCAGCATTCCACTATCTCCTGACATTTTACATCCTTTTCTGTTCCTGGTCACAGCACTAATCTAAGTCAGTTTTGAAAATGTCCTGCTTTTGCCATAGATCTCACCCACAAATAAGTTCCTTATATTCTTAATACAGTTTTGAAGTGACAATAGATGTCTATGTCACTGGTAAAGCTATTCAAAAATAATTGTGGTACATTTTTCTCTTGCTAATTCCTTTCATCAGAGTTGGGTATGTGTCTTTAACTTCCCTCAGAGGCCTTTTTGGTTACAGCACTTTTCTCTTAAGAAAGTCAAGATTCAAGCCATCTTCATGGTTCAGAGTTTAAAAATCTCAATCTGGTCATGTACTTTGATTTACTTCTTCCGTCTGGACTCACTCTGTTCTCCCGAGATACTCTGAACAGTCTTTTAAATTCATCAACAACTTTGCCTATTGAGTGGTTCATTATACATCCTTTTATGGGTCCAGAACTGTCAATGTTTCTCCTGCAATGTTTGTTCTGTATTCAAAGATTACCTGCTGGATAATCCTGGAGGTAGTTTGCTGGTGATGGATGATAATGGCAGCAGTTGTCCAATCCCCATGATGTCCTCCATAATCAAAGCTGGCAGTGCAAATGCAAGGCTGTCTGTTTTTCCACTTGTGAGACCCTCTTACAGAAAGGCTGTAAACAGCTTGGGCGGTATTGGCATGACACTAGCTAACGTTCCTGCCTACTCTTTTTAGATTTTTCAGCTTATTACTTTGCTCACATGTATCCTCATGTCTAAATATGTTACTTTAGACCTTGGAGACAGTTCTTATTTAATTTTTATACTGTCTTTTTAATTTGGTAAATTTTGCATAGAGAGAAATTTATATATCTTATGTGTACAGTTCAACACATTCCAACAAATTAAACACTGTAGTCAAGATAAAAAAATATTTTCATCATCCATCCAAAGTTTCTTCTACTTTTTATTCAATAAAGTCCCAACTCATAAGCAACCACTATTTTGATCTATATCTCCACATTCTTGAACTTTCTATAAATGTAACTGAACAATATATATACTCTTGTGCCTGGCTTCTTTTAGTTATAACAGTTTTGAGATTCATACATGTTATTGGGTACTGTGGTTTATTCTTTTCTTATTGTTGAGAAGTATTAGATGGTGTGAATATACCGTAATTTGTTCATTCATTCTCTTGTTGATAGACCTTTTGGATTGTTTCCAGTTGGAGGCTATTATAAATGACATTGTTATAAACATTCATACACAAGTTTCTTCTGGATATTCATTTTAAATCCTCTTAGGTAAATACATAAGATTTTAAATGCTGGGTCATGGGGTAAGTGTATATTTAATTTTGAAAGAAACTACCAAAGAATTTTCCAAAAAACTGTACCATTTAATATTCCTAATAGCAATGAATGGATGGTCCAGTTTTTCTTCACATTCTCACTGACATGGGATATAATTTGTCCTAATTTTACCCTTCTGGAGCAGGTGTGCAGAATGTGATACTAGTAGGTGTGGTTTCCATTTTCATTTCCCTAATAATGAGAACATTTTTGTGCACATTTTCCACTAGTTGTTTATCTTTTTTTGCAAAGTGTCTAAATCTCTTGCCATTTTTATTATTCTTTTTATTTTTATTCTCTACTTATAAGAATTCTTTGTATATTGTGGGTAAAAGTGCTTTCTCAGGTCTCTATATATGTATTTCACAGTTAGTGGCTTGTCTATTTTTTTAAATGGTGTCTTTTGATGAGCAGAGCTTTAAATTTTTTAAAAATAGGTTTTTTTAGTGAGAGAGAGAAGAACAGGGAGAAAGAGAAACATTGGTGAGAAAGAATCATCACTTGGCTGCCTCCTGCACGCCTCCACCAGGGATTGAGCCCACAACTTGGGCATGTGATCTGACAGGGAATTGAACCTAAAGCCGCTTGGTGCACAAGAGGATGCTCAACCAACTGAGCTACACTGACTGGGCTAGAGTTTTACATTTTAATGAAATCTAATTAATCATTTTTTATAGTTATTGGTTTCTTCATGCTCCGTAAGAAATATTTGCCTACTTCAATTCTTTTAAGATATTTGCCTATGTCTTCGTTGTGAAAATTTTATAGATTTAGAGTTAATGGTTAGATCCATAATCCTTCTGGAATTAATGTTTGGTTATGGTAAATGATAAGATCTGTGTTTCATTGTCTGCCATATGCTTTATCTATTTTTTAAACACTATTTATTAAAAATATTATTCTAACTCCTTTGGCACCTTGATAGGGAAATTGTCTCAGGTGTCCCTTCATTTTCTTATAAGGACATCCGTTATATTGGACCAGGGCCCCACCCCTGTGACCTCATTTGACAGTAATCATCTCTTTAAATAACTTTTTCCAAGACAGTTACATTGTGGGTTAGGGCTTCCACATATGAATTTAGGGGTGGCAAGCACAACCACAGCATTAACTTTTTACTCTCAACATATTTATTCCTCTACATTTAAAGCATGTTGCTTGTATACAACATATAATTAGACATTAATTTTCATGCAGTCTGATAATCTTTACTTTTTAATTGCAGTTTAGTCTATTTATATTTAATAAAATATTTGTTATGGCTAGACTTAGTTCTATATCTTTATTTTTAATATATATATTTTTTTCTTTTATTTGTTTTTTTAATTTTCCAATCTGTCTTCTATTTTCTTCCTATCCTGCATTTTATTTTTGTTATTCAAAAAATTTTTACTAGAGGGCCGGTGCACGAAAATTCATGCACTCGGGAGGGGTCTCTCAGCCCAGCCTGCATGCTCTCACAGTCCAGGAACCCCCAGGTAGGTCCCATCACAGCGTGGCTCTGGTTCCCTGGGCCTGTGGGCTGGGGGGAAGGGACCAAGAGGCCAGTCTGATGGCAGCTTGGCTCTGTTCCCACAGTCCCCTCTCGCCCCCACGCCACGGTGGCTGGGGCCCACAGCTACCGCCCGCTGCCAACCCAGGACAGATTCCCACCACGGGCTGCTGGGACCCAAGACTGACTCCCGCCATGGGCCACCGGGACCCAGGACCAACTCCTGCTGCAGGCCGCCGGGACCCAAGACTGACTTCTGTCGCACTGGCTGGGACCTTAGCCAGGTGTTCAGTCGCCCATCCATCCAGACATTTAGGTCGTGACAAACCCTAGCTCTTTATATATTAGGATTATTTTGAATCTTTTTTTGGCTTTCTAGCTATACCACTTAGTATTTCTTAGTGATTATTCAGGAGTACAATGTGCATACTTTCTTATTACAATGTTCCTAGAGTTAATATTGTTATTCTAACAGTCACTAAAAAATGCATGAATCTCTGAAAATATACAGTGGGGCCTTGACTTACGAGTTTAATTCGTTCTGTGACGGAGCTTGTAACTCAAATTACTCGTATGTCAAATCAATTTTCACCATTACAATGAACTGAAATGCTGGGCTGATATTGTGGCATTCACTGTGACGTTCACTGCGCCAACTAGCGGTGGGGTATCTGAAGCTGGCTCGTAACCCGAATTTTAGTTCGCAACTCAAAGCAAAAAATCAGCTGAGAGACGGCTTGTATCTCAAAAAACTCATTAGTCGGGACACTCATAAGTCAAGGCCCCACTATAATTCCATTTATTTTCCCCCATCCTTTGAACTACTTTTGTCATATATTTAACTACAATATCTGTTATAAATCCTATAATACAATGCTTTTTTTCCCTCTAAAAATGAGGTTAGCATACTTCTTTTAGAACAAAATAGTAAATATTTTAGGCTCTAGGGGCAACATGCGGTCTCTGTCACATATTATTCATTTGTTTTTTGTTGTTTGGTTCATTCTAGCTTTTGTGTTTATAACCCTTTAAAAATGTAAAAAGCATTCTTAGCTATCAGACCATATAAAATATAAGTTGGATTTGGCCCTTGGTTCCTGAAGTTTGCCAGCTTCTATTCTAAAAATTTCAGTTGTCTTTTAAAGAAATTAATGTAAGAAAAAAATTAATTTTATATTTATCATTTTAATGCTCTTTTTTTCTTCCTGCAAATGTGAATTTAAGCTGCAATCATCTCCCTTCATCCTGAATAACTTCCTTTAACACTTCTTGTGGTGCTTTTAGTTACCTGAAAATGCTTTATTTTTATCTCATTTTCAAAGAATATATTACTGGATAGGGAAATCTGGGTTGTTATTTTTTTATTTTATTTTATTCCTTTTTGTCTTTAAAATGTCATTTCATTGTCTACTGTCACACATTATTCTGATAAGGAATCAGGCATAACTACTGATCTTTATGTAATATTTCTCTGGCTTGTAGTGTACTAGTAGTGGAATTCCAAAATACCACCTACCTCCCAAGATTTGCTAAGTCTAATTCTTGGAACGTGAATAGGATGAAACAGAGTACTCTGATTATGTGACATTAAATGGCAAAAGGGACTGTGCAGATGTAATTAAAGTAATTAATCAGTTGACTATAAGTTAGTCAAAAAGAAGATTATCTGGTTGGATCTAACGTAAACATGTGAGACCTTTAAAAACATAGAGTTGTATACCTTAAACTAATACAATGTTATATGTCATTAAATCTTAATTAAACTGGAATTTTTAAAAAATGACTGTTGGATTACTCAGAGCCCTTCAGGCTTGGTTTTATTGCTTGTTTGATTGGAATCCTTTAGATTTTTGTTCTTAGTCCTAGGGTATGGCCCTTATTTAAGGATTTGCTTCTTGTAAGACATGATCTTTCTGATATCTAAAAAGAATTACTGAAAATCTCAATATGGTTTCTCCACTCTGGTTAAGCTGGAACACAAATGTCTTCTCAACTTGCATTACCTCTGCTATCTGTTCTATCATACCTCCTCTGTCTCTGTTCAGTTCTCAACCTCCTAGAAACTACGCTGCTGGCCTCAGACTGTCTGCACTTGTGGCTACACAGACAAGCCTTGGGCTTAAGACCCAAAGATAAATCCTATGTGGATTTGGGCCAACTTTCCCACAGTTCTCTACATGCTGGTACCCTGCCCCACACATTTCTGGCACTTTAGTAGCTCTGAATTGTGATCTTTCCTTGATTACCCCTCCAGAAATTACCCCCCTACAGGCAAAAAGCAAGGACAAACATGGGGTTGATGCCTGTAGTCTCCTTATCTAAAGGATTATAGTCTTGGATTGTCTATTATTCAACCCCTAAGAAAAAGTTGTTTCATATAATTTTTCAAGTTTTACAGTTGTTTATGGTGAGAAGGCAAGTCTGAAACCAGTTATGCAATCATGGCTAGAAGTCAAAGTTGCCATACTTGTTTTAAATGATCATTGAAGTCCTCTCAGTATACTGCCATTATTTTCCCTATAAACTAGGAGTATCCAAACTGCAGGTCATGGAATTTTAGAGCTATTAAAAGGAGTCCATGAATAAATATGTGTACCAAGAATGTACCAGGCCAGGGGGCCTGAGGCTGTGCCCCCCCACCCGGCAGGGCTTGACGGGGGACCTCAAGGTGTGCCTCCAGCTCCGGTGCTGGGCTGGGGAACCTCAGGCTGCACCCCCACCCCAAGCCAAGGAACCTCAAGCCGTGCCCCCCAGCCCAGCACCAGGGGACCTGAGGCTGCACCCCCCACCTAGTGAGGCTTGATGGGGGACCTCAGGCTACGCCCCCTGCCCAGTGGGGCTTGACAGGGTACCTCAGGTCGCACTGCTCACCATGGCACCAGGCCGAGGGATTTCAGGCTGCACCCCCCTCCCCAGCACCAGGCTGGGGGACCTGAGGGTGCACTGGGAGACCTGAGGCTGTGCCCCCCACCCAGAGGGGCTTGATGGGGGACCTGAGGTTGCACCCCTCTACCCTGCAGGGCTTGACGGGGGCCCTGAGACTGTGCCCCCAACCCAGCGAGGCTTGACGGGGAACCTGAGGCTGCACCCCCCGCCCAGTAGGGCTTGACAAGGTGGGGCCAGCCGGGTCTGGATCTCGCCCAATGGGGGTTGGGCTGGCTGGGTCTGGTTCTCACGCAATTTTGAGGCACCATGGGTGGGCAGGAACTTGACTCTGGGTCCCGTGGCACGCCCCAGACTCTGACAGGAGGAAGATTTTCATATACATTTTACCAATTTTCTTTCATCTCTGACACTTCTATTATAGAGAAAGGGCAAATAGGATATTTGCAATATTAAAGTATTTCCTCTAATTAATCCCCTTTTAATGTGCACGAATTTCATGTACCGGGCCACTAGTAGGAATAACAATATTTACTTCATAAGGTATCATAAAGTTAAGGAAGAAATGAAGAAAATATCTTTAATACATTTTTTTCTACTTTTATCCCCTCTAGGTAAGAGGATGTGGGATGTTTTAAAGAAATCATATCTGAAAAGGGATAGAGTAATAGCTACACACCAGAAAATATTCAGGAAAAGAATAACAGATTAAATTATTGAGATATGAGCATATGTGTGGGTATGTGTAGATGAGTGGGTGATGTCTATAACAAATGTTTATACTGTTAGAAAATCAAGATCGTTTATTCAATTTTTGCTTTTCAAATTTTTGGCACTACCCACAGTTGAAACCAGAGAGATAATTAGTCCTCTTCCTTCATTTAGTATCAACCATACACTTGAAGACAATTACTAATTTATCTTTAGCCCCATTATCTCTAAGATAAGACAAATACCACTTTTACTTTTCACTATATATTTTATAAATTCTTTAATAAATATTCTAAAAATACTCCTAAGTTTTACAAATCCCTTTAAATATTTGAAATAGAAAATCAGCATACTTTTCTCATAGATGTCTAATAAAAAGAAGATATATTCTTGATAACGGTATATATAATTGAGATTTAAGAAGGTTGTCGGAGGAAGATGGCGGCGATATAGGCAGACATGTCCCAGGTCCTGTCCCGGAGCAAATGGAGTGAGCAGCTGAAACTAATAACACCCACCCAGAATTGGCGAAATGCTCAGCTGGTGAGACCGTTTGCAGCCGGGAAGGGCAGAACTCCCCTGGAAAGGTAAAAAAAAACCAGGGATTTGGGCAGGAAAGTTTGCCAGACCTCTGAGCCCAGAGAGTCGGAGGGAGACCGAGTGGCAGAGAGCAGCATCCCTTGGGACAGGCACAGCCCCTGACTGGGGAAAGGAGATCCGCGGGATTGCTGGCGCAGCCAGGGGATTTGAGAGCTGGGATCTGTGATCACGGAGGACTGAGCCTAAAGGGGGCAGCCTGAAGAGCTGACCAGACCATGCAGTGCCCATAAGAGAAGAGCTTACAGAAACCAAGCCTTCCCCGTTTCCGCAGCCGGCGTTTGTTTGTTTGTTTTCACTGAATCCTGTTCATAAGATATTTCGGATACAGACACTCACCTGTGCTGAAGAGAGGGAGAGGGTGCAGAGGAGTGGAATCTGGGGAGAGACTGAGGAGAGAAGGGGGGCCGGGAGAGGTGGCAGCGAATTGAGCGCTGAGACACCCCTGAGCCCAGGACTGGGGCAGCCATTCTCTCCAGAGAGTGAGACTCCTCCCCCCAGCCCCCAAGCAAGGAGCACAGCCACACCCAGATTCCACCCTGAACGAGATCAAGGATTAAAATAACCTGATCAGTCCCTGGGAGTTAACAGGGTCTGGCCTATAGAGGGATTTTCAATCCCAGCAACAACACAGAGCGGGTAACTATTAGGGAACCAGCTCTGGATAGTTGACCTCTCCAAACCAGTTTTAAATGTGATAAGAAGCCATATACCCTCAGAGGCCAACCCCAGAACACTGCCACCCAGAGGCTGAGCCACAAACTGACTCTTTGCTAAACACAAAATAAGGCAGTCTGGGAAACAAATACGACCTGCTTTAAAATAAGGACTGTGGTTTACAACACAGAGGAACAGTGTATCGCAGGGAAACTCAACACTCTCCTGAATATCTGGCAGGACTAAAGGCGAGCCAGACTGAAGAATAGAAGAACCGAAGGACCTTCACTACTGCAAATTTTTTTTTCTTTTTTCACCTTTTAACTAAGAAAGCAATTTTTTTTCTTTTTTTTTCTTTCTTTTCTTTTTTTTCCCCTTCTTTTTCCATCACCTGATTTTACCCTTTTAATTACTACCTTCTTATTGTTAACCAGTATTATTACTGCTACCATTTTACCATTTTTTAAAGTGCCATTTTATTTTTTCTTTATTTTATTTTGGGATTAGTGTCCTCCATTCTATTTTCATCGTTATATTATTAGTTGTTTCTAGTTTGCATCCATCTCCAGGGAGCTGTTGCTGGAATTTTTTGGGATTAGTGGCGGTTCTATAGGAGTATTCTCTGCATATAAAAAGTCTATTCCCCTCTTCCACTTCATTCTCTCTTTTCGCTCTTTTTTTTCTTCTTTTCTTTTCTTGCTTTTATTTCCCCCCCTCCTTTTTCCCAATTTCATTTTTGCACTCCTTTTTTTGGTCCCTACTTTTCTTTTTTCTATTTTATCTTTTTCTCTTCCTTCTTCCTTACCCCCTAATTCTCATAATTCGGGTGGTCACCTTTATTTGGGATTATTAATATCGTGAATATATTTGTGTTTAGTGCCTGGTACGTGGTGCCTTGTTGTGTTGTATTTTGTACCTTTAAATCAACGCAGCAGATCCAAGCAACAGCAGCCTCCTGAGCACCACACCTTCTGCTGAGGAACAGCAGCTGTACGTGAAGCCTCCCCCCACCAGCCAGAAGAGCCACCACAGCTGTGAACAGCACCCACCAGAGGAGCTGCTGCCAACTGAGGAGCAGCTGCTACCGCAACTGCCCGAAGAACAACCACAGACCAAGGAGTCACTGCCACCCAGGGAGCAGCCACTGAACAACTCAACATCTAGATATGTCAGTGAGATCAAACATGGGTAGACAAAGAAACCCCCAAAAGAAAGAGAAGGAGGACTCTCCAGAAAAGCAGCTAAGTAATACAGAGGCATGCAACATGACAGAAAAAGAATTCAGAATAAGGGTCCTAGAGTGCATAAACCGGATGGAGGAAAAAATCAACAACTTCAACAAGAAGCAAGAAGAAACAGATGAAAAAGTCAACTACCTATGCAAGAAGCAAGAAGAAACAGATGAAAAAAATCAATAACATATGGAAGAAACTAGAAGAAACAGATGAAAAAATCAACAACTTAAGTAAGACCCAAGAAGAAATGAAGAGTGATATAGCTGCAATAAAAAACACCATTGAAAGTATCAACAGTAGACTAGGAGAAGCGGAGGACCGAATTAGTGAATTAGAAGACAAGGGAGCAAAACACACCCAAAATGTACTGCAATTGGAGAAAAAAATTAAAAGACAGGAGGAGAGCCTAAGGGAGCTTTGGGACAAGATGAAACAAAACAACATACGAATAATAGGGGTGCCAGAACAACAGAAAGATGAACAAGGATTAGAAAACCTATTCGAAGAAATAATATCAGAAAACTTCCCTGAGATGGGGAAGAAAAAAGTCACACAAGCCCAGAGTGTCCCAAACAAGGTGAACCTGAAAAGACCCACACCAAGACACATCATAATTACCATGGCAAATGTTCAGGACAAAGAGAGAATCTTACAGGATGCAAGAGAGAGATGGAAAGTTACATACAAGGGATCTCCCATTAGATTATCAAATGATTTCTCAACAGAAACACATCAGGCCAGAAAAGAATGGACAGAAATTTACAAAGTGATGCAAAGCAAAGGACTGAATCCAAGAATACTCTATCCAGCAAGGCTATCATTCAAACTTGAAGGGGAAATAAGAAGCTTCACAGACAAAAAAAGGCTAAGGGAGTTTATCACCACCAAGCCAGCACTGCAAGGAATGCTAAAGGGACTGGTATAAAAAGAAGAAATAAAAAGCTCAGAAAGAAAACAGCCACACAAAAACAGAAATGGCTACAAACAAGTACCTTTCAATAATAACTTTAAACGTAAACGGACTAAATGCTCCAACCAAAAGACATCAAGTGGCTGAATGGATAAAAAAACATGACCCATACATCTGCTGTCTACAAGAAACCCACCTCATTAGAAGGGACTCACACAGACTGAAAGTGAAAGGATGGAAAAATATCTTTCAGGCAAATGGAAAGGAAAAGAAAGCTGGGGTAGCAATACTTATATCGGACAAAATAGACCTCAAAGTGAAGGCCATAACAAGAGATAAGGAAGGCCACTTCATAATACTAAAGGGATCAATACAACAAGAAGATATAACCCTGGTAAACATATATGCACCCAATGCAGGAGCACCCAAATTCATAAAAAAACTCCTAGAGGATATCAAAGGAGAGATCGACAACAATACAATCATAGTAGGGGACTTTAATACACCACTGACAGCACTGGATAAGTCCTCTAGACAAACAATCAGCAAAGATACGGCAATCCTAAATGACTCACTAGATCAGATGGACTTAATTGACATCTTCAGAACACTTCACCCCAAAGCCAGGGAATATACATTCTATTCATGTGCTCATAAGTCATATTCAAAAATAGACCATATATTGGGTCACAAGCAAAGTATCCCCAAATTCAAGAAGATTGAAATCATAAAAAGCATCTTCACAGGCCACGATGGCATAATATTAGAAATAAACTACAATAAAAACAACCCAAAATACTCAAACACCTGGAAGCTGAATAGCATGCTATTAAATATTGATTGGGTTACCAATGAGATCAAAGAAGAAATTAAAAACATCCTGGAAACTAATGACAATGAAAACACAACAATCCAAAACCTATGGGACACAATGAAAGCAGTCCTGAGAGGGAAGTTTATAGCTCTACAGGCCTATCTCAAAAAACAAGAAAAAATGGTAGTAAATCATCTAATTCTACAACTCAAAGAATTAGAAAGAGAGCAACAAGAAAACCCCAGAGTGAGCAGAAGGAAGGAGATAATAAAGATTAGAGCAGAAATAAATGACATAGAGACCAAAAAAACAATACAGAAAATCAATGAAACCAAGAGCTGGTTCTTTGAAAGGATAAACAAGATTGACAGACCTCTAGCCAGGCTACCAAGAAGCAAAGAGAGAGGACCCAAATAAACAAAATCAGAAATGAAAGAGGCAAAAAACAACAGACCCCACAGAAATACAAATGATTGTTAAAAAATACTATGGACAGCTCTACTCCAACTAACTAGACAACCTGGAGGAAATGGACAAATTCCTAGAAAAATACAACATTCCAAAACTCAATCAGGAAGAATCTAAAAATCTCAACAGGCCAATAACTATGGAAGAAATTGAAGCAGTCATCAAAAAGCTTCCATCAAACAAAAGCCCAGGACCAGACAGCTTCACAGGGGAGTTTTACCAAACATTCAAGGAAGAACTAAAACCTATCCTCCTCAGACTACTACAAAAAATTCAAGAGGAAGGAACACTTCCTAGCTCATTCTATGAAGCCAGCATCACCCTAATACCAAAACCAGGTAAAGACAACACAATGAAAGAAAATTACAGGCCAATATCCCTCATGAACATAGATGCCAAAATCCTCAACAAAATCTTAGCAAATCGGTTCCAGCAGTACATCAGAAAGATCATACACCATGACCAAGTAGGATTTATCCCAGGAATGCAAGGATGGTACAATATCCGCAAATCAATAAACGTGCTACATCACATAAACAAATTGAAAGAAAAAAGCCACATGGTCATATCAATTGATGCAGAAAAAGCATTTGACAAAATTCAACACCCATTTCTGATAAAAACTCTCAGCAAGGTGGGAGTAGAAGGATCATACCTCAACATAATAAAAGCCATATATGACAGGCCCACAACCAACATCATACTCAATGGACAATAACTAACACCATTTCCCCTAAGAACAGGAACAAGACAGGGATGCCCCCTCTCACCACTCCTGTTCAACATAGTACTGGAAGTGTTAGCCATTGCAATTCGGCAAGAAGAAGAAATAAAAGGCATCCAAATTGGAAAAGAGGAAGTAAAACTGTCCTTATTTGCAGACGACATGATATTATACATACAAAACCCTAGAGACTCCATCAAAAAGCTACTAGACTTAATACATGAATTTGGCAATGTAGCAGGATACAAAATTAACCCCAAGAAATCTGAGGCATTTCTATACACCAATAGTGAACTTTCAGAGAGAGAGATTATAAAAACAATCCCGTTTACCATCGCACCAAAAAAATTAAGCTACCTAGGAATAAACTTAACTAAAGAGGTAAAAGACCTCTACTCAGAAAACTACAGGACGTTGAAAAAAGATATAGAGAAAGACATAAACAGGTGGAAGAACATACCGTGTTCATGGATTGGTAGAATCAACATCATTAAAATGTCCATACTACCCAAAGCAATCTATAAATTCAACGCACTTCCCATTAAAATACCAACGGCATACTTCAGAGATCTAGAACGAACTCTCCAAAAATTTATCTGGAATAAAAAAAGACCCCGAATAGCTGCAGCAATCCTGAAAAAGAACAAAGTAGGTGGGATCTCAATACCAGATATCAAGATGTATTACAAAGCCACTGTTCTCAAAACTGCCTGGTACTGGCACAAGAACAGGCATATAGATCAATGGAATAGAATAGAGAGCCCAGAAATCGGCCCGAACCAATATGCTCAATTAATATTTGACAAAGGAGGCAAGAACATACAATGGAGCCAAGATAGTCTCTTCAATAAATGGTGTTGGGAAAATTGGACAGATATATGCAAGAAAGTGAAACTACACCACCAACTTACACCATACACAAAAATAAACTCAAAATGGATAAAGGACTTAAATGTATGACAGGAAACCATAAAAATTCTAGAAGAATCCAAAGGCAACAAAATCTCAGGCATATGCCGAATCAATTTCTTCACTGATACAGCTCCTAGGGCACTTGAAACTAAAGAGAAAATGAACAAATGGGACTACATCAAAATAAAAAGCTTCTGCACAGCAAAAGAAACCATCAGCAAAACAACGAGAAAACCCACTGTGTGGGAAAACATATTTGCCAATGTCATATCTGATAAGGGCCTAATCTCCAAAATTTATAGGGAACTCATACAACTTAACAAAAGGAAGATAAACAATCCAATCAAAAAATGGGCAAAGGACTTAAATAGACACCTTTCAAAAGAGGACATTCAGAAAGCCAAGAGACATATGAAAACATGCTCAAAGTCACTAATCATCCGAGAGATGCAAATCAAAACAACAATGAGGTACCATCTCACACCTGTCAGACTGGCTATCATCAACAAATCAACAAACGACAGGTGCTGGAGAGGATGTGGAGAAAAAGGAACACTTGTGCACTGCTGGTGGGAATGCAGACTGGTGCAGCCACTATGGAAGACAGTATAGAGTTTCCTCAAAAAACTGAAAATGGAACTCCCATTTGACCCTGTGATCCCTCTTCTAGGAATATATCCCAAGAAACCAGAAACACCAATCAGAAAGGATATATGCACCCCTATGTTCATAGCAGCACAATTCACCATAGCTAAGATCTGGAAACAGCCTAAGCGCCCATCAGTAGATGAATGGATTAGAAAACTGTGGTACATCTACACGATGGAATACTATGCTTCTCTAAAAAGGAAGGAACTCTTACCATTTGCAACAGCATGGATAGATCTGGAGAGCATTATGCTAAGTGAAATAAGCCAGTCAATGAAGGGAAAATACCACATGATCTCACTCATTCATGGATAATAGAGACCATTATAAACTTTTGAACAATAATAGATACAGAGGCAGAGCTGCCTCAAACAGATTGTCAAACTGCAGCGGGAAGGCCGGGGAGGGTTGGGGGACAGGAGGTAGGGGGGTGAGAGATCAACCAAAGGACTTGTATGCATGCATATAAGCACAACCAATGGACATAAGACACTGGGGGATAGGAGAGGCTAGGGGACTGTCTAGGGCGGGGGGGAAAAATGGACACATATGTAATATCCTTTGTATTTAAGCAATTAAAAAAAAAAGAAGGTTGTCAGCAAGTGTAATAAATTCTATTCTGAGAAGAGTTAGAGAATTATCAGCTCAACAATGTTGATCTCTGCTTCAATTAAAATAGAAAATGGGATGAGAAATTAAGATATTCTGAATTTTCTTTTTGAAGGACAATAAAATATTTTGAATAATGATACCCTAGAGCAGTGGTTCTCAACCTTCCTTGTTACAAACTGAACATAATTAAAGCATAGCAATTAATCACAAAAACAATATGTGATTATATATGTGTTTTCCGATGGTCTTAGGCGACCCCTGTGAAAGGGTCGTTCGACCCCCAAAGGGGTCGCAACCCACAGGTTGAGAACCGCTGTCCTAGAGGGTTATTCAAGTAAAGTGAGAAAAACACAGGACTGCCGAACCGGTTTGGCTCAGTGGATAGAACGTCGGCCTGCGGACTCAAGGGTCCCGGGTTCGATTCCGGTCAAGGGCATGTACCCTGGTTGCGGGCACATCCCCAGTGGGGGGCGTGCAGGAGGCAGCTGATCGATCTCTCTCATCGATGTTTCTAACTCTCTATCCCTCTCCCTTCTTCTCTGTAAAAAAAAATCAATAAAATATATTTTGGAAAAAAAAAAAAAAAAAAAAAACACAGGACTAAGGGGTAAAGATACTATTGTTTCCTTTAGATCAGGGCAAGAGAGGCCCCTACAGCAGGAGCCTCTCATGTCACAAGCCACCAACTCTGGCTCTCCTCTGTCTACATGCCATTAAGACAAATAGTCCATAGGGCCAATAGGATGTGCCCAGCCATAGGCAGCACCCACCACCACCACTAGACCGCATTCTGGTTAGCCGTGGTTCTGAAATATTCAGAGCACCTGTTATGAGCTGTCTCTTGTGGACTGAGCAGGCCACTTGACGACCTCTGTCAAGTGCTCCCCTATGCCTTACAGTTAGCCAAGAGTGTATAGAGAGTATAAATGGGTCTCAGACATGCCTGAATATGCAGACTGTGTTGTCCACGAGTATGTCTGTCTATGAGGCCTATATGATGTGGGATGGAGGCAGGGATGAAAAATGGTGGTGGACTGCAGACCAGGAGCTGGATGCCAAGGACTAGTTGTCATTATGTGCTCTGAGGAATTTACAACTAAGAATTTCATTCAAACCTGATATTTCAGGTGAAGGTGAGGTATGCTTGTTGAAGGAGAAGTATAGAGCATATATCATTTAACAATTTGTGAGCTTGGTTAATGATGTTCAAGTCTTTAGCTTTATGACCTGTAGCTTCCATATGTACTCTTGCCTCAAATCCAGAATATATCAGGAACAGCCTGGAAGTGACCCAAGCTTTAGTTTTGGCCCTTCCACCAAGAACTTAAGCTTGAACAAATGACTTCTAATTTAGGGGGGGGGGGAGTTTTATACAGTAGCAGAACTTACTTTCACTACTATTTCTGTCACTTATTAACGGTGTAATTTTGAGCACACTGTAAAAAACTGAGTCTTGGTCTTTTCATCTGTCAGAGTTAAGGTTTAGATCAGGTGACTATATGGTCTATTTTAGCTCTACTCTATGAAAACTTATGCTTTAAGACTAATAGATAGACTAATTACAGACATTTTGTTAGAAGGAAACATATTATTAAAGCAATAGTGAAAGTGGAGAAATGTTCATCTGCTTAAATCGAGTCTCTTCTTCCCTGCAGTGCCCTCTTTGCTGGTTCATAATCACCTGCTAGCTCAGTTTTGCTTTAACTTCAGTTAAAATGACAATTAAAAAACGTAGTTCAAGGTCAAAAATCAATTAAATGGAAATTACAGTTATTTGTTTTAAAAGTTCAGGTAATATTTTACATCATGAATCTGTTGGATGATAGTTGATATGGATTAATTACCAACCTGCCTTCCCTTTGATCATGATTCAAATATTCTCTTGACATGAGGATAATAAGGAAGTAATTATGAGCCATTCCCTTGGAGCAGTGCACTTGGAGGGCTTCAGATAAAAAGCCTCTCTGAATGCAAAGTGGTTCCCTTGTTGTTATGTAGAAAAATCACATTAATTGTTTCAATTCGTGTCCTAGAGAACAAAGGGCGGCTCCTGGTCAGTCACATCAATTCTTTGCCCTCACAGGTAATTACACCAATTACCTGTGAGGCAAGGTTTGATCTGTTACTTCTTGTTTTGCAAGCCATGGGGAAAGTCAGTGAGGTTCCCTGGGCTATGGGATGGGCTGTGAACTCTGGAGCTATGTTTCTGCCTCCAGTTTTCTCCTGAACTATAGGAAAATCATAGAATTTAGTTTCAGAGGGCTGTACTGCTTGGGGCAGTAATTACTAGGGGAGAAATAGTTTTCCAACTGCAGCCACATAGACCACAGGGATAGCATATGATGAAATTTTATCTCCTCAGAATTTGTGCTTAAAATTGTTGACATCAACTGCAAATATTCTCTATACCATTTATTCCACCTGTTAAATGAGCTTTTACTTCCACCTCACTGAAAAGCTATGATGCATAAGAATGATCAATATCAAAATTTCCCCTTGATCTTCCCTTTTACATAACAATTATCAAATGAGCCTTCTGCCCTCTCCCCGCCCCCCGAGTTTGTATATAAAAACCAGACAGAAAATAATATAGAGTCAATTCAACAAAAATTATACTTATGTTTCATATTTGATTAATAAATATGACTAGAATGTCACAATAAATGCATGTGACTTCTCTAGAATATTTATAATTCTGATTTAAAAGGAGGCAAAAAATCATATGCTATATTCTACTCAAGAACAATCCTTAAAATATCACTATCACAACTCCAGAAGTAAAGATTTATAACTTTTCCTATACTGCAGATAAACTGTCCACGCATCCATATTTAAAAACTAATGAGAATGTTGTTCACCTTATTGTTGGGGGCGATGGGTAGGGGAGCAGTTGGGGAGGGAGGAGAGGGAGAGCTGAATTCAATAGCATTCATTTGAAGGTAAAATGAGAAATTTTGCAGCCTACTCAAGTTTAATTAAAAATAAATGTGGAAAATTGTTTTAGAAGATTGTACACAGTGATTATCTCAAATTGCCATGGGAAATACAGAAATGCCTCATTAAAAAAACACATATTTAGACATTTTTTATATATAAACTCCATCATTTGTATTCTAACTTAGAAAACATTCTCACTTCTAAAAAATAACAAGCTGAAATATGTCATCATCATTTTTATGTATCTTAGAATATTATGTATATATGTTCAGACAACTTTTGGTGTACATGGACATCACAAAATTATTTTAAAGGGAAACTGTAGAGAAAAAAAAAAACTCAGGACAATTAAAGGATTACTAAATTATCCACAGAAATGAAACAAGCAATAAAACTAAGTCAACCCTGGATAACCTCCAAAAATTAGGCTGTGTAGGTATCATGATGCTGCTTTCCCATGCAATTTCTTGAAATTAGGTAGAAGTTTTATATCTTCTCATTTCTAAGATGCATTTGTATGCTATTTAAACATCTTGATGTTTTTAATTGAAAATGCAGTTGATCAAAGATCAATTTTATTGATGTTTTTGTTATTGAGTTAAAGAATAGTTTGGTATTGTATAACCATGTCACAAAGTTGCACAAACACAGGTTTTCCTCAAAAGCTAAAAAGAAATCTGCTGTTTTCTTTCTGATCCTGAAGAGGCATAAACATCTCCAATGCAGTTGAGTGGCTGAAGATGTGAGCAACAGGTTATGGAATAGACATGATGTAGAAAATAAATGAATTAGTTCAAAGGTGGAATAATTTTTTACACATTTTAAATAATTTAAATTTATATTTTATGGTTTCAGGAAGAAAGGATATCAGTATTATTGTTAGTCATTAATAGCTTTAGAGCTAAGTATTAATGATAGACATTGCAAAGAAAATACAGGCACTGTATAACTAAATTATTATTACTGTTAACATATTGCTTCTTTTTGTTTTTTCATGATAACTTTTGATGAGCTAGTATATCTATGACATATTTCTTCCTTGAAATTCCCCAAGTTGTCAAAGTATGTGACAAATATAATACACATACACATGAAACCAGGATATATTAATAACTAAGAGAGATTTCATTCTTAGGTATAACTATCCATCGACAGTTTGATCACTATCAGTATCATGGGGAGTAACCCTTTCTCAGCACTTACTATGTTTTGTGTCAAAAGCTACTGTTTTATGCACTAAGGGTCAATGGAACTTGAGATCAGCAATAGAAATTTTCAGAGACTAGCAAAATATGTTTTCATTCTTGATAGCTCTATGGTAGGGGTTATATTTGTCTGGGGGGTATGTTTTGTTTGGATAACTCAGACTTTCCAGGCAAGTTGTCTACTTGGTGCAGTTTACCTGAGGCAAATCTTGTACAGACTTAGGTTGGTTTGACTTATAATTTTGCACCAACTTTATGATGGTGCAAAAGCAACACATGTTCAATAGAAACTGGAATTTTAAATTTTTATATTTTCTGGGCTAGTGATATGCAGTACGATACTCTCTCCTGATGCTAGGCAGTGGCAGTAAGCACAGCTCCCAGTCAGCCACTCAATTACAAGGGTGAACAACCAATTCTCTACTGTGTATTGTACTGCCAGTGTTTTTTGGATATTCTATTTTCACATCTCTGATGTCCACAAAACACCTACCTGTGTCTCCTGCATCTAGTGAGAAGAAAAGGAAGGCAATTACTTCTAAGATGAAACTCAAGTTAATTACCCAACTATAGGCTAATGTACTAGTAAATGTTCTGAGTACATTTAAGGCAGCCTAGGATAAACTATGATGTTCAGAAGGTTAGGTTAGAAAATGCATTTCCTCTTAGGATATTTTCAACTCACCATGGCTTTATCAGGATGTAGCTTCATCATAAGTTGGGGAGCATCTGTATTTATAGATAATGAACACCTACCAGGTCAGCAGCTCATATCGCCTCTATGAATCCAGACTTTCTAAGACAAAAGCCTAAATGGTAGAATTTAAAACTGAAGTACTTCCCTACCTTACTTATGTTGCAGGCAGTTTCTGTGGGAAAGATGCACTGTGCTTGGGATGCTCTGGGCCAATCTCACAAGTGATCCTCTCTGGGTTCAGCATACCATGCTTTGGAGGCACAGCTAGAGGATGGGCATAAGGGAAGGAACCATGAATAATCAGAACCGTGTCCCCCTCATCAAACATTTGGCTTTCTTCTTCAAACAATTCAACTACAAAATTTCCATTTTTTAAAATGACTATAAATAAAACATTTTAAGGTGGAACCCAGTAAAAAACAGGGCACGAAAAAATTCCCCAAGAGATATCTGAATAAACATTAACTTATCAGGAGGTCTCTATGGGAAATAGTCAAACCATCAAGGCAACATAGAAATCTATATGTGTTTTATTGCTCTTCTTGAATCTAAGTTTCATGGTATACTATGCGCCTACTTGATTGGTAATGTTAAGAAAAAAAATCTGTTAATACCAAGCACAGGCGAGGATATGGATCAATATTTTTCTCATAAACTACTGGTGGAAGTATAAACAAGTGAAACCATACTGGAAATTAGGTTGGCATTATTTATTAAAGTTTAAAGTACAAGTAACTTATGAGTAGACATTTCTACCCACAGGTAAATAGAAATGTTTACATACATAATAGAAAGGCATACATACTTGTTAAAAATATGTGCAAGAATATTCACAGCAACATTATTTGCATTAGCCCCAAATGAAAGACAACTTAAATGTCCATCAGCAACAGAATGAATTAAAATTTGGTCTTTTTAATAAGGTAGAATACTATCAGCAATGAAATTAAAAATAAATGTATAGCATATAAAATAATGTAGAAACCTTAAATATATAATATTGACCCCACATTAACAAACTCCAAGTAAAATTCAAAATAGTCTAAATAAAAATATTTTCTTTAGTGATGTATAGCAGATAAGAAATGTATGAGAAAAGAAAAAGAAAATGTATGTCATAAAAGTCAAGGAGGTGATCATCACTAGAGAAGACAATGCAATAGTAATCCAAAGAGTGGATACCTATAGTTTCTGGGGTATTAGCAATGGTCTAATTCTTAAACTCAGTGGTAGTATATGGGTATTCCACTTTCCAATATTTAACTGTATATTTATGTTTTATGCATTTATTTCTGAATATATACTATTTTTCTCAGTTAAACAGAAAAGCATTAAGACAAACTTTATAGTATGACTTACTGCTTTTTGGGTGGAGGCATTTTCTTTTGTTCCCAGAATTCAAAATACACCTACAATCATACCTAAGTCAAAAATATATTGCATATGATATTCTTAATTACACTTTTATTTTGAGATGGCTATAGATTCATGTGCAGTTTTAAGAAATAATGCAGAGATGCCCTAACCAGTTTGGCTCAGTGGATAGAACGTCGGCCTGCGGGCTGAAAGGTCCCAGGTTCGATTCTGGTCAAGGGCATGTACCTTGGTTGCAGGCACATCCCCAGTAGGAGGTGTGCAGGAGGCAGCTGATCGATGTTTCTCTCTCATTGATGTTTCTAACTCTCTATCCCTCTCCCTTCCTCTCTGTAAAAAATCAATATACTTAAAAAAAAAGAAATAATGCAGAGAAAGTCCATGTATCTGTACAGTTTCCTTCAATAGTAACATCTTGCAAAATTATACTACAATATCACAAGCAGGATTTTGACATTGATATAATTAAGATACAGAATATCTCCATCACCACAAGGACCTCGCACTGTGCTCTTTTATAGACTAAGTCCACATCCTTCTGCTCCCCCTTCCCTCCTTAACCTTTGGCAACCACTAATCTCTTCTCCTTTCCCCTTTTTAAAAACCACATCTTAAAATGAGAACTTAAAATAACTGATTGTATGATTTTCTTTTCTAATATTAAAACTGTAAAATTCTTTATAGGAAACATTCTATAATTCTCACAAATTTGGTAAGTTTTAATTCCATTATTACTCAGTTAAAATGTGTTATTTCCCTTAAAATACTTTTACCTCTGCATTATTTAGGAATAATTTAATTTTAAGTAGATAGAAATATACCTATCTTATTTTATTGATGTCTAGGTGTGGTTAGATATCATTGTGTGCATGAGTTTAATTCTTTGATATGTATTGAGATTTGCTTTTTGGCCAGCATATGGTCTATTCTGGTGAATATCCCATGCACATTTAAGAAGAATTGCATCAACTTGCATGATAATGTTCAAATATTAAATATTTACTGATTTTTGTCTGTGTGTTCTATTAATTTCTGAGAGAGGGGTATTAAAAAGCCAATTATGGCTCTGGCCAGTATGTTCAGTGGTTAGAGCATCAATCTACCCACCAAAGTCTCGTGGGTTTGATTCCAGGTGGTCAAGGGGACATACCCTGTTGCAGGTTCAATTCCAGCCTCAGTCAGGGCACATGCAGGAGGCAACCAGTTGATGTATCTCTCACATTAATGTTCTCTCTCGTTCTCTCTCTCGTTCGTTCTCTCTCTCTCTCTCTCTCTCTCTCTCTCTCTCTCTCTCTCTCTCTCTTCCCCCCCTTTCATCCCTCCCTCCCTCCCTCCCTTCCACTCTTTCTTAAGAAAATCTATCGGAAAAATATCCTCAAGTGAGGATTAACAAAAATAATAGCCAATTATGTTTGTGATTTGTTTAGTTCTAACAAATTTCACTCCATGTGTTTTAAAGCTTTGCTTTTAAGGCATATGCACTTATAATCATGACCTCTTTCTGGAGGATTGCTCTTTTATCATTATGAAATATTCCTTTTTGGTCTCCAGTAATACTCTGACAAAGCTCTTGATGTTTACTTTATCTGATATTAATATAGCCACAGGAGCTATATTTTTCTACCTTTTTAATTTCAATTTAAAGTCAACTGATAGACTGAATATAAAGACAGGACCTAGCTATTTGCTTTTTATAAGAAATGAACTTTAACTATGAAGATGCAGGTAGGTTAAAATGAAAAGAACAGAAAAATATTATACCATGAAAACACTAAGCCTAAGAATACTTACTATGACTTAAGTAAAAGATAAATAAATTTCTCTCATTTATTTCCAAGATCACTGGGCTGATATGGTGCTTCTTTGGAAGGCTTGGGGGGAGGGAACCACTGTTTTCACATTGTAAGCTGGGAAGAAATGTTTGATTTTCATTTTTATGTTCACATATAATTTTGTTGATAATAAACCTAATAATTAAAAAAGGGAAGTTGTGAATTTGTGTGATTGCATTATACAGATTTTTACTGAAACACTGCTTCTCCAGCAAACAGGATTGTGATGTTTAAATTAGAAAAATTAACGAAACACAAACATAAATAAATAGGACAATAAATAATATGTTGTGACACTGAGAGGTCAATATAGGAAATTCTCATCAACAAAATGGCTGCATCATTTAGCAATTTGTTTATTTCAGGATTTGCTCTTAGGAAATGGTGAAGGGGAACAAGCACCTTCTCCCTTTTTCCAGAAGCAGAGAGAGAGGTCACACATTGTGTGCCCTTCTCAAAGCCCAGAATAATGAAGCAGACATTTGGGCAAACTTTGTAGGTAGAAATACCCTTCTTCAGAGCATGCAATCAACCCCAGGGAAATTTCAAAAAAATCTTCTAACAGATATGGATGGGCAAATATGAAAACACACACACAAAACCACTACATAGAACATTTTGTTTTTATAGGGTAATGGTTAGTCACTTAACAGAACTCTCTAGTGAAACCTTGACTATTGCATTCTTTGGTCTACAAATATAAAGAAACAATAAAAGGAAGAAGAACATTTTTCTCCAATCGATGCTGTGTATATTCAAGCCTTACTGCTCAGCACAGTCAAGAGATCCCAAAGGAATACCAACGAGAAAGCTGGAGAAACTCTAAAATCCACAAAAGAAGGACAGAAAAATCACAGGAAAGAAGAAAGGGGAGAGAGGACAGAGCAGATGGAGGAGAATGACTTAAATCTGCCCTGCAACAGGTCTCTTGAGGTCCTTGAGAAAGTTTGGGAAGTACCTGAAAATAATTTGTAGATCATCCTGGCGAATATCAGATACTACCTGAGGGAGTCATGAGGTAGTAGAAACAGGATCTGTGCAATGCTCCTTCCAGAGGCCGTTACCTTAGAAGAATTGACGAATATCCGTAAATGGTTCTTAATGGATATATATATATTACCTTGAGATTTTAATTTTAGAGGAGACAACTCATTCTTCCATGACAGGCTTGGGCATTAAATATGACAATCTTGCTTTATTCTACAAGAAGGCTCTACTGACTGAAATTGATAAAATAACATCTGAGAATGCTTCATTAATGAATGGCAACATTGGAAAAAAAAA
This sequence comes from Myotis myotis, assembly GCF_014108235.1. Lineage (NCBI taxonomy): Eukaryota > Metazoa > Chordata > Mammalia > Chiroptera > Vespertilionidae > Myotis > Myotis myotis. Next base: position 55,094,290 of record NW_023416368.1, read on the forward strand.
GAATCCCTCCTAACACTTCTTCTTCCCAGCAGTTCCTCATTCCTTCCCTCTTTTCTTCTCCTTCCAGTATTAAAGCTATTCCAGGAAAAGTTAAAATTGGTCCCTGCTCCATAACCTTTGATTTTGCATCTAAGTCAAAATGCCTCAGCAATGCAATACTGCTTTATTCCATCTTCCCAGCATCGTTTCTGTCCATTCCCCAAAACTAACATTCTAGCTGTTTTATCTCAGCAGCCTGGCACCAGCAATTTCTACTGGCGTTATTATTCTCCCTTCTTTGTAAAGTCAATTTCAATACCACCTCTTGTCTGGCAATTTCCCTGACTTCTTTGGGCAGATTTCATTACTTCTGGTACAATGTCCCTGTAGTTTACTACAATACCATTGCTTTTATAAAATCATATTATGATTAAATGTAGGTTTACAGTTGTTCATATGGAAAATAATACAATAATTAATAATACAAGAAAAAACTGTTTTACATACCTACAACTGTAAACCTACTTCTGCCAACCCCTGTATTTCTCCTACTAATTTGATTTCTTCAAGGGTAGAAACATATCCTATTTACCTTTTTCCTTGTCCCCAGTATATTCCACAATTCCTGATACAAGAGAGGCACTTCACAAAAGTGTGCTGATTTATTAATGAATACATGAGGAAATGAGATTTTCACATTGAAAGAAGAGAAAGAGGCTAGATGGCATTCTAAATTCTTGACGTAATTCATGGTCAATCTGAAAAAAAAAAAAAAAACACAAAAAAACCCTCTCATTCTATTCTACTGTTCTTAGTCCCAATTCATTAGAAATTTGTCTTTGTGTCTGTCCCAGTCATCTTTGTGTATAAATGTCCTTTGTTTTCACTATAACCATATTGCATTTGATGGGCAACAGCCAAATATTTCCAACTGTGCTTTTTAGAGGGGGTAAGCTAGCCCAATCCTGAAGAACATGACAAAATAAGGAAGAGGAAGAGGAGATAGAATTAACCCAAGTACAGAGAAAATTGCCATTGTGAGCACTTTATATTAACCTTTTTCAATGATAGATTACCCATTCTGAGCACAAATATATCAATCAGGGAAATTATAGAGCAAAGGATATGACAGCAGCTGTGTAGTTTGCCTAATGATTCTGGACTCCCAACATTTCTCTGCTTGGTAGTACAGAAGATGAGTACTGGAAATTATGTGAGGCTGTGAGAAGAATACAAATGTCTTGAACACCAAGGAGAGGAAAAAAAAATACCCTAATACCCTAAAGATTAAGATTTAAAGTTGCTGGTGAAATGGCTTCTTTGTTGTTGACGGTTTTTTGTTTTGTTTTATTTTCACTATATCACTACATTTCAATATATGAAGCCCTCCAATTTGAGGACCTTTATGACTTATTAAAAGAAACATGAAAATCAGCTGTTCTTAGACAGAGGAACTGGAGGAAATAACCACATATATATTATGCATATACATGCTTTTGCTAATATACATCCACACAATAAGGCAACATCAAACTCTGCAACTAAACACCAAGGAGCTCTGAAAATTGCCTATTGTTAGATGTACAGAAAAATTTCCCCCTAAGATTATAGGAGTTCATTTGTGTCTAGCACAATGTTTGCTATATGTCTGGTTTACAGCAAATGTTGAAATTAATTTGTGGAATTTAGACAGAGGATGAAGCATAAAAAATAAACCTTTTAAAGTTCGATTCATATTTGGTGCTTTTGGAAATTCAAATTTGCTTTTCAACCCTTTGCTGTGCTTTAATAGACCTATTGGATGTTTGGTAAGAGAATCTGTAATTTGAAAAAATAAACTAAAACTGTTAGTTAGGTCCCAGGATGACGATGGGAATAGGCAGAGCATGACTTCCACAGTGGAGCTGGAGGGCTGTGTGATCACACCAAACAGATCTCCATTCTGTTATTTTCAAGTGCAATAGCAGGAAAAATTTAAGAACAGAGAGATAAATAAAGCAAGGGTTGTTGCCTTCCCTTAATAGACTATGGATAATTTACACACAATATAAAGTTGCATCCTTATCTAAATGATGATTTAGTAATCCAATGAGTAATTTTATGCACCTATGATGTGCTAGAAACTGCTGTTACAGGTACATGAGACACACCAGCAAATAAAACAAAGATCCCTGCCTATATAGAGCTTATTTCTAGCAGAAAGATCATGGTTTCTAGAAGGGTAAGTCTTTGGGATGCACAGAATATATGGTGCTTTTAAAAAAAAGTCACACTGTAATCTTATCACTTAATTATCCACCTATTGTCCTGAAGGGGAGTGTCAAAAATGCCAGGAGTCATGTGAAATGTACAGCTAACATTAAAGTTAAAATATTTTTAAAAAATTAAATGACAGCAACTTCTTGCCTCAAAAGGTAAAATCTTCTGATAAACTTATATTTATGTCAAATTCCAGTCATTCTTTAAGGTGGGAGGACAACTGTGATTCCCATATGTCTGCATTGATAAAATAGCCTTCTAGGAAGGAATTTTATATATATATATATATATATATATATATATATATATATATAAAGTTTTACATATGTCTCTTTTTCCCCCTACTGATCCTCCCCCCGCTCCCCAGCCAGTCCCACCCCAGGCAAGCCCCCACCATCCTGGTGTCTGTGTCCACTGGTTATGCTAATACACATGCATACAAGTCCTTTGGTTGCTCTCTAACATCCCCCTCCCCTACCATTTGTCTCTGGATCTATTCTTGTTCATCAAATTATATTGACCATTATATCCCACATATGAGTGAGATCATGTGATATTTATCTTTCTCCCACTGGCTTATTTTGATTACCATAATGCTCTCCAGTTCCATCCATGCTGTTGCAAATAGTAGGAGTTCCTTCCTTTTTACAGAAGCGTAGTACTCCATTGTGTAGATGTACCACAGTTTTTTAATCCACTCATCTGCTGATGGGCACTTAGGCTGTTTCCAAATCTTAGCGATTGTAAATTGTGCTGCTATGAACATAGGGGAGCATATATCCTTTCTGATTGGTGTTTCTGGTTTCTTGGGATATAGTCCTAGGAGTGGGATCACTAGGTCAAATGGGAGTTCCATTTTTAACTTTTTGAGGAAACTCCATACTGTCTTCCACAGTGGTTGCACTAGCACTGCATGGGAGAACATATTTGCCAATGATAGCTCCTATAAGAGTTTAATCTCCAAAATTTACAGAGAACTCATACAACTTAATAAAAGGAAGATAAATGATCTAATCAAAAAATGGGCAATGGATCTAAATAGACACTTTTTGAAAGAGGACATAAAGAAGGCCCAGAGACATATGAAAACATGCTCAAAGTCATGAATATTCTGAGAGATGAAAATCAAAACAACAATGAGATACCATCTCACACCTGTCAGAATGGCTATCATCAACAAATCAACAAACTACAAGTGCTGGCGAGGATGTGGAGAAAAAGGAACCCTCCTGCACTGCTGGTGGGAATAAGATATATTTTTTATTGATCTCAGAGAGGATGGGAGAGGGAGAAAGAGATAGAAACATCAATGATGAGAGAGAATCATTGACTGGCTGCCTCCTGCACACCCCCTACTGGGTCATGTGCCCTTGACTAGAATCAAACCTAGGACCCTTCAGTCCACAGGCTGACACTATCCCAGCGGTTCTCAACCTGTGGGTCGCGACCCCTTTGGGGGTCGAACGACCCTTTCACAGGGGTGGCCTAAGACCATCGGAAAACACATATATAATTACATATTGTTTTTTGTGATTAATCACTATGCTTTAATTATGTTCAATTTGTAACAATGAAAATACATCCTGCATATAAGATATTTACATTACGATTCATAACAGGAGCAAAATTACAGTTATGAAGTAGCAACGAAAATAATTTTATGGTTGGGGGTCACCACAACATGAGGAACTGTATTAAAGGGTCGTGGCATTAGGAAGGTTGAGAACCACTGCTCTATCCACTGAGCAAAACCGGCTGGGGCTAGGAAGGATTTTCTTTAACCATATGAGTTGCAGAGGACAGAGCAATTACAAGTTTACTCCTCTTCTGGAGAGATGAAAATTCCATGAACTATTATTTGTGGTTAATACTATATGAACTTGTCCAAGAACCAGAAAAATTGAAACATCATAGAGTTGAAAAATAAGAACTATTACAATGTTGTTTTTCTGAAATATTTGGCTAGAATACATGTGACTTATAACACAAAAGCTTGTATTCATTAGTTAGAGGAACCAATACTGGGAAAAAAAAAAAAACACCTTTCAGATATGTGACTTCTAAACATCCATTACTGAAAACCCTTTCAAAGGACTCCTGAATATTTTAATGAGTCATTCTCCATCATATTGCAGGGCTGAGTTTGTGCAGATAGAAGTATGCATAGGTTTCAGAATAGATCCTTAGAGCAAATCTTTGGAAATATTAGCAATGACTACTATTGATTAATGGCCCATTAGGTACCAGTAATGAGTTTGAACTCTGTACCAGTTACTTGATTTAATACTCATCACAACCTTATGAGGTAGGTCTTGGTATATATACTTAATAGATTAGGAACTCAAGATTATATGAACACCAAAACAAGACCTGAACCTCAGTCCAACTCCAAACTTCATGCACTTCTACAATGCAACAATGCCTCTTTTAGTGAGTCTGAATGGATGGAAAGCTAAACAATTTACATTACCTTACCGATGCATTTTTTGAGAGCTTCTTTACTAATATGTGGTACCAAAAAGCAGGCTGTCAAAATAAGAACATCTATACATTTTAAGGGACTAGAAGTCTTTCTGGGTATTTTCAACATGCTTTATAGACTAAGAGATTTTTCCCCCCTTTTTGTTAACATAAGCAGGCAAATATAATATTCAATATATTTTTTTCAGAACTATATTCTGAGCATCAAATTATAAACAAGATTAAAAAAATAAAAATTCATATAAATACCTAATAAAGTTCACTTTTTTAAAAAAAGTTTTTTTATTGATTTTTAGAGAGTAAAGAGGAGTGAAAGAGAAATAGAAACATTAATGATGAGAAAGAAACATTGATCATCTGCCTCCTGCAACCTGGGCGACCTCTTGGTGCATGGGATGATGGTCAATCCACTGAGTCACACCAGCTGGGCATAGAGTCCTTTTTGTGAAATGAATTCATTTCAATTCCACAGAAAGGTAAATGCTCTAAACTTGAACCCATTAAAATATTATAAAATATATTGTTTGGCTTATCGTGTTTTATAAATTAATGGAAGGTAGAAGAGAGTTTGGCCAAAAAGTAGGTAGGTACTGGCATGCATTTCTGGATAACATGATTTTGTGCTTGGTGGCTTAAATTTCTACTGTACATGTCCTTTAAAAAAAATTATTTTCTAACATAAAACCTCAGCAGGCATGCACTTGGCTAACGAGGAGAAAAATCTGTCCCAGTTTTCCATAATAAATTCATGGAGGGATTTGAAGCAACCAACAGTTACTGCAAAAGGAAAATGAAAAAATGTTGTTCCCTGGCATTTTTTAAACAAACACAAAAATTCAGGTTCTACAGCTATTAAGCTCTTCAGAGGCAATATAAACACTGGCTTATTTCTAACCCACTATAATCCCTGAATCCAACCCAGCCTTCATTCTCTGTTGTAATTTCTCCTGCAATGCCCCAGAGAGCAAAAGCACATGGGGTAGGGCTGCCAGCCCTGGGTCTGTTGGATTTCTACAATAACCATATCAGGGCCAAGGCCTTCATTTTGTATCTCTCCTGGTTGAGAGATCTTACATAATAAGCACCTTCTTTTCTCCTCTGCTTCATTTACAGAAAGACCCTTTTTCTTTTGGGGGAAAGTACCATTTATTTTCATGTTCTTTTTCTTCAGGAAAAAAAAGGGTGATATCCAGGGAGGATGTGGTTGACATATTTGTCTTCGGTGCAATCAAGGGTAAGAAAATTCTTTTCGCCAAAACCGGTTTGGCTCAGTGGATAGAGCGTCGGCCTGCGGACTGAAAGGTCCCGGGTTCGATTCCGGTCAAGGGCATGTACCTGGGTTGCGGGCACATCCCCAGTAGGAGATGTGCAGGAGGCGGCTTATCGATGTTTCTCTCTCATTGATGTTTCTAACTCTCTATCTCTCTCCCTTCCTCTCTGTAAAAAATCAATAAAATATATTTAAAAAAAAAAAGAAAATTCTTTTCAAGACATAGTTTGATTTTTACAAGATCTCTGAAGATATTATAATACTAGAAGCCCAGTGCATGAATTCATGCACAGGTGGGGTCCCTTGGCCTGGCCAGTGACTGAGGCCTATCGGGGGGCTAGCCAGCCAGGGGGAGGAACCCCAGGAGGTTGGCTGGCTGGCTCCCCAAAAGGCCTCGATCGCTGGCCAGCAGTCAAATATGCACATGGTCAGAACTAATGTGGGGGCCGACCAGCCAAGGGGAGGGGCTGCGGGAGGTTGGCCAGCTGGGGGAAGGGGTCACAGGAGGTTGGCCAGCCATGGGAGGTTGGCTGTGGGAGTGCACTGACCACCAGGGGACAGCTCCTGCATTGAGTGCCTGCCCTCTGGTGGTCAGTGCACATCATAGCAACTGGTCAACCTGCCATTCCGGACATTCAGGTCATAAAGGTCGCTTAGGCCAGTGGTCGGCAAACTGGCCCCTTGAGTATCGCTCTTCCACAAAATACCACATGCGGGCGCACATGTACAGTGCGACTGAAACTTCGTGGCCCATGCCACGGGGCCAAAGAGCCACATGTGACTCGCGAGCCGCAGTTTGCCGACCACTGGCTTAGGTTTCTATATATATAGATGTCATGTAATCATTGTGCTCAAGGAAACCTCCAGGGAACAAGATCCACCCTCTATCTCTCAACAGGCTGAGTACAAAACAGTGAACAAAATATGCAAATAGAGCTACTTTCATCATTCTGGGTACAAAGTTGTCAAAACTTCCATTGGTCCACTACAGTTAAGATTTTTGCCTGGTTTTGTCTGGAATCCTTTTCACCATCACCAGATGGCTTTCTATAAATCCTCCTCTCAAGAGAGAGAGAGCAACTGGCCACCATCACTTGAGTATTATCCCCACAGGTTATTTTTAAATGTGGTATTAGCATAATGGACACGATGCACACCAGGAAGTGCAGTTTCCTAAGTGGACACGGAAGTCTTGAAGAGGATGAAGTATAAGCAAATGTTATTCAATTGACTATTTACAGAGCTATAACCAGGCCCAATAATTACAGGTGAGCAGTGTAAACCCACGTTTAAATGCAAGGCCAGAGGTTCTTTTCTCCCATTTGCAGTCTTGCACCAGCAGTCAAATATGCACAACAGGTGATCATTACTAGCAAGGACTATCAACCCTGATGACACCAAGGCTCATTTATATAGAGATAAATATTGGTACAGTAGGTAGGGGAAGAAGGCAAAGTTAACTAGAAAGATCTATGAGCAAACTTCATGAAGCAAGGGTAATTTTTTATGTTTTGAATTTATATTTGTGGCTGTTGAATACCTATTAAATAAGTAATGAGAATTAATACTTATCTACAGTGCAATGGTGATTTGCTCTTTAATTGACTGATGCTTGCAGAGCTCTGTAGATAAAAGTTTCAGTACATGGTACATGCAAAAAAAAATTTAAATATAATTCTTTAATTAGTAAAAATTTAAGATTCACCTTCTCCTGTTAAGAATTCCTTTAGAGCAGCGGTTGCCAACCGGTGGTCCACGGACCACTGGTGGTCCATGTGGTCTGAAAGGTTGGCTACTGCTACTTTAGAGGGACTTTGAACAAGGCACTTAAACTTTGGTCTGGACCTTGATTTTCCCATATGTAATAGAAAAAGGTTTAAATAGATGCTTTCTAAGGTCCCTTTTATCTCTAAGATAGAAACTGATAGAATTTGGGATATAGGAGATATTCTGAAGTGGGTTATAGATTCATTCTCCTGAAAATTATGAAAGCATTTTTTTTTTGAAAACATTCCAACTATTGGGTGCATACTATATACCAGGCACTAAACTACCCTCACATATTATCTTATATACATCTCAGAAAAGTGCTGTAATTAGTCATTGTTATAATCCTCATCTAATTAAACCAAAGTACCTGAAAATTAAATAAATTGCTTAAAACACACAGAAAAGGGCAGAACCAGAACTTGAACCCATCTCTCTTTGGCTCCAAAACCTATGCTCTTATCCATGAGTAGCCTACCTGTAAATGGATTCTCCATTATCTCATGGTCTGGGGAAAGTCTGAATTTGCTTGTATACACTTCCTAGTCACCCAATGATCTCCTGCTTCCCTCAGCTCAGAGCCCAGGTTCTTTTCATCTCAGAGAGCCTAGTTTCTTATAAGAAAGGTGAGCCCCATTTCTTCTCAATGTTTGTGCTCAAATATCTGTACACACAGGATGAGACAGGTAGCACACCAAAGTATAGGTTATTCTCCTTCACTATGGGCTGACTAATGAGGGTCCCTCTGGCAGGCACCTTCCCTCCTCCCTTTGTTCTTTTGCCTACTACTATGCAAGCAATTAGTGCAACTGAATCCTTAATAAGCCAATTTAGTCCAGCCCACATAGCTATTTTGTTCCTCATAAGTCAATTAATTCAGCTCACATTTGAAGGAACTGTCATGTTTACAAAATCACAATCAGTGTCTACACATTTCTGTAGGAAATAAGATGGTAAGGAGTAGTGTTAAAATGTCATCTTTCTCTTTGTGGAGTAGTGGTTTGCTATTGCTGGGAGTTCCTTGTCTAACCAGAGGCTTGACAAGATGACTTACCAGTCATTTACAATATTTATTTCATGGGAGGGGAATAAACAGACAAAAGTGAACAGAGCTTTGCTTATATTGGGTACAAGGGATTTGAAGAAGGATGAATAGCCCTTCTGTGATAACAGATCTGAATGCTTTCCCTTCCATAATTCTACAGGGGCAGGTGGATACCATTAAAGAACCTAATACCTAAGGCTTATCTTCAATGACCTGTAGGAATTATTGCTATCTATAAATCTCTTTTGATTTCTTCAACCATGTTTAATGTTATTCAATTAAGATTTGAAACTTATGATCAAAATATTCCCAAATTTCTACCCTAGAATGGAGAAAATTTCAGAACCATACATATAAATGTAATTTAAGGAATTTCCTTAATAAAGAGCACTAACAGATCAGTAATGTGATATGGTTGCTCATATAATCCATTGATGAAATACCTAAAATGAGAAGGGTATGATCTTACTTTGCTCTACATTTTTCAGATAATTGGGTTCAGTACTGGGAACCAGTAGACACCTATTAAACTACTAGAGGCCTGGTGCACAGATTCGTGCACTGGTGGGGTCCCTAGGCCTGGCCTGTGCCCTCTCGCAATCTAGGACCCCTCAATGGATGTCAGACTGCCAGTTTTGGCCCAATTCCTGCAGGCGAAGCTGATGGACCCCACTGGTGCACAAATCCATGCACCGGGCCTCTAGTATGCATATAAGATCTTTGGTTAATCTCATCCCACCCTCCCCCCTCCTCCCTTCCCCCTGAGATTCATCAGTCTATTCCATGTTTCTATGCCTGTTCATTGAGCGTCTGCCCCGTGATGGTCAGTGCATGTCATAGCTACCGGTCAAATAGTTGAAAGATTGAATGATCACTTAGGCTTTTATATATATAGACTAGGGGGTCAGTGCATGAATTTGTGCACGTTGAATGGAACTGTTGGCCATGAGGCTGCGGTGGGCACGGGGGTGAGTCTTGGCTCACCCTCCATGCCCTGCTGGGGCCCTCCTGCAGTGGGCCCCATCCCCTATCTGCCGGCAGTCCTGCTCCCGCCGCCGCTGCTCCCATGTGCTGATGGCACCAGCCCCGCTCCCACCTGCTGACAGTGCAGAGCGATTACGGCCAGCAGCGGTTCGAGCAGGGCCGGCACCGTCAGTGGGTATGAGCAATAGCTGCTGCCCTGATCGCCCCTCAGGAGCAGGGTGAGGTGGAGAAGCCCTCAGGAGTGATTGGGGCCGGCAGCTGCCGCTCACACCCACTGATGGTGATGAGCAATCGGGACTGGCTGCGGGTGTGAGTGGGGCCGGCACTGGCAGCTGGTGCAAGAGGTGGCTGCTGATCCCGATTGCCCCTCAGGAACAGGGGGAGGTGGAGAAGCCCTGAGGGGCAATCGGGGCTGGAAGCTGCCTCTAGCACCCACCAAAAGCGCTGAGCAATTGGGGCTGGCGCTCGGTGCTGGCAGCAGGAGCAAGTGGCGGCTCTGGTGCCAGCAGAGGGTGCAAGTGGGGTCAGCGCTGGCAGCAAATTTGAGTGCCGGATGAGACCGCGGCGTGTGGGAGCAAAGAATTTTCAGTAACCACCAGTGGCTCACGCTGATGACAGCGACTGGTGCCCCACCTTGGTCTGGCGCCCCCACTTACCTGCTCCACCATCCTGCTGTGGCCAATGCCTGCCGTGTTCTGCGCGAACCCCCTGGTGGTCAATGCATATCATAGTGACCGGTTGTTTGGTTGTTCTGCTGTTAAATCTATTTGCATATTCGGGTTCTATATAGATTATTAGACTACTATTTTAAGAAAAATAAAAAAACCTTAGTATATTCTAGAAAGAATGTCAAAATAGCAAGTAGATTATGAACCCTTTCAAATAACGAATAGAAAAATGCTGACTTATTTGTTTAGAAAATGGAAGACTTGTTTGGGAACATGAGTCCCTGGTGATGAAGGCAAAGATAAGTTAGATGGCAGTAAATATTTCAGCTTCTTTGTGTGGAAGAGGAATCAAACTTATTCACTGTGACTGCAGGGATAATACTAGTGTCAATGTGTAAAACAAGAGATAGTTAAGTAGCCCTAGCAGGTTTGGCTCAGTGAATAGAGCATCGGCCTGCGGACTGGAGGGTCCCGGGTTCGATTCCGGTCAAGGGCATGTACCTTGGTTGCAGGCACATCCCCAGTGGGGGGTATGCAGGAGGCAGCTGATCGATGTTTCTCTCTCATCGATGTTTCTGACTCTCTATCCCTCTCCCTTCATCTCTGCAAAAAAATCAATAAAATATATTTTTTTAAAAAAAGAGATAGTTGAGTATAAGGAAATATTTTCCTATAGCTGCAGCTACGCAGAAATGCAAGACACTAAGTTCCTAATCTTTACAGCTGTATGAGCACACCAAGTATCCAGGTTGCAGGGATACTGTAGCATTGTTTGGGGAAAGAGGGTGGGAAACAACTCTTATTTAAAGTTCCTGTCTATGAAAGACTACTACTGTATAAGTTATCTTCTCACTAGAAATATGAACTATATTTGTTTGATTTCCTTGGAAAACATCAAGCACTTAATTGAGAGAGAGGGGGAGAGAGAGATCTGAGGGATAGCCCAGTGGCAAGCACAGGTTTTCATTGCTGCAGTGGAAACATATCTCCCATGCTGGTTTCTCGAACACAGCAATATATTTCCCTTCACGCTGCAGAAATGACTAAGAATCAGGGCCTATACATCTGAACAAAGTATCAGATATTAGCTTACTATTTATTCCCCCAAAACTGATCAGCAAATTTGCATCCAGGCTGCCAAACTGGGTAATGTAATAACCTTGGGTGTGTGTGGGTAACTTATTTGAAAAGACATCCCTATTGGAATTCAATGGAATAGTTCTTTTTTCATAACTTTTTCAACTAAATCAAAAATTAGTAGAAGGCTCCATTATTTGGTAGAAACAACATGTGGAATTTCCTTAAAATATATCATTTTAAGGTATAAATTTATCCTAAAAGACACACCCAGCATTTTGCATCCAGAATAACATAAAGCTTTTTCCTTTTTGAGGCTCTTCATGATTTTATTTTTTTAATTTTTTAAAAAATATATTTCATTGATTTTTTACAGAGAGGAAGAGAGAGGGATAGAGAGTTAGAAATATCGATGAGAGAGAAACATTGATTAGCTGCTTCCTGCACACCTCCTACTGGGGATGTGCCCACAACCAAAGTACATGCTCTTGATCAGAATCGAACCTGGGACCTTTCAGTCGGCAGGCCGACGTTCCATCCACTGAGCCAAACCGGTTAGGGCTTCATGGTTTTATAGCCTTCCTAGAGTTTTTAATCCCTATCCTTCTTGTCTAAAAGGCAAATTAAATTGTCCCCGAATTCAGCTCTTTGTTCATGAAAATAACTGAAATCTCTTTGTGAATTCCATTGTTAACACAAAAATCTAATTTTGAATTCTTACTTACATCTAATATCTTACCACAGATAACATCACAACTATCAATTAATTATATTCCTTTTATATTTTGGTTGAAATAAAGACAAAAAAATTGCACATGGCCAAAAGGAAGTTTTTGTAGTCTTGGAAATATTAAGAAGGTTTCCCTGGCAGCTAATTTTGAAAACATTTATGGCCTTTTGTGTTATAAACTGAACATGATTGCAACCTAAATCATCTCCTTTTTCTAGGTGGAAGGAATTTTCACCTCTTTGAAATAGTATGTATCATTTATTTTATACAAATTAAGCTGCAGTAATGAAAAACTGTCCATATCATCTGGTTTTGCTTGCTCTCAGTCCATATCTACTGTGGGTTGGCTTATCTGGAAAACCTCTGCTACTTCTCTTATTTATTCAGTGACCCAGGTTGATTGAACAGCCCCAATCTGGGACTGCTGAACTCATGACAGAGGGAAAAAGAAAAGGCACATGGTCACTTATCACAATCCATTGGCCAAATCAAGTCATGACCATGCTGTGAGTCAATGCATATGGGGTAGGCATGCATATGAAGGAGCTCTATTGGAATATAACGCTAGAGGCATCAAAAGGAGACTTTATGATGGCCCAAAAGTCATTGCAATCAAATATGTCCTGGAAACCTTCTATCAACTCTGTTTTGCTTCTTTTTAATTATTTGACTGATGCAATCAATTGAGGGATTTTTACCAAGTCGCCAATATCTCATCAATTGTTAATGTGTCCTTAGCTTTAAGTAACCTCAGATTATTTGCTAGAAAATGGCAATTTAGTAAATTTTCATTATGAATAAAGGAAAAGAAAATATGAATAACCAGGGAAAATGGTACTGTATGTAAGGCTTTCTTTTTTTCCTTAAAGAATACAGTACTACATGAAGCTTCCACATATATTTTTCTCATCAACATTTCATAGTAAATGAATATTAATTCTTGTTACTATAAATTACAACGGAGTGTCTAAACTGCTATGGAATTACCCCTCACAGCTGTGTGAATACCTGGAGAGCTGCTGGGGCGTAATGTGATTCTCAGAAGCAACACCCAGGGAAATAATAGCATTTGTTGCCTATTATAAAAGGCTACCCCATTTTTCTTAAAAGCTTGGCAGGTTGAAATAAATTCTTTTAAAGTCAATTTATTAGATTTTAAAAAGTCCCACCAATGCCCCCTTTCCTGTCTCACCTGGAGACCTTTAAACAAGCAAGTGTGAAAAATCAGCAGGCAATGAAGCTCCCTGAGGACTTTTTTTTTTTTTTTTTTTTTTTTTTTTTTTTTAGAAAAAGCTTTCAGAACTAGTTAGGGTAGCTATATTCTAACTAGCATGGATATGATTGCTGACCCAATAATTTGTGGTTGGTTACTTTGAAGCACACTGTGAAGTTAAAATTATGATCACATGGACACAACAAGGGAGTGAGGGCAGAAGGAAGGGAGGGGGAGAGAGAGGGAGTGAAAGAGAGAAAGGGGGAGAGGGGACGGGAGAGAGTCCTCGAGAACAAGATTATCTCCTACCCACCTGACCGGTTTGGCTCAGTGGATAGAGAGTCGGCCTGCGGACTGAGGGGTCCCAGGTTCGATTCCGGTCAAGGGCATGTACCTTGGCTGCAGGCACATCCCCAGTGGGGTGTGTGCAGGAGGCACCTGATGGATGCTTCTCTCTCATCCATGTTTCTAACTCTCTATCCCTCTCCCTTCCTCTCTGTAAAAAAATCAATAATATATATATTAAAACAAAATTATCTCCTACCGGTGGCAGAAAAGGACCAGAGCATGGGCGATTAAAGTGGCACCAGGCGCTGACGCCGATCTGCGCATGCGTGTTTTTCCCCTTCGGAAGCCTTGCCAGCTGACCTAAGAAGGTTCCTGCTATCACCCCCGCCTGGGGACGGTCTCTTCCCTCCGCGGCCTCCCACTCCCCTGAGCACAGAGGCTGTGCAGTGTCTAAGCAGGAAAGTGGGTTGTCTGGGCTAATGCTGATGTTTGCTACATTGTTCTCTGTTTCCTGTTCTGAGCCTGGATGCCTGGCTCCCTTTTAATCCCTCTCTCTCTCTCTCTCTCCCCCACCCCCTCTCTCTCACCAAATAACAAGTAACTGGTGTTTCCTTCCCATAGCCAATCACTCAAATGCCCGCAGGCATGACAAGAACAGAGGAAGTGCGTCCAGGACATCGTGACTGTCCTTTCATATCTTACCTCAGTGTTTCCGGGCCTGTTCGCACTCAGAGCCAAGGAGAGGGAAGCCCCATGGAAGCAGGTGCGAGAGCCGGAGACACAGCCACCTCAGCGCCCCCAGACTCACAACCACGAGCAAACTCAAAACCCCGGCTTCTCTCTGAAGAAGAAGGGGTCCGTACCCCACATCGGGCACTCCCGGTTTGTAAGACCGGCGGCGCCTGAGAAACGAGCCCTGAAGCTGGCTTTGAGAGCCAACATGGCGCCCGCGAGACCCATGAGGCTGTGCTGGACGCAACAGTTTTTTAAAGGGGCCGCGCACACTCTCACCTGCCCCTGTGCAAGGGACTCACATTCTCATCGTAAAGCATTGGTTTGAGGAGCTGGTGCCTGCTGGGATACGCTCTGCGGGGAAGGCTGCTGGACCGTCTTCCGGCTCTCCCTCTGCCTTGCTAACACTGGCAGGTGCCATCTTATTAACCCCCACCGCACCCCCTTTTTTCATTTCCTTTTCTCCTTTATTTTTTTCTTTTTTTTCACCAGGTGCCATGTAGCTCAGTGGTTCTCAACCTGTGGGTCGCGACCCCTTTGGCGGTCGAACGACCCTTTCACAGGGTTCGCCTAAGACCATCCTGCATGTCAGATATTTACATTATGATTCATAACAGTAGCAACATTACAGTTATGAAGTAGCAACAAAAATAATTTTATGGTTGGGTCACAACATGAGGAACTGTATTTAAAGGGCCAGAGGGTTGAGAACCACTGCCTAGCTCTAAGCAGTGTGCCATCCTCTTGCTTCCCTTCAGCACACTGGGTCATGCCGTTATCTTCCAGAGAGGAGCTTCTGCACACACCTGGCTCTTGAGGACAGGTGGGCTTGTGTTCCTTGGTCTCAGAGGACCATCTCAATCGGAGAGACAGTTCTTGGCAGGGCACTGCACAGACAGCAGACTGAAACGCACCTTCAGTCTTTACAAGAAAGAGGCCTATTTGCTTGTCTAGAAGCTTTTTTAAAACTGATTTGAAAGAGAGAGTGGAAGGGGATGAGAGAGAGAGAGAGAGAGAGAGAGATCAATTTGTTGTCCCACTTATTTATCATTCATTGGCTGATTCTTGTATAAGCTCTCACACCCACAATTTTGGTATTGGCACAGTGCTCTAACCAACTGCAGTACCCAGCCAGGGCCTGTCCCGGAGCTTTGGCCTGAGGAACAGGCTTCTGGTTTGGCACACTTATAGGAGCCTATGAAGGTCTCTTAGGGAATGGAGCCTGGGGATGCAATCTCTGCCCTCTCCCTCTGCCTCACCCGACACTCTGCTGTTTTACAGAAAGAAGCCTGTACCCTGATCTAGTGCCTTGAATTTTGTGGCTGCTGCCAGGGGACACCTGTACATTGTCTGGCTTTGAGACTAACGGGCTGGGCTCATAGGTGCAGGTCCCACAGGGCTGTAACCAACAGAAAAACAGTTCTACTCCTAGGGCACAGCAAAAAGTCATGAGACCTAGGAAATCAATCTTTCTAAGAAGCCTATTAGTTCATCACCATAGCTATAGCCAGAGAGGCAGGCTTCTGTTTACATACAAGGAGATGGAAAATATAAGAAAGTTACAAACAGAAGTCATAGCATTAAAAAATACAAGGCACTGAAAAATATAGTAGAGTTTAGCAGTGGAATAGATGAAGCAGAAGAAAGAATCAGTGAGCTCAAAGCCAAGGCAGAAGAATTTTGCCAATCACAGCAGCAAAAGGAAAAGTGATTTTTTTAAAAAGTGAACATAGCTTAAAGGACTTATCGGACAACATCAAGCAAGTTAACATTCACAGAAGACAGAAAAGGAAAGAAAACTTATTTGAAGAAATAGCATCTGAAAACTTTCCCTAGAAAGAAACAGACATTTATAACCAGAAAGCCCAGAGTTCCAAATGTGATAAACCTAAAGAGATCCACACCAAGACACATTATAATTAAAACGTTAAAAGTTAAAGACAATACCCTTTGTAATACTTTAAGCAATAAAAAAAATTTAAAAAAAAAAGAAATAAGAAAAAAAAAGTTAAAGACAAGGAGAGAATCTTAAGAGAGCATCAAGAGAAAAACAACTCATTACATACAGGGACCCCACCCCCATAACACTCTTAGACTTTTCAACAGAAGTCAGTGACACAATCTATTCAAAGTGATGAAAGAAAAAAAATTTCAACTACGAATACTGTACCCAGCAAAGTTATCATTTCAGAATTGAAAATGAGATAAAAAGTTTATCAGTCAAGCAGAAGCTTAAAGGAATTCATCATCACTAATCAACCTCAACAATAAATGTTAAAGAGGTTTCTTAAAAACTGAATAGATTTTGGATAGCTTCAACACTTTTATGGAAATGGAGCAAAAACTAAACATTTCCACTTTTTCAACTATTTGATAGGCAGTACAAACCCCAAGGTTCAGAAAACAGAAGGCCCCACCCAGCAAAAGAAACACTCCTTCCCTGTTAAAATCACAAATGGCTAGAGAATGAAACCATAATGATTATTGCTACAATGCCATATGGATTCAAATCTGGTCTATATTATAAAGGCTGAGGGAGCTTTAACCTCCTTCTAACATCCACTCCCCCCCCCCCCCCCTGCCCCTCAGCCCCTGCTGTTCTTGACTTAAAGCCAGGGTTTTGCTATACATTTTGGAACACAGTTCAAATAGTCTCCTGCTCTCTTGTCTATATAAGAGTCTGTCTTGGATAACGTATCTGTGAGAGAGTCCACCTTCATGTCCAATACAATCCAGGAAAGCTATGTCACTGTATATATCCACAGCTCTTAACAAAACAACAAGCCATGTTGTATGCAAAACTTTCCACAGGACAAAAGCATTGGAACTTTCCATGTGAAAGACACAGTCCCGCTATTGTGTGAGATGGCTCAGGGGAGTAAGGGGTGGTCCCGGAGGTTAGGATATAAGAACATGAGACCTCCAAAGAGAGAGGCCAGAGCTGGATGTATGAAGCTTTGGCCCAGTTTATGCACAGCTGTGTTATAAATGTGACAAACTAGTGTTTCTTGGATCATGTTCAGCCTGGGTCACAGGACAGTGAAGGTGGGAATAAAAATGTTACCTTAGGCCTGCCCTCCCCCAGCATGTCTATTTTTTAGAGTTGAAAATTGCTGAGATCTGTCCTCACAGCTGCAAGGACTCAGAATAGTATGAATGATAGGCATTTGGTGACACGGTTTCTAGTTGCCTATAATTGAGGGGAAGGGGAATTTCTCTGTCTTCCTCTGCCTCTGTCTCTCTCAATCATCTAGCTCAGAATTGGTGGAAGGAGAAAATCCTGAGAGCAGCTCCATCTTCCTTCCGAGCTTGGAAAGTGAGAGGGGGACAGCAGTGGTGGGAACTCTGACAAATGCCATTCATCCATTCATTCCAACAACCATCAAATGATCTGCTGAGAACGGTGTGACTTATTCAATAAACTGTAGCCAAACCGTGATTGGATTAGAAGAGGGCTTGTTCCTATTTCAATGGAAAACAATGTTTGAAATTAGCAAAACATAGACGCATCTTCTAAAATGCCCGCTTGCTCTGTGTCCCCAACACAAACTATATCTAATACTTTTCCCTCATAGATCATAACTCCACAGATATTTTATTTTTTTCATTCCAGGAGTTGCAATTTCTCGGGATGGAGGCCAAATCACAGACGGAGAAACTGAGTACTACAGACGAGGTGTTGACTCCCAGCGCCTCACTGCAAAGTGAGAGTGGAGAGACAGGCTGGTATTTGCACGGGGCTGCCTTTTCCCCTCTGAGAAAAACAGCACATCCTCTATGGATTTCCATGTCTTAATGAACCAGATGTAATTATAAATATAAGGATGGGAAGACACTGAGGGAAATTGATTTTGAAAAGAAACAGACAACTCTGTCAGATGAGTTTCCCTTGTTGAAGACTGAGCAGGCAGGGAGGGGCAGCTACAGGGTACACTCCCTCTGTTTCTTGTCAGCTGCTCACAAGAACATTCTCTAAGTAGAATTATGTTGAAAACTGATGTCAGTTGGTGCTTGTTTAAGCTTTAATGTTGAGCCTAAGTGAAAAGACTCACTCCAGGGATTAGCTAAAAAGGCTCAAGTTGAATATGATGAACTTTTCACTTTCTTGTGACAGATTATGAGTGAACTGGCTTAGAAATTACACTCTAGCCAGAAACCCACCCCCTTAAATAAGCCTTTGGTCCTAATGGTTAAATCTATTAAAAATACTGCTATGGATTTAAGCCTAATATATGTGATATGATAAAAAGTAAGTGTACAAAATTCTTGACAACCACACCTGAAGTGGCAAATGTTCTAATTACCTCCCGAGTCCTTGAGGTTGACAGAACACCAACTTAATTTAATTCATGTGCCATTCCTTTACAGTAGCAACTTTTTTTTTTTAATCCTCATCTGAGGATATTTTTCATTGATTTTTAGAGTGAATGGAAGAGAGAAAGAGAAAAATAGAGAGAAATATCGGGGAGGAGCCTGCAACTGAGGTACATGCCCTTGACCAGAATCAAACCTGAGACCCTTTGGTCAGTAGGCCGACATTCTGTCCACTGAGTTAAACCGGTTAGGGCAGTGGTCGGCAAACTGTGGCTCGCGAGCCACATGCGGCTCTTTGGCCCGGTAAGTGTGGTCACGAAGTTTCAATCGCACTGTACGTGCACGCCCACACGTGGTATTTTGTGGAAGAGCCACACTTAAGGGGCCACAGTTTGCTGACCACTGGGTTAGGGCAACAGTAGCAACTCTTGAAGAGGGCAAGGCAGGTTGCTGGCATAGGCAGATCCCTGGAAGACAGTGCTCTGATAGAGCTGGCCAGAGACATCTGTTTCATTCTGTTACAGAAGCCCAGACTATGACACCACAATAGTTCCTCAGTCATGTAGAAAACCACGCCCAGTTGTTTTTATTTTCTGAAAGAAGTAAATTAAAATTCCCCCTCCAAGCTAGTAAACTCCAATGTACTTAATCCATTTAGTGCTCATTACAAAATATGTAAAATGAGAGAAAAACATTGGAGGAGACTGATTCACTCTCAAAATAAGAGCCATTCTACAGGGCCAGACCTCAGAAGGGCTCAGGGTAATGCTCATGAAATGACACTGAAGAACTAATGGAGATTTTCTAACAAATGTCTTTCATATTCTCTTTATCTTTGCACTTGAAAATCTATTTGACACAGAACTTTGTGTGTGTGTATGTGTGTTTGCAGCAGGTTTTTTTTTTTTATTTTATTTTTTTTATTCTGAAAGCTATGGGAAGGAATAGAAGTAATTAAGGAATAAGATAACAATAACTTAAACTGAAATGTGGGTTGTGTCCATGTAAACCATGTCACATATAAATTTTTATAGTTGATGATTTGAAAAATGTACTTTGCACTCTTTCAACCTAATAATTGAGACCCCCCCACACAAAGAGCAAAATAATTGTTTTTTCATAGTGACCCAATGTTAACTGAAACTGATTTCATTTTGAGGCACATAGTCTTTTAATAGCTTCTTCAAAATCAAGAAAACTTACCCTCTTCCTTTTTATTTATAATTAGAGGCCCAGTGCATGAAATCATGCACAGGTAGGGTCCCTAGGCCTGGCCAGCAATCAGGGCTGATCCAGGCCTTCCAGCTACCTGCCAGGGTCTCCCTACCCCAGCTGCTGGCTGCTGGCCAGTGCCTTCCTTCATTCCACACCACCTTTGGTGGCCAGCACATGTCATAGTGAGTGATCCAACTCCCAGTCTCCTGGTCGAACTCTCGAGAAGACAATTTGCATATTAGGTTTTTATATATATAGATAAAGTTAAAAGTGAATTTCATTTGGACTCTTGTACTTCAAAACAAACTTTCAAAAGTTACTCACACAGTTTCTCCTCCTTACCGCCCTACTTTTTCACCCTCCCAATTGTCTTTTGTTCTACAAGCACTGTGACTACTAATGTTCTTTATTATCTAGCTCAGTGGTTCTCAACCTTCCTAATACTGTGACCCTTTAATGCAGTTCCTCATGTTGTGGTGACCCCAATTTCATTGTTACAAATTGAACATAATTAAAGCATAGTGATTAATCACAAAAACAATATGTAAATATATATGTGTTTTCCGATGGTCTTAGGTGACCCCTGTGAAAGGGTCGTTCGACCCCCAAAGGGGTCACGACCCACAGGTTGAGAACTGCTGATCTAGCTAAAGAAATGATTTTCTCA
The DNA here is from genome assembly GCF_014108235.1 of Myotis myotis. Lineage (NCBI taxonomy): Eukaryota > Metazoa > Chordata > Mammalia > Chiroptera > Vespertilionidae > Myotis > Myotis myotis. Next base: position 55,114,979 of record NW_023416368.1, read on the forward strand.
AATAATTTTTTTACATAAGAAAGGGAAATAGAAACATATTTCTTTTGAACTTTGCTCTTCTTAATTTCTCTCAGTCCTATAAGGCTTCTTTAAGTCTATGATAGTAAAAGGATTCCCAAATTAATTTTTTCAAACTCCATCTTGTGTTTTAACACTTAATTTCAGGCACTTTGAATGCTCTAATTTATATTGTTTGTTTTTTCTCTTTTTGCACTTCTCTTCTTCCATCATTATGCTTTCTGTTTATTCCTGTTTCATTTCCATCATTCCTGTCTCATGGCCTAGTCTTCCCTCTTTCTTCTTTTATACTTATTTTTTTTTTTTTTGGTCTACATGGCTAGAATCCATTTCAAGCATTTCCAAAATCATTTTCACCCATAATTCCTTTCATAGAGTATTAGCTTATTATAGAGGGTGACAGTAATCTGTTGTGGTAAAAAACAAAAATTCATAAACAGTAAGGAACAATTTGTAGTCTTTCTTGGATGAGTAGGCTTTTTAAGGCTGGATTACATAATGCAATTGTTAATTAACTGTCTAGGTAAAAAATAAATCAAAGCAAAGCATGACTAAATAAAGCAGCAGAATATCCGCTCTTGACAATACAATGTTTATCTCAAGGTTTTTGCCCTCATTGTCAAACCCCTTTTAAGAACTGAATTTATTAAAATTTCAACTCTTTTTCCTTTTTGATAATTTTGTTTCTTAGAATGTAGAAGTAACTGGTTATGAAAGTGGAAGAATGCTAGTAAACTGAGGAAGCACTTTTTTATGTCAAAGGATTCTAGTAGGTAGAATAATATTTATCTTAGTACATGCCTCACACCACTAATAAGTTTCTATAAGAATGAAAAATGTGTTTCTTAGTATTAATTCTTTAATTTTATCTTGGAAATAAACAAAGCAGAGTGCTAAAGATGTCTTTAATTTTCTTTTGGAGTTCTTATTTGGTTCCAAGAAAAAGACAGAAAAAACAAGGATATTATATCTAAAGATGGAAGGAAACTACCTTAAAATAGAACAAGTCTTCTTAAAGAATATTTATTGGTTACATCCTTTACACACTGCGCGTTCATTGAGGAAAAAGGCCAAAGTTTCCCATTTTCATATTTTGCCTACCTGGCTTGATGCCTATGACATTACATTGTAGGTGCTCAGTAAATATTTGTTGAATGAATGAAGATGACAGTAAGCATTAAACTTTTTAAACAAACACAATCTACAGTGAATACATTGGAAAGATATCTGTAACTTATTTAAGTTATATACAAAACTCCCAATTAGTACTTTGTGTCTGTTGGCATTCAGCAAATAATTGATCTTAAATAAATTGTCATATTCATTCAACATTAACTTCCATCTTTCCCTGATGTATGTGTTGAAAGTCCTTTCCTTTGTTAGTTCCCAGTGAGCTGCCAAAGGAAAACTGTGTTAGTTATCAGACCTTATACAGTTTATTTTACAATCACAGAAACTTAAGACACCTTGTAATTAAGTGACAAGCCCTGAAGACTATCCTATCTAATAATAGACAAACATGGTAATTAACCTTACCATCGACATGCTTCCCATTGGCTAATCAGGGCAATATGCAAATTAACTGCCAACCAAGATGGCGGCCAGCAGCCAGGCAGCTGAAGCAAACGGGAGGCTTGCTTGCTCCAGTGAAGGAGGAAGCCAAGGTTCCCCGCCTGCTGGGCTCTGAGCTTGCACTCTAAGAAACAATGTTGCAATTATAGAAGGTAAACAAACCCCATGCTTTCAGCCAGCTGGCCGAGCTGAGGTTGCAACAGTGTTTCAATTATAGAAGCCAAACAAACCAGATACCTGCTTTCAGCAGCCAAGGTCTCAGAGCTGGAGCTGAGCCTCAGAGCTAAAGCTGGCTCTCAGTTCCAGTGACAGCCATAGAAGGTAAATAAATCCCAGAATAAAAAAAAAGAAAAAAAGGAGAGGTTGGGAGCTTTAGTCACCTGCCAGCCTGAAAATGGCCCTCAGCCCCTCACCCAGACTGACCAGGCACCCAGATGGGGACCCCACCCTGAAGGGGGTGTGACCAGCTGCAAACAGCCATCATCCCCTCATCCAGGCTGGCCAGGCACCTAAGTGGGACCCCCACCCTGATCTAGGACACCCTTCAGGGCAAACCAGCCGGCCCCCACCCATGTACCAGGCCTCTATCCTATATAGTAAAAGGGTAATATGCCTTCCAGCACCAGGATCAGCGGAGTCACAAGGCCTCACGCCCCGGGATCAGCAGAGCCACGAGGCCTCCCGGTACCGGGATCAGAAGAGCCGCGAGGCCTCCTGGCACCAGGATCAGCAGAGCCGTGAGGCCTCACTGCCCCAGTGTCAAGCAGAGCCACGAGTCCTTCGAGCACTGGGATCAGCGGAGCCACAAGGCCTCCTGGCCCCTGGAGCAGGGTGACAGGGGGCAGCGCCCAAACCCCCTGATCAGCCCTACCCTGAGTGTGACTGAGGGTGGCATCGCAACCTCCCAATCCGCCCTATTCTGTGCATGACAGGGGGTGGCGCCCCAACTCCCCAATCAGCCCTGCTCTGAGCCCGACCAGGGGCTGCACCTAAAGATTGGGCCTGCCCTCTGCCACCCGGGAGCAGGCCTAAGCCAGCAGGTCGTTATCTCCCAAGGGGTCCCAGACTGCGAGAGGGCACAGGCTGGGCAGAGGGACCCCTCTCCCCCCCCGAGTGCACAAATTTTTGTGCACTGGGCCTCTAGGCAAATATAAAAGTAAGATGATACATAAGTCTTTCAATTCGAGGGCAGCTCTTTATGCTCCAAATCAACCCTGGGTTAATGACTTAGAACTGTGTTGGTATGCTGAAGATCTCAAAATAACATGTGCACAGCCAAGGCTTGATTTAAGCCCATACATATTTTGCCAAGGGATTATTCTTCATTAAAAGCAAAAACACCCTGAAAGTTCTAATACAATTTGAGTCATTGAAGTCATCAAGGTTAATATTTAAGATTTATAGGATCTCTAGGAAGTCTTTTGAGATGTATTTTGCCACGTGCAAACAAATTTATACACCCAAAGCCTCATTTTTCTGTTCCAAACTACCAACCACATAAAGGTGAAACAACTCCTAAATTTGGCAAAGCTCCCCTTCCTGATACACCAGAAGCAATTATCTATCCCCCCAGATGAGCAGCCCACTATACTTATCAGCAATAACCCAAGTCTCCTTGAAAATATGTTAAGCTATTTCTTGTGTAAAGTTGGAAAAAGATGGGGGGAAAAATCCCCTTTTTGATTAATCATAACAAATGAGAATTTTATTTAGAGCAAATGCTGTCTGCTAACTAATTTTGAAAATAACACAGTAGACTAAAAGTTTTATTGGGGATATGAGGAGAAACACAGAAACATGAATATATTTATGGATATGCCATCCTGGGATCAGTGAATATCCATCACAGCTAAAGATGACAGCTAATATTTACAAAAGGGATATATATTTTTTTATCCTAACATCAATCCTCAAAGAGAAAAAGAAAAACATAAGTATGATTTGACAGGCTCATAAAACACCATTTTGATGCATTAAAAGCCTGTAATTAGAAGAGCTAAGCCACACATTCTTACGTAGGGACCATTTGCCCTCCAGAGATCTGTTAGTACTCAAGGGGGTTTGCACATTTAGATGGAAAAAAAGTACATTTTTTATTTTTGCTAAACTATCACTCAAATTTTAGCACCTCCTTCCATTATAAATGTAGGCAACCAACTACATTATTATTAGCAATATCTACAACTTTGTCCACAACAAAAATTAAAAGTATTTTTATAATGTCATATTTACATGTATTATAGATATATAGAAATTTCATTCTTGTCACTATTTTGAAATTATGGTAGTTATTAAACCAACTGCTAGATCTTGTTTTTTATTTAATGTTTAAATAAGGAAAATTATTTGTCTCAAGTATTTTCTTAATATTTGACCCTCTCTCTATATATAAAGAGCCAGGGGCCATCACATTCGAAACAACGGAATGGACGACCAACCAGGCTGCATGGGGCGACCAGGCCGGCAGGGGGGTTAGTGAGGGACGACCAAATGACTGAATGGCAGGCTGCGTGGGGTGACCATGCTGGCAAGGGGGGCAGTTAGGGGTGACCAGGTCAGTGGTGGGGCAGTTGGGGGCGACCAGGCTGGCAGTGAGGGCAGTTGGGGGCGACCAGGCCAGCGGGGTGGGGGGAGGGGCAGTTAAGGGCAATCAGGTCAGCAGGCAGAGGCGGTTAGGGGTGATCAGGCTTGCAGGGGGGCCATTTATGGGAGATCAGGCAGGCAGGCAGGTGAGCAGTTAGGAGCCAGTGGTCCTGGATTGTGAGAGGGATATCCAACTGCCGGTTTAGGCCTAATCCCCAGGATCGGGCCTAAACCGGCGACATCCCCTGAGGGTCCCAAATTGGAGAGGTTGCAGGCTAGGCTGAGGGCCCTCCCCCCTGCATGAATTTCGTGCTCCAGGCCTCTAGTTTGAATATAATTGACTAGAGGCCCGATGCATGAAATTTGTGCAAGAATAGGCCTTTTTTTCCCCCCAGCTGCCAGCACAGGCTTCTCTCAAAGCCCCAGCTTCATCTGGTCTAATTAGCATAAATAGATTTTCTATATAATGCAATGTATTATTTTATTTACTAAAAACATTATTCTAAGCCAATGTCCTTTGCCTTTAGCAGTCTGAAAAGATAATTATTTTTGGCCTAAACCAATCATTACAGTTTGGAATACTTATCAACATATTTTGTACATGTTTGTGATTAAACATTTACCTTGACAAAGGAACACTTTGGAGAATTCTCTACCAGTTTTTATGTATTATATACTATCATGTGAGTTCAATAACTACATACTGATAAATAATAGTTTCTTAAAGCTAATTTACTAATAAACATTAACTAGGTATATAGTTTAAGCAATGTATGCATTTTGGGGGAAATTTTTCTTTCTAAGGGATGTTTTTTATTTACGAACTTTGTACTAGCTATTATTCAAAATTGAAAAAAAATGCATTTATTTGAGTCAATTTTTCCAGCTGAGTTTTCAAAATATAAGACAAAGAAATGATAGTAAAATACTTTTTGATTTCCTGGGTTAAGGGGTAGAGGTTTAATTGTTCCATTTAAAAATATATTTGTTTCATTGATTTTAGAAAGAGGAAGGGGGAGAGAGAGAGAAAGAAACATGCATATGAGAGAGAATATAGATAGGTTGCCTCCAAATGTGCCTGGAATGGGGATAAAACCCACAACCCAGATACGTGATCCCACTGGGAATCAAACCCTCTGTCTTCTGGTGTACAGAACGATGCTCCAACCAACTGGGCTAATTGTTCCATTTTCACATCCATTTTCTATGTTGTCAAATGGTGACTATACTTTAAATATTAATATGTTATAAATACACAGTCCTCTATTTATTCATCTATGCTGTCATTCGTTGAGCCCTACTGCATAAGCGTTAAGCTTTGGGTGCTTTAATAATCCTATCAGTTTGTGGGTTCCATTTTGTTGCTCCCTGTTCAACTTGGAACACATGATTCTAGTGCTTTTGACATCAGGGATTACTAACTAAGAATATATTTTAAACGTATGACTTTATGGAAGTTTTAGAAGTAAAACAAGACTTTTGGGACTCTACAGGGATTACTGTGAATAGAGCTTGCCTTAATGGAAAAATGAATCAGGTGTGTGTGTGTGTGTGTGTGTGTGTGTGTGTGTGGTATTTACTACATCATCATAATTTCATTCAGCCCTGCACCATTTTCCATGCTTTGCTGCCCCTCCTCATCCTCCAACACTTTTCATTGGCTATTTTGAGAGACTGATGAAAAGGAGATAAAAACAAGTTAGAGAAAAACAAAAGAGAGGAAAATGAAGAAACAAATAAAATGACACATAATAGTCATTTAAAAACATCATGAATATTCTCATAAAGAGGAAAAGTAAAGAAAAGTACACCTCCAATTAAAATATCACCTTTCCTTAGTAGGCTATTTTTCAAGTACCAAAGGAAAATAATTTCAGCCTGCCTTCCTTCTTTCCTTCCTTCCTTCCTTCCTTCCTTCCTTCCTTCCTTCCTACCTTCCCTTTCTTTTGTTCTTTTTATTTGTCCTTTTCCCTCTCTCTCATAATATTCCATGCACTATTTTCAGTGCTGAGGAGAGAGAGGAGAGAAAGAGAGATAGATAGATAGATATTTGCTTTCATATTTCTTATATTCCCTTGTGTTGACAAGGATAGTCAGCAAATAAAGTAAGTTAAAAATAAATAAATTATGTTAGTGCTAAGTGATAGTAGTTTTGTGTAGAAAAATATAAAGGAGAAGGAAGATATGACATTTCTGAGCAGGGAGGTGGGATTTAAATAGGTTGGTAAGGAATGGCCTCATTGAGAAAGTGACTTTTGAAAGGATATTTTGGAAAAGGATGGAAAGAAGGAAGGAAGGAAGGAAGGAAGGAAGGAAGGAAGGAAGGAAGGAAGGAACACTTGATGCCTGAGAAAATAATCGGCCAGACTTCCCAGACATGAGTGGGAATGAAGTTCTTGTGATTATATTCAGAAAATGAATTTTCTAAGACTGGCATGGGAGGATAGGATGTGGAAAATTCTACTGGCCTGGAGTTACATTTCTTGGGTTGCAATGTCCCATTTCCCCCAAGCCAGTCCTGAAAGAGGGGCAGCTGGGAATTTAGTGGAGCGAGAAACAGGGCCTGAGTTTCCTTCCATGTTGCAGCTGGGTGTGGTTCAGCATTCAGGCCAGATTAAAGCCCATTAGTTCATGTGTGGAGTCCAAGATGGCTGTGCGCCTTGTGGGCACAGGGCAGAGCATCCCTTGCCACAGGAGTCCCAAGAGTGAGAAGAGAGAAGAGGGAGCAAATTTCTTTTGTTTCAAATTTTATATATTTAGATTTCTGGAGCTTGCAATGGCCATGCTTATTCTAGTCATTTACTCCCTGGCAGGTATGATTGACAAGCAGGTGTGATTGGCAGGCAGGTAGGCACCTTCCCACGTTACTTAGACCTTACTGGGCATGCTTTTAAACTGCCTTGTCTAGTCCCTTCCCCCATCAATTAGTGCGGAATAGACTTGGAGTGTTAAATGCAGCTTTTTGGCAAAGCAGAATAAATGGCTTGTCTATATTATTTGGTTCCCCCTTTTACTCCTTTTCTGTTAAATAATAACCAGATTATTACAATGGCATCTGAAATAAAGACTGGCTTCCAGATGTCTGAGGTATGGGCATTCCAGGCAGAAGGAACAGCAAAGGTCTTAACATTGGGAATGTACTTCAGGGAAGCCAGTGAGGCTGGAAGAGCTGGAAAGATACTGGGGTGAAGGAAGGTTTTGAACAGAAAGGCAACATGATTTAACTTACATTTAAAATGATTACTGATTCTGTGATGAGAATAGATTGGGGGTAGGGGGAGGCAGAATCAGAGAGACCAATTAGATCAGTTGTGAGTAGATGAGTTCTTGATATATTTTGTTAAGCCAATGGGATTTGCTGATGATTTGACGTAGGTTGTCGAAAAATAAAAAGGAGTTAAGCAATGTAAAGAGGTTTGAGGCAGGACCACTAGAAAAAATGAAGTTTCCATGAATTCTGATGGGAAAGCAGGTTTGGGGATTGGTGGCTGGACATATGTGACATATTAAGTTAGAGCTGCTTCTGACACATCCAAGTGGAGGTGTCAAGGAGGTGGCTGGATATATGAATGCAAATTTCAAGGAGAGGTCTCTACCAGTGATATGAATTTGGAGCCATCAGTATACAGATGATAGACATGGGTCTAGGTGAGATTATCTAGGGAGGGAGTGCAAATAGGAAAGACCATACAAGAGAAGAGGTCCAAGGTTTGGACTTTGAGACACTCCCTCAATTAGAGGTGAGGAAGATGAGGAAGAATGTTTAAAAAGACTGAGAAAGAGCATCCAGAAAGATAGGAATACCCATCAGTGGTTCTTCCAGGTGCCTTTCCATTTCCTGAATTGGCACTACAAACGTGAGCAGTTTAGTCCTGGAAAATACTATAAGGATGATGATATTTAGTTCAAAAATGTCTACAGAGTCTGAGAAGTGTGTCATATGCAGTCCATTGATACTTTTCTTTGGTTTGAATTAAGGCTTGCCGGCTGCAGAAAACTAAAAATACATCATGCTGAAAAATGGACACAGAACACTTTGTGTGTGTGTTTTTCACAGTTTTCCATGACATTTTAACGAAGTGTGGAGGATATTGTTCTTCTTTTCCTTACACTTGGTATGGCTAACGCTGAATGTCTGTGGATTACAGTCATGCCATGTGACAGATTGCAGTGTCGCACACACAGGATTCTGCCTCCGCTGCAGGGATGAACAGAAGGACATCGTGGCTATGAAAGAGAACTATTTATTGAGCTGCAAATAGTGTCAAAAGGAGAATGCAAATTAAGAAAGTTACCAGGTAAAAGTACTGCTTCCTTTAGGTTCTCCCCTCTTCATCATTATCTCAAAGTATACTTTTTCTTTAATTCAAGGTATATGCATCACTACTGGGAATGTTAGTTATATTTTTCAAAAATAGCCTCCTTTATGATATTTTGTGCTAAAGATATCACTCAACAAAGCTTGACATTTAATTTGGGAAAATCTGATTTGTTTGGAAAATCAAGTAATGATACCTATGAATATAAAATAAGTATGAGGAAAAGAAATAAAGAACATACTTTGCTTATATAAGCTATATTTAACTTTTGGAAGCCAGACACATTTGATTGGGGGAAAAAAGACCCAACATCCTGGTAAGATGATGATAATCTAGGATGTGGCATTGTGTAGAGTCTGTTCTTCTTGTTCTTTTGGGGGAACTGAGCATTTTTCTTTGAGCAATAGCACCTTCCTATAGACAGATAAGGAAGGCAAAGAAGGCAAACATTAAATGTCTTAGTTTTTCACATGGAATATATCACTCATCTTAAGAAGAAGAAAATAGTTTTGAAAGAAGAGCTAAATTTTGATTAAAACGAATTTCTGGTATTTTGTCAAGTTAATTCTTTTACACTTTCTCTGTTCTCCATTCTGGATTTAGTATCTTGGAGATTCAAACCACATGAGCAGATGGCTTCAAGTAGTTGTCAGGGGAAAATGCCTTTCTCTCTAGTGACCTCTCTTTCTGATTCGTTCTCTATTTGTATTGGCTGTTTCTGTTTCTGTTTCTGTTTCTGTTTCTGTTTCTGTCACTCTCTCTCTCTTGTTTTGGCTCTCTTTCTTCCACAGTCTCTTCTCATATTTCCTCTGCAATAATATTAACTTTAGAAGTAACTGATTATTTTTCTAGGTAAGATTTTATGGGTTAAAACATTATATTACTTGCTCTTCAGGCTTGGTAAAGATATATTTCTCAGGCCTCACTGCATAATCAGTCAAGGGGAAAATGTCACATCCTAACTGATTTATGTTTTGTGTGGTAAACACTTGTTCTAAGCACTGTGTAAGGGATGACATTGAATTCCAAGGTTTAAGTATACTGATCTGTGAGGTAAAAGCTAGGTTTTTAGTAGTAATACAAATAAATAGAATAATCAATAATAATATAAGAATAAACTGTGTCATGTACTCACAACAAATGTAAACCTACTTTTGCCCACCCCTATATTTTCAAAATTCTTTGAAATGACATCGTGAAGAATAACATCGCCCATTTTATTCTTCTTAGATATTGCTCTTGATAAATATTAAATAAAATAATAAAAACAATTAATCTCAATTTCTCCAGCCTCCTTCCTCTTAGGGAGATAATGTGTCAGAAAGGAAAGCCAGAACTAATTTAGCTTAATGTATACTTTTCTGAGCAACAAAAAATGTATTAATAGCAATTTATAGGAATTAGCAAGAACATCAGATTTATCTCGTGGAATAAACTTTATATTTTATTTTATTTTACTTAAGTATCCCTTTGATGCCTTGAACTCCATGATAAAATTAGGTCAATGAAGGTGATACAGTTTAATGATGTGATAAAAACACCCTAAGGAAATAAAAAGTCAACAATAATTCAACTTGTGTTCAAGATTTATAGTCACCAACTTGGTGGCACTGAAGAAAATGCCATTACACATTTACTGCATCTCTTTTTCTCCCTGAAGGGAAACTGAGTATTTATCTCCTTTTACCACCATTAGAGAATTGTCACCTTTAAAAAACAATGTCCTTTGTGCCCAAAGCAGAAATATAACAAGAAAACTGCAAAGCATTTTCTCCTGAACTTCTTTGGAATTATGTTTGGTGATCCCTTTACTGAGGCACTTCCTGTAAGTACACAGTGGTGCCCTTTTATTGAATGATACTAGGTGCTAGACACTCAACTGTACACTTTCCCTACTTTAAGCTTTTAAACAACGTTTTAAATTGGGTTTTATTGCCCTTGTTTTCCAGAGAAGAACACCAAGTTTTAGAAAATTTAAATGACTTGTTGGATGCTATAGTTTGCAATGCTAGAGCCAGGATTTGAACCTGGAACTAGAAGTGAAGCTCTATATGTATGATGATTTATTTCATGTTTTAAATTACATATGTACATGTGTATGTGTGTGTATGTGCATACATATGGTGGGCAACCTATTCAAGCCAGCCAAAGAGCAGAGAGTATAGTTCTGTTATCCCAGATTCAGAGAATGAGATATCGGTGAATAGAAGCGATGTTATGATTTGAGGCTGAAATGCAGCTGTGCTGTTGAGTAATCTTCTGCTATGCATATGAGGGCAATTTCTGAGGAATAAGAGGGGAGCAAAACAGAAGGATCTCAGGCCCCAAAGCCTTTAAGCCTGGACTCCAATTCAAAATATTTCTGAAAATGTAGTTTCTCTCATTGTATTACTCCAGAGCAAATCATAACTAATAGCAAATTGAATAGGTTAAACATGAATTAACAGGTTAAACAACAATATAAATTATAATCAAGGAATTAGAAAAATAATAAAGTGAAACTAAAGAAAGTACAAAAAATAACAAATGGAAGAAAAATTAGTCTAATGGAAGACAAAAAATGAAAGCAAAAAATATAGAGAACAATTAAATAAAAACTCAATTCTAGAAAAATACTATTAATATAGACAAAAGTCTGCCAACATTGAACAGGAAGAGAGTGAGAATGTGGCGGGGGGAGTGGGGGAGAGATACTATGAATGATAGATAGATACTGAAAAGAGGTCCAGAACTATAGAGCAGGGGTCCTCAAACTACGGCCCGCGGGTCACATGCAAATACAAATATTGTATTTGTTCCCGTTTTGTATTTTTACTTCAAAATAAGATATGTGCAGTGTGCATAGGAATTTGTTCATAGTTTTTTTTTAAACTATAGTCTGGCCCTCCAACGGTCTGAGGGACAGTGAACTGGCCCCCTGTTTAAAAAGTTTGAGGACCCCTGGTATAGAGAATATTGAGCATTTTACAAACTTGTTAAAAGTATGAGAAGCTTTATGATAAATTTAAAGACACATTAATTATCTAAAAATAGGTAAATTAACAAAATGTACTCATTATAAATAACAAATCTAAATAGACCTATATCAATTGAAGAATATAATCATTACAGAAAAATCTACATACAAGTAAAGCAACAAGTCCTGATGTTTTAATCGGTGTGCTTTGTCAAGTTATCAAAAAATAGATAACCCTTTTCTTATAAAACTCTTCTAGAGTTCAGAACATTTTATGAAACTAGTATGAATTTGCTAGCAACACTGCAAATAAATAGAGCCAGGAAAATTATTAGCAACTACAATTTATGAAATAGACACAAAAATACAATATAAAATAGTAAGCTGATTCAAACTGGGTGTGTGCACATGTGTACACAGGTAAGACAACCTCATGACTAAATATGTTTTATCCTGAGAATATTCAGATGACATAAATTTAGAAAGGGTAATATTAATGTAACATAACAACTGACAAAGTAAAGAAACATTTTATATCAATAAATGCATTAATCATTTAATAAAATTCAAAACCAACTTATGAAAGAATAATGAACAAAGAAGTAATACAAGGTAAATTTCCAAATTGATTGCTATATCTACCCCAAAAGTAGGAAAATGCAATGATGTTGAAATGTTAGAAGCATTCCTACCTTAATTAAGCCTCCACATGTTTCTCTCTAAGTCTAAATTTAGACCAATAAAATATAAGTGCAAATTTTATGTGGCAGCTTCCAAGAGCCTTCCTTAATAAATACCTGGCATGAGGCTTTTGTCCTTTTCTTTTCTATTCCTTCCTGTCACTGCTGAGGTGGAGGCTGCTCAGAACCTCGGTGCTCACAGAACTGGAAGATCTGAGTCCCTAACAACTGGTAGCACCATATCAGCTCTAAACTCGCAGCTGCTAGACTTCTTGAAATTTAAGAAATAAACTGTTTTCTTTAAGCCGTTGTTACCATAACACTGTACTGGAAAGTACTAGCAAATATTATGAGAAAATAAAAATAAATGAGATATAAATTATAAATAATCTAAAATAATAAAAGGTTAATATGCTAATTAGACTCGATATCATTCTGGGCGTCATTCTGGATGTCCTTCCTGTCAATGCCAGGGCCAGAGGAAAGCCAGTTCGGGTCCTGGGTGCCTGTGGGTGGCCAGAGGAGGGAAACCCAGGTCCTGGGTGCCGGAGGGAAGCTGGTGCCGGCAGCCAGGGGAAGGAAGGCCTACCCTTGCACGAATTTTTGTGCATCGGGCCTCTAGTCCTATATAATAAAAGCCTAATATACTAAGTGTCCAGTTGTCCAGTTGTCCATTCAACCAATCAAAGCATAATATGCTAATGATATGCTAAGGCCGCTCAACTGCTCACACTGACCATCAGGGGCAGACAGTTGACTGGTTGACCAGTTGCTATGATGTATACTGACCACCAGGGGGCAGAAGGTAGAACAGTCAACCAGTCGCTATGATGTGTACTGACCACCAGGGGGCAGATGCTCTGACCTGTAGGTTAGCTTGCTGCTGGGGTCTGGTTGATTGGGACTGAGCAAGTTGGGCCAGATGTGCCCTGGAACACTCCCGCAGTCCCTCCCCGGCTGGCCAACTTCCTGCGTCTCTCTCCAGCCCCTATTGTGCACCAGTGGGGTCCCTCACCCTGGCCTGCATCCTTTCACAATCCAGGACCCCTCAAGGGATATCAGAGAGCTGGTTTCAGCCTGATCCTGCAGTCCAGGCTGAGGGGCCCCACTGGTGCATGAATTCATGCACTGGGCCTCTAGTATGCCTATATTGAGGTTTGGAGAATTATATAATTATATACATAGAAAATCACAGAGATTAACAATGGAACACGAATAATAAGCTATAATTTCACACCCATGAGATTGTCATAAATTAAAAGGTCTGATAATATAAAGTGTTGATAAAGTCATGGAAAAATACAAACCCTCACATTGCTAGTGGGAATATAAATTTTTGAAACTATTTCACTGGGTATGTAGTTAGAATTTTTTGACTCTTGGCAATGGAATTCTTGTTTCAAATTGATTTATAACATTATTTAACATAACATCTATTACTGCCTGAATCTAGAGTTTAGGAAAAAACCATACCTATAATGATCAGGAGATGAACAAGTCTTTAAGAACCGAGTGCTTTCCAGTTCTCTTCTTATAATTGTTAATATATCAGCTCCTATCACAGACTAGTCTCTCTCTTTTGTTGATAAGAATGCCACAGATTTTCCATAGATCTCATCCAGACAGACAATGTTCAGAAGAAAAATAAGTCCTCTATATTCCTGTAACCTCTTTTTAGGATTGAGGAAACCATTTCTAGAAACTCATGTTTCTTTGGTCAGCATTCATCATGCACCCATTCTCAAATCAATTATTGACAAAGAGAATGGAATAACATAATCATTGAAGCAAGATATGTTTTAGCAAAAAGTTGGACTAAATATTCATTAATAAGCAAATGGATAACATTTTATATTATAGCATTATAATAGAATATTATATACTACTACTAATAAGAGTAATATGTAACATTTATGAATGTATTACTATGTGCTAGGCATTCAGCTAAGCACTTGCCCAATATATATTCATTTTTCCATCAAAAAGCCCTATGTGGGTTAGACATTTGAATTGAGACAGCAATTTCATCCTATTCCATACCCATAAACCAGGCCAAAATGGAAAGATCTGGTAATAAAAAGTGTTCATAAAGCTATGTGTTACGTATGTTTCTGTATATACATATATGTAAATATATATATAAAACAGAAATCTAATATAATACCTAAGTGTAAGTTTTCAGATGAAAAATATTGAAGCAAAAAAAATTAAATAATTTACCCAGTCACAAATCTATTAAGAGATAAGGTTTGAATCCTGTATTTAAATAGCAGTTAATATGAATAAATTTGATTCATATGCATCAGTTTGGAAAATATTGAAAGCTTAATCATGAATGTAAAAGGAAATATAACAATAGACTGCGTTTGTTGAGAGTGAAGAAATCTTCATGAGTTCATTTAGGAGTAGGCAGTACTGAAGATAAGGAAAGGACCATGCCCCATAGTCATATATGCAACTCTCCAGGAGGCAATCAGACTATTCAAAAAAGATTTCAAAAAAGGAGTTTGGATCTGAAGAGTTAGAGTTATTAGGTAATAGTGGGAGTTGGGCAAGTAGATAAAATTTGAAAAGAAGGAATTAGGAAATAAAAAGTCCTGAGGATTGGGAGAACAGAATCAGAAAGGAAACAGAAAACTCTGTAAGAGTGAATGCAGATGAGAGAATAATATCTCAGATATGAATAAGGGGTGAGCTTCAAGGACACTGTGACTGATAATGTCAAAATGCTGCCAAGAGTAGTGACAATATTTGGTACATCATTAAAGACCTTGGTGAAACCCGTCTGAAATGCAGTTCTAGTTGGAGACCTGCATATATGCTTTGAAGACAATAGGAGATGATAGTGGGAGGGCATGTGAAATGCAGCCCATTTTTCAGAGGAACTTGCTTGGTGAAGGGAAAGTTAATATTATAGCATCTCCCAGAGGGAATGAAGGGCTTTTCAATGGAAAAGACATAGTAATATTTTTAGTTTGTGTGAAAGGAGTCATTAGAGGGAGAGAGCTAAAATAGCGGGGAGATAGGGAAGAGTAGGATTTGCCATAGGAGCAACATCTGGAAGAAAATGGGAAGCAGCGGATCAGGAGCACAGGTGGAGAATTTAGCCTTAAACGTGAGAAGTAATTGGGAAGTGAACAAGAGATCTCCCAGAAGAGAAGAGAGACAGATGGAACAAAAAAGGGGAGAAATGAGTTTTATCCTGCTGTGTTTCCCATTAACTTTTCCCAGAAGGGGTACTTGGCTAGGAAAACAGGAAACAGACAGGTGGTCCATGGTCTGTTGGGTAAAGTTACTTGATTATTCAGGTCTGAGTTTTAGGACAAAAAATTACTGAAAATTTATGAATCACATACAGTTGCCCAGACATCAGTCTCCTGACCTAAATTTCTCTCTCCCTTAGTGAGTGGAGCTGGAGTGTTGCCTATTTGGAGGCCATTCTGAATTTACACCAAAGAACTATCTGAAATGAGAAAAGAGTTAAAGAAAAGTCTCACTGGATGTCAGTGCCAGAGGCCACCTAGTGATCATCCACACAGACAATCTTTCATGGAGAAAAAAACAAAACAAAACAAATCTCAAAGTGTGCATGATAGACCCAAAGTCATCAAATTATTGATAAGCATCAGTGAAGATCCCATGTTTAATTTTTATCAAACACATTATATATTTTACTTTAATTCATTTATTATTTACCTCTTCCTGTGGGAACATGATCTCCCTGGGAGCAGGAATTTTTCTCTCGTTTGCTCATTATTATTGCCTCAACCCTCAAAGTGTGCCTCACATCAATATTTGTTGAGTGAGAGAACTGCATCTACCCAGTGCACTTTCTACTTTCCCATTACACGTTCAAGGAGAGCACTTCAAAGTGAAATTGGTACTTCTAACAACCACCTGCATGCAAACAACTTTTTAATGAACTATTTCTTCATTGGGTAGAGTTGGTTCCAAGGCAGAGCAGAATTCAATCCTAGATTGCCTGATCTCAGGGCCAAATTTGGATAAATTCAACCCATTCAGTTAGTTCTCCTTTAGAAGAAACTGAAGGAATTTTTGTGGCAGTAGACAAAACAATAGCAAGGTAAATGAAAGCCAAATCAATATCATGTGACAAACAACATAGAATGTACACAAGGGTGAGCTTCATGGCATATTTTTTACACATCACCATTTATATCTTTACCCATACCTTCATGTCTATGTCCATGTTTATGCCACCCAAAAGAAAATATGGTAGAAAAGTTTCACTAGGTTTGTTTCTAGGGTAGTGTTATGAAAATTCTAACTTCTTATAACCCTTTCTCATAAAAAGACAAAATTATCATGTGTGTGAAAAGATGAGAAAAAAACACTGTGAATCTAGGAACTATAAAGAAGAGAGTTGGTAGATCCTGAGTGAATCTGAGAGAGGATTTCCCTACTGTCTCTGGAGTCATCTTCAGGCATGAGAAGAAATGCTGTGAATGGAGGTGTGTCCACCTCAGGGGAAAGGTGTGAAACCACAGAAGCAGCTTATACAACAAAGTATTTGTTTGTGGAATCAGGTAAGAGAACCCAGTATGATGGTTATAAGAGATGCATTTGAATATTTAAAGACTCATATTGCCTGAGATATTCTAGTAGTTTCATAGCCCAAATTCTTAACAAAAAATACATAGATTAGTACTACCAGTATGTTAAACTTTATAATACATATAATAGGATGTCAAATAGGTTACTCAATTTCCAGAATATTTGCTAAGATTCAAAGCCAAATGAACCTCATATTCTATGTTGAGAAAGCCCAGCATCTTCCTACCAAGGATTAGTGAGTCAGTTCAGAAAATATGTAGCCAACAACTCTCCCTGCTCCCCAGCATCATCCCAAAGTAAGAGGAAGATTGAGTGGGGAGAGAGGTGGTAAGCCTTGTGGAGGGAGCAGAGTTGAGGAGAGAACTCTGAAATGAAAGCACCACTTTCCCCTTGTACAAGCTCAATGGGAGCACTCCAGGAGGATCTCATAATGGTTGACAGTGCTTGCAAGGGGAGCCTGGCAACCCAAATCTCAGCAGGATGTGTTCTGGCTGCAGAATACAAACTTCCTCTTTTTTTTTTAAAATATATTTTATTGATTTTTTACAGAGAGAAGGGAGAGAGATAGAGAGTTAGAAACATCGATGAGAGAGAAACATCGATCAGCTGCCTCCTGCACATCCCCCACTGGGGAAGTGCCCGCAACCCAGGTACATGCCCTTGACCGGAATCGAACCTGGGACCCTTCAGTCCGCAGGCCGACGCTCTATCCACTGAGCCAAACCGGTTTCGGCCAAACTTCCTCTTAAGTACCATCATTAATGCTGAACATAGTCAGAGAGAGTAGACTCTGGAAGGGTGTCTGGAAATCTGAAGCTTAGAGCCTTATCCTTTGCTGTCCTCTTTAGCCACTATGAGGAAGAATAAATGTGTCTCTGAAGTTTGGAAGTTTACATGGAGATGGAGTGTTGTTTTTAGCTGTCTGTAACAAAAACATCCATATCAGCAACACTTAAAAGAATGGTGGTGTAGTGTAGCTGGGAGGAAGATGGTGCTAATCCTACCCTATTCCAATTCTTTTATGATCCTCCATAGTGTGACACAGACGCCAGTGGTTTCCACAGCTTCATGGAAAGGATCATGAAGGGTACTAGAAAAGAGTGGACCTTGAGACTGCTAGGTGGCTCCTGGACCATTTCTTTTGTTTCAATTTAGAGATGTTGTGGTGTCCAGTCAGCTGTAAAAGTCAAACAGTCCGGTGGGGGTGTTCATAATATTTGAGTATGGGTGAGTTAATCCAGTTTCTGAGACAATGTCATGTCACCCACATATCTGCTCATGTGAGGGAAACATTCATTTTCTTCTCAAGCCCTTATCAGCAAATAACCTAGTATTTTTTATTTATTTTTCCATCAATGTAGGAGAAGATTAAGACATTCTTTATTGTTATAAGAGGAGAGAAAATACAGAACCCAGAAGCAGATAGCCAAAGAACACAAACTAAGAAGGGAAAGATCAAGTAGAATATTAGGGTCACCAAAAAAAATAAAAATAAAAATAAAAATAAACAAATAAACAATTCTCAGAGTACTAAGTGTTTAATGGAAGAAATCTTGCCAGTTATACAGAGAAAACCAACCTCCTAAGGAACACTGTTGATAAAGGTTTGATACCTACAAGTGGAAAAGATGAATTGTCTATAGTTAATAATAAGGGCTCAATATACAAGTAAGCAACCACTAGAGCAGATAGGTGTGAGAAAAGAAATGGTGCAGGAAACACCAACAGAGACAACAATTTGAATAATGCAAGAAGAAAAACCAGGATATGTTCTAGTGGATTGTATATGCTGAAGACCAACACCACGGTAGACTTCATCCCCCATGCTCCATTTACAATGACATTGGCAACCCTTCCATCAAGTGGGAAGATCTCTGCCCCTCCCCCTTGGACTCAGGCAGACTTTTGTGACTGCCTTCTCAAAGAATATAACAGAAGTAAGGCTATGGGACTTACAAGTATAGGTTATTTTTAAAAAATGCCCTGTTCTCCTTGTTCTCTTAGGATACTTTTTCTTTAAAACCAGATACCTTTATATGAGGAGAACCATACAGAGAGGAACTGAAGATCTGGGCTCTCAACCCTCACTGAGCTCAAGCTGGTGGCCAACATAAAATTGCCAGCCAAATACGTGAGCCATTCTGGAGATAAATCATCTGATGTCCAGTTGAGCTGACAGCACATGGAACAGAGATTAGTCCTTTCCACTGAACCCTACCCAGACTGCAAATTCTGCACTAAATAAGTGATGGTTATTTTAAGACACTAAGTTTAGAGGAGGGTTGGTTCTTTAAGCAGCAATAGATAAGCAGAACAGGACTGACAGGGTATTACTTACCTACCCTGAGCTAGCTGAGTTTCTGCACATTCTTTGGGAGGAAGAATTGCAAGTTTTCATCATTATTATTTTTTTTTAGTATTTGTGGTTTTCTATAATTTATTACCTCCTTAATAAAGTATGTGTAGAGAATCATCACTTGATTATGTATGCAATCCTTTTTAAATTTTGAACTAAAAGACACTTTAAGTATAAGTAGCTTTAATTCACTATATGGGATGTTCAACTTTAAATAACAACAATGGTTAAGAACCTGTTGCTTCCAAAGTGGTACACCACATAAACAACACTCTTTACAAAATTTTGATTTGCCTGGGTGACTTTTTTGATTAAGTGAGTAACATGCTACAGCTATAAAGATTGGTATGTGGGAAAAAACTGCTTTCTAAAACATACTCCCCAGGGCACAGTGGTATATTTAAAAGAAGAATAGTCCAGGGCCTTTATGTAACAATAGTTAGCACAAGGATTCATTAATTATGTGTGTGTAAAATACACACAGCTAATAACTTATTCACATAATAATACTTAATGCAATGATTTTTTTGAATGCTACATTGTGAGCCAATATAGGACTGGAGATAGAGATATAGCAGTAAACAAAATACATTGGTCTCTGATGGGACACTAAGATGATCAACAAATATATCTCTCTCAGAATGTTGAGAAGTGTAGAAAAACAATGAAGTAGGTAAGGGGATAACATGCCAAGGTTGGGTGAGGGTGAACATAGGATGTTCAGGAAGATCCTTCAGATACAGGAACATTTGAGCAGAAATCTTCAGAAAGTAAGAGTGAGTCAGTTGACTACCTATGAAAAAAACAGTTCAAGTTAGGGGAACAGCAAGTGCAAACACAGTAAGATGAGAGTAATTGTAGTGTGTTCAGAGGATTCAAAGACATCATGGCTGAAACAGTAAGTAAGATGCTGAGTATAAGGATAAGAAGTATCAGGAGTGGAATATAATTTCCTAATTATAGAGACCAATGAAAATATTTTAGTTTTTATTGAATGATTATAAACATACTAGAGGCCTGGTGCATGAATTCCTGCATAGGTGGGGTCCGGCAGGCCTGCCCCGATCGGGGCCAACGGGCCAGGCTGGCTGGGGGGAGGGGATGCTGGAGGTTGGTGGGCTGGCCCTACCCCCAGTGGTGGTGGTGGTGGGGGGGAAAATAGGGCCAGAGCTGGCCGGGAGGGAGGGGCTGTGGGCGGTTGGCGGGCCGGCCCCACCCCTGGTCGAACTCCAGGTCTAACTCCCCATCAAGGGGAAAATTTGCATATTAGCCTTTTATTATATAGGATATCTGTTGTGGACCAAATACTTGTGTTCCCCCCAAATTACTATGCTGAAGTCCTAATCTCCCATGTGATAGCATTTGAAATAGAGTCTTTGGGAGGTAATTAGAGTTAGATTAGGTTATGAGGTTGGGGCTCTTAAAATGGAATTACTGGCCTTATAAAAAGAGAAAGAGGAAGATTTCTCTTTCTCTGTACTCACTCACTGAGGAAAGGACATGTAAAGATACAGCAAGAAGGTGTCTGTCTACGAGTTACAAAGAGAACCCTCACCCAAACCTGACCATGATGGCATCCTGACCATAAACTTACTGGAGAAAATAAATTTTTGTTGTTTAAGCCACCCACTATATGGTACTTTGTTATGACAGCCCAAGTCAAGACAATATATCCATAGTTATGTCGTATAGATGATGCTCCAATCAACTGAGCTACCCAGCCAGGGCTGTTTGTTTACTTATTAATTAATTAATGATTTCTCATATTATCAGCTGTTTCCTCTGCTTAATACAGATGGGTTTCTTATGCTTTTTTTTTTTTTTCAGTGTTATCTACCTAATTTCATATATAAGACAGGATAATGACAATGCCAATTGGTTGGAATTCAACATTTAAATATACTTTTCTTTCAAAATATCCTATTTTTATTCTTCTCTGACTTCATTGGTCCACTTCTGTTAGCTTTCTGGTAACCAAGGTGCTAATGGCACAGTTAATTGCCTGAATTGCTTAATGATAGGTTTCAATTACAGTTTTCAAGTTATATTTCTAATATTCTATTTTTGTGAGCTGTGAGCAAAAACATGAACTTTGGGAAGTGAATGTCTCCACTAATTGGAATGTCTGTCTCTGTTAAAGTCTTTAGTAAACTATCACAAAAATTAAAATAAAAAGTATTTTCCCATATGCATATTACAATTTTACTGGTAGAGATTTTATAGATTGCCCTGGCTTTAAGAGAAAAACAGTATTTTCTTGTTTGAATGGAAGATTCTTACCCAGTAGGTAGAAATCCTTCTGTCTATAGTTATTTGTTAACTTATTATTGTTATTTTTAATCCTTAGCTAAAAATATGTTTTAGAGAGAAAAAGGGGAGAGAGAGACAGAGAGAGAGAGAAACATTGACGTGAGAGAGAAACACTATTTGGTTACCTCCCATAAGGACCTAAAATATAGGAATGTGCCTTGATCAGGAATTGAACCTGCAACCTTTTGGTGTTTGGATGATGCTCCAACTGAGCCACCCAGCCAAGGTTGTTTGTTTACTAATTAATTAATTATTTCTCATATTATCAACTGTTTCCTATGCTTAAGACAGATGGGTTTCTTGTGCTTTTTTTCAGGCTTTATCTAATTTCATATGTATGGCAGAGTTCAATTTTGTTTACTAATCCAGGCTCCCCTGAGTGGATGGTTATTTTTAGCCTCTCCTTCTACATTTATTGCTCAGCTAGTTTCTTCTGAGCTCTATAGAAGTCTCATTCCATCTTTGTGATTCCTGCTGTGCTCACAATCTCTATGTTTCTGCCTTTGTGTTTTGCAAGAGTGCTCAGGCACCACACAAAGGTAGATCTTTAAAGGGCATCGAGACTCACTTCTCTTCCTGAAGCACCTCCTATTCTCATTTTCTTCACTGTTTTCCTTATTTCTTGTGCCACTTCTTCCTCTCTTATCACTGCTTCCTCCTCTTCCTCTCCCTCTTTTCTTTCTCCCCCTCCAAGACCCCATCTTTCCTCACTTCCATCTGCTGTCATGTCCAACATTTGTATTCAGGCTCCTGGGCTCAACTTTTTCTATATCTCTACAAGATTTTCACCAACTTTCTGTATAATATAATGGGAGGGGCTGTTTATCATTTCTCAGTCAAGACTGTTTTTAGGAGAGAAAATAATTAGCTTCTTGGCATTTCTCTCTAGTAAACAAACATACAAAAAACAAGCAAACCATCAGCCTTTAGCTCTGGGGGCTTCCTGTCCTTGCCTTTAAGGCTCATCTAGTGGTAATGGGCCAGACATCATAAATGTGAAGTTAGAACAGAAATGATGCTTTGGAACTTGCTGCTCCTTAACTCTTAACTAACTATAGCATGGGTTCTGTAAGAAATTTAATCTTCAAACTTAAAGATCAGTGAGAATGCTAAAAAGGAGATAATTTATCATTTTGGGGAAAAATGAACTTCTCATAAAGAATGTGGCTCACCCCTAGCAAGGTAGCTCAGTTGGTTGGAGCATTGTCCCATACACCAAAAAGGTTGCAGGTTCGATTCTTAGTCAGGGCACATACCCAGGTAGTGGGTTCAGTCTCCAGTCAGGGCACATACTGGAGGCAACTGATTAATGTTTTCCTCTCACATTTATGTTTCTCTCTCTCTCTCTTTCTCTCTCATCAATAAACATATACTTGCGTGAGGATAAAAATAGATAAATAAGAATGTGGCTCACCTATGTGGTACCTACCATATAGATATAAACATGATATTTATATCTTAGAGAAATCAAGGTCATACAAATAAAGCAAGTAACTGTTTTGTTGAAGCTCAAAAACTGCATATTTTCTAAATGTGTTTAGATTCTCCATCCTTCATGGCAGCTTTGATTTTTATGCTTATAAGTCATAGTAAGAAAATTTAAAAACACAGCTGACAAGATTTATGGAAATTTTATTCCATTACTTTTAAAAGAAACACTTTTACTGGAGGAAAGTAGACATTCATCTCTCTTGTATGTCCTTGTCTCGATTGCATTGAGTGTCATGGCAAAAATGTTCATCTGGTTGTTTACAGAAAAGCAAAGGATCCTGTTAAGTTTACACTAAATAATTTGAAAGAGCCACACAATTCTGAACTTTGGAGTCAAGGAGATCTGGTTTTGTCCCTTGTTCCTTGTGCAGCCTTAAACAACTTATGCAATCTCATTAGGCCTCAGTTTCTCTGTCTGAAGATGAATAACATCAGTGCCTATCTCTTAGGGTTATTATAAAAATAAAATGAGAAAATTACACATAAAGCACACTTAGCAGCATATCTGGCACAGAGTAAATTACCAGTAAATATTAGATAATGTTATTGCTATGATCATTGTGCATTTCCATTTTTTTGTAACTGCTGAATATCAGTGTAATTTTCCTCCAAGTCAAGTCACTTAGCCTTCCTTATTTTTCATATATGTTCTTATATGTGAGGGTTTTTTTGTTTTTGTTTTTTTACATAGTGGGTTATAATAGCTACTTAACCCCCAGTAAACTATTTTGAGATAGGATTATGTTGTTCAAATTATATTTAATTACAGAGGTTGATTGATTTGCTAGTTCTCTGGTCAGAAGTTTGAATTAAAAAAGAAACTTCAAGGTATCATGGTTCTCCTTATTTCTGTTGTTGATACCCAGGGTCTATACTAAATTAAGACATAATCACAATGGCTTATCCTATACAATAAAAGCCTAATATGCAACTCGTCCCCTCAACCAGGAGTTCGACCCAGGGGGCAGGGCCGGCAGCAGAGGTGGCAGGCAGCCTGGGGAAGGGAGGTGCCCCTGCTGGCAGTCACTAGGGACCCTACCCATGCATGACTTTCATGCACTCGGCCTCTAGTTATAATATACAACCTTTCATGGCAGTAGCATAGTTTTGACTGCAGTAATTTCCAAATAAAAACAGCTGCCTTTCCCCTGGCCTATGTGGCTCAGTTGGTTGGGTATTGTCCAGTGCACTTAAAGGCTGAAGGTTCAATTCCCAGTCAGGGCACATGCCCACGTTGCTGGCTGAATCCTGGATAGGGGGTATATAGGAGGCAGCCAATCAATGTTCCAATCTTACATTGATGTTGCTCTCTCTCTCCCTTCCTTTCTCTCTAAAATCAATTTAAAAATCCTAAAAAACAAACAAAAGCTATCTTTCTATTTCTGTACCTTCTATTTAATTATTAACCTTGATATGTATTCAATAATGATAGAATCCAGATATTAGTATTGTACTAACTATAAATTAATCATTCTTCAGATAATGAAACTGACATTTAGTGTAACCAAATTTAAAATGTCTTGACCAAAACAAAACAAAAAAACAGCAAAGAATTAAAGGTGACACCAGGATTAAACTCTTGGTCTGTCAAGCACAAAGGAAATAGCCTTAATCATCACTCATGACCATACAGCATTCCGACCACTACTAAGGGAGATTTTCAGACAGCCAAAATAGGAAAAGTTATTCCCCCTCAAATGAACAACACCAAACTGTGTTGTATATGGTATTGCTTTCCTTTTCTCATGCATAATTCAGATAGTTGTTGACCCATAGGGCTACACCTGTTACTCTATAGACAACCTACAAATCTTACAGTATGAATAATAGAAGAGCTTGATGGATTTTTGTGAATTTACACAGCATGCCAAGTTTCCAGCAGCCTAGCTGTACCACTTTCTGTTAGTTGACACAGGGTGGACTATTTACACTGCTGATTTCTAGGAGCGGTAACAAGAGCTGTGTGGCAATAAAGAGTATTTCACTTATCTATTGGATAGACCTTGTATATTTTTTAAAATGTGGACTAGATGCATTCTTAACAAATAATCTTCAAATCACCCTAGCTGCACTTAATAGATGGAGAAACAAGGGAGATGCTCTGTGTTTGAGTGGCTGCAGACATTTGCTGGGGCTGTTTTTTTTGCATGTGTGTGGAAAGCTCCAGAGCAAATGTAATTTGTCTTCCAAAAATGACATTTTGCAGCTTTAAATGGATTTGGCATGAATTAAGGCATCTTTTGTGCTTCATGTTTAGTATTTAGGTAAAGAAATTAATTGTGAAAGATGTAATGTTGTTATCTACAAATGACTGTTTTGCTAAAATAGTTTTGGATGCAGACAGGAAACACTGTCTTTTCGAAAGTGTGTCAGGTTTACACTGCCTTCAGATGACACTTAGAGAGAATAGTTCCAATGGCTTGTCTGTGTGCATCCACACACACACTCCTCAAGTGCATGGTTAGGAAGTAGAGACTGGTGACTTAGCTCTTCTGCCATAGAGCTTCTCTGCTAAACATCTAGGCTCCTAGTCCTTGGGTGTTCCATTCTCAGAATTCCTTCCCATAGCAGTTCTACCTTCTTGACGTGGTGCTACTTCCACGTCAAGAAGATAGCTTCTAGAAGAATGAGTCCCACTTAGTGACATGACTAGAATGAGACAGCCCACATCTGCCATTGCCAGTTACTAATAATGATACCATTAAGACAAGTCTTTGTTTAGAACCTTGAAACTTATTTAATGCACAAAGATGACTTAATAGAATTGCAATGATTTTTTCTCTCCTAGTTTATTAAATAATATGCATGTACTATATTCACATTTTGCTGATTTGCTACTAAAATTTAAATGAATGTATGTATTAGCATAAAAAAATTTCACATAGTCTTCCCCACTTAGATTTGCCAATGAAAAAGCCCCATTTAGAGTAATTTATTTCCATTAGTTTCTATGGCACTCCTTTTTAATTTACTTCATAGCCCTCATTCATCACAATTTATAATTAATTTATTGGTTTACATCAACTGCAAAGGACACAGATCCTACCCATTTCCTCACCATTGGATCAAGAATGCTGAATGGCAAACTGAAGGCCCTCAATAAATATTTGTTGAATGAATTAGTAAAGGAATGAAATAAAAAAACAGGTATTAATAGCTTAACTAATCACCATTGTAATATACAAATACTGTTTGAGAAGGCAAACAGGAAGCAGCCTCTAGAATATTTAAAAATAGTTTTCCACAAACAGTGAAGCTGAGAATGGTAGACTTTGGGTGCAATTATTGAGAAAAGAAAGTCATGGAGTTTAAATAACTATGGGAACTACAATTGCTTCCATCTGAGCTCAAATTTCATACTGAGTTGTGGATAGAACAGCCTTTAAAAAGAACTTTTTTTTTTTTTTCTGCAATCTTTAGGCCAAACTCTAGAACAAGGATGAAAAAATAGCAAAATCCTTAATCTGAAAATTGGCCTTAAGGAGGTGTCCTCTCTGAGTCCTGTCTTCTCATCGCAAACATTTTGAGATTCCAAGCAGTTCTCAGTTGTCTATGTAAATCAGCGGTTCTCAACCTGTGGGTCGCAACCCCTTTGGGGGTTGATCGACCCTTTCACAGGGGTCTCCTAAGACCATTGGAAAAACACATATATAATTACATATTGTTTTTGTGATTAATCACTATGCTTTAATTATGTTCAATTTGTAACAATGAAATTGGGGGTCACCACAACATGAGGGACTCTATTAAAGGCTTGCGGCATTAGGAAGGTTGAGAACCACTGATGTAAATGCTAATTGGTGAATCAAAAGGGTGCCTACTGATGGTCAACTCTATCCTATTTACTTCAGAGTCAATATTGATGGTAAACAAATGGAAAGAAAGCTAAGGTGCAAAGTGAGTACATTAGTCTTCCTCAGTGCAAATGTGAGCCTGCTCATTGGGCAAGTAAATGTTCATCTTACAAACACTTATGTGAAAAAAATGTTTAGGGTTTTAAAAAATACATTTTTGCAAGCAAAGTAAATAGATAAATATAGATAGATACATAGATAGATAGATAGATAGATAGATAGATAGATAGGTAGATAGATAGATAGAAATAAGTATCAAATGCTTTATATTTACACTAGAGGCCCAGTGCACGAAATTCGTGCACTTGTGTGGGGTTCCCCAGCCTGGCCTGTACCCTCTCACAGTGTGGGAGCCCCACAATTGATCTCCCCAAAGAGGTAGGCCCCGCCCACCCATCTGGGGCTCCTCGATGGATTGCCCCAAAGAAGTAGGCCGGAGCTAGGGGTCCCGCCCCCAGCATCGCCCACAGAGCTGTGGGACCCACCTCTGCACCAAGCACACCTCTGCGCCACGCACGCAGCATCAAGTCCCTGCCCACCTGTGCGTGCCCACTGCGCACGCAGCCTCCTGGTGATGGATTGTTATGGTGTAAGGGCATGAGGGCATCATGGCGTGAGAGCGTGATGACCACATAGGCTTTTAGTAGTATAGAAATGTATCATTTGTGTTAAAAATTAGACACAGACTGATTTTCTAAGATTCTGAAAATGGCTCAAAGACAAAGATATGTTCTCAGGATAGAATATTTTTACAGATGGGAAACCTTTTCCCTATTCTCCATGCTCTGATTCTCACCCTCATCTTTTCCACCCTTTGGCTTATAAGGGAACCTCTGCCTTCTTCTCTGTGTTTTATTTGGAGGAGTTGCTAAGCTTGTCAGTAAGAAGCCAATCTTCATTAGTTTACCGTTTCACTAGTATCAAATTACTTTACCTCGCAACTAGGGACAGAGTTTTAGGCCTTTATTTTATTCTCTCTTTTCCTTCAGATGCCCTTGTTGGGGACATAAAAGAAAGTTAATAGGATCCTTACCTGGATGTTTTCACCCTGGGAAGGTACATCTAGCTCAGGTTCCAGGGCCTGCATTTTAGAATGTATGTCTTAAAAGATGGTAGGACAAGTTTTGCTTTTTATTCTTTATTTTTAAGGATAATATGGACCACAATTTCCCAAGTCACTTTCAATTAAATTTGTGAAAAATCTAAATAGATCTTAAATTGAGTTTGTATTCAATTTCTAGAATACTATATGAAATATTGTCATCTGCATAATGTAATGAACTTCTATCCAGGACCATAGGTGTCTCTCTATTTGACTTTTATTGAAGTTTTCCCCCAAGAGAGTATGAGGAAAGTAGTAAACCTGGGGAAATTGTTATGATTCTTCTTGGGATCCTTTTGACTTTAAAGATAAGGTCGCTCTTTTCCTCTGGGTACAGGGAGGGAATTTCTCACATTAGGGTTTTATGACCTGTTTCAGGGGAGAAGGGAGGAAGTGAGGTGAAGGTCAGAGTGATCTTCCTGCCTTTGTCATTTTTCAAACTCCTTCAGCTTAAAATATTCAATATCTCAAGCCACATATTTTTAGATTAGCATGTCCTGAACCTCAAAGAGAAATCCTTAAATATTACCTAAATATAAGCCTCAAGAATGCTATAGGTCATTTTGGAAAGATTTTAAAAATGAACAGAAATACAATTGTCTCTGCAAATAATTTTTATATTTTGAATTAAATATAATTATTTTTTAAAGTAAATGTTTTACTTAGAGTTACACCAGTAGAAAATTATTAGTATAATTCAATTTACCTGGAAAGTAACACTTTCTAAGGAAAAACAACGCTATTTTATTTTTTTATTTTTTAATATATCTTATTGATTTTTTTACAGAGAGGAAGGGAGAGGGATAGAGAGTCAGAAACATCAATGAGAGAGAAACATGGATTAGCTGCCTCCTGCACACCCCCCACTGGGGATGTGCCCACAACAAAGGTACATGCCCTTGACCAGAATGCTATCTATTTTAGACTAATCACAATGAGTAAATCCCAATAGCGTTCTTGCTTAATTCTTTAGGATGTAAATTTTCACTATGGAAGAATTTTATAGAAATGTTATTTGGAGAGAGAGAGAGAGAGACTTTCCTATTCACTATCTTACTTTTTATCCACTTTTCCATTATGTCATAGTTGAGTCTTGCCAATATAATTCTACTTAATCATTTTTATGAGAATTAAGTTGCCAAATTTTTCATCAAATATCAACTAAATATTGGAAAAATACTGAATTCTTGGCCACATTTAACTTGGTGTTCTATAAAAAATATGTAAAGACTGCATTAATATATGCAAAGCAAATGGAAGAAATGGGGATATTTTCTGCCTTTATGAGGTAGAAAACTGAACTTTTTAAATATAAACAGTGAAAACAGTGTAAAAGGCCTAATTTTTATCTTTCTGTCTTTCTGGGTGAATTCTCTGAAAAAATAATGAAGACTGCAGAGGAACACTCTTATAGGATTTTTTACTTCTTACAATTTATATTAAATTGTTTTTTGACAGCTATTTTAGGGCTTTGCTCCTCCTCTTCTAAGGAATCATGGGAGTCTAAGGTGTTTTTTTTTTTTAATTTTTATTGATTTCAGAAAGGAAGGGAGAGAGAGAGAAATAGAAACATCAAAGATAGAGAGCATCATTGATTGGCTGCTTCCTGCATGCCCTATACTGGGGATTGGGCCCGAAACCTAGATATATGCCCTGACCGGGAATCAAACCGAGACCTCATGGTTCATAAGTTGATGCTCAACCACTGAACCATGCCGGCCAGGCTGCAATATTTTGTAAAATGGATAATGAACACAGAGCTAACACTGAAACCCAAGGGCACAGGTAATGGAAAACACACCATAGGCATTTTCATTGCCTTTATGTTTTTAATGATGTCTTCATTGTGTCTTGTTGGGTTTTGTTTTGTTTTCTTTGGACAGTCACTTATGTTTCCCTGTCTTTGTCATTTGCTTTCTGGCTGGCACTAGCACTTCCATAAAATATTTTAATGGCCCCCTGCAGGACTTCTGCAGTGAAGGGTTTGCTAATGTGTGTATTATGATCCTGGTCTCCGAGATATTTATATCACCATCATCTTAATTTACATTAGACCATGGGGAACATGTCACATAGGTCAGTCTTGGGAGCAATATTTTTGGCACATTTTAAAAAATTATAATTTAAATTCTTCAGCAGTTGTGAAGCTCTAAAGCACTGAATCTAGTTACAAGAGCATTTGCTGGGGTTTTAGCTGAGTAACTTCCATAAAAGTTAATTAAAATTACCTGAATGAAGCCTCAGGTAATGCTTTGAAAATAGAGACTAACCTTGTAATTGCCCTGTTCTCCTTTCACCTTCTTCTCTTATCTTTAATAGTAATGTTGTAGCTGATTAGCTAGAATGTCATCTAACTAGCATAGATGAAGGTCAAATGACATAATAATTAAAAACAAATTGTACCTTAGTTTAATAAAGGATCCCAATAAAACATAAGACGAAGCAGTTGTTTTGAAATGTCAAGGTGACCTGGGGTAGTGATAATAGAAAGATGCAAATGTCCATGGCACAGAGCCCCCAAGAACAGATACTGTTCCAGCATGGTGGCCACGCCCTGGACTTGGAATCACAGGAAATTAAACACTACTTTGGAAAATGTTTGAGAGGCATTTTCTTGTTATAAAATGTTATAAATTTTTCAAAATTTGTATTTAAATCCTGAATTAAAGAATTAAGAATGAATGGAAAAATATAAGGGATTTTGTAATACATACAAGGATTTTGTAATACACAAATATGTAGTAGATTTTTTAAACATTTAGCATTCAATTATTCCTTGAATCTTTACAACAATCTTTTGAATCATGGAAAAGATTCCCATTTTTAAGGTAAGTAAATGAATGATTGGCTGGCAGCACGGACTTTGCAGACAGAGATGAGTTTGAATCCTGCCCTACCATTACTTGATGAGAGTTTGGAGCAAATTATTTAATTTCTAGGAGCCTCAGTTATGAACTTGCAAACCGATAATGTAGTGTTACTTTTACAGGTCTATTGTAGGGAGGAAATAAGATTTATACACAGCCTCATACAATCCTAGCACAAATAAGGCACTTGGAATTCCCTTTACTGTGTTTCTTTGAGAATATGGGGGCTTAACTAACATCATAGATGATTAACAGCAAAGATACAATTAAAATATGAGAGTTTTGACTTTTGGCCTGAATTGGTACACTCTATACCTTGCTTCTCACAATTAAAGATAATTTACCAAATATTCTCACATGACTATAATTTACTCATTTTCTAATCAAATTAGAAAGGACTATAGTTGAAGAAGCGTGATCTAGGACAAAGGGGTATGTAAGTAAAAGAGCAATATATGATCTCAAGGAGGAAAATTTCCTCCCTTCCAAATGAATTGGGAAAATACAAGAAAAAATTTTCGGAAAAATTAGTACTCTGCCATTAGTCATGAAACAAAATGTGCAGAATCTACCACAAAGTTCTACAGAAAAAAAAATCAGGAATATGAAATTGAAAAAGATAGTGTTAAGCTATCCTATATAATAAAAGGGTAATATGCAAATTGACCCTAATTGCAGAGCGACTGGGAATCACTGGTCACTATGACGCACACTGACCACCAGGGAGCAGACACTCAATGCAGGAGCTGCCCCCTGGTGGTCAGTGCACTCCCACAGGGGGAGCTCTGCTCAGCCACAAGCCAGGCTGATGGCTGCCAGCACAGCGGTGGTGGCAGGAGTCTCTCCCACCTCCTCAGCAGCACTAAGGATATCCGAATGCAGCTTAGGCCTGCTCCCCGCTAGCAAGTGGACATCCCCCGAGGGCTCCCGGGCTGCCAGAGGGATGTCTGACTGCCAGCTTAGGCCTGATCCCCCAGGGAGTGGGCCTAAGCCAGCAGGTGGACATCCTCCGAGGGGTCCCAGACTGCGAGAGGGCACAGGCCAGGCTGAGGGACCCCCTGAGTGCACAAATTTTTGTGCACCAGGTCTCTAGTATAGATAATAAATACATGTGACATTTCATTCTTTTTTGTTGTTGTTGTTAATCTTCACCTGAGGATACTTTTACCATTGATTTTTTTTTGAGAGATAGTGGAAGGGAGGGAGGGGAAGAGCGATGAAGAGAGATGAAGAGAGAGGAGAAACATCTATGTGAAAGAGACAATTGATTGATTGCCTCCTGCACATGCTTAGACCAAGCAGGGGATCGAACCTGCAACCCAAGTACATGCCCTTGACTGGGAATCAAACCCTTCAGTGCTTGGGCCAACACTCTGACCACTCAGCAACAGAAGCCAGAGCTGACTTTTCATTCTTGATATCTAAATCACTCTCTAGTGAATCAGTCATTTCACTTTATTACCCATTTTATACATAAAGCACCTCACAGAATGTGTTTTTAGGAAATGCTCACATTATAGTGTAACTATATGTCTCTGCCTGAGACGGTCTCTTTTTAGGTTTATTGTCCTAATAAAATTATTAATAAGTCACCT
Source organism: Myotis myotis (assembly GCF_014108235.1). Classification (NCBI taxonomy): domain Eukaryota; kingdom Metazoa; phylum Chordata; class Mammalia; order Chiroptera; family Vespertilionidae; genus Myotis; species Myotis myotis. The sequence continues at coordinate 55,147,257 of NW_023416368.1, forward strand.
TTTCACTCTCAAAAGGTGTCTATATTTGGGTGATAAATTATATCATCATCCTGTCACTTAAGGACACAAGCCCTTGTCTTGAGAATATATAGGGCTCTATCATAATTCTGAACCAAAACCAGACATCACAATCAATTTGGTCACCTAGCAGAGCATCTAGACCAGGGGTGGGCAAACTTTTTGACTCGAGGGCCACAATGGGTTCTTAAACTGGACCGGAGGGCCGGAACAAAAGCATGGATGGAGTGTTTGTGTGAACTAATATAAATTCAAAGTAAACATCATTACATAAAAAGGTACGGTCTTTTTTTTTTTAGTTTTATTAATTTCAAACGGGCCAGATCCGGCCCGCGGGCCGTAGTTTGCCCACGGCTGATCTAGACTGAGTGTCACCATGCTGGAAGTCAATTTCTAGTGCAGGCCCAGTTACATACTCAAAGCCTCCAGTTTGGAGGGAATATGCAATTGATGATATAAGTATCACTAGTAATAGCCTTATCACTTAGTCCAATGGGGCCATTTTGATTAAGGTTCCAGGAAGGCTTCCTGTTAAGATTGTTTCTGAGAAAATATATCATGTTATTTTAGTTCAATAGTCAGTTGTCTTCACCTTTCTTGGAGTGAATAGATTAACTCCTGTACACCATTTGAATTATTAGCTTGAACCATATAAAATTATTTCTTTTTAACCATTGACTTAAAAGCAGAATTTCATCTGGCTCAACCTAATATAACCTTATTAAAATAGGAAGAGAGCCCTGGCAGGTTTGGCTCAGTGGATAGAGCGCCAGCCTGGGGACTGAAAGGTTGCGGGCACATCCCCAGTAGGGGGTGTGCAGGAGGCAGCTGATCGATGCTTCTCTCTCATTGATGTTTCTAACTCTCTATCCCTCTCCCTTCCTCTCTGTAAAAAATCAGTAAGATATATTTTTTAAAAAACAGGAAAAGAAAAATAGGGAGCTTAATCAACATGGTAAATGTCCTGAAGCATGACAGAGATTGAGAGAGAGCGAGCAGGAGTAGATACGGAGAAGTCGTTCAACAAACTTATTGAGTGCCTATTTCTGTATGTCAAGAAACTGTACCAGGTGCTTAAGATTAGATTGGGAATAAAAATAGACATTATCTCTCTCCTCATGGCACAGTTGATAGGGCACATATATTAAGAGTTCATTATCTAGATATTTTTCTTATTTTTAAAGATAAATGCTGGTAAAGCAGCTTCTCTTCCTCCTTTTGTCTTATATTTTCCTCCTTCCACCCCCTTTCAAACTTTTTATCCATTCCATAATATTTTTCTATTAATGTGCAGCTCATTTTCCTTCCTCAATTTGAAATCCTACACTCATATTGCTCTAATACACCTGTCACCATGGCTTGTATTTGGTTATCTGTGTTGAGATCTGTGCCTCCTTCTCCTCAAAGCACCAAAATGTAAGCTCCTTGAGGAAATATTATTAATCTTAATTAACCTTAATAATATTATTAATATAATTAACCTATACATTAGAATCCTGGTCTTAAATGTTGCTCAATATATTCTCATTAAGCAAATAATGTCCAATGTACATTAGTGATGATAGCTGGGCTAGCCTTGCCTCGACAAATATTATCATATTGATACTATAGATATAACCACTACTAGTCACTAACCAGAAATTAAATTTAGTCACTGAATATTATGTTTTCAGATAAATTAAACTAATTTTCTTTTCTCATATATATATATGGCCTTAGTCTTTTTTCCAATGGGAACCATAATGAGAATTATTTTTATTGCTTAGAATAAAAATAAAATATTTTAACAATTTCACTAGATGTTTGCCACTGACACTCTTTTATGCAATCATACAAGAAATATACAATTTTACTAAGTGATGTTAAACATGATAAAACCTTTTTGTAATAAGCTACATGAGACTTAAACTATCTATTTTCCTCTTATCTCTTCCTGAGAGGAGACCTTGAATCTAAAACCTGTGTTGGTTGTCCTGAGATGTCAGGGGAAGATGAGGACAGCCACGCTGGAAGGTCATCAAGAGGCGTGCTCATGTACAATCTGTCTTGCTTTCTGCAATTCACAATTTTCATAAAATTGTATCCACTCCATAATAACATAATAAGCAATACATAGCAATTTACTCCTTAAAACAAACGGGGATCCATATATACTTATATATGTGTGTGTGTATGTATATATGGGGGAATTATGCATACACACATAGATGTTTCATTGTATTTATCTTTGAAGTTGAGAAAATATATAAGAAAATATTGATATATTCAGTTACAACTTTGTCCCACATTATTATGTAATATGTTATGTATTCATATATATGTTCAGTATACTTTATTTAGGAAGCTTACTAAACTACTTTTACCAATAAATGTATATATTGCTCTCCAAATATACTCTTCCAGATAATGCTTTTAAGATATGCATTAAGTAGTAATTTTTGAATAGGTTTAGTATGTTTCACATAGAATCTGTCTAAAAGAATGGATAGAGTGCTCCTCCATAGCCTAGGGAGAACAAAATCTAGATTAGGAGTTGAAGAGCCAAATATTTTTAGCAAAGTAGGTGCTTGCCCTTAGCAGAGGACTGTCCCTGGTTCCTCTGGTAGGTGAGCCTGAGCTAGAGTTGAAGGCCAGTGTATGCTGTCAGGTAAAAGCTGTGATAACCCAGGGTTTTACTCTGCTCTTTGCTGATATTTGGGTGAAAGGCAGTGAAGTGATTCACAAAGTAATCACTTTATTTAGTAAAAAACTGAGTTCTGGTAATAAATTCTATTTTGGCATCTGGAGAACATATTCTAAACAGTTCTATATTTAGAGCACCAAATAGTGTTATTTTAAAGCTGCTTCTCTGCTCTTATAACTGCCGTGAGTTCACCAGGGTCAGCAGTAGATATTTATGTCTCGTCCACTTTGTATCTCTCAGCACCAGGCAGTACTGGCCTCTAGTAGGTTATCAATAATTGTTTGTGAGCTTAATATAACTCAATGTGGAAAGCAAGTCCATCTTAATTTTCATTATAACCTTACGTTAGATTTCCATTTTCCTGAAAGAAAGATTATAAATAAAGTGAAATAAGAGTAAGTGTGGGGAAATAAGGTAATCAGATTTACAATCATTTCAGTATGAGCTAATATTTTCTCTGTGATTATTCATGTTCCAGACAATTTTCTAGGCAGGTAGGTATTCTTATTCATCCCATTTGACAGATGAGGAAACTGAGGCAGAGAAATATGAAGCAATTTGCCTAGAGTCACAATGTTAAATGTTAGGGCCAGGATTTGATCCAGGTAATCTAATGACAGATCCTGCACTCTTAACTGAAGAGTCAGTTTCCTCCAGACTGTTATGATATCAAACTAAGTTATAAAAGTCACGAGGAGGAAGGAAAAAAGCTAAAGAATATTCATAAATTTTACAAATTTGCATAATATAACAAAAAAGTGAAATCTAGGATTTGACAACAGAAATTCATCACTATAGGTAAACTATATACCAGTTGGCATTTTATATGCTCATGCATGTGTATTCATTCAACTAACAATTAATGAGCAATTATCCTATGCAGGGCCATCATGCTAGTGATGAGGGCAGAGTGTACAATGGCAATCAAACTACTAACAGACATAAGAGGCAATGAGAGGTACATGAACAGCTGCTGTGCAAAAGACCAGGACAGACAGTGTGCTTGGGAGAGGGAGAGAGTTGTTCCCGCTGTGGGGAGCAGGATGTGTGAGATGGGGGACATTGTGCAGCAAGAAAGAGAGGAGCATTCAAGGAAAACAGATGGTAGTGTGGTTCACCAGGTGCATCCAGTGCATGAAGATGAAGGATTTGCAAGACGATATTGTCCCTGTTGGTGAAGGCCTTGAATTGGGAGGAAGGAGTGTGTGAGTGTGTGTGTGAGACCATCTTATCCTCTCTGCATTATTCTTCCACAATCCAGCCTCCAATTAACCATCTGATTATTGTGATGTATGTGTAAATACAAATGCATCAGGTTGTGAATAAAACAATATGGAATTTGGCCTGAGATGGACCTGGATCCAGGCTTCATCTCTCTAGCTCTGAGATCTCAGAAAAATTATTTGATATCTCTGGGTCTTAATTTCTTTACCTGTAAAATTGGGAGAACACTAACTTGCAGATTATGAGGACTAAATAAATTCAAACCTCAGTGCCTTAATTAATAATTATTCAATATATAGCCCTAGCTGGTTTGGCTCAGTGGATAGAGCTTCGGCCTGTGGACTGAAGGGTCCTGGGTTTGATTTCAGTCAAGGGCACATGCCCGGGTTGCAGATGCGATCCCCATTAGGGGGCATGCAGGAGGCAGCTGATCAATGATTCTCTTATCATTGATGTTTCTATCTCTCTGTCCCTCTCCTTTCTTCTCTGAAATCAATAAAAAAATATTTTAAAATAATAACTATTCAATATATTTTTTATTTATGAGTACAAGTATCATCCTATAAACAATGCAAAGTGACTACAGATTTCTAGGGAAGGGAATTGCATAGTGGATACTATGCCTTGCTTCTGATTTCTGTATAGAGAATAGAGGCTTTTTTTAGACCTAACTGAAGAATTCATCAGTAACTAGTGATGTATATTATTTATTGCTCTATTTCTTTTGCTGTTGTTCAGATGTGAAAAACACAGGTTACTCTAAGGTCACATTGTAAGCATCAAGGGTTAGGAGATATGGTCTAATCCCTCCCCCTGAGCACAGGAGTAATCAGGGACTGTTAGTCTTCCAAAAGCATAAGTGAAATGTGTGCTAGCTAGAAAATATTGCTCTGCTCCTCAGCTTCCTTTTTACTGTTTCTTATTAGCAAAGATAACCATGGAAACTGTGAATAACAATAGGGACAAAACATCCTTTGGCTACTTTGGTGGAGCATTCTGTTGTGTTTTTTGTTTAACTCTTTCATGCACACATGTATAGTCAGGGTAGATGGATGCCCACTACCCTAAAACTCTCCAGAATATCTAAGAGTAAAAAAGGAAGTAGTGACAGTTCCAGCATTATGAATTGATTGCATGTTGGGGATGAAAGGAGAAAAAAATGAGGGGGTGATTGTGAGAAATTGGGGTCCATGAATTTCATGGTAGAAGTGAAATTTTCTGTAATACTGAAACAATTTCCATATACTGAATGCCTACTTTTATATTTCCTCCCTATATTTTTTAATCTGAGCGTTCCTAGAAAGGTTTACCTCAATGTATTTCTTTCAGAGCTCAATCCTTTGGAGGTTTTAGGAGTATATATTCTTTTTTGATTATGGTTTTAAGTTCCTGGAATTTTTTCTTTAGCACTGAATTCAGTAAGCCACTTATCACTCCACGCTTTCAGCCTGTCCATGTCAGCCTGAGCACTTCTGCGACTGCCCCTCAACACCCCAACTCTCCCTGTGTCAGCAGATTTCATCCTCTTAACGTACATGCCCTCTTTCAGGTCGTTGATGTATAAAGTGAACAAAACGTCGTCTTAATATTTATACCTGTAGCAGTTCATTAGTTAGCCCTGACCAGTAACCATTTTCAATTACTTTCCATCTTAGTTATATAAGCTAGTTTTCCCTCATTCACATATCTCATTCCTTCATACTTGTATAATTGCTGAACTTACACATTCATTTCTCTATACTCTTTTATATTAAGAAATATCTTAAATTCTAGGAAAGCATATGTTCATTATGTCTATTCTCTATACATAAAGGTGTCATGCCCCTTGTTTGAGGAAATTTTATCCGTTTTATAATGCATGGCGTCCCTTAGTAAATCAGCATTCTCTCTCCATTTTAATATACTAGTTTTTGTATATATTGGTATTCTCTCAGTTTTCCATTTAGAAAAAAATACTGATTTGTAGACTGTACTGTATCTGATTTGTTGTATATAAGCTTTAAAATTGAAAACTTAAGCATAGGCTTAAAATATTTTCAATATATATTGATTTCAAATTTCCAAATGAAAACACATTATATATATTTATGATATTTGCCTGAATTAACTGACAAGCTATGGAAGTAAAAGTGCCTTCTGAGAATTAAAACCCATGGACCATCTGAATGCTTTTGTCTGTGAGCCACTTCCAAAAGTGAGGCTATTACTTGATAACTGCGAATTTCTTGATTGACTAAGAAACATTATCTACATTTTATTAATGATAAGTGTGAAGCATTGACTTATTTTTAAGGATTGCACTTTACCAAGTGATTAATCCAAGGTTAGAAATTTGCAGTACATTTTTTTTTTTGAAAACCCTTTTTAGGTCTGAATAGAGCTGTCATCTGTTGGTGGCTCTCTTGAATTGCAGGATATACTCTTAAAGGGTTCATTGACCTTTTGAGTTTCAAAACAACAAATTTATGTCACAAAACTTATTTTTGACCATTTTGTTACTATTAATAGAAACCGTAAACATTGCACCTATATATTAAGATATCATGCCATTATCATCACATAGAAACCAAAGATGACATAAATGGAATTTAATCATTCTGATTCTAATTATAAATATATACAAGTTGCAGCCATTGCTAGAAGACCATTACATTTAAATTTTAGGTTATATCTAATGAATGTTTACAGCTGGAAACATGTAATAATACTAAGAGAGTAGAAGGTATTTGTAAAATTTGTGATAGAATTTTTTTAAAAATGACTATAATAACTCATTTTTAGTATAGAGCTGTCACTTTATAACTTTAGTATTGGACCTCCAGAAAGCATGAAACCCAGGGCTTCTTGTGACAGTGTGCCTGGGAAATGACCTTTCAGTCACTCATCGCACAGTGAGTACTCAGAAACATGCCTGTCTTGCTTCTAGTTGCTTACATCTCATGGGAAGAGAAGCTCACGGCCAGATTTTTCAGCGTGGGTCAAAGGGCCTATAAGTGTATTTAACCGCAAAAATCCAATGAAAACAAAACAAAAAAACAAACAAAAAACAAGATGCGTATTTAAGGATTTACTGAGCTTTCCACCCTGATCAGGGAGTGTATTAGGTGACTTACATGCCAGGGAATTAGGGACCTATGATCAGGAGTGCTGCTGTGTTCCTGCATTTTCTTTGAAACTTTTACAATGGCTATCAATTATGTTGTAATTTATGAATATGTTATAATGATCTGAAAACAACATGGAAAATTATAAAAGTGAGCCAAATATTTTCCCCACTCCTTGTGATGTCAATTCACAACGTGTTTGAATCTTTCAGTTTGCTTGCTATGGCTGAGATATTGGGGAGTTTTTCTTTTTGGGCCTTTTGGTCTTGGTAGTGAGTCCCAGGCAGTCGTGCTTTTGTTGTGTCCACCCACAATGCACTAATTGGGGAATGCCATGAGAGTTCAGAAGCTTAGCCTTGGCCATGTACTGGCTTCTCCTTTTTGTGTGTGAGACTGGAGAATCACAGGTTGATTAGCTGTTTCCTTCATCAAACAAAGGTGGTCACCATCTTCTCTTCTTTCTTTCTGGACTTCTTTCTTCTGTCCATGGCTTTGTGCCACAGAAAACTGTTCTATACCTCTCTTGCTTGCAAATCTTCATCCTCCATCAAATAATACTTCCTGTGTTGCACCCTATTTTCTATTCTATGGATAAACTCCCAGATTTATGTGTTATGTCTACCCGGGAGACCATTATACAAGTTTCTTTGCAACTCAGTTCTTGATATTTTGATAATGTAATGATTCTTTTGATGTGATGCATAGCAATCCCTTATCAATTTTAATAGCAAAGGTCTGAATATACTCATTTTATTTTTATGTTAATTTCATTTTTATTGCATGGTCATTTTAATATATAATAATTTTCACTGTCCTATAATTTACTGTGTCAACTTATAAAAATGCCTTTCATCCATAAATTTTAAAACATTTTGTACTAATCTCAGTTAAATGTTGTTATTTTTATATTGTGTAAAGGAAAAGGCCACAATCTGTGAGATTTGTTCTAAAAGAGGTGGATGCATATTTCTGGTGCTGAAACATGTCATGACATTAACTGCTTTGGGGCTTTCACTGGTGAAGTCTCCACATCTGGCTCCAGAGTTGAGACTGAGTGGAGGATCCTCACTTGGGGACAAGATTACAGGTGTTAGAGAATGGAATTCTCAGCTGGGAAGGAGAAGCTGTCCAGAAATGGCAGCTGACTGCACACTGTAGAGAAAGGCAGCTCATAAGAGGATCTGTCCTATTGGTATGACCAACAGATGCTGACAGCTAGAATATTTTATAGTTAGTTTTAATTTTTAAAATGTCCATGGTGTCATTTCATTATTTATCTTCAAGCCCATATATTATCTAGGCAACTGCAATTCAAGGAATAAAGAAATATCCAAATTCATGTTTCAGAGATGCTGTTGATCAAAAAATGCTAGTCTAGTAGAATACTTGGCTTCTAGAACATATATATTTATATAAGGAAGCCCTAAAAATACTCAGAAATATTTGGGCAGGAGATTAGTTTTCCTGAAGTCATACAGAATAAGGTTCAGTTCACTCAAAATTAAAGGGGAGGGGTAGTTCCAGAAGGATCTTTATAAATTGAGTATAAATGACTTGGGTTATATAACTTTTTTTCTTTTTGCCAATTACTATGCAGTTCTAGTCACACAATTTTTTAAATAGACATCCCTTCTACTCTATGTGTATATTTTATTCATCATATAGAATCCTTATGTAGCTTAATTGATTATAATTTCTTTCTTTTTGTCTATAATCCTAATTTCGTTACATAAATACCACACTGCTTTAAATTATGGTTGTTCTTTTAAAAATATTTTTTTATTGATTTCAGGGAGGAAAGGAGAAAGAGAGATAGAAACATCAATGATGAGAGAGAATCATTGATTCGCTGCCTCCTGCACGCCACACACTGGGAATCGAGTCCACAACCCGGGCATGTGCCCTGACCGGGAATCAAACCGTGAGCTCCTGGTTCATAGGTCAATGCTCAACTACTAAGCCATGCCAGCCAGGCTAAATTATGTTTTAATTAGATTTAAGTATTGTATTAGTTTCCTATTGCTGTTGCAACCAAGTACCACAAACTTGGTGACTTAAAACTACAGAAATTTATTGTCTCACAGTTCTGGAGGTGGAGTCTAAAAATCAGTGTATGAGTAGGACCAACATGCTCTCTATGAAGGCTCTTGGGGGTGATCCTTACATCTTCCTATCTTGTGGTGGTTGTGGGCAGTTCTTGGGGTTCCTTAGCTTGTGGAAGTATAACTCCAATGTTCGTAGGAATGTGTGTCTCTGTGTCCAAATTACCCTCTTTATATAAGGATATGTCATATTTGACTTAAGGCCCACTCTAATCCAGTATGAGCTCATGTTTAACTTGATTATACCTACAAATACTTTATTTCAAATAACATCACCTTCATAGAATCTGAATGCATTCAAAATTTTGGAGGACAATATTCAACACAGTTCAAGTACATTCTAATATATCTCCTTGCAGTATTGCCCTTTTCTTACACAGACCTATGGAAATATAGAATTTATATTGCCACTAGGACTTAAGATTTAAAAAAAATTGTCTTACATTAATTAAGCAAACAGTTATTAGTGAATACAACTATGTGTCGGGCACTGTTTTAGGAACAATGATAAGCAAATGATGTGGCTGACACCATGGGGCTTATATTCTAACCCCCTGTGGGGGTAAGGTACATAGACAGTAAACTAGTAAATAATTGGATACTATCATTCCAGATATCAGAAGAAAATCAATATGAAGTGAAAGTCACTTGGGGTGTCATTACTGAGGAGTGACATTTGAACAGAGATCTGAAGAATGAGAAACGGCCAGTCATGTGAAAATTCCAGGCAAAGATACTTGAGTGTGAAGTCACAGCTAAGGCAAAGATCTTACATTATGACATGTGGCATATTCAAGGGATTGTAAATAGGGGCATTAATGTGGAATGTAGTTAACCAAGGGAAATGTAGGCTTTGAGACCAGACAGGAATATAGGCATCAGGTTTTCCAGGGTCTTTTAGACTATGCCAGGAATTCAGATTTTATTCTCTTTATAAGAAAAAAAAACACTTGGGGGGCGTATAAGTATGGAAAAGGTATGATCTGATTTACAGTTTCAAAAATATTATTCCACAGTGGTGTTTGCAACCATTCTTCATGACTCTTGGAGAGTTAACACCTCTCTTTATGTCAGGATAGTCTGGGTTATGTTGAAATAACAGATATAAACTCTGAAATTTCAGTGCTGTAATACAGTAAAGATTTATTTCTTCTTCACATAAAGTCATATAGGTCAGCAGTCTCTCCTCCATCCCGCAGCTGCATGATTTAGAACATGTACTTCCCTAAGGAAGCCAAGGCAAGGAAAGAAAGAAGACTGGAGGATCATGTAAGATATTTTTATGGGCCAGACCTAGAAATGGCTTATATTGTTTCTGCCCACATCCTGTGGACCTGCACTCAGTCATATGGTACCAAACTCCCAATAAGAGAGTCTAAGAAATTTTGTCTTCTTGTGTGTCTGAGAAGAGGAAACAAATGTCCCTGCCAAACTCCCTGAGCCAAGATAACTCTGACTTATTCTTATTACCTTTAGAAGCTTTAGGAGCTGGTAGATACTTTATTCTTTTCTTTAGGAACAGTGATGCAGGACATTCATCTCTTTCCATGGCCTTGGCATCAACTAGCAAACAGGAATTCCATTAATCAGGTATAGTTCCACAGTCCACAGACCTCCTAATTGATCTGGGCTCTTTAAATAATGGTGAATGTTCCCTGGTCATGCTAGACCAGATCTAACTTACTACACCAAAATGGAGTAGCATAGGTCAAAGACATTTATTCAAGACCAGAACCTAGAATGATGTTCCTTCCAAGCAGCTCAGACCCCAAAAGATAAGTGAGGCACTGAGCATGAGAAGAATGAACTATGAGCAGCTAAATCTTTTCCTTTGTTAAGTGAGAGGATGGCAGAATGAGTACATGAAGGTGAGTCATCTCCCTAACACTTCTTTAGAGTCAGCAAAATCGTACTGCTTTCCCAAATTTTCTTCACATGGCTCCTTTTTCTCTGTGAGAATGAGAAAGTTATTATTTTAGGACCACAAAAGGAAAATTATAATTATGATCTATGAGGCACTTGCCTCAAAGCCAGTCGTAACACAAATACTGGTGATATTGAGACTATTTTTAATTTTTTTGGCCAGGCTTTGTGATGAATTCTTTAGAATATGTTTTCTCTTAACCCTTACCACAAATGTATGCAGTAGGAACTACTAAAAAGTTGAAACTGAGTAGAAAGTTTACATCCTCTTTCTGGTCACACAGCTAGTGAACAATGAGCCAGGATTCAAATTCGTGGCTTTGCAACTCTTAATCCCATGCTCTGAATCACAAGAAAGAGGTAAAACAAAAACAAACAAAATGTAAACAGACTCATAGACACAGAGAGCGCACTGGTGTTTGCCAGAAGGGGGGGCTGAGTGAAAAAGGTGAAGGGATTGAGAAGTACAAATTGGTAGTTACAAAAAGTCATGGGATATAAAGTATAGCATAGAAAATATAGTTAATAATATTGTAACAACCATGTATGATGCCAGGTGGGTACCAGGAATATTGGGGGGTAACACTTTTTAAAGTATATGGTTATCCAACCACTATGTGGTATACCTGAAACCAATACAAAATAATATTGAAGGTAAACTGTAATTGAAAAATAAAAAATAAAAAGTTTAAAAAAGAAATAAATAAAACAGATCTTCTGCCTATTTTGATTAATTAAAATATAAATATTTAGGTTAAAAATTTCATATCGATTTACCAGTTTTCATAAGATCTAGAATTATAGAGTCAATAGTTTATCCTTTTATGATAAGCAAATCTAGTGGGTATTAACTTTTTTCACAACAGAGATATTAAATATAAATTTTCTCAAAAATTGTAAGTGCCATGGAAGTATGAGGATGAGTATGTCTTCTCTGATGGCATTGCCTTCCCAGATGGTCACCACCTGTTTATCAGCCCTCCCAAGCCATGTTTGTCTTTGAATTTCTCAAACTGCTTTGCAAATAGAACACTTTCAACAAATGCTTGTTAGATTAGTAAGTTGGTATTGTTGTAAGTACTACATGGTTGACAATACACAGAAAAATAACAGCATTAATGTCTTTTGAAAATACAACATGATGTGCTTTCAAACAATATCTAAGATTATAAGGCTAGTCTGTAAACTTTTCAGTCTATTTTTACTGTCATTCTCCAGAGAGAAACGTAAAATCAGGTCTAAATCTCCCTGTGAAATAGTTTAAAGGTTTTACTAAGGTACCAATAAAATATTCTTACCTCAACAAGGCATCTCAAAAGTGAGATTCTTTTTCACATGTAATATGTACATTACAGGTTTATGCAAACATTCTATTGGTAAATAGCCAAACAAAATATGGTATCTTCATTATGAATACAGGGAAAACTAAGAAAAATAATTAAACACTTGTAAAACCCACAAACACGGTGCTCACTCACACACACATGCACACACACAGTCTCATGAACTTCAAACCATAAGAAATTAATTACAGATTCACTGCTAATGAACATATGGGATAAGTGCTGACACTCAACTGGTTTCAGTTCGGTGATCACAGAAACAAAGCAACGCTCACAGACGGATGGCGGGGGAAACGTCAGTGAGTGGGGGCCAGGAAGCTAGATTCCTTCATAACTATGGAAAACAGTTCCAAAATATTCACACAGAGAAAAAAGAGCTTCGATATTCATCCTGTTCTGAACATCAACAGACCTTCTCCATCACTACCACCTGCTGTCTCTACCTCAGGAGCTGAAACATCTGAGGAGGGAGAAACTTGAGCACAGAGGAGAGGGTAGGCAGAGAGGGGGCATTGGCAAAGGAATAGGACCCTGGAGCAAAGATCCCTACCCTTAAAAAAAAAAGAAAGAAAGAAAAGGAGAGAAAAAATATGGTGTCTACAAAGAAGAGTCATGAGCTAGAGTCAGACGGTTATGTGTATGTCCAAAGAGGTTGTGAATTAAATCCAAGGGTAAATTCACTTAGCGATCACAGAGAAGTTCAGATGTTGATATTATATGTCCTTTTCCACTTAAATGTGCTGGCAATTTGAAACACCCTCATTGAAGATGCAGATCATGAACACACTTGCCTTTTAATATGCTGAGTGACAATGTCAAACTCAAAAGAAATCACAGCAACAAAATCAACACCACTTTGTCTTCAGATTCTGACCCCACTGAAAACAAGAGGCAGCTAGTTTGGGCTGCATATCTCTTAGCAGGATATAAAAGCAAATAATACCTCCTAGAGCCACAAATAATGCTTCCTCCTATATTACTTTGGATGAACAAACTCCTCTCCTATTCCTAGTCATGTCCAGAATCATCAGATCATTATTCAGCACCCATGATGCATGCATTATGTATTCATGATTAAATATTTATCAATTTATATCGGTGGTTCTTCCTATTGAATCTACTCTCCTACTCTTACTCATCTCTGTTTAGATCCATTGAAAATGGCTTAATTTATCTATGAGATCAGAAAATCCTAACCATGTTGTGCCTATGTAAATTACCCATCTTCTTACTTACAGTTACTTTAAGAAATCATTCTCCAGATCTTTTAAAGTCTTTGGAGTTAGGTCCCTTTAATATTCTTTTTAGTTCTAGAGTCATTTTCCGTCAGTTTATAAGACCTCTAACTCTATGCTGATGATGATGTTCAGCTTAATATGGATACCAATAACTATTTAACTTCTGGTTAAGATCTTCATCTTCCTGTCTGTCAGAACTTTAGCAATCTTGAAAAAAAATACTTTCTTTTATTAAATCTTTATTGTTGAAAGTCTTACATAAGCTCCCCCCCCACACACACACACACACTTTTTCCCCATTGATCTCATCCAGCTGCTCCAGTCACATGACTCCTGACCCCCACCCAGGCCCTCACCACCCCATTGTCTGTGTCCAAGGATTATACATATATGCGTACAAGTTCATTTGTTGATCTCTTCTTACCCACTCACCCTCTCCCATCTTCCCTCTGAGGTTCAAGAGTCTATTCATAATTCTGTCTCTGTGTCTATTTTTGTTCATCATTTTATTTTGTTCATTAGACTCCACATATGAGTGAAATCATGTAATACTTATCTTTCTCTGACTGGTTCTGATTTTCAATTATAAACAAAATTTCACAACAATAATAATTAGAGAATCTACTTCATTATACAAATCTATCATTTTTACCATATTTTATATAAAATCATGCCTAGAAAACCTTAATTTAAATAATGAAAATGGACACTAAATAAGAAAACATTATGAATTTCTTACTACCCTTTAATGGGCATTTGGAACCTTTGTTTCTTCTTCTGGCTAATAGAGAATAAATACAGCTCTAGCTAATGCACTTCCCAACTAAATTTTCCAGGGCACAAAATAGTATAATTATATATAGATCACTATGTTACTAAATAGGTACACCTTTCAAAAATTTCAGTGACGAGTTCTGATTAGAGGAGTGTTTAATCATTACTTTGCTGATGTTGAAAAAGGATGGTGTGATAATAGAGCGTGTGGCTTTTAAAATTTAACTGCTTGCATTCGAATCCCAACCTTTCCACTTGCCAACTAAGCAACTGTGACTCCGTTTCCTTGTATGTAAAATGAGAAAAAGCTAGTTATTTGGGGAAAAATTATTTTCAGAGCAAGCACTCAAGGAATGCTGGTATCATTACTTTGATAAATTAGTTTAAAGGGAAACAACTTGTTCTGAAAAGGGAAGTGTGTGTGGTGGGGTTGGTGGGTGGGTAGGGAGGAAAATTAGACTTCACAGCCCCTGTTGTCTCACTTTATGCACAGCTCATAGATTTTATCATCAGGCTCAGTGTGTGCACTAGAGGGACATGGGGCTAAAGAGAACTCTCAAATTAAAGATAAGAGAATATCCCAGTTGGGCTACCTTTCCATCTGAAGATCTGTTTAGAAATGTTATCTAATCCTCGCAATCATCAAAGGAAAAAAGGTACCAATTATTTGCTTTATTCTTCTTCAAGTCTCTAGGCGGCATTTCACAGATAGTTTAACTTGTCATGAATAGCAAAAATTGATATACTTTCTCCTTCAGCTCCCTACCCTTTTTCAGCTCTCTTCCCCACATCCTGGGTGTTTCTTCTGTCTCCTACATGGAGTCCTCTTTCACTTGCCTCAGGTTCTGTGTTCAACCCTTTTCTTTTTAAAAGTACCAGAGGCCCAGTGCACGAAATTCATGCATGGGAGGGGGTCCCTCAGCCCAGCCTGCACCCTCTCCAATCCGGGAGCCCTCAGGGGATGTCTGACTGCCAGTTTAGGCCCGATCCCACAGTCAGACATCTTTCTCACAATCCGGGACCACTGGTTCCTAACCGCTCACCTGCCTGCCTGCCTGCCTGATCACCCCTAACCACCTCTGCCTGCCAGCCTGATGCCCCTAACTGCTCCCCTGATGGCCTGATCACCCATAACTGATTTCCTCTGCCAGCCTGATCGCCCCTAACCACTCTGCCTGCCTACCTGATCACCCCTAACCTCCTCTGCCTTGGCCCCCACCACCGTGGCTTTGTCCAGAAGGACATCTGGAAGACATCTGGTCTATCCAGTCTAATTAGCATAATACCCTTTTATTAGTATACTAGAGGGCTGGTGCACAAAATTCGTGCACTGGGGGGTGTCCCTCAGCCCAGCCTGCACCCTCTCCAATCTGGGACCCTTCGAGGGATGTCTGACTGCCTGTTTAGACTAAACGGGCAGCTGGACATCCCTCTCACAATCCAGGACTGCTGGCTCCCAACTGCTCTCCTGCCTGCCTGCCTGATTGCCCCTAACCGCTTCTGCCTGCCAGCCTGATCATGCCCTAACCACTCTCCTGCCAGCCTGATTGATGCCTAACTCTTTTTTTTTTTTCAAAGAATGAGCTTTTGTTTTTTTTGTTGTTTTTTATTTTTTTATTAAATCTTTATTGTTCAGATTATTACATTTGTTCCTTTTTTTCCCCCCAGTTCCCACCCCACCCTCTGCCCTCAGTCCCCACCCACTGTTCTCATCCATAGGTGTACGATTTTTGTCCAGTCTCTTCCCACATCCCACACACCCCTCCCCCCCACCCCCCAAGAATAGTCAGTCCATTCCCTTTCTATGTCCCTGATTCTATTGTAATCACCAGTTCATTCTGTTCATCAGATTATTTATTCATTTGATTCTTAGATTCACTTGTTGATAGATGCATATTTGTTGTTCATAATTTGTATCTTTACCTTTTTCTTCTTCTTCTTCCTCTTCTTAAAGGATACCTTTCAGCATTTCATATAATACTGGTTTGGTGGTGATGAACTCCTTTAGCTTTTCCTTATCTGTGCAGCTCTTTATCTGACCCTCAATTCTGAATGATAGCTTTACTGGATAAAGTAATCTTGGTTGTAGGTTCTTGGCGTTCATCACTTTGAATATTTCTTGCCACTCCCTTCTGGCCTGCAAAGTTTCTGTTGAGAAATCAGCTGACAGTCGTATGGGTATTCCCTTGTAGGTAACTGAGTTTCTTTCTCTTGCTGCTTTTAAGATTCTCTCTTTGTCTTTTGCTCTTGGCATTTTAATTATGATGTGTCTTGGTGTGGTCCTCTTTGGATTCCTTTTGTTTGGGGTTCTCTGCGCTTCCTGGACTTGTAAGTCTATTTCTTTTACCAGGTAGGGGAAGTTTTCTGTCATTATTTCTTCAAATAGGTTTTCAATATCTTGCTCTCTCTCATCTTCTGGCACCCCTATAATTCAGATATTGGTACGCTTGAAGCTGTCCCAGAGGCTCCTTACACTATCTTCGTATTTTTGGATTCTTTTTTCATTTTGCTTTTCCGGTTGGGTGTTTTTTGCTTCTTCGCATTTCAAATCTTTAACTTGATTCTTGCGCTCCTCTGGTTTGCTGTTGGGAGTCTGTGTAATATTCTTTATTTCAGTCAGTGTATGTGTAACTTCTAGTTGGTCCTTTATCACAACATCAAGGGTCTCATTAGATTTCTTGAGGATCTCACCATATTTATCGGGGGTCTCACCAGTCTTTTCGAGGGCCTTACTAAATTTATCGGCAGCTTCTAGACAGTTCTTGAGAGACCTTAAAAGTGTGGTTTTGAGCTCTATATCCAGCATTTTGCCTTCCTCCATTTCTGTCCTGTTTTCTTTGTCTCCGCATTTTTTATGCTTTCTTGGTGCACCCCTAGTAGTTTTTTTGCGCCGTCTTGTTGTAGTTAAGCCTTGATTGTTGTAGGTAACACTGGGCCGGGGGGGGGGGGGGGAAGGGATTTACCTCCAGGCCAACTGGCTGTGAGAATCAGCTGTGTCTGCAGTGGGAGAACTTCTGTCCTCTAGGGAGGTGCTAATCTAGCCTTTGCCTGAGGCTAACCAGCAAATGCCTCTGTGCAGGGCTTGGGCGGGGTGGGTCCCAGGGGATCAACAGTGCGGGCTGAGCGAGCAGTTATGGCTGCTCTCAGTCCTGTCCCCAGAGGCTCTGCCTCTCAATGTCCCAGTGACCGCTGAAAGTACCTCGGAGAGAAAGCGGCCCTCGAGTTCCAACCTATGCCAGACAGTCCTGTTTCTCCTGTTTGAGTCTGGGTCCCCAGACACTCGCCCGGAACTGGAGCTCAGAGCCTGAGACTCCCTCCTGATTGAAACCGACGACCATGCCCTCAGCCGCCAGCCCGCTCCACGCGCATCTCCGCACCTTAGTATTTTACTTCCGTACTGCACCTCCTCTGAGTCTCGGTATGCTTTTCTCTTTCCTTCTAGTTGTAGAATTTCCCCTCAGCCAGCTTTCCTGTGGTTCTGGGTGATGTCCGTTCTGTCTTTTAGTTGTATTTTTGAAGTGGTTGTGTGAGGCAGCGTTCTCCAGTGTTTACCTATGCCGCCACCTTGGTTTCTCTCTGATGCCTAACTCTTCCCTTGCTGGCCTGATTGTCCCCAACTGCCCTCCCTTACTGGCCCGTTCGCCCCCAACTTCCCTCCCCTGCAGGCCTGGTCACCCCTAACTGCCCTCCCCATCAGCCCGGTCACCCTGGGGAGGGCAGTTAGGGGTGACCAGGCCTGCAGGGGAGGGCAGTTGGGGGCAATGAGGCCGACAAGGGAAGGCAGTTAGGGGTGACCAGGCTAGCAGAGGAGGGAAGTTAGGGACAATTGGGCTGGCAGGGGAGCAGTTAGGCATCGATCAGGCTGACAGGGGAGTGGTTAGGGGGTGATCAGCTTGGCAGGCAGAAGCAGTTACGGGCAATCAGGCAGTCAAGCAGGCGAGCGGTTGGGAGCCAGCAGTCCTGGATTGTGAGAGGGATGTCCACTGGGATCGGGTCTAAACAGGCAGCCGGACATCCCTTGAGGGGTCCCAGATTGGAGAGGGTGCAGGCTGGGCTGAGGGACACACTCCCCCATGCACGAATTTCATGCACCAGGCCTCTAGTAGATATATAAGAGCATTAAACCTGCCTCAAATTTCAATTTCAATTTGGAAATGCATTAAAAATATTCTTGTCTTACTTGCATGTTCATTCATTCATTCATCTACTCAGCAACTATTCTTTGGTGTCTTTTGAATGCTTTCATGATAAAGTTCAAATTTATTAGTATTACATATAAATGCCTTCCTGATTTTATATATGCCTCTCTCTATGGCTATATTTTCTCCCACTGCAACTTTCAGGCTGTTAGAGACCCCTCATTGTACATAAATCTATCCTGCCAGCAATCCAATTGCATGATAATTGTTAATTTGCTGATCTCTGTGGTGATCTCCCTACCATATTTCCATCATATTCACTTTCTTACACAATGGCTGGCACGTAGCAGCAATTCATAAATGCCTCCTGAAGGAATAAATGGCAGAATGCATAAGTAAATTCACTACTCTGTAGGCACTTGGCCACATGCTTACAGAACTATTCAGAGCTTTGTTGAACAAGATCCTTTCACTTCTTTTCTCCCAGAGTTCTGAAATGGTGGCCTAAAGGCTCTATAAAAAGTTTTCCTAAATTGAGAATCAATTTAGCAGCAAAGCCAAAATTCCAACAAAATTACCATCTTTAAAAGTTCTAAAAATACATTTAACAACAAAAGATACCAAAATTATACCTTTTTTTTGACAAATTGGCATAAAATATATTTTTTTGGTGTGTCTCTTCTTATCTCCTCCCAGTTAAAAATGCTTGCATCTCTTAATAGCCAGCATTCTCTTAGGTCTGCAGTTGGACTCAATGCATTCAAGCCTCAGCACAATCTTCTTTGTAGTTTCAGCCTTTTGGCAGAAAATTGGCTTAGTCTGCCCTCCATAGCCACTGTGCTGCCTGTCATAGTGCTGCTTTCTCTGAGCATACAGAGGATCCTTGCCCTTCTTTCTGTGTTACTTTGTGGGGTTGATGCTTGCCACACCTCTTACAGAAAGTCTGATGGGTTTGGGGAATATTCACCATGTTTGCAAGAGCACTATGGGCACAGACAGGAAAGGCAGGCCCATACCTTCTGAAATCTCTTCATTTCACTCAAAGGGCAGCTTGCCTGGATATTCATTTTTGAAATCGCTTTTACTTCATTTGCCTGCAGTTCTGAGAACTGATAAAATCTTTGGGTTCTTTATGCCTACTTTTCCTCATGGTTTTCTTTAAAAAAATGGGAGTATAGGCATACCTTGGAGATATTGCAGGTTTGGGTCCAGATCACTGAAATAAAGTGAGTATTGTAATAAACCAAGTTGTAATCTTTTTGCTGATGGAGGATCTTGCCTTCAATTTCTAAAACAACAACAACAACAAAAAACCCACAGAAAAACCACAATATCTGTGAGGTACAATAAAGCAAAGCACAATAAAATGAGGTGTGTCTGTGTCCTAAAAGCACCAAACATTAAAATTTGGTGTAGCTGTTGAGACTAATCTCCTCTGTCCAAGTAATGTGAAAACAGTGAATGGGACAATCAGTTTGCAGGTGACATAACGGAAGCCCCTGACTGAGCCTCAGGTCACACCACAGCTATCTTTAGCCTCAAACCGTCCTAGGGACCCTTCTACAAATAGAATGCACTTACCTTGCTTTCTTTGACCATTTCCCCAAAAATCTAACTTAGAAAAATTAGGATTCTTCTAATAAAGGGTCATTTAGCATCACCAGCTTCTAAAGTCTGAGCCTATTGCAAATTGCACATAATGCTTAGCATAGTGAGTGTGCTTAAAAATGCTTTGTTATGAAGCAATAAACACATGAATCCTAGAATGAAGATTATTACTTCATGCAGGAAATATAAAAATTATATCTAATTTTATGTGTAAGATATTACATATGTATCTATCTACCTAACCAAACAGCATAAATAATATATGGATTAAAATTCTATCTGACTTGAAATAATTATCTAATGTTCTGAAATCTCCTAAAGTTATAGGAAAGTTAAATTTCCATTAGTAAGGCTATTCTATATTACTGCATTGTTCATTAATTGTTGCTTCAAGATTGAGTATGCAGTAATGGATTCTATGGTACTTACATAATATTTTACATTTGTAAAGTGCTTTGCAATTGTGTGACAGTTAAATGTTAACTGGCACTATCTCCATAATAGATAAGAATAAGAAATTCCTTTACACAGAAGGATAGTTGGAACTTCTTTACATGAGACCAGAAACCTTTTAATTAACTACATGTCCTGAAAATTATTGACCTGTCTGCCTCTTATATTTTATGAACAGTCTTTGAAGTTAAAAAGTTTAAAATATACCTAGTCATTCATCAATTTTCACTTGGATCTTAGAACAGAATCCTCACTGGTTCCAGAAATCACATATTTCTCTCTAATTAATATTCATCTCAAGTTGTCGATCTACCCTGTATTTTACTGCATGTTAGCATGAGTATCTCTTCTTCAACTCTATACCAGTGATTTTCAACTGGTATGCCACAGTGTTTTTAAAATGTGTAATATTTGACTAATTAGTCAGGGGCACTGACCTCTTTTCTCTTAGACTGTCAAATAAAAAATGATAACAGCAAACACAACAATATATGTGTGGTATGAATGAATCAAAATTACACCTTTTTTGGTAAATTGGCATAACATATATTTTTTTGGTGTGTCGCTGATTTTTAGTAGTTTATGTGTGCCATGAAATAAAAAAGGTTGAAAATCGCTGCTCTGTACTGTGGAAAACCTTTGTCAGTCAGTAGAAATATAATAATATCATCTATTTTATTGTTCTTTGTATTCTTTATGTCAAAGTTTTTCAGGCCCTTCCTTATTATTTAAATGTGTCCACCCGTCAATAAAATTACTCAATATTTATGAAGTATATATTATCTCTTCTCACTCCTGTCTATCATATCATACTTATGAACATGGAGCCTTTTCATAAAAATAGTATTTATTCATAAATATTATTTCATAAATAACATTATTCATACATATTATTTAATAAATAATATTATAAATATAATGTTCTTTAAAATCTTATATTAGAAAGATGGCATTTTTGTTTAGTTTAGTTTTAAATAAAATTGAATAAACTAAAATAGGGCATGACAAACATAGTAAATGGAAGAAACTCTTTAAGAACCCACACAAATCACACCTTGAAAATTTCTAACTCAAAGTAGTTATTTGTTGAGAAATAATTGAAAATAGAATTTATATTGATATTTCCCTAAAAGGTGGTGATTATAAAATGCTCATACAGCTTAATTATATAGGAATGTGTTTGATTCTTTAATCAAAGAAACCAGAATGTTCACATTCTTTATTGGAGTCAGAAAGAACAAGTAGAAGGCCCTAGAAGGGTTCAGGTGATATCCCATAAGATCTGGAAATAGGATAGAGCAATACAGATGAGAAAGGGATGGCCAGGTAGAGGAGAAGTTGCTGTAGAATTGTCACAGTGAGACAAGGCAGAATATAAGTATTAGGGAGAGGGCGAAAGCCTTGAAGGAAAATTAGGCAACAGAGCAAAGACTTGAGTTTAATTTCAGATATTAAAGAATTAAGGTAGAGATGCCTGAGGGTGTGGACATATAGAACTGGAGTTTGGCAGACGGAGCAAGGCGGGGAAGGGGGAGTAATGGATTTACAAGTCATCTGCATAGTAATTTCTATGGGTTTATTTTAAACAGAGATTTGGGTTTGCAAAATCAAGATGTAAGTTATGCATATTTCTTTCTGGGTAGTACTTGGCTAAGCTCAGGTAAAGGTATCATATCAACTATTATATTGTACAACTATATGCAAGTAGAGAAATATTTAAAGAAATAAAAGCACCCAAGTACAATTTAGGACTGTGCATTGATTCTTAACAATCATCACTTACTACCTATTAACTTTGGCTTTCCACACCAAATGCCTCAAATACAATCCTTTTCAGGTGGCAAAGCCTTTTCCTTGGGGAAAAAATGGGATTGAGTTTTGCCTCAGTGTCTAGAGTGTCATGGGTCCAGAGCAGTAAGTTTTTAAAGTCCTGTTTTCTCTTTGACCCCTTTCAATGAGCTACTTCTAACTACATACTTGTCCCCACTTCAGGAAAAGTAGGTTGTTTTTATTAGCATTCTCTCTGCTCTAAGAGTTCTGTCCTAGGCCCACTTCTGATCTTCAATTTCCCTGAGATTTTAGACTTGAAAGAAGAAATACAAAAATAGAATGTTAAAATGAAACACTTGTGCTACATTATTTGTGACCATGAGACCATAAAACTTTTCCTAATGAGACAAAATCACTCTTTCTTTTCTACCTCAGCTTTTTGACCTTTGTAGCTAAATCTAATTATCACTTATTTGCATTAGATAGTCCATTCTCAGCCACCTCTGACACATAACTGACTTCAGATACCAGATTTTGAAATATTCATATTTATCAATTTTACTAAAGGTTCTTTTTTATGATTTTAAAGTACAGTTAAATGGAATCTTAAAAGAATTTTAAAATGAAGATGAAAAGAAGTTTTAAGCAGGCATCAGTGCATGCTCAATATATTTGTAGCAGTCATATTTTTCTAAGTAGAATACATGGGAAATTACAAAGGAAACAACTTGGCTCTTTTCTATTAGCAGAATTGAAGTCATAGGGATGAACTCTAGTGAGAAAAACCAGTCTTAGATTAAAGATCAATCCATTAATCAATCAATCAATGTAGTTGCTGACACAATTGGGACAGTCTGACAAATAAAAAAATAAATTTACATCAACGAAAAAAGGTTACTTAAAAATAGGTAGAACTGTATTTGAATATGAAAGAGACTCAAGGAGGATATATTCCAAGTCATAATCAACAGGCACATATATGCATTACTCACTATAAGGTAACTAGTATCCTTTGAATATATTTAGCAAGTTTACTAGCAGATTTATTAGCAGATTTGTGGTATTTTTGTCCTACCACTTGGAAAGCATAGCTTCCAACCTACAAGGAATGCTTTTTATTTTCCTAGGATGTGCTAAGTTTCAATATCCGCTTTACAGTTTGCATTCTAGGGGCATTCTGTGTTCTATATACGAACTATGAAAGATGAAAATGTGTTGTAACACTTGATGTGTTAGCAAGAAATTTTGTGTATCATGCAAGTTATTTATATAATTTACTGAGACTAAAACAGATGTAATACATTGCCAATTTAAATCTTTACATAAGAGAGAAAATATGTGCAATTTGTAAGATAGTGCTTGAAAGCTGTTAAATTTAACACATTGCCATGACTTGCATCAATCAATTGTGGATTCTCTGGAGCAAGAGTTTTCAGTTTTGCACTCTCTCAGTGAGAACACGGTTTAATATCTTTTTTCTTCTTATAGCTCTCTCATTAAAGCAGACTCAGGCAATGCATATTTGAAAACATTTCTTTTCCATGGTGAATATGTGAGAGCAGCAACATAGAAATGTTTTCATTTTTACCTCAAAATTCCACTTAATATCCAAAGCATTCACATGCAAAAATTAGTGGGCTCAACCAAGTGGGTGATCTAGCAGGGGTGTTTATCGAAGATTCTGCTAAAGAAGAAGAATGAAGAACAAAAACCCGAAGGCTGAACCTATTAACCCTTCCCTCTGAGGATGTGTCCTCACAGTGTAGAGCCCTCACCTGAGACAGTTCCTCCTGAGGGCAGTTTTCCCACTTCATCCAGCACTTTACTCAAACCATTAACTTAAGGAAAAGCAGTTAATGTTGGGGCAGGAGGTGAGAGTAGGAATGTGAGAACTGGCCAGAAAGGTACATGGCAAGCAACTATTTCATCATTGAAACTCAGCCCATTAATAACCAGAGGTAGCAAGGCCAGCCTGATTTATTTGGTAATGTTTTTCTTGTGAGCTATTAATTGCACTCATTCCCTCTGTCCAATGTAAAGCTCTGGTGGGATGGAGTGGATAAGATATAGACTAGGTTGTCAGGTTTAACAAACCAAAACACAAGAGGCTCAGTTAAATTTGAATTTTAGATAATCTCTCTCCCTCTCTCTCTCTCTCTCTCTCTCTCTCTCTCTCTATATATATATATATATATATATATATATATGATATACAAATATACACACATATACCTATACACCTATATACATGTATACATGTATATAAATACATATATACATATACACATATACACATATATATACATAGGGTAGGGCAAAAGTAGATTTGCAGTATTTTGTATAGAAAATAATGCAATAATTAATAAATAATAAAAGAATAAACTATTTCATGTACTCACAACTGTTAACCTACTTTTGCCCCACAGTGTGTGTGTGTGTGTGTGTGTGTGTGTGTATTTTTTTTTTCAATAAATAAAATTGTTTATTGTATATCCAAAATGCAAATTTAACTGAGCATTCTGTATTTTGTTAAGTAACCTTATATTTGGAGAGAACACATGGAAGAAGATGAGCATGTTAAAAAGACAGGAAGAGGAAATGCATGGCAGCCGAGGTCATATCCCTGCTTTCACATGAACAACCTCTCATTGAGCCCTACCCTCCGTGGTCCTCCCTCTCCACATTTATTTCAGGCCCATGCTGAAGAATCCTCATGAGTACTCTTCTACTCTCTTAGAAATCTGAAGGCCTATTATGAGATAAGAACCACAGATACATTTTACTACATTTTGTTTTCCAAATTACTTTGTTGTAAGGCTATGCCTTGTGAAAACCTCTTCCTGATGACCTCACACAGTTTGAATTGTTCATTCAACATACATTTTCTTCTTGTGAGCACAGTTTGTTTCCTGAAACGTAGAAATAATTGGGACCAATGAAAAAGAAGCCTCCAACGTGCCCTGAGCTCAATGCTTTCACATTTGCCAAATGCTTAAAAAATCTCAAAGGAATTTTAACCCTCTTCATAAACCAACACCTTAGTTTGACCTCTCATCTAAAACTTGCTTGTCACAATTACATAAAAAAAAACCCCACATATTTTGGACAACTCACTCAAGGCAGATGATATGACAATATTCTATTACATTCTTAAACTCATGAATGGCAGCCAAATTTATAAACCTGGGGTGCTTTAGCCATCATGGCTGACAAGATGATGGTGCATTTGGAAATTTCAGTTGAATCAGCCATACAAATGACATTTGTACTTTGTTCTCTATGCATCTGTTTTATCAGTCTATCATCACTGGGGCTGTGTGAAGTGTAGGGCTGTATTCAGGGGTAGGTATCCTAAGGGAGATATATAGTCATGATGAATCTGGTTAAATTCTTGGTAGCTAGAGGGTTAAGGAGAATCTCTTTGCCATTTCTTCAATGAACTCATGCTTTGGCTCTTCCCCATGCATATAGAATGCAGCTCACATAGAGAGTCAGTGCATGATGTGATCTCATCCTGTAGTGGGACATTACTTTGTTGGCTCCTGCACTTGAATCAATTTGAAATTCTCAGCAGCCATACATCACCAATTTTGACAGAATTTGCAGGTCTGTTCTTAACTCCAGGCCTAATGGATGAAATGAAAGTTGGTGAGCTCCCAGAGTTGGACAACCTTTAGAATGCTGAGACAGATCAATGAAGGCAAGAGTTCTTGTGTTCTCCAAACAAAGTGCTGGTGTTTCTTTCCCCTTCCCCTTCCCCTCCCCCAGCCCTCTTGCTCTCCCCCTCCTCCTCCCCTTCCCCTTCTCCTCCTTCTCCTCCTTCTTCTTTTAATGTTTTCATTGATTTTTTAGAGAGAGGAATAGATATGAGAAACATCATTGATCAGCTGCCTCTTGCATGCCCCCTACTGGGGATGAAAGCCACAACTCCAGGAATGTGCCCTGATAGGGAATCGAACATGTGATCTCTTGGTTCCTGGGTTGACAACCACTTAACCACAGCTGCCCAGCCAGGTTCCTGATGTTTCAATGAAAAGGTATTGAACTTTGCAAACCAGTAGGTAGTCTCTGGGTAGCTTCTGAGATTCCAGAATATTTTGTAGAGCCCTCTTGTTCCTCCAGGCAAAGATGATATATTTAAAGTAGGAATAATACCTAACCTGAACTATCTAGCAAAATGACTTGCACAAGCAAAATAGATTCTCAATGGTTTATGCTTGATTATCTCCAAGAGAAAAGACGTTATAAAATTAGTTTAAACTATTAGGGTTAAGTTTCTTTGTTTGGGGTTTTGCTTTTTATTTACTTGTTTAGATTAAAATTCATCTTAATTTCTTTTGATTAAGACTGGTTTCAAGATTGATAGCCCTGAATTTATTTGTGTGTAAAGAATGATAGCCAATAACACAGTTTTCAATGAATGAGTGTTCAGGTACATTGATTAGATATCCTATTTCAGATGCACTTTTTTCTAATTTCATCTGAAATATACAAACTTCCTGTTACTGTATTCTATTTATTTTCAGGTCAGAAATAGCATGAAAACATCTATTATATTTATTTTTGTTTTGTTTTTTTTTTATAATTTTGGTGTTTCCTCTGATAATGATTGGAATGTAAAAATAGATAAACGCCATTGACCTAGATAAAACAACTTGTTTTTTAATGCTGAAAGGGGTGTTGGATTTAGATGAGATCCTGCCTTTTGCTTGCTCAAATATAAAACATATACAGTAGGAAATCTAATAAACATCTGAATGGGGCGAAAACATTGTTTCGCATAATTGAAGTTTGCTTTCTTTACTTATTATTTAAGCTCAGCAAGGATGGAGGGCAGGGCTGGCATGGAATTGATGTGTCTTTATATATTATGAAACATTACAGCTGAGCTGTATAGCCTCTGAGCTGAGGTCAAGTGAAGGTGGAAGAGATGACTTCATGCAGATTCCTGCCAGAAGCTTGATATCTGATGTCGACTGCTGACAACAAGCCAAGTGAACTCACTAAAATTTGGCACTGTACAAGTTCAGTGCCTCATCTGACTGCATATACCAAAGATTAAACTACTTAAAAAACTGAGGAATTATCAGGGTGGTGCAAATTTTACTACAAAAGAATAGAGATGCATAGCACAGTATTCACAAATAACCCCACTGACCTGACTCTGAGGTGCACATATTAATACTAATAAGTATAATTGACCCCAGGCACTTTAAATGAGGATACATGTTAAAGCTAAACTCCTTTCTTCAGATAAAATTATCAACTCTGTTGGCATAATGTGCTGGTTTATTTTCATGTTGCCTGTCCTGTCCTGTGTTGGAATATAAGGTCCATGAGAATGGGAATGGCTGTCTGTTGTGTTCACTGCTGTATGTATCCCTCAGCACATAGAAAAGTCTTTGGCCATTGCAGACACTTAAAACATATTTATTAAGTGACTAGAGGCCCAGCATGCACGATTTCGTACACGGTTAAGGTCCCTAGGCCTAGCCTGGCCTCCGTCGCATGGCCTCTGCCGCCCTGCGATGCTACATGAAGCTCCCCACCCCAGGATGCTCCGCGAATTCTGTGACTGCTCTGCAAGGCTCCCCCTGCGCCTTGACCGCTCCGTGAAGCTTGCTGCCACCCCAGGAAGCTCACCGCTGGACGCTCAGCAAAACTCCCCCTCCCCCCACCCTGCAACTACTCCCGGAAACTCCCCTGCCCAGCAACTGCTTTGCGAAACTCACTACCACCCAGATGACTGCTCTGCTAAGCTCACAGCCACCCACAAAGCAGCCTGCCACCACCGCTCAACAGTCCCCAGTCCCACCCCGCTGCCAGCCCCCGCTCAAGGTGAGCGGTTTGGGGGGGCGAGGGAGGGGGGAGGACTGAGAGGTGCTCCATGCACTTCATGGTGACCGGTCGCCCATTCAGTCATGACGGCACCTAGCTCTTTTTATATATTAGGATGATACATAATGGAAATAAGAAACACTAAACTCAGGTCACCACTGGGTAGAGAATTGGTAGAAATAAACTGTGAAGAGTTACACAGGGCCTCACTTGTATCTGTAATAATTACCTTAAGACAAGATCTGATATAAACATGCCAAAATATTGAGGTCTGGCACCTTTCTGCCATAGCTAAGGGGTAGGATATAGAAAACTGTATTTGTCTTTTAAGATTATTTTAAAGTTAATTATTTGCAGTCTTATCAACTATGTCTTTGTCTCAGTTTTGTCAGAAATGGCCATGAGAGCCACTTTTATTTTTTTGCTTAATTTATATATCTTTCAGGTTGAAAATTGTAATTGATCATTTCAGGATGTTCAACAGTCAAATGTTTAACATTTGCCAGTGTATTTTAATGACTTAAATTATTCAAGCCCATCATGAGTATACTGTAGAGTTCAAGTTATTTTGACGAAAAGTCTTTATTAATTAAATTGATGAAATAATGTTAATTCTCTATTTTACTTAGCTTCCTTCATTCTTTGAAGACTATAGAAAACTTCCTGACATATATTATATTCTAGATATAATTCATTTACAAAAAATATATACTTTCAATCTCTTGGATTATAAGATTTTAAAAGTTGAACAAACTTCTAATGATTTTCTGAATACACGAGGGGCAATGCCAAACAAACCTCATATATTGACACTGACACATTTAGAGTTAAATAATTTCATTGGCAACTGTTGGCAGTCAGAAATATTTCTTGGCTCTCTATCCTGACTTCTCCATGCCTAAAGCTTCAAGAAAACTCGAATGTCTCTATAGAAGTAGTATAACAGATATGTGCACACCCCAAAAGCACTTTGAAGGGATTTTACAATATAAGAATCTAGAACATGTTATAACCCATTTCTAAAAGAGTTCCTCTAAATGACACCATAAAAATGGTCTGCTGGTCTCCTCTCAACTCACTCATTCATTCATCCAAAAGATACTTTCTGAATTCCCCTGCCCCCAGGTAGATGGGACTAATAGTGGGGTATTATGTTGGTATCATCTTTGGACAGAAACATTCGCATCGCTACATAGTCGTATGGCAAGTCTAAACATATCCTGTTGGAGATCTGGGGGCTCTGTATTCCTCCGGTGGGATGGTAAGTGAAGAGGAAGAGAGCCCCCAAAATTCATGCAGAAAAAAAAATCAAGTTTCTTAAAGGCTACAAAAATCCGATATTATTCGATACAGCTAAGGGATTTGTGAATGATCCTATCTAAGGCTTTTCTTAAATTTTTTTGGATACAACTCTTCTTCACCAAGCAGGCTTGGTGCAGTTTCTTATTGTGTGACTTTGCTCCCGATGTGACTTTGCTCCCGATGTGACTTTGCCTTCTGTCTAGAGTGATTTTCGCATCCTCTGCCAGATGGAATAGGACCCCAACTCCAAGGCTCAGTATGAGCAGAACCAAATCCTCCCTCCAAAGCCTTCTTTAAGTCTTTCTGCTATAAGTCAGGTCTCCTTCCTCTGAAATTCTTTAGTGTTTTTATTTACTAATACAATGACCTTTTGACATTTTCAACATATTAACAGCTATCTATGTACTTTAGATAAACTTTTGGAAAGTAGTGGGTATTGTTTATCTTTCCACCCTGCATCTTAACCACATAAAAGTTTTACATGCAATAGGCTGTCAACATATTGACAATAAATACTAATTGAATAGCATCTCTCTCTTTTCCCTAGAAGAAATAGCTCAAAATTACACATTTTGATAGCATACCCTTTTCCATTTCTAGCCAGTTTCTGGTCCAGTTTCCTCAAAAAATTAAAAATGAAACTCCCATTCAATCCAGTAATTCCACTTCTAGGACTATATCCCAAGAAATCAGAAAGGATATATGCACCCCTATATCCATAGCAGCAAAATTTACAATAGCTAACATTTGGAAACAGCCTGCCTATCAGCAGATGAGTGGATTAAAAAACTGTGGTACATCTACACAATTGAATACTAGGCTGCTGTGAAAAAGAAGGAACTCTTACCATTTGCAACAGGATATACCTGGAGACCATTATGCTAAACAAAATTAGCCAGCCAGAGACTGATAAATATCACATGATCACACTCATTTGTGGAATATAATGAACAACATAAACTGATGAACAAAAATAGAGCCAGAGTCACAGAAGCATTGAACAGTCTGTCCAATCTAAGAGGGAAGACGGGGGAGGGGGGGGAGGTGGTAAGGGGTAGGTGAGGGGGGTTGGTAAAAGACTTGTATTCATGCATATGATCTTAGCCAATGAACACAGACAGTAAGGGGGTGAGGGCATGTGCTGGTGGGGGGTGGGAATGGCTGGGGAGAGGTCAATGGGGAAAAATAAGATTTAAGTAATACTTTAAACAATAAAGAATTTAAATAAAAATTAAATTAAATAAAGGGCTGGAGATTCAGCCTAAATAAATAAATATAAAAAAGAAAGAAAGAAAAGCTAATAAATAAATAAATAAATAAATAAATAAATAAATAAATAAAACATGAACTAAATAGCAGCAATAAGTACCAGCTGCTACATCTTTTAAGCTTCAAGAATTCAATATTATCTGATTTCCCAGGGACCTCAGAACTGTTGAAAGTTTCATTTCACATTAAATTCTGATTAACTAATTGATCATTCAGTTCCTACTTTTTGCCATATTCTGAGTGGCTCTTAGATAAAAAGTGGCAACAGAAAAAGTTGAAACTAAAGCTCTGTCCAAAGACTATATAGGGAAGGAGGTGGGGGTTAGTGAATAGATAGAAATGAGATGCTCACTTCGAGTTATCAATCTTCAATTACAAATTAAATTAAAATGGTAAATATCTGAATCAACCTTTTCCTTAAGTAATCTGAATTTATCTATACTTTATTATTTTGTTTTTCTGTCACCCTTGTCTAAATCTGATGTAATTTATGACAATTGATATAATTTTTCTTTCTGATTACTTCACTGGTTATTTATATATTGTACAAGATAATTTTTCTCAAAAAAAAATGTTCATTCTATCTTATGGGTTAATAGTAATGCCCAGGTCTCACAGTAAGTTAACAGTGACTCACATAGTGAGTTAGAGATCAGCTTTGGAATCAGGTTTACTTTTCCTAACTCAGAGCTTTTACGTAAGTGTTAAGATCCAGATACCATTAAATATCAAGCTCCTTTTAAACACATAAATCAGGGTTCCATTAACAAATAATTTCAACTCAAATGGAATTTTTCCAGAAAATATCTACTACCAAGAGATGAAAGTAATAAGACAAACTTAATAAAATGTAAAACAAAGATAAAGAATATAGTCTGGCAGCTAAAAGATTAAGAATAGCCCAGCTGGTTCAGTGGCTCAGTGGTTTAGCATCAATCTATGAACCAGGAGGTCTCAGTTTGATTCCCAGTCAGGGCATATACCTAGATTTCGGGCCCAATCCCCAGTGTAGGGTGCGTAGGAGGCAGCCAATCAATGATTCTCTCTCATCATTGATGTTTCTCTCACTCTCTCCCTCTCTTTCCTCTCTGAAATCATCAAAATATATTTTTTTAACGATTAAGGTTAGAGTTATCATATGGCTCAGCAATTCTACTACTAGATACAGACAAAATCTGTACACGAATGTTCATAGCAGCATCATTCATCATAGCAAAAAACAGTGGAAGCAACTCAAGTGTTCATCAATTGATAAATGGATAAGCAAAATTTGAGAATGTCACAAAATTGATTGTTGTGATGGTAGCCAACTCTGTGAATATACTAAACACCAGTAAGTTGTGCACATTAAATGGGTGAATTGTATGGTATGTTAATTATATCGCAATAAAGTGGTTAGATTTTTTAAAGACAAGTCTTAGAGGCTTAAAATCCAATTTATTCATCAATCATTCACTGATTTATTCATTCATAAATCTATTCACTTCCCCAAATTAACCTTCCCTGACATTGCTACCTCTCTACCTCCATCTCCAACTCTAGATTGACTAAATCCTAACTGCATGCCTCAATTTTCCTTCAGAGTTTATATCACATTTATAATCTCATTTTCTTTAAAAAAAATCTTTATTGTTAAAAGTATTATATATGTCCCCTGGTTTTCTTTAATATATATATATATATATATATATATATATATATATATATATATATATATATATATATTTCAGAGAGGAAGGGAGAGGAGGGAGAGTGAGAAACATCAATGATGAAATAGAATCAACCATTTGCTGCCTTCTGCATGCCCCTTACTGGGGATCAAGACCGCAACCTGGGCATATGCCCTGACCAGGAATCAAACCATGACCTCTTGGTTCCTAGGTTGATGCTCAACCACTGAACCACACCTGCTGGGCAACACTGCTTTCTTTATGACAAAGGTATCATATCTGTTCCAGTCACTAATTTATCTGTAGTACCTAGAGTAGTGTACGTGGCATATGAATATTGATGCAATAATTAAAATAAAAAACATGGTACACTAACTAGGAGTAACTTAAAAAATCTTAACATAGATATCTAAGTTTATGAAGTTACATAGTGTTATAATAAAAATAAATAAAATACAATATTAATTGTCTTTCATTGAAATTTTAACCCCAAATCTTCATAGTTTGTTTAAACCATGTTTCAACTCAAAAGAGATCATGGATCGATTTCAGGGAGACTATGATGTTCCCCATATTAAGTGAAAAAAAAATTTATGTATATACATTTTCTTTGAGACTATATATAGATGTTTATATTTTAAAGTAGTTCATTAGCCTCCAAATGGTCACTATTAGAATTTGATTAAAAAGCTCCCAAATGCTAAAAATTCAAAACAGGAATTGTTCACATGTTTACTGTCTCTATCTTACCCAACATCAATTCTTATTGATAATAACACTTAACTATTAACTGAATGTGCCCTTATGTTACTATTTCTACTTCTATTGATTTGGTTTAGGCTTTTGTGATATCCTGTCAGGACCAATGTAACAGCAGCCAAAAAACGATTCTCCTCACCACCAGCAGAGAACTGCTTATGTTCTTCAGTGAATTAGCCATTCACAGATGCTATGCAAACAAACAACCCTGGGGTGACTATAGTATGCATATCTGCAATTATTATTGTTTTACTTTGTTTTCAGTTAGTGCATATAAAAGAGACAATCAGATTCCTACTAATGAAGGTCATGATTGATCATCTCTATACTCACATCTGGACTATTGTAGATGTTGAATACAGTAGCTAGTTATTTTTTTTAATTGAATGAATCTGTAACACTCAAATGTCTAATACTGTATAGGAGGAGAGGATTAATAACATCGAACAAATGAATAATATTTCTATGGGCTATGTATCCATGTAGATATAGATATATATATATATATATATATATATATATATATATATATATATATATATATATATTATGTATATACATATATATATATGTATATATATATATTACGTTTTCATTTTTTAAGTTTTCTTCAAGGCCCTCCAAAGGAGAAAAAAGACAAAAACCTTGAAAACAGCAGGAGTTTACTTCTACATATGGTGCTTTAAGGAACTTGTGTGTCTTAAAACCAAAGCAAATACTATTAACAGAATAAAACCCTAATATACACAGTGCAGTGGAAGAAAATTAACGTAGTAGCTACCTTGAAATTATCAACTTGTTCCAAGGAGATTTCATGATTATTTTAGTATTTTAGGTAAATTTATAACTTGAATTCTGAAAGCTGTTTTATCAAGGATTTTTACTGTGTAGAATTAGCACATTAGGTTTATTCCATTTTTTAATTTCTTGAAAATCCTTAATATATATTTAGTTATGACCATATGAAAGATCTATTACAACAAAACCACTGAAGCTCAAGTAGCTACTCTACTGTGGGACCACAAACAGTATAAAATGCTTATTTTGCTTTTGCTTCTGGTTTCATGTTGGCTAATTATCAGAAGTGTTTAGCTCAGATAACTAGATTTTTTGTACATCCCTTGATAGATGATACATTTTCAAACAAGGAGGTAAATGCTTAGATTTTAAAAAGTTCAAAATGGCGTTATAACTGAAGTATGGGAATAAAAAGGCACTTACAAACTTTAACGAGCTAACCTGTGTGGGATGATCAGTGTCCAATCCCCTTGCATTATTTTATACACAATAAGCAGTTGTCAGTTCCAACTTCCCAAACCACATTTTGTTAAATGAATTCCCAGCAGTCCATCATCCCTGAGAATGTGCTCATCCTGCTTTCCAGGTGGTCCTTTGCTTCCTGATACCCTATACTTCTTATTCAGCCACTAACTAGTTATTGGTCTTGGGCAAATCTTTGAGGCTTAATTACATCATCTGTAAAGAATCTAATATTTTAATGTGTATTTAATCATGGGGGCTGAAGTAGCTCAAGTGTTGAGGCTCTTTCCAGTTCCAAGGTCTAGTAATCCAGAATTTACTCAGCATTCTGAGGCTTACTAAGGTAAGGCTAATTTTACTAAGATAAAAATAAAAAGGAAAATTCTAAGAAAGGCATTGGTGACCACCTGGAAGCACTGAACATCTTCAAAATTCTTAAAGTTCTAAATAAAGTCTCTCCCCTTTTCTCCAATCCAACTGCCATTGCTTTAGTTACCCTAATGTTGTTAGGGGAAATAAATCACTAAATTTCTGATTGATTTTCTTAAAAATGATTAGCTTTATTCTCAGCTTGTCCTTGGTAAGTAAACACTTGGATATATTTCACTCACCTGCCATTTCTTACCTTCAGTATTTCCCAAGCCCTCTAAATAATTCTGAGCTTCTCACTCTTAGCAGATAATCTTTTCTCTTATACATCATCATTAAAGTTAGATGTGTCCTTTCCCCCAAACATGAACCTATTAAGAGGAACCTATTAAGAATAAGTTAAAAAGAAAATATCTTTTGTATACTCAGTACTTCAAGAAGTAACTGAGTGCCGGGTTCTTGTTCCGGCATTAAGAAGGGTTCAGCAATCTGGAAAAGAGGCTGTCTGTGTGTAACTTAAGAGTCCAGAGATGAAGCATAATTTTGAAAGGCATTTGGGGGGTCACAGGAGCCTAGTTAAAGAAACTAAGTTCTCCTCATCTCAGGACCCCATGCTTTTTATTAACACAAATTGTCCTGAAGTGAGGCAGAGATATACACTTCAAAGGGTCAGGGTTTCGTATACAGTGGCCATTGTCAGATTGGAGGAATTAGCCTACGGCTGTTTAGGTGTTTGGCCAGTAGGAGGCAATAACA
Organism: Myotis myotis; assembly: GCF_014108235.1. Classification (NCBI taxonomy): domain Eukaryota; kingdom Metazoa; phylum Chordata; class Mammalia; order Chiroptera; family Vespertilionidae; genus Myotis; species Myotis myotis. The sequence goes on from NW_023416368.1 coordinate 55,182,859, forward strand.
TGTAGATTAAGATGCCCTGAGCTGTCTGGCAGCAAGCAATCATCTCTTTTCAGGTTTGGGGAAATGCCATCAGCCATTCCCAACAGGTGACAGCATATGTGACTCAGCCCTTGTTGAGTCCCCAAGTTCCATCAACTTTTTGATGAAACTCTTGCAATTATGACATGCTGGAATTGGCTTCTGGCAACCGAGCCAAATCATTTTGAGAAAATTGGGAGAGATTTACAAATCAAAGACCTAAAAATTACTACTTTTAGAAATTTGAATATACCTAATTATTAAACTGATAGTGAGAGACATTGTATCCCTGCCCTCCAAAGGCACATTGCTTACAATCTCTGTTCCCAGAACACTGGCTGGCTTGATGTTGTGACTCAAAATGGAATTTCTTATATTCACAAAAATGTGAAGAAACATATTTTATACAGTGGGGTACAGTGCATTTTCAACCCAAATCCTAGAAAATATTCTATTTCTAGGTACTATATATTAGAATCTTGTAGTTGGGATAGGAAAAGGGAGGGAGGCATTATGGGCTCTAGATCTAGTTTGAAAAAATGCTTCAAATATTATAACTATACATTATCTATGAAAAAATATTTATTTAAAAGTTTTTAAATAACATAAAGAAAGGCTGTAGATTTTTATGTTTAACAAAAGTGGGCATGTATTTCAAAGGCTTGAGAAATAGTTGTTTTCTAACACAGAGACACATTTTTTAAAAAAGAACTTCATTATTAAACCAATTGTTAAACAGAGAATTTTTGAAAAAAATTTGACACAAGACTATACATTCAAAAAACAAGACAGAAGTGCTTTTATTCATGTAGAAAAACAGTATTAATCATAATTGGAATCTGAAATTAGAACTCAGTCTCATATTAAACTAATTTCTATAATATCATTTGTTAAAATAAAATTCCCCATGTAGAGAGACATTTACATGTTCTCCAGTGTCTGCCAGAGACTAAATTAGCCAAAGAAAGTTTCAACCACACTGTACATGGACCTCAAGAATCCTATGTAATAAAGAGGCGATATGCAAATTGACCATCTCACCCTCACACAAGATATCCGCCCCCATGTGGTCACAAGGAGGGCAGTTGTGGGAGATCAGGCCTGCAGGGAAGGGCAGTTGGGGGTGATCGGGCTGGCAGGGGAGCAGTTAGGCATCGATCAGCCTGGCAGGTGAGTGATTAGGGGGTGATCAGGCTGGCAGGCAGAAGCAGTTAGGGGCAATCAGTCAGGCAGGCGGTTGGGAGCCAGCAGTCTGGATTGTGTAAGGGATGTCTGACTGCTGGTTTAAACTGGCAGTTGAACATCCCCCGAGGGTTCCCAGATTGGAGGGGGTGCAGGCTGGGCTGAGGGACACCCCCCCACACACACAGTGCATGAATTTTGTGCACTGGGCCTCTAATCTGTTATAATCTCTGTAGCCTTGGACATTCATAAAATTCACATGATGTCATTCCTCAGGAGGCTCTGCCACTGTGTCTAAACTTATGTTTTCATATCTGTGAGCTGTGCCCACAGTGCAGAGCACATTTTAATATTGACTACATGATTATTGTAAGTAAAGATTTTATGTTTTTAAGCTGCTCTAATGTGACCTTGATTGAGTTCATTTTTCAAGCAATTGCAACAAAAGCATTCCAACAAAATATCTTGGTGAGGGGAAAAGGGAGAAACTTAAAGTAGAGGACACAAGCAGTAGAAAGTAGATATATATTAAAATATTTATAATGTGTTTCTTAATTGGGTTAGAAATGTATCTTTCTAAAGTCATTATGCTTAAATTTCCTTTTTGGTGTTTATGCCTGCATTCTTGAAAGCTTCCTTAATCAGCAGAATTTCAGAACAGAATTAATTCTCAATTATTTGCACTAATGGAGAGAAAAAGAATAGAAAACAAAATATTAGCAGCAAAAATAAGTAACTTTATATAAAAAGGAATTAGTAACCCCAAATAGATCAAAATGAACCTAAATGTAAAAGCTAAAACTATAAAACACTCAGAAGGAAACACAGGTGTGAATATATTATTAATAATTCTGCCTTTAATACCAAAATGGAGCATGATTCTTCTAAGTTGTGAATTAAGTAAAGTCAATATAATTTCTGCAAGGGTACTTTTGACATTATAACCTAATTATAGTTATATATGCCCCTTATCCTATACCTAGAGGCCTGGTGCATGAAATTCGTGCATGGGAGGGGTTGGGTCCCTCAGCCCAGCCTGCACCTTCTTGCAATCTGGGACCTTTTGGGGGATGTCCAGTTGCCGATTTAGGCCCTATCCCACGGACATCCCTCTTGCAATCTGGGACTGCTGGCTCCTAACCACTTGCCTGCCTGCCTGATTTTGCCCCTAAAACTCAACCTTTTTCTTTCTTCATTTATACTATTTACATTTTTCCCTTATTTTTTATTTTAAAATTCAAGCTTCTTGAGAACATGAAGCATTTAACATTATTCAATACTCCTTACAGAGCACTAAGCATGGTAAACATAGCAAATATTTAATACTTATGGACTTCTATACAAACACTTTCCAACCAGGAATGTTTTAATAGGCAGTCTCCAAAAACTTGAACTAGAAAACCTATAAGTAGAGTGTTCAGATTTCAGGCATCAGGTGCTATTAGCAGGATTTCTATCCCAATTAAACTCTAATTCTGAGCTCTCAACAGTCTGGACAAACTTGTCTTCACTGTGTGTGTGTGTGTGTGTGTTGTTGTTGTTGTTGCTGTTTTTTGGTTTTTGATTCCAAAATAGAGATTTATTTATTAAGAATTCTTTAGTGTTTGCATAAAAATCACCAAGTGTTCCTCATTGGGTTTTTAACACACATGAATTTTTGAGGGTCCCTCTATTCACCTCAATACTTTCAAAATACAGCTCTTATTAGTGCCAGGAGGGACAGTTACGGCAGCGAGGTGTTTCCTTGGGTCTCGGCATCAGGAGGGCTTGTGGTCTCCTCTCTGAGAGAACACATGACAGGTAATTTCTTAGGTGAGGTAGGCTGTCCCTGAAGAAAATACTTATGCAGAAGAATGCAAATTCAGCCATCTGTGGTCAGTTATTCATACCTGATAGCTTTAAAATAATGTCCCCTTGGTCAAGGTCATCAAAGGCTTGCTGGTTGTTTTCAACTATAAAAAACTGTCTGGAAAAAGACAGTAGGAAAGACCGGGGTCTATACTGACAACAGTGTGACACTGGGCTGTGTAACCACAGGAGAGCACACAGCAGTCTGCTTTAAAAAAAAAAAAAAATCCTGTATAATTTCAAATCAGACTCCTCATTTCCTTTTCCACCTCCAGGATGGCCCGAAAGATCACTGCACCAGATCCTCATTTTTAAAATGAGGTGTATGACAAGGCTCCCCCAGGGTCATGCACCACATGGGGGGATGGGGACAGAAAACCCTAGGACTTGACTTATTAGCAACATTAACTGATTTTTATTACACTGAAATGAAGGCAGTCAGTCTGTGCTGTTGTGAAATTAAAGGTGATTCAGAAGTAGGGTGGTTATTTATTACTCTTTTAGGATAGACCCCAAAAATGACTTTTCAGAAACCAGGGCTGTCCCCTACAACCCCAGGCAGACTCTGGGCCACTCTGGAGGATGCAGGCCAAGGCAGCCTGCCAGCTTGCTTCACAGTGATTCTGGCTTGTCTGTTTCTGGGAGTGCCAGCCACTGGGCACACCTACATGTTATAGTTGAGCTCAGCATTCACCTTGGTGTACATCTCGTAGATGACGCCAATGATGGCCATGTAGTTGACCAGGAACAGGTGGACCTTCTCCAGGCACTCTTCCTCCGTCATGTTCTGGCCCTTGGAGAGCACTTTCAGGAAGTCGGACTTGTAGGGCTTGGCATACAGCACTGCCTGGAAGGTCTTCTGCACGATCCAGCCATGGTACTTCTTGAGCGCCATCTTGTACACCCTGGTGGCATTGACGCAGATGAGGTTGGGTGGCTCTCATCCTGCTCCCTGTCGCAGATGCTCTGCAGGAAGACCTAGATGAAGTGGAGGCCCCTTTTCAGCCACATCAGTGCCAGTGTGGCCCCCATTTTGGGCCACTCTGCTCCATACATTTCCTTCTCCACCTCCAGGATGTTCTGCAGGGTCCAGAACTTGGCCGGGTGGGTGTTGTACACAGCTTTGATTTTCGTGATGTTACCACTTATGTCTGCCTTGATGGGTGTAAACACTAGGGACCCAAGGCAATGGAAGAAGGGCGGCAGGTGGGACACCGCCTACAGGAAGGACCTGTTCTTGATCTGCTTGTCCTCGGGCAGCAGCTTTAGCAGGTGCTTGGCCAGCAGCGCCATTTCGGGGTCGAGGCCGGTGGTGATGCTGCTTTCTAATCGGATTTTCTTCTTCCTTCCCCAGCAGACTCCAAACCTACTCTGGACCCCAACGCCACAGACCCTTAAGACCTTCCCCCCTATTTCTTTGACTTTTCCCCATCAAACTTGCACCCTATCATGTTGCCTAGGGGTGACCCTAACCTCTCCATGGGGGGTGGGGCCAGCCCAGCGAGGGGCCGTGGTGGTTCTGGTCTAACAGTTGTTATGGTTGTGACCCCGTTACAGTTGTTGGCTTTTTACTAGTATACTAGTAGCCCATTGCGCCATAACACGTGCAGTAGACTGCCCACTGCTTCCACGAGAGCCGGTGGGAACTGCACTGTGCTGCCGGGAGCCACACTGCTTCCAAGGGAGCCATGTGGCTTCTGCAGGAGGCAGAAGCAAGCTGCCAGTGCCCACAGGAGCCGGGAGGGAGTCGTGAGGCTTCCGCGGGATGCGGGCCTGCACTCAGCTGTGTGTGGGAAACTGTTTATTGCCTTCACTATCTGATAAGCATAGACAGAGCACTCCCCGAAACCCCCCGAAGGCTGGGTGCCTTTGAAGCCCTAACAAAGCCCGGAGCCAGGCGCCACCTCTGTTTGTCCAGACAGTGGTAGCTGAAACTACTCCCCCATTTATTATTATGTAAATCCTTGCTGATGGGCTAGTCTGCTTGTTACTAGGGGGTCACCTGCCTAGGGCTATGCTATAGGGGCATCCCAGATCAATAAAAGCTTGGTGAGGCCTGAGCACAGAGAGAAGTCCTTCGGGACTTGCCGCCTGGTCCCCCAATATTGCAAAATTATCTCGTGTCTTTTTCTCTCATTTGCTGTGCGGCTCCTCTTTCAGATACCGAACCCTACTCCACGCGAGTCGTGGAAGGAAACACTCAACACTGTGGAGGCTGTGGGCTGGCCCCCTGTCCCTGTCTCTGCCCAGTCCAGCTCCGGGGGGCTGGCCAGAGCTGGGGCACAGTGGCTCGCTGGCCCTCTGTCTCCGTCTCCACTTCGGGCCTCATCTGTGCGCGCAACTTCCTCCTGTCTGGTTGTGACCCATTATGGTGGCCTGGCCTAATTTGCATATTTCCTCTTTTTATATCTATATATATAAATATATAGATAATAAAAGCCTAATATGCTAAGTGTTCAGTTTTCCAGGCGTCCATTCAACCAATCAAAGCATAATATGCTAATGATATGCTAAGGCTGCTTAACCACTTGCCAAGACATGCACCAAGGGGCAGTTGCTCTGACTGGTAGGTGAGCTTGCTGCTGGGGTCGCCGATCAGGACTGAGTGAGACCAGCCAGACATACCCTGGAGCCCTTCCATGTCCCTCCCTGGCCCCGATTGTGCACCAGTGGAGTCCCTTGGCCTGGCCTGTGCTCTCTCGCAATCTGGGGCTTCCCGGGCGTATGTCGGAGAGCTGGTTTCGGCCAGATCCCGCAGGCATAAAAGGTTAATATGCAAATTGACCAAACGATAGCACGACCAGTTGCTATTAATCGCACTGACCACCAGGGGCAGATGCTCAATGCAGGAGCTGCCCCCTGGTGGTCAGTAGGCTCCCACAGGGAGACACTGCTCAGCCAGAAGCTGAGTGGCTGGTGAATGCAGCAGTGGTGGCGGGAGCCTCCACAGTAATGCTAAGGATATCCAACATCCCCCCAAGGTCTCCAAGACTGCCTGCGAGAGGGCGCAGGCCAGGCTGAGGGACTCTCCCCCCACACCCCCCCAAGTGCAGAATTTCATGCACAGGACCTCTAGTGTTTGAAATAGAATGCTTTGTTTAATATAGAATGTTTCTGGATTAATTTTAGATAAACATTAAAAGGAAAAGCAGGATTTTCTTTACTTAGGCCATAAGTAATAAAATAAAGAAAATGCATCTGCTTTGAACTATGGCTCCCCAAGTCAGTATGAGAGCTAACTAATACTGAAATTTTTATTTTAGCTTCTTTGAAGAATCTAAGATAATATTTTGGCCTTTTCCCTCTACAGAATGACCTCATCATTGGCTCAAAAAGTAGGTGAAATAATGCTAATAATTCATGGAAGCTATTTTAATATAAATTTATTTGAGTTGGAGAACATTCCAGGTAAGCACATTTTTTGTCTCTAAGCATGTTTGCAAAGTCTTATGACATAGCAGTAATATTATTAATGTAGTATATGTTTTTTTTATTTTATACTCTATTTTCTACTACAAAATAAAACTGTCAAAAGCAATTATAAAAAAGAAAGAACACTTTTTAAAAAGGTGACATGTGAGAGTTACCTCAAAATGTATAATTAATTAATTGGAATATTCCAGGAATAATTTTCCACCACAAAAATAAAATAAAAATTTGAGAAAGTCTATGTCAAAGCTAAAAACACAGAGAGCTAATTCTTTTATTCAACTAAAGAATGTCTAATAACTGTCCCGTGAATTTCTACAGGGCTGGGATCTTAAATATTTTGTTTATTATATCCCAGCACTAGGCTGGATGTTCAATAAAAATGTGTTGAATGAATTGTAAGGTATAAATATGGTTAATGGGTTGCAGTATTAATGAAGATATATCACTTCAAGATCAAAATGATGTTTCTTGTTAAAGGTAGTAAATTAGCATATGTTAGCCTTCCCGCCAATGATAATTATGCCCACTTTTACTTTGCATAATACTTCTTTTTAAAACTCAGAATTTATCTTACTAAAGATCGTAGCTTATTAACTCTTTGGATAATATATGCTCTTTTCCCATCTGTGACATTTATATGTTATTAAATATATAAATATATGTTATGAACATATGTAGTCTTAATTATTATAGAGAAAACAGTTTAACACACAAGCAAACAAACATCCAATAAGTGTGAAATAGAAGGAAAAATTCACTAAGACTCATTATTAATACCAATTCTTTTCCAAGTTCTTGCTTAATGGTTTAGTGACTAGCTCCTGAGGCTTGTGTGAGCCTCTTCCCTTCTGACAATGAATCTGTTTCAGAAGATTTCTTATATTCTGTCCACCCCTATTGTTAAAAAAATAATTAAATCAAAATACTTTAAATTTCAGTCAAACAAATTCATGACAATTTTAAAAACTGTCATTAAATTTTTCCACCTAACTAGCACACAAACAAAAATAATTTGACAGACAGAAATAGACAATGGGATTATTAAATATCAGCTGGTCTTTGAAAGATGGGTGGAAAATAATGTTCTGTCAAGTTTTAGAGTTAGATGAAATAAAATTAAGCTTTTCTACTTAAATTGGCCATAAATGTCTTCACATGTCTTGCAGTACCTTTAATAGTGTAACTCATAAAAAGACCCAAATTGAGAAGAGAATGACCCATTATTCAGAAATGAAAGCCAAGAGAGGCTGGGAGTCACTGAAATCAGTAAAGAGAGATTTTTCAGAAAAAGTGAATTTAACAGTAAAATGTCCTTTTGATTTAGTGACATCTTGATTATTGATAACCAAGGTAAAGAGTAGTTTTCAGTGGAGTCTCAGGATTAATGCGAGCCAGATTACTGAATCAAAGAGAGATGAGGAATTAGAAAAAGCGATAATTAAAAATGATTTGTGAACTTTTGATAATGAAAAGTAGGAAACTGGTAGGAATGTAATGATGTCCCCAAATTCCGTTGACTCTTCTCCATTGAGAGCTGGGATGTGTTTCCTCCCTAGAATCTTTTTTCACTCTCTGAGTGCTTGATCACAAAAATACGCTGTGCTCATTTCCAGAACTGAGAGACAATGGCAGCTTATACTTCCTATTTCTTAGAATATAGGCACCCGTCTGTGGAGAAGCCAATATGGAAAAGAACAGACAACACTGCTTTTCCAGCCACGCAGAGAACAATCTTGGAAGTGAAGCCACCAGCTCCAGTTGAACTGCCCCAGCATATATGGTGTGGGTGAGAGGTGAACTGTCCTCACTGAGCACTGCCCTAATTTTAGACCTGTGACCAAAATAAATGATTGTTATTCTTTAACCCAAAACATTTTGTGATTGCTTTGAAGCAATGGATAACTGATACAGATGGTGGTGCTGGAAGTGACATGCCACTGTAACAAAACCTATCAAATGCATTGACTTAAGAATTGGATGGTTATCAGAGCTGGAAGGGCCCTGTTTGGGGAAGCCTAGAAAACTCAAGGAGAGTGTTATTCAAGGCCTCAGGGGTTCCAGGGGAGGGCAAACTTTTTGACTCCAGGGCCACAATGGGTTCTTAAACTGGACCGGAGGGCCGGAACAAAAGCATGGATGGAGTGTTTGAGTGAACTAATATAAATTCAAAGTAAACATCATTACATGAAAGGGTACGGTCTTTTTTTTTTTAGTTTTATTCATTTCAAACGGGCCGGATCCGGCCCGCGGGCCGTAGTTTGCCCACGGCTGGTTTAGGCGAACATTAATGAAAGTCTAAAGTGCTTCATAGTGCTCTTGGTGAGGGTTTAAAATAAATATCATTGAAAGCTGGTAGATTAATATCACATGATCTCACTCAGTTGTAGAATATAATGAACAACATAAACTGATGAACAAAAATAGATCCAGAGACAGAGAAGCATTGAACAGACCGTCAAACTTCAGAGGAAAGGCGGGGGTGGGGGTTGGGGGTTAAGAGATCATCCAAAGGGCTTGTATGCATGCATATAAGCTTAACCAATGATCATAGACACTACGGGGGTGAGGGCATGTGCTGGGGGTGGGGGTGGCCAGGGAGAGGTCAATGGGGGAAAAAGGAAACATATGTAATACTATATGTAATACTTTAAACAATAAAGAATTAAAAAAATAAAAGAAAGCTGGTAGGAAAGGGATTCATATATCATATAGTGGCAGAAATATGGTAAAACTCTCATCTTCAGAGATGTGGAAATAGGAACATACCTACTGAATTCAATTATCTAGCTAAGGGGATTTTCCAAGCAAAATGTTGAAGGTCCTGCCTGGCTCCCTCTAGCTATTTATTATAAGATGAAAGAGGAAGAAGATTAGCTGAAAAGAAAACTATTGGGTTTTTGAGCAAAACTTAGAGGAAATATGAATGACTCAGGATCTGCTAGGCAAAAAATAAAGTTCCTTACTCCCAGTCTCTCTAGATGACAAAATATTCTCAAATTAAAAGATGGCTTCCCACAAAAAAGTCAAATCTATGGTGGGCTGGGAGATCTTGTTAAGACGTTATGAAGATTTAAGGCAATGCCTTATAGAGTCTCTCAAACAGACAAAAGACTTTCTAAAGATGTTAAGGGCATGCCTCATGGATCCTACTAAACAATAGGGCTTCCAAGAAAATTAAGGACATGAGCCAGTAACCCACAGTAGAGCAAGCTCTATCTCAAATAGATTTTTGGTTGTAGCCTTTGCCTAGAATAGTAAAACCCAATAATTTTTAAACTAAATGTATATAGGTTTAAAATTAATTGTTCTGAAAGAAGTACTGCCAACTTTAAATAGAGACAGTACAATATTATAAGATGCTTTTAGTCCCCCCAATCTATGCCTTCTTATGTCAAGAAATAGCTGAGAAGGCAATACAGTTGAGTTGCAAACTGAGTTTTATTATGGAAAAGGAAGAGCAATTCAAAGGACAGGGCCAAGAGCCTGGAAGGTGCCACAGAGAAACAGTCACAGGGAGCAGAGCTGGGCTCTACTCAAGGAACTGAAAACTGGTCTCAGGACGGTTTAAAGAAGTGTGACGGACCAGCCAAAGCTGCATCCATTTTTACCATTTTTGAATGTGAATGTCTACTGTGGCTATCCTACGTGAGCTCCTGCACTGTTTATTGGTTGTAAGGGTGGTGGAGAAAATAGCCTGTCTCTTTAGTTCACAGGTCTTCAGTTTGCGAGGAGCTATGCCCAAGGAACCTTATTGTACCCCTAGACCTGGTATCCATGACATGAACCTGCAGCTTAGACCTGATCCTGATCCTATCATGGAATGGGACTTTGGAAGTGGAGGGGTAGTGGGAGGGCGTGAATGTATTTTGCATGTGGAAAAATAAAAATTAATTTGTGGTCATGTGTGGACTGTGGCTCAGACTTTAATAAACTAGCAGCTGCATTTACTATATCTTGGAATGCTCCCTCTTGGAGTCCTTCATCATGTTGTGAAGAAACTCAAGCAGCACATGGAGAAACTTAGGAGTTAAAAAAGATCTCAAGTCCCAGGCCTATAAGAGCTCAACATACATCTTTCTCTCTCCCTTACCACATGCAATTCACCCAAGGATTCTTAATATACTATCATAAAAGTTACTTTCAATTTTATCACACACATATGCAAAAATGTATATAATGTACATGTATAGTAACTATGCACTGATACATTAGCTCAAGAAATAGAACATCAGAAGTACAGAAGGCCCTATTTGCTCCCCACAATACACATTCTGTTCTTTCATTCCAAAGGTTACTAATATCCTGAAGTCTGTGTTTAAAAATTACCTGCTTTTCATTAAAGTTTTAACATTCATGTGTGTATGCTTCAATTACATATATTTACTTTTTAAAAAATATATTTTATTTATTTTTTACAGAGAGGAAGGGAGAGGGATAAAGAGTTAGAAACATCGATGAGAGAGAAACATCGATCAGCTGCCTCCTGCACACTCCCTACTGCGGGGGATGTGCCCGCAACCAAGGTACATGCCCTTGACCAGGATCGAACCCTGGACCCTTCAGTCCATAGGCCGATGCTCTATCCACTAAGCCAAACCGGTCAGGGCTACCTATATTTTACTTTTTTATTTTACACTTTCTATAAGTGTAGTAATATATTATGCATCCTCTGTAACATATTTTCTTCAAATAATTTAAGATCTTTCAATGTTGCTCTGTGCAGCTGTATTTTATTTGTATTACAATTTATAATATGATTTTTAATACTTTGTTAATATTTGTTCCTGATTTAGGCACCCAATAGATCAAATTGGTAATTGCCAGAGGCACTTAGATTTTGTCTTCTATTTTTATTCACATTATGGCATCTTATAATAATCTAAAGTATTTATATTAATACATGGAATATACTGTCCTTTTCCTTTACTTTTTAGTGCCTTTTGTGTCTTGTTTAAGAAATCTGGCACAGCACTAAAAATATAAAGAAATCCCTCTCAATCTTCCTTTAAAACACTTATAGAATAGCTTTTTATATTATGGCCTTAATTCATCTGGAATCCATTTTTATATGGTATGATGTAGAAATCAAAATTCATTTTTTCCAATAGGAATAATCAAGATCTGTCATCATTTATTTAGTACTCCCAGCTTCCCATATGGATGCTCAATCTATCCTTATACAGAAATATTTATACCAACTTCATTGCAAATTAAATTTCCATTGACACATGAATAAGTTCCTGGATTCTTTATTTTGCTTGATTGTTCAGTTGACTAAGAGTGCACTAATATCAAACTGTCTTAATTAATATAGAATATTAATATTATATCTTGACATTTCATAGAGGAAGCCTAGTCCCATCTCCATCTTATTCCCCTCAGAAGTGTCTTGATTATTATTGACCCATTGTAATTCTATATACATTTTGGAAAATTTCTCTCAGATATGTAAAATAATTTTAGTAAAAATTTAATTAAAATTTTATTCAATATATAGAATATTTTGGTAGACTTTATGTACGCCTATCTATATAAATAACACAACTTTTTATTTAGTTAAGTATTCTGTACTGCCTTTTAATCATGTTTTATAATATTATCCACAAACAGCTTGTCCATGTTTTATATATTAGTATTAAAGTATTTTATGTATTTATTAATAATGTAAATGTTACTTTTTTACAATAAAATTCCAACTGAAAAATGACACAAATACATAAAAGTTCACAACCAAAGTGTAAAACTCAGTGAATTATGACATTGGAAACACATCCATTTATTTATTTATTTTTTTAAATATATTTTATTGATTTTTTACAGAGAGGAAGGGAGAGGGATAGAGAGTTAGAAACATCAATGAGAGAGAAACATTGATCAGCTGCCTCCTGCACACCCCCTACTGGGGATGTGCCCGCAACCAAGGTACATGCCCTTGACCGGAATCAAACCTGGGACCCTTCAGTCCTCAGGCCGACGCTCTATCCACTGAGCCAAACCGGTTAGGGCAAAACACATCCATTTAAATAACAAACTGATAAACACGGGACAGAAGACTCCTGAAGGATGCTTCTGCTCTCAACAGCTCCCTTCTCCAGAAATACCTATGCTGTCTAATTCATAAATTACTTTACTTTTTTAAAATGTTCTTTAGCTGAAACCGGTTTGGCTCAGTGGATAGAGCGTCGGCCTGCGGACTGAGAGGTCCCAGGTTCGATTCCGGTTAAGGGCATGTACCTGGGTTGCGGGCATATCCCCAGTGGGAGATGTGCAGGAGGCAGCTGATCGATGATTCTCTCTCATTGATGTTTCTAACTCTCTGTCCCTCTCCCTTCCTCTCTGTAAAATATCAATAAAATATATTTAAAAAATTTTATTATTAAATATAATGTTGACGCTATGTCATTATTATTTTTATTATTGTTATTGAAATATATTTTAAACAGAATATAGCACATAGATTTTAAGTGAGGAGATTAATGATTTTTGATAAATGTATACAGACCCCACTAAGTCCTTGTGTTAGACACAATTCTAAGCTGCCAAGTTTCCTAGTCTCTAGGACACACCCTGTATAAAACTGACCCCCTTCAGTGTAGGCAAGATCTGTAACTATGACTGAATATCACTCCCTTGATTTATGTTATGTTACATAGTAAAATAGATTTTACAGATATAACTAATGTCCCTAATCAGTTGAATTCTATGAAAAGGGAGAGTATCCTGAGTGGGCCTACCTAATCAGGTAGCCATAAAATAGACAGAAGCAACAGACTGTCTTCTTTGGTCTGTAAGAGAGTCAAGCATGATGTGAACTGCCTATGGAAGAGTCACATGGCTAGGACCTGAGCTTGACCTTTAGGCATTTGAATGAAGCCTGGCTCAAAGTCAGAAAGACACAGGGGCCTTAGTTCTAAAGGTGCAAGGAACTGAATTCTTCCAACAATCAGAGGAACTTGGAAGAGGACTCTGGACTTCAGATGAGAGTTCAGTCCCAGCTGACACCTTGACTTCAGCCTTGCATGACCCAGAGGAAAGGACTCAGTTGCACCATGCCCACACCTCTGACCTACAAAGACTAGATAATACTAAATGGATGTTATTTAAACCACTACGTTTATGGTCACTTGTTACGCAGCAAGAGAAAACTACTACATTCCACCATGCTTTTTCCCAGTGAATTCCCTCATTCTAGAGGCTGTTCTGATTTCAATCAGTATATCTTAGTTTTGCCCTTCCTAGAATTTGATAAAAATTATTACATGTATAAATAAAATATTTTGTCTTAAATATTTTATTCATATTTTTGTGTAACCAGTTATTCTTATTATTGCTTAAGTATTTTATTTTATGAGTATATTGCAATTTGATTATTTATTCACCTGGTTTTGGACATTTGGATTGTTCTCAGATTGGGAATATTAAAAATAAACCTGCTATTTTGAACATTCTTATCCACAGATATTTGTAGACATGTTTCATTTCTTTAAAATAAGTATCTGAAGTAAAATTGTTGAGTCATAGGTATAAGATATTGATAAATTGTTTTCCAAAGTATTGTACCATTTATCACTCCCACCAGCAATCCACGATCATGCCTTTTCCTCCACAACTTGCCAGCATTTATTATTGCCAGGCTTTTTAATAGACTCTGCAGTAAGACTGCCAGAATTTGAATCCTGACATTGACACTTAAGTGTATAACCTTGAGCAAGTTATTCTCTATGCCTCAGTCTTATTTGTAAATTGAGAATAATATTAGTACCTGATCCATAGCGTTGTTTTGATGACTGAATGAGTGTATTTATGTAACATACTTATAATCATGCTTGATATCTAATATATAAATAAAAATTATTATTTAGTATTTTTACATTTGCATACATGAAAAAAATTGCTCTATAATTTTCCTTGTATTCACCTTTTTGAGTTTTACTGACTTAATAAATAAGCACCAGCATATATTAACTTTTATATTCTCTAGTAAATTTCATAAAATTTAAGCTTTAAATATTTGGTAAAAATTGTGATACTATTATTTTATTTTGGCAATATTTTGAACTCCTGCTTCTATTTTGTAATTGTTATGTGAAAATTTTTCTTTCGGTGTAAGATTGGTAAATTATATTTCTCCAGGAATGTATTAACTTTACCTAACTATTCATATTTATTGACTCATTTTAAAAATAATCCCTTAAGGTTATTTTTGTATCTTTAAGTATGAAGTTAATTATTTCCTATAATTGTCTATGTTTTCTGCTGGGCACCTGGACACTGAGCATACAAATCTTTTGGGCCACAGCATTTTGTAGGGGAGTTCTATTAGACTCCATACTTTAGTCTGGCTCTAGAGACTATATGTTTTGTCTCTCATACATGCTGTAGCCATTAAAACAAACATGCAAAGTCCCTAGGATTTGGAAGATATCATCAGAATGGTTTAGGAACTGGCTCACCTCCCAGAGTTCCTGCTTTCACTTCACATTTTCATCCCTCTTGATTCCCACCTTCAAAACTTTTTTTTTATTTTTTGGCCACCTCATTTTTTACCAAAATTTGATCTTAATTTTTTTTTAATTTTCCCAGATTATTAGTCATCTTCTTCAGTGGGCTTTTTAAAAAAGTGTATCCAGTCTGCCATACTATTAGGAACTGAAAACAGTTATATTTTCTTAATAATTATAAAATCTGTCCCTTTCCTCTGCCTCACCAACAGCCTTCTAAGCTTAGTCCCTCATTATTTCTCACCTGTATTCTGATTTCACTCTTCTTCACCTTGTGGTCATGTCAAATTATTATGAAGTTATCTTTAAGTTCGGCATAAAATCCAAATATCTTGGAGGAAACAGAGAAGGGATGGTCAATAATATATGGATAAAACTGAATACAGTGCTATAAGGAAGAAAAGCCTATTAAAAAATGAATCAATCAATATATAGTACAGGATACAAGACCATGAAGTTATATCATTTTACTTTAACATAGATTTCTATTATGAATTTATGAAAAAACAACACAAATTTCCCAAGTTTATCACTTGTATTTCAAAGCACATAAAGTTATTGGCTTAATCAAAAAAGATCTTTGACAGCAAGTTTCAAGTACTTATGAATGCATAAGCCTTCTTGTCCATGAATAGAATAAACAGAGAGATGGATACATGCCTCATATGGAAGCCTTCCTGCATGATAATTCTATTGCAGATGGATAATAATATATTGCCTCTCTTTGACATTACTGAGCATTAGATTGTTGTTAACATTTTGTTTCATGTTCTATTACCTACAAAGTAATAATAGGGAGAGAAGTAGGTTCTCCTCTCCATAATGAATTTTTAAAGCTAATTTTTTTATCAGTGTCTAACACACTGTGATTTTAGAAGCATGTGATCAGTTTTTCTGATCAATTAATTTAATGCTAATTTAAAAACATACAATCTTTAACAATAAGTACAAGTTCAAGAAAACGCACACACACACACACACACACACACACCTGTATCAGTGATCCAATTTAGAAAGTTCCTGGCACTTTATGTCTTAGACAAAAGGGGGAGTTTTTGTTGATAACATATCAATACATCTAATATATTGGCAAAATTTCATTTTGCAAAAATCTTTAGTGAAAAGCAAATTTCATGAAGAATATTACCATGGTTATGAACTGATGAAGAAGCACAGCTGCTAAAGTAACAGTGTTGATGCAGATGTTTTGGAAAAAGAATACGCAGTCAGCAATTCCTAACCAAAGGCCTGGAACAGATAGTACATACATAGGGTAGATGAAAGCTATTTTCAAAGTAAGGAGTATGCTAAGATTAGATGACTGACTTCATTAAACCCACCTCTTTAGCTTGTGTCTTTGCACCTTTGCCTGTACTTTCTTTCTAATTGGCTTATGGTTAAATCTAGGCCAGTCTAACTCAAAATATCAGGGCTTACTGATTTTGTTGCCTCCTTAATGATTGCTCCCTGTGTCACAATCATCAAATGAAACAGAAAACTTACAGTTCTGTCCCTTCTAGGCCAATGATGTCCATTAGAAATACAACACAAGCCAAAAGCGCACACCATATATATAATTAAAAGTATTGTCTAGTACACTTTTTAAAAAGAAAAAAGGGAGAAATTAATTTTAATACTGTGGGTTATTTAATCCAATGTCCAAAATATTATCATGTAAGATATAATCCATTTTAAAATTAGCAATCAGATATTTTACATTCTATTTTCACACTAAGCTTCCCAAATCTTTTGTGTATTTTAGACTTCCAGCACATTTCATTTTGGACTAGCCACATTTCAAGTACTCAATAGCTACATGAAGCTAGAGGCTCTGCATTGTCAGCACAGTTCTAGACAAAAAGTTTTAAGTTTTTTTAAAAAAAAATATGTTTTTATTGATTTCAGAGAGAAAGGGAGAGGGAGAGAGATATAGAAACATCAGTGATGAGAGAGAACCATTGATTGGCTGCCTCCTGAATGTCCCCTACAGGGAATTGAGCCTGCAACCTGGGCATGTGCCCTTGACCTGAATCAAACCAGGACCCTTCAGTCAGGAGGCCAACACTCTATCCACTGAGCAAAACTGGCTAGGGCAAGGAGTTTTAAGAAGCACGGAAACCAGGCTTTACGAACCTTAACTCAGCGTTCTCCAGTCTATCTCTGTGATAAAGGAAGGTTGGGAACACATTTAACACTCATTTTTAATCTCAGAAATTGAAATAGCCATCTGTTTACTACAAACATTTGTTCTTTGTTGACTGTGTGTCTTATAATGCACTTAGTCCTAGGGACAGTGTCACAAAGAGCTCCCATTCCTATGGAGCTTACATTATCATAAGAAAGACAAACCAACATGAAGTGGCCTTGGAAGCTCAGGAATGCCAGGAGCCTCTATTTTGCCTGCTCACAATAGAATACCTTCTTTTAGTCAATTTAACCTTCTCTCTCCTCACCTATATGTTGTCCCCATCTTTTATATGGGAGCCAGGGTCCGCTGCATTTCCAGCAGATAGAGGTGTCTCGTCTAGTCACCTGTGCACATTGATGTTCCTTGACTTCTATAGTGAAAAAAATATACTTCAAACTGCAGCCTTAGTTCAGAAACTAACAAGGTTTAATAGAGTTTTGAGCATGTGGATTGCCTGATACCCCACTCCAGTCCTTCCAGAGGTCTCTGGGCAAAGGAGACATAATTTGGGAGAGGTCACTGGAATGAAAAGATGATAACACCACCTCTTGTCCTATAGTTTCTTTTTTTTTAATTTTTATATATATTTTATTGATTTTTTACAGAGAGGAAGGGAGAGAGATAGAGAGTTAGAAACATCGATGAGAGAGAAACATTGATCAGCTGCCTCCTGCACATCTCCTACTGGGGATGTGCCCGCAACCCAGGTACATGCCCTTGACCGGAATCGAACCCGGGACCCTTCAGTCCGCAGGCCGATGCTCTATCCACTGAGCCAAACCAGTTTCGGCGTCCTATAGTTTCTTGCAAGCCATTTTCTGATTATCCTTCCTAAAGACTTCCTTGAGTCACAAAGGGACAAATAATTGCTCTTGGCCACTAAATATTCAGAGACTACATCTTTGTAATACTATCAGCCTAACAAAAGACAAGCATGAAGGCACACACACATGCTGGTAAAGTTTTTATAAACCAAGAAGGGCTTAGTGCACTAAAGGGGGCAAAGTGCTATGCTTAACATTTAAAACCTATAATGTCTCCATAGTAGAAGGCTATAGTGCTTTAGTTTGAGATTAGTTTCACATAAACTTGCCAAGATAAAGAACGTTTTTCCATACCTACTCGTTTCCTAGCTGCTTTATGATTAGCAATACAACAGTCAGAGAACCACATCTTGTGGTCTCCTACCTGCTTCTACACCCGAATTTACAGTCAATGAAAACTGACTATTAAAATGCATTTTAGTTTATGGTGATTGGACCTCTTGTAGTCTCACACACTCAGCAGTTCTGAAATTTCTAATGACTTAGTACTCTTTTCATAATTTTGTTACCGCATTCTAGCATTCTGAGTTTAAAAAACACAAATTAATTTTAGCTTTCACATCACTCATCCTATATAATAAAAGGGTAATATGCAAATTGAGTCTAAGGGCAGAATGACCAGAATAACTGCTGGACCAGTCTCTATGAGGCGAACTGACCACCTCTTGGTCCCTTTCCCCGGCCAGCCGGCTCCCATCGCCCGATGGCCACCTGCGGCAGGTGTGGGGATAAAGAGCCAGCGGGAACAGCCTACCTCTCAGTCCCTTCCCCCAGCCATCAGGCACTGATCACCTGATGGGGAAATGGGAACCAGGGGTGTGTGGCGGTGGGGGTTGGGGCTGGCTGCGGGCACCTGGGAAGATGGTCTTGACCACAGGCCAGGCCTAGAGACCGTACCCGTGCACAAATTTTGTGCACCGGGCCTCTAGTTTCTTAATAAAAACACACACATTTCTTCTATAAAGAATAAGGATTATGAAATTACCTATATACAAACATATTTCCAATGGTTATCCAGGCCATATACAAAAACATTCCAATGGAACCAAATCACTTTTGGTGGCATTCTTTACATTTTTAAGTTTTTAAAATTTTTATTAAATTTATTGGGGTGACATTGAATAATAAAATAATATAGGTTTCAGGTATACAATGCTATATCATCTGTATATTGTATTGTGTGTTATGTTTTTAATTCTTTACATTATTTGTGTAACTTCAATGGTTTCATTGTAAGTCAAAATTAAGGCCTTGGAAGCAAAGTGTCTTGAATAATGAATAAAGCAGTTTAGTTAGAAGCATTCTAACTATGAATTCCATGAGTGTAAGTCTCATAATACAAGAAGAAAAATGACATTGTTTTTATACTCCCAGATGAATAAGCTAGACTAAGAAAAAATTATAGTTTCTGGTACATTGTAATAGTACTGGAATTTTTTTTGAAGAAGATTTGGCCCCATGTCATTCTCACTGAGAATCCACTCCCTACTGCTACCACATAATCAGCATTTTAATGGAATGTTCTCTTCTTGCTTCTTTTTTTCCTATAGTGTAAACTCCTACCTTCTAGTACTTCTTGACCTGTGTTGGATAGGAAGAGGATTATTTTGTGATCACAGTGATCTACAGTTGCCTTTCAATGATCAGCATGGACATTTTCCACTTCCCAGGTTACCTCTGGCACTGTCTGAGCCAGCTTTTCCCACTGCTCAGCACGCTCCCAGGATAAATTCCCTGCCATCAGTTGCTATGTGGGCAGAAAATTCAAACTAATTTTAACCTTAGCTTAACCAAAGCATTATGGGAATCTTAAAACCACAGAAAATAAAGGATACAGAAAGTAAGACAAATAACTGATATTTTTGAGGAAGTATGGGGCTACTTTGTATAGTTTTGGGGGTGATTCTCATCTCTGATTCTCTCAATGAATGCCAATAATTGAGACAGAGTCTACTGCTTTGTATATTTATTATTCTAAAGCACATGCCAGACAGACAATATTTATCTGGATCAGTGAGCTCAGTTGGTGTAGAGCTAATAAGGCCAAAAGCATGGGCTCTTTCCCCATAGAAACCAGAAAAATTGACTCAGAGAGAAAAACAAACCTACTCTACATTCACAAGTTGTACCCCTAAACCTGGCCAGACATCTCACAAATGCATGCTGTGGGTAACAAGTGGGGTGAGAGAGAGTGTGCTAACTCAGAATAAGTCCAAACTGAGTATCTAGAGTTGATTCCAAGCTGAGGTCCTCCAGGAAGCAAACCAGGACTGATTAGGAGGGTTGGAGTTCACATATAGATGCATGTCGCTGCCACTTGCCATAGAAAATTGCTTGTAGGGTAATGTTATCTATGCTGACGTATACTAACTAGTACATTGTTTTCAATAACAGGTAATGAGTTTTTGCTGGCTTCCACTATTTTTAAGGTTCATCTCTTACACGAGACTCTACCTTCGGGGCCACATAGGAAGACATTTTGCAGAAATACCATCTACTTTGGCTTCAGAGACCTGAGAGCAAATCCTGCCTGCATCATTTACTTCTTGCATGGCCTTGGACAAGGTACTTTTACTCTCTAAATTATTTCCTCATACATGAGAGCCGTTGGGGGATTCAGTGAGTGAAGGCATATGAAGCTATTAATTTAGTGCCTGGAACATAGTAAACTCCACGAATGGTGATTTGTGTCATTATTACATCATGGGACAGCATATGAAAAATGACTGGTGCAGTGTCAGCTTCATAACAGGAAATCAATTAAGATTGATTAAGATTAGTTTTCATCCTTCTTCCCTGTTTGATCAGCTTCTATTATTTTCTGTAGGTGTCTCCTTTTCTTCGTGGTGTTGTATTTCTTTTATCTTTGTGGGACTCTCCCTTTCCAGTGCCTTCCTACTGCATGATTTCACAGAACAGGTGAAGAATCCTGGAGCTGCTGGCTCAGATGTGCTGTATCCTGCATTAACCATGTTTCAAGGTCCTTTTTTATTGGAGCAGCTATCTTGTTATTTAACTTTCTCTAGGGCTTGCCATTTGGAAGATTTATTTATCCATCCAAAAAATGTTTATTAGTGGTGCTGTTTAGAAAGGCAGGTGTGAGGAATATTTCCAGAAGGTTAAAAACCTGTCTTCCTACAGACCTTTTTATTTGTCCAAAAGTTGGATTCTATATTGGCACCACATTTGACCTCGTGGAGTTAATTTCCCCCCTCTAAATGAAATTGAGAGGAAGCTTAATGAAAATAAATTGGTGAGCATGGAAGAAGTTTATAATGAAACTTAAGTCTATTCTCATGTTCTGTTTCTCAAAGTTTAGTGTTTGTGTAGGGACTCTGATGCTGTTTCCATATTCAGTGATTTCAGTGGTAGACATAACTGGACTTGATTTTTTCCATGTGCATCTGGGGCAGTGCATTGGTTCACCTTTTAAACTATTAGAGAAGAAAAATCTTATTTGACTCCCTTGGATACCGTGAAATAAAGGGTACCAGAGATCATTTCAATTCAGCCATGGGAAACAGATTCCTTTTTAATATTCAAGAAAGTACACCGGTGGGTACAAAGGCCTTCAAAAGAAATCCCACCAGAGCAGCCCATAATTCAAGGAACTTTGCCTGGTTTCTCATTGTTTACTTCCAACCAGTTCTGGGGACAGAGGAATCCTCACTCTTTTTTCCCCCCCTCTGCTTTTATTAAGTGCTATAATGAGATTTAGTATATTCCACTATTAATATAACTAGGGGCCCAGTGCACGAATTTGTGCACCGTGAAAGGGACTGTGGGCCATGAGGCTGTGGTGGGCACAGAGCGGGTCTCGGCCCATCCTCTGTGCCCCTGCCTAGCCCCTCCCACCGTGGCCCCAGGTCCCCTGTCTGCTGGCAGCCCTGCTCCTGACACCACAGCTCCCACTCACTGATGGTGCTGCCCCCCCTCGCCCCACTGACAGTGCCTGCAGTGGGTACAAGCGGGGCCAGCATTGGCAGTGGGTGTGAACGGCAGCTCTGTGAGCATGTGTGAGCATGTGTGAGCTAGCATGTGTGAGCACTGGGTGGGACCGTGACGCGAAGGAGCAAAGAATTTTCAGTAACCACCAGAGGCTAGCCTTGATGACAGTGACTGGTGCCCCGCCTTGGTCTGGTGCCCCTGCTCACTTGCTCCACCATCCCGCCATAGCCCATGTCCACCATGTTCCATGCTCTGCTGCCTGCTGCTGACCCCCACTATGTTCTGCATGCGCCCCCTGGTGGTCAGCGCACATCATAGTGACCAGTTGTTCAGTTGTTTTGCTGTTCAGTCTATTTGCATATTAGCCTTTTATTATATAGGACTAGAGGCCCTGTGCATGAAATTCGTACGGGGGGGGGGGGGGCAGGGAGGGTCCCCTCAGCCCATCCTGCACCCTCTCCAATCCAGGACCCCGTGGAGGATATAAAACTGCCAGTTTAGGCCCGATCCTGTGGATCGGGCCTAAACCAGCATTCGGACATCCCCCTCACAATCCTGGACCACTGGCTCCTAACTGCTCACCTGCCTTCCTGCCTGATTGCCCCTAACTGCCCTCCCTGCCAGCCTGATCACCCCTAACTGCCCCCCCTGCCAGCCTGATCATCCCTAACTGCCTCTGCCTGCCAGCCTGACTGCCCCCAACTGCCCCCCCTGCCTGCCTGGTCGCCCCACGCAACCTGCTGCTCAGTCATTTGGTTATCCCTCACTAACCCCCCTGCCAGCCTGGTAACCCCATGCAGCCTGTTCAATCGTCCATTCGGTTGCGATGGTCGCTTAGACTTTTATATAGATAGATGAGACGTTCTGAGGATCACATTTGATGTAAAGTACCTACCACAGTGCCTAGCACATAGTCTCATGTATTCATTAATTCAACATACTACAACACAGTATACTTACCAAGGCCTACTCTGTGTCTGGGGTTATAGCTGTGATCAAAACAGAAAATTATTTCCTTCCCCTTGGGTCTTATATTATTTGGGATTAGAGGTCCGGTGCATGAATTCATGCACAGGTGGGGTCCTTCAGGTGGAGATCGGGCCCCAGTTCACACCCCCAGCCTCACAGCCCAACCTGGCACCCTGCCTTGGCCTGGTGCCGCCTGCTCCGCCATCCTGCCTGGGGGGCAATCAATCAGAGTTGCACCTCCCCCAGCCTGGTTCCCTCAGTTCCTGGGAGCTTGGTGGCAGCCTTGCCCCCCTGCCATTGCCACTGGTCTCCATCTGCGGGGCGATCAGCGGGGCAATCAGGCCCTGCTCACATCCGCACACTCACCTGCTCCACCATCCCGCTGCGGTTCTGCTCTAGTTGGGGCCCATCAGGGTTGGCAGTGCCTACACTGCTACCCACTGCCAGCACCGAATTGCCGATGCCCACCATGTTCCGCGCCGCCCCCTGGTGGTCAGCGCATGTCATAGCAAGTGGTCGAACTCCCAGCCTCCTGGTTGAATGGGTCGAACGACTGCCCGAGGGGACAATTGGCATATTAGGCTTTTATTAAATAGGATTATTGATTTCAGTTTGCCTCCAACTGTAATTTTTCTATACATTCTGAATTTTGATGACTTACATATACCCTTGTAGAAAGATAAATAGATAGACATAACTTTTATTTGTGTTTTGTATTAGTGTTGAAAACTATTAATAGGAGTCCCAAAGAGATGTTGTATGCAAGGATCACTGAATGGAAGGCCTAGTCAGATGAACAAAGATTAATACATTGCAGTCTTTTACAGTGGAATCCCTAAGAAGTGTATATTTCTTTGAACACACTTTTGGGTCTATTATCCAATCTGGTATAAAACAGATTATTCTTCACTCATTCTTTCATAATATTGTCCTCCAATAAAAGCCTAACTTTCCAGGTTATTGTTTTTCTCAAATATCTTCCAAAATGTCTGTTTTTAGTGTGGGCTGTGTAGCTAATGATTTGTCTACAACTTAGGAATTCATGCTTTAATATTTTCTCACCACTCTACTAAAGGGGTGGAAGGCATAAGGTCAAGTTTATTCCTTCATTAAATGAACACACATTGAGCACTTATAGATGATTAAACACAAAAGTGAAGAAGGCATTGTTCTGGCTTACTATCTAATAAGGAAAGACAGAGAAATACATAAATAAGTAATAATATCAGGGATTAATTTATGAATAACTGGCATATTTTTAATACTTCATTTCCTTATTGACAATATATGTGCTTTTCAATACTATTAAACTATAAACCTGTCGGGATGGAGCCAGCATTATACAACTCGTCTAGCTTCATTATAGTCTCTATCCATATTAGTTTCCCTGACCTCCTTTCTGTTTTTAATTTCCTGTCCTTCCCCTTGGCCCTAGGACCTCAATCAATCAGTTTAATCTATTGTCCCTTTGATAAGCTACAGGAGCAGAGTTATAAGTTTCAGTGTATCTGCCAGCCCCCACCCAGATAACTGACTAACTATACCAAGACCCAAAAATCATTTGGCAATGCTGTTGGTTGAATCTCCAATAAAATTATCCACTAGGATAGACTTGAATCTCAGGCAAACATGGAAAAAAATTTTTACTGATACACTCTCTGAATCATGGACTCAAATTTTAAAACCAAATATTCTTATAAGTAGAGTCATTTATAATGTATTCATTCATTAATTCAAACTGCCTTCACAATTTTTTCAAAAATTCAGAGGACTCAAAAATACCAAATATATTCCTTAAAAGGGTGTATTTTAACCCAATTATAAAATGTAAAGGATCTCATTTAGTCAACTAAACTTGTGAATATTCATAAAAGCTAACATGTCTTTTCTCCTGGAGACTAACAGAGCCTGACAAGTCATTTTCTCTTTTCTTTCTTTATACCAAATGAACTTATTAACAGTGATGACAATGATCAGAAATGAAATGTTTAACAGAGCTGACATTTAGGTACTCATAATTGAGTTTGAAAGTTGCCATGTTATTGAGATGAATAGAACTGACTGTCACTTTCTCTTGTTCTAGTGGGCTCAGTCCATGGGCAATAATACATCAACAGAGGGAGGTTAATAAGTCCATAAAGTTTAAAGTAAGATCCAGTAGAAATCTTGCAGAGGGCCATCAACTTTCAAAGTCACAGACTTTAAGCATTCTGATTTGAGTTGTACAAGTTGGCAATTATTCTATACCTGTAAAACAACTAAGTGTGTTTGTGTCCCTATGTAGTTTCCCTTTATTCATTTTAGTTACATCTATATCTATATTTCCATCTATTTTAAAAAAAAATTCACCTTTAGCATCTAGAAAAAATTGATTCTTGCTAAGGCGCCATTATGTGTGAAATATTTCTAATCTGGAATGTTCATTCTGTGTACCAGAATCCTGAGAGCAATTTTTAGTTGTATCCTCTGATTTGTTACCTATCTATAAATGTAATGAAATGAATCTTTACTAAATCTGAAACCACACAGAGATAGCTGTGGAATATGAACTTGATCCACTTTACTTAGGTTTAAATGTAAATGTAGTTTGATTCTAATTTCAATACCCAGTCCAGCCCTTTCTTAAAATGGTGACACTCTTAAGTAAATTTGGCTTGATTGACTTTGGCCTCTTTAAGTTTATATCCTCTTCTTTTTTTAAAAAAATTGCTTATTGTTTGGAGAGAGAGAGCGAGCGCGAGCGAGCTTGATTTTTGTTCCACTTATCATTGGTTAATTCTTGTATGTGCCCTGACTAGGGATTGAACCCACAACCTTGATATATCTGGACAATTCTCTAACCAACTGAGCTACCTGGCCATGGACTGGATCCTCTTCTTTGATTTTTCTGGCACTGCTTTCCTCCCTCACTAACAAATAAGTTTCATAAGATGGGACTTCCATTTTGTTTACTTCTAACATTTCCTATTCCTGGATTGTGCTAAATCTTGTTACTATGTGAAATATCCCTCTATCTTCTATGGTGGTAGTAACTCAGGTGTTTCTGTGTAATCGTCACACCTCTGTTTTATGCAGCCTGCAAATAAATACACATACACACATGGAGAAATACATACATATACTTGGCATATCATTTTTTTTTTTACTAGCACATGTCACCATTGGATGTATTTTAATTTTAAGAAGGAATTTAGCTCAGTGTAGTAAGAAAGTTTTTGATCTAAAAATAATTCCTACAACTTAGCAGCTGGTAGTATGAGTCAAGGTAATTGACCATTTTGAGATGTTTTTTTCACTTGTAAAATTATAATGCCCACCTCAAGGTTGTTCTGAAATTTAAATATGATAATACATGTGAAGTGTTTGGTACGATGTTTGGCACCTAGTACATGCTCAATAAGTGCTATCAAAATGGTTGAAATAGTCCTATTCTTTCTTTGAGCCTGAGTTGCATGAGACATGCTAACGACAAGGTTAGGAAATTGCTTGGTGGCAAACAGAGGATGCCTGACCAGAGTTACTGACTATGAAATCTTGTATAGATGACAAGGCTTAATTACCCATAGCATAACTGGATCGCTTATTTTGGCTTCACTTAACAATTAGTTCTGCACAATTAGTTACTATCAAACAATTCAAAATTAATGGAGTTCCTTCTAGTGAAAGAGTATTATGCAAGCTAGATCTTTATTATTTAAAATGTTATAGTGTCACTTAATGCAAGCTCTAAACAAAGATTCATTCTCTAATACTCAAAGTTAAAATACTGGTTAAAAAATCTGGGTTGTATCAAGGCAAGCGATATGTGTATGCCTATCAATACCCTGGTTTCACTTAGTTCTAGGTTTCAAAATTATTTAAATGTCAATTACTCTTAATTCATTTTCTCAGGAATATAGGACTAAATGGGTGTATGGAAAACAGTTCTAGAATTATCCTTGCATATTTACTCAGAATGCCCCATACAATTGCTTTAAAGTTCCAAAAATATGTTGGTTCTAAATTTACAGGCCTCTGAAAATTCAATGAAAAAATTGCTGGAAAATCCAAGCTCCTTACTTGATGCCCTACTAAGTTGTGTTCCAGAACTTCAGTAGGTTCTAGGAAGAATCCTTGGATTTGGCAAAACTAAGTCCACATCTCCAATACTACTCAGTTGCCGGAGCTCAATAGCATTCCCTTCCAGCAGGCATGCTTTTCAATTCACCATGGTCCGTCCTGTATTGGTCATGGTCCATCCCACTTGCACCAGTTTGGTTATCT
Source organism: Myotis myotis (assembly GCF_014108235.1). Classification (NCBI taxonomy): domain Eukaryota; kingdom Metazoa; phylum Chordata; class Mammalia; order Chiroptera; family Vespertilionidae; genus Myotis; species Myotis myotis. The sequence goes on from NW_023416368.1 coordinate 55,210,032, forward strand.
TCATTGCTCCTGATGCATTAGATTTGGAAATTCTACCTCCAGAGAGTGGAACAAAGTAACTCCATGCATAAGAGGAAGAGCAAGAGCAAGGAAGAGCAACTTACTTAAAAAGTGAGGCTGTACAAAGTTAGATATGTGAGAGAAAATGTGATGTTCACCGAGGCCATGTGGATAATATAATAGGTGAACAATTCTAGAGAGGAGAGACAGTGTAGTATAAGGAATTGAAGGCTGTGGGTGGCTAAAAGAGAGGTTTCAATGATAGCAGCAGTCACAGGTTTCAGAAATTGATCTCTACAATACTATTTTTAAATAAATGGTGTCTTGATGATTTGTTAAGGATGGCGTTCATAAACTGAGCAGGATCAACTTTTGCCTTATTGCTATCATTTACTTTTGAAATTTTGCTATCAGTTTATTAGTAGTTTTACATGACAAATATTTATATATTTATATATTGTATGCTGAACACTAATCTCTAAATTTTATAAATGGTAACTCAGTACTTCTCAATCATGGGCAATGTCTGGAAAAATTTTGGTTGTCACAATTTCAGTGGGGGTGTTGCTACTCCATCTAGTGGGTAGAAGTCAAAGCTGATGCTGAAAAGTCTGCAAGGTATAGTACAGCCCCTCTCTCTAAATCAGGAATTATCTGGCTAACAATATCAATAGCAACTCTACACTAATTCATTAATCTTTGTAACAGCCCTATGAAGTATATACTGTTATTATCTTCATTGTACAGATAAGGAAAGTAAGACTCAGAGGGGTTATCAAAGTCAAGGCCACACAGTTAGTGAGTTGCAAGGCTAGCATTCAAGACTAATTAGTCTGTGTCTACAATCCATGTTCTATCACCCTACCAAGGCCACCTCTCTCATGGTTTATATACAAATTATTTTCATAATTTTGAAATCTCCCCAAGAAAGGACATACCTCCTCTCATCCCATTTTCTTACCTACAGACAACAGAGCCCAGACAATTCTGGCTTTGTTCTGTGTTGCCCATTCCTTACAAGGATACCTTGTTATCCCACTGTAATGGGTATGTCAGACACAGGGAAGCCATTCCTCCCTCAACTGGACTCAGCTCACAGTTCACCCATAACCTTACTCAGGGATTATTCAATTTTGTGATCTCTTTATCCTCCTCTTCATGACTTCTTGGCTTTTGGCTATTTCAGAGCTAATTTATATATGTTTCAAAAGGCAGGTAATGGATAATCAAATTCAAATGAATCTACCTTGTGACATATCGGCATCTGTAAAGAAATTGTGAATACACAGTTTGGAAAATGATGAATAAAATTAAAATCAACCCACTACCTGTGCATTCTTTATAATAAGATTTCTTGGGTCCTCACATTTCCTTTGATAACTCTAAGTTAAGTATAAATATCTTATTTGATAGTTGCAAAAATTGATATGAATTGCATGACAAATATACCCTTATCTGAGAAAATAAAAGAAGATTTGTGTATTCATTTTATCTCCCCTCAGGACTGTATATGCATTCATAAGGAAAACAGAATTTCTAAGCAATATGTGAATTCTGTCACATAAAAGATCTGTAGAAAAATATACCAAAGTGTATGTTTCAAAAAAAGCTACTCTTAAGTTTGCAAAACACTTGGTGTCCATCAAACAATGTGTGGGTGGACAGCCTTGCTCTCAGTAAAGCAGATACAGGGAGCAATAATTAGGTGGTGGTTTTGTTTGTTTGTTTTTTACTTTCCTCTAGAGTGCTGCATTTTTGGTTCTATATGTATGTTGGGAAACCATGGCATATTAACTATACCTGCCTGGATCTTCTGATGCCATGTCACAGATGGCCTGTGCCCTGGAATTACCCAGTGTAACATGCTGTCACTGAATATAGTTCCCTTGTCTTTATGGCTCTCATTTCCATGCAAGCATCATTACCAACCCAGGCTGTGTTGCAATGATGCTGAAGGGACTGTATACACAAGGGAACAGAACAGAGAGGAAAGGGAAGGAACCCAGTGAGAGAAGATGGGTCAAAGCTTTAGTCCTGCAGCATTTAGAAAGAAGGGAAACAGTAAAAGAAGAAAGTCAGTAGGCTGGGAGAAAAACTAGGAGGACACTGTTGTCTTCCAAAGGCCAAGGGAAAAAGTATGTCAAAGTAGACAAAGTAAACAACTGTGTCAAATATTGTGGGAGAGACTGAGTAAGATAGGCTGGGAGCTGACCGTTGATTTGGCAACATGGACACAACTGAAAGCATAGCCTGAGGATCTTTTCTATTATGGGGAAGGTATTACACAACAAAGGAGAGACTCAAGAGGAAGGGCTTCCTTGTTCTCTCAAACTCTCTGCCATCCTGCATCTGATATCAGCCCTGGCTCCTCCTATCAGAGGTGAAGGGACTCCAGGATAGGAGGGTCACAAGATCAGGCTGAACTGGAAGAGTTGTTGGTCTTTGCCAGAAGCAAAGTAACTTATGGGAAGAACTCACTCCATGACTGAGAAGCCAGGCCTGAGTGCCAGTTGGAAGTACATCTACGTGTATGTACATCAGTCCCCGTAGACTTCTTCCATCTGGTTAAAAGCAGTGAACTGTTTCATGTCTCTGCTCATATCTCAGACCACATGCTCCAAGCTGCACTGTAGCTTTCTTCATGCATTTATTACTTCTCTCTCTTTCATCTATTTATCATCTATTTCTCCCCCTCTCTCATCCCTTCCAGGTTAATTCTACCAGCATACAAACAAGCTGCATTATTTCCAACCTCCAGAACAAAATAAGCAAACCTCAGTTGACCCTTGAGCCCCTCTAGCTATTGCCCATTCATTTATTCCCCTTCACAGCAAGAATCCTCTAAAGGGGAGTCTTAGGACTCACTGTCCCTGCTTGTTTATCTCTTCACGTCTGCTTAACCCAAATCCAGAATTGGTCCCCAAGACTCCGCTGAAACAACTCCTGTTAAGTTTTAATCACCTCTGATCCCAGAAGCAAGAGTCAATAGCAGAGGTAGGATGGCAAAGAGTGAGAGAGAACAGGAGGTCCTTCATGCCCAGGAATGTCCAGACTCTGTCCTGAGTTTCTCTTTTGTTCTGTGGCATCCTTCCCTTAACAGAAAATATCCCCAGGATATGTCTTCAGTGTTTTCTTTCTAGTCTAAGTTGATAATTTAGGGAAATGAATTTTGTTTTGGCTTCCATTTGAGAACTGGGATTTTGGAACCAGCTACTCTTGGTGTCTGTTCACATTCTGCTGCAGAGGAAAGAACAGGAAATATACAATGTGGTCTTTGCCCTTCAAACATTGCTACCTACAGAGCATCATTTTTCAGTGATGATGACAAAAGGCAGAATTGCTAAGTTTTTATCAACAATGATTCTGAGGTCACAATTCTAATTCCTCTTTGAACGGTACATCTTGGCTAATGGGCACATATCTATGTAGAAGAACCGTGGTCTTGCCTCAGATTGGTGAGAAAGAGCCAGAATGTAAGGACACTGGTTTGCTTCTCACTTGGTTGCAGAAAGCTTGTCCTATTAAAACTTTCCTCCAAATACAGATGTCCCTTGCATCATTCTGAGTTGAAGGTCTCTATGTATTAATTCCACTGCATAACTGTGAAAAAATGTAAATAGAAAAGAGCTTCCACCATTCCCAGTAGCCAAACTCAACCTGTGTTTGAAAATGGCCCTTTAAGCGCCAGTGAGAGAGCCTGTGTAGTTGTTGCTCTGATTGCTGAAATTATTTGAAAATCTAAGATTCCCTTTTGAATGAAAAGATTAACAAACAGTTTGCTAAACAAATTAAATTCTAGCCGAAACTGGTTTGGCTCAGTGGATAGAGCATCGGCCTGCGGACTGAAAGGTCCCAGGTTCGATTCCGGTCAAAGGGCATGTACCTGGGTTGTGGGCACATCCCCAGTGGGAGATGTGCAGGAGGCAGCTGATCCATGTTTCTCTCTCACTGATGTTTCTAACTCTCTATCTCTCTCCCTTCCTCTCTGTAAAAAAATCAATAAAATATATTTTTAAAAAACCAAAACAAAACAAATTAAATTCTAATTTCCTTTCAAGAAGTGGTAATCACATCTGGTTCCCAGGCAACATCAACTTGAGCTAAAGATAAAGACGGTGCCAAATAAGAGAGGGTTTGAGACCTTAGCATTGGGTCTATTCTAATGTACTTGTGAAAAAATAAGAATGTTGTGCACTGAGAAGTCTGTGAGCCACTCTGATGGTCCAGGAAGCCAGCATTAGCCCCACAGAATAACAATCCAATGTACTGAGCCTGGGCCATAATGAACTTAATAGGACTCACAAGGACATCTGGCCAGTTGCTCAGCCCTTTTTTGCCTTATATTCCTCATCTGTAAAATGAGAAGAACAATAGAATCTGCCTCTTTAAGCAAAATGACATGTGAGGAAATCACATTTACCATAGGCTAATTGTTATGAACAAGAGTTAAGTCCCGAGGCATGTCAACAACATTATAATGAAATGACCTTGAGTGAAATGTTATTTGAGGACCTGCTGTACTTGTTTTAAGGATCAGGTGACATAATAAATGGAAAAAAGCTTTATAAGTTAAGTTCTTTACAAACACAAGGCATGATTATTATTATTATTTGAATTCACCGCATTCCCCCAAGGAAGAAAAATGACTTTAATGATGTGCATTAAACTAAATAATGCAGAATTTAATTAGTTTAAACTGTGGGATTCTGTATGAAAGACTTTTTAGGTGGGCTGTAGCATTGCTTTTGGGAAATAAAGAGCCCATTTTAGGGTATTAAATGAGTTTCTAATGCCTTAAAGAATGAAGGCGCCCCCTGAAGAGCCCTCCTTAGGAGGGGCTTGGTACTAGGGCAAAGGATGCTCCTTGTTATCCAGACACTATTTAGCCATTCCTTCTTCCAATCAACCATCTTAGGCTATGTGTAGGTAGAACTGGGCATTAGGCAAACTCTTCTTATTTGTTATATATTTCTATTCCACTTTGTAATAGGTTTAACCCTTTGGGTATTTTGTTTCTTTAAAGAATTTGAGTGTTTTTCAATGTATTTTATAAAAACAAATTTTAAGTTTTCTAGACTGGCACAAGAAATTATATTTTTATGAAAATTAATTCACATATTGGTACAGTACATGTCAATTATTAGCCCGACAGCTGAACTCTTAGGTTTCTAGACAATTTAAATATTAATGTAGAATTCTAATAGCATCTTATGCATTACAGGCAATCCAGTCAAAGGGGATATGGATGCACTTCAAATAAATAATATTTGATAATGTGCATTTTCTGAAATGCCCAACAGAGACATTCCTAAGGGAAGGGGACATCCACAATATTTTCCATAATATTTTATCAGCCATGTGGCTTCTTTCTCCATTCCTAGAAAAGGTGAGCCTAATTTTAGAAAAGTTCCTAGCCACTTAGCTATTTCTAGATGTAGTTTTTTGAATCATGAGTGGGGCTAGAATTAATCAGCCATTCTACTTTGAAATAAAATCTTCAGCACTTCAAGAATGATCCACTTTCAAAAAATAATTGGATCCAGGTTTCATTCTATTATCATGAACAGTAATCTTTGGAAGGGCATTGTTAAATTAATAACACACCTTTGATAGATTTAAAATGTGCAGGTAATCTTTAAAATAAAACATATTAGAAAATACAAGCATAATCTAAATTTTGCCCATTTTGTAACATGGATAAGCATTAGGTAACATTCATTGAATTTTGTATTCTACATTCTTTAATGAGGAATAAGTAGTAATAGAATAAACCCCAATAATTTTCACCTACCATTAAACTGACAAAATGTAAAACAGGGATTGCTATAAAGAATAAATTAGAAGCCAGTAATGATCTACTAATATTAAACCTGTCAAAACTTATCTTTCTATAAAATTGTGGATCAAAAACATTTTTCCAAGAGAAATTTTAAGTATAAATTTGCAATGTCATGCTTTGAAGTCAGTTGGACCTGATATCGAATCCTGTTTCTAATGCTTATTAGTGTCAATCACCTAACAAATGCTTTAAACAAGCCTCTGTGTTTTCTCTGGGGCTAGTATATAATAATGACTACTTTGTAGAACTGAAGGGAAATAAGTAATAATGTAATTTATGAAAAATACCTGGTTCATAGTAAATACATGTGGTAAATGTGTGTGTATGTGTGTGTGTATGTGTGTGTGTGTGTGTGTGTGTGTGTGTGTGTGTGTGTAGCTTATCCCCTTTACATATATAGAAACTGAGACCTGACTCATGAACTTACTTTTCTGAAAACATACTCGTATATCTCTTCAATAGCAGGATAAGCTTTGAATCTAAAACAAAACTTTTAAAGTTCCTTCTAGTTTGTGTGATCTTCATAAACATCAGTAAGTTAGTGGAATTCTCTAATTATCATTTCTGAAAACAATCAAATTGCTCTAAATTAATTCTGTATCTGATTAAGTATAATAATAACAAAACAAACGTGTATTAGCATCCAAGTGCAGTAAACAGTAAACCAGCACGATAGAAAACTGAGGAAGTCTTCAAGATGTTAAAACTGGAAGAAGAACAATTAGCTTGGAAAGCAGGTTAAATGTAAGTGCAGCAGACAACCTGTGGGGCTTTTGTTTAGTATGCGTCCATGGGAGAGAAATGTTTATGTCATTCACAATGTAAACCGAACCTTGCGATAGACACCAAAACATTAGCATATCCACAACTTTGATTCATCACACCGGGTTTTACTTGCCTGTCACCCATCCTTTGCTTTAGCTTCCATGTTTTGCTGGACAGGAATAGTTATCATTAATAATGCCTGTTTCCTGAAATTCTTCCAAGGTTTCTTTGGAACCAGCACTCTCTGCTAAACACCAGCTCCCTTATGTAGCAATGCAAATGCAGTGCCTCTAATAACAGCACATTCACACACTTTCTCTTCTAGTCCATGGGAAGGATAATTATAAGATGCAGTACTTGATTTCAAGATGTTTATAATGTAGTCTGGGGAAATGTTTTTAAGGGTTAGGTTACTTGGTGAGTGACAGAAAACTCAAAATATAGCAGTTAATCAAATTTGTTTGTTTCCTGGCACAGCTGTCCAGAATTCTCAGTCTTAGTGACTAGAAACAACAGAAAGGTATTCTCTCAGGGTTGTGAAGGCCCGAAGTCCAAAATCAAGGTGCTGGCAAGGCCGAGCTCCCTCTAGAGGCGCTAATAGAGATGGCTTCCTTACCTCTTCCAACTTCTGGTGGCTTCCCCAGTTCCTTGTAGCTGGGTCACTCCAATTCCTGCCTCTGTCTTCATAGTCCCTTCTTTTCTGTGTGCCTGAGGCTTCTCTTCTGTCTGTGTGTCTCTCCTGAATGTCTGCAAAAAGAACACTCATAATTGAATAGAGGGCCCACCTGGATAATTCAGGATGATCTCATCTTGAGATTCCTAACTTAATTACATTTGCAGACTCCTTCTCCAAACAAGGTTACATTCACAGGTTCCAGGAGTGAGGATGTGGACATATCTTTTGGGGGGTCATAATTCAGCCCACTGCAATATATGCAAGTTTATTTCTCTCATAAAATCTAGGCGAAGAGCCAGAGGTTGACATGATTCTCCACGTGTGTTAGGAGACCAGACTCCTACAATCTGGTTTCCTGTAATAGCTGTGGTCTTCCTTTTTGAAGAACACTTTATAATCCAAGGTAGCTGCTCCAGCCATCACAGTTCATTTTGGGCCAGTAGGAGAAATTGGCTTCATGAGAGATTTTTCCAAATGGATTGCAGAGCTGCTGTCCCTCATGCCCCAGACTCCTTATTATATAATAACCTAAGTATATAACTATATTTTAGTACTCGGTAAATTAAACTCACTTTTCTGTTATTTGCAGCAAACAGGTTCTTAAGTGAAACCAGGCTATAAGCTACATACTCATCTTGAGGACAGTAAGCCAAGTAAAGCAGCATGTCATAGGGGTCTGTGACAGAGTCCGAGAGAGGGGGCACCTCTGTAGCTTAGGTAGTCCAGAAAGAGCTGTTTCCTGATCACCAGGATTGGTCAGAGGAGGCAATGTGGGAAAATGGACTTCCAGATGACTCTAGCTTAACTGATCCTTCTTGACTGTGTTTTTGTAATTACTTGTCACCTACCATCACTTAAACTGCTCAGCAGGGAAATAATTGCCATTCTAAGCAGAATCATATATTCTACTGCTCAACTCTTCGGTGGTTCTATAGTGCTGAGGGAGGCTAGCTAGGAAAGGAGAAGCAAAGGAAAGCTAAAATTTACCCGAGACAGCTCTCTGCAAGGCACTATCTTAGGAACAAAAAGTCAGATCTGGAAGGTAAGAGTGGTGAGAGGTTTAAAGTTTGTAGGGAAACAGAAGAGTGTGCTGAGGCTATTGTTATTTAAAAGAAATGTGCCTGCCCTAGCTGGTTTGGCTCAGTGGATAGAGCATCGGCCTGTGGGCTAAAGGGCCCCGGGTTCAGTTCTAATCAAGGGCACATGCCCTGGGTTTGGGGGTCGATCCCCAGTAGGGGGCGTGCAGGAGGCAACCAATCAATGATTCTCTCTCATCATTGATGTTTCTTTCTCTCTCTCCCTCTCCCTTCCTCTCTGAAATCAATAAAAATATTTATTTAAAAAAATAAAAGAAAAAATAAAAGAAATGCTCCCTACCTCGTGCTGGTTCCACTTTGCTGCCACTCCAAGGAAATTTAGAACAGACTTATATTATTGAAGGCTTTTGGAGTAGCACTGTAGCTAGCAAGCCTAAAAGCAAAAGACAAGAAGAAACAGGAAGATATTTGCACCTCTAAAATTAAAACAACAACAATAACAAACTCAACAAACATACATAGTACAAATCTAAATTAGGATAACTCAAAATCACCTTGAAGATAGAATACAAAATCACCTTGAAGGTAGAATACTTTTACTCAAGGTAGAGATGCTTGAGAAATTGGGCACTGAGCTAGCCACAGAAACATTGGCTTCCCTAAAAAAATCATAGAACATGGGTTAAGATGCAGACAACACAAATATGGCATTAGATAGTGGTTGTTTGCATGTTAGTTTTAATAGCATTCTACATGTATTGCTTTTTTCAAATATTGTGTACAGTATGCAAATAGCCATCATCAATATTTTTCCATAAATTATTTTTCCCTTTGCCTAAAGGAACACAGGAGATGCCCTACCTGAGGCACAGGCACTTTGTGTTTACTTGCTCCACAGTGACATCTAGTGGCAAATATTACAAATTTCAGATACAGTGTCCCTGGGCTCCAAAGAGATTGGCAAGACCATATAGCTAGAAATGTCAACTCAATGGAAAATAAGCAAATACTCTATCTTTAGGAACATTTTTCAAAGTTGAAGATCAAGTTACTTGTTAGTTATTTACCTTGGCATGCTTAATATCTAGTTTATATATTTTCAATAAAAATCAACTGTTGTATGAACAAACTGATTCTTAATAATAAAAATTATGTCTGCATAACACTAGTTTCCAAAGTCCTATTCATACTTAATGCATAAAATGAGTGTGGATATTATAACTTTCTCACTAATGGAAAGGCAGGCTCAAGTAGGTTGTAGAAATTCCTCAAGCTCACAAAGCTAAAAAATGGTGTTGCTGAAGTCCAAATAAAGCCTCTCTATCTCTAATCAGTGTGTTTTCTTCATGATGATTGTTTCACTCTGCTTAGAATTAAATGAGGCAGTTTCAGCTGAATCTACATTGATGCCTTAGTTTCAGCAGAAAATGAACTTTTGAATTAGGTGGTATTTCATAAAGTAGTAGCCCCAAGCCAGCCCCTAGTAGAATCTGGAGGAAGACTCAGAAAACCTTGGTAGAAGTGGCTGGGCATTCCTAAAACTTGGTACATATTTTTTTTCTTGTTTTTCTCTCCAGAACTTGTATTTATGCGTATGCAACTCCATCTCATTGCCTCTGTGTTTTTCTCTGCTGCCCTGCCTTGGGATTTACCCTTTATATCTTTCTACTCACTAGAAGCGTTACCTTCAGGTGGCCCTTCACTTCCTGCTAGTAGATGTTTTTTTGTGTGTTTCCCCCCCCCCCCCCAGAGTTAATCAAAGAATGATACTTAAGGCCGCATCTCTTATTGAGCATCTAGATGACTTATGCCATTCATATTAATGAGACCTTTTCAACTCTAATATCAGTTCCAGTGATCTATGGAGTATGACTTTGAAATTTAAGTATGGTGATATTTCAGAGACTGATGGAAAGCTTTAAGCATCTTGCTTTAACATCATTAGACAGTCCCAAGTATCAGTGCTATACAAGATTGAAGACCAGTCTACTATATGTCTTACCTTCATTATGATATGTTGGTCTAAGCCAACATTTCTCAGACTCTGCCAGAAGATTTTTTTTTTAATCTTGTGGCTGTGATATTTCACCTGTATGAGACTATTGAAATTTAGGTCATTTAAAAAAAAAAACAAAAAACCTACTTAAGCTGATTGATATTGTCGTGAGGCTGTCTGTAAATATCTTGGTCATTTCTCTATAGTTGCATATATTCTTAAATATGGTCAATGAGTCCTAAACACATTCCAGGAGGAAAACTGAGACTTACTAATGTTGTATTCCTCTAAAATAATTTCCTGGGGGGTGACGGGGGGATGGTAAATATGCATTTTATAATGTTTAATCTTTATTGGTTCAGCAAAACCATTTAAAATATATTTCATAATGTAGCTCAAAATGCAGAACATTTTCTTTCCTACAGTTACCAGACTGCTAAAAATCCAAAATTTTCCTTTTCTTTATGCCATTTATCATGAGCAGTAATAAAGATTTTGGAATGAGAATTTAGGTAGCAATTTTGGGATGATATATTAGCCCTTCTTCAGCTATGTTTGCTCTAGAGAGCTGATTAATATAAATGTCAGTTTATTTGTAAACTAGAAATATGAAACACAGAAAAGTACTGACAATGCCATATCCAGCGCTTCAATTCAGACCCTAAATGAACTTCAGTTGGGCAATGGCTGTGCTGATAAGCACTAGAAGTAATATTGCCTAAAGTGACAGAAAATACAGTGGCATCAATCTCTTCTGAAGGTTAAGAATTTGTTTATTCTGTTTCAAGAGCTCAGCATATAAATACAGTTTATAAGGAATTTTAAGCTGATCACTAAAACCTGTGTATATTCAACTGTTATATCAAAAGGAAGCCTGCGGTGTTGATCAAGTTCAATAATCACTCTTTAATATCGCTGGGGAGATAGCAGAATGATGAAAAGGATAAGGAAAGTATAAATCAAGTGAAGAAATTCTGAGCCAAGGACCTTCATTTTTAAAAGGCAGAGATTAAAATCACCAAGCTAATAAGATCAGCTCAGGGACCTAGAAATGTCAGCCAAAAATATGGAAAATGTATCCCCCAGGAGTAAGCTTTACTCAGGGTCGTTCATAAATAATAGTTATCTGCTGAAAACAGACCATTAAACTTACAGTTTAGCTTAAAGATAGCATTTAGTTAAAATTCTATACGTGGGATGTCTTTTTCATACATTAATGTTCATGTCCAATGGATAAGAAAAGAAAGAGACATTGCAAATATATTTTGCATTGGCTTCCTAGCTTTTTCCTTTCACCTAGCATTCCCATTAATACTGCTTTGACACATCTCCCTCAATCCAAGGCCTTCTTTGACAATGGGGTAACTTCCTCATACTTTTTTTACTACTTAAGATGTTTTTTTTGTTTGTTTGTTTCTATTGATGTTCAGTCATTCCCAATAGATTGAAGGTTAAAGAACAAAGTAGTATCTCCATAGTTTTTATATCTCCAGGGTCTAGCACTATTCCTGACAAACAACAACTGTTCAATGCAAAATGGTTGACCTTTATTCAATTCTCTCACTATGTCTCAGCATCAGCATGTCTCCAACCCAGCCAATCAACTAACTTACTGATCCCATAAACAATGAAAATCCTTTCCCCTGTGCTTTAGTTTTTACCATTTCTCCTTCCTGAGGTCCTGACTCCCCTTTCCATTTTAACTATTTCCTTTTTTATAAGATGCAGTCTATGAGACACTGTTTCACCGGAAACAGAAACTTTCTTTCCTCTTCCTGCAACATTTACTGTTTTCCTCATTTCTCCTAGTTCTTATTGGTGCATGCTATTTTGTGTTGCTACTTAACTTTTGACTCACAATCAAAATTGCTAGATAAAGTTACATTTTTTTTCAAGGAGGAGTAATCTCCTAGATTTCATCACACAGCACTTACCTAGTGAACACCGCATTAGCTCACTCAGGTGCTTGGTGAAACTGAGTTTAGAGAATGCCCGTTCAATGCTAGTCTAATGCTAAGCCAGAATAATAAACATGAAGCCCAGCGCTTGACAATGCAAGTGTAAACCATGAGCAGTCTCTAGATAAACTCTGTGGACATTCAGGCTGAAAACATGTGCTTCACAATTTGATGAAATTAGTTTTTTTAAGATAATTTGAATCATTACAGTGAAAAAGTTGTGCAGAAAATTCTACTCTTTATTCAAGATATAGGAGAAAAATGTCACCTTCTCTAGGAAGATTTTCCTTATCTATTTCCTTCCCATCCACAGCCACATTAGAAGCAATGGCTTCCTGAGATAAGTACCCCAAACATAGCATGCATTTCCCCAAGTTTTTTTATCAATCATGTTTGGGGTACTTATCATCTCCATTTTGGAATGTACTTAATTGTACATAATGTATGTTATCCTCTTTTAAGTCATAATGTATTTGAGGGCAGGAGATCAAGTTTAACTTGTTTTTAAAATACTCCCAACACGTAGAGAATGGTTTATCTATAGGAGGGTTTCAATGCATGCATGCATGCCCATATGAATGAATAAGCATTTATGTCATTAATATAGGGACATTCAAGTTAAAATTCTGTATCTGGAGACTAACAACCGGTTCTTGATTCTTAGAAGCAGAAGCATGCTTTTTTGTTTTTTAATTCTCACTGGAGTGCATGCTATTTTTTTTTATTTGAGAGAGAGAGGAAGAGAGACATCAATGTGAGAATCATTGATCAGTTGCCTCCCACATGCACCCCAACCGAGGATCAAACCCGAAACCTAAGTATATGCCCTGATTGGAATTGAACCTGTGACCTTTGGGTGTATAGGATGATTAGAAGCATGCTTTTTAATTATAATGTTTCTGAAATTAGAATACCTTTTACATTTTATGTGTCTGTTTAGTGTTATTGTTGATGTTTTGTATGTGTAAAAAAGCAGTTATCAATGGCACGTCTTAGAATAAATGCTATCTTTGGTTCGAGGAACTATAATACAGGTCATAATTTCTAATGTAGGGATCAGATATTGGGTTTACATGTGTCCAGAAGAGAGTGCATGGTTGAGAGGGAGGAGAACTTTCCATCTTCCCAGAGAGGTGCACACTTCTTTGCTTAATGCATTTCTTTCTGGAATAAAACCAGTAAGTATTTCCTATGACTAGAATACATACTGATTTCTGAGAAACTCGGGAATTATTTAAAAGAGACCTAGCCACCTTCAACCTATTCTTCCTGCATTCCTTTTTTCTCAGATGTGAATCTGTTAGCCTCCCATGCCCCTATCATCACACTGATTCATGGCCATTTTTAAATATACTCGCATCACTTAATAAGCCCTGCTATCCTGTCTCTTTTCATTCATGTTTGTCCAAGGCTTCTCATTCATAACAAAGACCATTTATTCTGGATATGTAAAATCTTGGGTCCATAGCTAAACCACACCATTGACCAGTTTGCAAATTAAATCCTTGATGCACAGAGGTCCAGGAAAAAAACAGACACAGTGCATCACATGGTGCAGCTAGAATTCTACTTCTAGAAACACATTCCCTGGTGCTACATGTGCTGACAGCATGATCTGAGCTTAATCGTGATCACAAAGGACAACAGATTAGGCTACCCAGACTATAATGCAAGAAATAAACAAGAATAAAGAAACTTCTTTGATCCCTTGCCACCTACTTTGGGATAATCCATAAGGTTTATAAAAGTGAATAGAGGAAAAATCACCCAATACATTAATTTTGGATAATGGCTAGGGCAGCTGTTCAAGTCATATGGAGGTAGAAATAGCGATAGAGATAGAGATAGAGATAGAGATAGAGATAGAGATAGAGATAGAGATAGAGATAGAGATAGAGATAGAGATATACTCAGAAAGTCTCTGATAGGACAAGAAGACCTTATTATTTCGTAGGAATATATATATGGAAAATGCTGTTGTTTATTTTTCTTCTTTCTTAGCAGAGCAAGCTAACCACTATGTGAGTATGTACATGTGTCTCAATAGGGTTGAGTAGGCAAATGTTAAAGAACATGTACTAAATGGAATTGTTTTTGATGTTTGATCATTGCTACAAAATACTGCAATTGTCCTTGTGAATCTAAAGAGTTAATTTTTTCCAGCATGATTTCATTTTACATCCCACAGAATGAGATTACTCCCAGAGAAATACCACTTAAACTGGAAAAATAAAAGGAGGCAAGAAAGGAATTGACAAAAAAAAAACAAGCTTGAATGCATAATGAATGCTTTGCAACTCATTGATAGACAATCCTTAAAACAAAGCATTGTTGTTTGAAATGTTCTAGAAAAAAGAACTCGAGAGTTTATCAAATGAGTTATTGAAAAGGAATTTTTTAAAAATCTGCCAGAAATGTACCAGACCATTATTGCATCTTATAAATTATTTATTATTCTTAGATATGTCATAAAAGTCTGACACAAATAAAGGAAAAATGCTGACAAGACAGAAACAACATTGTGAATATAGAGATAGCTTCCTCAAGCCTTGCAAAAAAAGTTCCAGAAATCTTTACACCCTGCCGGCCACTTTTTGACCACTTACGTATTTTCTTCTTTGTATTTGAGACTGTCAGCACTTTTCTTTCCCAACAAGACCACCCATCCCATTTTTCTTCACATGACTAAGCTGATAAACAACAAATGTTTTTGCTGCATATGTGTGAGAGCATTAACCATGAAAAATTAAGAAAAATATGATAAAGAAGAGAAATCCGATTTACAAACATCTATGAATAAGATTGCCTAGTTTTATCTGCATCTTTGCAAGATTTTGCTATTGCTCACAACTGCCTTACTAGTCTGGAGTCTTAATAAAACAGCGAAGTCTTCCTAGTCTTTCATACTTAAGAAGCAGACTAATGAAATATCATAGAAATAGTTTCATTTTAAAAGTGGGAAGACATTAAACATCTGAATGTAACATATTTTTCTCATTCATTTTTGAAGGTCTTAAGAGAATGGCTATGGCTTTACATAAAAGCAGAAATGTCCAAGTTGCCTAGTGATATGAAGACATATCATTTTTCATCTCTTGCTTTATTCTTTGTCCATTACTTATTTCAGATTCTGGAAGCAAACTTCTTTCCCCCATGGCCTTTCCAGAAAATTGCTAGTACTAGATCCCAAATTCCTTTAGGACAGATACTAAGTTAGCTGTTAGCTAACTTCCTATCCCTCAGTCTAATCAATAGGTCCAAACATCTCTCATATCTTGATTCCAAACATAGCCCTTGTTTGTGCAATTTTAGGTCCACTTCCTTTCCTGTATCACTCACCTGCACAGGGAGCTCCTTCCCTCCCAAATCTCTATGGTGCTGTCTTTTCCACTCATTTGATCCTTGCCATTTATTGCTTCAATTATCTGGATCTGTCAGTTAGTATCTCTGTGGCTTTGAGCAAATACTTAATCTCTCAATGCTTGAGTTGTTCTGTTAAATACGAACAGCAGATGTATGTACCTGCTGGTAGTTTTGGGTTCCCCTCCCCATAATGCATACAGAACACTTTGCACTGTGCTCAGTTTCTAGTGGCGACTAATATTATTACCCAGCAAATATGTATGTTGTCCTTTTTCTTTATAAGGAGTTCACTCTATGTGTACAAGTGTATAACTGTTCTTTAGCGGATGATGAAAATGACCGAGAGTATGTAAAATGGAGATGGTGAGGCATCTCTGGCCAGAAAAGACTTGAGAAAAATATCATTCTCACAGTGGAATTTTAAAGATTTTCCTGATAGAAATAGCAGCCATAAAACCATATTGAGAAGAGGCGTTCAGAGGCATATTGCAACTCACTTCCCAATGAGAAAGAGTAGCCTCATGGCATCCAAGCAGAAGAGCCCAAGGGTCCCATAAATACCACCTATTTTGGAAAGCAGAGGTTTGGCAGTAAAGGTGAGATATGGGACAAAGGGGAGAAGGGCTCTGCCAATCCATAAAAGGCAGTTGTGGACTAAGGACATTTGTGGGAAACTGAGAGGGCTTGTCCAAGGTCATTTGCGTTTACACACAGCATATGGGCTTGTCCTTCGAGCAGCAGGTCTGTTCTTGAAAAGGCATGGATGAGCAATGAGTGTCCTCGCCCCGGCTACCGTGGTGCCATTCACGACTGAAAAGACTGCCGCCGGGACCATGCTCCTCCTTTGGAGAGTGCCTACTACTTATACAAGGAAACAGAAAGTAAGTGGATGTTGAGCCAAGATTTAAACTCAGCTTTGCTTGGCTCCAGATGCTGAAATAATAGATTTAAAGAATAGGAGAGTCATAATATAATTGACTGCACGTGTGTTCTGGATGCATTTTTAAAAGTTTGAATAATTATTTTATAGATGGTTGCAAAAGTGATAATGTTAATTTTGAAAAATAAAATATGTGATATTGTAAAACATTTGAAAACTATAACTAGAATAAATATAAAAATAAACCAGGATTTGGGTAAGAAGTTAAACTATATTATATTTCCATCTTGCATCACAGCAAGACCCTGAATACCATTTTGTTCTTGATGTTGATGAAACAGTTGGAAATTAAATACTCTTATAAATAAACTGTGGGTTATTAAATACATAGAAACTGAATGCATCAAATACGTAGGAATGATAATGAAAACACTGCATATTAAAACCCATGGACCCTGGCCAAAGCTAAAATTTAAATCAAATTTACATCAGGAAGTACTATGATTAAAATAAGGAGGACTGTAGATATGCAATAAAGAAATAGCTAGTTAAAATGAAAGGAAAAGTAGAAGATATTAATAAAGATCTATATAGAAGTGAAGAAATATAAGCAAAAATGATAAGAATTTACAAATAAAATTCATTCTATTATATCACTCAAAACTGCCTTATAGATCTTAATGAATTATGTTTGAGATTGCCTGATTTAAAATATTGGATATGTGGCCCTGGCTTGTGTAACTCAGTTGGTTAGAATGTCATCCTTTATATCCAAAGATCTCAGGTTCAATTCTGGTCAGGGCACATACCCACAGGGAGGCAACCAATAGATGTTTCTCTCTCACATCAATGTTTCTCTCTCTCTCCCTCTCCCCTCCCCCCTCTAAAATCAACAAAAATCTATCCTCAGGTGAGGATTAGAGAAAAAAATATATTGGATATGTGAACTAATCAAAATTAATTTTAGAGATTCTATGGGGCAACACAAAGACATAGATATTCATATTTCAATATAACGAAAACTGAGGATGAATGTTTTTACCAAATCTTGAGGACAGCTGGGATGGTATGCTGTCAAGTGAAGTCCATCAGGGATACATGAACTTCACTTTGGGAGCCCATAGAAATAGCTAAGTTAAGAGAAGTTCGTAAACCTACAAAGAACTGGAGCTGAGGGTCAATGAGTGATCCACAGATTACAAAATAGGACAGATATGCCACATGTATTAAGACATAATAGAGAAAAAAACATTTCAACATAAGCATAAAATTAAAAATCAGCATCAAAAACTATGTTGAGTGTGAGATCTTTATTTACCACACTTTAAAACTAACAAGTCCTACTAAAAATTCATGGAAGCTGACAGAAATACAAAACCTAGGGGTCAGAGGCAAAGACCTTTATAAGTGTCATATTTGCATCATCGGTTCCTCTTGACCCCATATCCTAGGGGGTGATGTGGAGTGGACCAGGTGGATGCTGTATACACAGTGCATTTGCATCATAGCTGAGGGTCCCTAAGGCAGAACTCAAATCTTTTATAATGGACTCCACACAAACCTGTCTTGCCTTTGTGCCAAAGTGAGATATTATCTTTATTATGCTAGACAGTAAACAAATCTGTCTCTATTCTAGAGGGAGACAGTATCTCTACCTTCCAAGGCTGTTTGCTCTACAATATCCTTGAAAAGATAGTGCAGGACAAAGGCCACTGTGCCTCTGCTCACAATATGTGCAGAAATGAAGGAGACCTCTGGAGAACTGTCTTTAAACACACACAGATGCTCTAAATTGCAGATGTTGATTTATAAGTGCTCTGCATCTTACCTGTACAACTCTGTAGCAGGCTACAGAGTAAAAAGGATCCAGGATTTATTTAGCAATAGATAATGATCTTCCAAGCAAGCCAGGATAGTTCAGCCAGTAATAATCCAAGGGCTAATTATTTGAAATATTTTTAAGGAAGAAATAATAGCTGGATAACCTGGATGAAAAATAAATATATATATAGAGAGAGAAAATTAGAAATTAAGAAAGGTATACAACAGAGATAAAGATGTCACAAATGATTATAAGAAAGTATGGTACTATATTTAACTAAATGATAATGTTGATAAAAGATATGCTTTTCTAGGAAAATATAAATTATTTCAGTTTTTGGTAGTTGACTCTTAAATCATTCTGGAATATGATGGAGGCACTAAATTTTTATAAATATTAGTTGATCAAATACCATCAATATCTGATATATCAAGTATCATTTATTATATAATTTATCTTTAATCTAATTAACTTCAGAAAACCCTAAAATAAGAGAAATAGCATAATATTAAATATAATAAAACATAAATGGTCAATAGATTGGCTTTGAGTTTTATTACCATCTATTCTGTCATAAGGGTCAGTGTAAGGAAGCATTTAAGAGTTTAGAACAGTGATGGCAAACCTATAACATGCGAACTCATTTTTTGGTTAATTTTTCTTTGTTAAATGGCACTTAAATATATAAAATAAATATCAAAAATATAAATCTTTATTTTACTATGGTTGCAAATATCAAAAAATTTCTATATGTGACATAGCACCAGAGTTAAGTTAGGAATTTTCTAAATGCTGGCACGCCGAGCTCAAAAGGTTCGCCATCACTGGTTTAGAGCCAAGAGCCTGACTTCCTGGGTAAGAAGTCTGACCTACTCCGAAGTAGCTGAATGGTTTAGGACATGTTACTTTAGCTCTAAACCTTTCTGTATCTCAGTTTTATCCACTGTAAAATAAGGATAATAATTGAACAAATAGCCCTAACTGGTTTGGCTCAGTGGATAGAGCGTCGGCCTGTGGACTGAAAGGTCCCAGGTTCGATTCCAGTCAAGGGCATGTACATTGGTTGTGGGCACATCCCTAGTAGGAGGTGTGCAGGAGGCAGCTGATCGATGTTTCTAACTCTCTATTCCTCTCCCTCCCTCTCTGTAAAAAATCAATAAAATGTATTTTAAAAATAATAAAAAATAATTGAACAAATATACCTTTTATGAGGATTAAATGTGTAAATAATTATAAAGACTTAACAGTTCCTGGGACAAAGGCCACATTAAAAAAGTGTCAATTATAGCTATTTTTTATTTAGTATAGCAAAACATGCTAGATATATATAGATAACAAAAAAGTAACATATTTGAGAGGCAGAGTATAAAGCATTGATTTATGAGAAACTTATAACTCTTTAATGAAAAAAATGCTAATAGATAAGTAATATACATGCATTAAATACAATGGAGTATAAAGTATTAAAATATTTAATACTACTAATGCTAAATAATGAAAATAGAAACAACCAGATTTTTTGGGTCTATCATATTTCAGAGATTAAAATGGGTAGAAAAACATGTATGAAAATTATTAAATACTACTAAAAAAAAGCAAAATAGAGGCCTATCAACTTTCTGGAGGAAATACATTAATGTGGATCAAATCCTTAAACCTTTTAGGAAGAAAACCCACCACACCATATTGATTCCAATGATAAAATCAAACATGTCAATAATGTTGCATGTCTATGTCCATCAGAGTGTTATTTATAACAGCAGAACATTAAAAGCAACCTAGCTGTCCCACCAGAGAGCACTGATTATGTGTATTATGGAGCATCGATAGGGTACCAGGTGAGGACTGGGACTAGGGTGAGGCTCTCATGGCTGTGCAAGGGTGGATATCACTCTTGCAGGCCCCTGAGAATGAGTGCCTCCTTGCATTTTGCTATTAAGGCACTTCTTTTACCTCATCCAAAGCCAGATCCTAAAATGGGAATCATTTAAAACCATGTTATATAAGATTATCTAATGACTTAAGTTCATATTTTTGTATGTCTGATGAAAAATCTAGGCTAGACATATGTGCAGATATGTTATATTCGGATAGCCATAATCTAATGCTTATGTTAATATTTGACATTTAATTTCTTGATATTTTTATTTAAACACTATTTTATTATTTTAAGTGCTATGGTATATAATATCAATAATATAATGTATATAATTCTTTCTGTATAGCATACATTATTTATTTCTTAGAGTTGGGATTGTTGGTCAAAAAAGCATGAACATTTTAAGTGCCTTATAAAAGTGGATGATAACTTTCCAGAAAGACTCATTTTTTTGAACTCTCATGTGAGCAATGTAATTCTCTAAGACCTCCAGACTTCTGCCACCTCTTCTACCGAAGCTCAAATGCATGATGCATTTAGATTATTTTCCCAATTCATCAACTATAGAACCTTCCATGAAGGCAAAGACCAGGCTGTATACAATTCTGTTTTTCTGTATGTGCTTTGCCTATTTGACTTAAGTTAGAAGCTTCCTAGGCACTGGTTGATTGATAATATCTCAAGTATATTTTTCTATCCCAATTTAATACACTTCTAAAACTTAGGAGTTTTTCATGCCTTTTCAAAAGTCTTATCACTGGTAGCAGTGATATGAATGAAGCCTGGCCAGAAGTCAAGGGAAGACAGAGGATCCAGCTGGCTCCAGCAGCTTCTGTAATTGTGTTTAAGTCAGTGTGGAGGATGCTGAGAAATGGCAAGTTAATGTAGAAGGACTTTCGGTAGCATTTCTTCCTCGGCAGACTGCTATCCTTGATGGACACTATGCTGGGATTACATGCACACTTTACTGCACAGGTAATATTGAGAACTGACTAAATTAAATTAAAATGTGAGCAACAGAACATTAACACCCACAGAATAGAAAGAAAATAGTCCTGACTCTTGTTTCTACTGTCCAGGTGTATTAGAAAAAGAGGCAGCTCTTTGAAATGTTTTCATGAGAATGGCCGTAGTGTCCAAGGAGCCATGTTTGTACTCTCAGGCCACATCTAAATGGATCACAGTATTCTCCTTAATCTTCTTTCATTTTCCTGCCAATAATGGGAACTTCCACCTAATGGATCATATCAGTGATCCAAGTCTGCTGTTCGGGGGAGGTGAGAACACAGAATCAAGTCATTGGCGAGGTTTCCTTAGTTATAAGGACATGGGCTGAGAACCCATATTAAGTATCTTTGGGCTTCCTGGAGGTGATGGCTTAGCAGCAGATGGCAATGAACTCTGCAGGAATTTGCAGTAAGGGGAAAGCTGACAGAAAAATATGTAATGGTGTCATCTCAAATTCCTGGAAAGGAGAAACTGTTGTGAAGGCTTTGACATTTGCTTTATTTTTCTGTTCCTTCCTCTGTCTTTCTGTCTCACTCCCACAATTATGCATTCATGAGGGAACTTTCAACTGAGCTAAGGGAATCTGTTCTTTTAAGACAACCTGGGGGGGTCACTCATCTTATTCACTAATGAACACTCATTAGTAGGCATAATTGCAATGGGTCTCAGGTTTTATTACTGGGCACAGCGAAATTTTAAAAATAATAAACATCCAATATTGATTTTAGCAATTGACCCAAAGCGTTACTGATGATCTTTCTATCAGGTAACATAAGATAATATTTGCAGTTTTGAAACTTAAGCTGCCAGCTACCAAACAGCTCGTTTTCAAATGTTCATCCCTCTGTTAGCTGTTATGATACTGAAAATAATGATACAGACTTTAAAAATCTAAAAACTACTTCTGGTAACAGAAACAAAATGAATCAATCTTAAGTGTTTTCTTTCTTCGGTCCCTCAACATCTAACAGGTCAAGTGTTCCTGGTACCCACCTCTTCTAGCTGTGGTGGCTACAGTCTGTCTGCATGAGAAGAGATTAATCACAATTGTGCACCACCAGCTGTTCTGGGTTTCCATGTCTTGTCCTCAGGGTCCCATTTGGATTTCAGTTGACCCAACTGGTTGCAGTGTGAATGCTCCGGGCATGAATTATAAATGGCATGCCTTGACCATCTATCATCTGGACTCTGCAGGCAGGGACTCACCTATACTTGTCAGAATCAGGCAGGTTGCGGCATGAAAATAACATATCCAAAAGAAGGAATGGCATTCTATGCATTTGTTTTGTTCAGTCCAGTTCTGGGCTTCCTATTTGCCCTCATCTTATCAATACATCTTGCCTCTCTGGCGAGTTAGGAAGTTTTGTAGTCAGAGAGCTTCTGACAAACATAAAACACAATGAGAGAAAAAGAGTCCAAAGAAGTCTTGAGTCTGAGTTCTACTTGAGGATGTGAGCACATTTATGCAATCTGGACCTGCATATTCATCTAATGAATGCAGTGTGGAGATTTGGCTCCCATCCCTACTTCCTAAAAGAGATGGAGTGCCAAGAGGGTAGCAGCTGAGAGGGGAGGGAAAGAAGGCTGGAGAGTGGGCGAGACTAATTGGTCTTGTCACATAACACAGATTAGATTATGTCTGCCTGAAAGTAGAAGGGGAAAGTATAGAATCATTGTTTATACCAAGAAGATATAAAGCTGAGCATCCTCAAAGAACCAGATGCAGAGATAGAAGCACACACTTCTTGACAAGAAACAGGAAAAACTGAGTGTAAAACAGTTTTTAAAAGGTTCAACTATTTTTTTCTTTTCAACTAGATAAGGGAACTGAGAATAGCAAGGTATAATCTGATAGAAATTATGAATTTTTTTTTTTTGTTAATCCTTACCCAAGGATATTTTTTCTATTGACTTTTAGAGAGGGTGCAAGGGAGGGAGGAAGTGGGAAGAGAGGGAAAGAAAGAGAACCATTGATGTGAGAGAGTCACATCAATTGGTTGCCTCCAGCATGCACCCCTACCAGGGTTGGGGATCAAACCTGCAACCCAGGTACATACCCTTCACCAGGAATTGAACCCATGGTTCTTCAGTGTGTGGACTGATGCTCTAACCACTGAGTAACACCTGTCAGGGCTATAATAATTTGTGATAATGCTCTAAGGTGAGAACAGAACTGAACCTTGCTAAATTAATCAATAGATTTTTTAAAAGTGAGAAGAAAATGTTGGGGTTGGGGGGAGTATTCTAACTACAAAGAAAGATTGACTTTTCAAGAAATTAGAAATACGTATTTCAATATGCATAACTAATATAATTAAATGTCTATGAGTCTTAACTATCAATAGAGGAAGGCATCCCAGAATCTCTATTATGAAATTACTATTATAATTCAAGTTATTGTATGTTCTACAATGTAAAACTTTACTTTTAAAGACAATATTCTACAAATCAAACTTAGAATCCAGTCTGAACATTCCCTAACATGTTCTTAATATTTCAGGGGCTACTTCATATTGGCTGAATGAGCAAAGTTCCTGAAAGAAGTAGACCAATGCATTCCTTCTCTACCCTGCCTTTTTACCATTTTTGTTCTCCTGCCCCACTTCTTCCCTTGGATCTTTCTGTTTTTCTTCCTTTTCTGAGATACTTTTTTTCTTAGCAAATTACCATTATTTTAATGTGAAGTTATGAGAAAGAAAGAGAAAGTGATGCTTCGTGACTAAAAAGTTTCTTTAGATTAGTGTAGATTCTATAACATTTTTCCTAGACTCTGGAACTTTAATAAAATAGATATTTCCATAAGTCATCCTCTCTGTTGCCTCTGGCCTTGAATCACAGTTAAATCAGACTCCCTGAAAGTGTCTTGCATACCACATCCGATATTCCAAACACACCCATTATTAAACACAGTTGTGAGCTAAACAATGGCACCAACAGATTTCTGTCTCCTCTTTACTATTGGGAAAACATATACCTGAGTCATAACTTCCTGTAAATAGCTAAGCCTGTTGTGCTGTTTTAGTAAGTAACCTGTAGCTTTGTAATGGGGAATTTTAATTTAATTGGTGGACCTGGTTTGTCATATTGTATTGTGCCAAAGAACTTAAAGCTTTTTTCTATTTTTTTTTTAAAGGGAGGTTTCTGAGAGTTTTCTCTACTCAATAAATCTTTCCAGAGAAGCATTGATCAGACTGTCAAACCTCAGAGGGAAGGTAGGGGAGGGTGGGGGTAAGGGGGAGAGATCAACCGAAGGACTTATATGCAACCATATAGGCCTAACCAATGGATACAGACAACAGGGGCGTGAAGGTATGAGAGGGGGGGTGGGGGGTAATGTGGGGATAAGGGCACATATGTAATAACTTAATTAATAAAGAAATTTTTAAAAAAGAAAATAAATCTTTCCAATCGTTTCTGTTTCCATTCTCAGGTGCTGGATATTCATTTTCCGTGATATTGTAATTAGTGATCTTTCTAGAAAGAATAATGTTGTTTTGTATTGTGCCTTTCATACACAAGTTCTTCACAGATGTTGTTTAGCAAGATGAATGATAAGGTGGCATAATGACTGTGAAGGCAAAATGGGTCAACTAGTGAATGGTCAGAAATGGCTCACCTATGAGCTCAAACTAGAACATTTACTTCTGAAAGGATATTGGCAAGGAAGCTCTAGCAAGGAAGATTATTATATTTGCTTTGAGAAATATAAGAGGGTAAATCTAGCTTCTAACCTTACATTCATAGGACAGAGATGATGATAAGGAGGGGCAGGAGGGAGCATGCAGAGAAAGGAAGGAACTCCTAGAAGAATGCTGAAGGATATTTGGGTGAATACAAAATCATGACAAAGGGGGACAAATATAAGATCCAAATAATTTTTAAACAAAATGAGATTCTTGTCCACCAGTTGGTTACAAAATAATCCTGGGCATGTCACAATTAAAAACAAAATATCCTCTTAAAAATGTTTTTGTAAATTATTTGAATTATTTTTTGCAGACACTGTTGCCAGACACTGTTTGATTTATTATTATTATTATTGATTATTATTATTATTTGGTCCATGCTTCTGTTTTTTTTAAATTTATCTGTATTGCTTAAAGTAATACAGATACACCTCTTTTTCCCCCCATTGATCCCTTTGATTGATTTTAAAGACAATAAAGTTTTCTCAGAGATCTGAGTTCAGGAAATTACATTCAGGGACAGTATTTAATCAGTTGCTCTGATAGTCCTAGGTGAGTACAACACAATTAATACCGTCAACCTGTGACCCATGTGGTCTCTTGGTCAGTAGAACTAAACTGTAGTCACCTTGGCCATTAATCATATGGAGTTGTTTATTTTCCATTTCACTTTGTACCCCAAAATGAAATCTTTAGGTTCCATTAAGATAAACAAGTAAAGGGTATGTCTTTTGACATTTATAAACAACTAGAGGCCTGGTGAACAAAAATTTGTGCACTGGCGGGAGGGGGGGGATCCCTCAGCCCAGCCTGAGGCCTCTTGCAGTCTGGGACCCCTCAGGAGATAACGACCTGCTGGCTTAGGTCTGCTCCCTGGTGGCAGAGGGCAGGCCCAATCCCTAGGTGCAGCCCCTGGTCGGGCTCAGAGCAGGGCCGATTGGGGAGTTGGGGCGCCGCCCCCTATCATGCACAGAGCAGGGCAGATTGGGAGGTTGTGATGCCACCCTCAGTCACGCTCAGGGTATGGCCGATGGGGGGGCGGGTTGGGGCACCGGCCCCTGTCAAACTCAATGCAGGTTTGATGGGGAGGTTGTGGCGCCACCCACTGTCACGCACAGAGCCGGGCCGATCAGGGGGTTGGGGAGCTCCCCCCTGTCACACACAGAGCAGGGCCTATCAGGGGGGTTGGGGCACCGTACCCTGTCACGCACAGAGCCGGGCTGATCAGGGGGTTGGGGAGCTCCCCCCTGTCATGCACAGAGCAGGGCCAATCAGGGGGTTGGGGTGCTGCCACTGTCACACTCAGGGAAGGGCAGGGCCGATGGGGAGGTTATGGCTCTACCCCATCACACACAGAGCAGGGCCTGTGGGGGGCAGAGGGGTTGGGGCACCGCACCCTGTCACACACAGAGCTGCAGGGCGATCAGGGGATTGGGGAGCTCCCCCCTATCAGGCACAGAGCAGGGCTGATTAGGGGGTTGGGGCGCCTTCCCCTGTCATGAACAGAGCAGGGTGGATAGGGAGGTTGTGGCCCCGTCCCTGTCACACACAGAGCCGCAGGGCGATCATGGGGTTTGGGCGCTGCCCCCTGTCACACTGATCCCGGTGTGGTGCCGGGAGGCCTCTCAGCTCCGCTGATCCCAGTGCTGGGAGGCATATTACCCTTTTACTATATAGGATAGAGGCCTGGTGCACAGGTGGGGGCTGGCTGGTTTGCCCTGAAGGGTGTCCTGGATCGGGGGGGGGAGGGGTCCCAATGATGTGTCTGGCAAGCCTGGGTGAGGGGCTGATGGCTGTTTTCAGGCTGGTGGGTGACTGAAGCTCCCAACCGCTCCTATTTTTCTTTTTTTTTTAAATTCTGGGCCAGCTTTAGCTCTGACTCCAGCTCTGAGGCTTCTGCTGCTGAAAGCAGGTATCTGGTTTGTTTGTGTTCTATAATCGAAACACTGTGTCCACTCCAGCTCTGAGATCCTGGCTTGCTGAAAGCAGGTTTCTGGGGTTTTTTTTTAGCTTCTATATTTGTAACTATGTTTCAAACTGCAAGCTCAGAGGCCGGCAAGGCAGGCGGGGAACGTTGCAGTCCTCCGTCACTGAAGCAAGCAAGCCTCATGTTAGTTTCAAGCTGCCTGGCTGCTGGCCGCCATCTTGGCTGGCAGTTAATTTGCATATTGCCCTGATTAGCCAATGGGAAGGGTAGCGGACGTATGCTAATTACCATGTTTCTCTTTTATTAGATAGGATGATGATTGTTGTTAATATTAGTGACAACTTATAATCATGATAGTGACATCTATCTATCTATCTATCTATCTATCTATCTAAGTACCCTATCTAATTCCCATAACAATTTTATGATGGGAGGTGATATTATTTTTTCTATTTTACAGTGAGAAAACTTACATTTAAGGGCTGAAAAATTCTCAGGGTCAAAAGACAATTAAAGAGCCAGAACTAAGATATGAACCCTCATCATTTTGAGTATAAAATCCATACAACTACCTTGCTATTCTGCTATTTTAATTGAGTTGATGATATGACACTGCCATTGTTTATGTCTAAGGAGCAAAAGAGGGACACATTATAAGAAATGTTGAGATAAATTAAGTTATCCTTTGTTTTACTACCATTCACTTGCCATCGTCCCATTTCTGATCACTTGCTGTTGAATATTCTTTCCTGGGTAATTAAATCAAACACGGAACTGGTGGGGTCATAGGATTTTGCTTTGATACTTTCTGTTTGGGTCAGCATTTGCATTATTCTCACAGAAAAATTTTAAGTGCTCTGAGATCATCCTTCACAGCTGTATTTTGTACTATTAATTCCTATTTTTATTTGTCTGAAGAGAGAATACTCTAGTGCTGATAAAACTCATAAGAGTAGCTAGGAATATTCCTCAAAGTAACAACATAAATAGCTGTGCTCAAAGCCTCCAAATTACATCCTTGTGATGACACTGCATTGTATATTTTTCAATACTGAATTTGTCTAAACCTATTCTTTACAAAATGACTTAAATTAACAACAAAAAACACACACACAATAACAAGCATAATAATATTGTGGAAGAAAGAATCAGCAAATAAGATGGAAGGAAAAGATAAAAATGAAGGTAACCTAAATGGCAACATTAACTCAATCGTACACTGAACCCTACATTTGCCTCTGAGTGTCCTAGACATCAGAACCAAAAGGAAGTATGAAAAAATATATTTTTATTATCTCAAGAAAGCATATGTTTTAGGTAACATAAATGAGTGCATGTCAGCACTATTATGGATTCTCTTTATTTTAACATTTTATTATGTTCATTCCTTCATATTAATTTTTCTAAATCTTTTTTGGGGGGATAAGATAAGGAAATTGTTAGGTGTGGCTTCCCCTTTTATAATATCATATATTCCTGTAATTTACCTAAATAGTAGAATTGTTATACAATGAATATTCATTGTCAAGCAAATAAATAAATGCATTTAAAGTGTAAAGCTATGTATTTCTGATTCATTCTTTTGGACCATCAGTAAAATCCACTAAATAAATGGTCAAAGATTATGAAAAGAGAAACATGGTCATCTGTAAAATAGTACAAATGAGCTGGTAAGTAAACTAATAAACCGCAATGTAGAAGTATTCGGCAACATTCTCATGTCTCAAAATCTGGCAATATTTAGCTCTGTCTCTGGATACATAGGGTTCAAATAGAACATGTAATGGCATTGAGAATTCTTAAAGAAATCACAGGAGCCATAGACCATAAAATCAAAGTTTACAGGTATCAAAAAATATTTATATTCCTGAAAAATGTCTCCATCTAGCACCAGGTACCTTAGCTGGCCACTAGACAACATGAAATGTATTTTGAGATAGCGCCTTTCAATTGTTTCCTAGTGTGTGGTTTTCTAAGTCAGAATTTTACTTGACACTGAATGTTTACCAATCCCAATTTCAGTTGGCATTTTTGTAACCCTTGAACCATTAAATAAATCATAGTCCTGCTAAATCTAGAATCCAACACTTCAACAAAATGGTTTCTAGACTTTTCTGGTACACATTATTTGTTTTTTTTACATTTAACAAAAACAACAACAAAATCCATGACAATTTTCTATAAATATCACTTTATATAACCCTTCTGAAATTAAAATGTGTATTAACTTGTTCCTGATTTGTATTATACATATTTTCTATAAGAAAATACTTTCATTTTAAAGTTGAGAAAGAAAAATGACTGGCAAGAGCAATCCATAATAAATCCATAAAATATGAATATTCACTAGAGTAGATTTCAGATTAGACTAGAGGCCCGGTGCACAAAATTTGTGCACTCGGGAGGGGGTCCCTCAGCCTGCACCCTCTCGCAGTCCAGTGGCCCTTGGGGGATGTCTGACTGATGGCTTAGGCCTGCTCCCCACTAAGCCAGCAGTCGGACATCCTTAGCACTGCCGTGGAGGTGCGAGAGGCTCCCGCCACCACCGCTGCACTCGACAGCCATGAGCCCAGCTTCTGGCTGAACAGCACTCCCCCTATGGGAGCACACTGACCACCAGGGGACAGCTCCTGTGTTGAGCATCTGCCCCCTGGTGGTCAGTGTGCATCATAGTGACGGGTCATTCTGCTGTTTGGTCAATTTGCATATAAGCCTTTTATTATATAGGATAAATCAGTTGAAAGAATTTAAGTCAATGCTTGTGCTGCTCAACAATTTTGGTAAACTTTCTCCTAAAATAAAAATAACTAATTTTAAATTTGTGTAATTTAACATCATGTCCACTTGTTTTTAGGAGCTGTGATTAAATTTATTCCCTAAAAAATAAACAGAAATGCCATATTTATATTGGAAAATGTTCCTCAACTGCTGTAACTACAAGAGTTCTTTATTTGTTATCAGAGATAACGCTTTTTGTCTGTTATAGACAAATATACAAGCAAATTAAATGTACTTTCTGGATAACATGTGCAGGTAATGCAGAAATGATATAACAAGTCCATATATCTGTGACTCGACTTGCATTTTAGTATCATTTCTTTATCACAAATGAAAAGAGTGCATGTTTAACTGGGAAAGAGAAGATTCTAAAATAGCATGAAAAGTGATAGACGTACTATCATGTAGAAGAAATGCTAGATTTGATCTATGTTACCCAATAAAATGGATTTGGGATCAATAAGGGGCTGTGAGGAATAAATTGCTTTCAACTATCTACAAAAACTGCTTTACATTTATAGCTTCATGAGGGTGTGAATGACATCTGTCTTTGTAGCAGTGTCTCTATGCATCTAGCAGAATGCCTGCAAAAATAATGGTTATCTTATCAGCAATAATCAAATAAATGGAATTAGGATTATAGGAGAAGGGAAGGACTTCTCATTACTCTGGAGGATTTTATCTGCAAAAGATGTGCTTCCATTCAGAGATGGGAGGTCAGGCTTGATATTTAACAAGGAGATACTTTGTAGGGAATCCCAAGATGACCATGCAGTTCAGATCATCTAGTTCAATGGCTGTCAAACATTCTCTGTAAAGTTCAGATAGCAAACATTTTAGGCTTTGAAAGTTAGACAGTCTCACAACTATCCCACTCCACTGTTATAGTATAAGAGCGGTTATTGACAATAAATAAATGAATTGGTATGGCTATATTTTGCTCATAGGCAGGCCATAGTTGGCCAACCTACGCTCAAGTTATATTTTAATTTCTCCCTACTTCCTTCATTTACCAATGCACTTTAAAAAATATTTCATTTTATTTTCTA
The DNA here is from genome assembly GCF_014108235.1 of Myotis myotis. Classification (NCBI taxonomy): domain Eukaryota; kingdom Metazoa; phylum Chordata; class Mammalia; order Chiroptera; family Vespertilionidae; genus Myotis; species Myotis myotis. Next base: position 55,240,695 of record NW_023416368.1, read on the forward strand.
TTGTGGTAGACTATATATTACAAAAATTTTACTTTTTAAAACATTTTTAACTGTGCAGTTCAGTGGCATAAAGTACATTAACATTTTTTTTATGCTTTCCATCTTCAGAACTTTTTTATTATTCCATACTGAAACTCTATACCCATTAAACAATAACTCCCTATTCCTTCCTCCCTTTACTCCCTGTTAACCACTGTTCCACATTTTGTCTTTATGACTTTGACTACTCTTCTAGGTATTTCATGTAAGTAAAATCGTACCATAATGTCCTTTTGTGTCTGGCTTATTTCACTCAGCATAATGTCTCCAAGTTTCACCATGTTGTAGCATATGTCAGAATTTTATTCATTTTTTTTAAAAGATTTGATGTTTTTAGAGCACTTTTAGGTTCACAGCAAAATTAATAGAAATATGCAGAGATTTCCCACATACTCCTGCTACCACACATACACAGCTACTACTATTATTAACATCCCCCATCAGAGTGGTATATTTGTTATAATTGATGAACCTATTGATACATCATAATCAAAGTCCATAGCTTCAGTTAGCATTAACTTTTGGTGTTACACTTTCTATAGGTTTGACAAATGTTTGGATTACATGTATCCATCATTTTAGTATCATATAGAGTATGTTCACTGCCATAAAAAATCCTCTGTGTTCTGGCTATTCATCCTTTTCCCATTTCCTGGCAACACTGATCTTTTTACTGTATCCTTAGTTTTCCCTTTTCCAGAGTGTTATATAGTTGGAATCACACAGTATGTAGCCTTTTTAGATTGGCTTCTTTCACTTAGTAATATTGCATTTGAGGTTTCTCCATGTTTTTTCGTGGCTTAATAGGTGATTTTAGCACTGAATAGCATTCCATTGTCTGGGTGTGCTGTAGTTTATTAATTCACCTTCTGAAGGATATCTTGGTTACTGTCAAGTTTTGGCAACTATAAATAAAGCTGCCATCAACATCTGTGTGCAGGTTTTTGTGTGGACATACATTTTCAACTTCTTTGCTGGATTATATGGCAAGAATAGGTATAGTTTTGTATGAAACTGCTAACCTATCTTCCTAAGTGGCTGCATCATTTTGCATTAACATCTAGTTGTTCTTCTAATTTGCATATCCCTAATGACATGTGATGTAGATAAACCTTTTCATATGCTTATTTACCATCTGTATGTCTTCTTTTTTAAGGTGTCAAGGTCTCCAACCCATTCTTTAATCAGGTTGTTTTTTATTGTTGAATTTTAAGAATTCTTGAGAGGAAACTAAGATGGCGGCATAGGTAAACACCGGGAAATTGCCGCCTCTCACAACAATTGAAAATTACCACAAAGGACAGAGCAAACATCATCCAGAACAACAGGAAGGCTGGCTGAGTGTAAATTCTACAACTAGAAGGAAAGAAAAGCACGCTGAGAGCCAGAGGCACTGCGGAGGTGAAGTGCAGAGGTACGGCGGCTCGTGCGCGCGAGGAAAGGGGGTGGCACCTGAGGACACGGCTGTTTTTTTTGAATCACAAGCTCCCGACTGCTCTGAACTCTGGTTCCGGGAAGTCTCTGGGGACCCAGGACTCATACGGGGAGAAGCTGGTCTGTCCGGCAGCGGGCGAACTTGAAGGCGGCTTTCCCGCAGAGGTTTTTGCAGCAATTAGCGGGTCACTGAAACCCGCGACTCCGGGCGGAGAATCAGCCATAGCTCCTTGATCCGCCCTTTGATTCCCTGAGACCCCGCCCCACCCAGGCTGCGGCAGAGGCTTTTGCATGTGAATGTACCTAACTGCAGCCGAACCAGGCAGAACTGGAACTTCCAAGAGAAGGCCCAAGGCCCCACAGCAGCTTGCATTGCTTCACAGCTGAGCCTCTTCGTGGCTCCTGCTGTGTGGCCTCAGGCAGAGGCTGAATTAGCACCTCCTTAGATCCAGGAGCCACTGTACCCAGTGGTCAGAGGGGGACCATCCAGATTGCAACTCCTCAGATCCATAAGGGACACACTCAGGGAGCAGACTCAGTGAGCACCAAAGCCCCACTGAAGCAAGTCTTGCCCCAGAGGGGTGTCTTCAGCACAGAAGTTCTCCCACTTTAGACACAGCTGATTCTCACAGCCAATTGGCCTGGAGGTCAATTCCTCCCAGTGATCCTACAACAACCAAGGCACCAAGAGTGCACCAAGAGTGTCCACCCCAGGTAACTGGGGAGGCTGAGCTACTGGGCCCTACAGAACACCTGGCGCGCAGGGCCACTCTATCAACACAGGGAAGCTGCCAAAATGCGGAGACAAAGAAACAGGTCACAAATGGCAGAAATGGAGGAAAGCAAACGACTGGATATAGAGTTCAAGGCCACGTTTATAAGGTTTTTCAAGAATTTCATGGAAACCGCCAATAAATTTAATGAATCCCTCAATAAGTATAGTGAGACCATGGAGGACATGAAAAAGGACCAACTAGAAATTAAGCATACACTGACTGAAATAAAGAATAATTTACAGAGATCCAACAGCAGACAAGAGGATCCCAAGATATAATTCAAAGATTTGAAATACAAAGAAACAAAAAATACCCAACCGAAAAAGAAAAAAGAAAAGAGATTCCAAAAATATGAAGATAGTGTAAGGAACCTCTGAGACAACTTCAAGCGTACCAACATCAGAATTATAGGGGTACCAGAAGGAGAGAGAGGGCAAGATATTGAAAACCTTTTTGAAGAAATAATGACAGAAAACTTCCCCTACCTGGTGAAAGAAATGGACTTACAAGTCCAGGAAGCGCAGAGAACCCCAAACAAAAGGAATCCAAAGAGGACCACACCAAGACACATCATAATTAAAATGCCAAGAGCAAAAGATAAAGAGAGAATCTTAAAAGCAGCAAGAGAAAGACAGTCAGTTACCTACAAGGGAGTACCCATACGACTGTCAGCTGATTTCTCAACAGAAACCTTGCAGGCCAGAAGAGAGTGGCAAGAAATATTCAAAGTGATGAATAGCAAGAACCTGCAACCAAGATTACTTTATCCAGCAAAGCTATCATTCAGAATAGAAGGTCAGATAAAGAGCTTCACGGATAAGAAAAAGCTAAAGGAGTTGATCACCACCAAACCAGCATTATATGAAATGCTGAAAGGTATTCTTTAAGAAGAGGAAGAAGAAAAAGGAACTCTTACCATTTGCCACAGCATGGATGGAACTGGAGAGGGGATAAATACCACAGGATCTCACTCATTTGTGGAATATAATGAACAACATAAACTGATGAACAAGGACTGATCCAGAGACGGAGAGGCATTGATTGGACTGTCGGGCCTTGGAGGGAAGGTAGGGGAGGGTGGGGGTAAGGGGAAAAGATCAACCAAAGGACTTATATGCAAGCATATAGGCCTAATCAATGGACATGGACAACGGGGGGGTGAGGGCATGAGTGGGGGGGGGGGTAGAGGGTAACGTGGGGACAAGGACACATATGTAATATCTTAATCAATAAAAAATATATTAAAAAAAAGAATTCTTTATATATTTTGGATAACAGTCCCTTATCACATGTAACTTTTGCAGATATTTTCTCCCAGCCTTATTTTCACCATGTACTTTTATTTATTTATTTTTTTTACTTTTTCTAGGTACGTCTCAAGGGTAAGAAAGGAAGGGAATTATGAACTTCCAGTTTAGGCTAGAGCAGCTGCTCCTGAGCCAGTACAGAGATATTGCTGATAACAAGTATAATATCACACTTGGAAATAGAAGTCACAGGAGTAAGCTGAAGTCCAACCATCGTGTTTCCCTAAAATCAGCTCTGAAGATTTTCCTTGGGCATTTCAGCACTTTTATATGATTCCAAATGTTTTTATTAGTGTTCTGGTGTCTGGTAACATGAAATAAGCACATTCTTCCACTGAATGCAGCTATAAAACATGCACAGAATGCATGAGCAGCTACTTGAGAACTCTGAAAAGTAAACAGTAGCAGGCAACTTGGGAAAGAAGATTAGAATTCTAAGTGCCACTAAACCACCAGTGACCTTACCATTTCTTGTCTTTGATATCTCCAGACTTGGTCTCAGTGCAGCCTGAAATCTAGGAGTGGGCACTCTTGAAGACAGATTGAGTTCCTTGCCAGCTCACAGTTTTGGGATGTTCTCATGGTTAGAAAGTGAGATAAAACCCCCTGTGTTGTTGATATTGGTTTTTTTTCCTCCACTCTCCTCCCCCAGGCCTCAAGCAATCAGTGCAATTGGTGGTAGCCATGAAAGCAGGAGCAATAATGATGGCTAAGGGGTACACAATGAGGAAGTGGGAGTTTCCTTATAAATCAGAGGAAATTAGGTCCCAAAAGGGTGGAGCAAGCACCTGTTTCTTTTTATCTCTCTCTTATCTTACTGTGTATCTAGGCTCAGGGAATGATCACAATTGCAGGAAGCACAAGACAGAACTAGGAAAACAAAACCCCAGCTTTCTGGCTGAACTTAAAAGAAGGGCTCCAGGGAGCCAAAAAAGGTTCTAGAGAGGTCACAGAGAGGAAAAAGTAGGGAGAGTGACCAGAAAAAGTAGTTTATAAACCCCTGAGAATATTTCCAAGATGCACATGTATAGTTTGGACATATAATAGCATACCATCGACTTTGAAAATTGAACTGCAAGATAGACCACTACCCAGAACTCAACTACAGGGTGGCACACACATAGGACAGATCCAAAAAATACTGCAAAGAAATTGACAAAGAAAATCATATTGAGACTACAACTCCTATAAGGCTTGTTGGAACTTGCAATCGGAAACCAACCAGGTCAATTGCTTGCTAAAAGAAAAATATCAGCATCCCCCAGAAGACTTAAGCAAAACACAGAAAATCCTAGTATAATATTCAAAATATCCAGGATATACTCCAAATTGCATAATATTTAAAGAACCAGGAAAATGTTACCTGGGGTGAAAAGGCAACAAACAGATGCCAACACTGAGATGACACAGATGCAGAGATTATCCTAAAGAAGATTTTAAAGCAACTATTATAAAAATCCTCCAAGATGTAAGGTCAAACACATTAAAATGAGTGGAAAGAGATGTCTCATCCAAGATAGAAAATCCTATCTAATAAAAGAGAAACATGATAATTAGCGTACGACCGCTACCCTTCCCATTGGCTAATCAGGGCAATATGCAAATTAACTGCCAGCCAAGATGGCGGCTGGCAGCCAGGCAGCTTAAAGCGAACATGAGGCTTGCTTGCTTCAGTGATGGAGGACTCCAACGTTCCCTGCCTGCCTTGCCAGCCTCTGAGCTTGCAGTTTAAGAAACATTGTAACAAATATAGAAGCTAAACAAAACCCCAGAAACCTGCTTTCAGCCAGCCAGGATCTCAGAGCTGGAGTTATACATTGTTTCAATTATAGAAACCTAACAAGCCAGATACCTGCTTTCAGCAGCAGAGGCCTCAGAGCTGGAGCCAGAGCTAAAGCTGGCCTAGAATAAAAAAAAAAAAATAAAGGAGCAGTTGGGAGCTTCAGCCCTCAGCCCCTCACCCAGACTGGCCAGGCACCCCAGTGGGGACCCCCACCCTGAAGGGTGTGTGACCAGCTGCAAACAGTCATCATCCCCTCACCCAGGCTGGCCAGGCACCTCAGTGGGGATCCCCACCCTGATCCAGGACACCCTTCAGGGCAAACCAACCATCCCCACCCATGCACCAGGCCTCTATTCTATATAGTAAAAGGGTAATATGTCTCCCAGCACCGGGATCAGCAGAGCCGAGAGGCCTCCTGGCACCGGGATCAGCGTGACAGGGGGCAGCACCCAAACCCCATGATCACCCTGTGGCTCTGTGTGTGACAGGGTGCAGCGCCCCAATCCCCCCGCCCCCACGGGCCCTGCTCTGTGTGTGACAGGGTAGAGCCATAACCTCCCCATCGGCCCTGCCCTGAGTGTGAGAGTTGCGGCGCCCCAACACCCTGATCCGCCCTGCTCTGTGTGTGACAGGGGGTGGTGCCCCAACTCCCCTATTGGCCCTACTCTGTGAGTGATAGGGGGAGCTCCTCAACCCCCTGATGGGCCCTGCTCTGTGCTTCACAGGGGGGAACTCCCCAACCCCCTGATGGGCCCTGCTCTGTGCGTGGCAGGGGGCGGTGCCCCAACCCCCGGATTGGCCCTGCTCTGTTCGTGACAGGGGGTGGCGCCGCAACCTCCCCATTGACCCTGCCTTGAGTGTGACAGGGGGTGGTGCCCCAACCCCCCAATCGGCCCTACCCTGAGCATGACTGAGGGTGGAATTGCAACCTCCCAATCCGCTCTGCTCTGTGCATGACAGGGGGCGATGCCCCAACTCCCCAATCGGCCCTGCTCTGAGCCTGACCAGGGGCTGCACCTAGGGATTGGGCCTGCCCTCTGCCACCAGGGAGCAGGCCTAAGCCAGCAGGGCGCTATCTCCCGAGGAGTCCCATACTGCGAGAGAGCACAGGCCAGTCTGAGGAACCCCCCCTTCCCCCCGAGTGCACAAAATTTTGTGCACCGGGTCTCTAATATATAAATAAGAGCCAGAGAATTTTAGAACTGAAAAACCAGTAATCAAAGTTTGAAACTCACTGGATGGGCTCAGTAGCAGAATGAAAATGACAAAGCAAAGAGTGAACTTAAAGACAGATGAATGATAATTATCCAATATGAATGCTAAAGTAGAAAAGAGATTTAAAAATTAATGACTAGAGTGTCAGGGACTTGTCCAATGTCCCCACCCCCACCCCCACACCCCCCCAAAAATTGTATTATTGGAGACACAAAAGAAGATGAAAAAGAGATTATTCTGCGAAATATTTGAAGAAATAATAGCTAAAACTGCTCAAATGGAGAAAGGCGTAAATCTACAGATTCAAGAAACACAGCAAACCCTAAACAGAATAAACCCAAAGAAATTCATGCATAGACATATCACAATTAAACTCTTCAAAACTAAAAGCAAAGAAAAACTAGTGCAAGAAATCAGAGAAAAATTCTGCATTACTAATGGGTCAACAATGATTTGAAAGACTATATTTCTGATAAGAATAAAATGGAGGCTGAAAGAATGTAGAACATTTTTAAATTTCTGGGAGAAAAAAAGATTCATGCAGAATTCTATATTAAGAAAAAATATTTTATAGAAATGAAGGTGATATAAAGACATCAACAGATGAAAGAAAACCAAAAGCATTCATTGCCAGCAGACCAGGACTAAGGGAATTACTAAAGGAAGTTCCTCAAAGAGAAAAAAAATGATAACAGAGGAAAATTGGATGGTAGGAATAAAGAATCACAACAGAATGTAAAAACTGGGTAAATATAACATACTGTTCTTCTCTTGAGTTTTTTTAAAAATATGTTTGATAGTAAAATAAAAAAATTACAAAATTGTCTGATATTTTCCAATATATATATATATATATATATATATATATATATATATATATATATATATATATATATATATATATGACCATTACATCATACTAGAGGCCCGGTGTACAAATTCATGCATCAGTGGAGTCCCTCAGCCTGGCCTGCAGGATTGGGCTGAAACCAGCTCTCCAACATCCCCTGAGGGGGCCTGGGTTGCAGGAGAGCACAGGCCAGGCCGAGGGACCACACTGGTGCACAATCAGGGTTGGGGAGAGATGAGGGAGGTTGGACCCAGGGAGGGACTGCAGAAGGGCTCCAGGGTGTCTGGTCTGTCTTGCTCAGTCCCAATCGGCTGGACCTCAGCAGCAAGCTAGCCTACTGGTCAGAGCATCTGCCCCCTGGTGGTCAGTGCACACCATAGCGACTGGTCTACTGTCTGCGCCCTGGTGGTCAGTGCATGTCATAGTGAGTGGTTGAGCAGTCTTAGAATATCAGTAGTATATTACGCTTTGATTGGTTGAACAGACGACAGGACACTTAACAGATTAGGCTTTTATTATATAGGCTAGGAAAAGGGGGTAAAGGGACATAAAGCATAGCAAGTTTCTACATTCTACTTGAAGTGGAAAACTATTGATAAGCTGACTGAAAAAAAGTTAATTATACTTGTATTTATGTATACATATAATTAGAGGTATAAAAGTTAATTATATACATATTATAATCTCTAGAGAAGTCACTAAAATCCTGTACCAAAAAATAAAGTGAAAATAAAAATATTGGTTAAATAACACAAAATAAGGCAGGAAAGGAGAAATAGAGGAATATATAAGAGAGGGAACAAACATAAATTAAATAACAAAGTGGTAGACCCAAGTTCAAACATCAAGAAATACATTAAATAAAAATGGCCTTAAAAAAGCTAACTGAAAGATAGGGATTATTAGAGTGTATTTTTTAAAAAAGAAAAACATTATTCAACTCTGTTGTGTACCAAAACTTACTTCAAATATGATTATTCAGGTAGGTTAAATGTAAAAGTATAGAAAAATAAATACCATACAAGCATCAGTTAAAGAGAGTTGGGATGGCATGAGGGAATTTTTTGTGGTGATGGAAATGTTTTGTATTCTGTTGGCAGTGTAAGGGGGAAAAAGTCTTTTCCTCTACCCACCCAAGGTTCTCCAGTTTGGACCCTATAACTCATACTGGTCAAAGACAGATTAACAAACAAACAACAACAAGAAGTTCATTTTATATGTACATAGTGCATGTACACATGGAAACACCCAGCAATGAGTAACCCAAAGGGGTGATTAGAATTTGGCCTTATACACTAACTTAGGCTACACAAAGGAACTGGGGTTTGGGACTTCTGGATTAGGGGAGCAGTGGGGTTGGCAAGTTATGGCAAGGTGGTCAGGAAAAGTATGGTAAACAGGGGTTGTGAAGTAATGTTTTTTATACAGATATAAATCAGTACCTTTTCCATGGATGTGAGTTGTTAAGAGTCCTTCTCTTCCTGCTATGGGAGAGGGAGACACATTTTATAAAGAAAAATTTCTTTGATAAAGGAGGAGTTTTTCCTACATCTGCTGGTTCTCAATGGCTTTTAGCGTCAAGATATCCATATGCCAAAGAGGCATATTTTCAGATGACATATTCTGGCACCCTTCAGTAATGATGGTTGTATGAATTTATACTTGGGCTAAAATTCAGAGAACTACACACTTTAAAAAGTATATTTTACTGTGTTTTATTTTGAGCAATACAAATTTTTATAAATATAAAAACTCACTGGGGAAAATTAACTAAAATATGAAAGGAACCTTGAGTTGAAAGTTCTTTATTCTATGGCTAACATCAACAAATTTACAAATGACAAATGCTGGTGAGGATGCGGAGAAAAAGGAACGCTTGTTCACTGCTGGTGGGAATGCAAACTGGTGCAGCCACTGTGGAAAACAGTATGGCGTTTCCTCAAAAAACTAAAAATGGAACTTCCATTTGACCCAGTGATCCCACTTCTAGGAATATATCCCAAGAAACCAGAAACACCAATCAGAAAGGATATATGCATCTCTATGTTCATAGCAGCACAATTTACAATAGCTAAGATTTGGAATCAGCCTAAATGCCCATCAGTAGATGAATGGATTAGAAAACTGGTACATCTACACAATGGAATACTACACTGCTATAAAAAGGAAGGAACTTCTACCATTTGCAACAGCATGGATGGAGCTGGAGAGCATTATACTAAGTGAAATAAGTCAGTCAGAGAAAGATAAATATCACATGCTCTCACTCATTTGTGGATTATAATGAACAACATAAACCGATGAACAAAAACAGATGTAGAGACAGAGAAGCATCGATCAGATGCTCAAAACTGAGAGGGAAAGAAGGGGAGGGTGGGGGTGAGGGGGAGAGATCAACCAAAGGACTTGTATGCACGCATATAAACATAAGGGATGGATGTGGACAACAGGGGGTGAGGGTGAGGGCAGGATTGGGGGGATGAGAGGCCATTGGGGGGGGATAAGGACACATTTGTAATATCTTAATCAATAAGGGGAAAATAAATTAAAAAAAATTTTTTTTAAAAAGTTCTTCATTCTAGATCAGTGGTTCTCAACCTCCCTAATGCCGCTACTCTTTAATACAGTTCCTCACGTTGTGGTGAACCCCAATTTCATTGTTACAAATTGAACATAATTAAAGCATAGTGATTAATCACAAAAACAATATGTAATTATATATGTGTTTTCTGATGGTCTTAGGTGACCCCTGTGAAAGGGTTGTTCAACCCCCAAAGGGGTCTCAACCTGCAGGTTGAGAACTGCTGTTCTATATCAACATCTAATAAATCACCTTTATCAAGAGAACTCATTTTTAATTCTTCAGTTCCCAATCTATTAAGTGGATGTAATAACACTTGTAATAACACTTGTAATAACACTTTCTGAACAGCAGTGGTTCTCAACGTTTTTTCATTTTTTGTCTGTTTGGTTGTTTTTTTGTCTTGGTTTTCATTTATGTTCTCAAATATTATTAAGAATATCAACAAATTTTTGTTTATATAGGTTATACTTATCACTATTTACAATATTAAATGTTAAAAACTGGGAAATATAAATAATAACTAATTTTAATATAACAATAGCACATTGATTACATATTAACAAATAACATTTTAAATAAAAACTATTTTCTAAATTAAAAAATGGATTGAGAAGAGTAGAGTTGTCTTAAATATTTTCAAATGTTTCAATGCCAAGTTTAATGGAAGACACCTGGATTCTTATAGTTGCTGCTGAGACCCTTGGGATATCAGGTAATACTTTGAAAAGTACTGCTTTATAGAATTGGATGAATAGTGTGCCACACCAGCACGGCCAAGGGTGAACCTGAGGAGGGGAGGTGAAAGATTAAAGAAAAGGCAGACAAGAGAATACAGCTGGGGCTCGGTGAATCTCCGGTGCCTGGATGAGGAAACAAAAGACCCAGCCTGCAAGCCTATGCTTTATTTTATAGTCTGATTAAAAAAAGAGTAGATTAACATGTATACAAATATTATTGTTTTGGCTATACTTGCTATACCTCCCACAGCCCATTAGCTACTTAGGAAGAAATTAGGGAGGGTTACAAGGTCAGGCTTAATTATGCTAGGAGAGCTCTGCCATCCAGGCTGGGACTTGTTTGTAGCCCTGCCACAGGTCAGCCCAAGGCTTGACCCTAGAGCCACTCCCTACAGAATAATAGAAAAAAAAAATGTTCGATATGAAATTGTCTCTATCAATAGATCTTTATATACAAATCATCAATATGGTTTTAAAATGTTGTTTGTTGTAAAATCATAAATAGAACTGAAAGGTATTTTGTATACGTATAGGAACACATGAAAATTGTTGCCTTAGCCAAAACTAGAATTTACTTCTCTTGACCCCAAATCTCATATTCTTTTACTATGTCATGCTGCCTCCCAAATGCCTTGTTAGGGACATTGCAAATCCTGCTTTCCTTCTCCACTTTCTAACTATATTGGAAGGGATATTAAACACTTCTGAAATCATTCGATATTTTCACAGTCTCAAATGTTATTCTGATTTACTTTGCTTTTCCGCCATTTTTCCTTTTAATTTCTTTTCTAAAGTATGCCTTCCCAAATATTGTCTGCATTTTTCTGAATAACACCAGCTGTTCATTCCCAGGTTGGCTATGACCCCAAAGCAGCAATGACACCAAGCCAATGTTCTCTCCTTGACAGCATCAAGGAAATTAACATTTTATGGATTCTCTCCACTGCTAGATTCTCTTTTTATTTGAACTCACAAGATGTAAGGAGGAGTGGAGTTAAATGAAAAAAGTACGCCTTCTGGACTTTTGCTTTGCCATATTTAAGAATACTAGGATATTCCAAATATCACTAATAAAGAATAAACCTGGATGCTAATATATTATACACTTAATGAATTTAAAATGTCCTCAAGAGACTATTTTACTTTCTAATCTTTATTCAGTAACACCCTGATGCAAGAATTATATCAAACTGCTACAAGTATTTCTCATAGAAGAAAAGGAAAGGAGACTTTACAAACTTGCCAAGTAGCCTATTGTAATATTTTGGTAAATAACAACCCACCTCAAAATGTATTTAGTTAGCTTGTGATTCTATGAACCAGCAAATGGGGCTAAGTTCAACTGACTGATTCTTCTGGGCTCAGTTGGCCTCAGTCATCTACAGTCAGCTGGGATGACTCACTTCTGCAATGCAAGGTCTTATCCTCCAGCAAGTCAGCCCACACACTGGCAAGTCAGATTTTTGCAACAGAGCAGGTAACTAAGACTCTCCTGAGGCCCAGTATTGGAATTTGCACATTGTCTGCCACGTTCTGTTCTATTGGCTGGAGCAAGTCACAGGCCAGCCCAGATTGAAGGGGTAGAAGAGCGCAATCCGCTCTTGATGGAAAGAACTGCCGAGTAACATGGTAAGAATATGTTTATGAGGAGAGTAATATAGCCAATTTTTCAAACAATCTACCATACCCACTTTATGAGATCCAGAAAGCTACTCCAGATTAATTTTCAGCACAAGAAAAAGATTATAAAGCTGTGGGAACAGAAATTTTAAAATGTCTTGGAAAATACCTAAATATCCAAGAAGGGGCACTTTTGGTGGTGGTGATGAAAGATGGAAAAAGCTGAGTGCTGAGGAAAATAAAGAGCACTTCAATCTCCACTGTGTATTATAGCGGGTATAACTAGGGGTAATGGAGAGTGAAATTGAGAAGAAGAAAACTTGGGAAGAATTCCATAAAAGTCCTAAGAGTAAAGATTATTATTCTGTAGAACAATCTTGCAGACAAAACAATATTTGTCCATTGCATAAGCACTTGAAGAAAGCCTGTAAAATCATACTTTTAAATTCCATAAGTAAGAAACTTGCCTTAGACATTGCAAGGCTGGCCAGTTTATTTGACCTTCCTCTCTATACTTAATTGCTGATGTCATCAGTTTTCAGGTATTATCCCTTCCACTGTCACAGTCCTTGGCCTGGCCCTGATTGGATGATGCCTGGTGTGCTGTAACAACATGCAGTTGACCACCCTGTCTCTGTCATTTCTCTTTTCTGCACAATATTGAGAATTGAATTTCAAAAGTATCATTTTAGGATTACACTCTTCTTAAAAACGTGTTGTCTTGTTTAGACTATCATTGTCAATCTATGGACATTTATTCAGTTCCTGTCATGTGCTAGATGCTGGATAAAAATTAGTTTGGTATGTAAAATGTCCTCACTTTCCAATTGAAGAGTTGCTTTCTAACTACTTCAAAGACATTTCTCATCTATTATTTCATTGAGTCTCTGTAAATTGGCTAAGCAGATGTTTTCCGCCTTCTATACATGTGGAAACTAAAGCACTGTAAAATATATGGAAGTGACGAAGGTCATGTAGCCATTATTCCATTTATCAATTCCCCAAATTAACACCAACAAAATTAAGACAGTAAGGTGGAAGGAAAAGATGCTAAGTGTTTAACTATTTGTCCTGTTTCTATACCTTTTTATTGGAGCATGTTCTCTTACTTCCTGTATGGACTGAATTGTTCCTCTACCCCTTCATATGTTCAGGTCCCAACCCTCAGTACCTCAGTATAACCATATTAGAGATGAGCTCTTTAAAAGGTGATTAAGGTAAAATGAGGTCCTTAAGGTGGAGCCCAATCCAATTTGACTGATGTCCTTAGAAGAGGTGAGACACCAAGCATGTGCATGAACAGAGGAAGGACCATGTGAGGACACAGCAAAAAGGCAGTTGTCTTCAAGCCAAAGGAGAGAGACCTCAAGAGAAAGCTAATCCATCAACACTTTGATCTTCTGGTCTCCGGAACTATGAGGAAATAAATTTCTGATGTTTAATATACCTACTTTGTTATGGCAGCCTGAGCAGTCCAATGCACCCCTTTCCTCATACTTCCTACTTCTTCAGTACAGTGGGGCCTTGACTTACGAGTTTAATTCGTTCTGTGACGGAGCTCGTAACTCAAATTACTCGTATGTCAAATCTTAAAGTGAACGAGTGAGACACGTGATGCTGGGCTGATGTTGTGGCATTCACTGTGAAGTCCACTGCACCAACTAGTGGTGGGGTATCTGAAGCTGGCTCATAAGCCGAATTTTAGCTCGCAACTCAAAGCAAAAAATCAGCAGAGAGACGGCTCGTATCTCGAAAAACTGGTTAGTCGGGACACTCGTAAGTCAAGGCCCCACTGTATTATGCTACTCTTATAACAGGACCACTATCGTTTCCTGGAAGTTTTTGCCTCAACATAAAATTTTACAGTTTGAGGATTTTCCAGGAACTTCAAAAATGAGAAAGAAAACATATAAGCCTTTGCCACATTATTCTTTATTTAAGATAAACCCATCAAATTATCTCTGCACTGAAACACTATTTGGGGTTTTCAGGTAAAGAAATGGGGGGAATTTGATCAGTAGAGGGTTCTTTCATATTACCTCCTGCATCTTAAAGCTGTTAGATAACCAAAGACAAAAATCTTAGGTGTTGTTGCAATATTCAAATGCTTATTGGGAGCTAGAAAAGTGTTGATGAAGGGGGTTGCATCTGCTGTGTGCCCACCATAACAAAGTGTGTTGAGAAAAGAAAATCTGTTCCTTCCTGCCTATGGGCCTTCTCTTTCACCCTGGAAGCACACAATCCCACCAGCAGGTTAGTTTCCAAAGCTAGAAACAGGCACACTATGCATGGCCTATTTGTTCCAAGTAGAGTCTTTACTGCTTCCTAGTCATGTTTGAAGTGCAGTGTTGACTTCTTCTTCCAGCCTTGGAAGGACTGGGTCGTTCTCCTTGAAGAATGAGCTTTTGAAACACAGGGAACAGATGAGACATGGTCTAATGGTTCTTACAGTGTCACATCTCTGGCAAAGGATGATAGTGGAAATAACTCAAACCAATGCCACTCACACCACACCTGCCAGATTTTTGGTCAAATAATGTGCCAAATATTTGACAGAATAGTGATGAATGAACAAGAATGTTTAAAAAATATTAAAAACTGTTTTACTGAGATTTGCTCAGCACAAAGACAAACCATAATTCAGTAGATTTTTGCCACAGTTTACCAAATAGAAAATAACATAACTATTGTTTCTCAGGCAAATAGCAGTAGTGCAATGAATAGAAGTACAGGTATATTCTGAAAAAGAATGTATCTGTTCCATGCCTCCATGCTTTATGTCTTATTTTGTTGGTCAATTCATTTTGTTCATTAGATTCAACAAAAAAAGTGTGATCATGGAACAGACTGACATACTTTGATGTGGGGTTGGGGAGATGAGAAGAAATAAACCAAAGAACTTATCTATCTATATATATAAAAGCCTAATATGCAAATTGTCTGCTTGGGAGTTTGACCAGAGAGCGGGAGTTTGATTGCTCGCTATGATGTGTGCTGACCACCAGGGGGCGGCGCAGAACATGGCAGGCAACCAGCAGCAGCGGAGGGGCACTAAGGAAGTTAGGGAAGTGGATGGCAGGGAGGCGGGAAGGCCAGGCCTAGGGACCCTACCCTGCATGAATTTCATGCACCAGGGCTCTAGTATACTTATATACATATCCCATGGACAAGGGTAGTGAAGACCTGGGTGTGGGGGGTAGGTACTGGGAGGAAGGGGGCAATGGGGGGGTTGGGATATATCTCTAATACTTTCAACAAATATATATATATATATATATATATATATATATATATATATATATATATAAAATTTGAGAAAAAAGAAAGAATATACCTATAAGATCTGGCTGGGCCTGGGTTGCACTTCTGGTCTGGCATGATGCTCAATTCTAGGTCTCTGGTCAGAACTGCAAGGAAACAATTGCTTCAAGGGACTGGATCCATATGAGTGCTCTTTGGAGCTAGTTCCGTGGGAACTGGCCAAAATAAATTCTGTATTTCCTTCTTGCAACAAACATGTTTCTCAGGTTACAATGGAATTAAAATGGACTTCTAGAAGGAATAGGAACCAGGAGCAGAGACAGTCAGTCATCTTAAGGACTTAGAATAAAATCCCAGATTTCCCCAAGGGCAAAACCAACATCTAAGGCTGGTGAGTAGAAGTGAAGCATACCTTTCAACCTATGCCAAAGCAAGAGAAAATAATCCTTAATCAAAAATCCTTTCTACAAAATAGTTATAAATTTACTTTTCTATGTTGCATGGCTATTAAGCCCCAGAATGGCTAAACACTTGTTAGCTGAATTCATTTATTTTGCCTTTCATTGTTATCATGTGGACAATAACAGATAAGAGGGCATAGCACCCCCTCCACCTGAAGTCTAACATTCTTTCCACTCTATGTACCTCATCAATATGGAAAGGACCATGGTGTCAGGGAAAGGATAATGATCTGAAGGGGAGGAAAATATAAAGCTGCCCTCACTGCCCTAAAGCTTTAAAGTGCATATAAATAATTCAAAACGTAGATTATTAACTTGTTCATAAAGTTAACTTTTGCTGGAAATCCAACATGCCAGTATAAATGAAAGAACCTTTTCTCAAAGAGAATGAGAATACATGGAAAACACAGAGTTCTATTTTCAGATTGATTTTTTTTTTCCAGCAAAGAACTTTTAACTCTTTGTTGTTGTTTTTAATTATAAAAGGAATGCATATTCACAATATACATGTAAAAAAAAAAAAGGACAGTACAGAAGGAGATAGAGTAGAATATACGACGCTCATCTCTCCCTGCTCTGCTCTCTTCCTCTGAATCTAATTCTCTAGGGATAAGAATGGTTACCAATCTGAAGTATAGGCTTATGCAATGTCTCTGAATTTGCAAAAATACAATTCATATCCAATTGAATTACAGTACATTATACAATAGAGAACATCTTATTACATTTTCATTTAGCAATCTACCATAAACCGCTTCCAAATCAGAATATGTAGATCTATTTTATTACTCTTAACCACTGTGTAATATTCTAATATAGGCATTATTAGAATATTACACAGATGAAAATGTATTTTTTACTAAATTTCTGCATGCATTTATAAACTTTCCTCTTATAGCACTTATAACTAAAATTGGAATTTATAGTTAAAAGTTATTAGCCATTAAATATTGTCATATGCCAACAAATACTGAACTCATTTGCAATCCAAGTAGTACTGTATAAAACTGTCCAATTCGTTCACTCTCATTCAAGGGGCACTGTACCAGTCATTTTCTCTTTTGCTAAATGAATAGGTAAAGAGTTACATTTCTTGGTTATTTTCATTTTTAATTGTTCAGTGAAATTGAACACATTTTATTTGATATTGGGTATTTATAGCTCCTGTTACATGAGTTGTCTGTGGATAGCTTTTGTCCACTTAATGAATGTTTTCTTCTTCATCATCATATTGATATGGAAGAGCCCCTTTTATTTAAAGGATGTTGGTTTACTTTACATGCTATATGCTGTGAATATATTTTTATTAATATTTTGGAACTTTCTTTATGTAGAAGTTTTAAATTAGTATGGAGTAAAAATGAATTGGCTCCTTTCTTTATGACTTCTACATTGTCAGGCTTGGGAAATCCTTTCCTAATCCAAGATTATCATAATATTCAGTTACATCTCATCTCAATACTTCTATGGTTGCATTAAAAAATATTTAAACTTTTAGGTCACCTGGAATTCATTCTGGTGTTAAATTTGATGTAGGAATCCAATCTCATTTTTTTTAAATGGGTATGTCATTGTTCAAAACATCAGTGATTGAATAATTATGATTTCCTCAGTGATCTGCAATGCCATCTCATACAGTGAATTCCAATAAATATTTAATTTATTGATTGATTATTCTGCACCATTGATTATTTATTCTCTTATTGGTACTACATTATTTAGATTATTGTAACCTTATAAAAACAATTTAAAATCTAATGTGAATATTTTCTTGTGATTATTTTCCCAGCATTTCCTACCCAAAATCACAGATTTTATACTTCTGGATGAAATTTGTGGGGTTTTTAAAAAAGCTATGTTTTAATATATAACAGTTCATTTACTTGATAGATTATTTTAAGAAGAATTTATATAATTACAGTATGTCTTCCTAACCCAAATAAACATTGTCTCCCTTTTAAAAGATATTACTTCTCACACTTGTCATCATTTCCTTTAAAGAAGTGTTATGTATTGTTTTCCTATATGCCTAGTTATTTAATTTTATTTCTTTAACTGGAATATTTTTATTCAATTATCTTTGCTAACTTCTTATTGATGTTTGCATGTTAGTTTCTACTCCAGGCATGCAGTCAAAATATAATCTGCAAATAATTTATTTGAATGCAAACTCCAGAGTGTAGCCAGTCCATGTTTACATGGCAGTATATCCTAAGAGCCTTATTATATGGCTGACATTTAATAGGCTGTCAATCAATATTTGTGTAATAAATGAATGAAATAATATTTTCCCTTTGGTACCAACATTTCACATTTGTTAGTCTTAAACACTACCAATAATAGTGGGCATCACTTTTTTTTATGACTTAAATTGTAATATTTTCATTGGCTAAAATATTTTTTCATGTGAAGGAAATTTCTATTTCTATTCCTCTAAGAGTTTTTTTTTCTTGAAAAAGGAATAGGTATTGAAATATTTCAAATGTCATATCAGCATATGTGAAAGCCACCACTTGTTTTTTTTTCTCCTTTGACTTATTAATATGCTGAATATTATTAATGTATTTTTAAACACTGAATCAGTTTGGACTTGTGGACTGAATCCCAAGTGGCCATGGTGACTTATTCTTTTAATGTACTGCTGGATTCTATTTGCTCATATTTTATTTAGGAATAGCGCCAACATTTCTAAGTGAAATGTGTCTTTTGTTTTCTTTTTTGTTCATTTTTTAAAAAAATATCTGCATTACGGGCTTCAAATAGAAAAGTAAAAAGTTTCTTTCTTTGTGTTATAGAACATTTTAAGTAGTATACAATCGTTTCTGACTTCAATAAATCCTTAAATGTAAATAAAGAAAGCAAACCAGAAGAATAGGACATTTAAAATATAAGAAAGAGTGTTATCAGAACCAGGGACCATAATAAAAAAAAGAGAGAGAGAGAGAGAGAGAGAGAAGTGAAGAAGAGATTAAAATGATTGAATGAGAGAGAGAGGGGTTAATGGACTGGAAAGTTCACCAGCTTGATAACCAGTCCTGGTGGCATGTTGCAGCCTCACAGGATTCTAGATGAATTTTATTTGGAGGAGAATATAATGGGTTGCCTATGTGGTCAGGGAAAGAGGATGAGTTGTCTGAGTACAAAAGGTAAAAGTTAGTAGAAGAAAGAGCTCTCTATAAATGTTAAATAGAGCGGAGGGGTAACAGTTTGGAAGTGGCAGAGAGGAGCAATAAGAAATGAAACCTTACCACTTGTGATCAAAGTATATGAAAATAAAGTGCTACCACTTGTGATGCAACCTGTAGATGCAAGGTTCTCGAGGTTATGGTGGGTTTATTACTAAGGCATAAGGAGAAAGAAGCACATGGAAAAATGTTTCAGAGATGAAGAAAGGCTAGTACCTAAGAAAGGATAGTTCCAGGGGGCAAAGAAGAGGCCTTTGAAAGTTGGAGAGAACTGGAGACATGAAAAATAAAGCCTTATGGGGAACAGAGGGTTGCATCATATGTGCTAACTGACAAAATCACACTTAGAAAACATGGTCAGCTTAGTCTCATTTTGAGGAGGGTAGAAACTGGGCCCAATGCCCAGAGACCTTGGTATTTAAAAATAGTCAAGTGTCTGCCATATACAAAACTCAGTATTCAATATTAGTGACTTAAAACTAGAAATCATATAGAAAGCTAAATGTAATTTTAATGAACTCCCTTTCACTTATAACTTACCTATTTGGTTTATAATAGGTGCTGTGGCATCACAGAAAGATATGTGGTCTTTGTCCTCAGTTCCTTTGTTCCCAGCTCCTAAAATGTTTGGAATTTCCTGAGTGACAGGGTGATAGAATTGTCTTATGCCCTAATGAGGTACCCTTGGCAGGCTCCTAGATAGCTGCAGGATGGGGCTCGTTATCAGAAAGACCAATCCTTCATTAGAATTTAGAACCTGATGCCAGACTCCCAACCTCTGGTAGGGGAGAGAAAGAGGAGTGAGATTGATTTAAAAGCAATGACCAATGATTTGATCACTCATGTCTACCTAATTAAACCTCTATAAAAACCCCTACATGATAGGTTTTGTAGGGTTTTTGGGTTGATGAATGAATCCATATGCTGGGAGGGGGGCACACCCCAGTTTCACAGACCCTGTGCTCAAGACCTAGACGTTGTCCTATGTAATTCTTCATCTGATTCATTTGTATGCTTTATAATAAACTAGCAAATGTAAGTGAAATTTCTTCCTAAGTTCTGTGAGCTTTTTGGCAAAGTATTGAACCTGAGGAGGGGCTCATGGGAACCCCTGATTTAGAGCCAGTTGGTCAGAAGATCAGAAGTGCAGGTAGGCTAAGACTCCTGACTGACATCTGACCTGGGGGTTGTCTCCTGTCATTGAGTCCTTCAGCTGTGAGGTCTGCACTGATTCCAGGTAGGTAGTGCCAGGACAGAATTGAATTGTTGGACATCTAGTTCATGGCAGTGAACTAGAAAAGAGGTAATGAGACAATACCATATATTTGGTGGTAGGAGGAAACAGCATCCCTCAGATACTTTTATTATTATTAGTCTAAACTATAAAGAATTAAGTGAAATCAAATAGAACGTGAATTATACTGAGATAAACTCTGTAATTCCCAAGTCAAATGGCAATAATGGTGAGCAGATCTGAAACTTGACTGCATGAGTACCAGGTATTTAATAAGAAACTGCAACCTTTCTTTCTCTGCATCATCTATAGAGTTTTGGTCCTATTCCCAAGATTAGAATTTAATTGTTGTATTTAGCTTGTAAATTTCAGGATCATTCTGAGGTCAAGCTTGTTAGGATGTTTCTATTGAAATGGATAACATTCCTAGACTGAGCTATAATACTCCAAAATATTATGTGAGGAAGGAGGTTCAGGGTGTATGCCCAACATACAAGTCCCACATGAAATAAATGTGTTACTTATTTTTATAGCAATTATGGCATGAATTTCAGCCAATCAATGAGGATAGCTGTCTGAGACCTTCAACATCTTTTTGAGATGAAATTTAAAGCAATGATTCACTCCCTCTGAGTCAAAATGTATGATGAATACAGAAATTGAAGTACTTTCTCCTACAGAATTCCTCTTTGTAAATTATACCAGAGGTTTGCATTGAAGTGTATATATATATATATATATATATATATATATATATATATATATCTCCTATCTAATAAAAGAGAAACATGGTAATTAGCGTACGACCGCTACCCTTCCCATTGGCTAATCAGGGCAATATGCAAATTAACTGCCAGCCAAGATGGCGGCCAGCAGCCAGGCAGCTTAAAGTGAACATGAGGCTTGCTTGCTTCAGTGATGGAGGACTCCAACGTTACCCGCCTGCAGCTGCCGGCCTCTGAGCTGCAACTCTAAGCAACTATGTTACAAATATAGAAGCTAAACAAAACCCCAGAAACCTGCTTTAGTCCGTAGGGCTTTAGCCAGTAATATCACAACATTGTTTCAAATACAGAAGGTAAACCAAGGCCAGAAACCTGCTTTCAGCAGCGGAGGCCTAAGAGCTGGAGCCAAGCCTCAAAGCTAAAGCTGGCCCAGAATTTAAAAAAAAAGAAAAAAAGGAGCGGTTGGGAGCTTCAATCACCCACCAGCCTGAAAACAGCCCTCAGCCCCTCACCCAGACTGGCCAGGCACCCCAGTGGGGACCCCCACCCTGATCCAGGACACCCTTCAGGGCAAACCAGCTGGCCCACACCCATGTACCAGGCCTCTATCCTATATAGTAAAAGGGTAATTTGCCTCCCAGCACCGGGATCAGCGGAGCCGAGAGGCCTCCTGGCACCAGGATCAGTGTGAAAGGGGGCAGCGCCCAAACCCCCTGATCGCCCTGCGGCTCTGTGTGACACAGGGGGCAGGGCCACAACCTCCCTATTGGCCCTCCTCTGTTCATGACAAGGGAAGGCACCCCAACCCCCTGATCAGCCCTGCTCTGTGCCTGATAGGGGGAGCTCCCCAACCCAATGATCGCCCTGCGGCTGTGTGTGTGACAGGGTGCGGTGCCCCAACCCCCTGATCTGCCCTGCTCTGTGTGTGACAAGGGGCGGTGCCCCAACTCCCCTATCGGCCCTACTCTGTGCGTGACAGGGGGCAGCACCCCAACCCCCTGATTGGCCCTGCTCTGTGTGTGACAGGGGGTGGTGCTGCAACCTCCCCATCGACTCTGCCTTGAGTGTGACAGGGAGCAGTGCCCCAACCCCCCAATCGGCCCTACTCTGAGTGTGACTGAAGGTGGCATCGCAACCTCCAAATCCGCCCTGCTCTGTGCATGACAGGGGGCGGCGCCCCAACTCCCCAATCGGCCCTGCTCTGAGCCCGACCAGGGGATGCACCTAGGGATTAGGCCTGCCCTCTGCCACCTGGGAGCAGGCCTAAGCCAGCAGGTCGTTATCTCCCGAGGGATACCAGACTGCGAGAAGGAATAGGCTGGGCTGAGGGGCCCCTTGTCCCCCCCCCACGAGTGCACAAATTTTTGTGCACCGGGCCTCTAGTATATATATATATATATATATACACACACACACACACACACACACACACACACACACACACGTATACATACATACTAGAGGCCCATTATGCACGAAATCACGTGCAAGTAGCTTGCTTCCACTTGCCTCAGCTGGCCGCCCCGCCCATCACCACTAGTAGCTCGCTACCCTGGCCTCCACCACTCATAGCTCTCCACTGCTAGTAGCTCGCGCCATGCCCTGCCCCCACTGTGAGAGCCGCTGCTCATTTAGTTGTGACAGCCATGGGCCTTTTATATAAGACTAGAGGCCCATTGCATGAAGAGATTCGTGCAATAGGCCTTCCTTCCCCTGGCTGCCGGCACCTGTTTTCTTCCGGCACCCGGGATTCAGGCCTTTGGTCTAGCCTCAGCAGGGAAGCCAAGCCTCTTCAGTCTCTTCAGTCTTCAGTCTTCATTCCAGCTGGAGCCTTCAGTCTTAGCTCCATGCCTGCGTATGCAAATTAACTGCCATCTTTGTTGGGTTAATTTGCATAGTTGCTCTGATTGGCTGGTGGGTGTAGCGGAGTGACACCAATTTACATGTTTCTCTTTTATTAGTGTAGATTTATACATATATATATATATATATATATATATATATATATATATATATATATATATATATACATATATGAAGTAAATAAACCATCTGAATATCTGTTCTTTCTCAATCCAAATAAATATTATGAAGCAAATATCATCCTCAGGTACTCTGTAGTGAAGAGTTCCTAAAATATTGATCAGCTCTATCTTCCTTGAAAGTAAAGAGCATGTCAGGTTTAGTCTATAATGTTGGTTTGAGATAACATTTTCTTCAATAACTTCCCTATGGCGTAAGTATGGAATAAAGAGGACAGTTTTTAACTTGGTATCTTACAGTTGACAATGAATTATTAAATATAACACATAAATGTCAAAGTGAATCTCTTACAAGTAATGGATGATTTTAGAGGACTTTTTAAAAATTAAAATTAAATCTATTACAGTCCTATTCAGTCAACATGCTAAGAAAAGGTTTCCATACAGCATGTTAATTATATATTTATAAATAGAAACCTTCAGCTTGCATATCTTTAAATTACTAAGAATATTTCTACTCAGGTTATAAGCTAATAACATGTACTGAATTGTCTAAACTTTATTCAGAATTAGTGAATGTATCTTAAAAGGAAAAAAGTATGCTCATTAGTTGTGGTCTTACTTTGAGGAAAGAGAGGTGAGATGCTCATATAACTTTCGCCCTCCCTATTCTATACTGAATTTCAATCTGTAACATATGCACTTTAAATGGGTACCAGAGATATGTGAATATGTAACAGGTGTTGCTGTTGAAATTAAAACAAAAAGTTTTTAAAAAGGAAGGGTTTATCACTTGTCAATTCACAGTAGCATAACAACACAATGAAATGTATTTTCTGTTTGAAGTGGAAGACATATGTAGATTTACCTATGACTACTCATGCCTATATGCATTAGTAGAATTAAAAATTTTATGTATATCAGTGAATATGGGTCACTTCCACTATTAAAAAAAAGATAAGGTACTAATCTTTTGAAAGGCACATAGAAAACAACACAACAACAAAGCTAACACAGACATTAATTTGCAGCACTGTTTAAAACAGTGATCATCTCTCATTGGCTATTTGTATTGTACTATATCAAGAAGTGAACTAAACTCTCTAAATAAGCTCTCAAAAATATTAACTTACCAAATTCAAGTTAATCCACAAACCAATGAATGTATACATAGTATATGTGCTTTTGCATGGCAGTAGAATTCTGAATATAAGAAATAACAATATAATCATGAAAATAGGACACTGTAGGTGATAAAAAGTTCAAATCAAATACAAATTTAAAATCAGCCTTGGCTAGTGTGGCTCAGGTGGTTGAGCATCACCCCATGTACCCAGAGGTTGTTGGTTTGATTCTGGTTGGGGCAACTGCCCAGGCTGCAGGCTCCATCCCCAGTAGGGGGCCTGCAGGAGGCATCCCATCGCTATTGATGTTTCTTTATCTCTCTCTTCCTCTATCTCTAAAAACTAATAAAATTTTCTTTTAAAAATCAAGCTAGATCTTTCTCTCTCTTTTTAGATCTTTAAATTGATTTTTAGACAGAGAGGAAGGAAGAGTGAGAGAGAGAGAGAGAAACGTTCGTGTGAGAGAGAAACATCAATGAACTGTGTCCTGGACTCCCCCTACCAGGGGATGAAGCATACAACACAGGCATGTCCCCTGACCAGGAATCAAACCAGCAACCTTTCCTGCATGAGTTGATGGCTAAACTAACTGAGCCACACTGGCCAGGGAAGGCTAGACCTTTCTTTAAAAATCTTTTTTAAAACTTTCAGTTAAAATTGTTGTTATCTCTATGTAGTATGTATGCTACTCTAAGCAAATAAGGAGAATCTCATTTAAAAAATACCTTATGCAAACCCTAGAAAAATTCTATACTTTCATTAGTTTTCACAAAGAAAATTAATAAGATAATTTCAATACACAAAAAGAAATTATTTTGTTTTCCTCAGAGCATCCAATGCATTTGTACAAAAATATCAAGTTAATAGGAATGGCTCAATCTCAACGAAAGATAGCTGTTATGTTTTCTTTTAATATACAGTACTTCTACTGACATCAGATCCAGCAGCTTTTCAGAAATGTATGGAAAACTCAGCAAATGTGAGTCAGTTTTTCATGAAGCTCTCCATCAAGTTTGGGCCATCTCCAGAATTCAGTTGAATATTAATGAAAGAACTGCACTGTATCTGACAGCAGGCATTTTTGTTTGGTCAAGCTTGCTGAAATTTTTGCCTTTTTCAAAATGGCAAAAATATGTATTTCCATCATGTGCCCATTCCATTAAATGACTAGTTCAGGAGCATTCTCTCCTCTTACCCATTCCAATCAGTCAGTATCCTAGTCTTAGGACTTGATCATCATGTTGAAATGTGTGTGTTCAGGACTATTTCAAAACTTTTCCAAGAGTCCTTTGTTTTCTTTCTTTTGGGGAGAGAAAAACTAGGCTGACTAGAGAATGGTGAAGAATATGTTAAAAAATTGTATTACCATATTCTCTTTCATCAAATTTTATGAATCTCTCCATGACAAGACACTGAATAATAGATATTTTTTAAAAGTGGCTTTTCCCACCAGATAACCCCAATTTAAAACAGGATATCCTGGTCTCTGAATTGCCTGACAGGAACTCTTTTTGGATGAAATAGACCATATGTTTTCTAGGATGGGAAACAAACATATGAAGGATTTGGTGGGAACTTATCAGACATTCCCTACAAGGATGAAGGAAAGCACCCGACGCATTGCTGAGCTGCACTCTCCAGGAGCATAACAGATTTAGGAAGTGATAATCCAAGCCACAGAGAAATATTTAGCTAGTGAACGGGAGAATTCATTTTCTAACCATGAAGCTATTTAACATTTAGTTCTGTGGAGCAAAAAGTTTATAGGGGAAATTCTTTGGCTTTCCTGCTAAGATAATTCCCTGAGGATGTCTCTTCAACTCTTATCTTAAAATACACCACTGAATCTTGGAATGGTAATGATTTCCATTGCTTTTATGGGGATTTGTCTTTTTTTTTTCCCATCTTTGAGTATGTGAATTATTTATTCCCCCAAAATAACTAGGAAAATATTCACAGGCATTATTTAACAAGTATTCTATTATTCAGAGTTCATTTAGAAATAATATTTGCTTGGTATCATTGCATTTGTAATTATGAAAAGAATGACATTAATAAAATAAAATTGACTTATCTACCCTGAGCACAAACATGATCATACCAGTGATGCACTTTCATCCACTGTTGGTAACAGGCAGTGTGCTTGCTATTACTAATCAGTATCATAAGAATTTTATTTCTGAAGTACCATTTATTAGTGCCTTCCATACATTAAGCACTATAGTAGGCATGAAGAATCAGAGATGATCAAGAAAAATATCTATAAAATGCGGTATGTTGTAACTACTAAGTTTTTTTAAAGATCTTAAGGTAATGATTGATCTTTTTATAATTAGGCATTTATTAAGTACCTAGTATGTTCCAGAAACCATGGCTAATTGCTGAAAATTGCAAAGTGAATATGAAAGATATGATTGCTGCCCCCACAGATCATATGTGCAGCATAAGAGGAAAATTGTTAAAAATAATTGCAATAAAATACAATAAATTCTACAAGGAAGTTGAGATTACTGATAGGAGTACAGAACTAGCCAACCAAACGGTTCGAGGTAATCAAGGAGTAAAGTCTTAGAGGAGGAAATGTCTAAGTTGGGACCTAAAGAGTTATTAGCAGTTTTAAGAACAAGGAGTGGAAAGGAGTATTCCAGGCAGAGAAAATATATGTGAAGATCCAGGAGGAAGGACCAGAGAAAGGCTTAGTATGCTGAGCAAGTATGTTAAGTAAGAGTGGAAGTGACAAGAATTGAGGATAGGTAGAAGCAGGGCCAGATCATAAAGGGCTTTGATCACTGCCTTAATGGGATTGGTCTTCATTTTAAGATGAATGAGGAATCATTTCAAGTTCTAAGTACAGGAACAATTTATCAAACTTACCCTTGGAAATATTACAGTGGCTACACTGTGGAGAACAGATTGAGTAGAAAGCAAGGAGATCAATTAGGCTTTTGTAACATTAATTCAGGTAAGAATAATGATGGTCTGCACTAGGGCAGTGTGGGTGGAGAACAAATATGAATTTAAAAGCGATTTAGAAGACACAATGGCAGTTCTAAGTGACTGGTAAATGTGAAAAAGAGAATGAAATATACGAGGTTAAAAGAACCCTACTAGTTTGTTGTTGTTGTTTGTTTGTTTGTTTTTGTTTTGGCAACTAGTATGAAGTTGCCAATGTTATAAACAGGGAATTCCAAAGGAAGAACCATTTTAGAATGTGGCAGTTGAGTTTTGGATATGCTTAACTTAGATGCATGTGAGCGCTCTATGTAATAATATGTAACAGGCAAAAATTGTCTAAGGAGCATGAGAGAAGACTAAATTAGAAGAACAAAGTTGGGAGTCAGTAGTCTCTCAAACCAGCAGAGTGTGCTATCATAGAGAAATATTAGAGACCTGCAACTCACTACCTGAGAGTTTTATTTTTTTCCCCTGGCTATGAGTTTGTACTGGGCCTATATGCAGGGCAACTCTAAAATGTCAAAGAAGCAATGTCCACCCCCTAAGAGAATCCATCATCCAATGAAATATGGCAAACTAGTGGACAATTGCCTCAACTTGCTTGCACCTTTTTTGCAGGTGTTCTGCACATTGTCCTGGAGTTCCCAAATTGAATAAAGACCCAGCTGTTCATGGTGTACATAAACTTGCCAACTCAACCTTTATTCCTTCCTTCTCTGCCTCACTTTATCACACTTCCACTTCTGTTTTCTGAAGTCACCTTTAAAATTAACTATTTGCGTGCAAAACCATATCTCAGGATATGCTTCTGAAGAAACTAAAACTAAGATAACTGGTACAAGAATTTGCTTTAGGGAAACGTCTCTCAACACAGTATTCTGGAATTCAATCATTCATCAATCAGATGGCAGTTGAGGACACTATTACTGGTCATGGGGTAGTTAAACTCTTGATATTGCCATAGAACCACAATTACTGAGGCTCTGGTGTGTGGTGAATTGGGATGGATACAGATAGAAGGGAATGTTCTGGCTTGTGCAATAACTCTAACCTTAATGGGTATGGCATCTATGGTAATTATAAGAATTGTGAAGTAGGTTGACAATTGCAAACTGTGATAGATTGAAACCCCAGCCCCAACAAATTTCCACATTAAAGTAAGAATTGGAGTAGATTTTTGAATGAGTTCTTGAAATCAGAACATTTGAGTGAATATTTTTGAGAAACAAAAACCTGTACATTCCCCGGAAATCATTAGATTGGAAGAATGTCATCCTGACCCATTAATCAGGTGATTAGGAAGCCTGGTAACATAAATACCAGGCAAAAGAAGGTTCTGCGGCAGATACAGACTTCAATACAAACAATCTTTCTGCTCAATCACATGACCTGGAAGATTCCATGTTATTAGAGTGGGTATCCATAGTGGATAAGGATACCATATGGATTTGCTAGCAAGCTCTGATACCAAAGTTACAATGTACTCCCCTAGATTTCTAGAGCAAAGCCATATTGCCTTTGAAAAACACTATTCAAGCCTGGCCAATGTAGCTCAGCAGTTGAGTGTCGACCCAGGAACCAAAAGGTCACCAGTTTGATTCCCAGGCTAGGTGTGTGCAGGAGGCAGCCAATCAGTGATGTTCCTCTCTCATTGATATTTCTATCTCTTGCTTCCTCTCTCTGCAAAAATCAATAAAAACATATATATTTTTAAAAACTATTCAATGTTCAAAAAGTAACCTTAGCCAGCTACTATGCCTCCGTAGAGTAACTATGTAATTGAAGCTTCTTATCATGAACTGTATTAATAGACCTCTCAGGTTGATGGGCACAGCATCAATCGAGCAAACAAAGGAAATGGCATATTTAAAGTTGGATTGAAACATGGCAAGAAGGCCAAAGTCATTTGCATGAACAGGCGGCTGACACTACCATGTCACCAACTTCTGTTGCACCTAGCTCACTCACTCTCTCTTAGCTCACATATATAACTTTGGGGAGACTCCCTATGAACAATTGATGGAAAGGAATGAAAGAAAATCTGTGTGTGTTTTTTCCACAGGTGAGTTGGCTTAATGTGCCTGTGTTACTTACTAAGAAAAAACTTGGGGTAGCAGGAAAAAAGTTGGCTATGAACAAGATAGTAAAAAAGACAAATGATAAATACTAATAACCGTCTCAGGACCAACTGCAGTGGGACAGAATGAGGCTTGTTCCACTAATCCTCCTGCTATAAGCCCCTTTATTGGAAACTGTGACCAGCCAAAATTATTTAAATTGCAGAATAGATTAATTTTATTTTTTGAGAAAATTACTGACTATATTCATGATTTATCAGACTTAAAATTTCTCTCCCTAAAGATTTTTGGAAGCAATTTACAAGTAGGGTTACATTTATAGTCAAGGATATGACAAAGTTGGCATTTTCAGTTGGCTTATAGCTTTCGAATGCAGATATGTGAGCACAGATTCTAATATATAAATACCCATATATGTAAAAATTTTGTTGTTTTATAAAATTATATAAATATAAAAATCATTTCAATTTCCACATTGATGAAAAATCATATTATATGTTCAGTTATTATTATAAAACACACATTTTAAAAATTTTATATGGAACAGTTGAAAGATTAACTTGGCATGTAGATTCAAATCAGCTTTCATAGATAAACATAAGCAGATGAGATATTTTTATAATTTAGTGGAGTGACATACAATAAATAAAAAATTTAACCTGTTACTGTTAATACTGTAACAATTTGAAAAATTGAAAACTTTCTTTGAAATAAAATATCAAATCACTACATTACATTTATTTCATATCAGAAAGGTTTTCCTAAGCAATCCTATATAATAAAAGGCTAATATGCAAATCGACCAAATGGCAAAATGACCAGTTGCTATGATGCACACTGGCCACCAGAGGGCAGATGCTCAATGCAGGAACTGCCCCCTGGTGGTTATTGTGCTCCCACAGAGGGAGCGCTGCTCAGCCAGAAGCCCTGAGCTGGGCTCATGCAGGCTCATGCAGCAGCCTGGGTGGGGAGTGGGCCTAAACTGTCAGTTGAACATCCCCCAAGCGCTCTTGGGCTGGGAGAGGGCACAGGCCAGGTTGAGGAACCCCCTCCCTCCCCCGCCCCGAGTGCATGAATTTTGTGTACTAGGCCTCTAGTATGATATATATTATGCTAAGCAGATACATATGCATAGACATACATATAAAAGCACTTATAGTACATTTATATATATGCTCTTCAGGATAATAACTTTTATGTTTTTCATGGTTAGAGTTATCTAAAACTCTTTTAGAAGACACACTAAGTGATTCTTAGTGTGTCTCTAAGAATGTGACTAGGATACACTCTATTAAATAACTGGTTAGGCTAAACATTTTTTAGTGTGTGTCCAGTTACAGGATCTCTAGAAATCAAGAGTCTCCAAATAGTCCCTCCATGATTCTGCCTCCATCTCCCAACACAGACACCTCCTATCTCATCACCTACCATTTGTTTCCTCTCTCTGGGCCTACAGGCCTCCTTCCCATATCCACCTTTGCTAGCATGCTTCTGCTTCAGGCCTTTGAACTAGCTGTTCCCTCTATGTCTTCACTATGATGTCTTCTGATAATTAAGTTCTTCCCACAGGGAAAATAGTACATTAGAAGATATTTACTAAGGAAGCCTACAAATAGCTTTATGTCCTCCTAGAAAGAGTTAATTATAAGATAAAAAATTTTCAAACATTTTCTTTTTTATTAAGAGAAAATTTGCTAATTAAAGCAGAGAATCTGTTGAGCTTTTGCTATCTCCAGTGGAGAAGCTGAAAGTGTATCAGTTAATATACTGTGACTATGGAGCTTAGATACGACTAACAAGGGGGAAAATGAATACGACTTTAGGCCTCCATCCGTTTTTAGTAACTGTATTTCTCGCCATTGTTTGCCCTTTTGAAAAGGTACATTAGCATTTGATGTGCTTGGCATAGTGCAGAGAATGCTAATACTTTCTCATTATAAACTGTTTTCTGGAAATCAGGTAGATATTGCAAACAGTGTCCAGCACACCTGCCCTTGCAGTGTGGCACTGTTAACTCAACATTGCGGGAAAGGCGAGTGGTCAGTGGAAGATATCGCTCAACAGGCGATTTTATCTTAGTTATGATTTCCTTTTGAATATATTCCTCTGACTGAATCTTTTCAGCTATTTTTTTCTCTCAGATTTATTCAGATTCACATTTAAAGACCATTTGAAAATTTGAAGTATTAGAATCTTAGACTATCTCTCCTTGAATATAAGAATCTCAATGGATACTCACAATAGCAAGAGTCAGGAAGTAAAATCAGATTAAATGAAGCTGTGAAAAGAAAATTATTATGGTGGGAGGCTATGAGCACTGTGGAAAAAACACAGAGAGGATTTGGAGCCAGCTCAACCTCAACCCAAATACTGCTTTGGGTACTTTAAGTTAAGCTACAATTGCCTCCGTTCTTGTAATGTGATAATAATAGTCTAACCCATGGGAATTTTGTGAGGAATACTTAGATATTGTAAAGCTTCCAGCACAATCTTTGTCCTGGGTGAGTTCTCATAAATAATAGCAATTATATGAATTATTTTCATTAAGCTTACTTACGTTTTTATTTGACTTATTATCCTAAAACTAATAAGCCAGTGGGATAAAAAATTTAAAATTACACAAAGTAAACTTGTCATGATATTGATAAAAGTTATTCCCGGTTAAATAAAACAAAACACTAAGGTTCCTGTTAAAATTTTCACTAAACAAATAATTTAAGAGAGGCTTTTGTTGTTGTTATTTTATTTTGGCAACATATTGCAAGTACCATACAGTTAGAGTAGAAAAATAATTCTGCAACTTTAGCCTTAAGGTAAAGTTGGATGGCATTGCCAAAGGAAAAGACAGGTCGGTTGTTTTACAAGAGGCTTCATGGGAGACATTCAATACCCCTGATTTCTCCATGATGTTCCAATGACCATTTAATTTTCATGCTCACATATATGCTTGTTAGAACTAATGTTCTTGAGAGTCACAATTACTGAGATGTAATTATGGTGTCTATTTTATTTTTTTCTTTAAAACTTGTGTTACACTCCTAAGGTTTAACACAGTTCTGAAAGAACTCTAGACATATCTTTCTACTTGACCCAAATTGCTATGTGCATGGCAGAAACATGATTTTATCCATGTCTCAAGACAGAATCATATTAACCAGATCATGTATAAAATTGGAATGCCAATTTCCTAATTGGGAGTGAATAATCTCCAATGAAAACAAAACATTAAAAATCCTTGCATGTAGACCTATACGCAAGCCAACTACATTTCAGAAGTTTTCTTGGAGAGCAGAAATCACACCAAGAGTGGTTAGATGGATGGAAATAGACTATATCAACCCAATCTTCCACAATATGCGTCCTTGACTACATATCTCCCTCTACCTATGGCCTCATAGCTCTGCTCTTTGTTCCTCACAAGCTCTTCTAAAGACTTTCCTATAATTGCTGTCTGCTGGGTCTCTCCCATCCTCCCATTCTTTCTTAAACACACTCCAATGAGACCTTCATGTTGCCAAATCCAATGGGGAATTCTCAGTCTACACTAGCTAGATTTTTCAGCAGTGTAAAACCTGGTTGATAACATCCTCCTCCTTCAAAATATGTCTTCAGTTGTTTTCCAGCCATAACACTCCTGGTGTTTGAACTCCAAGCTGATTCTCAGAGACTTTTGAAACTTTTATTTTGAAGTATTATACTTATAGAAAAGTTGTAGAAATAGTATAAATAACTTTCATAGAACCTCCACCCAGATGCACCAACTGCTAACATTTTGCCACACATTGTCATTCTCTTTCTCATTCATTCTCATCTCCTCCCCTGAGTCGTTTGAGAATAGATTAGAGATTATAGGTCCTTCGATTTCTTTTCTTCTCTGTGTAATTTCTCAGAATCAGGGTATTATTTAACATAATTAAAATCAGGAAATGCAACACTGGTATAGTATTATTATGTACAGTATTCTGCATTATTAAAATTAATCAAATTTCACCAATTGACCCAATATATTTTTTCTGGTCTGGAATCCAATCCAGGTCATGACTATATTTTCCTGTTATGCAGGTAAATATGCCTCCTTTAATCTGGAAAAGTCATTTAGACTATATTTGTCTTTCATGACACTGACTTTTTAAAGAATACAGACCAGTTATTTTGCAGAAGGAGTTTTCCCGTGATTAAATTTAGGTTTGTGTGTTTGATAGGAATACCACATACATGGCACTGTGTCCTCTTCGGTGCATGCCATCAGAAGGCACACAACATTGGCTTATGTCTTCATTGGTAACATCATCTCTGATCACGTAAAGTTACTACTTTTCCCTTTACATTTAATAGATAATTAATAAGAAGATTTGAGACTCTATATATCTGCTTCTCATTAACTTTCAACTTCTAGCCTTAGCATTGATTGATGATTCTTGCCTAAATCAATTATACTGTCATGGTTGCAAAATGCTGACTTTCTGGCTTCAACAATGTTAATTAGTTGGCATAAACTACTCTCCAAACCTACACACAAGCCCCCTTCAATATATCCCATTCTCAATTCATTGGAACCAGTGTTCAAGGCAAAATTCTTGGAGTCTTTTTTCTATCCATATCTCTCAGTAAGTCCTATAGCCTCCAGCTTCAGAAAGCACCGTGTCTGCTGGGTCTCTGCTCTGAATCACTTTCATGGCTACCACACAAATCCAAGCGGTCATTCATCACCAGGATTATTGCAATAGGCTCTGAATGTTCTCCACACTTCCACTTTTACTTCTTTCACCTATCTATTCTCCTTTACCAGCCAGCGTGATCTTTCGAAGCATATATTGCATCATTCCTACTCAAAACCTTCTAATGAATTCCCATTCACTCAAAGTAAAATTCAAAACCTAATCATGGCCTGGAAGGTTCTGCATAATTTTTTTTTTTGGGGGGGGAGGGGAGATTATCTGTCTGACTTCATCTCTACCACTCTCCTCTTTGCTCTGTATATTTCATCTGTTCCTGTCTCCTCGCTCTTCCTATAGCCTTCCAAGTCTGCTCCTGCCTCAGGACCTTTGAACGGGCCATTTAAAAATCTTTTGGCTATTTGCATTGGTTTATTTCTTCCCATCCTTTGGGCCTCCTCTCAAAACTCACCTCCTCCAACAGGCTATTATTGAAAACTCATTAAAAATATAGCGCTCCCGTACCTATTCCTTTGCCTTGCTTTTTTATAGCACATTTTGCCACATGATATATTTATTGGCTCATTTTTAATGTCTATGTTCCACACTAGAATGTAAATTATGAAAGCAAAGACGAGTCTGTATTACTTAATCTTATATTTACCTGTGTATTGAAGAAGAGTGTGTGATACATATTAGCAGCCCAATCAGTATTTGTTAAATAAAAAAAAATGTGTTGATATAATTATGCTAAGATGGTCTAATACAACACTCTCTAGAGATAGTCTTGCCAATACACACAGATTTCCTGGTGTTTGCTGTTGACCAGTCTTCTTGCCTCCAGGACACATGTGGGTGGCACTACCAAAACAGTTTTCCTTCTTCTGTGCTTCTGTGGCCTACACATTCCCACTCTGCTTCCTGAATGTGTGGCACATTGTTTCTTCAGACTTGGCGGTATATTTATTTAGTCAGGTTGTGTTTTTATATGTTGCTCTGGGAGTTATTTGCCTATAAGATGATTTTTCCCAACTATGTTCTGAGTTATTGTGATTTTACACTTCAACTCTAAAAAGCCAATCTTCATGCCTGGTTCCAAAGTTCTTGGTGACACCATATCATTGCTTCTTATTCTCAAAGTCACAGTGGTTTCTTGTGAACTTCACTTACTGAATCATTTGTCCCCTAGAAAAACTTGTCCAATTTTCCTTGTAACACAATAGTAATCTGTTTTTTTTATTTTATTAGTTAGGTTTTCTTACTATCTGATGAGAATATCAATCTTCATCTTTGGGGCTATGATATGCAGAAGCAGGCTTATATATGCTCTTGGTTATAAGTCAGTTTCTTTTAACATGGATGGGACAATTATATATTATTTTTGTATAACTATGTCAATTTTTTTAATTTACTATACTCTACATATACATACCTCCTCCACAGAAACCTCTAAAAATGTTGTGAAGAAAAATAAAAATTTCCACTCTTATAAATGAAAAAATGGAAGCTTGGCAGGTATAGATTTCCCCAAGAACATTACTATAACAAATAGAATTTCATATAAATAAAATACCTACCTATATTCAAACCCAAGTTCATGAAACTGCAAAGCCTGTTCTTTTTCTACTATATTATTTTCCTAATTTACTGAGTACAGAGCTCCGACTTTTTGTGACTGTGACCTATCTAACCATCCTAGAGGATAGTCTTTGTCCAAAATTGCTTTCTTATGAGGTCCTGTAGCTGGTGCTTGTGGATTCTCGTTAGGTATGACTGAAGCACTTTACATCCTAAGCCAAGAAAATAGTATAATTAATACATGCTTCAAATCTGCCCATAATTCCGGGTTAGCTCATTTTTTCCCTATTACCAGTCTTTTCTTGTAGTGTATTCATATGGGACAGTGATTCTAATTGGGGGCAATTTAGCTCCCCAATGAATATTTGGCAATGTTTGAAGACATACTTAGTTGTCACAACTGTGGAAGCACTACTGTCATCTATTAGGTAGAAGACAAAGATAATGCTAAACATCCTACAGTGCACAGAACAACCTTCCATAACAAAGAATGACCTGGCCCAAAATGTCAGTAGTACTGAAGCAGAGAAACCTTAATCTAGGAGCATGAAACACAAAAAAGCTTGATTGAATGTGAATGACAGGATTTAAAGTCCAGGCTCATTCACTCTCTAACATCCCTAAACAACAAGTATATAGACCCACAAAATGGGAATGATAATATGTACCTGACATAGAATATTGTGATGTTTCAAGGATGTAAAGTTATATAAACAGCTAGAGCACTGCTTAAAATATTGTGAACACTCATATGTATTCACTTTTGCTGTTGCTAGTGTTATATTCCTCTTACCTATATGCCAAACAACTGAGCGTTTCTGTTTTTCCTTAAAGAATACAACCTAGCCTTGCCTCCCCAAAAGAACTGCTTTGTTGGCTTAGGGAAAAACAAAATTTGAGGGTTAATATGAGCACTCCTTTTTCTTTTATACCACACCATGTCTGCTCTGAAAATTGAGCATCTGTGATCACTTTACACTTTTTCTGATCCTTTCTGTGAACTAGCAGATTGATTTTTAAGCTTATCCTGTTGACATTTTCAGTTCCTAGGAAGTAAGACATTTGTTTTGCTCGAAGTTTTGTCCCTGTGGATAACTCTATCCTGATGGCACCCATCTTTTAGGGATTTCAACAATCCCCCAAATAAACCCAAGTCCATCTGCTAAAGAACCTAAAAAGAGTCAGAAGTGTGATTGAAGGAAATTGAGCCTTTTGGTCTCCATTCCCTTTGGATTTTCTTTTTGTTTGGTTTTCAAAAAACTCTAAATTTGCCAAGGAACAAATACTGCTTCCCACAAGTTAATGCCTCTGTTCCCAGTAATATGAGAAATGGGGCGGGGGAAGGTATTGGCTAGAGAAAGTTATGACTGGAGAATGTAGGTAGATCAGCTGCAGTGAAGGAGAGAAGATATTTCAGTCTAATGGATTTTAAAAACTTTCTCCCACTATTATGTTTTAATGTGTGGAATTCACATTTTGCATAAAGGAAAGTGACTTGATAAAAATCTAGGCACAGATTAAGCTTAGATTTAGGCATGTTGTGAGCCTCAGTTAGTATCTTCATCCATATCACGAAGGTAAAAACATATTCTCTGGGTAATTTTGAGAATTAAGACTACTTGCCTATCTACAAGGACCAGGTGCATAGTACACATTCAACATTACTACTATTGAGTTTTCCAATACCTCTCATGTTCATAGTCTCTAACACTCTTGGGGAAGGGAAAACCTGGCATGCTCCAACACAGAGATTTTATCAAGAAGTTCTAATCACTTAAAATCTGATTTATCATATTCTTTTTTTTTTTTTTGCTGGTTTTCTTTCTTTTTGTATTGTTCTCTGATACAGAGCTAGATGAAAAGATTTCTGTTGTTATCTTTCAAACTAATGCTTCTTATATGCAAATAAAAAGGAAATTCACCACTCTTTGATCTATTCTAGAAACAAATCTTAATCATGCATTAAGAGTATTCATTTGTAACTTGGAGTCCAGCTAGCATCATCAATTCATACTGTAAACTACACTCTCTAGTTGGAACAAATAGAAATGATAGAATGTGTGTGTATATGTAATAATTAACAATACTAGTTATTCTTAGAAAAAAAAATGTTTCCATGACCAGATTGAACAGAAAAATCAGGGACTGAAGCTACAAGCCTGCTGGGCTCCAAGTAGAGATGACAAAGAATTGGCTCTTGAGGGGTAGCAGGCTGGACTGGAACTTCAAGCCTACACAGGTAGACTGAAAATCTTCAGGGGCCCTGAGGCTGTAGATTGTACAGAGCTGCATATTCTATGAGGGTCAGGGTGGGACATAATCCAATAACTTGGACTACAGCCAAGCCTCCCTTTAGGTAAATGGCCAGGTCTATGATAAATCCAAGATCAGTTATATTTGGCCACCACTATTATTCCATATTCTACATGGATGAAATGGAAGTCAAGAGTAGGCAACCACAAAAACACTAGTATGTATGCTAACATTTGTAAAAGTAATAAACCATTAGAGGAGAAAAGAGTAAACAAAACAAATCTATCAATCCAACAGGAGGGCAATAAGAAAAAAATAAGCAAAGGGACAGCATAATAAACAGAAAACACACAATGTTAAAGAAAGCTCCGAATTCAATAGTCTAAAATGTGAAGTGAGAAATTTTAAAAATTAAATCACACAGTTATAAACTAAAATAATCTAAATTACATGAATTAAAGAGTAGGTAGGCATTAAAAAATATTTACAATGAGTAATATCATGTTACATATTAAAATTAATAGGATGCCAATAAAGCATTGGTTATATAGAACACCTATTTATGATATAAGAGTTTCAAGAAAGTTTGCATAGATATAACACAATAAAGACCACATATGACAAACCCACAGCATGTATCATGCTCAACATTGAAAAGATAAAAACTTTTTCTCTAAGATCAAGAATAAGACAAGAATGCCAATTCTTTCTACTTTTATTCAGTATAGTACTGGAACTCCTAGCCACAGCAATCATACAAGAAATAGAATAAAAGACATGCAAATTGGTAGGAAGAAAGTAAAAAAGTCACTATCTTCGGTCAACATATACTATATGTAGAACTATAGTTCCAAAAGCTATTGAAACTAATAATCAAATTAAAGAAAGTTGCGGTATACAAAATTAATACTCAAAAATGTTTCATTTCTGTAAAATGGAGTTCCACCAAAAAAGTAAAAATAGAACTGGTATTTGACCCAGTAATCCCACTTCTATGAATATATCCTAAGAAAGCCAAAACACCAATCAGAAAGGATATATGCACCCCTATATTCATAGCAGCACAATTTACAATATTAAGATCTGGAAACAGCCCGAGTACCCATCAATATGTGAGTGTATAAAAAATCTGTGGAACATTTACAACATGGAATACTATACAGCTATAAAAAGAAAGGATCTCTTACCCTTTGAGACAGCAGGGAAGGACTGGAGAGTATTATGCTAAGTAAAATAAGCCAGGCAGCGAAAGACAAGTATTATATGATCCTACTCATATGTAGAATCTAATGAACAAAATAAACTAATGAACAAAATAGATCCATAGCATAGAACCATGGAACAAACTGAAGAATCTCAGAGGGAAGGTGAGGGTGGGTAGGTAGAGATTAACTGATTAACCAGGGAATTTATATGCGTATATTCATAGCCCATGGAAACAGACAATAGTGTGGTGAAGGCCTGGGGAGGGGTGGGTGTGGGGTGGAGGGGATCAATGGAGAGAAAAAAAGGGACATTTGTAAAGATAAATTCACAATAAAGATAAATTTAAAATAAAATTTTAAAAAAAGAAGTTTATAATAAAAGTAATAAGATCCTGGACTCCTGGACTAGCAGAATGAATGTGAGAGTAAACAAGAAAGGGACAAATATAAGAAGTATTTTAAAGAAGTGGGGATTGATAAACTCTCTTACATAAGAAACATGTTTTAAAAAATGCAGTTCTTTGGTTGTTTGATTCAGACTTCGCATTGGCTAGCCTGGCAGTCAGGGTTTTAAACCAGGCCTTTCACTATATCAAACCTGAAATAATATATACAAAATTTCTAGAAAGTGATGTCTTTGTGTTTCTGTGAAATTAGTGGTCAGGGGTGACCTGAATGTTACCTGGGATGTTCCAAAACTGGTGTGCACACTGTCTAAAGCTTCTGGCAGTAGTCACTCACAAAGAGCTGACAGGCCTTGTTCAAATGCAAACAAAGTAATGCAAGAACCCATTAGGATCCATTAACACCTGGAGCCAATTTAATTGATCAAATTAGCTAACCTATTCTAAAGCTTGTGGAAAAGCGGGGGTGCAAGCAAGGACTGCAGGGAAATTTTTCCTGTGTGAAAAGATTTTTGGAGAAGTTATACTGGGTTGTGTAGTTCCTTTGTGATGTGGTCTAGTTTGGGCCAACATTGTGGATCCTTCTTCTTTCTAGGTGTTTAATATCCACTCACTTTGTCTCCTGGGAGGTACTATAGAACAGGATAAAGAAGACTGGGGTTGGAATCAGAAGATTCTATGCCAATCCCAGTTGAGGCACTAAACTGCTGTAGGACCTCACTTAACTCTCCATTTCAGCTTTTATTTTTGTAAAATAAAAGGGCTTTAGATTATATAAGTAACACTGGCTCCAGGTACTCCATTTTATTTAAAAGTTACTCATTTTTTATTTCCACATGTTTTTTGTTGGTGGTGGCGGTATTTTTCTCTTAGTATAAGGAAGTCTTATGAATAAACTAACACTTTTATCAAGAAAATCATCAATTTGAGATTTTGAAGCACCGATGATGTTTCAAAGACATATTTTCAGAATCACATATTAGGCAGGTATCATGGTTTATGATGAAAACCTATCGGACTTACATTTGCATAAGGCACTATCAGTTTTTCTTATAAGCATATTTCACTTACTACAAAATCTCAATATATGTGTTCCATTAGTCATCTAACTACATGAGAGATTTACTTCCAGACTAACCAATACATCATCATTGAAACTATACTAATTATATAAATAGTTTAATCTTTAATATATATGTTGTCAAAATGCGGAAAGATTAACTTGATAAATCTTTTCCTATTGCATCTTTTTCATTTTTGTGGATTATAAGCAACTGTCAAACCTTTGGGATTTCACCAAATTATCATCCTATCAAAAATAAAGTTATTTTCTGATATTCTTGACTTTTCTTCTATACAGAATTACTTATAGGAATACTATTTAGGATATCAAACATGCTTTCAACTAAGATGAGGCTGCAGTGATATGAGGGAGAAAGTGGAACTGGGATTGTTTGGGACAGTGTGACATGCCCAGAGATCGGATATCTGGCATGTACATGTATGGAGTGCATCAAAAGGTCTTCATTTTGAAAAATGCATCATAACTTTTAAATACCTTTATATTCCTTTACATTGGTAGAGACTTTGCTGACTAGCATTATTTAGCAAAGAGGGAAGGAAGGACAGAAAGACAGAAGGACGGAAGGAAGGAAGGAAGGAAGGAAGGAAGGAAGGAAGGAAGGAAGGAAGGAAGGAAGGGAGAGAGGGAGGGAGGGAGGGAGGGAGGGAGGGAGGAAAGAAGGAAGTGAGGGAGGGAGGGAGGGAAGAAAAGAGGAGAGGGAAGGAGAGATAATACATGAGTCTGGATTCTGTCAAACACAACAGGGTACTACTACCTATATATTGATATAAAAATATACTTAAGAGATATAGACAACTCAAAAAAAGTTGAGATTGCAGAAGTTCTGTGAATAACACCTATAGCCCAGAATCTAACTTGTTAAAATCATGAAGTTACCCCGCAGCTACTAACCTCAGAAGCACCAGGCCGTGCCACTGACTTGAGGTATTCCAGCAGGACCAATGTCCTGTGCTTGCCCATTATCACTGTATAAGTCACTTCCAAAGAAAAATTTTGTATGGGGGAGGCTGAAAATATAGTTTTGTTTTGTTTTTATTATTATTATTATTTTAGGAATGTATGTTATTTACAATGTGGAATATGTGCAAAACTTAGAGGAAACACAAATAAAAGAAGTCCAATATGAATATATTTAGTAACTCCAAAACATGAAAGTTTGAGCATTTATTCCAGAAAGAGATAGCAGTCTTGAAGGAAGCGAACTTAAACCAGCATATTTGCTGAAAACATCCAGCAAAGTTATTTAGAATTTTGGTTAAGTTTTCTCTTTCTCTTACACCTTAGTTATGTAAAAATCCTTTTTAAAATGAGAAATTTTAATTCCTCAATATTCTTCCCATTGGAATAAAATGAAAAATTTTTCTGAGATGGCAACCCACTCCTGCCTAACACCGTTTATCATACTTTCTTTTCTTGATTGCTTATATAGAAAAATTTGGAAATGGTTCATTTCTATGTCTCCCAACATTGCTCTGTAAGTATTAATTTTCAATTGCCTATTTCCCCAACTGGAAATAGGTGGTTTTTATTAAAAAAAAAAAGAAAAAAAAGAATGGTTCTTATCAGCGTATTACTGAAATTATTTACTTGATGTGATTTTTATTGGAATAACAAAACCAAAACAGAAATAAAAGCCTGGTTCTTTAATCTCAAAAAAGAAAAGCACATATCTATGAAATAAAAGATAAAAAGGATTTCCCTTTAAATTGATGAAGGATTCTTGAATTAATTGTACAAGGGATTTAACATCAAAATATTAGAGAACCTAAAAAAGACTGATTTGGATACTTTTGTGATTAAATTCTAAACTAGAACGATGACAATCCAAGTGAAGTTACCTGAAGTTTTTCTTGCTTCCTAAAATAATGAGTGATGAAATTTACCTCCTACAGCAGACAGTATAGAATATTCTCTTCTTTGATGTAAAACTAGGCCCATATTTTCTAGTCCCCTTGAATTTATTTTAGATGGAAGCAGGTGACAAGTTCTCTCCAATAGATAGATAGTAGAAGAGATAAGTCCCAAGTTCTGATTGAAGTGAAAAAGTGGGTATGCTTTTCTCTACATCCTCTTTTTTGTCTACTGCCTACATGTGAAGACTGACCCTAAAGAATGGCAAAGCTATTAAGATGAATCTCTGAAAGACTGCATGGAGCAGAGTCCCTGCTGACTCACTCTGGATATTGAAGTGAGCAAAAAAGAAACTGTTATTATTGTAAGCCTTAGGGATTTGGGGGGTAATATTTCAAAGTGGTTAACCTACCCTGACTAATGTACTTCTTTAAACACAGTGTGCTAAAGGAGAGAGCAGTTAAAAATTTGGCCTACCTATTATTATTTTTTTCTAAATATATTTTTAATGATTTCAGAGAGAGAAAGGGAGCGGGAGAGAGAGATAGAAACATCAATGATGAGACAGAATCACTGATCAGCTGCCTCCTGCATCCCCCACACTGGGGACTGAGCCCACAACCCAGGCATGTGCCCTGACTGAGAATCGAACCGTGACCTCCTGGTTCTTAGGTCCATGCTCAACCAAACGAGCCACGCCAGCTGAGCTGGTCTACCTATTATTGATATAAATCTCTAGCCTCAAGATGGAGTTGCTCTTTCCTCGGGTGCCATGTCAACAAACCAAAACTTTGATAATTTTCACATCCCTGTAAATGCTGCACTGGATGAGAAACTCAGTTTATTCAGTCAGCCAATTCCTAAACACCAAGCCAATTCTGTACTTTAAACTTATCTTTTTGTTCTTACTCACCCCAAACAAGGTTGACTATGTGACCTCAGCCAATTACATATTTTCTATTTTTTCTCTTCCTTATTCTTTGTCCTATAAAAGCTTCCTGCCTTCCACCTCATTTTGCTTTCTCCAAATGGAGGTGTCCACTTCATGAAGTGTCAAATACAAAGTTTGTTTGTGTCACTTGAATTATCTTTGTTAGTAATTTTTAACACTATTAAAGTTTCCCTAATTCATATTATGTGAAAGTACACTGAAAATTCTAAAGCATTTTATAAAGTTAATGTTATTATTATTAACAACATTAATAAAAAGATTAATAGTTACACAGAATTCAATAGGTCAATTGTGTTTTGGAATGGAAGTCAGGAAAAGGAATGAATACAAAGAAAAATCCCCTTATATCTGAATTTTCTGAGAAATAATCTATGTTGTAGGGTCATGAAAATTTTAACTTTCCACCAATCTAACAGCTACATTTATTAAGAAAAATGTAGATTTATAAGAAAATGGAAAACATTAATTTGAAAGATGTACCAAACCTAAGTCTTCATCTTTCATTGTTGTGTGTGTTTTATTCTTAATGCACTTTTATTTAATTTGGCTGAGCTATTTTGAAGATTGTATGACTCTAGTCAGAAGCAGTATTTTAGAACTCAGCTGGGTCACAAGAACTTTCTCATCACTCCATTCTAATTTGCAGTTTTGCTATAATAAAAGCCCTAAATATATTGCTACTGTCTAGACGTTTTATCTGAAACAAGTGTCCTTTGTAGCCTCAGAGGACTTTTTTATTTCCAGTAAATCAAAGTCTGTGAAGAACTGTGGTTCTTATTAAGACATACCCTTCACAGTCCAGCGATTGCCAACAGTGGCAAGCCAATGACAGTTCATTTACATATAAGTGATGACTTCCATCAGGTAGTTGGCTCAAAACCACAATGGACATTTAGAGCACATCCAATATTTCTTCTTCTTTGATGGGTACCAAGTGCCAATTTTTATATGGAAACTAACTATTGAAAAGTGAAGGCTTCTTTTCTCTGACCTTATACTGTGTTCTCCAGCTTGGGAGTGACTTATTGTCACTGAACTTAATGTAAAATCACACCTCTAAAAGACATTCAGTGGTCCTCCTAATTCAGGCTGCTAAAAATCAAGAATAATAGTCAAATGTAGAAAACGTGAGACAAGAACAATTACATTTTATCAAAAGAAAAATAAACTTCTGCATTCTGACCTTAGTTGTCACAACCATAGCTTAATTTTTGTTTTATTTTTATAAGGTAATTTTTATATTATTTTCTCATAAGTATATTTGCCACTTGAAATAGTGGTAAGTGCTATCCAATGCTTATTAAGA
Organism: Myotis myotis; assembly: GCF_014108235.1. NCBI lineage: Eukaryota > Metazoa > Chordata > Mammalia > Chiroptera > Vespertilionidae > Myotis > Myotis myotis. The sequence goes on from NW_023416368.1 coordinate 55,285,333, forward strand.
AATTCTATGTTGTAGTTTGTGTCTTTCATTATAACTCTATTCTTTTACTCCCTACACCCCCCTTTTTTTTTGAATAGCGGTGGCAGAAATCTAGCCAAATTATTTTTATTTTAATAATGCTGTAAAAAAGGAGCAGACTAATGGATCTGTTACCATTCTGTAACTCAACCCATGTTTGATATTTTTTATTCCTTTATTGTGCATTTTCCAGCTTTTTTTTCATTATTGAAATAAAGAAAAACTTCTTTTTCAAATGAAACTGTCTCGATTACCAACAGAAAGAATATGAATAATTGAATTTCATATAAGCTAACCGCTCCATTTTAGCTAGTAATCACTTGTTTTCTCCCTTTCAAATGTTTCACTGCTAACATTTTCTGGTTAGAGTATCAGCATGATGTTGAGTCCAGCTTGGTTTTGGTTTTGGTGAGGCCCCTACTAAACATGATTCCTTTTTTTAATATAATTTTTCTTCTTTATTGATTAAAGTATTACATATGTGTCCTTATTGGAGTTGGATTTTCTAAAGATTTCATCCTAATGACTTCTACATGTATTCTACAGTAAACTTCACTGCATGAAGGAGCCTAAGAGAAATTTTTAGAAACCCGTCATTTATAAAAGTAATAGGTCAGGGGTAAGAACTGTAAAAATGGAACACCTGTCATGTAGTTGCTGCCTCTATTCATATCTAATTTCTATGCTATCTTTACAGTCTGGTCCTTCAACTAGTGCTCCTTCACTTGTTTTCCCATCCATTCATAAAGGGAAGGAGAGAAAAAGGGAAGGAGGAAGAGAGAGGGAAGGAGGGAGGGAAGAAAGCAAGGAGGGAGGGAGGGAAGGAGGGACAGATGGTGGATAGATAAATAAAATTAAATTCAAGACTCTTAAGGAACTAGTGTTAGTCACTGTGCTTCAACCCTTTCTGAACAAGGCAAGTAATCAGGAATACTGTATATTAGCTGTCAGTTTTTTTCACTTTAGAGTGATCAATGAGAATAAGGAAAATTACTACTATGACTACACTAATAAAATCATATACTGTAGTTTAAAGCACATTTCAATAAACCATTTCCAAAAAGTTTGAGTTTTTAAAAATAAGAATCTTGAAGTTTATTTTTGTTGTTGTTGTTCATCCTCACCCAAGGATATTTTTCCATTGAGTTTTAGATAGTGGAAGGGAGAGGGAGAGACAGAGAGAAACATCGTGTGAGAGACACATTGATTGGTTGCCTCCTGCATGCACCCCGGCCAAGGCCATGGAATCTGCAACCAAGGTACATGCCCTTGACCAGAACCAATCCTGGGACCCTTCAGTCCACGGGCTGATGCTCTCTCTACCCACTGAGCCGAATTGGCTAGGGCTTGAGGTTTCTTTATGGAATTTATTGGTGATGGAACAAAACAACTCTAAGTCCAGTGAAAGGAGTATTTCACAGTGGTTTCAACAGATTTTTTTAATGAAGTATATGCAATGAATGGTTCATCCAAAGATGTTTAGAAGTTATAGACTGACTTGATGAAAACCTTTAAATATGTAAAGATGCTTGCCTTTTTGCCTGTTGATACTGAATTAATTCATGGCCAATGTTAGCTTATCTCTTTGGGTAGTTACGTTCAATTCTTAAGAGAACAAAATTGTATTGAAAACATTGTTATACTTCTAAGATAAATACTGTTGTCTCATTTTTCTTTCTCTCATAGATGCGCACACTAACTTCCCAACAATCCGGATGTCAGCTCTTTTGAGTATTGGATGTCCACTCACTGTAAGATAAAATATATGATTATTTTAATAAGTGTTTAATTAATATGCCAGAATGTATTATCACCATAATTAGCTAGTTATTAATATTAATAATAGAAAGAGAGCAAAGGAGAGGCTGGACATTATAAGCATGGTTATCTGGGCAGCTTCTCCAAGATACAACTTCAAGCTCCACAGGGAACCACCAGTCCATTTCCTGAAGATCACTGGGGGAAGGGATCGAACAAAGGGGGAGATAGACACATGCACAGTGAAGTTGGGTAAGGTAGGGAAGGTGCTTGCTTGTCAGCCTAGCCTGGGAAACAATGGGTTAGCTCGGCAGGTGGACCCCCAAAGCAAGCACGTGAAATCTTGGAAGGTTAAGATCTGCAAGGCAAAGAGTCCCCCTTCTCTTGTGCTCTTGCCTCTTGCTTTGCTCTTGACCACAGATGATAGCTGTAATAGAAGATTACTCAACATAGGTAAACTAGAAGGAAAAGTATAACATTCCAAGATCTTGTTCTTACACATTCGTGAGTGAATCCAGATTTAATATTCAATGTTCCCTTATTTTCAAAATGGGGATTGTATATATCTTGTCTCATTGTTGAAAGGATCCAAAAACACATATAAAAGTATAGATGTGTAATGTGTTAATATGGATGCATCAATTAAAACATGATTACATGTGAGATATTCTAGGAGAATGCCTGGAATTAACTGCAGTGATGGGAATGCTTTCAAAGAGACCAGAGGTTGCATAAGGGTAGGTAGAAAATTCTACTAGTATATGTGACTATTTTTGTGATTATATATGTATCTATACACATGTGTGGGTATGTATGTAGTTAGATTTTGCTCTGAAATAGTAAAGTTTTGCTTCCCACTGCTCACTGTTCCTAGCTCCTGCCTCTGCCATTCAGGCAACAGTAATGGCTTCCTTGAGGGTGACTGAAAATAAATCATCTAATTTCTGGTATTTATCAATTTTGAAACAAGAAAAAATGATAAGTAGTTAATAAATATTCTATGCTCAAGTTTTTAAGTCATCAGCTCCCATTTGTAATCTGTGAAAAAAAAATGCAAAACGTATAGCTATTTAATAAACATAACTACTTAAAATGAGGTAAATGATTGTGTAACATTCCATGAAGAAAAACCCTAGAACAAAGAAGACAGCTGAGTTTCAAGAAGGGGGTTTTAAAACGCAAAGCAACAACAGTATTTTCGAAAGGAAGGCTTCCACTTGGTAGAGTATGACTTTCCTCAGAATGCATAGCATGCTGCGGATCCAAGAAATCAGAATGTGAAGAACTCACACATGGAGCCAGATGATAGAAAGACTGTGTGATGACAGAGAACCCTTTCTAACTTTACAGGGAACCAGAACCGGACGAGCAGACTCGTGGGAAAAGGAAAGAGGAGATGCTGATGGGCTCTTGATAAAGGGTGAACCACCACATCTTTTTGTACCTTGCCCTGGGGGGAATTTTGTAATAGAGAGCACAAAACGTTTATGGGAAAACCCAAAAGTAAAGGGGTTTTGTTGAAAGGTGCTGCAAAGGCCTTAAAAAAGCTATGTGACCAATATGGAACTGCAGCAATAGGTGTGCACAGTGTCTGGATGATGGCTCTTCAGTCTTACGTCACAAACTGCAGCCCAAGGTGGTGTGAGGAGACCTACTGAGATGGTGTAGCTTCCAAGGGAGCATGGGAATTCTGAGAAAACTGGCTGACTAGAAGAGGCCTATGGTCTGTAAAGGGAGAGGACAGTGTATATGGACTTCACTACTGGGCTCTGGCCGATATGAAGACTGGATGGCACCCTAGCTGGTTTGGCTCAGTGGATAGAGTGTCAGCCTGTGGACTGAAGGTTCCCAGGTTTGATACCGGTCAAGGGCACATGCCAGGGTTGCGGGCTCGGTCCCCAGTGTGGGGCATGCGGGAGGCAGCCGATCAATGATTCTCTCTCATCATTGATGTTTCTATCTCTCGCTCCCTCTCCCTTACTCTCTGAATTCAATAAAAATTAAAAAAAGAAAAGAAAAGAAGACTGGATGGCAATGAATGGCTCACAAGGTTTAGGTGGCATGATTAACACACAGGTGGCCAGCAAGGGAAATCACATTGAGGATATATCTCATGAGACAAAAGGAAATGAGTAGTAGGCCTGTTATAAATGAGAGAGTAAGTAAGAATAAAGGACAAATTTAGACGCATAAGTACAATAACAGCAGCATAAAAATACAAAAGTTAGAAATATAGCTTATAGAATATTGAGATAAGTCAATCCAATTATTCATAGGAAAATATTTTCTATATTAAAGACTTAACTTTTCATACCATGCAACTTAGAAATACAAGTTTCAAAGAAAGTGATATCAACTCACTAAAAGGGGTAGGAAAATGGAGGTGACCTGAGTAACCGAGGAAAACAGTGTTTTGACTGGAAACTAGAGGCTAAAGATAAAATGCAGATGGATAGACACAGATGGATAGATACAGAAATAATTATAAATATGTGTACAAACAGCTTAGTATCCATATATGTATTTTCCAGATCTGTCCACTGAGAGAGCCTAGAAACAGTGATACTGCAGTCGCATCGAGAACATTCAGTGCCCAGACTTTGGTTTCTAAAGACTATTCTCCAATACAGGGAACCAAGACTCCTTAGAGAAATGGCTGGTTCTAGGGCAGGGATAATAATACAAGACCAGTCTGCAGAATCTTGTGGTGCCAAAGTAGGGAAGCACTTCAACTCTGTAATATTCTTTAAAAAAATCATAACCTCAGCATTTTTAAAACAGCAATAACAATAAGCATAGTTGCCATTTAATGCACATGTATTCTGTGCCAGGCACTGTACTGAGTGCTTTACTTATATTATCTCAATTTCTGATAGCCTGATGCTACCAAGATTATTATTATAAGAAACACAGATTCATATCTGTGGCATGTTTCTTTGGGCTATGGAAATTCTTGATCCATGTATGGATTGCAGAACAACTCATTGGAAACCATAGCATTATTTATATCACTCACGTTCTCATGTTTAAAGCAGATCTATGTTACATTACATTATTATTTGCCTTTTTTATATTTTTGTCCTGTATCTTCAAAATGTCAGGAATCCACTTATTTGTGTCAATGCACTGATGTCTCATTGAGCATCTTGCAGATAAACAAGTGTCCAACAAATAATTTTAATAATGCTTGTTTTTGCTTTACAAAATTGATATCATATTATGCATATTTTGCTTTCTTCACTCAAGATTTTATGAAAATCCTTCCAAGCCAACTAGTATAATTCCAATTCATTATTTTAAGTGGTACATAGTATTCTATGATATAAATAGATCATAATATTTTTCTATTGGTTAGTATTTACTATGTTTGTTATCCCCCCACTCACAAAATGATAAAATAAGAATTCTTGTTTATTTAGTAACTAAAGGCCCGGTGCACAAAATTCATGCACTGGGGTGGGGGGGGTTGTCTCTCAGCCCAGCCTGCACCCTCTCCAATCTGGGACATCCCTCTCACAATCCAGAGCTGCTGGCTCCCAACTGCTTGCCTGTCTGCCTGCCTGCCTGCCCTTAACCGCTTCTGCCTACCAGCCTTATCACCCCCTAAGCACTCCCCTGCCAGCCTGGTCAATGCCTAACAGCTCCCCTGCCAGCCCGATTGCCCCCAACTACCCTCCCCTGCAGGCCTGATCTCTCACAACTGCCCTCCCCTGCCAGCCATCTTGTGGCTGTGGGTGCCACCAGCTTTGAGGGCATGACAGTCAATTAGCATGTTCCCTCCTTATTGGCTGTGGGTGCCACCATCTTTGAGGGCGTGACAGTCAATTAGCATATTCCCTTCTTATTAGCTGAGGGCGCTGCCATCTTTGCAGCCTGCTGCTCAGTCATTTGGTCGTCCCTCACTAATTCCCCTGCTGGCCTGGACACCCCATGCAGTTTGCTGCTCAGTCATTTGGTTGTCCCTCACTAACCCCCTTGCCAGCCTGGTCACTCCACACAGCCTGTTTGGTCGTCCATTTGGATGTGATGGTCGCTTAGGCATATATATATATATATATATATATATATATATATATATATATGCTTTTGTTTTCATATGATATATTGCTAAGATGGAGTGGTACACGTGTTTTTAGTGGTAACTGGTATTGCCAAAGTGTTTGTAACACATTGTGAAATCCATGTATGTGCCAGAAAGGAGTGACAGTGCTTCTTTGCTCAAATCCCAACCAGCAATCAAAGATATTGTTTTGTTTCAATTGTGGCCAATCTAAAAGCTGCTAATGCACTGAGTTTCCTTATCTGCTAGTGACTATGAGAATCACTGCATATTTTTTAAAATACTTTATTGATTTTTTTTACAGAGAGGAAGGGAGAGGGATAGAGCATTAGAAATATCGATGAGAGAAACATCGATCAGCTGCCTCCTGCACACCCCCCACTGGGGATGTGCCCGCAACCAAGGTACATGCCCTTGTCCGGAATTGAACCTAGGACCATTCAGTCTGCAGGCCGACGCTCCATCCACTAAGCCAAACTGGTCAGAGCTGCATATTTTTAATTAGCTTTTGGTTTTCCTGTTTTGTGATTGGTTTCTCTGCATCTTTTGTCTATTTTTATTATGCTGCCCTCTCATTCTCAATTTAAAATAGCACATGGGATTAAACCTCTGTATTCTACAGTGCAATTCCACTCCATAGCAATTTTTAAAATAGATTTGTTTATGGTATCTTTTCATAGAAAACTCTAAAAATTTTTTTATAAAACCGGTCATTTTTCTTCTCTTTAATAGTCTTTATTTAGTATATTTCCTGCTTCTAGTTGAATGTGCAGTTTTCTAGATTCTTTCAGAATTATAAATTAATTCGTTAATTGATTTATTTACTTATTTATTTATTTAGATTGGCTGTTAAATTTTCTCAATATATTCTTTTAGTATCTGTTATTATCAAATGATTTTTCTCCCTAAAAGTATTGATGTAATAAATTATGGAAATAGAATTCTTAATTCATGAAAATGATATGGTATTACTAATGACTACTAGGAAATACTCACACAGTGTTTCATTATTCATTTTAGTCTACAGTGAACACAGTGAAGGTACAAATTGCCGAATTGCCTCTGAGAAGAAACAATCACAAGACATTTAAAGTGCTCTGATACATGTGCACAGTGGAAGCAAGCAAAGAAGGTCCAAACCTTTTGTGTTATAATCTATTGAGCACTAACTAAAATGTAATTGATCTTAATCAGATTTAGATAAAGACACTAGTGAACATACTTTTCAAAGAATGGTCAATATCTCATCAGGAAGTGATAATAATTCTTGTAAAATTTTTAGCTCAGAGCTGGGAGTACCAACTTTGGGATCAGAAAGACCAGAATTCAAATACTGACACTTTTAACTTAGCACCTTTGTGATCTTAGAAAAAATGAGCTTGCATTTCTTCATCTTTAAAAGGAAGATAATAAAAGTCCCTACCTCATATGAATAGTATAGGAATTTAATGAGAAAATACTAATAAAAAGCACTTGACTTAGATTTGAATGCATCGTAATTTATTAATAAATTTTCGCTGTTCTTATTCTCCTCTTTTGTCCCCCTTCACTGCAATAGATATTAGCTTATCACTATCTGCCCTTGTATGCATACGTTTATTTATTGTGTATATTGTTTTCTTTAATAGTGTGTTTGCGATGTGAATGCAACTTCCAGACAAGCAAACAATGTTCTTCCAATGTTCAACCAGATTGTTTCCTCTAACCCTTTTCTACATAAATGTTATATATCTCCCACTGGTATGCCACATTCTAATGTGAAGACTATTCCCTCCATTCTGATTGTTTTTTTAACTCACAATACTACCGCCCCCACCCACATACATATTCCATTAATTCTGAGGAATATAAATTCTTTATTTGGATAATTCTCCTTAGAAAAATCAGATTGATAAATCTATCTCGTGTATCCAAGTACTCTATCAACACATAGTCCAATATTCCTCTGACCTCTCACCTCTCCCTTCTTATATGAGCATAACTCTGGAAATATGCAAATCTCAGTCTGGAGGGCTCCTTCAAATTTTCTTCTCCCAATCCTTGAAGGTAGGCAATGACAACTTTTGAGTAAGCATATTTATTAAGATGAGTATATAATCCATACACAGTCCACATCCCTGGAAAAACTTAGCACAGGTATGTTCATAAGGGTAAATATGCTCACCATTACACTTCACCACTAGATGTCACTCTTCGTCACATCTAAGCAAAGGTGGGGCCCCTTTCTACCACCAAAATGCTCAGCAGTCTAGGCGCTTGTCCCATGCCTTAGAAACATCTGACAGTAACATTGACTTTGCCACACGTAAACAAATAATAAAGATTAATCTCCAATGTAAGCCCAAGGCTGTCTCTGAGTATCCTCTGATCAGGATACGAGAACCCACTTAGCTCCACTAACCAGGACCTCATTTAATAGGTACCCACCTCCAAAGGGCTGAGGCACATCTGCAGTGTTCCTGCCTGGAGAGTTTCCACCTTCCCAAGCTTTACTGTACCAGAGGCAGAAGGAATCACTTCCTTTATCCCCTCAGGTTGTGTTAGTGTCACTAGCAAGAACTCAGACAGGTCTCTGGTTTGGTGATGAGAACCAAGGTTGTCAATATATCTTTACCATGAAAAGTTCATATGCAAATATGATCTCATTGTTTGGATTCTCTCAGATTCACTCTCCTACTGCTGACAGATAGATCATGGAAGTCAATTTTCAGGCTGAAAATCCAGCATTTTTCTTTTCAAATACTCACAGGAACTGAACAGATACATTCTAGCCACTATTTCTCAGCAAGTAAGTCCACCCCAGGAACATTCTTGTGGAGCTGAGTTCTTGGAAAAAGCCAAGTTCTAAGCTTTCTAGATTCACACTTAGCATTTTTGGCTTCCAAAGATGGCCATCCCTAGAAACTTAGTGTGTTCTAACTACAAGCAAGTCCCATTTCTCTACTTGATAGTTCTCATAAATTTCTCAAGTTTTTAAAACATTATAATTTGTCTGAACTCATGATTAAAAACAACAACAAAATTTGATTAATTGAAAATTTCAAAGTGATGAACATACTTTCACATCCACAGAGGTCCAAGTTTATATGACATAGACATTCTCTGAACATGGTTAAAACTCATGTGCAGTTGGAAATGTAATACAGTACTTCCTTAAATTTCCTTAATTTAGAAAAATGTATATAGTGCTGATAGGTTTGCATATATTCTGGCATATCTTGTCTTGAACAAGGCCTTCAAAACACAATTGCAATTATTAGCACAAACTCAGTTGATGTTCCTTCTACTTACAGCATCCTTTAACCAGAAAAAAAAAAAGGTAAAATGTACTCTTGGCTCAAATACAGTGTAATTTTAATGCTGAAGACAGAAAATTGGATTTAAAATTCTAGGATATAGAACCTTGGCTCAGTGGACAGAGCGTCGACCCTTGGATCGAAGAGTCCCAGGTTCAATTCCGGTCAAGGGCACGTACCTTGGTTGCAGGTTCCCGGGCCCTGGTCAGGGTGCATGCAGGAGGCAGCCAACCAATGTGTCTCTCTTACATCAGTGTTTCTCTCTGTCTCTCTGTCTCCCTTCCACTCTCTCTAAAAATCAGTAGAAAAATATCCTCAGGTGAAAATTAACTTAATTAATTAATTACTTAAAAAATTCTGGGGTATAGATCCCAAAATGTGACCCAAATATAAGTCAAGGTTATCTCATTTATGGTATAATCTAAGGTACTGATAAAGAATTCTAAATGTTACTCGGTTTCACAAGAAAATGCCCAAAATGTAGTTTCATAAAAATTATTTTAGAAAGCTATAGTCTAGACAGATTAACAAGCCTAAAGTCACAGTCAGTGAGGGGTAGAATGGGGATTCGAAGGCAGGCTGGTTTTTCTGCTCATAGAGTGATAGCCACAGCTTAGTCTTCGAACAGTCTTCCAAAATAGGTCCTGTATTTTAAACTTGCCAGTTATTACTTTAATTTTTTTTTATAAATAAACATCACTTTAATAAAATCAATCTATGATCATACTCTCAAATGCATCTGTTTTTTGTGTGATTTATTCTATTGTCATAGTTCCCTGATTTTGAGAGAGGAAAATTAGTGTTGTTACATCTTTAGAATTCTTATCATTTGGCATCAACTGTATTGGTAGTAAAGATTTACATATGGTGTGGGCAAAAGTTGGTTTACAGTTGTGAGTATATCAAACACAGACTTTATTCATGTATTATTATTATTAACTAATTATTGTATTATTTCTCTTCTCCAACTGTAAACCTACTTTTGCCAACCCCTTTATATTATTCATCTGGTCATATCTGGATATTACATGAATATTGTGTACCAGTCTAGACAGTTTCGTGACTGAGACCATTTATAATGCAATCTGTGTCTGTAAGACATAATAAACAGGATAGGTTTATTCTGTTTCTTCTCAACAAGATTGCAAAAACAAAGACCTTGTTTTAAATCTTCAGAAAAAAGATGTCAAGTAAACTGATACTGTTAAAGCAAATTCGATAACTAAATGTCAGATGTTTTTAAAACTCCCGGAATCTTATTTTGTGTCAGACACTGCTTTAAGCACTGCATATATGTTATTTCAATTATTTCTTATCACAACCCTATGTGATGCAAGTCAAGAAGTGTAGGTGAGATGCCTAACTCCAACAACAGCAACCAATCAGACATCATATAAGCACTTCACATATATTTTTTTATTTACCCTTGATCCCAACTCTATTAGATATTATTGTTGCAAGTCTCATTTTACAGATGAGAAAAATCACAGTTCACAGAAGTTAAATAACTTCTAGAAGATCAAAATTTTATGAATGACATCAGCAGGATTTGAATAGAGCCAGCCAATGGACTCCATACTTTTTCCTTTTGTCTGAATATTAATTACCTACATATATTTAATTGAGATGTATGTATCTATATGTTATACAAATATTTTAATGCACATTATGATCTTAGCTACAGGCATCCTATTTAATAAAAGACAAATAGGGTAATTAACCTTACCTCCGATATGCTTCCCATTAGCTAATCAGGATGATATGCAAATTAACTGCCAACCAAGATGGCGATTAACCACCAACAAAGATGGAGGCTAATTTGCATACTGCAGGCAGGGCAGGACAGCGCCATCTCACCTGCCCGGCTGCCATCTGGGCCTGCTATCTGCAAACGGGGTGGCAGGTGGCCCGTATGGGACCTGACCTAGGGCTGGAGGGCGGGACCACAGCAATCCGCCACCAGCCACACCCACAAATGGCCCTCCCACACTGATCTGCCACTGGCCATGCCCACAAATGGCCTTCCCGTGTGGGTCCCGGGTTGGCGGGTGCTAATGCACCGATCTGCCAACACGCACACCCCGGCTGCCTTTGCCTTGCACAAACTATGCAGCTGGGAGAGGGGAGTGGGGCCCCTGGGATCAGGGCGGGAACTGCTTGGGGTTTGTGTCAGGCAGCCAAGAGCAGAGTGCGAACTATGCAGTCAGGAGAGGGGCGGGGTGCCGCTGAGAGCAAGATGGGAACTTCCCAGGGATTGCGTCAGGCAGCCCAGAGCGGAGTGCGAACTAACCTGACTGGTAGCTGCTTGCTCATTCACTTACTTGCTCATTCATTCACTCGTTCACTCACTCAGCAAACCCTCTCAGGTCCCTGGCACCAGGCCAGGCACTGAAGTTGAAGCAGGATAAGACAGAGCTATGTCCTTAAGATGTTAGTAATTCAGTATGCAGCCAGGAGAGGGGCGCCAGGCCACCGGGAGCAGGGTGGGAACTTTCCCGGGGTGGGCTTCAGGCAGCCGGGTGTGGGGCCGGAACTTCTGCCGTGTTGCCATGGCAATGCAGCAGAAGTTCCCGCTCCTTAGCTGCTTGCTCATTCGCTTACTGCTCATTCATTCACTCATTCACTCACTCATTATTCACTCACTCAGCAAACCCTCTCAGGCCCCTGGCACCAGGCCAGGCACTGAAGGTGAAGCAGGATAAGACAGAGCTATGTCCTCAAGATGTTAATAATTCAGTAGGGTGAAGCAGGCATATGAACGAGGCAGTTGCATGCACAGATGCAGTGTACTGGGTTTGGTGAGGGCTGTAACTAACGCCGACTTTGTTCTCTTGATAAAATGGGGCCTCGGGAGCCAGGCTGCCCCAAGCCTGTAGGCCTGTGCCTAGGCCAGGAGTGGCCAGGGTCCTGGAACATGACAGAGGGTGCAGGTCGGGCTGAGGGGTCTGGCCCCACCCCTCACCTCACCCTCACCCCTGAGTGCACAAATTTTTGTGCACCGGGCTATTAGTTTAAATATAAATAGCTTTGCAAGCATCTATAAGTGTTTTCTATTCTTGGATATTGACTCTCCAGTCAATACTCTTAAGACTCTGGATGTTAATTTACTTCTTTCAATTAGTTACACTTTCATAGGGTTTGGGAGACAAAAGTGATGTGAACAACTTTTTTCTACCCTCCAACCTTCTCTCCCTCCCCGCTTTTTTTTTTAAATTTTCTGTTAGCAGATAGAGTTGAGGAAAGATGAGTTTGTTCTACCTCTGTTCCAAAGACTGTTATCTCGATTGTTGGGTGACTAGAAGCATTTGCAGCCGCAGCAGCAACAATAACATCTTGCTGTCTTCACATTCTGATTTCTGGATCAGCTATTGAGGCGTGCCCTTGAATTCAGAGCTCCAAAGGCAGCCACCAACATGGAAGCTCCCTGGTGGGACAGGCCTTTGCTGCTCTGAGAGTCCTTCTGGGAAGCTTAAGCTAGAAACCACCCCTTAACCCCCAACAAGTTTTGAAGTGCTTCATTTACTGTACTAAATCCACATCTTGTTAGCATTCCTAGTGTGCTTTTCATTTCCTGCTCTGAGCCTTCACTGATACTGCTTGCCTTGTATTAGTGCTCTCTGGAGCTGATCCCTTTTACAGACTGCAGTGCAGGGCTGTCTCTGCATGCATTTGCCTCCATCCCCCTCGTCCCATCCTCCCTTCCTTAGCAACCCCGTCCATTCACTACCTCAAAGCCATTTATGAAACCCATTTTGACAGTCAAGTCTAATACACTTCCTTTGGTTTCCAATTTAGGAATGTTAATATCATTTTGAAATAAAATTAAAATTCAGGAAATAGAATGTTCAGATTTTGACTTAAGGCAATCAAGACAACGATGTTCCTAATGGAAGGAAGTTGTAATTGTTTATTTTTCTCTCCTCTAGTATACTGGCACTGGGAATTATGTCCTGATGCCTCGCTCACTCCTCCTGCCACTTTTCACCACTGGGGCTACACCTTTGCTGCTGCTAATGTTACTGCTTCATCCTTGCCTTGAAAATTGTTCCAAAAAGGAATGTAGGTACTCTACTTGATACTTGGCACTTGCCACAAAATATAAATAACTTTGAGACATGTGTATACAAACTAGAATTCAGGATCATGCCAAGCAAATCCCTTGCCTAAGTTTTGAGACTCCTGTATTTTTTTAATTTTTAGAATATTCTTTATTAGTAAAATTTAGCCTCAAGGTAGCCATTAAAGACAACCCAAATCCATTTAGTTAAAAAGCTCAATAACTTCATATCAAAGAATAAATATTGGTGCCAGAGCACCTTGCTGAATTTGTACTCAGATGCACACTGAAATAAATACCATACATATTTATATGTGATGGTTGTTCAGAAGACTATCAGAAAGGTAAACAACATTTGGGAAAACCAACAGCCATTTGTTTCTTTGTACCTGACCAAAAATATATTCAGCTGGTATTTGTGCTACTACATGCATGGCGCCTACAACCCATCTGATACTTCTGCTCTCATCTTTTTTCCCTGTAGAAGAGAGGGAGGAGACAGAGAGATAAAATACTACGCCCATGCCCCTAAGTGCCACAGCCAAACCAGAGAAGTGACCTAACAAAGGAGAGAGCCCTTGTCACCAGGGACTGGGTTCACTTCTACTTTATAGTGCCTGGGTGGCAATTAAGAAGAGTTTTATAGGGGAAAAAAAACACACAAAATAAAATTAAGTAAAATACAATTTCCACTCTCAAATAGTTTTAAAAATTAGTTTGAAAGTTAATCAGTTTAATGCACGTCTGTAGAAAGAACTAGGACTTTCTACACTCTTGATTTCTTTCCAGGCCTTTTACAAAAATATCATTGCTAGTTTCTTGCTGTTCCATTGTTTTTCCTACATATTGCAATTTATTGATTCCCCTTCCCAGTTTGTTTTCTTCATGTTTCCATTGGAAGTATGGAATTTCCTTAGCAAATAGTATTTGATGCTGCAAGGTTATTTAAATTTATTATAAATAATCATTTGATGAAACAAATGTCTATTCCATTTTCCCTGATAGGACCAACAGGGAAATATTTGAGTATTTTGCTTTTAATGAACCATTATGAACATTTACACACATACTAAAAAGTGTGATAAAAGTATACAATAAAAACCACTTAAATTCTACAATGAATATTTTACTGGACTTTCTTTAACATGTGTCTATCCCTCCATCTATCTGTCCTATTTTCAGGACTCTGTAATAAGAGAGTAAGAGGAATCAGCTGAAAAACATTAAAAAGGGCATGATTGAATAAAACTTCCCCAAAATGTTTTCAACATTTTGACTTTGCTTTTGCCTATGTGAAAATTAAGATAAACATATGGAGGGTGTTTGAAGTATACACTGGGATTATGACTCACATCTTAATGCTTTCTGCAGGTTTTCCTATGGTTTTCAACAAAGTAGTTTTGTTGAGCAATAGAGGAGAAAGGGTTATCACTGACTATCAAATTAATATATACAGCTCCTTACATGCCATCACTCCGCCCTCAATTTTTAAATAATGGATTTTATAAAAAGATTGAATAAAGGACTCAAAAGCCATAAACTACAGAGAGATACAAGATGCTATTGCCAAAAAACAGATAGCACTCAATTAGTTTTTTTAAAGACATTCTTATCACATCTCCTCCTAATATTAGCTTTCTCAGTAAACAATAGCCTGCTGCAATATTGCCAGGGTCGCCCAGCTGAGATGACAATGAGCAATGACAGATGATCGGGACCATCTGAAATTATTCACACATGGCACTCACCAGGCCTTTGGTTTTTAAGACTTTTCTATCTGTGACTGTTACATGAAACCAGATTAATATGTATGTGGTAAGAGAGATAAGATATGCATTTTTAAAAAATATAAATGGAACTAAAACATTTTGGGATCCATTTTCAGCTACTAACTTATCTAATTGAGTCTGATATGTACATAAAAAGCAACAAACAAATCTTCCTGCTTTTTAAAAAACTTTAAATCTTGTAATTCTATTCAAGAACTTAGGTAAGGTTTTCAGAACTGAAGTAATACATATCAAAGTCTTTACAGCATTACAATATTCCCATTATCTGTGAGGCCTTAAAAGGTCTGGCCCCTTTCTATTTTTCTTTTTTAAAAAAATATATTTTATTGATTTTTTTACAGAGAGGAAGAGAGAGGGATAGAGAGTTAGAAACATACATCGATCAGCTGCCTCCTGCACACCCCCCACTGGGGATGTGCCTGCAACCAAGGTACATGTCCTTGACCAGAAGTGAACCTGGGACCCTTCAGTCTGCAGGCCGATGCTCTATCCACTGAGCCAAACCGGTCAGGGCTCTTTTTTTTTCTTTTTTGGTTAATCCTCACCCAAGGATATTATTATTATTATTATTATTATTATTATTATTATTATTATTTTAGAGAGAGAGTGGAAGACAGGGAGGAAGGGGGAGGGAGAGATAAACATTGATGTGACTGAGACACATTGATTGGTTGCCTCTCACATGCACAGATAAAACCTGCAACCCAGATACATGCCCTTGATGGAGTCAAACCTGTGACCCTTTGGTGCTCAGACTGACACCAGCCAGGGCCCCTTCCTATTTTTCCAATCTCATCTGGAATAATGTTCACAGGATTTCCAGATGAGTCAACTTTCTAGTTTTCTCCTACCTTAATGAGCTGCTATTTCCCAGTCCTTTAAGGATTCTTCTTCATTCTCTCTAACTTGGTATCATAGTCTGTGCCTTGAACACTACTCTACTTCCCTCCCCCACCTGCTGTCCTTATCCAATCCCATGTCTTTAAACATTATAAATGTCTTAATGGCTGTCAAATTTATATCTCCAACTTCAAAAGCTCTCTGAGCTCAAGATTTGGTGTGAAAAGGGGCCCTAAGATCCACTGCATACTATGGGGGTGGGAGGTGGCGTACCAATGAACACTTTCAGTTATGTGCTAGATGGCCAAGAGCAGAGTTCACACATCTCTGCCAAATTCTACTTCAGTGGCATCATATTGGTAACTTGAAATGGGCCGTATTGGAAATATTTTGCCCATGAAAATCATCAAATGCTACAAATCTTTGCCCCTCCCCAGAGCTAGCTTAAGAGTACACATTGCCTATAATACCCTGCAGAGTCCCAAGAAAAGCAGGCCAAAAGGATCCTAAGTAATTAAAATGCTCTTTTTGTGTGTGTGTGTGGGGGGGAGGAAATATTTTTATTTCAGCTATCATTTGAAGATAATTTTCAAAATCGATTGCTTTAGTTTATTTAAAGTATCTCTATAGGCACAAAGTTCCAAATCCTGATCAGCAGTTAGATTTGGTGGCTTTGGGATATTTAACCTCTTCATTCAGATGGAATAACAAGTTTAGGGAAATATGTGAAGTCATGGGAATCAAATTAAATTACTTTAAGAAAAATTTTACTAAAAATTATTATTTAGATTAGGATCTTATGATAATGGTATTTCTAACCCCTTCCCCATCCAGATACTGAGATCTGCAAGGAGATACTTAACACAAACTGCCAATCACCTTTTTCCTTCTGGAATTTGTTGTTAGCTGTTGATAGCCAAGTTGGAAAGTCATATTTTTATGTTCTGTCTGATATTGCTGCTCTGAAGAGCCATGTGTTATAGAGGAGAGGAAATCAGACAGCAATTGGAGAATAAAGGAAATATGCAAAGAGAAACAGTCTAAGAAATTTTATGGTCCAGGAAAGAGAAGGAGAGAGGGTGGGTTGCCATTCCATAACCACAATCTCTGGGGCAGGGCTGCCTGCAATTTGTTTCACATGCTTCCATTGTGTTCTGTAAATTCATACTCTTTTTGTGCTTAAAACTAAACTCCTGAATTTCACCCAAAGCTGCTCCATTCATATTTCACCTTCTTCAGATCAGTACATTTCTACATCCTTCCTTTAGGTGGTCAGTAGACTCCCTTTCTCTCACATAACTACATCCAATTCCATAGCATGTCCTACTGCTGTATCTTCTGAATATACCAAGAATCTGAATACCTCTCATCATTTCTATTGTCACCAACCTCTTCCAAACCACCATTCAATCCCGCCTGGATTATTACAATAGCTTTTTGTAGTCCCTGCTTCTGCCCCTGTCCATCTCCCCAGAAGCCTCCCCAAGTCTTTGCTATGCAGCAGCTGGTGTAAATCCTGTCACTATTCAGACCAACACTCCAGGAAGCTTCCCATTTCTCTCAGGCTAAAAACCAAAACCTTATAATGACCCTCTTCTTCAGCTATGAAACTTCACTCCAACTATTCATCTCCTTGTTTACTCCCTTATCTAACCCCATGTCTTTAAATATTATAAATGTATTAATGGCTGTTAGATTTATATCTCCAGCTTCATCACTCACTGAGCTCCACATGTGGTGTGAAAAGGGGCCCTGCTGTCTTGAATCACTCCAGACACTCCTTCCTTAGACTCTGCCTCTCTGTTCCTATTGCTTCTTAGACTTTCTCCTCCATTAGCGACTTGGCACAACTCCCCACCATCTTCAGGTGCTGAAATGTCTCCTTCTGAATCCAGACTTTTCCTGACTGTTTGATTTAAAGAACCACGTCCCCCTAGGGCCGTGGTGGGAAAACTGCGACTCGCGAGCCACATGCGGCTCTTTGGCCCCTTGAGTGTGGCTCTTCCTAAGCCTTAGGAGTACCCTAATTAAATTAATAACAATGTACCTGCCTATATAGTTTAAGTTTAAAAAATTTGGCTCTCAAAAGAAATTTCAATCGTTGTACTGTTGATATTTGGCTCTGTTGACTAATGAGTTTGCCGATCACTGTCCTAGGGCATCCCATCTCCTTTCTAGTTCCTTTCTGCCATATAATTTACATGCATATAACACAGTATGTATTTTGTTTGTTGTTTCCCACTCCACTATAATATAAATTTCACTAGAAGAAATGGTGACGATTTAGATCTCAGCTGTACCCTCTTGTGCCTAGAATGGTGCCTAGCATGTAATAAAGGCTCAATAAGCCCTGGAATAAAGGGAGCGAGTCAGTCCGGATAATAAAAATACATGTGGGGTTGAAGTTGTGGAAATGCCTGAATTGCACAAACTCTTAGCCTCCACTGTCCTAATTCAATGGAATGTTGCCAACTCTGTGTTTTGTTCTATTTAGATTCTGCATCTGTGTGGATTTCATTTCCAAAATTTGGGGATGTATAGTAATTTAGTCAGGAAAAGCGTTGTTTCCATGGGTGCCTGGTAAACTGATTACAATGAAGCTGGCACTGGGTCCTAGTTTTAATATGACACCATGGCATATTATCATTCTAATTTCCACTATAAAGTTTTTTGTTTTTTTTTTCCAGTGGCAGAATGGGTACTTTCCCAGTTTTTTTTTTTTTTTTTTTTTTTTTTTTTTAAATAGAACTTAGATAAAAAGCTCATGTTGTACTTGGCATCTGATCACCCAGAGCAATCTTCTCAGATAAAAACACCATGTCAGTAGAAAGAAAGAAAAAATATCTGCTATAGGATAGAAGGGAGTAATCCCTTACAAAACTGTCTCTGGATGCTAATGAACCAACACTAAAAAATAAAGACCCTACTAGGGAATTGTGTGAGTGATACTGTTCACATTAAATTTCAGTGATGCCAAAGGCAGGATCACCCTGCGGATTAGATACATTAGTTAGGACAATGACACATATTTAAGCTCATCACATTAAATGATGGTTGTTGCATCTAGTTTAGATCAGAATGTAAAAATGAAAACTTGAGCTTTATTTTTAAGTCTTATTTTGATATTATTGAACATGATCTTGAGCAGAAAAAAAAATGAAAATTATAGTGAGGCAACGATACCCTGAAATACACATAAGATATAGCCTACTTAGTGTGGAGACCCTTCGCTCTTCCCAGGGTATAACTAGTATATTGAGTTTGTTGCTTTGGCTAAAGGCTTTAATTTCTTGTGTCTTCATATAAGATTTTGAAATCTGGTTAGATTGGTAATTGCTTCCAGTGCCATATGTAGACACTTTAAATAATGATGTAGGAGATATGAACTGGAGACAAAATGCATAGTCAATATATTTTGACTTGCTCATAAATCTAGGAAATTTAGATAATCTATAGTCATTAAGTAATGTTTGAAATCATATGTGGATAATGAATGCCTCTATGGTCCTCCAAGGATAATACAGATACCAAATTAGACACTAGATCAGATGGTCAGCATTTGACATATTCAATAAACCACATTTGACATAATTCTGGTTTTTAATTGTATAATTAAAGTTATGTCACAAACCAAGTAACTAATTCCGTAAATTTTCCAATATTCAGCTATAAAATCGAGTGTTAAATTTGAACATCTGGATCTTTTTGGCCAACTGCCTACTGAATGGTTAGCTCCTCCAGGATTAATACTCACATTCTCTATAGAACATTCGGGAGTATTCTATTCCTATATTAGAAATTCTTACAATGTTACCATTTCTATGAATGTGAAGATCATGTACGTCCTCTAGTGAATTTTGAGACCTCAGAGGAACACTAGAGATCACCTTAGCTCATTTTTTTCATGTTATAGATAAGAAGTTGAGATCCAGTAAAGCAGAGTAATATGGATCCATATTGGTAGTCATGATTGCATTTAAGTGCAATTATATGCTGAAGGGGATCCAAATATGCTATCCCAAAATATGTTGCTTTGGCTAAAGGCTTATTTTGAGTTGAAGGCAATTGAGAAGCAGCAGATGCAGGAAGAACTCTCTGCTCTCCCACTTTCTGCCTGAAAGCAGGGAATAAGTTTTCCTTTGTGAAGTTTTACCCTCCCCTCTCCTGTATCTGATAGAGGAGAAGGACTTTTTTCTCACTGAAGACTGAAGGTGGCACTGAGTTGAATCTGTCTGCATAACAAACCTTACTAAACAACCCTCATGTCCCATTTATTGTCCGTATATTTTATTTACTGTCTCATAATTTACTACCCCTAGAAGTCCAAATTCCTTTTCCCTTGTCTAGTCACTTTTCCACAATCCATTGCCCTTTGTTTAAATAGTATATAAGCCCTGGGTTTTAACTGCCTCTTTAGAGTTTTTACTTCTTTTCTGTGAATCCCCCAGAGAGTGCATGTAAATATATAAATATCAATAAATTACATGTGCTGCCCTGGCTAGTGAGGCTCATTTGCTTGGAACATCATCCCATACACCAAAAGGTGGTGGGTCCAATTCCCTGTCAGAGAACATACCTAGGTTGTGGGTTTGATCCCTGGTCGGGACTTATACAGGAGGCAATCGATTCATGTCTCTCTCTCACATTTCTCTCTCTCTCTCTCCCCTCCCTCCTCTTCTCTCTAAAAATCAATAAAAAATTAAAATAAATAAATAATATTTCTCCTGTTAGTCTGTCTTTTCTCTGTCTTTTGTTGGTTTAATTTGGCCTCATTCTAACCTAAGAGAATAGAGGAAAAGTTTTCCCTCCTCTACATAATATACTTGATTATTTGCCCCCTGGTTAAATAGCTAGCATTAAGACTTTCCACAGAAACAGCTATTTCCATAGTGTGTTTATAATTCAGATGTGGGTGATTCAGCTTAATTATTTTGGAAAAAAATATTATGAATCCTTAACATTTTCTATATCATCCACTTCAGAACTCCATTCCTCAACACTATGTGTGTTGGGGTAGTGGGGCGGGGTGTGAGGAGATAAGGTGTGGGGTTGCTATTGCTATTCATCCTAAAAGGCTGTTTTAGAAAGATGAGAGAGGGAGAAGGAGCCTGCTGTTTTAATGTTGGGACACTAGTTATGTTGTTAAATGGTCTTAATCTGTCTCTTTATTAATACCTTTAACACAATCTTGTGCCTACCAAGTCAGACACTTATTAACAAAGGGCAAATCATGATGCCTATCCTTAAAGTCTTATAATCAAACTAGTGACCCGGTGCACGGATTCATGCACATTGAAAGAAAATTAATTAGAAGAAACATTTTAATATTGCTATTTGCCCTTTCTCTATAATAGAAGTGTCAGAGATGAAAGAAAATTAGTAAAATGTATATGAAAATAATATATAAGTTGATTAATAAATAAACAATAACATAATATAACAACAACAAAGACATGATATACAAACAACATTGATAAAAACAATGACTGATAAGTTGATTAAACTTCCTCTAATATCTCCCTGAATACCACATTAAGAGTAAAAACACTTTCAGAGTGCTTTACTAATTTCCCTTGTGATGAAGTATTTACAAATTTAAGGTCAGCATGCTCCTTGAACTCAAGAGAAAGCAACATATAACTGACCATGTCCGAAAATGGATTCAGGTAGGAATATTCCTACTCTGTCTAGAGTTTGTCCTTGTGATTTATCAATAGTCATCGCAAATGTTGGCATCGCGGGAAATTGTCTTTGAATTAATTTAAATGGGAGGCCAGTGTCAGACGGGGACAAATCAATTCTGGAATCAGAACAACCTCTCCTTCTGTAGATCCTGTTAACACTTCAGACTCCAGAAACACATGTGTGGGATTGGCGCCAGTGAGGGCTTGGTATGTATAGCGCATGCGCGAGTCAACATTTATTTTTAAATTGTCAGTGCGCGTCATATGTGCTGGCCAGTTGGTCAGTAGGACAGTCATTGGATGGATGTATGGTCAGTCACTTAGCCTTTTATGTATATATGTATATGTATATATGGAAACAGCTGAAAAATAGCTGTGTATAATGAAGACTATGAGCATAATGATAGCAGCCTGTGCCAGAATAACAAGAGGACAAAGGCAAGAATAGAAAATTGTAACGTTATATGAATTGACAAAAATTATTAGGGACGATGGTCCTTGAGCTCATGAAAAGTTGCTTGTTAAGGTGATAAGTAAGATATGCCACTTTTATATAAATGGATCAATCACAAATTTATCTCCAAGACTCCTAAAAGCCATGACTTTTCACCCAAGATACAGACCCAAATGTTCTAGTGACTTGACAGTTCCATCAATTTCAACATACAATTTATGATCTTTCCTTACAAACCTGGTTTTCTTCACTGTAGATATTCCATACTGTTTCTCAAGTGAAAAATATGTCACACTTGACTCATTCTATTACCAAACCATTGTGGAATTTTTTCCCCCTGCTAATTTTGCCCCCAAAATATCTTTAAAATGAGTCTAAATCTATGTTTTCTCCATGACTACTATAATTCAAACTACAATAAACCACTGCAATTATTATCTAGCATATACTAAATGCCTAATAAACATATTTGAATGAATAAGTGACTTACAGAACTGAATTTCTTAAACTCCATTTGCTTACCCTCAAATTCATTTTCCAAGGGACAGGGTAATCTTTTCAGTTCTTTAATATTATGATGTCATTCTCCTATTTAAAATCCACATTGGCTTTCTATCACTTTTAAAGAAAAAAAAAATAATAAGCCTTAAAAGACCCTGCATGAAAGGACTGGTTAATGTTCTATCTTGTACAAAACAAGATGAGAAATGTAAATCTGTGCCCTTGTAATTTATTACCACTGTGTAGGGTTTGCACTGTGATGTCAACCTCCACATTGAATAATTAGGAACTCTGAACATGTTATACTTCAGTAGATACAAGAGAAGACACAAGATTGGGGCATAGGTGGTAATCCTAGATGGCACACATTTTTAAAATAAATATATATTGTTTCATTATTAGTATCTTCAAGCACAAAGTAGATACAATATATAACAAATTCCATATACTCTCCATATAGATTTAGTAAGTACAAATATTTTGTATTCTATTTTCATTTTTTGTAGTTGAAGTAGGTTAAGGGAAATCCTAAACTTCGTGTAACTTTATTTCAGCATGTTTTAATGACATCTTTAACAAGTTACACACTTTCCTGCAAAATATAAGGTCATTATCAGACCTAATAAAAACAGTAAGAATTCCTTGGATTCAAAAGGCACATTCAAAAATTTCTAATTTTTTTTTAAAGAATTTCATTTTCACACATGAATCATTAGACTCAAGATTCAAACAAAGTCCATACTCTGTTTCCTTGTCAACCAAGGCTCTTTGTTTACTCTAATATATAGTTCATATAGTTAAATCAGAATTATTCCAAATTGTTTTCCTTTAATGGACAATTGTGGTCCAGGACCTGGTTTGTTTATGTGTGTTGGTTTTTTACATCTTCGTTGAGTTATTGCACATATCATACATTTACCCATCTTTAGTATACAGTTCAGTGGTTTTGGTATATTTACAGAGTTGTGCAATAATCAACACAATTATATTTTAGAAAATGTGTAACACCCTCCAAAAAACTCATGTGCATTATCAGGGATTGCCCATTATCTGTACTCTTCAGTTTTAAATAATTACTAATCCAATTTCTGTATCTATATATTTGCCTATTCTAGATATTTCATATAAATGGAATCATGCAATGTGTCAAATTTTGTGACTGGTTTTTTTCACTTAACATTTCAAGGTATTGATATTGGACCATGTATCAGCACTCCATTCATTTTAATTGCTAAATAATATTGCATTGTATCAATATACAATATTTGGTTTATCCATTCATCAGTTGAGGACATTTAGGTTATTTCCATTTTTGTGCTATCATAAATAATACTGCTATGAACTTTTGTATATGAGTTCTCATATAGATTTATGTTTTCTTTTAGGCAGAAATCTAAGAGTGAAATTGCTGAGTCATATGGTAACTTTATATTTAGCCTTTTAAATAACAATCAGATTGTTTTTCCAAAATGGCTGTATCAATTTACATTCCCATCAGTGATATAAGAGTGTTAAAATTTCTCCAACTCTTCAAACTTGTTATTGTCTATCTTTTTTATTCTAGTCCCCCTGTGAATATGATGTAAATTTTAATTTTGATTTTCATTCCCCTAATGACTAAAATTGCTGAACATCTTTTCATATGCTTATTGACTATCCTATATAATAAAAGGCTAATATGCAAACTGTCCCCTTGGGAGATTGACCATTTACTATGATGTGCGCTGACCACCAGGGGGTGGTGTGGAATGAAGGAAGGCCCCAGCCAGCATCTGGAAGCTGGGAGAAGGAAGGCCCTGATTAGCCCTGATGGCCAGCCAGGCCTAGGGACCCTACCCGTGCACAAATTTCATGCACTGGGCCTCTAGTTTGTATATATTCTTTGAAGACTGATTATTCCAATTCCCTGCCTTTTTTAAATTTTCATTTTGCCACAGTTCCATGGGATTATGGCCCATGTGTTGACTTTATTTAACCTTAATTACTAACAAACATCTATTTCCAGGTATAGTCAAATTAGGGGTTAGGGATTCAATAAATGAATTTGGGAGAAGCACAATTTGATCCATAGCAATCATACTGTCTTGATTACTGTTGCTTTGTAGCTATTTTGAAATCATTAATCCTCCAACACAAGTGAGATCTATATTGATTGTCTATTCTTTAGTTTATAATTTCCTCTTAAATCTTTTTTTTTTTTCTCTACGGCCCTTCTATTTCTAGATGCTTAGGGTAGAAAGTAAGGCTATTGATTTGAAGTTTTTAAAAAATATATAAGCATTTTCAGCTATAAATTTCCTTCTAACCACTGCTTGTGTTGTATTCCATAAATTTCAGTGTGTTGTGTTTTCATCTCAAAGCATTTTCTAAAATTTTAATTGTGTTTTTATTCTTTGATCCATTGGTTACTTGGAAGGGTGTTATTTTTCTACACATTATGAATTTCCCAAATATTTTTGATGTTGATTTATCATTTAAATACCTTGCAGTCAAAGAACATATTTTGTATGATTTAAAAACCTGTAAATTTATTGTCTTATTTTATGGCCTAGCAATAATCTCCATCCTGGGGAATGTTCTAAATGCGCTTGAGAAGAACGTGGATTCTGTTGTGGTTAAGTTGTGTTTTCTATGGAAGTCCATAAGTCTAACTGGTCTTGCTTAGTCTTTTTAAGTTTTCTGTTTCTTAGTTGAATTTCTGCCTGGTTGTTCTATCTATTATGCAATGCTATTTACAATAGCCAAAATCTGGAAATAACCCAAGGGCCCATCAGTAGATGAGTGGATAAAAACACTGTGGTACATTTACACAATGGAATACTACTCAGGTATAAAAAACTAAAAACAATTTTAAAAGGAAATCTTATATTTTCCTTTGTGACAACATAGATGGATCTGGAGATTATTATGCTAAGTGAAATAAGCCAGGCAGAGAAAGGCAGACACCATATCATCTCACTTATATGTGGAATCTAATGAACAAAATAAATAGATGAACAAAATAGAAACAGAGGCATGGACACAGGGAATGAATTGACAGCTGTCAGAGGGGAAGAGGGCTAGAGGTAGGTGGAGATGGGCAAATGGGAGAAATAGGGAAAGAAAGAGACTTTGCTTAGGGTGATGAGCACACAATGCAGTGTGAAGATGATGTTTTATTGAGTTGCATACTTGAAGCAATGTCACCCCAATAAATTCAATTTTTAAAAGTGGGGAAGTGAAAGTTTCAACTACTATTATTGAACTTTCTATTGCTGCCTTCAATTCTGTCAGTTTTCACTCTTGTACTTTGGGGCTCTGTTAGTAGCTGAATGTGTTTTGTAGACGTTGGGCAGTTATTATTGGCAATATCTTATTAGCTATTAGCATGTTTTACTACTTTAAAAGCAATGACTCTGAAATACCTATAGGAGATTTTATTATTTCTGTTGACCCTGACCACTTTCTTACCCATTAATAAAAATTAGTGAAGTTTTATTATACATTTAACATTTTTATACCCCAATAAAGCAGTTTTTCATTAGGAAATCTGTGAAGTAAGCTAATTCCTGACAAATAGAATATTATAGTTCAATTTAATCTTTCTTTTTTAAAACAGTTTCTTTAAAATAATTAAGTTGACATGTGAATACAAAACACAAGCATGATATATATATTTTCAAGATGAGGCAGTGGAGTTAATAGTTAAAGCTAATCAAATATAAATATTAATCTGGGAAAATCTGCAAAAATTAAATGTAGTCAGGAAGTGATCATAAAATCACTACACATTATGAATTTAAAGTTTGGACTACCTTTAAAAGAAGTATACATCTCATAACTGATGTAAGCATATGCTCTATGAATATGTTATGTTATTCAGGCTGGTACATTGATGGATTATTTAATTTACTCTTACCTTAAATATTTGGAAAATTTTCTTTATTTTATTTCTTTTTTAATATTCTTCCTTTATCTTTTTCTATCTTTACTTTTTAAAATTTTTGTATTTCAGAGTTGTATCTTATAGTTTAATCCTGTAATATTTTTACATTTCCCCCATTTTTTATTTTATTTTTTTTGTATTTGTTGTATACTTCACCCTTTTCTATTGTAAGATTCCTTTATTTTTTAAATATTTTTTTTTTAAAAAAAGGTTTATTATATTATTGGTTTCTAAGCAATGTTTGGTTCTTTGTTTGTGTTCTGGGCTTATTTTATGTACCTCCTTGAGTTTGTTCAGTCACACCTTCTGGGGCCTGACAACTTTATCGAAAGGCCTGGCCCTTCATTTCACGTCCTTTCTTAGCACAACCAGATGTCCTAGCCTCCCTTGGAGTGAGGTCAGTTTCTGTGGCCTTCAGAGTGCCCGCCAAGGTGGGAGTCCCTGAAGATTGGATGCCCAAGTCCCCCTCAACTAAATCCAGTCCCACTACCTACTTCAAACTAATCTGATGATCATAGGATCTGGCTTCCACAGCGGCAAAAACGTTACTGAAAATTTCATCTGAAAGATCTACTCTTAATAGTTTGTATATCAAATCTCCTCATCTTGAGAAAAGACTAATTTGAATATTTTATGCGGTTATTCATTCATGTAGGTCAGAGAAAGGGTCTTAAATCAAATACAGTGGGGCCTTGACTTACAAGTTTAATTCGTACCGTGACAGAGCTCGTAACTCAAATTACTTGTATGTCAAATCAACAGTGAATGAGTGAGACACATGATGCTGGGCTGATGTTGTGGCATTCACTGTGACGTTCGCTGCGCCAACTAGCGGTGGGGTATTTGAAGCTGGCTCATAACCCGAATTGTAGCTCACAACTCAAAGCAAAAAATTGGCTGAGAGACGGCTCGTATCTCGAAAAACTCGTTAGTTGGGACACTCGAAAGTCAAGGCCCCACTGTACCTGTAAAAAATCTGCTTGATTAAGCAATTACACTGCCTTGAGGTCTACATCACTGCCTTCACACAGACTTATTTTGTTGTTCTTTATTTTTTAAAAATATATTTTATTGATTTTTTTACAGAGAGGAAGGGAGAGGGATAGAGAGTTAGAAACATCGATGAGAAACATTGATCAGCTGCCACCTGCACACTCCCCACTAGGGATGTGCCGGCAACCAAAGTACATGACCTTGACCGGACTCAAACCTGGGATTCTTTAGTCCCCAGGCTGACACTCTATCCACTGAGCCAAACCGGTTAGGGCTTGTTGTTCTTTATTGCTCTATACTTAAACTGATACAGAAAACATCTTAGATGGAAAACCCACCAAATAAAACCTAGCTAAGGCAGGGCATATGTACACAGATAGATATTTAATGCTGCCCCAGTAAAATCTAAGAATTTAAAAGAGGCCAATTCAAATGGGAAAAAAATGTCACAAAGCCAAACATATAAACATATCTATAGCTAACATTTGTTTTGATTACACGTTCCTCTAGAAAACACATGGGAACTAGAGAGAAAATCGTATTTTCATTGCCAGCAGTGAAAGGGCTAACCTGCCTTGGAAAGTTATTAGGGGTGTTGAATGTGTTTTGGAACTCAGCATGTGCCATTTTACACAACTGGTAGAGATTCACTTTTGCAGTAATGGTAGCTCTTTCTATTACAGAATATCCTTTGTAGAATATACCTTTCAGGCAAAAACCAGTATGCAAATTAATTAGACTTCAGGTCTAATTAAGTGCTGCTCTTTGGAGAATGGTTTACATATGGGTTCTTTGGAATTACTGTTTTATTTAAGCATAATTTGTGTTGTACAACAAAGGAGGGGAAATATAAAAGCATAAACTGATAGGGATCCCAATGGGGTAACATATTGCTTCTCTTTAATCACTGGAGATTTGTACCTGTCATGGAGTTGTCTGTTTTTTGCCCCAAAAAATGAGGGTGAATCTGAAATTATTCTAAGTAGCTCACTTCGATTTCCTAAAACATTTTCTATCATAAGACAGAAGAGTATTTTGGAACAATAAAATGCTATGCAAATGCAAGTTTTATAATTAGTAGGAAAAATGACTAGGCATTTTGCATCTTATAAATATCCTTGCAACCCTGAAAACACTAATATATTATTCTCCAGCTTTCTCTAAACAAATAAAACTCACATTTTACTTTTTCCTAATTAGCCTTACTTCTCAGTCTGATTCCATTTTCTGTTTTGGACATTTGCCAAATTTACCATTAGCTAAACTTAAAACTAGCAAATTAGCAAAAATTGGGGTGACTGTTGTTAAATTTTTGATGGTTTTAACAGATAAAGGGCAACATCTAACTCTAGCCAACCAACTATAATATTTACATTTTAATTTTTTATAATTTATAAGTATAAATATTTTAATTATGAAAATTAAAAGAATACCACAAGGAATACATTCATCACTAGTTGATCAATTTGATTCAACAATTATTAGCTTGTTGAAACAGTTGATTATCTATCACATATCCACATACTCACATGCACAATTTACCAAATTATTTGAAAGTTACAGATGCTACATAATAATACCATTGTCTCACACACAAAAGAATAACAATTTACTAACCTCATGCAGTGTGCAGTTCATGATCAAATTGCCATAGTTGTCCCCAAAATATGTTACCCACATTCTATAGGTCATTATTTTAATTAGTTTCTGGTTTTGCTGACCAATTTTGTATTGAAAAATGTGTGTGTGTTATGTAAAAGGAAGCATGTTGTTTGTAGTTCTCCACCTCATTTTGTTCACTTAAAAGTGTGTCCTAGTAATCTCTGAATATCAGTGTGTATTGGTCATCTTCATTTCTCTTCCCTCATATAGAGAGTGCTTAGCACAATGCCTATAAAATAGCAAACTCTCCCATAAATGATAATTATTGTCCGTTAAGAGATATTATATAAGAAGCTTGTTATTAATGCAGAAAAAACCCTGTTGTTTAAAGGGAAAGGTATATGCAAATATACACACATTTATATAAATTTACTACAAGATATTTACTAATTTAATAGAATCTGATTGCTGACTCTGGATTGGTTATTGAAAAGTAGTAGCAACACTTTTGTTGCTTATCATTTTTAACTTTAGTTCTAAAAACCTCTACTACTAACGAATGTTTTAAAATGCAGGCATCAAACATTATATTTTAATGGTTAAATAAGCCCTGCTTGCAAAACAGGTTAATAGAGTATGATAATTTTATTGATGAAAATATTCCTAAATGATTACTTGCACTGCTGATGAAAAAGACAACATTTTAAAGTGTTTTTTTTTTTTTCATGAAAACTTACTATGATTTAAAGGACACTTTTACAAGGGTGGGTAGTTTCCAGGATACTCAAGGCATTTCATACATGTAATTTTAATAAACATTAATTATATTTTAATGTAGAAGTATAAGTATTCAATTGGATCATGTGGAAATGGACTTAACACTTCCAGGGCAGGGGGAGGTTGCTGCATTGACATAATTTGTTATTTTTAATGATGACTATATAGACAATTTGAGGCTTATGATAATCTGTTTTTGTTGTTTTGCTATGGCTGTTGACAGACACATACACCCATGTGCAGAAAGAAATCTTTGAAATTCAGAATTTACTTGATGAATGGTATTAGTACATACATCTACATTTAAGTTCTCTTCTGCCAACAACTTTCATTTTTCTATATTCCCTACCAGAAAAAACACTAGTTCCTATTGTGGAGTTCTAGGAAAAGTTATTCAGCATGATCTACCCATATCTTTGTAGAAGTTCAAGTTCAGAAGAGGCAGAGAAGGAGGTCTAAGGGTGCAGAATATGTGAGGAAACTTATGCTCAGGTGTGCTCAACTTGAAATAAGTGCATCTGAGAAATTAGGACTTGCAAGTTTATAAATCATTTTGCTGGGCACCTATTGGTTCTAATTTTTAAAAAATATATATCCAGTATTAAACTCTAGATCATCACTAATTCCTTTGTTCCATTAAGGCAGAGTAGGAGAGATTAGGTTTAAAGAGGATTGAAGCAGAGTAAGAGAGGAGAGAACCATGGACTCAATGGTGTTCAATAAGAAATGGTCCCATTTCCATAAAATAACAGTACGGGATCAATACATTATAAATGAAAATTAGGAATTGGCTAATAATTCTTTAATCATATGTAAAACGATAGGGTTAGAAATATTTATTATATACTTATTTGAATCTTTCTCTATTCAGAGTATCCCATGTCCTACACTTTTTTAAACATATATTTTCATTGATTTCAGAAAGAGGAAGGGAGAGAGTAAGAGAGAGAGAGAGAGAGAGAGAGAGAGAGAGAGAGAGAGAGAGAGAGAAACATCAATGATGAGAGAGAATCATCAATCAGCTGCTTCCTGCACACCCCCTACTGGGGATCGAGCCCATAACCCCGGGCATGTGCCCTGACTGGGAATTGAACAATGAGCTCTGGTTCATGGATCGATGCTCAACCACTGAGCCACACTGGTCAGGCCTACACTTCTTTTAAATGTCTTACAATTCTTTTTTATGTTTTTATTTGTATGGTGGTTTCCAAGCATTTTGAAAACTTGGTTTTACTTAAACTTCTTAACTTCTGAGTCGTTCCCTCCATTTCATTAATGAGGAAATCTAGGTTTTTCAATGACATATATATAGTAAATGGCCAAGTCAGGACATTAATCAAGGTCTTTCAACTCTATTTCATGTTATTTCTATTTCAGCACACTTATTGCATTTCATGATACATAAAATATATTGGTTTTTACATTTTTATTATTATATACTTTATCATAATCCTCAAATGCCATTCTTATTTGAAAATTCATTAAACAATATATCCAGTATAAGCATTTTTAAGTGAATGGAACCATTTGATTATCTTAAGCATTTTATTTCTTGAGACTGAATTTAGTTGGTGTTCAATTCTTCTTAAGAGAGATATTTATAGATCAAAACTACCTTTCCAGACTGCTAGTTTCTTTCCAAACAAAATTTCTTTTTACTTTTTTCCCCTGGCACAAGTTTCTGCATGTAACAGCAGGAATACAAATTATGTCCAAAGCACTTACGTAGTTGGCAGAAGTATTTTCTCTTCTGCTATAAATTTATCAAACATTTTTCAAAACAGTAAATCCCTGAAAACAAGGGCTGAATTCCAAATGGGATCATCATAGTTATGCCATTTACAATGTTTTAGTTAAGAGAATCTTCAATTATCTATTGTAAAGATCTTAAGTTTGAGAGCAATAACAATTTGCTATGGGTCTGAACTGGCAGACTAATTTTCAGCTTCAGCGACTCTATTTTTTTCTCGAAACTTTAGGCCAATTTTTCACTATGGGAAATGCATTGCTAATTAGTGATCAGTTCCTGCATGGGTCTTTTCACTCAGCCTAGGAATATGCATGCCATTACAGACAGTAGCATCATCAAATCAGGAGCATAATGGGGCAGATGGAGGAGAAATAAAGAGCTTTCAGGAGTCAGAAGACAAAATTGAGTGCATCCGACATCATTTATAATGTCTTTATGTGTGCAAATTCAATTAGAAGTAAAATATTGATTAGGTAGCTGATGTCACAGATAATACATGGTGGAAAAGTAATTAAACATTTTCAATTTTTCATTTTTTAAATATTCACAACATTAGAGCAGAATTAAAGATGAGTTAGTTAGGAAGTAAATGGTGCTGTTGAAGGAGAGAAATGAGTCGAGTAGGGACAAACAACCAAATGAGAATTTTTTAATCATCAAGTGTCCAGAAAGCGTTTATTAAGTGCCTAATATTTGTTAAGCATATGACAAGCAAAATAGATACAAGGATGGACACAAAGTAAAACATCATTCCTTCCCTCAAAGTGTTCTCAACTCTTGAGAAAAATGAACAGAAACTCATCCTTTGAGACATCTTGAATCATTGCTCAAATTCACTCAGGTAGGTATCTAGTATTACGGGCTTATAACTGAGTATGTTGAGACAACTCCATTTGCTACATCTCTACTTGACCAATCAACCAAAGTAATTATCAGGATAGTAATACAAATGGCCACCATCAAAGCATGAATTTATTAAGGCCTTTCCAGACTTGGAATATTTGACCTTTGCCCTCTATTTCTAAACTGTGCTAGGAAATGGTGATCAGATGGAACCTCAGCAAAGAGTTTCTTAGCTCTTGACTAAAGGTATTCTGAGAGCTCAAACACATAAATAATAATACTTTAAACACTGAAATACACAGGAAGTGGAGATATTATAAAAAGTTCCAATTTAAAATGTAGAGGTATAAGAGAATAGAAGAAATGAACATGAAGAAGGTGGTGTTTAGCCCTAGCCAATTTGGCCCAGTGGATAGAGCGTTGGTCTGCAGACCAAAGGGTCCCCAGTTCCGGCCAAGGGCACATACCTTGGTTGCAGGCTCCTCCCCAGCCTGGGCCCTGGTCCAGGCTCCTGCTGGAGGCAACTAATCAATGTATTTCTCTCATCTGGATGTTTCTCTCTGTCTCTCCCCATCTCTTCCACTCTCCCTATAAATCAATGGGAAAGTATCCTCAGATGAGGATTAACAACAACAAAAAAGGTGGTGTTTATTTCTTTGGGTACAAAATGAAGTCTAGCAGCTGGTACGAGCTCAAGAAAATAAATCCAATTTGATATGGAACAAAAGTCGATACAGTTAGCAACCATAGTTGGGAAAATGTTTGGAGTATATAAAAGAAATTTTACAGATATAGTCTGAAAGGAGAAATAACAGTACCGAAAATATGTACACAAATATAGGGCTTTTCATGCTAGTAGATACTTATGGAAACAGTTAAATTTACCAGTAACAGCAACATGTCCTTCTGTAGAGAAAGCTGAGAAATATATTTAACAGAGAGATACAGACATCACTCTATATTTTATGTAGAAGAAAAATTTAAATGATCTAACAAATTGAAATGTTCTGCTAAAGTTTTCCATTGTGAAGAAGCAATAATACAAGAAATACCTAAGTACAATCCATCTTGAGACAGAAAATGATGGTTTGGCATAAAATGATAGGCCATTCATTTAGGAATCCCTATCCTGCATATCTGCATGTTCAGAAGATAGAGAACATGAGGTCATAAAAGAAAAGGAGGAGGAATTGGGTGGAGGAGATGGCTTCTAAGCAGCCAAAAGAGATTGCACACTTTCACAAAGTCATCAAACACTCAACGCACAGCTC